>NW_024467119.1:12080000-13330000 GCF_017591425.1 Ochotona curzoniae
AATTCATGGACCTATATGTTTTCTTAAAATATATTTCTAGCTTTACTAGAATAATAACTGAGTGAAGACCCATGATATACTAAGAACCTACGTGTATGTGTTCTACTTTTTTTCAATGTATTTTTTTAATTTTATCTGCAAGGGAAACAGAATAAGTAATACAGAGATCTATATGGAGAAAAATCTTCCATCCACCACCTGCTGGTCAAATGCTCACTCCAGCCAGTGTCTGGCCAGGCTGAAGTCAGAAGGCTGAAACTGGGTCCAGTCTCTCCCCTGTGAGAGCAGACCCAGGTTTTCAGGCCTCCCCCACGGCATCCCAGTGCGTGTATCAGCAGGACAGTGGCAGGTGCACCAGCATTGCAACTCTGCTTGAAGACCTCTCCGGCAGCAGCGTAACTGATGCACCAAACACCCAACCCTGAATTCTCACTATTTGTTATTTTCATCTTGTGGATGTATGCGTACATGCATCTATTTTCAGATTTCATTTAAAATATGCAAGTAGAGGAAACTGAATCAAATAACATTCTTCATATCACCAACATGTTTTTGTGAGTAGCGTATCTGGAGAGAAATGTTGAGACTGTGGGCAAAGGCTGATTTGCTGTCTTATATGCTGAAAAAAGGTTAAAGCTTAAACAACAAAAAACACACAATAAAATTTTATAGTGTTTTTAGGTTTATTATATTTATTTAAGAGGTCAACTTACAGAGAGAATAGGTAAAGAAAAAATTTTCAGGCCCTGTGCAGTGGTTTAGCAGCTAAAATCCTCACCTTGCGTGTGCCGGGATCCCATATGGGCACCAGTTCAAATCCCAGCAGCCCAGCTTCCCATCCAGCTTCCGGCAGTTACTTGGGGAGTGAATCTATGCACAGAAAATCTTCCTCTCTGTCTTTCCTCCTATCTGTATATCTGAATTTCCAGTAAAAATAAAATAAATCTTTAAAAAAATATTTCATTCATTGGTTTATTCCTGAAATGGCCCCAACAGCTAGGGGTGGGGAAGGCCAAAGTGAGGAGCCATAAGTTTCTTCCAGGTTTCTTGTTAGTGTGCAGGAACCCAAGGACATAGCGGATAACAAGAAGCTGGAATACAAATGGTAATGAGGACACGGACTGACTGACATCCATATCGGATGCTAAAACCACGTACACTACAACACCAGCTCCAGTATAATGGAATGCTGTAGGTCTTAAGCTACATGTTTTTATAAAACAGTTACAAAATGAAAGCTTGTGCTGAGGCTTTCTGTAAGTGAAAGGTAACTAATTATGCACAACAGAAAGCTTTTTTAAAGCTATGTGTGCACTGTTAACAGTGGGGGACAGTAACAGCCTTAGCCTTCACACTGACCTCCCGGTGACTCACTTTCTCACTCAAAGCAGCTACCACAGCTGCTAGCTCCACCCAAGGCCCAGATAGCTGCATGTGTCTTTCCTTTGTTTTGTGTTTCTTTCATCATCTAGAAACACAGATGTTTTACTTGTATCTGCCTACAATATTTGTTACAGAAAGACTCTAAATGTGTGTGTATTATTATTATTAGTAGTAGTAGTATTACTATTATTATTGTCTAATAGCAACAAGCAATATCACACAGTCCAGGAGTGAAACAGGCTTTACCAGTAGATTTGCATAAATGTACCTCATGACACACACACAGGACAGTCACCTCATTAAGAAGCTTAACTTTACAAATTGCAAACTGGATCTGTAAAGAAGTTATGCACGTACAGAGAAGATATCAAAAGGCAGAGAGGATATAGGGCAAAGTCATGTTTGCGTTTGCTCTTTGGTCTTTCAGGTCTTTCAGGTCTTTGGTCTTTTCTGGGACAGAAAAAACAATTCTCATATCGTAATGTTTTCTGGCAAAAGAATAGAAGACAAAATTTGGGTAAACATAACCCATTGGTAACGAGTCCTCGGGTTCTGGAATGAAAAATCGAATATGTGAAGAATACAAAACAGCCTACATTTCCCTGAGTCAAGACGAATGGTGTTAGTGCTTTAATTGTAGTCCATTGATTGCACCATAGAAGCAAGTATTAATGAGGCCCACTGTCACACTTTGTTTTGTACAATTGATCACTCCTAACTTTTGTTTATTTACTTTAAAATGAATACATTAGTCATTATATAGGCTATTCTTTATTTTTGAAAAAATATTGATCTATCGGAACCCACATTTTTCATTTCTATTCATTTACAGTTCCTAGGCATATGCACCAGGGCCCAAATGTAACTGGTACGTATGTGTATTTCTTTACTAAGTCTAACCACAATGCACAACGCAGTGGGTCTAAAGCAACTAAGACGAAGATCTGAAGATAGCGCATTCTGTTATCCATGAGGCTGACAGCAGAGTGAAGATGGATGGAGGGTGTCACTCCTATTTCAGAAGGGTCCCCTTCTGAAACGCCTGCTGTATCCGAGAATGCACTGGCTCGAAGCTGGGAGCCGGAGGTTCAATCCAGGTATATCATTTCTGTCACAGACATTCCTGCAGGCTCTGCACCAGCAGGTAGCTACATTTGGAGCAGAGTTAAGAACTAAACTCAGTTACTCCAAGCTGAGTTGTAGTTATGTTAATCAATGCTTTTAATCACTTAGGCCCACCCGGATACATTCATTTTAAGCATAAGAAGTGTAGTGACAATGGAAGTTGAGTGTTACATGAATAAAATCCTGTAAATTCAAATGACTGCTATTAAAGTATACATTCTGATCACAACAGGTTTGGATATTAAAAATTAATAAGCACCGATCAAAGTGGGCATCCACTTCCAGATCTTACTGGAAAAGCTCTAAAAGTCTCAGTATGATTCTTGGATTGACATATCCCCAGGGCAAAGTGTTGAGAAATCAGTGGCACATAAAATAGAAGCTGAAGAAACCCTGTGGAAATGAAATTTAGTCTTTTTCATTTTTTACTTATGGAATAGGAACAAATTCCATGTTTTTCACATAGGCAGCTTTAGGAGGACATACCTGTCCTCCCTCCCTCCCTCCCTGTCTTTCGCACTTCCTGTCCCTTTTTCATTTTTGTCTTTACATTTGTATACTTTTGATTTTCTTTATAAATCAAAGATCACTCCTCCACTAAAGAAGAGTTCAACAAGTAGTGGGAAAAACAAACAAACAAAAACTAACACTCAAGAGAGTAGACCTGGGTTATAAACAATAACCAAATCTCAAAATGTCAATTTCATTTAGAGTGCATAAAACTTTTAAATACATTTTGCCCTTACTAATGTAACACATAGGAATTGAAAACATGAAGATAAATGAAACTAGTGCTCAAAGAGCTTCAATGATTTGTTACCATTTTTATCTTGGAGGTTTCACCTCTTTCAGGGAATGGACTCTCAAATGTATGTGGTTGCTCTGGGCAGAAAACAAATTTCTGTGACATTCCTGAAACGTTTGGAATTCTAACCACAGGCATGTTCCTTCATGAAGGCTTAGCATTCAGTGGCTGTTGCTGTCTGTTGCAGTAACTAATGCTGACAACCAGCTGTTCTTTTCTTATAGCAAACTGCTTAAGGTACCTTAGTTGGCTTAAAACCACACACTTTGTTTATGCCATTCAAACAAGTAAAATATTCAACTACACATAATCATAATGTAAGTTGCGAGTACTATGATGTGCTCCATTGAATGGAGAATTACATTTTTTTTACAAAATCCATTCTTTTTATTTGGAAGTGAAAATTGTATGGAAATTTTATATCACCATTAAACTTCATTTTTAACATTAAACTATGGTAAAAAGGATTAATTTTCTTTCCTCTTATGATAAATCATTATTTTCGGAACTTTTTCAGCTATAGTTATTGATTTCCCACATACACTGCACACGCATTTTAGATGTTAAAATGGAATCGGTCTTTTTCCTAATTGAATAATGGTATTATCCATTTTGAATTTGATGAAGGCAGCATCAAATTATATCTTCCACTGATGGCAGATTTCAACATTCTTAAATTCCCCAAAGGTGTGTGCATATTTGACATGGGTATCAGCAGATAACAAATGGAGCCATGAGCCAAAATAAAATTAGAACTACTGCTGTGACATTTAAAGCAAAACTACTAGGCTTTATTACATAATATAACAAAAACAACATCAATTTTGAATTTGTATTTTTGTGACTTTTATGCTAAAAAAAAATGTTTCTGGATTGAGTGTCTTTCAATCTTAGAGCAGCAAATCACTTGTATATGACTTGCAGAAATGGAGTTGACACTCTGGCCTGCAACTTCTTCCACACTTTCCAGGCTGTCAAGGCCTTTCAGGGAAAGAATAGGCAAATGGAACTCTCCATGATGATCTCTCATTCCCTGCCTTTTGGGTTTTAAAAAGTCAGCTTTCACAAAGAGTTTCAAATCAGCTATTTCAAATTCACAAATGCATTTCCTTTTTAATAAAGACACATCCTTCAGTGTTAGGTGTTAAGACCATTATAATATTTCCACATCTACCCTCCTACTTTATTTTATTTTTCGTTTAATTTTTACAATGTCATACTACAAAAACCTTATATACTAGAGATAGCTAAGATCTTCGACATGCTAGAAGATTCACATGAAAAGATAATTAATTAAAATAGATGCAAAATATTTGGTGCTGTAAATTTCTCAGAAAAGTAAGCTTGAAGTATAACAAAATTTCATTTTCAAAGATTTATTTATATAAGATAAGTCTAGATACATTGATTTACTAGGTTTATTTTCTACGTCTCTACCTTGGAGATGGATGAGATCCAACCGTTTTAAAAACCAATATATTGTCTTCTTCAACTATTTTGATTTAAATAGAATTTTGAATTTAATACAATAGTAATGAAATATTAAATCATAAGGAAAGACATGGCAACAAAGTACATTAAATGCACGTTATTGATCTTAAGTATCTCATTAATAAATAATTTATTGAGTAGAGAGAGGGAGAATTAGTCAAAAGAAGGATCAGTAACAACTACTGGACCTGAATGGGGAGAGTAAGAAAACGTAAAGATAATTAAACATTCAGGGCTCCATGGGACAATATCAAATGACTCACCAGTATTTTCGCTGCACTGTAGCGCTCCAGAGGTGCTTATTTCCAAGAAGGGAAAAGCTTTAGAGACAAATAAGTCTCCAAATATGGTAATGGACAATGCTTCCTTTCATTATTAAAATGTAAGGACTGGTAGACAGAAGTTTTGGATTTTACCTTACACTATTCTAGGTGTGTTTTGGAATATGAGACAAATGTTAGTTCATCACATGGATCCAGATACTTAGCTGCTGACAACTGAGGATGATGCTTGCGCCATGTTTTGTTACATCTATGGCTGGTCTTACACGTCATTATTCCTAGTTTGTTAGAAGTTTCTGTCAAACTTAATCCAGGGCTTTTCATTTATAGAAATGAATAGTTATGGAGTACTGGCGACTACCATATCTAGATGGGGAAGTACAATGCAACATGCATCCCAGCCTCCAAACAAAAGATGGATTCCCAATGAAACTCTTGGAAGTGTGAAGACAACTGGATGCTGGACTGTCTGACATTGTCTGTACCAGCAATGTCAGGGCACACTTAAATAAGAGACTGATGGAATTATGACTCCTTATAAAGGATTATACTATTTTAGCAACATGGGGAAAATCTGTTGGGAGTGGGTGTTTGTATTACCATGAAGTATAGGGTTAAATAATCTCAAACAATGTACAATGCAAATTTTATCACTAGCAATTGAATTTTTGGAACATAGATTTAGTATGTTTTTAAAGACTTATGTATTTTTATTTTTTAGAACTGACTTACAGAAAAGGAGAGTGCACTGTAAGAAAGCGAGAATAAGAGAGTCTTCCATCCTCTGGTTCATTCCTCAAAAGGCCATAACGACTGCAACTGAGATTGTCTGAATCCCTGGAGGAGTCTGGAGCTTTCTCTGGGTCTGGTATGTGGGTGCAGAAGTAGCCCAAGGATTGGAGCCATCTTCCCCTGTTTTCTCATGTGCATTGCTGGGAGCTGAATAGGAAGTGGAACAGCAAGGACTCAAACTAGCACCCATACGGGATTCCAGCACTGGAGGCAGCATCTTAAACTACTACTCCACAGTGCTGGCCCCAATTTAGTATTTTAATTTTCACATGACTGTTTTCTGGATGTAACTGTTGACCTATCAGTTTTACTGGTGTACAATTTTACTTAAACAATGCATTACTTTCTTATTTCAGTGCCACAAATATTTATTAGCATGTGGCAAACATTATCAAACTGGTGAGTAGATCCATAGCCCATTAGTTTACTGAATTCATCAACAGCCCCACAAGTGACTGGTTTCCTCGATCCATTTACATTTCTTCCTTACCCGTGATTGCTTTCTCTTTAGTACCAGCAGATTGTACATTTTATAGGCCAACTAGATATTTGACAGCTCTGAGAAAAAGAATAGCATTTTCATTTGCAAAGTATTTCTGACAGAAAATAATGTTCTGCATGCTCCTCGGGGGCCAGCTTGTCATCAGATTTTATCATGCATTATTCACAAAAAAATAGTGTAGAAGCTGTGTGATCATCCATTTTACTCACTCTAACAATGTCAAAAACTTAAGACATTTTTTCACATGATATACATTTACAGTTCTTAGAACATAAAATGTCTTGCTTTTCTCAGCATTTCCCAGTCGGCTGTTGCACATGCCTGGATTTACTGTCCTTACCTGAACTGACTTCATGCAGATGGAAATGATTGCTTCTCCCATCACCAATCAGATGACAGCCCAACTGTCAGAGGTGCAAAATTGTGCCTTTCCTCTTCTACCATTTGCCAATAAAAATAGCTCATCTGGTTTATACTATGATAGAATAAAAACTCATTGTACATTGGCAACCTGCCATGCAAACTTCACAAAGAAATGGAAAACAGAAAGAAGCACTCCGAGTGAAATCATTCAAATATGTTGTCTGTATGTTGATGCTTTGTATCCTTTGGACATACGGTGCATCACCATAGAAACAAGAGTATAGACTAACTCTTGACTTCACAGAATTCATGAGACCCACTCTGGTTAAGGCACATCCTACAAATTATATTTAATATGCTATCTGTTATTTGAACTGTCATGGAAAGTATATTAAAAATAATTATAATAAATACACATAACCTGGGAGAAACTAAGAGGAAAAGAAACAGATCAGGATAAGGGGCCCTTAAGAAAGAAGTAGGCAATTTACGATCTGTAAAGATTGCTTAATAACTTGATGATTTTTTGTCTCATTGGGAATAAGCACACACAGAGCTCACTTTGGTAACATCTGGTGAACTTGGATTAAACAATTCTTTTATGGGACATTTCAAATATAAAATTTGGTCCTTCAGGCTACTGTTTAGTTGTTTGAGATTTGTTACTATCTGAGCCATAATCTTTACTGCAATTTAGATTTATCATAAATTCATATGTTAATTGAGTTGGAGCTACTTAATAAAAAGAATGAAAAGTAATCACAATCAATGTCTTAAAATCTAAGAAATACACATGTATACACTATATATACATATACTGTAATAACACATTTTATTATAATCAGAGGTTTAGGGAATCGACTGCTTGGAAGGAATAATAATTAAATAGCAAAATATATAGTATGCATACCAGGAAGTTTACTTGATTTCATTTTTTACATTTCATTTCATTTTTCGTGAGGAAAAATGGACAACAATGATTTTACAAGCTTCATAAAGAATATGTGCATTCAAATGCTATCAATGCACAAAAGGATTAAGTAGCAAAATATTATCTGGGCCAAGAGAAAGCACAGTAAAGGGTAGTGAGAAAATATGGAAATATTCTGATTGATACAACTGCCCAAAGTGTGCAGGATAAAACCTAACCAAGATCAGCTGTCGTCAGAGTTCTCCAGTGTACACTAAGTTCTCGATTTCCTGCACAGATTTTTCAAACCAGTGTGGTAGAATATTCCAAGTAATCTGGGAAGTAGCTAGAGTCAATGTATTTGAAGTACCATCTACCCATGGAAGTAAATGGGAAAATATAGTTTTGCTATGCCACAAATTACAAGGTCTTTATCACTGAACAGTGAACATTAGCTATCAATGGTACTAAAGAAAATTCGGGAAAGTTTATAAAAGCATGAATTCATGGGAACCGATACATGCTCACTAATGCAAGGCCAAAAGGAAAGCCAGTCTGCGCCGGGCACTGGCCTAAAACCCAACGGCATGTATGAGAATTAGGTCTGGGAGGGGATAAAAGGGAGAAACTTGGGACACTCCCCTGGTGAGTCATAGCTCCCATGGTGAACAAGAGGTCCAGACCTGGGGGTCGGAAAAGCTGGGCAAAGTAGCTCCAACTGCTCGTCAGTGTATGGAAAAGTGATGGATCGGGAGCACCGGGCAGTACTGAGCAAACCTAAGCCACAAGTTAAATCAGAAACCACAAGACATGCCCAGCGAGGTTCTTACACCAAGTGGTCTGTGTGAGCCAAGGACGATGAGCCACAGTGTCTCAGGCAGGGGTAGCGACAGGCGACGGTCTGTGCCGAGCTGAGCCAGAGCAACCTCTGGCACGCTTAACACTATCTGGGAACAGGCCCAGTTGGGGAGCTGGGGGGAGACCATGGCTAGATGGAGGTTACCACTAAGAGGAGCACGGACTGGGATGAGGCTGCATTCTGGTCGGGATACAGTTGTAGCCTCCCTTAGCACAAGCGTTGCCTGGGATTTGACACACTGGGCCAGGTCAAACTGCAACACCTTCTGGTATTCTGAAGGACCAGGGTAGATGTGGGACGAACTAGGCTGGATTTCAACCCCAACTGAGCAATGTTTGACGTATATGTGGGTATGGACGAGCCATGGCTGGGCTGAAACTTCCAACAGCAAGAACCAGAATGCATTGAAGACCAGTTAAGAAAAGCCACTACTCCTGCTAGGACAGAAGGTGAACTGAGTAGTACTGGCCCGTGGACCCACTGGTATGCACAAAACCTGGCACCAGGAGGGGTTCTGATGGAGGAGCTTGAGCAACTCCTCTGACAGGACACAGACCCTACAAATAAGCGCAAGAAGCATGGAAGGAAACAGCCCAGAAGAAGTTATGGAAAATATCCCACTGGCATACATGTGGCATGAGTTGGGGGCAGACCAGGCTGAATCAGTTCACGTCATCCAGTGGCAAATCCAAATGCTGGAGCAGAGTGTGGATCAAGCCAGGTTTGGTCGCGACAAAAGCAGTACACAACACAGAATGCGAAGGTGAGGCTGCCTGTGCCAAATGCAACCACTGTACCCAACCAGCACACATGAGAATCAGGAAGAGAGGGGCAGAGCCAGCAGGGGAATAAAATGTGGTTCCCTTGCTGGATAGCTACTCCCACTGGAGTAGCTAGAGCAGGGATGGGGATAGACCAGACTAGGCAGGGCTACAGCACCTGTGTGCCTCATGTGGACCAGATTAGGGAAGTGCCAGGATGGATGGACTATTCCTACTGGTGCAAACAAAATTAAAGTGGGTAGAGTTTTAGGGGCTTACCAATAGCAGAATCTGGCACTAGGGCCATTACTGTCAAGTCTAATCATAGAACCACCTGGAGCATACATAACCCAGGAATGAGAGAGACATGGGAGGGAAATAGTGGGCTCCTCCCTCTTGGGGTACCACTCCCATGGGAGGGCACAAATTAACTAGCACAGGGGCTGAGGTGGCTAGACAGAGAGGCACTCAATAACATCCATGAGGGTTGGATAGCTGAGTTGGTTAGATGGAACTAAGCTTCAATATCCTTCGACATTTATGAGAGCCAGATGGGATATGAGGCAGACTGGACTAGTCTGTTACACATACTGGCAAACCAGAGTAGGTGCAGGTCTGGTGGGGGTTATTGTGGGTCGCTCTGACTGGGCTGCAGCTTCCACTGGTTTATGTGAGGGCCGAGTATGTGATGGGCAGAACCAGGATGGACTGCAATACTCATTGGTTCCAGTGGAGGTCGGGGTTGAGAACAGAACCAACCTAGCAGTTGCAACCACCAGTTGATTGGGGTGATGGACTGTGGCGGGCCCTGTGCTTGCTAGTATATATAGGAATCTGGTCTGGGAACACCTCAAAGTTTCTTTCGGGATTCCCTCAATCGAAATGGTGGACTCAGAACCTTAACCAAGAAAAGACGGAAGATAGAACAGGTCAATCAACCACCTCAGCTATATGTTGGCAGCAAAATACTGGACAAAGGGAGACTCTATGGTAGACTATGTCAATCAATGGATTCTTCAACAGCCTCATCGTGCCTGGAGTGGCGAGACTGGCAGTGATTCATAACTGATGAACTATCAGAGCCACTTGAGCAAGGATCTCAGAGCATGCCCCACATCCTGGACCTGGGGTGGGTGGGAGACTGGGTGGGCCTTATCCCTCAGTACTCCCTTTACTTCAGATATTTGAAGGAAAAAATAGGGAAATAGTGGTCTTACCCACTTTCTTATAGTCCTTGTACCTTTTTACCTTAATTAATAATGTAAAGATTGCCAAAATATAATAATAATAATAAACGAATTCATTGGAACCAGTATGTTATCACACAAAAAAATGCCAATATATTTTGGGCATAGTTTACATTATTTAAAAAAAATCATGAATATTTTTAACCAAAAAATATTACATTCTTTTCTAGGAACCAATTCACTTCATTAAAATTTCCAAATCATGTAGTATTTAAAGTCTAAATTCATAAGGGTGATATTTAGTAAATTGCTAATCAAGTTAATAAGTATTGACTTAAATACTTACTCAAAAAGTATTAATTTCATATCCCCACAATATTTAATGCTTTATTGCTTTATAACAGATGTAAAGGAAAAACTGAAATCTTATCAAGTTTAGCTATAAGATAAATTTATTTGAGCTAATTACAGTGTCTGTTTCTTACAATAGGAAAACCTCAGTTTTATGCAGGCAAACTAACCGGCATTTAGGGATAGAGAATGAGAACATATAAGCTATTATTTTAAGTCTAGATACTCTTTATATCATTGACTCATGTTCTCTGTTTAGTTCTGATATTGACTATATTTAAGCATATTTTATGTGAAACTGATTATTTTGTAGTTATTTATCTCTTCCTTCATGGTAATTACCTCTGATATTCAGGCAGAAGAAATGAAACCCTACAATTGGTTTTAGGCATTCAGTGGTGAGAATAATCTCCACAATGCATATTGAAATGTTTTCCAGGTTTATTTGTGCATGTATCTATTTTTATCCACAGAAATTCATAGACTAACTGCCACAGTGTAATAAAGGATACAGCCATTTTAAAATGAGACAAGTTAATAATGTCATCAAAGATGAATAGCAGTGATGACCAAATGTCATGCTTTACACCCTGAGTTAAAGAGTGATTCATAATGACAACCTTTTGGCAAACAATCTGAAATAGATACCACAGTCATACACAATAAGCATATCACAAAAGTCAGAAATGTATATTATTTATCAAATTAGCCTAGTTGGTTAGACATTATTATTCCTTATTGATATCTATGAAGCATATTTATATAACTTTTGTTTCCATATTTAAAAGGCAGAAAGAAACAGAACTAAAGGGATTTTTCATTTGCTTACTACTAAGTGATCACAGAACACAGAGTTGGTCTGGCTGAAGAGAGGAAGTTGGAACTTGATGTGGGGTCCCTTGGAGGAGCCAGTGCCTCAGACATGTGACTTCTCACTTGCTGTCTGTGAGGTTGTGAATTAGCAAGATGCTGGGCTTCAAGTGGAGGAGATGGAACTCAAGTTAGAAACTTTACCTCGGCACTGCAATATGGAAAGTGAAGCATCCCAAAGTTATCTTAACAGCTGTACCATAATCACAAACCTTATCAAACCAAATGTTGTCCTTAAACATTGGATGCTTTTGTCACTTTCTTTTCAAGTCTCGCAAATGACTCATTTCTAGTAGAATTACTTAGGAACTCAATGTTTGTTAAAATGCAAGTAACAAATGCATTTTCCTTAGATCACACCTAAAATTTGCAGAAAAAAACAACAGTCAAAAGTCAAACACAAAACACTAATCTGGAGAAAACTTAAAACTTAGAATATTTCTTTAGTAAGAGTTTCATACATTGTGTCATGCTTTTTATGACACCGGAATTTTTTGACTGTCTTTTCCAAGAGAAGCAACATGAGATAAGTCTTTTATACTCTTCAGAAAAGAAATGATATGATTACAAATTAGTTTTGTAAGTCCTTATGTGTATCTTTTTTTAAAATCATATGTATCAGGCACCATTAGTAAACCATAGCTTATAAAAATCCCATTTTAGCAGGTGCTATTGTCTCTGGAATTGCTTTTGTTCATTTATGCTACCAAAGTTTCTTAGAAGGCAGATTAATTACAGGCTTTAATATGCACCTGTGTGAGAGCTAACTTGTAAGCAGCCTTTAAATTAAATTACAATTATTATCACTATGCAAAAACTGCATAAATGACTTTAAATGAAATTCTAATGCAACATTTGCTAAAACCACATCTGATATCCTGCATTAACTATAGTATTTTCTAATTTTAAAAATAATAATGTAGAAAATCTCCCATTATTGATTCATAGATCTCTTTTATAAGTTTTGATGTTCAAGATAATTGGGCTGACAGGTTTCAAATATTAACAAATATTGACAGAATATTTGCTACTTAAATTTGAACTTAAATATTTTGAAATATGATTTATTACTGGGAGTTTAATACTATTAATACAGGCATGGCACTGTAGCCTTGCAGCTAAAGTCCTTGTCTTACACATGCCAGGATCCCATATGGGTGCCGGTTTGTATCCCAGTGGCCCCACTTTCCATCCCAGATCCCTGCTTTGTGGCCTGGGACAGGAGTTTGGGATGCCCCAAAGCCTTGGGATCCTGCACCCAAATGGGAGACCCGGAAGAGGCTCCAGGCTCCTGGTTTCAGATTGCCTCAGCTTCATGGCAGCTTGGGGATTAAATCAATGTACGGAAGATCTTCCTCTCTGTTTCTCCCCCTCTGTGTATATTTGACTTTGCAATAAAAACACATAAATGTTTTAAAAATAACATTAATAGAAGATATGCAAATAAAGGCTAATACAATTTTATAAGTTGTGAATCTATCTAATAGTACTTTCACAGAAAAATAAGAATGCAATGTACTTTTTAAAAATAAAAAAATTATTTTATGTTCCTGTGTTAAGAAGTGATATTTCTTAAACTGAATTCTGTGCATGTAGCCTCTCCATGGGAGAACATGAGTCAGAGAACGGAGGCTGTTTAACACAGAAACTCTATTGAAAAGTGAGACACAGGTGATGAGCCTGATACACAAGTGATTCAGTTACAAGGAAGAGACTCCGTGCTATGCAAGGAAACAGGTCACAGTGCAGCCTGGCATTCGGTTCTTCCTTTTGTTTGGTTTCTTTTTCTCCCTGTCCACATGCTTTTGGTAAAAAAACAGTGAGATAAAATTTACTATTTTTGAAAAAAAATTATTCATGTATTTATCTATTTGAGCAGAATACAGAGAGAAGGAGAGACAAGGAGAGAATCTTTGAGCAGTTATTTCACTCTACGAACTGTTACAGTGGCCAAAGGTCGGCTTTGCCAGAATGAAGAGCCATGAGCAGCACCCTAGTCTCCCACAAAGGCCAAAGCCCAAATATGTCAGTATGAGCCTTTTCAATGACATTAGCAGCAAGTTGGATCTGAAACTGCTGGATCCCATGCCAGCACTCCAGTATAGGAAGCTGGTGGACAAGCAGGAATGACTCGCTGCGTCATGACACAAGATCCAGGATGAAGCATTTCAAACCAGCGTATATGTACTTTCACTATCAGAGCAAGACCCATTCCCCACCCTAGGGAAGTCTCCCTTCCGTAGTTTTATCCACTCGGAAGTTCTCTGAGCTGGTTTATCCACAAGTGAACAGCTTATAGCAAACACACCAACGCAGAACATCGTTTGTGATTATGTCATTGAACATGAGTCTGAGTCTATGCGTTTCTCTGAAGAAGTATAACCACACATGGTGTATTTTTCATTGTTAGATCTGTATTTTATTTTGCTTAATTTTGGTGAATGGTAATGTTAAAAATATGATAGACAGGGAAACCAAAGAAATTACAAAACAAAAATGATCGTAGGGAAGAGTAATTATGCGAATCAGACTCAAGATTCCACAATTTTTAAACAAGTAAGTGCAAGTTGAGATAACACCATTAACCTTGTATATCTCTCATGGTTTAAGGATTAAAGGAATGAAATACATATAAAACTCATAAATGCATATATTTGAATTGACTCAGGTCTTATAAAGTTTTATTTTAAATTTTAATATTTAACATTGCCCTCCTTTCTAATTAAAGTATTTGGAATATTCCAATAGGCTTTAATTGCTGTTTAGAAATGAAATGATTTGTATATTGCAATACAACTTTTCATTTAATCTTAGTTCAAAGTTTGCAGTCTCCTACAGAGAAAGGAAAGGGTTGGAATTTTTGAGTGCTCAGTGTGTTGGCAAGTTTGATTTTAATTGTGTGTCGTTAGGCACAGTTATTAATCAATACCTTTAAAGAACCTTTGATCATTTTCCAATTATGAAATCAGCAACAGTAAAAATAAAACAAAAATCCCAGAAAGCACCAGAAAATAATTGGAGGCCAATGTATATTTCTAAACAGCAACAACAACAAAGTGGGGGTGATTTCATCAGAAGCATGTGCTTGCATGTGCCTGTGATATCAGTAAGTGTAAGGCAGCTTTCAGGCATGTAGAAGAGTAGTCACTGCTCTAAATGGCCCGTTTTAAAGTAGACATGTTCAAAGGGCTCTCTAACTTAAAGTTTAGTTCAGTAACTAAATGAGAAAACAGGTGGAATTTTCATTATGACTAAAGTTGTTTTCACTCCCTCCTAAATGTGCAAACTCCTCAAAAGTAAGTGATTCAATAATTGCCCTTTTCTGTCTCATCACATGTGTGTTGCTATTCCATTTACATACCCAACAATGCACTGGGCATGAAATCTAGAAAGTGTAATAAATCTGCATAGCAATGCTATCTGGTTTCTATGTGTGACGACAGGATTAAACTCCTTTCCCAAACCATGTGACTTCTTGCCTCTCTCTATGCAGCTCTTGTCAGAGATTCATATATTTCTCATGGAATTTGATACGAACTGAATCTGACAACAGAACTGAATTATGGTTTTTATAACTCACTGGTGTCTCTAACCCTTACTCGAGATAAATGTCACTTTCTTAAATGTCACATACAAAATAAGTTTATAACTTAAGAATGTAAGTATTCTATTTGCAGGGGAGAAATATGAACCTTTGATCGATTCTCATGCCATATGTGATTTTAGGCCACAGTGTCTTTACCACAGCACTTTTACAACTAATAGTATGTACATACATATGTTTACTACATCTAAGTTTTTCATTAATAGTTGTTTTGTTTTCTATGTTATCTACTTATGGCATCCTAATCAAATGATGACATCTGAAACTCACAATGTTTGTTTTAACTTAATATTTTAATGTTCAGTGTTCTAAATTGACTCTAACAATTTCCTTCCGCTACTGCACCAGACACACACACACACAGTATATGTGTGTGTATATATATATATATATTACATATATATATATAATCGGTGTTGTGTTCAATGCAGTTTCAAAAAAAAAAAAAGAGCAACACCCCATAAGCTGAAATTCATTTGCCTGGATATGTGCCAAAGGAACACATAATTGAATGTGTGAGATTATTTGATCTGTTAATTTGCCAGCCTCTGCTTCCAACATCTACCCCTGGGCCCTGAAGCCAGGAGCTTAGAACTCAGTTTGATCTCCCAAGGCTGGCCAAGACCCGAAGACTTAAGCCGTTCCCTGATACCGCCAGAATGTACATTAGACTAAAGCTAAAAAGTAACAAGAAGGAGCATTTGAACATGAGTAACCTGATACAGGATAGAACGTTCTGTTGACCACCAGGCTAAACACTGGCATTCTAAAATGTAAAAATTACCTAAAAAATGTTTGCATTATAAATGTTCAGAATTCAAATATGCATTCTTTTTTACCCATTCTATATAATCCACTTGAATATATATATATTTCAAGATAGGAGCATTTTATATATAATAAGTATACATTTGAAATAGACAAAACATATTTTATCCAAAAAGTTAAAAAATGTTACTGAAATATTTGTTTATAATTTCATAATGGTAGTTGTGAATATTATTTGTGATAAATACGACAAATGAGTTATTAAAAATATTTTGTTTTAAGTTGGTAAAATTTTCACAAGAAATTGAACTAACAACAAGGCAAAACATTTCCAAATAGAATATTGAGCAATAAAGAAGAAGATATTATCAAAAGAATGAGTGAAATTCAAGTGCTTTAAATGTCACAACTTATATTGAGTTCTAATATATTGTCTTAAGAAAATGTAGTTATGAAATATAAAATTTGAAAATGTTATTCAAGAATCTACCTATTATAAATACATTCAAATGCTGTTTCCATTAATGATACTGTTAATTTCTATTTTTCATTACTTCATGTGAATTTCTGCAAGTTCTAATGTTCTGTATCTTTACTCAGCAAAATAATTGTTAATTATAAATTACTGGAACAATTATAATTGTTAATTATAAATTATAAATTACAATTAGCTAATTTTAACAATCTTTGATTTGATTAATTATAGGTTGTCTTTTTCTGATTTAATATCATTGATTTTCTTACAATATGAATGGAATTATTGCCGATTTCCTATGAAATGAACTGAATTTCTTCAGATAAAGTTGATGTTTCTTCTTTGCCCACAGAGACATCTGGATGCTCATCAGAAGTGTGAAAACTCCCACTAAAAACAGCAAACAAACAAAAAGAAACCAGAAAGTGTTTTTATTTTATCTTTCTTACTTATTTATGGTGCACATTTAAGTTAAAAATAACCAGCAACCATATAGTTCAACTAGTATTTCACACATTGTTAAATATGAAATAATATATGGTTAGTTTAAATGAAATGTATGTTTCTATATCATACTGTCACTATATATTTCAAAAGAATGTTTCAGTCTTTGAACTTTTTCACATGTCTCTCGCACTCCTCACACAGTAGGTCAGCTATTTAAATTACCGTTTACAGTTTTTCTTTCAAGAATAAGGAACGGATGGAATGACTTATATCTCTTTTGCTACACATGACTGTACCAGTCAAATTTCTGGAAGGTGATAAAATGTCAGTATTGCAGCTGAACTTTGCCATCTGCCAGCCCTTGGCAGGCCCTCCTGCACTGTGGGCTGCAGGCAAAGCAAGGTTCAGGGGCTGTGTGTCGTTGCTACATTACTGTCTTAGCCAAACGCTGCTGCTCACTACAGATGGTGGAACTCATGGTTAACTTGGTTAAGAAGCAGTGACATAAAGAAAAATATACATGGGAGTTTAATAAATGTTAATATTAAAAGATCAACCCGATTCTTAAAATGAAAGAATATATTTTTATCAGCACGTAAATGATGGTGTTGAGGTAACTTATTCTGATACACTATTTCACCTACAGGAATACTTACTGTAATTATCAAGAAAACTAGGTCTTACCTGGCAATGTTTGTGTCATGACTGTGAAACTAATCCATGATCCAATCTGTTATATTAAAACATAAGTGAACAGACAAGGTTGATCTACTGAAGAGATAGGCATGCATCAATTGCCAAGAAATAATTCTGTGTTTGTATTTGACTCTAAAATAAGCAACCTCAAGGTAACATCATATTGATAATGAAATGGAGGATATTGTTCTAATAACTCTGATATAATTAAAATTTTGAAATATTTCAAAATATTTTCTCTGAAGACTTCAAACCATTTTAAAATTCAGATTGGTTATACATAAATATTCCATTTTCATAACATTTGGTCGGAATGACCCATTTTCCTATGCCATAAGCCTTGATTAAATATGTGTATGTGCATATATATGAGCATATACACAAAATATAAGTCATTTTGTGTTTGTAGTTTAATTTTTCAGTGTTTTAATTTTTCATGATGCAGTCCCTTAGGCTGAGGGATTTCCCTTCCCACCCACCTCACCCATTATTTGACTCCACACTATCAGAGCAGTATAGTGCCTCAGCAACAGCCACAAGTGCAGCATTCTGCTCTTTACGTGTGACATTGGCATTGTAGGCAAAAACAATGGTAGAAAGTCCAGCATTCAATTGTCAATATATATTTAACAGCTTCACTGGGAGTCCCTCTTTTATTCAGAGGTAGAGATCAATAGGCACATAGATAAACATGTGCATACATATATTTATCTGGAAGAACTATTGAATGGAAATAAGTATACAGTGCAGAGGAACTATATCACAATATATGTTTATTGTTTATGCCTAACACTTAGGTGTATTATCATACCTACCAATTTGTTTTGCGTGTATACATATTTTGTAGGTGATCTAATAACTTTTCAATAAGTTGCAACAAAGTAGTGTACCTCATAAGTGTAGTTAGGACATGAAACCAGGAAAAACATCCATGTCAAGGGGTTATAATTCGGACTTGGGAAAGCAGCGTTATTTCCTTTAAGAAAGGAGAAGAAAATGTCAATGATGCTACACATTGCAAATTTGATCCAATGCTTATTATCTAATACTAAATTCCTAAGAACATTATATACCACATGAAATGTCATAGAACATTTATAGCAACCTATTTCACAAATTACTAGGAGGAAACCCAATTTCAAATGCTATGACCTTTGGACTCAATAGAGTAGCTGTCATTTTCTTACGGCATCTATAGTTATGCTGCCATAAAATTGAAAAATACAGAAATAAAATCAATTTGTAAGATCTTAAATAAAGCTATATACACATATTATAGTGTATCATAATAATTGCAGAAGTAATGAAATTATAAAATGCATTGTAACAATATCATACTTCTTGATATTTTCCCTTAATATCGAAAACTTACGCACTTGATGCAGGTTATTAAGTATCTCAAATCTCCTTTTGTATTACTTTAGTGCAAGTCTTAAGGGAATTTTACAAGGATATCATTTACATAAGAAAAGTGTTAAAGTATCTCATAAGAGGATTACACTGAACATGCATGAATTAATTCTGCCTCACAATCAGGTTTGTTATTTACAGCTTTCAAAATTCTTGGCATATTGTCATATGAATTTTGTTCATTATTTTTACCTTCCAAATTTTTTTCATTAGCCATTTTGGAAAATAAATGTTTAACAATCTCAAGCTGAACTTTGTGCTATGACATTTGGAAAAGTACACATGAACTGTTTCATTCTCCATAGCAAGATTTAATCAGATAACAAATCAACTAATTTCTTTCCATTATAACTCTAAAGTTATAACAAAATGTCAACTTTCTGTTTTTCACAGTTCTCTTGTTGAAATACCAAAATAAAAAGTATGTGAAGTATCATGCCAATTGTACGTCCTATTTTTTTTTCAAATGGGGATAGAAACATACGTTGTCAATATTACTGATCATATCAGTACACATATGTGAGTGCATGCATGCAGTGTCCACCTTACTGCAATCACTACTATGCAGATGTGGAAGATGCACGCAAGTGTTCTGTGCTAACTGAATCTTGTGAATGTTCAAGCCCTATAATGGTAGAAAGCAAAGACTCACAAATCCACATCTCTTCCAGATGCAAGCTCTAGACTAAACAACACAAATATCTTGTGTTGCCAAATTGTATAGAGGTACTGAATTAAATATATGTAGTTGCTACTAGCGGTAATGAGATAGACCCTGAGATGTTAGCAACTTGCTAGTTGTATTGCCCATGGTACATTTTCTCAACCTATTCTCAGGCTGAGACAATCCTGTTTAAGATCTTTCCCAACAATTCTCCTGGTATCTATGTAAACATTTGCATTACAACATAATTTATTTGAGGTTGCCTGTACCTGATAAAGGAAGTCAGATACTATATCCCAAAGGGGTATCACAAAACAGAACAACAAAACAATAAAGTATAGGAAAATTCACATCTGATTGGATTCTTAGTGTTCTTGGTAAGAATGGCAAAATGCCTTGTCCATGTTGTGGGGACAGTTTTGTTAGATAGCACACTAACAAATCCACTAACTAATCCAGTCAGATGTGAATTCTCCCATCATTTGTTGCTTCATGCTCTCAAGGACCTATGACACTTTTTGGGTGTAATCCTTGACTTCCTTTATCAGGTAAAGGAAGTTCCAGAAAGTGTAAAAAGCAAGAATTGTGGTGAGCTAGGCAGCTAGTTTAGGCTCACAAGCTTGGAAGTCACTCCCCTATCACCTGGGTGTTCCATCCTGCCCACTGTGACTCTCAACTATCACCTGTGAGGGGGCAATATTGCATTGTTGTGTAACCACTCTGCTTCACAAGCCCCTATAAAAGCTTATGTAAGAAAGGGGTCGTTCTCTTGGTGGTGTGCTTCTGTTGCTCTGGCACTCCAACTCTCGCCTCCCCATTACCCCTGAGAACAGGTATACCCTGAGCATGGCCCTTGTGTGTCTGTATTCCTCATCCTCGGTTCACTGCTTGGGTGGGGCATTGATGACAGCAATGCTAAGAAGCTTTGTATTTCTGGTTTGTGTGCTATCAGGAGTTCCAGGTGAGGTGAGGCCTAGCAGTGATGGAATGTGGGCAGAGAAGCCAGGGAAAGAAGAACGCCTGCAGCTTTGTAAGTGTGTCCAGGTTATTTGTTGCATGTCTCTTAGGATAACATATTGTTGGGGAAACTGGGACATAGGTCTTCAGCTTAACAGATGGACTTCAGGGTAATGACCATTTGTTCCTTTTGGGGTTACAGTTGATTGGATTGCCATATGGATTTGTGATTTCTAGTGAGGTCTGTTCTTAAGCTTGGTTAATAAAGTCTCCTTCATAAACCTTAGACATGCCTAGTGTGATCTCACTCATACCCCACAAAAGGATCATTTTTTTAAGTAAAAGATAATCTTTTGGAAAGATTTACAATGCCAGAACCTGAGAAAGAACACGGGGATACAGAACAAGGAGAGGAAGTCAGTGAAAGAGGCACTGTCTTCACCAGATTGCTTTTTTCTGTCCAGTGGAGCAGGTAGACAGTGAGTGGTGTCCCCTCAGGGGGAGGTGACTAGTAGCAATTGGAATCCATGGTTTCCTTTTCTTCATCAGGCTGAAGACAGTAGCAGGTACAGCATTTTATTGTCTTAAGCTGTAATCAGTGGCAAATTTGGAGGAAATTGAATGCAAGTCATGCAACAGTTAAATCTTAAGAGATCCAATCATTATCAAATCTTCCTCCAAAACAACTGCAACAAAATGTGTTGCAATTTGACTTGGATTAGAGGTAAACATAATGTCTGGTAGGGCTGCTGTTGTCAGAGAAGCATCTTATCATGCAGTTTGGAAATTTGCTTTAGGCCTTATAATTATGAATAAAAAGCCCAAACATTCAGAGCTCAAGGTACAAATTTCCAGTGGACTCAAATCTTAGTAGAAAATTTGGACCTTATAATCAAGTGGATTATAAATACTATAACTGTCATGGGGTAAAAAAGAAAAAAAAAAAGAAAGAAAAGAAAAAATGGTAGCATTATAGCAAGTCCCAAAGAACAGTCGCAGTATTGAATGCTGCATGGTTCATGCCATTTCTGGTGGAGAATTATTTCTCTTTTGAAAAAGTATATTCACAATGGCTCAGCTGGGTAATCTTTATCCTGCAAGTGCTGGGAACCTATATGGGTGCCATTTGTGTCCTGGCTACTCCACAACCCATCCAGCTCCTTGCTTGTGGCCTGGAAAAGCAATGGAGGAAAGCACCCAAGTGGGAGACTTGGATGAAGCTCTTAGCTCCTCACTTCATATCACTTCAACTCTATTTGTTGTGGCGATTTGGAAAGAGACCCAGTGGATGGACGATATTTCTCCCTGTATCTTCTCTTTGCTAACCTTGCTTTCCAATAAAAAAAAATAAATAAATAAATCTTTTAAAAAATGAAGTGAAAGTATCAAATTCTATTGAAGAACAGAAACCAGCTCTGGGGCTATCAACTGACCACGTTGATGCTGTATATTCAGTTGAGTTAAATTGGTTGTAGCAAACCTAAAACTTTAGGTGAAGAATTCACATTGTGGTATAGTGAGTAGAGCCATTGTCCTTGTCTTTGGCATCCCATGTGGGTTCACCTCATGTACCAGTTGCTCTGCCTTCACTCCAGTTCACATACCATAACTTGGGAAGACAATGGCCAATGTAATAGGGTCCCTGCCATCTGTGTGGGAGACCTGGATACGCTTTGTGGCTCCTGGAGCAACCTATTGGGTGAACCAATGAATGATCCATTGTGAAATGAAAGTGCTATATTGGGAGTCAAATATAAATTTGACAATAATCTTTAAGCAAACTGTATTAGCACTAATCCCATACACTCACGCCATGCACCAGCATGAAACCAGTGTGTTTCCTTTTGCTCAACATATCTGATCAACTTTTTTGAAGGCCAACTGACAAGGAAGGAAAAGCCATAGCTTGATTAAAGTGTGAGTTGTATACTGTGTAGATCCAGCTAAATGTGCTTGATGGCTGTATTGTGATGACATTAGAGATTTACACTCCTGAGTAATTATAATAAGTAGGGTAATATCTTAATGGCTAGTTTCTAGAGCTAAAAACCATTGTGTCTGAAGTCAAAATGTACGTAAAATAAAAGACATGGGTAAATGAACCAAAACAAACAAGGTGACTTTCTTGGTTTTAAGTGTGGCCATGAATATATGAGTAAATATAATGAATGAATATATTCCTGTTCCACATTGATGCTCAAAATCAAGCATGTGTAACAGAAACAGCAATAAACGTAATTTGATTTCATCAGCTTTACTTCTTATTCATTAGTTTATTCTTTCATCTTTTAAAGGAGTGCTTGGGATTTGTGTGGAGAGTGTGCACATGTATGCTTGCATTATTACAGAGAACTGATTATCCAGGAATATAATTTAGTTTAAGCATTTTTTACTTTACATGGAAAAATGTATGGTATACAACCTTACATGTTCTTGAATATTGAATAATCCCTATAAAAACTGTTGATGTTAGGTTTTTTAAACTGTATGTTTGCATTATTCATTTTAGAGAAGAAAAAGAGGCAAAGGAACCAACCTGTGTGATTTGGATGAGCCAACATTACATTGATGAAATGATTTCCAGCTTCACAAATCTGCAAAATATTTTGACATTTTTTATTATATCTGCATCCCTCAAAATATGTTCTTGAAAAATATAAAATGCAAATAATATGTTGATTATGAAGACCCAATGTACATTTTTACTCTAGTTATGAGGAGACAAAATTAGCAATGATGTATTTAGGATATACAGTAAATCAAATAATTAGTCTCATAATAATTTTACTCCATTTCATAATGAGATTCAATTTACCTGGTTAGGTAGTATTCATCATCTGAATTGCATTTGTTCCCATGGGCAACTTTTCTGGTCATAGAGAAAAACTTAAGGCTTTTCAGGGCAGACTTGCTTTTCAGAGTGTTAGATATAGAAAACACTAATTGCACTGAAACATATTTGGAGCTTCAGAAACTAGGCCATTATGACTTTTACAGAAAAATAATTATACTCAGAAATTATGAAACATGTTTCCAGTACAGAGATGCAAAATTTACTATCAATTTAATAGTCTCCTAATGAATTTTGAAATGTGGGTAAGACTAGTTATAACTCCCATCCGAAACACTGGTTTAGAACTCTGAGTGGATTCAATAAAGGTCTCCATACAACTGACTTAGGTAACTTCTCTGAATCAAGGCCGAAATTAGAAAATATCAGTTCATAAAGTTCAACATATGATTCTGCCACTGGTTCAACCTTAGAATTACACTTCTTGTTATGCACTGAAGTGTTTCTCCGCATAAAATGAACCTTTTTCCTAGATTGATTCTTGTGAAAATTGAATGCTTTTATTTGGCTTCTCAAAAGTTAGTAACACCACTTAATAAAATTAAGTTTAAGATAGTGGTTAGCACTCGGCTTAGTTTTATACTGCAGCTTTCATGTGACCCATTAGTAAAAAAAATGACCGGAACACCATACACAAGTGTACAGAAGGAACACAGCAAAAATCTTAAAAAAGAAACCATAGTTTCAATGTATTAAGAAAGAAATCATATCTAAAGCTGCAAAGAAGTGGTGGCACCATTTTTGTCATTACAATATTGCAACAAATAAATTTTAAAATGTCTGTCTAATACTCAAAAAAAAAACTTCAGCAATTCTAATTTTTCATGCAGCTTAACTGAAAAACACCCATCTTTCTAAACACACACAGACACACACACACACACACACACACACACATTAAGTAACCCACAGTCATTGTCTAAACTGCTTTTGTTTCTAGAACCAGAAAGCCTTAGGCCGGTTCTAACTCAGTGGGTGAAGCCAGCATTTCCATCTTGTTTGCAGTCAAGATAGTTGGGAAAGAAGCACACTATGTCTCTTGTCTTATGATGCTCCCAGCTGTGCTTGTTGTGGCTTTTTGGGGACTGAACCAGTGGATGCAAGACCTCTCTCACTTTTTCCTGTTTATTCCTTTCTTTCTGTAACTGTGACTTTCAAACAAAATAGATGTTAAAACAACAACAAAAAGAACAAGATGGCCTAGATTTTAAAAATAACATGTAGTAATTGAAAAACAATATAAATGTATTTAACATAGTAAATTGAACATTTAAAAATTCAACATGTGCACCATGGGATGGCAGAATTGACTAGTCCTCCCCTTGCAAGCACAGGGCTCCCATCAGGGTGTCAGTTCATGTCCTGGCTGCTCCACATTCTAACCAGCCCCTTGCTTGTGGCGGAGGAGAATGATCCAAAGTTTGTGACCCTGTACTTACATGGGAAATCTGGAAAAAGCTCCTGGCTCCTGGTTTCTAATCAGCTCTAGCCTTTGCAACCAATAGATGGATAATCTGTCTCTCCTCTCTCTAAATCTGAACTTCCAATAAAAATTTAAAAATTTTTAATAAGAAATTCAGCATATAAAAATAATGTTTTGTGTTTAATCACCACAATTAGAAGAATCGTTAGGTACAATCCTTTTGAATAAATATGAATAGGGGATAATGGGCTTTCAATTTATTCATTTGTATTTGGAGATTTTTATGTGGCATCAGGTAAATTAAAATATTCATTTGTGTTTATTTCATGGCATCAGGTACAAGCTTTATTACTCATTGTTACTAACATCCATTTGAATAATAACACAATTTTAATGATTCAATCGTTTATTCAGTTATTATGTGGACAAATGTGAAGTATTTAATTGCCTAGCAAAATAGTTCAAAAAAGAAAATTGCTCTTATATTTGTAATCAGCATTGTTACACATTTAACAATACACTGTGGGTGTGTGTGTCATGTTAATAAACCACAAGAACACTGACTAATCTATTTAACAGTCACACCAGGAACAGCATTCGCTGTTACACCTTTTATCAAATGTTACACATTTTTATCAAAGTTTCTTCCTTAAGTCTCAGGGTACCCAAACTGAAAGACATGACTGGATTAAGTAGGATTGGTTTTAGTCCTTAAAGACACTCGGTGTTCACAGCTAGGAGTTTTACACCAGGCAGTGTACAGTTATCCTGGGCATATACCAAAATTCAGTGATGAACAATTAAGTATCAGCCGGTGATGCACAACCACACACTCTCATTATTTGAACATTGCTCTTCTTCACAAAATATGTCATGTCAACCATCTCCTCCATAAATAATGAAATTAATGAGATTAACAAAACATGTGAGATTTGTAGGTATAGTCAGGCTATATCAATTTCTTTTAGAAACAGTTTAGATTTCCATAGTAGCAGCCATTTAATCCTTATTGTATGGTCTGAAATTTGTACAGGAATGAAAACTATCTCTACATATAACTGTTCTCACAGTTCCATGTACATGTTTGTTACAATCATCATTACGAACTTTTTGCAGATGCAATATCTTCTGAGAAATGAGCAAGAAATGAGGAATCGTGATTGAATTAAATATAAAATCTAATAAAATAATTCTGAGCCTCATACTTTGTTTTGAGTTTCAGCTAGTTTTATTTCTCTGTTTATTTTAATAATAGCAAATAACAAGATCAGTGATAGAAACATTGGTATAGCATCCAATGTGAGCCACAAATAATAAATTTACCAATTATGTGTTTTACATACATAAACACATACACGTATATGCATGTGCATACACAACCAATTTTATACGATAGTACTTCAAATGTCATAAGATACTTTGAAAAAAATAGACATTTTGTTGTGAAAAACATTTTTTGGAAACTATGTGTACCTATTCTGTAATTGAACCAGTTTCCTGTAGCTAACATCCCAATGTTTATCTTGGAAAGTGTAATGTATCTTGTTAATATTGACCATTATTAAGAAGTAAATACAAAATTTATGCCAAAGTAGTCTTTGGACATTTTTCCCTTAGAGGTTTTCATGATGGTATTGGTGTGGATAATAGGGAAGATTCGCTGAGAATAAATTTTCAAGTATTTACCATACTTCAATAAATTCTAGTCAGCCTTTATATATGACTATAGTATTTTGCTTGCTTAGAAGCAAAAAGATAATAACTTGATTATATGAAGCTAGTTTTTTCCATTTATAGCACAATGTGCTTTTATACCAAAATAGATATGTATTCAAATTCAATCAGATTTATATTCTTAAAAAAAAAGAAAAAAAGATTTATATTCTTATGTTCAAAACTGGAGAACAAATAATGTGCTTACTATGATACATACCAGAAAGTTGATAGCAGAAACTGCTATTTGCCTGTTTCCAAATGCTAGAGAATAAAGTAAGATGTTAAACCAAACCCCACACACAGGATTATCACACGACATATAAAACAAAGAATAGTTTCTGACAGTTGAATGGAATTTAGTAGTTTCTGAGAATTCATATAGTTCAAAGTAATGTATAAACGTATAGCTGTTAGAACCTTCTTCATAGAGCAACACTTTATGGTAAATGGTGAACAATGTCACTGGAATATATCTTTGTATGCATCTTTCAATAAAATTTTACTTTAGGGGGCAAGGCACAGTATTCTAGTGACTAAAGTCCTCGCCTTGAACGCTCTGAGATCTCATATGGGCACTGGTTCTAATCCCAGCAACCGTACTTCCCATCCAGCTTCCTGCTTGTGGCCTGGAAAACACTGGAGGATGGCCCAAAACCTTGGGACTCTGCACCCACGTGGGACACCCTAAAGAAATTCCGGGCTCCTGGCTTCAGATTGGAGCAGTACCAGAGGTTGCAGTCACTTGGGGAGTGAATCAGTGCAGAGAAGATCTTCCTTCCTGTGTCTCCTTTCTGTTTATCGGACTTTGCAATAAAAAATTCTAAAAAATACATCTTAAAAAAGAAATAAAGTACAACAAATGAAATCTTATGATATATGCGTTAGGCACACTTATCTGAGGCCTTTTTTTCTTTCTAAATTTGAGGGTAAAAAATACAGTTTGTAACATTCCTGATTTGTGGATAAGGTGCCACTTATGACCCATTTTTGCACAATGAAGTAACAAATGTGTGGGGTTCTAGACAGGAGCCATAAAGCACAGAAAGATGCTCTGTACATGATTTAGAAATTATTACAACACGGGATGACGTGCCTTCTAACAAGGCATTTTAAAAGAATGACATTCTTTTGTAATGTAAAGCCTAATAATCGGTTTAAACTATCATAATTCAAAGAGAGCTTTTTTTTGTTAATCCTGCTACTAAACAAGATGCCTACATTACGATCTAAACAAAAGCTAACTCATAAGGGATCAAGTAACTCAACCCAAGAACTGAAATTATGAAATAACTAGATGACAACATAGGGTAAATGCTGCAAGACATTGATTCTGGCAAAGAATTCTTGGGTTATACAGCACATATTCATGGGGTACATGTACGCATGTGTTAACGTCCAACCAGGTTAATTGCAATTATCGTTCCTTGCAGGTAGCACTGCCTTGAAGTGAAAGCTTACAACAAGCAAACTTTCAGGATTTTTTAAAATAAGGAATATACAGTATATTAACATTATTTATAGTAAGAACCCCATAAATTGTTACTCAGATCCACCTGTAACTTGGTACTCGTCAATCATTTATTATTTGTTTTGTGATTTGGCCCCATACCGTCTGGTAACTACCTTGAAAATTTCGATTTTGATTAAATCGTCTATTTGTTCGATTCCACACACAAGTGAGATAATGTGTAGCTTTTTTCATACTGCTTAATGGCCTCCAATTGCACCTGTAGTATTTCAAATCACAAGATTATTTGGTTTTTGTTGCTGAATATTATTTTGTTTAGTACATGATGGTTGCAACGGTGACCAGAGGAGAGAGAAGTCGGCTTCGAGCCGGATGTGTCACTCTGACCACAGGCTACAACCCGGAAGGGACAGCGGAATTCTGGGGCAAGCCTCAGACAACGGGGTCACTGCTATACCAACGACGGACACGTCCATTTTCCTCAACAAGTAAGGGCTGAAGCAACCCTCACTTCAGCTTCCGTGTCAAGGGGTTTAGAATTCCTTTGCATGTCTCGTCCTGGCTCTTCTTCCTCTGAAGCTCCCCGCATCCTGTCTTTCTGCTGCCCAGGGAAGGGAAGCCCATGACCACAATTCCCTGGAATAAAGGCCATCTAAATTATTTTCCATATGTGGCTGATATGTTCCTTCCCTGATGGCCAGCAAATCTTATTGTACATATACAAATTATTTTCTTAATGCTGTTACCATTTCTGGATGGCTGTGAGTACGCTTGCAATATCTTGGGGAGGATGGGATGGCTATCTGTCATTTATTTTCCAACCTACAAGGATCCAGTTGCTTCTTTCTCCATATCTAAGCCAGCAGTTGTGATTTTCTGCTTCTGGCAACAGTCAAGTTTAACTGAATAGGGAATATCACAGAGTGTTTTTGACTTGCATTTACCTAATCATTATGAATGTCAAGATTTTTTTTTCATGAATTGCTGGCCTTTTGTATCTTTCAAAAATAATACCTGTTAAGACATACCCCTCAGTGCTGATTGGATTAGTTGTGGTGACGTCATTTGAATTTCCAGCATATTTTGGGTATTTACACCTCTTTAAAAGCGGAGTTTCTCCATTTGTTGCTGCGTTGTGTAGACTGTCTGTTCAGACTCTTTATTGACTGGGTACGTGAATGTTGTTTAATTTGATGCAATCTTACCACATCCTGATTTCCTGTGATTTGGGGTTTTGAATCAGAAAATGTTTGCTGTTCCCAATACCCGGAAGCATTGTTCTTATGTAATCACCTAGTAAGTTCAAAGGTTCAGATACCTACAACATTAGGATAGTCAATGTGCTTGAAATTATATTCCATACATTGAGAAATATGTTAGTTTATTTCATCTGTATTTACATATGTAGTTTTTATTTCTAACATCATTATGCATATGCAGCGATTTTTTAGAAAAAAAAAGACTAAAATCACTATTCTTTACCCAAGTATACATTTAGCACCTTTGGTACCACTAATTTGCTGCAGATGTACATCGTTATTTCAAGGGCTTCTGTTCCCTTCTGTTGGTTTCTGCACTTGCTTTAGTGTTAACAGCACATTGTTTTAATTACTGTAATACTGCAATCTATTTTTAAAGTCATGTAGTGTAATATCTCTTGATTCACACTTTATGCTCAATCTACTTGAGTTTAGGCTATCTTGTGATTCATCACAAATTATAGCAGTTTTTGTTTTGTGCTATTTTTTTTAATTCTGTGAAAAATATGCTTAGCATTATAAACTTATGAACTTATAAACATTTTTGGGAGCTATGTACATTTTAATGATATTGATTTTTCCAACCCATGATCAGGGGATGTACTTCTATTTAATTTTTGTTATCCTTAATTTCTTCCATCAATAATTTACAATTCTTATTGCAAAGATAATGCATTTCTTTGGTGAGATGTATTCAAGGTTTTATTTTTGTTGCTACTGGGAGTTGTGTTCTTAATCTAGCATTCAGATGATTTACTGCTGGTGAATAGCGTTATTACTGATTTGTATATATTTACGCTGTAAATTACAACCCACTGAATTTATTACTTATAATAGCTTTTTCTTAGAGTCTTTGGGGTTTTCTGTTTAAATGTATGCTACCTTCAAACAATGATAACTTGATTTCCTTCTTTCCAGATGAGATGCCGTTTACTGCTTTCTCTCGCTGGGTATTTCCCAGTGGGCTTCCCGGTGTTTTATCGAATGAAAATGCTGATAGTTGTCATTCTTGTTTCATGCCAGAAAACACTTAAAATTTCTCTCACATCATATGAGACAAGCTATTGGTTTGCTCTATGGAGTCTTTGCTGTATTAAAATATATTCTTTCCACACAATAATTTCTTCTGAGTTTTTAATCATGCAAGAATATTTAATTTCATCAAATATTTTCAGCTACAATGTTAAATAATTATATAATCATTTTCAACATCATTCTATTGATGATGTGTGTTTGAGTCATCGAGTTGCATGTAAGTTGCACATTAAGTCATTCTTAAATTCCAACTGATTATGTGGGTTGATATTTTTAAAGTGTTGTTTAATCTAAATTGCTCATATTTTGTTAGGGTTTGTCTTCTTGTAAGTTCCTCGAAGACAACGGTCTGTAATTTTCTCCATTGTTGCTGGGTTATGGTCTTGTTTTGGTATCAAAACAATGCTGGTCTCAATTAATTAAATTGTATGCATCCCTTCTCATTCTATACTCTGGAAAAAAAAATGGATGTTCAGTCTGTAGTTTTGCTTACATGTTTGGAAAATTTAGCGGTTAAGCTACCTGTTTCTAGGCATCTTTAGCCACTATGTGCTTCACAAACAGAGATGAAGAGCTCATTGTAATTTTAGACTTGCTGCAACTACAATTAACATAGCCTAGCAACCAAAATTTCAACCATGGTATCCAGAGCTGGTATTTTTATATTCAATTAAAATAACTAAAATCTTTATGCATCAATCATGCAAATCAATGTTGTCTATGCAAAAAAAAAATCAAAGTTAACATTATATGCTCCGTACACTTTCAAGGAAATTTTTTTTTGTTTGAAAAATCTATTTTTATTGGAACAAATGACTTGCAGAGAGAAAAAGAGGCAGGGTTGAAGGAGAGATCACCCATCTGCTCTCTTCTCAAATGTCCACAAGGGCCTGTCAGGGCTGAGCAGATCTGAAGCCAGGAGCCAGGAGTTTTGCTCTGAGTGTCTTATGTGGGGGTATTGTCCCAAGGCTTTGGACCATTCTCTGTTGCTTTCCCAAGCCCTAAGTAGGGAACTGCATTGGAAGTCGAGTACCTGCACTTCATGGTATGTCAGTGTTCTGAGAGGAATTTGCAGTTGAGCCCACCTAACTGACCCAGGAATTTTGTTTCTACTTCAACCATTTTCGTTTTAAAGGTCTTGATCACATTGCCATTTTTAGAGTCTGATTTTTTTAAAATCCAATTTTCAAACGTCTGATCAATTGACAATGTTATTTCTCATAAAAGAAAGCATGGGTTTTCAGTTTGATAATTGCTATGCTTAGAGTAAGTGTTGCTTATATACTAACAAAATCACGCCCCAATTTTATTATGCACACAAATGTCAGTATAGCTTTTTCCATAAACTTCTCTTCCCGAGAAGAGAAAATGTATGCCACTTAATGTTGTAAAGTTGGTAAAAACATTTTACAGTACAATATTTTTCTGAAACAGAGAAATTTCTGTTCAAGCAGTTAGTTGTCACTACTGAGTAAACATTCTGGACTCTTTAAGTTTGGAAGAAGCATTGTTTTGAAAATTAATTCCTTAGTTCATTGACCAAATGAAATCCTTGACTTACCTCAATCCAGAGCTGCAAAATTGTAGTTCTATCATGGCAAATTAAACAAATTTATTCCTAAAGACTTGACCAAAAGCTTGAATGAACTTTTCAATCCCATCAATCTTAAATTTTAAAGAGCCAGAAATCACCATGAAAACAGTTTTAACTGATTTGAAAGAGAAAAAAGCACCTTCATTATCTTGTGCAATGTCTGATTTGTGGGCTGCAGTAAAACTGAGAATGAGAGCAGCCACGTGAAATGAAGCAGTACCCCAGACTGATTAGGCTTTCTGACTCAAGGTTAGAGTCTGGATAGTTATTATTTCCACGCAACTGCTCATTTGAGTGAAGCAGGACTAAGACATTTAGTAAATCAATTTACAATTGAAACGGATACATCATGGAAGCAAAGGAGTTTCTATTTTTCATTGAATAGTACCTGACAGTATTACTGTTTATTATCTGTTTGCTAACTCTACGGTCCTTGTTTGTAATGATTATATAGCTATACCGCCTAGAACTTATCCTTTCTAATCTTACCATGTGACCATTTTAAAGTTTTCATCAGGTAATATTTTTCCTGGAATTTCTGTTCAGAAAAAATGAATCAAAATTTCTAAATCACAGTTAGTCTTTTAAGTATGCACAACAATTTCTTAGAGAAAACTACAAAAAAAGTTTAAAGTTATTTTTATATATTTATTAATTTAAATATGGTGTCTATCATTCCTGTATGGTTGACAACACATCTGATGTTCTTAATTAGATCTGAGTTAGAAAGGAAAAATTCCTACTTACATGGTGGTGTATATCGTGGGTGATTTATGTAGTATGCAATCCAAGATGTGAATCCCCAATAAAATGCACAGCCCTCCAGATAAAACAAAACACACAAAAAATGGGAAATGGCAATACAAATAACAATTTTATTTACTGTGGCGTTTTCTATGAAAACTTGTATAAGTTGTCTAAGATAGATAGGCAGAATCCTTCTAGAAAAGTGGCATTTTAAAGGGCTCTTTTCAGATCATTAGTGAGACGCATTTGATCTTTGCAATATAAGTCAAATATAATAACATATCTTAGAGAATTTTGTAAACGATGATTTTTTTTCTATGAAATAGAACTGAAATAGTAAAATAATAAACCCACTAATGTGCAAATACAGTATTAACACTTTTCTTGTCAGTAAAGAGAGTTATGGATTATTTCAGCACTATGAGTAGCAAAACCCAGCCTTGGATCTCAGCTCTGGTGGTGTAGCTAGTTAGGGTAGTAAACAAGTGGCTAAAAACTTTTCTGCCTTTATTCTCTTTGCAAAATCTACATTTCATACAAAAATAAATGAATCCTCCTTTTAAATCACATGTCCTGAGTTTTACTGTCTTAAACTACCATGCTGTGCTTGCTCCAGCAGTACATACACTAAACTATGATGACTCTGTACTAAGTAATACATTTTACTATTTCTTTCCAAAAAAAAGAATGTCTGAATGATCTTGTAACTTAGTATTCTAAAGTTTGCTGTTTTTTTAAATCAAACTTACAATAATAAAATAACTGTCATGTAGACATTTTTAGAAAATAGGTATTTCCCAAAACAAGGGAATGGTTTATAAGAACATAACTTCTTTTGACAATGAATCTTAAAAAGAAAACAAAATGAATTAAATTTAAAATTACATTTTTAAAAATGAAATGTGATGCTGCCATTTATAGATGTGCTTGATTGTTGTGTGATGTTGGATAATGTTTACATTCACCATTGCGAATAACCAACACAATGACTGAATAAACCAAGACTTGGTGCTTTGGGGTACAAGCGAGATCGTGCCAGAAATGTCTACGGTTTATTAAGGAGTCTTTATTAACCAAGCTTAGTGATAATAGAGCATACTAGAAATAGCAATTCACAAGTCCATATGGCAATCCAACCAATCATAATCCAACCAAACATAATCCAAAAAGGAACAAATGGTCATTATCCTTAAGTCCATCCATTAAGCTGAAGACCTATGTCCCAGCTTCCTCAACAATATGTTATCCTAAGAGACATGCAATGAATAACCTGGACACACTTACAAAGCTGCAGACATTCACCATTCCCTGGCTTCTCTGCCAACATTCCACTACTGCTAGGCCTCACCTCTCCTGGACCTCTTGATAGTACACAAACCAGATACAACATTACTATATCTATTGTCCAATCTGAGCAGAACATAGGGACCATGCTCAGGGGATTACCTGTCCTGGGTCATCAGAGAGTCAAGGTGCCAGAGTAACAGAAACACCTGACTAGAAAGAGAGAGAGCCCCTGCTTCACGGGCCTTTTAAAGGGGCTTGTGAGGGGAGTCGCTACACAATGATGCAATACCGTACTGTCTTATTTGATAGGTGAGTCACAGGTGGGCAGGAGCGAATACCTTGTGTTGTGGGCTAAGGAATTGATTAGTGCTCATCGGGATGGGCAGGAGCAGAAACTGGGCTTATAGCTAAAACCCCCTAGACTTATTGGACTCATCTGGTTAAATTAGGACGTGGGAGGTTTGGTTGAGGATGGAATTAACATTCCATTGCTGTTAGGACCCACCTTCAGGACAGAGGGTAGGGGACACAGCTAAATTTCATTTGCCAACTGTAAATAGGTGCTGACTGTCACTGACTGCACCCTATAACATTAGAAATCTTTTTATTATTTTTTTAATTTAATGAAAGATTTTAATCATACACAGATGATTGCACGTTGCAATGCCCATTTGTGAAATGCTTCCTTTTAATGTGGAAATTAGGAATATGGATTAAGAAGACCTATCCCTCAAATCAAGAATTTCCTAGAACTGGCAAGGTTGTCCTCATACCTTTGATTATCATAAAGAGTTCTGTTGGTTAAAGGCAGTTTCAGTGAGATAATTTACCAAGAAAAAAGAAATTCAGAAGCAAATTTTTATGATATACTGGTTCAGTGGAATTAAAAAGAAATCCAAGATTGAGGGGACACATATTGAATGTCTTCAAAATGTTGCAACATATGCAATGTTTCAAAAGGTGAAATACAACAATTCCTACCTTTATCAAGTTTTTCAAAGGTGTATGTCCTGCAGATACTTTGTGAACAAATAAAGTTTCCAAAAGATACCGGATATAGTGTATACAATGGCAGAAACAAGCCAGGCTGGAACAACAATAGCAAAAACACACATAAGAAACACTTTTTCAAATTTCAGCCTGGTTTCGGTACAAGACAGTGACGATACCTCCGGTATACTGTACTTCTATTAATTTGGAAGCGTTTCCAGGGCCCAAATACTCTCTACTAGATATTTTCTAAATTTACTTAATAATAAATGCGATTGTGATGACAGACTACGCAAATTTACTTTTGATGATTACTAGCGATGTTGCATACGGCCAGTCATAAACAGGTTCATATCACCCCAGAAGCAGCTAAAGATATAATCATTACAAATGTGCTCATATCCAATTGCTGCAACATTTCAGTAGACAATTTATGAGTTGAAGCATCACCGAAACCTGCCTGGAATGTGTTTGACATTTTGTGATAATCACAATAACTTTCTTAATTGTCTAGTTGTCCTTTAGCGAATAATAAAATTGAGAAAGTTTGCATTTCATTTTCTATGAGGTAATGCAGCTTTCAGTGGGTTGTTGTTGCTTTATTTGTTTAGTTTCCGCCTACGCGATAGATACTTTTTAATCTTGTTGGTGTGTTCTGACTTAGTATCCATTTTAATATGTTTGGATAACGAGGGCTCTGTGAACTTCATTATGCATAACACTTACTGTACAACAGGGTGGCGAGCTCGCCTAGAACTCTCCTTCATGTCGTATATGTAGGATAGCCTCAGATAAAAGAGGAGGTAGAGGAGTAGAGGGCCTGTGTATTCCACCAAAAACACCTGAAAAGAAGGAGGTGATTTAGAATAAAACAGAATGTGGCATTTTTTTTTTAAAGTTTTCTTCATGAGTGAGCCCACAGCAGGGATTAGTGAAATGAGCAGCGAATATCTGTAGGTGCTGAAACAAACCATACATCTTCCTGCAGCAGTCAGGGAGAAAAGCAAGTATATGCGCATTCATCAAGAAGAGAAAAAAAATACTGAATATAGTGACTGTAGTGTCACTGCAGGGTAACTCAGACTCTGTTGGATTAAACACATAAGACTGTTTTTATGTTTCCCACCACAATACATAGTTTGTATTTTATGCAAATTCTCCCTATCACTGAGTTAAATGAACCCGAGCACCTGCTTCTCCATTGTCTCATCCTGTTTCTTTTTTTTCCTTTCCTTGACTCTCTGATTTTGAACTCTCTTAACTTCTATGTGATTTAAACTGAAATAATTCAATCTTTTTTTTTTTTTACTAGAATCATGTCCTTTCCTTCTAATGAATCTCGCAGTGCCACTAGAAAAATTCACTTTTGAATACTAGACTCAGGCTCAACCATCCGAGAGGAGAGGGAGATCGGATCTGCAGAGTGAATGAAAAGATTGGAAAGATAATTGCTAACATGATCATATGATTACAGAAAGATAAATTATCTGACTGAATTCCTATTAGTTTTTATATAAGTGTCCCTATTTGCTTTATTTTCATGTGAATGCCAGAGGAAAGTTACATTGGAATATTCAGACAGAAAAGGATAAAACTTACTTCTGAAGGATCAAAAAGAAAACACAATGAGAAGACAGATTAATTTGACAGTCATTAACTATTTAGCTTTGTCTTAACCTGCTTTCATTATATTTTGAATCAGGAACCTTAACCCTTTATGTGTTCTCAAGTATGTATTACATATTATCAATATATATTGATTAGAAATCATGTTTGCATTTCTAGTAATAAGGTTGTATAACTAAAGGGCTAAAATATTTGACCCATATGCTTGATTTTGCACATATGTATGTAAATATATGTATTTATATACACAGAATATGATATATATGGGCTCTTTAGAAATTCTGCCTTTGAGTAATATATTTTCTCTCGTTAGCAAGGACATCCTTTCTATGGAAGTAAGAATCATACTGCATTTGATCATTTAAATATAAAAGCATGCTACTATGAAGGATATAGAATCTACTATATGCCTAAGTATTCAGAATAAAGCAGAGTGTTTTTCACTTTGGAATATTCAATGTTATAGCCTACTTGACACTCGGAGAAATGCAGTGAATAATTACTTCAGTAGAATAACAGTTTAAAAGAATTATTCTAGGCCATATGACCTCATGGAGTCATATTTGAGCAAATCATTTGGAAATATTTCCAGAGTGAAAAAATGTAGGGAATAGCTAGCTTAAACCTGTGTTACCATTTATTAATCTAATAAAAGTTTACCACCAATATGAAGGTACTTTGGGTCAGAGGCCATTAAGTTGCACTCATGTGTATCATCACTAATGATTGTGAACAGTCCACTAGCATGTAGACTGTATGTAGCGTGTATCTTATCACAACTCTTGTTCATGCTGAAACACAGAAGTGAAAACAGCGTTAAGACGTAAAGGATATATTTTTAAAGCCCTGGAGAATGACATACATTTGGACAACACGCCTATCAAAAGAAATGCACTTTCATGTGGATAGAAGAAATGGAGAAGGCATTTCATGAAACTTAAAGCCTGATTACAAAATAGTTCCAGAGTAAGACAAACAAGATTTGCATGGATGAGCATTAATAAGTCTAAATGAAGCAATGTTATGTTTAATATTTTAGGATACAATATTTTTGAGAAAACTGATAAAGTCTTACCTTTGATCTTGTTAAAGACTATAAAGTAGTCTTCAAAATACTCATAGTAGGTGTACATTTTAGTAATAATTTTTAAATTCTAAGAATATTATGCATGATGAGTATTAATTTAGTTGCAAAACTCCATTATAAAATGAGTTTAATTGCAATATAATGTGTATCTTTTTAGCATTTGTTAGGACCGACTCATTTTAACTATGGAATGGGTGAAACATACAGTTGATTTAAAAATACCCAGGCAATTTTCATCATGCTTTTTGTCACATACATGACTTTTCCTACCAAATAAGCTGTAATTTTCCAGTACAATTGTCATAGAATTCCAGCATAGCACTTTTTCCTCCTGGTTCTTATCCAAGTGATGCAGCTGGAATTTCTAATGAACTCACAGTTACTGCAATTCACTCTGAAATAATTTCTAGAAACAGAACACTCTTTTCATCAAAAATGCAGACTAGGACCTTTGAATACTTAACCTCTGAGGATCAAATAATCTGTATAAAATCTCTTTTAGAGAGATCTATACTTAGACCATATTACCAACATTAGGTAGGTTGATGTGTTAGATACATCAATACGTTGTTTTCTGAGAATCTTAATTTACTTTAGCAAATTCCAAGCTGAGTCAATGCTTATTACATCAAGCTAGACCAGGAAGCCTCATGATTTTTACAGACTATGTAAGGAAAGAAACACTAAAGCAGAATTAAGTATTTAAAAATATGAAGCATTATGTTTCAAAAGGAGAGCCTGTGTTGGGTTCCTGCCTGGAATGAAAGATGTCCACCTAGCGAGCAACAGCCCCCACTGGACCACCTGGCTCTGAGTCCCAATTCACTGCAGACTCAGGCCTCAAGTTCCTGTGCAGCCTGGGAAGCAGGTGGTGGTTCAGTAGCTGAGATCCTGGTATGTGCACAGTTTGTTCCCCGCTTTAGACTCAAGCACGATCATGGTGTGTATTTGCAGACTGAACCAACTGAAGGACACAATCTCAGAATCCCTCCGCTTTAGTAGAAAAAAAAGCATAAGTAGGAAAATATAGTTATAATGCTCTTAGACTAATTAATAATCCAAATACAATTTTTCTTTTGGAGAATAAAACAATGTATAAATTAGCTTTTATGTGTATTATTTTAATTCAGTAAGTATAAAATAAATACTTGAATCCCTGAGTGATAATATTTACTGCTACTCCATTCAAAGATAAAAAATGTTCTGAAAAGGAACTATCAGGTATAGGATAAATGTAATAAAGAAATAAAATGATATTTTCGTGGATTTAATAACACCTGTATTAATATAAGGAATTCAGGTCAATTGAAAAAGTAAAATGCACTTTTCTTTGTGTATTAATGTGTAAATCACTTACAGTTATAATTATTCAATTTATTTAGTATCTAATTCATGGTCAGTGTTAAGATTTGCAAGATAATGTAAGTATTTTTGCTTTTTTAATGTTGTATGTTTTTAAAGATGTATACCTTATTTTTCCAAACCCTTGAAACTCCTATGCATTTGTAAAGCAAAAAGCAAAACAAAAACAAAAGTTTAAAAATTCCACTAGCTGAAAGAATTCTTTAGTTTCAGCATTTTGGGTATATCCTTCTCCTCTCTCTCTGTCTGTGTCTGTCTCTGTTTTTTAAATCGATTATTCTATGCTCCCTCTTTTCAGGTTAAGAGTGTTATTAATCTATCTTTACAATGCCAGAAGGAAAGAATCTGAGAAGCAATAATGGAAAAATGCTGGAGTCCCAGTCACAGCCAGAACTCACATAAAACTGTGACCTGTGGATTTTGTAGCTCCCGTTCAGTTCTTGAATAGAACTCTTTCCATTGAGCATAGTAAGATAAAAATGAATATTTAAAGCACAATTCAGAACAATATTTTGTTTCACTGCTTTTTATTTCATGAACATAGAGTGTAGGAAGGCAAATTATTAAAAGAAAAAATGAGATATGCATATTGAATTTCAAATTGAGACTTACAGTTGTCCATCTGACTTGTTGACCTAGATCGGTAAAATACAATGTGACGATAGAGGAGGCTGCAACACTTTCAATGGTGACATAGTCCTTCAAGAATGGTCCACCTACCATAAGAGCAGTAAGAAAACACTCTTTTAATGCCATTAAGGCATGATGACAAAGAACTTCTTAACATTAAATCAGTGAAATCAAAGTTTTATGTTTTACCACATGTGCAATTGTCCATCAGTATAAAATAAGAAAAGTGAAAAATCTACTCAGTGACTATTTAATTAGACAATGATGCTCAGTGCTATGTACTTGAAGTTCTGGCTACTGTACATACTACTGTTCCTGGGACAAATGTACAGGTATTCACACCTTGAAATTTTGGGCTATTAAAATGTATGTACTATGATAGTAGTATTTACAACTATGACTAATGGAGCATGCAGAAGGTACCCACACTATATGTTTTTTATATATAATCTGACATAACACTAGAAATGATTTATTTTTGCTTGGTCTCCCTTTCCAGCGTAACACTATCGCTTATGGGGAGGAAATTAAAATCAAATTTAATTAAAATGACCACTTTTAATACCAAACTCTGTTTTCTCTCACTAAGGAAAATAAATTGGTTTTCAAACCCATCATCATCTTTATATCAAAGCTTACCCAAAACTCTACTGTACTCACAATACACCTAAGTTACATCAGTTAAGTAAGTATGAGGAACAAATGAGATTGCATCTTCACTAATAAACCTGAACCTATGGAGAGGACAGCCATTTCTCGCCCTCTTATGGTGACTTTCATCAAGAAGTTACACTTGACTTTAATGCCTGTAGCATTCTGAATCTTTGTATAAGAGTTGAGTTTACAAATAACGCCAATGTACTCTTGTGTCATGTAGGTCAGTCCTTGAGGGGAGAACATTTTGGTGCTTGACATGCACTAAGTCCCGTAGCAGTAAAATCATATGACAATGATTTTGCTTCTTGAAATTATAGTCAGATGGGAAATTTTCTTGAACACTTGATAAGTCGGAAATCATCAGAAAAGTATGTTGTCTAGGAGTGCCAAGGAATTCTATGAGACAAGCACAATATTTTCAAGAGCATTACAGAAATTATTCTGTCAAACGCTGTATGCTATATGTGAGAAAGGATAGTCTAGCAGCAGAAGCACTTCATTTTGGAGGAAATGCATTGATTGCAAACCCTTAACAGGTACGTCTTCAAGACTTGCTGCTTATGACTTTAATCTTGAAATTCTCACTCCATGCAAAATGTATATTCTACTATAGTGTGAATCAAAGGTCAGCATTGCTTTGATTAAGTGTATCAAATCAGAGTAACAATAATTTTTTGATAAAATTTATTTTCAAAATTATTTTTAATCAGCTTTGAAATTAAAAAATAAGCTTAATCATCAATATGATATTTCATGTACAGATTCACTAATATGTCTCCAAACACCCATTCTGCTTTACAGGAATAAAAAATGAAAGAAATAAAAAGGTATTACTTCAGATCATTTACTCAACACTCACATATATGACCCTTTTTGAACAAAATCCTCCTCTATAAAATTGCAGCAATAATTTGTTGGCAGGATCAATTTAGATAATTATCAATATTTACACATTTATGTATGAGCATATACTGAGTATACATTGATTGATAGCAGAGGAGGAATTTTATATTAAACACAGAGCTAACAAAATTGGTGCTTACCACATTCTAGCTGCAGGCCGACACGAGAAGGGCACCATTGTGGACCTATGCAAAGGAAATTAACATTTCATTGCCAGGAAAAATGTAAAATTAGTTCACAAATTTAATAATTCCAATTGTAGGACAGATTTGAATTATAGAGTAAGCAAAATGACAGCATAGTATCCAGCATAATAGCTAACTTAGGTTAGCTTTACCATTGAGCAGCTGTGGTGAAGAATAAAAGAAAATATGCTTTGACAATCACAATTTTATGCTTTTCTCAGGGTTTGATGTTGTGATAGAGTGGGTTAGTTTATCACCTGGTACTTGAATAAAAAAAAAATCGCAACTGAAAATCAGAAGGCCCTTGCCTTATCAAAAAAAACTTAATGATATCAACACTACAGTAAACTTGAAGTAAGGTCATAAAATCCTATAAAAGAAACATTTCATTTAAAAGAGAAAAACTCTAGCTCACAGAATCAACTCCATTTAATCAAAAATGACTTTCTAGAATGACCCCCAAATAACTTCATTGAAAAACAATTATGGGCATTATAGTAAGTACATTTTTAAGGTCAAATTATGAGCATGACAGTAAGTACATTTTAAGGCCATCCATGCACTAATTCAATGAACAAGACTGTAATGTGAGCAAATTAAGAGAACTACATGCATGAAATAAAATAAAGGAATTGATTTCCTGGAAAATAATGATAATAGAATCTTTGTCCTTAAAGAAACCAGATCAAAGTTTCATCAATACATTTAGTCTCAAAAATTTAAAGCAAAGATAACACACAAGAGGACAATCACAGAAAATGTCAAATATCATTTTTCTTAAAACCTTGTTTTTCATGTAATCACTCTGAAACATTGTAGCTTTAAAAAAAGAGATTTAAGAGATAATGAAAATGATTTCCAAAGACCTGAAAAAATGCTGAGAGGAATCTACACAGGATTATTCCAAAGTGTAGCCTCAGGGCTAATTGGTTGGAAGAAGATCTTTTGTACAGTGAAAATCCCATTAAAATTAAAAATAGAAAATAATTGGTTGCATCTAATGCATGTGTGTAAAGTGCATATTAAAAGGATAATGGAGCATAGATTCCCATATTGATGAAAGATGAACTCAAACTTTAAGGACACATGTCCTTTACAAAAAGTATCCTAGATTGTCTGATAAATATTACCTTTATTTCTCTAGTCTTAATAATATCTATTTAATCATTGACTAAAGTATCTTAAATTGAAAAAAATGGCTGATGGGATTAGCATGCGCAAACATGCTTTTATGTATAGAATATTTATATCTAAATAAAATATGTACAGGAGTATTCATATATTTTACCAAAGGAAAATAATCGTTTTGCAATTTTGCTTCGTACAAACTGCTAACTGTGCCTCCACATGCCTTCTCAGAATTCTCCAGCTGACCTCTTTGCACCATTGGTGTGTCATCTCCAAAAACTTCCTGAGCATAAAAGTGCATTTCAAAAAAGCCCTTTGATGTCTAACTTTAATATAAACTCGTTTATCTCAAAATATATTCTTGCAACTATCCTTTTACTCATTTCTTCAGATATTATGTGGAGAATGATGTCTTGTCAATTCAATACTCGTGTTTGAAAACTTCAAAGGACATTTCATTGAAAAGCTTTATAATTTCAGATAAACCAGTTTGTCGGGAGATATGCCTCAGCTACCACCTTTGTTCTTTCTTTGGTTTTTAATGCTTTTGTTCATATGAAGATAACAGATTTTATACATTCCATAGATGTGATTCCAAGGAGACAATCATGGATTCCTCACACTCCTGCTCCCTGTAATTCTCTTCCTGCTGTCTTCTCCTCCTTAGTTTTTGCAGACATAATGCTAATCCACTCTGTATTAAAAATAAATTTCTCTATTAGTCCCAATATTCAACAAGTGAAGACTAGAAAAATTACAGTTTCACAATAGTATGAATAAGGGCTACAGAAATATTCATATCCACAAATTAATATTTCATTCTATGCATCTTTCTTACTCTATTCTTACCACCATGTATCAGAAATAGCATATGGCATTTGTCCATTGAAGCTAGCCTATGTCTTGAAAGTTAATGGTTTCCAGTTGCATATATCTTGTTCCAAAGGTGTAGATTATTTTCTTGACTACATAGTATTCCACAGCAGATCCATACCACATTATCTTTACCCAGCCATCCACTGATAGACATCTGAGTTGATTTCTTATCTTGGGTGTAGGTAATAAAGACACAACAAGCCCAGATTCTTTCAGAGGCGAGTTCATCACTTCAAAACATGAGGAAAGCTTTCTCCCTCTTAAAAGTATCAGAAAAATCGACATATACATTTTAAAGGGTAAATTTAGTCTTAAAGGAAAACAATTTACAGAACTCTGAGAATATATATGTTACAAACAATGGGGGGCATTTCTTTTCCTCATTTGTCATAGACATATCCAAATTAGCATCTTAAAAGTGACTGTTTCAGATCACTTCAGTAGCTTCTCCTTTGGTCCTTCTCTTTGCTTCCTCAAAATCAGTGTTAAGTGTGGAACACACAGATGTTTAATGACTGTTCACTTTTCAACTAGGAAAGAGAGAGCTATCAGAAAACAAGATGTATCTTCATTGTATTTTTATAAATGAGGTGTAAAAAAACTATTTAGGCAACAAAATTGCAATAAAATATTTAGATTTTGAATGTGGAGAAAGTTACAATTTTAGCATTTATTTCTTTCAAACTGTATAGATTATCCAAAAGTATTTCATATTTATTTTAAAATAGAAAAGTGATCACAACTCTAATAGAGTAAGGTTACAAATTAACACAAGCAACAAAGTCAACCAGTAACAAAACACAAAATTATAGTTAAGCATAGCAATAAATTCTTAAAATTTTCCCTGTTATTTTCCTAGAACATTTCAAAGTTCTCCCAAGGTTAGAAGAGTGCTTTAGAAATTCTCCCCAGTTATTTTTAATAGAATCTTTCCCAAAACTGAGAAGCCTAAATTACTTAAATGGTGAATCATTCACACATGTCAGGATTCAGAAACAAGCCAGAAAAAATGTTGAGCATTACACATAATGCATAAATTACAATGAACTTTTTGCAAGAACCAGAAGATTTTTTGTGAAATGTATTTAGCTCTGTAAACAGAACTATCTTTTGAAGACAGAAAAAGAAAGAAAAAAAAAGAGAGAGAGAGAGACAGAGTGTATTTTAACACAAGTAGGATGTTACTGTAATTGATTTGATACATGCTTTGCCTATAAATAGGTAGCTAAGATACTTGCAAGTTTTTATCTTACTACACATACTACTCCTTTCAGTAGTATTTTATTATTACCACTAGGTGTAGACATTGCAAGTAGATGAGAAGTACCTTCTTATGGTCTGGCTACCTCTCATTTCATCAAGTATCCTGTTGATGAAGAAAATAGCAGCAAAAATAACCTGTATCTTATCTCTCCATTGATACAAACAACTCCATACCACAGATGTATTATGTATGATGTTTCCTTTCAGAATAGATGTTCAGATGCAGGTGGCAAATTAAAGATCTTTGTGTGTTTCACAATTCATTAAATTTCAAAATTTATATGTGTAATATTTTTACATGAGCACAAATTATCTAGCATATAAATATAAACAATGCATGACTGCTTATCTTAAGGAAATCGAAGTGTAACAGTAAGGAGAGCTCCTAAGATGCGATTGAAAAATAATAAGAAACAGAGAAAAAGAAAAAAAGAAAAATAATATGAAAGTGCTTAGATAGTACTAAGTCAAAATTAATCTGAATATAATTAATATAACAAGATCAACAAAATTTAGATAGGTCTATACTTCAGTTTGATACCTAAGATAGCAATGATTGGATAAGATGTAAGAATACATCAGTGGGAAAATACTTCAGTTTGTGAAAAATGAAACCTAAAGTAAGCTAATTATGATGCAAAAATTTGCAATGCATGCATCAATAAATATTTTAAAAGTTCATGTAGATGTTTGTTATAAGAAAGATATGGAGCATGGATATAGAAAAACCATAGTGCAGTAAGATGCTCCAGAGATCAATTCCTTGCAGAGGTGTCGATTTTTATAATAACTCACACCATACACAAACCATCTTTTCAAGGGCTAAGGAATCCAGGAGAAAAGGTGTAGTGTGTGACTTTAGTAGACTACAGGAAAATGCAGGGAGGAAATGTCTGTGTCATTCTCTCAGAATTTCGAAAATGTAGCTCTGTAATTGCCACGTAAAGAAGCAAGAGGGATTTAAACCTAAATTTTAGACTTGAAAAGCTGCTATTTTCATACAGTGCTCTCAGAAGATGCCTGTAGCCAATTCTTTCTGAAATATCAACTGCACATTTGGGAGACATACAGTATTTTTAATCTTTTATTTTTTATTATTTTTATTATCATTTTATGATACAGTTCCATAGGCTCCTGGCATTTCCTTTATCTCCTCCCCAATTTCCTCCCACCCCGAGTTCCCCTGTATCATTATTATAGTTCTTCATACACAGTCATATGTCCATCATTGCAGACATGGACAATGACAAGCAGTCCAGCATCCTATTCTCAAGATAGAGTGAACAGTTTCATTGTAAGTCCATCTTTGTCTGGAAGTAGAGAAGCATACTGCATTGCATCCTCACATCTGGAAATGTTTAATCTCCATTTCACAGTTATTGTACATTCCCTTAAACAAAAAGCCACAATATAAAATCAACAATAGGAGGAAAAATAGAAATTTACAATACCCTGAAGTTAAATAACGTGTTACTATATATGAGAGTGTCCATTACACAGCTACTGTACATCCCCTTAAATGAAAAGCCACAAAGCAAAATCAAAAACAGGAAGAGAAAAGAAATTAACACCATGAAGTTAAATAACATGCTACTGAATGACTAATATGTCACTGAAGAACTGCAGAAGAAAATCAAGAACCTGTGAGTTTAATTGGCATTCCTTTATATGTCAATTGATTTTTTTTTCACGTGCACATTTAAAGATCCTTTTCTTATGCTCGATTGAAGAGAGCTTGATGATAATGTGTCTTGGTGAAAATTGCTTTTGGTCAAGCCTGTTGGGAATTCTGTGCCCCTCCTGGGTATTGTTTCCCAATTCTTTCTCTAGACTAGGGAAATTTTCCATTATTATTTCATTAAATATATCTATTTAACCAGTTTCTCTTCTGCACCTTCTAGGACTCCCATAACTCTTATATTTGGCCTCTTAATAGTGTCTTTTAATTCTTGAATACTTTTTTTGGCCTGATCCAGCTCTGCTTCCAGCTTTTTGTTTGCTTCCCCCTGGTGACAGAAAATATCTTCTAATTGTCAGATTCTTTCTTCTGCTTGCTTCATTTCTACTTTGGAGACTCTCCACTGTACTTTTAACTTGCTCCACTGTATTCTTCATGTGTAATGTATCAGCTTTCATTTGATTCATTTTCAGTGTGACATATTCCTTAAGTTCCTTGAATGCCTGCTTTACGTGCTTCTCATTGTTGATAATAAGCTTTATAATAAGTGTTTTGAATTCTGTATCTCCCATTTGCTAGATGTCTTCTTCAGTTAACTCTGAAGTTGGCATAGGGTTTTGCTCCTTTGCAAGGGAGTCTTCAGTAATATTCATTTTGCCTTTTTCTCTTCTTTTGCTCTTGGTTATTGTACTTCTGGTTAGTAAAGTCTCTTTAGGGCAGGTTTCTAAGCTGTGTCACCCACAGGTCGACAGTTCGATTTTACTTACTACAATTAGTACATGGCTCTTTGTTTGCGGTCACTTGTGCCACTGCTTCCAACAAGTCCCTGGTCTGGGTCCTTATGTTAGGTTTACACCATGGTCTCCATAGCCCCAGCTCCTGGCTATCAAGTCTCCACCACCTGTGAAATCATGCTGAGGCTGCACTACTGTCTCTGAAACCTTTCTCCCACTTCTGGTTGGAGCAGATCCCAAGATCAGGGAAGCACCAGGTGTCCTATACAGCTAGGTTGTTAGTGGGGCTGATCTTGCCAGAAACTGTTGACCATTAGATCTGAGAGCTTCAAGGAACTATTTTGTCCCATACGATGCCATAGTCGGGATTATTTTCCTGTGGGACCAGTACAATCCACTGACATATATTATTAATATGGTCTCCTGGGCCAAAACAATACCACATTGAGTATACACATTGAGATGAGTTCCATCTATAGAGGAAATTTTGCCTATAAAGGACATAAGCAAAAGAAAACAGGCAAATTATGCTATACAGTTTCTGGAATGAAAGAAAGCTGGATTAAATCATTGAGAGTATTAAAAAAAAGTTTTATCCAATAAATATAATAAAGTTTCAAAAAGTGATCAGGCACCAGATGTAGGTATCAAACTAAGCATCATTAAAAATGTAAGGTAGATTTAAAAATCTAAAGTGGACCATAGCAGCCAATGGATTCTGTAGAGATTTCATCATGATTGGAGTGGCAGGATCAAGAGCATTTCAGGACTGTTAAACTATCAAAACCTCTTGAGAACTTCCTGGCCTTGTACATTTCTATTTTTTTTTCCTATTGTTGATTTTGTATTTTGTTTTTTTCCTTTACAGCGATGTATATATAATGACTGTGTATTTGAGACTATCATGTCCAGATGTGAGAATAGAAAGCAGTAGGCATCTCTATTTCCAGACCAAAGATAGACTCCCAAAGAAAGTGTTAACTATATCATGACAATAGGATGCTGGACTCTGTACCATTGTCCATGCCCACAATGATGGACATACGACTGTTTATAAAAAACTATACTTTAGTAATAATATAGGGGAACTCGGTGGGGAGAAGGGGTTTGGGGTATGGGTAAAGGAAAACCCAAGGCCTCTGGTACTGTATCATAAAATTATAATAATAAAAACTGTAAACAAAAATCTAAATCACTTTAGGAAAACAGTTACTGGAACTCCAGAGGGATTGGAGAAGGATAAATTGAGGGAAATCGTATCATATTCAATTAGAAATTTTTTCTAATCCTAGAAAAAGAAAGAACTACTTAGATGCTGTAAGACTGCATGTCATCATCAGATTCATCTAAAATGTCTTCAAGGAAAGATACATGGGGGAACAGGCAGGGGGAGGGGAAATCCCAAACACTACAGAATTGTGCCATAGAATAAAAATAGAGGAAAACTTTTAAAAAGAATAGACTTAAAGACATTATTTTCATAGCCCAATGATTAAAGAAACAAATAACTAATACGGGTGTCCCAAATCCCATGATTTCAAATTTCCCAGCTGAAAACTTAAAGGGCAGGAGATGAAAGAAGAATTTTACAGTATAGAAAACTTAAGTAAAATGACAATCAAAAATGCTATATTATTGTGTCCAGCAAAAAAAAAAAGCTTAATTACGTTTGAATAAGTGTTAAAGCCATTATCAAAAATAAGTTGACATGATTGAGAGGGTTTTTTTCTTTTTTTTTAAATAACTGTGGATCTTTATTTGAAGAGCAAAAGTACAGAGAGAAGGCAAGAGACAGTGAGAAAGAGAGAGAGGTCTTCCATCCACTGCTTTACTCCACAAATGGCCACTGCTGGGTCTGAAACCAAGGACCTGGACCTTTTTCCACGCTTCTCATACGGTCTCTCACACAGGCCCAAGATCCAAAGAACTTGAGCCAAGCTCCTCTGCATTCTCAGCCCTTACCAGCATATTCCCAGGTTAAACATATGTAATACAAATAACATGGTATTTATTGCTGAATAAAAATGCAGTGTATGCACACACAAGCCATATTTTTGCTCTCCAATAAGATAATCCATTCTGTTCTTAGTTATTCTGAATAGTGTCCAATAAATATGAAAATATAAGTAACTTGAGTCCACATGATCTATGAAATATATGAAAGTAATAAATAGTGTCAAGAATTTCTACCCAGGGCCCAGCGCGGTGGCGCAGTGGTTAAGGTCCTCGCCTTGCACGCCCGGGATCCCATATGGGCGCCGGTTCTAATGCCGGCGGACCCTCTTCCCAGCCAGCTCCCTGCCTGTGGCCTGGGAAAGCAGCAGAGGACGGCCCAAAGCTTTGGGACCCTGCACCCGCGTGGGAGACCCGGAAGAGGCTCCTGGCTTCGGATCAGCATAGTATCAGCGGTTGCACTCACTTGGGGAGTGAATCATGGGACGGAAGATCTTCCTCTCTGTCTCTCCTCTCTGTATATCCAACTTTCCAATAAAAAAAATAATAATAATACAAATAAATCTTTTTTTAAAAAAAGAATTTCTACCCATAGATATGATAATGGTTTGGAGACATAAAAATAATAGCCATTCTATTTATCACCACACATTTTGTGTGTGTGAATGTGTATAATATCAGCAGCAACCCGCAAATTTATTCAATTATTATGGCTAAATAAAAGCATTTCAACTGGTTGATAAAATTGAGCAAAGGAGGAATTTTAAAGAATATGTGTTATGCTGGATCCTAGAAACAGTGATACCAAAAACTGAAGCATTAAGCATGCGAGCTACTCAAACAGCTATGCGAACGTTTAAATATGTTTGCATTTGATTGTGTCTAATGCTAAGATTAACACTGTTGATAAGGAACTGATAATGTGAAGTGGACATTCCATTCTAGGAAAAAAAATTGTTTCTGTGTTAGTGTTTTTCATAAATTACTTTTTTAAATGTAGGAAACAATTTTTAACAAAGCTGGGGCTGATAATGAAGGAGAGAATGGTATAGTAGATTCCGGAAACTTAAAGAAAATTAAAAAGATTACAAAAGAAATAATAAAGAAGAATAAAAGGCATTATGCTAGAGTGACATAGACCTCACTGCAGGTGTAATTTTCGTATTATGGGAAATGAAAGATAAATGAAGACTGTCAGAATATATGAAGATTTCACTTGAAAAGCAATATGAACCTCAAGACATTTCTATAAAATTTACTATCTATAATATTTCCTCTCCATAAATTCCTTTGCTCTTTAGATCATTTTTACATCATTGACATTAGAAATAATCAACATATAACTTCGACTTATATTGTATGAGAATACTAAGTTTTATCCTTGGGGCTAACGTTCTTGGCGCAAACTTCTTTTGGTGCCAGCATTGCATGTTAAGGCACTGGATGGAGTCCTGGCTGCTGCACTAGTCATCCAGCTGTGGAGCAACAAAAGGCCCAGTTCTCCATGTGAGCACTGAACATGCGGTTCTTGTCTGATGACTTTTCGTGGACCCAGATCAGGTTGTCCAGGCATTTGGGGTGTGAAGAAGCCAATGGAAGGTCTCTCTCTTTCAGTTTTCTCTCTCCTCCCTTTCCTTTCTTTCACCCTCCGTCTTTCTAATAAATAATTTAAATAAATCATAAAATGGAAAGTTCTTTCATTAACATTACAAAATGTTAGTATCTATAAAATATTACGTGTTTCATGACTGTTTAAATTTGTTGCGTTAAAAAGAGTTTCTTTTTAAAGACAAAATTCATTGACTTTTTAAAGATTTATTCTATTTATTTGAAAGGCAGAAGTACAGGTGCGGTGATGAGAATCTGATCTTCTGTTCACTGACTCCCTCCAAAATGGCAATGGTCAGGAACAGCCCGGAAGCTTTAGGAGCCGAGATACTCAACAACAAGCTGGATTGAAAGTGGAGTATCCAGGCCTGGAACGGGGACTCCAGTGTGATACCACAGTGTCTTGTGTGGTAGAAATGAATTAACTTGATGCTCAAAGCACAACACATTACATTATTTTGTACAAGGTAATTAACTGATGCATCATCTTGCCAACTTATGGTAAGAATATAACAATCCGGCTTATTTATTTTAAAACATACAATACATTATTTTAATTATAGTGTGCTTAAGCGCAGTAGACATCTAAATTCATTCTTCCACTTAATTGAAACGTTTTACCCTTTATTCAGTATTTTCTCTTTTTTCATCTATCAGCCTCCACCAGTCACCATTCCACTCTATTTACTTGGTTTATTTCATTAAATGTAATTCCTCCAGTTTCAACCACATTGTCACAAACGACCATCTTAACGTATCAAGTTATTCCATTTTGTACACACACCACTTCTTGAGTTCTGTATCTCTATTCTGTTCCCTAGGTCTCAATAGCATTTATACAAATAACCAAATTTATGACAGACAATTTCCTGCAGTAGGGAAATACCATGAGCAATGCACTTACAACTATGTTCTCATTTTTCAAGTCAGTTTAGATAGCATTCTATAGTGTTGTATTTCATTAGTTTCCAATTCTTTTCTTAACAAGAAAATTCCTAAGGAGAAGAGAATACTACAGTACATCACTGCAAGTTTCCATAGCTCACTTTGTTTTCCATTGCCCCTCACACAATCCTTCCATAATCCTGACATCAATGTAGGTGCCAAATGAAAAGGGGTGGGCGTTTAACTGCAGCCTGTTATCTCTTACTTTGGCACCAATACTCCTGATGCTTTATCTTGAAAGTTGGATTCCTATCAGCAAGATCATCCTGTTATGAATATAATGAATGTGAAGTTACTTTTCATGTTCTGTTGACTACTTCTCAGGGAATTCTAGTTATCATCCTACTGCCCCATATTCAAATATAAATAGAAAATAAATGATTTTTAGTAAAAATAGATTGGCAGCTACCATTTCCTGCATCTATAATTTCAGCACTTATTTAAGCTCAAATATCATGAGTGCAACCATCTAGATTTTTAGTGATGACAAAATTTCTCCAAGGTGCATCAGCATTTCATGAAGTATGAATAAGAATAAACTTGACATTACACAACAAAGTTTTAATGTTCTGTCATAATGAGAAACAAAATTCTGCACAAAGAGAACCAACTTCACTCCTTGCCACAATTATTATTTATGACAGTCTTATTACATCAATTTTGACAGGAACAATGGTCACACCTTTAACTATTTGATATCCCATTCATTTGTAACCAATCCTTTGTTATACACATAAATAAATTTCTGAACTCGTGCCAATATCCAATGACATGAGCAGACACAGTGTGAAGAGGTTTACTCTAAGAACCTGGGAGAGTTATATGCATTATTTAATTTTATTTTTGTTTATATTGAATCTACAAGAAAATACAAGTTTAAGTGAGAATTACAATTGCAGTAAAGGCCTTTCATTGAGACATAAAAGAGAACACAGGACAAAATTTAATTACATATAATTTAACTGCATTTCAAATTAGGAAGCATTAAAGATACAGTATAAGAAATTTTTAGGGGGCAAGCATGCAGCATACCGTTGCCTATGAAGTCAACATATTTGGGCACTGGCTTTTACCCTGGCTGCTCCGCTTAAGATTCATCTTCTTGCTAAACCACAGAAAACAGCACAAAATAATCCATGTTTAGGCCCCTGTATCCAAAATGGTGATCCTCACAGAATTGTGGGCTCCTGGATTTGACCAGATTCAACCTTAGCCACCGGGGAATCAAGGAAAACATACAAAGTGTTCCCTCTCTGTTTTTCTCACTCTCTCATTCGTGTTCCCTCTGTGTCATTCCATACAGATAACACTGACTTTTCAGTAAGTTTTTAAGAGAAACAATATTTAATAAAATACTAATTTGAGATTAAATGTGTATAGTTCCCTGAGGGATGAGATAAGTTTGAAATGTTTTTTTCTCAAAATTTTACTTTTTATTTTCAGTTATTAGTTTTACTCTGGTAGTAATACACACTTCAGCTTTTTGTCTTTTTTTTTTTGTATTTACTTTGTAAAACCTACAAAATAAGCACAAAACACCTATATGAACTATACAACAGTACTGCAATAATATGTTATGCTTTGATTGAATGATATCATGTGAAAGAGATAATTTTGAAAAAGAAAAACCTAAGGGAGTCAGTTAAAATTAAAACAGTATATTACTGTTTAAGTAAATGATTACTGAAAATAAATCATTGAGTCTTCATACGGTTACTAAAACTAACAATATTACTGTCATATATTAAAGAATCAGTGAATCCCAGGAAAAATAGACATGACATCCTCTCAGATCTAGACAAAATGGGACTATAATTCTTGTATAAAAACAGGAGAGCCTAAATAACTAAAACAGTAAGTACATTAGCAGCAAAGCCAGGATAACATGGCACCAGACTTGAGGCTGTACTACAGAGCAGTTGTAATTAAAATAGCCAGGTCCTTGCAAGAATCAGACCTGAAGATCAATACAACAAGCCAGAAATCCACAAACTGAATTGACACACCTACAACCATACAATTTTTTGCCAACTCAACTTTAATCAATCCTGGGAGAAATGATAGTATCTTCAACAAATGGTGCTGGGAAAAGTGAATCTCCATGTGCAAAATTATGAAACAAGACCCTTACCTTACAACTGAGACAAAAATCAACTAACAATAGATGAATCAAGGATCTAAAGCTATGATGGGAAACCGTAAAATTACTGCAGGAAAATATCCCAAGGACACAAGTGATGAAACAAAAATGAACAAGTAGATTACAGTTATCAAAAGAACAAACTCAAATGACTAAGGAATATATGAAAAAAAAAAAAACCTGGACATTCCTAGACATAAGTGACATGAAGTTAAAAGCCATGATTTAGGTAACAGCTGGTCCATGTCAGAATGGCAATTGCCCAGAGGAGCAAAAGGAACAAATGCCGATTTGAGGAAGAGGAGAAAGGGGGATGTTATAGACGGTTGGCAGGGATACAAAGGAGCACAGCTGCTGTGGAAAACGGCATACAGATCCCTTCACAACTGGACGTAGACTCGAACTGTATCCCGTAAGACACGAGCACTCCGTGAGACACACCTGCTTCGGTGTGTTCCTAACAGTCAAAACACAGAGTCATTAGGGCGTCCATCATCAGATGAATGCGTAGAAAAAATAGAAAATGGTTTGTAGTATTTACACATAATAGAATTTTTTTCAGCTATGACAATAATGCACTTCTACAATTTACATCAAAATAGAGATGACTGGAAGCCAATAATCCAGACACAGAAAGACAAACACCACATGTAATGAAAGGAGGTAAGATTTAAATAAATACACGCATATTTATGCATGAGAACATTTAAAATCCTATCTTTTTCTTTTCCTTAAAGATAAAATACAATGTACCAGGCTCACTCGGTTTAGCCACACAATACTTAACATGATTCTCCCATATCGAACTCTAGTTGAGGTCTACGGGCCTTCTCCCTCACATACTGACAAGGGCCGTCTTTTTAATGTCAGTTCTTAACAATCAATATCCAATGATCATATTATAAAACATGGCTACTATAAACACAAATAAGTCCTGACATTCGCAGCAAAACAAACCTGGGATTTGTTAAATTAAGTAATGTGTACATAGAAAGACATACAGGCTCGTTCTCTCTTCTACAGGAAACTTAAAAAAAAAAAAAGTTGGTCTAAACTGGACAAAAGGAAATGGTTGATCTGGAGAAAAGGAAATGATGCATGGACTAATGGCTACCAAAATGTAGTGAGTTCGAATTGTCAAGTTCTGGGACTCACAATACAGTGTGTTGAGTAGCATTCACAAACATTTGTTACATACGCTGTAAAGACCTGGAAGCCGGGGCCAGTGGACTTCAAAGGCATTGACACACACAGGGAAGCAGATGCAGGGCCTCATTGCCTGCACTGCTCATTCACTTCTTTATTCATGTGCTGCAATGGTTGCATCACACCCACAAAAAGGCACAACTGCCACATGAAAGTCAAAACTTTGTTTACATAGTTTAAAAAATAGAAAAAGAAGTATTGACTTTAAGTATGCCATACAGTAATGCTGCTAAATAAATCATAAGATAATTATTGATGAGCTGAATTCAGCTTTTAATAAAATTAAATATTCTGAATATTCAATTTCTATGTGAGACAAATCTGACCAGTACAAACATTTGTAAGTTAATTTTTGCTTGATATTTTGCTTAAACATGTTCACAGACTTTATATCAGTTAATGTCTTTGATTCATAGCAAGTTTTAGTATGAAAGGAAGGAAGTCCAAATATGACTAGAAACAGATTCATCAAAATGTGTAAAACTATTTTAAATAAAGAATCAATTACAGTTACATGAAAATATGATTAATAGTGTTTCTGAGGTAATGAATAAAACATTGGTCTCATACAATTATTCCAACATATTAAACTCATTATTAGAGCAAAAGTCACTTTCAAGCTTCCCGTAAACAAAAAAATTGTAAATACAGGTAAAACTTACATGCTTTGTGAAATTTTTGCTTAACATCGTGAATAGTGGCTGCTTGCGTCACCTGAAATAGAAAGAAATCAGGAGAGTGTCAATTTGTTTTTCCATGCTTGCTTTACATGCTTTAATATATTTAAGGCACAGATTGTTAGAAAGTAATAATCCCTCTATCACTTCCCTTCTCTGATTTTCACAAACCTCAAGTTTATGGAAATCATCAGCATTGTAAAATTTGTTATTGCGTTTAGTGGTAGTTGTGTTACGGGGTGAGTTCATGCAAATTTCATATCTAATTTGTGGTTTTGACCTATATACAAATATCTTATTCTGTTTTCAAAATGCATGAGTCTTTCAATTAATATAACTAAGTGCACAAGAAATTAAGATAAACAAACATGCTAGGAATGTATAATGGATTGATATATGCAATAGTAAGAAACATTTACTACACAAAATATTAGACAAAAATTATATAAAATATCCAAAATAATGTCAAATATCAAATATTAAAATACACTAATATGTATGTGAGGTTTTGTTTTATATTATTTAATGTATAATGCTTTGACAAAATAATTGATCCGATTCAAAATTATGTTTCAAGAAAGAATTTAAGAAGCTTTTATGTATTTAAACAGGACAATTGTTTTTAAAGATTTATTTTATTTTTATTGCAAAGTCAGATATAAACAGAGAGGAGGAGAGACAGAGAGGAAGATCTTCCATCTTTTGATTCACTCCCCAAGTGGCCACAACGGCCAGAGCCAACATGATCCAAAGCCAGCAGCCAGGAACTTCTTCCAGGTCTCCCACGCGGGTGCAGGGTCCCAAGGCTTTGGGCCGTCCTCAACTGCTTTCCCAGGCCACAGGCAGGGAGCTGGAAGGGAAGCGGGGCTGCCGGGACTAGAAGCAGTGCCCATATGGGACCCCGGCGTGTTTAAGGTGAGGATTTTAGTCACTAGGCCATTGTACCAAGCCCTAATCAGGACAATTATTTAGTCTACTACTTCTATTTAGGCATATGAAGTCAAATTTTAAACTTTTTTGTTTGTCTGTTTTATGTCGCATTAAAGAGAAACAGTGACAGAGCGATATTATATACCCTGGTTCACTCCCCAAATGTCCTTATCAGCTGGGGCTAGGTCAACTTAAACCAGGACCCTAGAATTCCCACTCTATGGCAGAGCCCCAAATATTCCAGCCTCCTTCTGTTGCTTCCCAAGACACACTAGCAAAAGGAGCTGGGTTGTAAATGGAACAGCATGAGGTGAACCTGTCTTCTTATAGGAATGTTAGCTTCCTGTGGAACAAGTGCTGGCTTCCCATCGCAGCATATTTTGATATCTTACTCTGTTCCTATTAAATCAATATTACCACTGAAATCCAATGTATGGGCCCAGCGCTACAGCCTAGTTTCTAATCCTCTGCTTGCCTGTGCAAGGATCCCATATGTCCTGGGATCATATCCAGTTCCCTGCCTGGGGCTTGGGAAAGCAGTGGAGAACAACCTAAAGCACTGGGACCCTGTGGGAGACCCAGAGGAGTCTCCTGGCTGCTGGCTCTGCATTGCGACCACTTGGGGACTGAATCAGCACACAGAAGATCTCTCTGTTTCTCCTTCTCTCTGTAAATCTACCTTTCCAATAAAAATTAATAAATTAAAAAAACACTTGTTTTACTTCTGAGTCCCTTCACTGGCTTCTGAAAATTCAAACATCATTCAAAACGCATGTTATTATTAAAAAAAATAGTCATTTTCTTTGTATATACATTGGGTATCGATAAAGTATTATAAGCTAAATACACATATGCATGCACATTTGATATTAAAATTTCTCTCTGGCTATTTTACAGGTGTTAAGTAAAAATGCACAAAAGGTCCACAAGTGATGATCACTTGGGTAGTTCTTCTTACTACTACTGTCGTGTTTAATACTCATTATCAAAACATGATAGCAATATATATGCATACATACTTTACTAGATTCTACCTCCCGATCCACAGCACCATGACCCAAGTGTACAGCGCTATTCAGATATTTTTTTTTTATTTCTTTTATACAGACTGCTTATGTTTGGGAAGGCTCTAAGGTCTTAGTTCATTAATATTAATTCCCACTTGAGTTATGCTGCAACTAATGAAGTAATCATTGAGTATTCTGTGTGCATAAAGTCTTCGCACATTTCAGAGCGTTTCTCTTCTCTGAAATGTAAGTGAAAAATGACTTAGACAAGGGTTAGGTTTTAACACACTTGCACTTATCTTTTCATTCTGATTTTGACTAATGATCTTGATATTTCAATTACATTTTAACACCGTGCCTTTAAAAATACTGCTCACGGTTTAATCTCAATACTTAATTCAGGATTTCGCTTTACTGCTTCTTCTCAATGACATGATCTAAAAACCTGGATGCATTTGCCCAAAAAAATAAACATTTGTGAGGGATCTGTCAGTGATGAGACAATAATTTTGAACCTTCAGGTGTGATTTGGCATTTATGAAAACTATCTTGTGTATAAGCACTGAATGCTGAATTGGTGAGTGTCCCAAGGATATAATGTAACATTCCTTTGGATTAGTTTCAAAATGTTGTATGTAGCATAGCATATAATAAATTTCAAATTAAATTTTGTACTAGTCAAAAATAAAACTAAGAGGAAAAATCTTGCATGAAAAGTCACAGAGATTGAAGCCGATTAATCTCATGAGCAAAATCTTCAACAAGCACATTTTTATGGAAATCTGTATGTTTTTCTACAGACTAGAAAAATTTAAGTGGCATATGCATTTTTTCCTGAAATATTGTCTTACAAGACTAAAATGATGCTAATCCATTCAATTTTATTTGTTTAAAAATCATTTTTTTATCTCCAAAAATTTCTCTTTCTGAAGTAATATTTGGAAAAACTTCAGAAGAAAGAGTTAAGCTCTAAATTATTTTGACGTTTGATCAATTAGCCCTGAGATTCTGTTTGCTCTACTCTTTCTGTGCTTTTCCTGCACTTGGAAAGCAGCGGGGGAAAGAGGGCAGCCAAGCTTGGCCGTGGGGTGGCTCAGTGGCCTTAACTGGGAGCTTGCCAAGCTGTGTGCAGAACTGAATCCTGAGGGTCTTACTACATAATGTAAGGAACATGTCAGCATTTCAGCAATCATTCATTTTCCTAAATCACAAATAAGTTTGCACATGTTAAACCCCCAAGTCCTCTTCATTATATACTGTTCACTTTTGAGGAAATTAATCTTGGAGTAACCCAGTAGACAAGGCAAATGATGCTCGTTAGTTGAACCAAAATTCACTTCTGAAATTTAACTGATTGCAATGCATATTGATTCATTGTTATTCTACCACACTATGTTTAAGATGACAGACACAGAAAGTTCTTCTACATCAAGGCAAATCATTACAGATTTGACTGAGTTCAGCACTAGGAATGTGTGTTTCACAAGAGAGAAAGACATGTTTCTAAAATTGTTGCATTTTCAATGTGTCCTTAAGCCCCTTAGGAACTCTTAAAAATGGCAGCTGCATGCAAAGTACTGTTGATCCCTCTTGGCAACATGAAAATTAAACATTGAGGAAAAGCAATAAATACTGTGAAGGAAAGAAGTCTGTCGAAATGTAAAAATGTAGAGAGAAATATAAAAGTTAAACTGGACACGTGATTGGAAAACAGAGGCATAAACAAACACATTTTTGCATCTACATACGCTAAAACACAATCCCCTCTAGACTTTGTGTCATTGGCAAAAGCTGTAATTCTCTTGCTAATATTCCGCACATGAGAAGCGGCTTAGAGAATGTAATTAAAGGATTCTAATTCATAAAAATAGAAAAGCAACCTCTGAGCAATTTCATTGTTAAGTTTTATATTTAATTATATAGTTTAAATGTTTATTCTTAATAAAGGCGCCTTCTGAGAACGCAAGCATTCTTTTACCAATAAGTGATTCTATACTGTATCTAAAATACAAGTATAAGCAAGAAAACAACTCATGCAATACAACTTTTTTGAAGTTTACATTTATTTGACATTAACTTTCCCTATTAATAACATTAACACAACCCTATAGATGCAGAGCGTCAGTTTTATGAAGGTCTAAATTTGAATTTAAAACTGGTTTTATTTATGTGTACAGTAAGGCATTGATTTTATTTACCCATGTATACACATACACAGATAACACACACACGCAGTTTCAAAATCTGGAAATGAATAGATCGCTTATGATTAAAAAATTGCTTAAAATCATGCACTGATTTTTCACAATGTGCATTTCTATGAACTTTTTGAAGATTTATTTATTTATGTGCTTATTTATTTATTTATTTATTTATTGGAAAGCCAGAATTATAGAAAAACGAGAGATGGAGAGAAAGAATCATGCGTCTGCTGGTGCTGAGCTGAGCTGAGCTGAACTGAAGCCAGGAGTGAGGGGCCAGGCGATTTTCCTGGGTCTCCCACGTGGATGCAGGGTCCCATCCTCTATTGCTTTCCCAGGCCACAAGCAGGGAGCTGGTTGAGAAGCGAGGCCACCGGCATTTGAACTGGAGCCCATATGTGATCCTTACGCGTGCAAAGTGAGCACTTTAGACACTAGGCTACCACACCAAGCCCTCCACGAACTTTTTGAAGAGCTTATATATGTGCTTCTGTACTGCAAAGTGCCAAGTAAATATGAAAACTGATGAATACTGAGTGTGTAAGTTGAACATTTGCAGTTTATTTTTGCCTATAAAAGAATTTGTCCTTTATTATCTGTTCAAAACTTATATGCTTTTTCCGGAGATCAGCACTGATGCTAATTTCAAGACTAATTTCAAGTGACCATTTTGATACCAAATTAAAATAAAGGTCAGTTGAGTGACTCAGACCATGTAGGATGGAAAGCTTCAACTTAATTCTACAACAGAATGTTTCTGTTTTGTTTTGTCTTGTTTTTAGGAACAATTCCAAGTTTGTAGCTGTAGTAAACAGAAAGTGCAATGATATTCATTGTTCTCTAACACAGGTTCCTCCAGTATCAACATTTGTCTTGCCAAGGGTGAGTCTATTACACTTGCAGCTGCACTGACTTATCACAACATCCAGCCCTCACGGTTTATATCAAAATCCATCTTGGTGTCATCCATGCTGAGTTTCAACACATTTATGATGAAATGTGCTCATCCATAGAGTATCGCAGAGTTCTTTGACTCTTAGAAATTGCCTTCTCTCCATCTGCTCCTTGGTCCACTTAAAGTATCTCTCTCAGAATTGTATACATGCAGAGTTACAAACTAGGTTGCCTTTTTCAGAGTGTTCCCCTGCCTTTGAAGAGATTCAATTGAATCCATAGATCTGGGTAGCTACCGGGACAAAGCCGTAACCCACATGGGATCCCTGAGATTCGAGAAGATTTATTCGCTAACCCACAGCATATGTAAATATATCTATGCAAGGTCACAGATTTAAATATTTCTGCAAACATCCTCCTTAATTTATGTATAATTTAGAAGTGTGCTCTTTAAGGATTAAGTATTTTGTTTCTAATTTAAGCCGTTAATTTAATTTCACTGTTGTGTGAAAAGAGACAAAAAATGTTTTCTATCTTTTCAACTATATTAACATGTGTAATATGGTCAAGATGATGTTCCTGTTTTTGAAATTTATATTATGCTTACAAATGTGGGATTGTTAATTCTGTGGTATAATGAATGTTTTCTCCTGCTAGAATTTATAAAAATTTCTGGATGAATGTTAAAATATAATCATATGTGATAAGTTGCACACAATTTGAAAATGTGCATGTTGCCACTGAGATTAAAAGTCTGTGCATGAGCTGTTAATCCTGTCAATAAAAGCAACAGTAAAGATATCTGTGTATCTTATCAAAGAACGTGGAGTTGGCACTCGGCTTGAGCTCTGGTACCCTTCCTGCTAGTATCAAGTCAGGGAGGGCACAGCAGTTATGGCGAGTTAGGGCGAGTAACTGCCTGCTTCGCACCATGCTGAAGGCTTGAATTGGGTTCTCAACTTGGAACTATTGTGAGCATTAGAGGAGGGAACCAGTGGATGCAAATGATCTATTAATCTGCTTGTCCCTTTTTTCCCCTCTCAAATAAGTAACTAAATCACAAATGCAATGCAATATTGTGAAATCTATTTAAAGCTGTTTTCTTCACAGATATTTGACATCGACATTCAAAATACTTCCTCTGAAATCAATCATCAGATATTTTAGTGTATCCAGCATGTGTACTCTTGGAATGGTTCTTGGACACTGAATTATATGGCAAATTCTTGTAGCAGATCATTTTTTCTCATGATTGCCTTTTTAGGTGATGGTGGTTGAAATTAGACTTTTTTTTTTAATGGTTTGGTATTTCCAAAACAAGTGAAAAAAAGTGTGCTACTTCAAACCTGAAGTTTTGCAAGCTGCAAGTTTTCATTAGTCTTTTGGAAGTTACTGATTTCTACCATGATGTATTTATATTTTTCAAGCTGCTACAGTGTATTTCTCAGACCTCTCCACTTTCCCATTCCAGGGGACACATAACTAAACACTTCAGATTATTTAACTATGGAAATATGATAATAGATGTTCAATGAGATGTTGGGTCTCCTATGGTTAAACTGAATGAACACTAGCAGATGAAGTTTAAATTTTTTAAATCAAAACCAGCCTATGCCACTGTCAAAATGTATAATTATTCGAATTCCTGCTGTTTCTCCATGGGAATGCCTTTCAGTTGTGACAGTTCATGTTTCTCATGTTGATGCCAGATGTGGTCCTGTGGTCTGCTCGTCCTGTAGGGTGTGAGAGGAAGCTGCACCTAGAGCATCCCAGTAGAAGCTTCAAGAATCATAATGCAGTTCATCATCTTACTATAGACTTTCCTTGGAAACTAACGGCAATAAAGGCAGGAGCTGTCCAGTGATTCCTTTGCAGAACAAGCAGTAAGGATTCTTCCACACCGAGCATACTGAGAGTGTCTTCATGCTTGTATTGTGCATAATTGATGACTTGACATCATTATATAGTTTAGGCTAAAACATATTTGTCCTGTTGCATACATGTGCATATGTAAAAAAGTGTTATATTATTTTTACTCACTGCATCAAAGTTATCGATATGAAGGAATCACATACTTTAAGCACTGGTAGCAATTTCAAGCATATTTTAAAAATTAGGCAGTCATTTTAAACTTAGAATAATGTATTTATAATGTGCAAAACCTACTTCTAGTCTTATGTGACGCTATTTAACATATAAAACATGCAAAATGCGTTTCAATGAGAAATAATTAGTGAGAAAAACCAAGTGTGAAAAGCTCCTGTTACTCATGGGTTGACATCAAACCACAGAGGCAGAGACTGCAATTATTTCTGCATCGTTAATTCCCTGACCTCCTAAGTGCTCCCTCATACTGCAGCTCACTAAAAGTGATGGCTTTACTTTTCATATTTAACTGTGCATGTTGCATGCTTGCAGAAAGATTTATTCTTGCAAATTAGGTAAGTTTATAATACATTTCATCTTAGAGAAAATGTCATCTTTAAGGTGTCTGATTCTGTAAAAGACTTGGTCATGAAAAAATTTATAAATCACAAACAAATACATTGCATTACTTTGGGAATCCTGTGTAAAAAGTAAAGAATTATCCATCTAGGAAGCTGATCTCATTCAGTGCAATAACGTTATGTTTCCTACTTTTATACCCTGAAAGTTGTATGCACAGATCCCCATTTCCATACAATTTTCTTTTTTATATTTTATTTTATTTTTATTGCAAAATCAGATACAAAGAGAGAAGGAGAGATAACGATCTCCCTCCGATGATTCACTCTGCAGGTGATCGAATCAGCCAGAGCTGAGCCAATCTGAAGCCAGGAGACAGGAGCTCCCTCTGCGTCTCCCACATGGGTGCAGGTTCCCAAGGCCTTCGACCATTCCCAACTGTCTTCCCAGGTCTGTAGCACAGAGGCGGATGGGAAGTGGGGCATTTAGGACCATAACCAGCACCCATATGGGATCCTGGAGCATGCAAGGCAAGGACCCCAGACGCTAGACCATTGTGCCGGAACTTCCACACAATATTTAAAACACCTTCTTAATACTACAACACCAATTTTGATAGCTAAAATCTTACATACCACTGAATGTTTAAAATATCAACATAGATAAGTGCCAGGAATCTTACCTTTAATTATTCAGAATTGAGTTCTGCATGTATCATGCAGAAAATTGTTTTGACTTTGTCAATGACATGTTGAAAACAGCTATATTATGACCAGATAATATTTAAGAAATCTCTTGGCTTACCACAAAATCTCTTGGCTTACCACAACAGCATAGTACCAAAAGTGTCTCCATGCATCATCTGGATGTCGATTAATGTCCAGACTGTTACACTTCACATTCACTTTTGTGGCAATAGAGGATGATGGCTCAAACCTCGGGACCCTGCACCAACACTGGGGACCTGGAAGATGCTTCTGGCTCCTGGCTTTGGGTTGGCTTAGTTCCTGTTGTTGTTGCCACTTGAGGAGTGAATCAGCAAATGGAAAATCTTTCTCTGTGTATGTCCTTTGCTCTATAAAACTTCCTTTCCAACAAAAATAAATCTTTAAAAAAAAGGCCTCTCAATTCAATTAATTCTTTTTCAAATGAATTTATGTACTATGTGCCCACGATGGTCCTTTTATATTCAACATCACATACCATAAATCCTGACACTTATGTACTATATTAATACATAGTGAGAGTCTTACCATTTTGAGGTATCAATGGCATTTTTATTCAACAAACTGGCCTTATTGCCTTATAAAAAATATTACATCAATTACTCATAATTGTGAATTATTATATTCCTCCCATCACCAACAAAACCTGCTTTACGTATTGACCATAAGATAATCATTTGTTTTTTATTTTTTCCAATTATTTTATTTTTATTGCAAAGTCAGATATACAGAGAGGAAGAGAGAGAGAAAGATCTTCTGTCCAATGATTCACTGTATAAGTAACTGCAATGGCTGGAGGTGTGCCAATCCAGAGCCTGGAGCCAGGAAACTCTTCTGGTCTCCCAAATGGGTATAGAGTCCCAACGCTTCAGCGTGTCCTCAACTGCTTTCCCAGGCCATAAACAGGGAGCTGGATGGGAAGTGGGGCTGCCAAGATTATAACTGGTGCCCATATGGGATCTGATTACATTCAAGAACTTTAGTTCCTTGGCCACCACACCAGGCCCAAATCATCATCATCATCATCATCATTATTATTTATATTCAAGTCCTTGACTCAGGGAGCCTAACCTCTGTTCCTGATGGCACAGGATAAGTAACAATCATTAATGATAACAGAATTATTCCATTTTCTACAACTTTTTCTAAGAATTTAAATAGTCTCTTTTGGAATTAGAAGTATTAATCTTCAGCAGTTATAACATAGGATTAAAAATAAATAATCATTTAATTTTTATTAACTCTATATACTTCATTGCAAAAGAAGAAATCAGTAAGTATACCAAGAAATGTTAAAAAATATATATATATATACTGATATGGAACTTTATGTCTGTTCTTGTAGTCAAACTGCATCCAAACATAACCATTATACACTATTAGGCAACTGAATGTTGTACAACTTTTAACAGAAAACCCCATGTTTGGCACGTATTACGGATTGTTTTCCATTGCTTCAATAAAGATCCAAGTTTTTAATGAGAGAAATGAGTTTGCTAGCTAGTTTGAGTCATAATTAAAATACTTATCTCACGTTGTTTTAAATGAATGTGTGATAAAACAGCTTTATGGAATATTAATAATAATGTTAGCAGTAATACCTAATACCATTAAGTATTGAATGAGTCCAGAGCTACTGCAGAATCTTTACGCTTTTTTTAGTAATTAAATCTGCACATCATCTAGATGGCTTAAGACATGTTATTAGCCTCTTTTACAGATAAAAGTATAATGATTTATCTTATGAAATAGTTTGTCAATGTCGCACAACTAACACATTTAGAAATAGGGTTGGAACAGAAAGATCTTCATGCCAAAGCATATACCTGTCCTCCCAGCTACTCTCGATGGATGGAATGTAATGAATAAAGGAGATCTACCCAATGCTTACTATATATCAGGCAATGCTTTAGAATCTGTGCAAATAAATGCTTATTCAAGATAAACACCATTGTATAAAATGTAGCATTTGCTTGTTTGAAGATATGAAGGAACGAAAATCACAGAATATGACATTTGTCCCAAATTTACAAGAATTTAGATTTATAAACATCCTCACATTTTAGTCATATTTCATTTAATAGTCAAGGAATGACACACCAATTTTTTTAAGATACAGAAACTGTTTACCAACAATTTCTTTAGAAGACATTATGTTTGATAAATTTCAGAAACACTAATTGAAAACTAAAAGCAAATGGCTCATGTCTCATTTGTATAAACACAAAGAAAATGTAGTGGACTTATATCTTCACTTTTAAATGAAGTGTATTTTATTTAGCACCCTGTAGCTCTCACTGTGACCGTTCCTACAGTTAATGTTCCTATCCAAACAAAAATAGCTTGTAAGATAAAGAGAGTTTATCAAGAATTCTAGAGTCAGAGGTGTTAGAATGCTAACATCCGCAAAATACAGAGAGTGGCAACCCAGCCGCTTACTGCCTCAGGACATTGCACTAAAGTCCTGATTGAATTGAAGTTGGATTATAACAGATTTTTCTCAAATGAGATTTCTAAGAAGCAAATAATGCATCCTTATCCAATGGCATGTAGACCAGTATTGACAAATAAAACTTTCATTTAAAAAGCCAGTAATACATCAAGTATTTTGCTACAAAAATTTAGTAATTATATCAGTGCTTGATTTGGAAAAAGTCAATCAATAATTACATTCAGAAACACCCAAACCTAAAGTAATATGAAATGTTGATTGTAGGGGCACTAAAAATGGAATACGAAAATTAAAAAGTCATTTTTTAAAAAGACAGTTTACCAATTAATGCAACATGTTTTTAAAAAATCATGTGAAATGATGAGTTTGAAATAAAACAGAGGTGAGATGCCTCTGATTTTGGAGTAATGTCAATTTTCAAACGTGATATGTATGATCTAGGGTGAACAGGCACTTTAAAAAACATTTGCCTAAACGAAATGCAAGCTCTGATAGGAAAATGGGTGTGTTTCCATAGGTATTTCATGCCATAGACAGGTCGGCTCAGGTTATTCATGTAAATTTCAGTGAGTAAACAGGGATTGACAATTATTTGTGACTGTCAGTTTAAAAACCTGGCAATAAAACAAAACACAGTGATGGTGTGGAATCTGACATGCTTGCAACTTTGCATCTCTTCCATGGATTCAGATTTCACCTTGCCCATACTTTCTAACTCCCCAGAGGTGTTCCGGAGCAACGTGCCTCCAGGTAAATCATGAAAGGTCAGGGATGTAAAGCGTTTAGGAGAGATAATTTCTAATTTAAGAGATTGCCCTTTACTGTTAGAGATAGCCCCAAGATGATCCTTCAGTCTGCTGAGACTGTGCAGCTGAAAAAGGTTTCCAAAGTAAGAAAGAAAATGGCCATTCCCTTAGCACCATATTTTAATTTGCATTTCATTATTTTATATAGGAAATATTGCAAGTGATGTTTTTTTCATTGTAACTCTACAAGCCTCTAAATGGAAAAAAAAAAAAAAGAGACCTTTGGTTGGTTTGTTTTTCCTGTTGGAGTCCACAAGGTCTATTACACTGCAGAACCCCTGGGAGATTTCCAAGGCACACTGAAATAAAAAACATAGAAACCCCAGAAAGAGAATGACAGGATGGGGAGGAGTTTGGAAGAGAAAGAAATGGCATTCTAGGATTACAGCCCTGGAAACGTCTTTTATGGGTATTGGCTGATCAACTGAATGTATTACAGAAATAATGTAACCAAGAAATGCTTCCCAATGTAGCTTGTGTCCTGAATATGTATATTTACAGATGGTAGAGTTTCCACAGAAAGAAGGATGGTGAAATGGGAATGAATACACATGTTAGATTCCCCCATATTTATATCAAACTTAAGTTTGGATGCAACTTTGACGTTTTCACTATAAAATATGGGAAAAAATACATATTTGCCCATTCTTGTTTTCTAATAATGTAAATTTAAGGTATCAAAAGGTACAAATTTGTGGCCAGAAACACATATCATGAATAAATGAAGGTCATATTCTCCTTTAAAGATATGTTCACTAACTACTTTTTTCCCCTTAAGAAGACCTTTTTCTTTCCCTCTGAATATTTAAAGCTATATAAAATATGAATTAGTGAAACATTATTTATTTCTCAACATGGTCTTAAATTATTAACATTTGTTGAATGCTGATTTTACCATGAACAATTACAACTGGGAAAGCTGCCTTCACATTACATGGAGAAGAAAGGGTATGAATAGGAACATTACAAAGCAATGTGGTATTTAAGCATGCAGTTACATGGCAGGGGCAAGTTAGCTAATATTGTTGGTAGTCCTCTGTCAAGCTTCCAGAAGCACTTGTAAAGCAACAGCCTGCAAAGGAATTATTTCATGTGATTTTCATTTGATTTCTAAATTTGGAAATCAAAGTGCAAAAATGGGGTAATGATTAGAACACAGGCTATATGTTGTTTTTGCTTATGCTGTTCCATCATGAAAGAGCTAAAGATTTTTTGAAGCAATGGCATAAACAAACAAACAAGCAAATAAATAAGAGGACCTGGATTGATGGCTCAGTGGCTAAAGCCACACCATGCAAGAATTGACAGATTCCCATATGGTGCAAGTTCTTATCTTAGATGCTGAACTTCCCATCCAGCTCCCTGCTTATGGCCTGGGAAAGTAGTAAGAGTATGGTCCAAAGCCTTAGAACCCTGAACCAATGTGGGGGATTATAAGAAGTTCCTGGCTCCAGGCTTTGGATCAGCTCAACTCCAGCTGATGCAGCCATTTGGGGAGCGAACCAATGGACACAAGATCTGTTACTCCTTCTCTCTGTATAACCAACCATACCAATAAAAATAAATAAATCTTTTTTGGTGGTTGTTTTTGTTCTTGCTTTTTCACATTTTATGATTATTGCTATCATTTTATGATACAGTTCCATATTCCCTTATCCTCTCCCCAATTCCCTCCCCCCACCCCAGTTCCTTTATATCATTACTAACATATAGTTCTTCATAATCAGTCATATGTTCATCATTGTGGGCATGGACAATGGCAGAGAGTCCAGAATCCTATTGTCAAAATATAATATAAACAGTTTCACTGTAAGTCCATCTTTGGAAACAGAAATGCATACCACACTGCAATTTCACATCTGGTTGTTAGTCTCCATTACATAACTACTGTACATTCTCTTAAATGAAAAGTCATGAAACAAACTCAACAATAGAAAGAAAAATAGAAATTTACAATGCCATGAAGTTAAATGACATGTTACTAGATATGACAGTCTCCATTACACAACTACTTTACCTTCCCTTAAATGAAGAGCCACAAAACAAAATCAACATCAGGAAGAAAAAAGAAATTAACAACACCAAGAACTTAAACAACATGCTATTAAATGTCTAACATGTAGCTGAAGAAGTGAAAATCAAGAACCTTCTTGAAGAAAATGATGCCACTGTATGATCTATGAGTCATTGAATGATTTAATCAGAAGAAAGTGTTTTAAAGAGATGAAACCAACAGAAAAAAAAAAAAACACCCATGTGATAGAGTTTCCACTGATCTTAGTTGGAGTGTGTCTCGTCCAGACAATAAACAGATGGGCTTTGTTTTTTAATCCAGTCTACTAATTTATGATGTTTGATTGAGCTTAAGCAATTTACACTCAGAGTTAAATATACATAGGTGGTACTTTGGTCCTGTCATTTTAGGAAGGGGTTGTTCATTGATTTATTCTTCTGTTGTCATTTTACTGGGATGTTCTTCCCGTTTGCCTTTAGTTTTGGTAGGTGCTATTCCTCTTCTCTGTGAAGAGACCATCTTAAAGAATCATTTATAGGGCAGGTTTGGAAGAGGCAAATTCTTTTAGCTTTTCTTTACTATAGAAGAATTTTATTTCATTTTCAAAGATGAAACAAAGCTTTGCAGGGTATGTTATCCTAGGCCGACAATTTTTTTCTTTTAGAATCTGGAATATGTCACTCCATTCTCTTCTTGCCTGTAGAGTTTCCTGTGAGAAATCTCCTGTGAGCTTAATTGGCATTCCTTTATATGTCAATTGATGTTTTTCATGTGCACATTTAAGGATCTTTTCCTTATGTTCAATTGAAGAGAGTTTGATAATCATATGTCTTGGTGAAGATCGCCTTTGATCAAGCCTGTTGGGAGTTCTGTGTCCCTCCTGGATCTTGTTTCCCAATTCTTTCTCCAGATTAGGGAAAATTTCCTTTATTATTTCATTAAATACAATTGCAAACTCAGCTTCTCTTTCTGCACCTTCTGGGACTCCCATAACTCTTATATTTGGCCTCTTAATGGTGTCTTTTAATTCTTGAATACTTTTTTTGGCCTGATACAGCTCTGCTTCCAGCTTTTTGTTTGTTCCCCCCTGGTGACAGGAGATATCTGCCAATTATGAGATTTTTTCTTCTGCTTGCTTCATTTCTATTTTGGAGACTCTCTACTGTACTTATAATTTGCTCTACTGATATGCCAGCCTTGATTTGCTTTACTGCTTCCTTAAATTCTTTGAACTCTTGCAGGAGCTTCTCATTTTTGACCAGAATCTTCAAAATGAGTCTTATGGATTCTGTGTCCCCCATAGGGTAAGGACACGTTTAATCAGATGGAGAAACAATTAATCAGGATGAAGCAGAGAGGACATATTTCAGCAAATAGGAAAGGACAGAACAACAGCAGAGGGGTACCTGGAGACTGACGAACACAGGAAAGCAGCGGGCACAGCAGTGTGGTGTTGCAGTGAATGATACTCCAGCAAGGTGATCTGAACTCCAACAGCAGACGGAACTCCACCAACAACCAGGTGGGAAGGGACTTTCACTGGGAGCTTGGGAGGTGAACCCAGACAAAGTACTGTCCGTCCTGCTGGTCCCTTTGATTTGAACAGGAGCAGAGACAGAGCAGCAAATCTCAGGCAGTGAGAGAACAGAGTGAATTTCATAGCCCAGTCAGCCCACTAGAGCTTAATTTGGCGCCATTTTGGTAAGGAGAAAAGTGCAAGGGAAGGACTGAGCATGCTCTGAGCAGGGAGTGAGCTCATTTCTGACTCGGCAAACTGTAACGACGTGGCATTTTACAGGTTCCATCCGGGGCATGTCTGGGTAGCCCTCGGATCTGACAGCCAGCAGGTCAAGAACTGTTGTGGTAGCACGTCGGGCTCCATTTTGTGCACTGTGGCAATAGCTTTGGGACTGCAGGGGACAACAGAGAGCTGCATATGTGCTGAGCTTGTGAGAGCTTGCTGAGGTCCCACAGGAAAATATACCGACTGTGACATTGTACCGGTCAAAATAGGTCCATGTGGTACCCAGACCTAACATCCAACAGGTTCCAGCACGATCAGTGCCACCAACAACCTAAGTAGATAGGACACCTGGCGTCTCTTTAATCCTGGAACCCACTCCAACTGGAAGAGGGAGACAGGTTGCAGAGACAATGGTGCAGCCTCAGCACAGTATCACAGGAGGAGAGTGGTGAGCCAAGAGCTGGGGCTGTGGAGACCACGGTGGATATCTGACATAAGAACCCAGACCGGGAACTCACTGGAGGTTGTGGCACAAGTGGCTGCAAGCAAAAAGTTGTGTGCCAGCTGCAATAAGTAAAATCGCATTGTAGACGTGTGGGTGACACAGCTTAGAAACCTGTCCCAAGGAGAAAATTCTGCTAACCAGAAGTACAATGGTCAAGAGCAAAAGAAGAGACAAAGGCACAATGAATATTACTGAGCACTTCCCTGCAAAGGAGTAAAACCCTATGCCAACCTCAGAGTTAACTGAGGAAAATAAATAAATCTTAAAACTAAGAACACTTTCATCAAGCTTATTTTGAAAATTTTTTTGATGGGTATATTTTCAGGTTTACATGTAAGGATACATTTAAACATATGGAGAAACATTAGCCAGTGTGAAGCACAGAGGGCACATTCCAGAAAGCGGGCGAGGACAGAATGACAGCATAGGGGCTTGGAAACTGACAGACACAGGAAAACAGCAGTCACAATGGTGTGGTGTGGCAGTGACCAGATACCCCAGCATCATTCAGTGAGCAGCGATCTGAATTCTACTGGCAGCCAGAACTCTACCAGCAAGGAGGTGGGAAGAGTTCACCAGGAGCTCAGGAAGTTAACACAAAGAACTCCATATTCCGCTGGTTTGTTTAATTTTATCAGGAGCAGAGACATGGAGCTGGTTGGGAAGTGGAACTGCTGGGATTAGAATCAGCACCTGTATGGGATCCTGGTGTGTGCAACGCGAGAACTTTAGTTGCTAGGATGCTCTTGACTGCTTTCCCAGACCACAAGTAGGAAGCTAGATGGGATGCGGGCCTCCCATAAGTGTTTTATTGTGGGAATTTCTCATAAAAAGTAGCATTTATCCAGTTCTTACAATAACATCATTTATGTCAATCAAATACAAGAGAAAATGAATAAGTGTGTTGTCAGTTGCCAAAGCTGGTTAACTGTGAGTGTGACTAAGCCTCTTCAAAGCCTGGGCAGATGTCACAATATCATGTTACTCTCCCATGTGGAAATCCTGAGCAAGGTCATCCAAGATTAGCAGCAGTATCTCCCTATTCTTAGAATGCTTTCCCAACTAAACCTGGTGACCAGATAAAACTCTCTGGAAACAGAATGGAAAAAATGAGAACAAAATCCTTCCCTGATCTGAGGGAACTTAGCCTACTTGCTTCCACAAGACATAGAGCCCTTCTCATTCACTGTAAGCACACTGTTGTGTTCAGCCTGCTCCTGTTCTGTTCCATCCCATCACACAATTTTGCGCACGGTCAAGAGCCTTCTTTACAGATGTAGCTTTTTGTTCTTTGACAAGACAATGACACATCCGGGGATGCTCTTTATGCCCTACCCAGGCTAATGCATTGCTCTGGTTGCCAAATTTTCTAGTGCTCCTTTTAACTGAATAATTATTTGATTCTCATCTTCTTACCTAAAGTTTTAATTAGTGAAATCTTCCTCCAAACTCAGCATTATTTGTGATTAACTCTTGTATGTTGTTTTCCATACATGTTCATTTTATCTACAATGCAATTGATCTTGTCAATTAGGCTCATGAATTTTAAGGTGAGTTACTACATTTCATATTAAATCCTATGCATTCTGAAGTATGTTAGTCACCCCAAAATGAGCTGTTGTTTAAACTATGTAACTAAGATGCCATAATCTACTCATATTGACAAATCATGGATATATTTATCACTTCACTTTTGGTTCCTGAACACAGAAATTTTATCTATGTCTTACTTTTTAAGTGAGCATTCCCTTCTCTTCACCATCTTTGCTGAACTTTATTTGACACTGGACACCTTATTTAACTGAATAATATAATCCACCTAATTTTGTTATTTAAACTGAGTATTTTCATGACATACATCCAGATCTACTTACGAAGATAACTTACCAAGAAAACTCAATTTACTCAGTTTTCATTGGTCTAAAACTTAGCATCCTGCTTTAAACCATTTTATATAATTACAAATCATTCAAAATTATTTTGCCTTTCCAGCAAGAAAACAAACTGGAGAATAGGATGGATTGAAGGAACTGAATAAGACATGTTCGGCTTCCTAATTTACAATACATTCATGGAGACAGGAATTTAGTTCAGCAGTTGGAATCCTGCCACATCTCATGTCAGAAGGACCAGATTCAAACACAAACTCTGCTTGTCATGCCTGCTTCCCACAAAAGCTTACTCAAGGTGTTGATTATGGTCCATGCAAAAAACACGGAAGCCTCCTGTCAGCAGTTTGGCCCAGCAACAGACCTTATGAGCATTCTTTGGAGCCTGCCTGTGGCCTGGCAAAGCAGCAGAGGACATCCTAAAGCCTTGGGATCCTGAACTCATGTGGGAGACTCAGGAAAAGCTCCTGGCTCCAGGTTTTAGATTAGCTCAGCTTCTGCCATTGTGTCCAGTAGGGGGGTGAACCAGTGGACTGAAGATCTTTGCCTCTCCTTCTAAGTCTGCCTTTCCAATTATGAAAATAAGGAAGGAAACGAATAAGTAAATAAAAAATACATAAATATATTTTAAAAACAACAACATAAAGAGCCCAAGAATCTAGGTCATCAAATATTGATGCATCAAGTATGTTAGAGCGACCTGGATCACATGTGAAGTAGCCAAGCCTCACATGAGCCCTCACATGAGACGACAGAACCACAGTTGACAACTTAGTCTGCTGTGTCACAGTGCAGCCCCATCAGTACTAATTTATATGTGATGATGTATTTGTAAAACATGATTAAAATACTTTACTAGAACAGCGTAAAACCAATCCTCCAAGCTGCTGTGCTAATTCACATTTTTTCCTGCTGTTGCATTATATAAAGGGTGCAATATATACTTACACAGCTTTTAGTAGATAATTAATGAATGCTTGTAGGAAATGATGACTCCCACACAAGAGATTGTTTTCCGAATTGAACCCACAACACAAACTCGCTTTGAACATACTGTGAGCAGAAGACACTGCTGACACAGGAGTCAAATTTGTATCAAACTCAAAGAATGGATATTGGAAAACAGATTGCAGGGTTGGTGGCTAGGGCAGAGTATGAAAGCTGGAACACAGGAGGAAAGCAGTCCTAAGAATGTGCATTGGGATTGGCAACTTCACGGCCTGTGATGTCCCATCCTGTGTCAGAGAGTTTTGGCTTGACCCAACCACTCAAGGTTTCCACTTTCTGCTAACATATACTCTGGAAGGCAACAGGTGGTGCTTCCATCCATGCCTGCCAAGCACAGGGCAAAGCCCAGAGCAGCAGTCAGTCTTCTTGTTTCCAGTGGCCTAGCCCCTGCTGTTCTAGCCATTTGAGAAGTGAATTAGTACCTAGGTATTATCGTCTTATCTTTCTTTACCTTTATTTCACAAAAAGTACAGCAAATAAAATAACCAAACATTTTGTAAAGAACATGAATTGAATTATTTGGCAGGTATTTAATAGACTGAAGATCAAAAAAATTTGGACAATTTCTTTTCCTAAATTCTGTTATCTAAAACACAATACCACACACAGATAACATTGAAAGAAACTCAAATTTGCCATCTCAAATTGTTGTTCATATCCTAAGACATACTAGATCTGCACTTGCCTCTTGCAGATATCTCTGCCTAAAGTAGAATAAATTCTGCAATCAACACCATAACAGTTAATACAAAGCATGATTAAGCAATGTTTATACTTCTCAACTATACTTAACACCACCAATCATCCTTCTCATTTAAATCATATTGCTTAAGCTTGTGTGATGTGACATTGTTCCAATTTCTTCTTTTCCCAGGCATATTCTTCTTATTTTCGTCTTTGTTTTTTATCAATTAAATTTTAAGAAAATCCGTTTGATATTTTGAAGTTTCATCGCCCTCATTGTTGTATATTTTCTTTTTGTTTTCAGCACTTCAATCTGTATAAGCAATATCTTTTTCCGCTCAGTGTTTACAAAAGCCATCAGTTACCACTCTCCTTCCCTTTTCTTTTGGCCACCAACCAATAGATCTTATTGTTTTACCACAGGGCAATTGATGAAATGATCATATTCTCTTTTTCTATTCACGTAATTCCTTACCCAGAAAATGAAAAAACCATTATTTCTGAGTGAAAATCTTTCTGATTCCATGGAATGAGTTATTTATTCCCCTATTACTTCGTTACTATTTAAATCTATAAATAACTTTGTATTTAATTTTCTTCTGTGCTTGATTTCTGCCAAAAAAAATTTGTGAAAGCAATGAGAATAGGTACTACCTTTCTTTTAGTTGTTATGTTGCTCCAAACACATAACAGCATTAGGAAAATATAACAGTATATTAGTACATAATTGCAATATTCTAAAACACCAATGGAGAGAGCTGGGAAACCAATGAAACTGAAATATACAGACTGCTTTGTAGATAATCCCATCTTCTAAAAATACATTCACTTATTTAGACATAACAGATAGAGTACTACTGAATCTAGGAAAAAATGATACCTTGTTGGCATCTAAGCCAAAATAGCTCTTACATAATGACAACTATATTCTCACAAATTATTTCCATGCATTCCACATATTTATTTGAAAGGGTGAGAGCAAGAGAGGGAGCTGATGCATATATAAATTTACATCTCCCACAAAGGTACAAGAGACCCAGGCACTCAAACCATTGACTTGCATTTGCCCTGGAACGTTAGAAACAAACTGAATTGAAAGCAGAGCAGTGTGGTCACAAATCCAAGTGGTACCACGTCAAATAACTGATGTTAATTGCTACATCAAAAACTCAGGTGAGATTTAAATGGAAAATAGAGCCTTGGTTTAATTGAACGCAAATAATGGTCTGTATTTGTGGGTTTTAAAATTATATTTAGTTTTATTTGAACAAGAGAAGGTTCCCAGTTCTGTATTACCCTGGCAGTACTTAAGCAAAAAGTCATAATCAAGAACCATCCCAGGCAATGGAGTGTAAAAGCAAACCATCCCAACCAATGGTTTGAAAACTGTATTAAATATTAGTCCTTACATTGCTTGTTAAAATATTTTAAAATTTTTAATTGAAAGGCAAGTTTATAGACAAAGGAGACACACACATATATGTACAGATAGAGAGAAAGAAAGGGACAGATTGAATCTTCCTTCCATCTGTTAATTTATCTCTCTCTCTTTCTCTCTCTCTCTCTCTCTCTCTCTCTCTCTCTCTTTCCAAATGGCCACAACATCTGGAGCTGGGCTAGTTTGAAGCCAGGATCCTGGTGCTTCTCTGAGGTCTCCCATGTGGATGCACAGACCCAAGGATTTGGACCACTCTCCATTGTTTTCTCATGTACAGTAACAGTATGAAGTATCTGAAGTAGAGCAGCTGAGTCTTGAACACATGTTCATAGGGGACGCTGGAACTGCAGGTGGAACCTTAACCTACTATGCCAACAGCACTGGCCCATTTATATTGCTTTTGAAAATGATATTTGTGCTTTTTTGTAGTATATCTATTTTATTTCTTCCATTGCACTGATGTGCAGTGGTTAAATCTTCATTTACATTACACTATTTAATAAACAGATTGTAACTGCACTCTTGTCAAACATCAGTTCAGTGTGAAATATGCTAGGCTAAGCTATGTGACAGTGTTTGTATCAGCACCATGTTGTTCTTATTACTGTAGTCTTAAAGTATGCTCTAAAGTCAGGTGTTATGGTGACTCCAGGTTAATTTTTAGTTTCTCAGAATGACTTTAGGTATCGTGGTTCTTTTGTGACTACATGTGAACTCTAGAATCGCTAATTCCTATTTCTGCAAAATGATTGGTATTTTATAGAAATTTATCAAATCTGTAGATTGCTTTAGGCAACATAGACATTTTGTTGGTGTTTATCAGAATCGCAAAACTTAGAGTTTGGTCAATCTTTGATAATACTATTAAAAATATTATAAACTAATAGTTTTAATGAACCATAACTATTTTTTCCCAAGTTTTTTGGATACTAATTAAATTGGTATTTTTATTTTATTATTGCTCATAAGACTTGCTATATTCCTGCTGAAATATGGTCTTTTCACTTTTTCATTCTCAAACTCTTTATTTAGCAGAAGATTGACCTTTAAATTATTACATTAATAAAAATAAGTTGTCTTTTTAAAAAGGGAGAGATAGAAGCAATAGAAAGAAAATGCTGGAGTGAGAACAAGAAACACCATTATATTCTGATAATTGTATCTAAGAATACCAGTAAATCTGACCAGAACAGTTAATTGCAAGCTTTAGTATCTATATAACATTTTGCCAAATATTTATAGTTGATAAAAACCATGGACCAAGTATGAGTCTTGGGGATCAACACTTCAATAACTTTTCCAAACCAAATACGCATAGCTCCAGAGTATATGGTATTTTGGTTATCCTGCTTTAAAGCACAGTAAATCTCAAAAGTATTTTTAATAGTCTGGATATATTCAATACATTTAACGTAACTTCATTCTGCATGCACTAATTTGCTTTAAGACAGTGTCATCAGCAACATGAGTATTTTCTGTGTTTCTGTATTTGAAGCCCTAGGAAGGAATCTTGAAGCAAAAACTTTAACTGTATCCAGAAGATTTTTCCTCCCATCTAATCACTAGGAAATATTTTAGAGAGTTATAAAATAAAAATAAGATTTAAAAAAATCTGAATCTACTGACAAGTTAGAAATCTGGACACATCAAATTGTACCTCATCTACTCTTGACCAGGCTGAGCTGTGAGTTATAAAAAGAATCCAGAGTTAATCCCCTGATTAGCCTACTGAATTTCTGTAAAATTGCCACTTGACATGCAAATACCAGGACTCTCTCAGCTTACATGTGAAATTTATAACAACAATCTTTATCTCTAAACACGATGGCTTTCCAAATTATTTGGCAATATTAATTAGCACCAACAAATGAAAAAAAAACTGTCTTACCACCAAGTAAAATCTCAAAAGCAGACACTTTAAATGTGTGAGAGAGATGATTGAGATTAATTTCTGATTGCTTAACTTTGCTTTCCAATCATGGCCTTGTCTGCCCTGATGTAATTGCACTTCTATACATCTAAACTTTTGAGAATTAGTTATACAAGTAACTTTTGGAAGAGAAAGCTTATCTGTCTTATTTATATCTATTTTTTAAAAAAGTTCCAAAATTTTACTGATATTCTTAATAAAAACAAAGTGTACCATTCATCCGGTTGATATATCAACATCTCTTTTACATGCCTCATATTCACCATTTCGTTATTGTCCCAGTGAGCCAGAGGAATGCATATGCTTTAAGTTGCATGCTTGTGATTTTGGGTCATGTAAGAGCTATCATTCAGCTTCATGAACGTTAAAATTGTAATATTGCTTAAACTGTTCAAGCAACAGACCACACGTGGTGTAACAGGCACTAAATACAAGCTATCTACAATGCTTTGTAATTAAAGGAAATTTCCACTTTCATCCACTTTATACTTATTTTAGGTCATTGATTAGATTAAATTTCAAAACAATAGCACACAGCTTATTAAACATTACTGGATCGCAAAGTAAATGAAGAAATATGTCATTTCATTAAATTTTAAAATCTTTCTTATGGATGTGTTTGGGAAGTGGTAAAAACTGGAAATATTTGGAAAATGATTCATGCATTTCAGGCATGTGTATCTAAATTACACACACTGTTCACGGTTTGCTTTTCTAACCAGTGAATTATGTCTCTTATTTTTCCGTAAACGTAAGTAAAGCTGAATACACACAGGCAGCATATTCAACGTAGCACACTCATCAGCAACTTTGTTATGCTTTTATAACAAACTTTTTAGAAAAAGTGAGACAGTCATTTTTAAATCAACTAAACCAGGTCAAAAGACCACATGTTAAATTTGTCAGATTGTGTCACATGTAGTAAGAATTACTATTATCAATATTTATGGGTAATGATTTCTATTTAATATAAGCCTATTAAACTCTTTGATAATTTGCCTATGTATCAAATATTGAAGGGAAAAACTTAATTTATTTTTCACGTAGGATGGAAAAGTGAGCACTGAAAATTTCACTTAAGAGCAATGGAAAAAGTCAACACCCAAACAACACTATTTTATGAGTATCCCGGGTTTTAGTCTAAATATTGAATTATTTCTCCTCAAGTAATGTATAAGGCATCTACGCTGTAAATCATAAAATTAATGCTATTAGGAGTATATTCTGATAGTCGTTAAACACTCAAACAAATGAAAGTTATCCTTAACAAATAAATGATACTCACCTTATCCACAATGCATATCTGTGTTCTTGTCTGAGCGTCAAGTATTTCTATTTCGAAGTGAGTACTTTTTGAATGTTTGACTGCACGAGTTGACCTCAGAGGGCCTGCCGACAGTATGAGTTGAGACAAGGAGTGAAAATCTCTCTCATCACTCTTCAGGATGGACCGCGTAACTCCTTGGAAAAACAGTTGCCTCTTGCGTTCTGAAGCAAAGGATCTGTTCATTTTCAACAGCGTGCAAATGAGCAAGTGTGTTCCACCGTCACCAGTTAAATACTGCCTGCGGAGCCCACGGAGGTCAAGTGGCATGCCGTTCTCAGAGTTCGGTTTTATTTAGCAGGCTCACACACAATGATGGATCTTATTTCTATATATAAAACTTTATCATGGGGGATTTCTGATATTTAGACGATTCACACTCATTTAAACTATTTGCTGCATTCTCCCTTTATCTCAGCTTCTGCTTGTTAATATAAACATTCTTATCTGACATTCCAAAGCTGTGAAAGGGCAGGAGAGTGCTTTTTTTAATCTCTGAATTCTGGATATGCTGTTCATCCGTATCTAGACACATTTAACTTAAGCATATTCTTACCTAATAATCAATAATAAGAAGGAAAAGACCTAGGACGTGACACATGTTAAAATGTTCTCTAGGAACTCCATTGCGGTATAATGACTAAACGACAGCATGCAATGCTGAATTCAATATGAGTGCAGGTTTGTGTCCTAGCTGCTGTGCTTCCACCCAACTCTTTGCTAATGATCTGGGGAAAGCGAGTGGAAGAGAACACACGTGACAGGACCCCTCTTGTCCACAGGGGATACCTGGAAGGAGCACTTGTCTCTGAGCATCGACCTGCCCAGTTCTGCCGCTGCAACCATCTGGGTGTGAACTCATGCTTAGGATATCTCTATCTCTATTTTTGCTAAACTTTCTCTCTTGCTTTGACTTTCAAATAAATAGACTAATGTTTAAAAAAGGAAAAACAATCTCTCAAGTAAGTATTGATTGCATATGCATTTTCATATATGTATTTATATGTATATTTATTTAAAGAATCCTAAAACAAGAAATATTTTATCACTATTAATTCAACATTCAAGATACCTTAGTAATTGGACAATACAAAACAGTAAATTCTTCACCTCTTATAGGAAATAAAAATTGGGCAAACTTTGAGGGCATAACATGTAGAAAACAATGTGAAACTGCAAAAACATAATTTAAAGATTATTTAACATTTTAGTGTATTACATATTTTAGAAAAAGAGTTGAATTGGCTCCTAAAATTAGTGTTAAAGATTGTTTTCCTTTCACACTAAGCTATTAAAATACAAATAATCTTAGGAGGGAGAGTAAGGTGATCAGTAACCGAGAAAATGAGCTTTTCAGAGAAATTTCAGACTGAGATTTATACTCATGATGAAGAAATAGCTGGAAAAATAGCAAAATATTTTGCCACTGATTTAAAATGAAATTAAAGGAAAATTCTATAGTTACTGGGTTTCATACAAACCTGAAAAGAAAATTGATGACAATTTTACAAAGAAACACCCATATGGTCTTTAAGAAGCTACTCTTTATATCAATAAAGAAATGTTAATTTTGGGCCCGGCGCGGTGGCGCAGTGGTTAAGGTCCTCACCTTGCACGCCCGGGATCCCATATAGGCGCCAGTTCTATCCCAGCAGCCCCGCTTCCCTTCCAGCTCCCTGCCTGTGGCCTGGGAAGGCAGTCCAGGACGGCCCAAAGCTTTGGGACCCTGCACCCGCGTGGGAGACTTGAGCTCACTTGGGAGTGAATCATGGGATGGAAGATCTTCCTCTCTGTCTCTCCTCTCTGTATATCCGCCTTTTCAATGAAAAAATAATAAAAAAAATTTTAAAAAGAAATGTTAATTTTTATAAATTTATGAAGAAATCTAGAATGTATTTTCTTCACCTTTTGCACTCGAGATACATTTACACATGGCTCAGCTGCCATTTCCGTATTGTGAACTCTCATTATATTCCATTATTAGTATTGTTCCAAACTAAAATGTAGAGACGTATGTGTGCTTGTGTGTGTGTGTTTGTGTGTGTGTGTCTGTGTGTGACTGTGTGTGTCTGTGTGTGTCTGTGTTTGTGTGTGTGTTTGTGTATGTGTGTCTGTGTGTGTCTGTGTGTCTGTGTTTGTCTTTGTGTGTCTGTGTGAGGTGCAAGCAGTTGAGTGTGCATATCTGTTGTGAAACCCTAGCACCGAGCTGTTTAGAGCTCTCAGTATGGAATCATTTTTAATTTCCATTCTTCCTCATCCCACTCCGAAGCCATCACAATTCCAGAAGACAATTTGCTCACCATTCCTTCCCAAACATGGGTCCCGATTTTATAACCTTTTCAAATGCTCATCTCCCTGGCCCAGCATTACCTTACCTATATTTTTTTAATGGTGGATAGAATGATCTGTATTCAAGAATTTAATTATCACGAATTGAGACAAAGGATTGAAATTTTAGGATATCATTGCTCTTACCATTGTCTTTGATATCATTGGCAAAATGTATTTGCTATTTGCTTCTGTTTATACTCCAACTGAGATGTTACTTCTGCTTAGTCAATATAAAAATTAAGGAACTTGTTCTAAAGGAAACTTACACATAAAAATTCAGCATAAAGAACATATTTTTCATTTATTTTGCAGTACTACTAGCATACAATTGTCTATGTTATTAACATCTTGCATAATGTGGTATATTTTCTTTACAAGTGAAAGGTAGATTTGTATTTTTTTATTTTAAAGATTTATTTTTATTATTTTTTTTTATTGGAAAGGCGGATATACAGAGAGGAGAGACAGAGAGGAAGATCTTCCATCCGATGATTCACTCCCCAAGTGACCACAACTTCCGGTATTTGCCAATCCGGAGCCAGGATCCGGGATCTCCTCCAGGTCTCCCATACAGGTGTAGGGTCCCAAGGCTTTGGGTCATCCTTGACTGCTTTCCCAGGCCACAAGGAGGGAGCTGGATGGGAAGTCGGGTCACCGGGATTAAAACCGGCATTCATATGGGATCCCAGCATGTGCAAGGCAAAGCCCTTAACCATTACACTATCGCGCCAGGCCCAGGTTTGTATTTCTTTTTAAACAAAGAAATACTGATCTTGAAGGTCAGCCGTTCAATGCATACTTTTGAATTTTGACAAATGCACAATGCCTTACAGGCATCTTGGCAACTTTATACAGAAGTTTCAATTACCTAATTATGCCCCATGTTCTGTCTTCATCTCTCTGAGCCTCAGGGACTGACCCATATTTTTATTATCCTTGTTTCTTTGGTGTCCAGAATGACACTGGCTGATATAAAATGTTGTTTAGACTGCCTTCTTTTACTTTCCCAAGTATGTTTAAATCTCTGTGTTTCAGCAAATCCTGAGAACCTATTGAATGTTTCATTGCTGAATGAAACTCCATATAGCACATGGTTCATATAAATTTTATCCATTGCCTTGCTGAAGGATAAGTTGGCTATTACCATAAAGATTCACACGCAGTTTATCTAACTAAAATTGTCCATGTATTTGGGTAAGTGAGAAGCATTCTTACTGTTCCACACACTCACCACCGGTTGGAGTTGTCATCATTTTAAATTTTAGCCATTCTAAGCTTTTTGTCTTGGTTTGTCAGTCTTTTCACATGATATTACTTTAGGATTTGCAAGGCTGAGTATATTTTAATATGTATTTATGCCACTAATCTAGTTTCTATTCAATTAACAACATATTTTCTTTACAACTAACGCTTACGGAAAGTGCATGTGGAGACTGGGCAGCTGTAACTTTTATTTATTTGTTTATTTATTTATTTATTTTTAACATTTTGTTAGTGAATCAGAGTCCTTTGCTTATTAGTTCATTTTGTTTTTAATGGATACTACATGTGTTTCTCAAATCGCACTGTAGATTTACTAATAGTTTTTCAAATGTAAAACTAGCTGCATTCCTATCATTACATAAGTGTTTCTTAGATTCACCATGGGATAACAACACATGGATAACAACACAATTTTCTAGACATATTTTTCATCAACTGCTTAGTCAATTAATGGAATGTGTGATCATCTATAAAGGCGTAGAACATTTAATCGATGACTGTCTCATCAACTGGATCATAAATTTCCTAAAGCAGAGGTCAGCTCTAATCTCACCATCACTCTATATTTAAGGCAGAGTACAATTCCTGGCATGCCTCAACAGGACTTGATGAATGAATGAATCATCACCCGATTCAATTTTCCACTCAAGTTGAGAAACTTATTATTGACATCACCAAAGGATAGTAGCACAAGTTTAAGAGCGCATGAGGGCCTCATGATAAAAACAAAACAAACGAAACACACCTGCTTTTACTCTGTGCAAGGTGCCAGTCAAGTCGGTGTTGGAACATATTGAACCTTGGGCTGGGTGAATGAAGGACTGAGAAAAGACCAGATTCAAACTTAGTGTCGTAGATACTTTGTGCCAATGCTGAGATAAAAGATACTTTAGTAATAGGTAAAAGTAGATTCCATAAAATGAGGAATTAGTGGTCTACCAAGTGCTTTTGTTCGTGGATTTAGGAGACAGCATCATTTAATGGAGAAAGTCTTGTTCTTGATCATTCTGCGATCTTATACTTTGTTTTCTCTGTCAGAGTTTATAAAGTTAAGAAATTATAAGAATTTTTCCTAAATGATAAACAATTCATATAAAGCAAATAGAAAGTTTCTGAGAAAAACAGCAGAAAAATTTAACCTATGCATTCAATTAATTTATCAGTTTTGATATGAAAATAGTATCAATTGAACTGTTTTATTCCATAACACAGAACTATTCAAATAATTTCTTCTTGTTATCTTCCTAAACATGAGAGTTTAAATTATTACATAACAAGGAAAGTACCATTGATATATGAAATGGGCTCTGCAAATGTCTCCAGGAAAATAACTAAAAGGAAAACAGATGCTACTGCTCCAATGAAAATCAACCTTAATGTTTTTGTGCAATAGATCTGGATCATATCTGAAATAATTATCCATAGGAATTAATACAGAATTAATCTCTTATTATACACATTGGCTACCGCACTAGAAAATCAGGGTAGCTCTTATGTAGAAGCAAAAGCTTGAAAATTAACATCCAGAGGAAGAGATTCTTGTTGACTTCTGCCTTTGTGTGCTTTACTATGTTGGATAAGTTGACTAATATCCCTGAACATTAACTGGCTAGCTCATTAAAGGACAAGATTTCCAACTTGATCTCTAAAGATCCATTTAGCTACAACTATCAGTTTGATGTTTACCAGTTTACTTATTGTTTAAGATCACTGATCAGAAATGAAGTAGAAATAATATACATTAATTCTTCAGGAGTTGATTAAAGTATGCATTTTTAATGCACTGTGAAATCCTATCACCTGATCACTAATTAATAAATCCTACTAGGGTAGTATGTTCTTTATGACACCAAGATGGTAGTAAAATTGAATTTTCTTAAAGTTGAGCCATTGGGCTGAGATTTAATATTTTTGGTAAAACTTATGTATGTATGTGTTTCTGCTTGTTTGTGTGTTTCAGAGACACGTACATAGAAAAGGAGAAAAACAGGCTGAGGAAGATCTACTCACTGATATATTTCTCCCAAGCAGTCAATTTCAGCCAAACTGGAAGCAAGAGTTTGGAACAAATTTGGGTCTCCAAGATGGACAGCAGGAACTCAGCTGCCTTGAACCTTCACCTGCATCCTCCAAGGTCCGCATTAGCAGGAACCTGGGATCAGAAGTGGGTCTGCACAGGCACTTTAATAGTTGCCTGTTAATTAAATCAAAGCACTTCCTATTTTTTTAGACTACTGAAGAATACTGTCTTGTATTGTGTGCTTGAATGTTAAGTTTACTGACAAACATCAGTAGAAGATTTAGGTATATAGATCAGAGACAAAACCTTCTTTATCGTTTGGAGCAGGTTACAAGCAACAGCCATTCCTTAAGTCTGTGGATCGTCAGAAACACAGCTCAATGTCTTAGACACCACTAGGGAAATTCGATCCCAAACAAGGAGGACCAGGACTCCAGTCTTGCTCCACTATCAGCTTCCTGATTCTGAACACCACGAAAGGCAGCAATTGAATCTTCACCTGTACAACCCAGAGTTAGTATTCTCTGGAATTCCTAACTGGAAGCTTCAGCAAGGACTCAAACTCAGGCACACTAGCGTTGGGCATAAGCATCCTGTTCATGGAACCCAATATTTGTCCTGCACTGTAGTTGTATTAATTTTTTATCTTTGTGTTGCATCTTCCTAAGACTGGCATACTGCTTTCACATTAGCTTTACTTTGTGGCATAAGATTTGTGTTAACACAGATGTTTAAGCAGCACAACTGCACAGCAGCGATGTGTAGCCCGCATATTCATAGTCAAGGTTTATGTGAGGCTTACTGTGGCGGAGACGACAACTTTAGTTTTTAATTCACTTAACGGCTGTTTAATGTAATTATCATTCCAGACTCAGAAAGAAATCGCAAAGAGTTTAAGCAATTTAACCAAGGCAGCACAGTCAAAAAGCAATGTGACTGGTCATAGACCAGGCCCAATGATTCACTTGGCAGCATGACCTTTCAAATCTGTACACATACACATAACTGTAATACACAAGGGAGGTTTCAAAAGATCATGGAAAATTTGTAGTATATTTCGCTATCTAGTTCCGTGACCTTCTTGGAGCATCTTGTACATGGCTGTCTACTGTTATCATCAAAGCTGAAAATCATAATGCAACACAGAAGTGTGCATACGTGACGACAATGTCATAAAAGTTGCAAAATCACGAAGATCTGTCTCCACATTTGTAAATAACACTCTTGCCAGGAATGCTTCACACACAATAGCAGCCGCGGGTGAGTATGTGTGTGGGGGTGAGTGAGTGTGTGTCTCCTTGTGAGGCATTAGAGAGTGAGAGTAAACAGTGCCATTTGGGGGTAACCACACAATGAAATTGTGAAACCTGATTCTTATGGATGTGAATGTAGACTTTTGCGTACCTGGATCTAATCCACTCTTAAGTTGCTCTATGGGTCAATTTCCCCGCCATTCCTCCACTGCAAGAACTGGGGGTTTCCTATGAGCCATTGTTACATGTCACACTCAAAAGTATCTCATTTTCTGAGGCACTTGACAGTACCATTAGATCGTTGCGTTTACTGAATAAGGACATTAAACTCTCCTCCACTGAAGAGTGATTTGGTATAGAATTTTATTTTACCATTTGGTAGCGTGCAGCACTATGCACGCTAAAGCTGTACTAACACTGTACTTTTTGATCTTGACATTTATTTTAGCTAAGGTATTTTAAAAATAGCAAACTACAACACCTAGTACAAAGTATGACACACATTCAGGAAAGTTCAGTGAATAAGTTGTGAAGTGATGATACAAAAAATATGTTCAAAAAATAAAAAGATGTGGACAAAACGAAACACTATGTTAATAAATCTACACCGCAGTGTTTGGTTAGAACGTGTGCAGGTTCAGAATGTGTGTTTGGTTTGCGGGAACTAGAGCACCAGTGTTGAATAGTCAACCCCGTTCTGTACTCTCTCTACCTCCTGACGATTCACTGACAAGGATCATGGATTTGGAAGGTATAAAATTCAGATATTCTCTCATCTCTGTCATCTTCACCAAATTGCACCAACAATGAAGAACAAGAAGACATTCTTTCAGCAGAAGGCAAACTAATACAAAATATTATTATCATAAGAACAACATTTTGGTCCCGGCCTGGTAACCTAGTGGCTAAGGTCCTTGCTTTGCATGCGCCAGGATCCAAATGGGTGCTAGTCCATGTACCAGTAGCCCCTCTTCTCTTCCATTCCCCCCTACCTGTGACCTGAGATAGCAGGGAAGTATGGCCCAAAGCCTTGGGATCCTACACTTGTGTAGGAGACCCAGAAGAGGCTCTGGGCTCCTGGCTTTTGATCGGTGCAGCTCTGGTCATTGCGGCCATATGAGGAATGAATCAGTGAATGAAAGATCTTCCTCTCTGTCTCTCCTCCTCTCTGTTTATATACCTTTGCGATAAAAATAAAGGAATCTTAAAAAAAAAAGATAACTTTTTTTGCCATGTTATATAGACTTTTTCAAACCAGATTTTTCAATGATTCACAGGATAAGATTTAACGTAGTTCACATATTTCTCCTGACAATTTAATTGGTAACAATAGAAGAAAAATAGCAATATTGCATTAGAGAAATTTGGGAACCACCACTGTATCTAAACGGCATGCATTAGTAGCAATATAAAAATGATTCTCTGATATCTTATATCTCTACAATATGATTGATTGTTTCATAATATTAAATCTGAGGAATTTCTGCAAAATAATTACTAAAAAGACACTTGTTGAAAGATTTTTTTTAAGTTATAATATAAAGACTAAATAGCTAAAGTAAATAGCTATGCAGATTGAGGGGTAATAATCTTTCTATAAATTACTTTATTTACCCAGTGTAAGCATGTCCTGTAGCTCACGTGTACAGATTCAGGGGCATCCTGGTCCCACCCTGAGCTCCCTCCTGCCTGGGTACCCTCCCTCCTCATTTATTTATTTTTTCTTTCTTTTAATTGTTTTTAATAACATGTTTATGGTGTAATTGCAAGCTTCATCGCACACTAATGTAAAAAAAAGTCAAGAGAATATAGGTAGAAGAAATGGTGCAAAAGGTAATTATATCTCAAAATATTAATATTTCTCATATATATATATATTACGTTTTTGTACTTGACATGTTAATTTCCCCACATCAGACATAACATTTGACTTTTGGGTATTGTCTTATTCACTACGCATAATGGTTTTCAATTGCAAACATTTTGTTGCAAAAATATTTCATTCTTATGACTGGCTAGTATTCCAAATTGTATACATGCCACATTTGCATTATTCAGGCATTAACATCTGGGCTCAACGTACATTTTCGAAATTGAGAACTGAGCTGCAAGAATTGTCGGAATAAAAATAACTTTTATTTGTTGATTTCCTTTTGTTTGGGTAAATTTCCAAGAATGGGATTGTTGACTCATACTGCGGGCTATTTTCAGGGCATAAACTTCTTAGGAAATAATTGTTGACCCAAACAGAGGGATGGAACCATTACATCTATAACTAACACACATTTTTTAAAGTAACATATCCATACATATCCCAAAATGGAAAGTTTGGGTTAAGGTTGTCCTTCAACTTGTGATTGTAACTTCATGTTTAGTTTGTAAATAATTAAAAACTATAAATATCTATGTTCCAGAGTTCATGCAAATAATACTGAAGTAGCTAAGGATAAAACAATGAAGAGGTAAAGATGTGAACTTTTTTTTTTAAAGATTTATTTTTATTATTTTTTGATTGGAAAGGCGGATATACAGAGAGGAGACACAGAGAGGAAGATCTCCCGTCCGATGATTCACTCCCCAAGTGAGCGCAACGGTCGATGCTATGCCGATCCGAAGCCAGGAGCCTCTTCCGGGGCTCCCACGCGAGTGCAGGGTCTCAAAGCTTTGGGCTGTTCTCGACTGCTTTCCCGGGCCACAGGCAGGGAGCTGGAAGGGAAGCGGGGCTGCCGGGATTAGAACCGGCGCCCATATGGGATCCCGGGCGTGCAAGGTGAGGACCTTAACCACTTGCGCCACCGCGCCGGGCCCAAGATGTGAACTTTTAACAGAAAATGCATTACCATGTTTAGCAGTGAAATAACAGCCTAAAAAATCATCAGAGCTTTTCTTCCAGGTCCACGAAAATGTCTTAGGTGTGATCAATTCTTAGCCATAGTAATATCGTTACTTCCTTTCCAGTCGTCTAAGCAGTGAGTCAGCTGTCAGTACATTGAATGATGTGACAACTATGTTAAAACAGAGTGTACAGTCACCAAAGTTAACACAAATAATTGTCAAAATTTACTATGAAATTCATTTTTCACAAACTATTAGAAGTGAAATCAATGAGATGATGCCGACAAAGATAACCCTAATTATACCTTTAGTTTTACATTTCTCATGACTCTCCTTTTCTGTAAACATGTGAAGCTGCTGGGTGGATTCATGGTCCTATTATTGATTGCAGATAGCATCTGGGTCATTCATCAATGATAAATATTTATTTTCAAAATGACAAAATAAAATTCAATATATAATTATAAATGTGTGTGCCTCCTTTAGTATTACTAAACTCTACTCAATCTTTACTTATAAATCAGAACTTTATCTGTTCACTATTTCTCTTATTATTACTGTTATAACTTTTTGTCTTAAAAACTCAATCAAAACTATCAAATGCCAAAAATAGTTAAGTGTGTGCTCTATAAAATAATTAAATTTATCATCACATCTTTTGATATAAAATTGATTTATAGAAATAAAAGTGAAAGGAAACTTGTTATGTACAATAATAAAATCATTTGTCTTCTGCAAACATGGACAGGAAGAAACAGCCTGCTGTTTTGGAAAGGGCAGGCCTCACCCAGTCCCACATGCCTCTGTTCTGGCTCCAGTGCAATGTGTGGTTGGTCGATGCCCAGTTCTTTTAGTGAAATCACTCGTGATGATCATTTGAGCAGAGCAAACTTCAAATTTCCATCTTTAGTTTTTGAATTTAGCCCACAAGAGTTAAGCTTTTCGGTCACACTGTCCAGAAGAGTCTTTTCTGTTGCCCTGGGTTTCCACCTCTCTCCTCTCTCTCTTCCATCACTTCCTTCACCTCCTCAATATGGTATTCAGATTTCAGCCTGAACTTGTAGATGCTCATATTTCTCTTTAAGATTAATAAAAAAATAAATGTTTTCTCCACCCTTGACCACTTTTTAAATCAATTTTACCCTGTGTTATTATTTTATTTTGGTGCCTAAGTATGTATTATGCACCTGTTATATATGAGGGGCTATGCTGAGTGGAAGAGACTTATTAAATAATAAATTAATATTCTGTCCTTTGCTATGTGCATTGTGTTGAACAGAGAAGATACACCGTGTCAAACATTTTATAATATATCAGCAGTGAATGTTTTAAAAGGTTTATTCATTTATTTAGTTGAAAGGAAGAGAGACAGAAAAGAAGAAAAATTCCATTCACTGATTCACTTGCCCAGTAGTCACAAAAGCCAAGGCTGGTCTAAGCCAAAGGCAGCGTCCTGGAGCTCTGTGCACGTCTCCATTGCATCTTTCATTCAGGAAGCAGAGAATGTAGTAATGGGGCCATTCCCTGTGCCTCTTGTTCACTTTAGCAGAGACCTGAAGCTACAACTCCAACCAGTGGTCCAATCCGGAATACTGGGATTGCTGATCACAGCTTCTCTCAGTGCACCATGTTGGCCCAAGTAAGATGTCAGGGAGAAAAGTAAATGAGTCCTAGAAAAGTCACTGCAGTTTGCATTAGATTTGATGTGGAAGAAAATGCATGGTTGATGCATTGGTAACAGCATGAAGAAAGTATAGTAGTGGGCAACAAATTCTCAAGAAGTAATGTGAATTTAAATATAGTTTCTGCATTGGAGTAAAAAAAAAGTCATTAACTCTAACTATAAAATCACATCTCATACTTATCTAAAGACACCTCACTTGGATAACCAACACAAGAGGCATCTCAAAAGTAACACATAAAAAGAAAGTAAGGAAAATTGATTTCTTCTAATATTCTTGTATGTTTTTATTCACATTTCCTTTCTTGCACATGTGTTTTCATTAAGTGCCACTTTGCTTTTCATTTTTCTTGCCAAGATTCCTAACACTTTCTTAGTGTCTCTTCTTTCTTCTGCCTCTCAGCACAGCCAGATGTGGGCGGTATTAGCTCTCTGTACTGGTTAGACGTGACAGAGTCGATGTTCCAGTAACACCTGCAGAATGAAGGGACTGAGACTCACAGCACCTACATCTTTCATCTGAAAATGTCAATAAGCTCCAAACCGTTCGCCTTCCATGTCATCATGCATTTCAAAAGCCACTTCCTCCCTAACAGATTGCTTTACTTTAGCAAGTAAACACAAAGGTAGCACACCCAAGACTGTCCCTGCAGCAGCCCTGAACTCACGCTTTGCCCACTCTTGTCCCTCTGTCTGCCACATCACGCTGCCCTTGTTGCATCGAGGACAACATTCTAAGCATCTCTTCTCTCAAGTTGGTGCTTTCATTCACCCTTCTTGCAGTGCACTCCGTTTCTGCAAATTGTATTCTTTCTCATTACTTTTGGCATCTCTATGTAAATGTCACATATCAAGCCACACATACATTGCAGTCTCATCTCCATGAGCGCATTTTCACAAGCTGTGTCATTCTTTCCTTTATTTTTTTACTACATAACATTACTTGACACATTGTGGTGGACGATATTTCACAGAATAGTGCACAGATGAAATGAAAATTTGTTCATTTTGGTACAATTGCTTGCATTCTATGTACTCCTTTGTTAAGATGTGCCGTCTATAAACTTTGTGAAGACCTTGTGCATGTTGAAGGCTTTACAATAAAGTTATCCATAATATCCCGTTTTGAATGGTTCTTTGTATAATCAATCTTTATTTCTGTTACTCATTTTCTTGCAGGAAAAGTAGCAGTATTTGGTGTCCTCAAACACAACATTTTCTCTTTTATTTCCAGAAACACTCCTCAGATTTCTCTCCAAGGAACACTCGCTCTTTTTTATCTTCTGTTACATGTGATGATTACACAACTTTGTTGCATTACCCTGTTTAGGCTATCACAGTGTATTGTATATTCATTACCCAATGACACAGCTTGAAAGAAATGATCCTTAGGAGGTCCTTGGGTTATGAGGTTTTTTTTTTTTTTTCCTCTCACAGATTAAAAGGTGTCATGAGTATGCCTCTGTTATACAAATAAGCTTTCCCTGGTACACTTGCTCTATCTCACAGTGAATTCACTGCACCGTGGTATGAGGCAGTAAGGAGGCTTTCACTATGTGCTGACCAGATGTCAACTGAATCATGCTCTGGGACTCCCCAGCCTTAAAACTGTGAGCTCAATGAATCTCTGTTCATGATGGATTTCCATATACCAAAAATCATCAGAGAACAGATCAAAAAGATGCTTATGTAACATGATTAGGCAGTTTGAAAATAACAATACCCTCACCAAGTTAATACATTTTTTCACATTTCAACTGAATATGATCTTCCAAATGGAAACGGCATGAATTATTTTGGGGCTTGATCTATGCGCTGCACTAGGCAGTAAAAGCCTGTCATGATCAGGAGGTATTACAAAGCCCACTCAAGTCGAAGCAGGTCTTTTTCTGATCCAGTTTCCTGCTAACGCACCTGGGAAGGCATCACTGGATGAGTTAATTGTATAACCCATGCCACCCACGCAGCAAACCAGGATGGAGTTCTCTGTCCCAGCCCTTTGCCATTCCAACCATGTAAGGAGTGAACCAGAGAATGGAAGATTCCTCTATTGTTACTTTTGTCTGTCTTCTTCTTTCTCTGTCTCTCTGTTCTTTACATAAATGATTTAAGCTAATACCAACTACTAAGAGTTTTGTAAACTAAGAAACAGACACTACAAAGCTAAACACTTGGAGTTAAATGTCAATTTTCAATCTATGAAATTAGTTTGCATGTGGATTGGATAAGGAAAGGTAAAATAATGTCCCATGTGTTATTTAAAACTTGTTTGTGAGGTTAAACACTTGAACTTTAAAACTTTCCTTTCAATTAATTTCAAATAGTTAATTTAAGTTAATTTCAAATCGTTCTAGGAAAAAATCAAATTAAAGACTAGTATTATTTCAGTGCAAGAAATTCTAAAATCCATACATGCAGAATCTTCACACAGTGCATAGACAATGGTTGTTACCAACAATTATCAGATTATTACTAGATATGGATCTCAAACCTCAAAAAATAAGCCTCCTGTAGTCAATTTTCCAATGAAAAGTTTGAATTTTCTCAATTCTTAATTCTCAATTCTTAATTTTTTCTTAATTTTTCTCAATTCTTAATTTTCTCAATTCACATTCTACAGTATTGTTACTGTAGAATGTGTAAATTGACATTCTACAGTATTCTTACTGTAGAATGTGTACATAATGAAATATCAGCACTGGGAGCAAACTGAAGTCTGCCACTGCTTCTCTTTGTTTTATTTCACTGCTGAGCAGATAAGCAGCTCACTTACTTTTGCTCCCCAGAAGCAAGCTTGACTGCTAACCTCAATGGAATTTACAAATCTTCATACAGGATATGTCGCTTAGGAGAACTATGTGATCCTAGAAAAGCATGATTTCAAATACAAATCCAGGACCAAAACATATTTTTTTTTAAAAGATGTTCACATTCAGCGTCCATTTCTGTAGGAGCCACAGAATTTTAGTAACGTCTGTGAATATACATAAACTGCATTGTGAAGTAACAATCTATGCCAAAAATATTGTCTGGTATCTTTAGTAGCAACACACCTGGAACGTATTGCTAAACTCATAAACCTTTTTGGCATTTCTTTCTAATCATCAGATATTAAAAGATGATGTCAAATAGATTATGCAAGTCAAAGTCGGCTGTATACAAAAGTGGTGAAAGAATTCTTTAAGACACTTTCATTGACTTTCTTATGTTACTGTTTAGCCATGTGAATTTGCACATTTTGTGTGTCATAAATTAAGAATAAAAATCCCAGCAAATGAAACAAAAATAAAGGCCCTTATGGAGCTCACGATCCTCTCAGAGAAATCTGAGCTTTGTGTAATTGTCAACAAAACTATATCACCTACTTGTAAATGATTCTTGCAAGTGCTTCTTGGGTAAAACAAGAAGTGGTTCCTTACACTTCACAGCCCTTTTCCAGAATTCTGTAGAAACACATATTTCCAGATTGTCTCAAGGTGACTGCCTCAACTTCATTTTTTATATAGTTTGCTTGAGTTAATCCCACTACTCTTAGTTTTGATGAATACATGTGGTATTTTCCTACTTTTGTCCTTTATCTATATGACTTATGTAATTGACTTAAAATGAGTTGTACACAAAAATCAATGACGTTTTTATTAGAATATAACAAGGAATTACATTTACAATAAAGCACTGGTTTTCTGCAGATTAGAATTGGAGAAAACTGACTGTATTTTCCCAAAGTGTGCAGAAGTTGAAAACTACTCCACCTAGACCTCGCTGATCCATCAATATGATCCTTCCCAACCAATCAGAAATGGGTGGGGAGTTTTTGGTTTTGTTTTTTTAGTTAAAGAGCTGGACTAGTGTTGATGCCAACACAAGTGTTTATTGCTAAATAAGCTTGACTGTCAGTATCGCCATTTTTCGTCCTTGTGAATTATACAAGGTAATGCTGCTCACACAGTCTCAACCACAGTCATACTAAGAAACTCAGAAACACATCATATGTTAGTGTTCAACCTGGTAGCCATTGTTTAGCAGGCAATAAGTCTTTCATCTTGAAAACTGAGCAAGATCTTGTCTAGGTTAATGCGATTTCAAAAAGCGAAGGTGGATGGAACATTTTAATGAATAACATCTGACTAAAAGAATGAGCTTCTTCATCTTTAAGTCTATGAGAAATTCCATCTCATATCAAATAGAAATTAAAAATATGTATACAGGGCAAAGGGACTTATGTTTCATTTCACTCTCATTGATTAATAGATTTCTCATTTTTGCCACAAGCAAGTAGAAAGGCTACAATCTATGTGAGTAATTAATTGGGTCTACTTGTTATTTTCCTATCTCACAAGAAGGAATAATGACATCTAAGTTTAGATTGGATAAATAGTGTTCTGTTATCATCTTGGTAATACTTTCCCACTATTTTCAGTTCAATTAACATGCAAATGAAAGTAGCCTTTGTCACAGCACTGCAAACAGATTTTATGACAAAACAGCAAAGCAGCATTGAATCCCTGCATTGTTCATGTAATTCTTGCATCTTACAAAAGATAAAGATATTGCTAGATCAGCTTAATGCAGATCTAACAGATCAATAAAAAGTCCTGTTCATTTACAAATGTTGTAATACAGAAATAATCTTATCATTCATAGGATAAATGGAACCTTCTTAAGAAAACAGTTATATTCTTGCAGTACATAAGATAGGAAAAGAATTTACTGAGCTGATTTCAAAGACATGCTTTCTTAAAAAAAGACAACACATTTAGGAGAAGTTTCCACAATAAGTCAGTTACTTACTAACATTTACAAGAGTGGGTCATCACATGAACGTTCAAACATTTTATCCTTAAGGTTATGAAGCTATAAAAACGCTTTTGTAATTAATACTCCTGAACATTAAATATTGCCAATTTTCTAAACCAGAAAAGTAGCTTTCCTAATGTTCTTAAGAATGAAAACAATGCGGGGCCCAAGGCAGCAGCCTAGTGGCTAAAGTCCTAGCCTTAAATGCACCAGGATTCTATTTGGGCACCGGTTCTAAGCTCAGTGGCACCACTTCCCATCCAACTCCCTGCTTGTGGCCTGGGAAAGCAGTAGAGGATGGCCCAAAGCCTTGGGACCCTGCACCCATGTGGGGATCTGAAAAACACTCTGAGCTCCTGGGTCCAGATTGGCTCAGCTCTGGTCATTGCAGCCACGTGGGGTGTAAATCAACAGACAGAAGATCTTCCTCTCTGTCTCTCCTTCTCTTTGTATATCTGCCTTTGTGATAAAATAAACAAATGAATATTAAAAATAAAAGAATGGGACCAGGGTTATGCAGAGAGATAAGCTACAGCTCCTACTCCAGCGTCCAGTAGGAGATCCAGTCAATCTCAGCTGCTCTACCAATACTCCAGTTCCACAGCAACACAGCTGGAAAAGCTGTGAAACGCGGCCCAAGGACCTGGGTTCTGGTCATCTAGGTGGACATCCGGATGCAGTTTCTGGCTCCTAACTTCAACCAGGCACAGCCGTGACTGTTAGGGGCATCTGAGGAATGAGCCAAGTCATCCAGCAGCTAACCCATCTCTCTCTCTCTGTCACTCTACATTTCAATTAAATAAATAAGTGCTTAAAAGGCAAAGACAGAATGAACATGCGTTTCTATTTGTAAAATCCTCCAGGTTACCTGAGATACACAGACAGACACACACTCACTTTCTTACTAGAATGAAGGTCCCCAAGAATGTAATTTCCTTATATTCTTTGGATAAAGGATCCAGTTATAGGAACAAATTACCAGTTATAGGAACAAATACAGAAGTAAACATTGTGATAAATGCTCTTAAATAACAATCGGAATAGGAGAATTCTGGAATGCTTTCATTTCTCATCCATGTTACCAAATTATAAGCCCTCAATACCTGTATTTTAAATACATGAATAAGTAAGCTAATGAACCACTTGTGCCTCCAATCCCGCTACTCACTGAAGCGTTTGAGAAGGCAGCAGAAAATGGCCCATGAATCTGAGTTGCTGTAGCTGAAATTTGTGGAGATCTTAATGAAGATTCAGATTCCTGCCATCAGCAAAAACAAATAATATGGAGGAGGGATGTCAAAGAGTAAGAAAACAAACGAAACTATGCTAATCCAAAAATATGGAATAACTAGAAAGCCATTATTAAACTAGGATTCAAATAATTTGAAATGCTTATAAATATAGCACCAATAAAAACAATATATTAAGATAATTATGTAAGGAAGCCTAGAGATCTACTATTGGCGCCCGTACAATGGTTCAACTGGCTAATCCTCTACCTGCAAGTGCCAGCATCCCATACAGATACTGGGTCATGCACCAGCTGCTTCAGTTTCCATCCAGAACCCCGTTGGTGACCTAAAAAAGCAATGGAGCAGGCACAAAGCATTAGGCCCCTGCCCGCACGTGGGAGACTCAGTAGAAGCTCCTGGCACCTGGCTACAGATCAGATCATCTCCATCTGTTGCTTCCATTTAGGGAATGAACCAGCACTTGGAAGATCTTTCTCTCTGTCTCTTCTTCTCCAAATATATCTGCCTTTCAAAAATAAATAAATAATTTTGGAAAAAATATGAAACAATATGTATATATATATTATAAATATAGCATGAAAATTTACACAATTACATTTGTAACCAATTTGGCATAACCTGATAAAATATTTGCAAAGATCAATGCGCAATTCTACTTTTTGTTAATGTCATGAGGAAATCTTTACATATCCATGTCAGAAGAACTGGCTGTAGATATTGACATTAATTGTGAGTTTGGTATGGAGTGTTTCAAAACAAGAGAATGATAAATGAATTATGGTTAATGTCATGGGATATTACTGAGCCATGAAGCCAAATGAACTGAAACAACCCAAACTGAAAAAGATGAATATTACAGTCATAAGTCCTGTCAAGCCAGAAAAAAATGAAACAGACAAGAACATTTAAACATACAAGGCAATGAAACAGACAAGAACATTTAAACATACAAGGCAATGCATGTTCTTGCATTGTGGGAGATACCCAGGCAGTGAACACAGGATTTGGGGTTTTTATTACAACACTAAATATATTTCAGTTCTAATCATTTTGTTTATACACAGCATTCTTCATTAATTGCATACAATATACTAAATTATAATACTTTTTATGTTTTTACTAGTTTCAATACTACTTTACACATTATATAAACCTACAGACTCACTGAATTACAGAAAATGAAATATTTATTTTATGAATATATTACAGAATCTTTACAAGTTTGAACTTTAGAATGAGTTAGTAGAATATGCTTACCAATAAAGATAAATGGCTTTGGCATTCTGCTGGAGCTTCAAATAATTATTGCAATACCATGCACTTAATTAGAAATTGTAATTAATAAGACATCATGACATTTTCCTGGTTTTCTTGTTAAATCAACACAGGGATAATGGAAAGACAGTTGGCCGTTTGCATCTGTGAATTCCACATTTGTGGATTTAAATGGATATCAAAAACATATGAGCAATAATCACATCTACATTATTCAGGCACAGACCTTTCTCTTATTATTCTCTATGACGTAGTTAAGGGGCCAGCACTGTTGCACAGCAATTTCATCTTCTGCCCGTGTGTCTGTGTCCCATAGAAGCACTAGTCCCTATCTCCTCTGCTTCATTTCTGATCTAACTCGCTGCTAATGTGCCTGAGAAAACAAAAGAGGATGGCCCAGAACCCAAATGAAGCTCCCAAATCTGACTCATGTAGCTTTCTGGAAAGAGAAATTCAAAATAGAATCAACCTCCACACCTCTGCCACTCCCGGCTCCCCACGTGTGTGTGTGTGTGTGTGTGTGTGTGTGTGTGTGTGTGCGCGCGCGCGCACGCGTGCACCCATCTATCACTTAGCCTATCAAATAAATAATATGCAATATGATTTTTTAAATGGTAACTTTTTAGAGAGAAATTCATCAGAAAGCCAGGAGACAAAGAACTACACTACTTATAGAAACAGTGAAAATAAAAAGCTACCGACGTATGAAATAAAGTTTTACAGGCACATGTATTTGTTTTCTCCTATATAATGTTTGTAATAAGATCAGCTTCTCTAGAAAATTCAGATTTGATGCTCATCTATGCTAATTTCACAGTAGGAAACATGTTTTAATTTCCCAGGGAGAAAGACTATTTTATTTTGCTACCCTACCTGAGATGTAACTCTAATTCGGTGCCCTCAAAATAGCCAGTGTAGAATTGAGCACATTAAACTTAAAATATAAAGTGACTGCAGGTAGCATGTGCTATAAAATATCCCATTAATAGTCAATAAAGCTGGCAAGAGTCATTGCTTGCTACCTGAACGCTAGTAGGTTTCAAATTGTAGAATTCATTTGTCACACTCCACTTAGCATATCTATAACTTTCCAGCAAGAAACACCATCTTCAAGCAGTTATTTTAATGGGTGAAAGATTACATGCTAGAATAAGAGGCAATGGAAAGCAAAGTGAAAGGCAATTATATCCTGACTCTTCAGGCAGAAATGGAGATCACCAGGAGGATTTGTGTGTTATGAAATTAGTTTATTTAAGACAAAGCATAAAATAATAGAAAAATAAATAACAATCCAGTAAATGAAAACCCAGTTTATATGTATCTGAGGATTACGACTCTGCAGTGGGAGAGAGTACCTATTACAATTAATCTAATCCATTATGCAGGAAATGAAACAGTGGCTGTGAAGATTAACTGAAGGAAATCTACATTTATACAGAAGAGTAAGTTGCACCACTTGTTTGTGCCAGAAACATGTGCTAATTTAACTCACACATTGAATCAACTACTGTTTATCTTCTTATTCAGAAATAATTGCTACATTTAAGTAATTATTGAGATTATATACAAGTTCTCTTAAAAGACATAAAATTGGGTAGAAAAAAATTATCCTTTAGAGCACAACAAAGTGCAGAAAAAAGAAATTCATAACCACTCTATTTTTTGTTCTGAGGCTAATTGAGAATATTTTCAGGAGACTACTGTAACAAAATGATCACCTAATCAGGAAAAACAAAGCCGAACAATTTGAAAGAGATCAATGTGATACTAGTGTATGCACTGACCTTGAGTGATAAATTTTTAGTCATTTTGAGGCAGTAAACTTTGAAAACATTGCTCAGACTAAAGATAGGTAAATTACTTAAAATAAGTTGCTTGGGTAGATAGGGGAAATTTAATGGGTTATTCATTTTGAATATTAGACCTCCAAATATTCAAGTGTGTAATATTATGTGCCGAAATAGTTTTTGCAGTAAATATATCCAGTTTAATTTCGTTTTTACAAGTTTTTTTTACAACTCTAACTCCTGATTATTTTCATCAATTCCAGACTGGGAGGTTGGCTTTATTTTTTTAATAAAGATTTATTCATTTTTATATGAAAGGTGGTGGTTTTACAGTGAGAGATGGACCTAGCATGAGTTTTTTTCAATCTGCTGATTCACGCCCTGAAAGATTGCAATGGCCCGAGATGAGATCTGAAGCGAGGAGCCAGGCGATAGGTGTGATTCGCCCAGGCAGGTGAAGGGGCGGGGTCCCAGGCGCTCCTGCTGCTTTGCCAGGCAGCTAGCAGGGAGCTGGGCTGGGGACGATGGAGAACTGGAGTAGTGCACAAGAGAAAAGGACTCACAGAGGAACACTGAGATGAAGGAAATAAAGCTTCTGTGCTGCGGTAGGATCGGGAGCTGACACCTCTGGAGGAACACTGCAGCTAGTCGCGCCAAAAGGCAAACCAAACTCGGGATGTTAAAAATTGCATGACAAAATCTCATGCCTTTGCTGCTCTCAGAAGTTACCCCATCACATACTGACAATACAACTCCCCGCTCACATGTTCTAATTATCATGTGAAAACTACTTTTTTAGTTTTTCTGAAATTGTTTTTGTCTTAAGATTTCGGCACTAAGTTGGTGGATTTCAAATTCACAGACTGATCCCTGCTTACTGATAGTGAAATAATAGGTTTAAAATGGTGAAAAGGAGATAACTAGTATTAATTTTTGTCACACATATCTTTAAAAATAAGCTTTATTTACTTAATTTGGAAAGTCATATATATGGAGAGGAGGAAAAACAGAAAGGAAAATCTTCCACCTGCTGGTTCACTCCCCAAGTGGCCGCAATGATCAGAGCTGAGCTGATCTGAAGCCAGGAGCCAGGATCTCCTCTGGGTCTCTAGAATGAGTACAGAATCCCAAAGCCTTGGGTCGTCCTGGACTGTTTTCCCGGGCCACAAGCAGGGAGCTGGATGGGAAGCGGGGTAATCGGGATTAGAACTGGCACCCTTACGGGATTCTGATATTTTCCCTCAAAACACTTACATAATATCACTTTATGCTTTGATTTACTCCTACGCCTGCTGGAAACCCTTAACCTTCACAATGATGCCATGTATGTCCCATTGCAAATACTGGTGCCTTTCTTATAGAGCGAAACACCAAGAACAAAAGTTGAAATAAATGAAGGAGGATCCGGGAAGACAGTGGAGCAATAATAGGCCCAGCTACTGTGCCATGTTAATATGCTGAATCTATGCACAGTTGAGATTATTTGTGGACTAGGAGGCAGTTACTGCTTCACTTCTGTCCTCCAAATCCTACACAGAACTTTCGAATTGTCTCATCTTGAAAGCTAACATTCTCAGAGGAAGTGAAGGTCACCTGAGCAAATTAATTATTGCAAAGCAAGCATAGCCAATTCAAAAGCCATTACTTGCCTTCTAGATATTTCTGTTTTAATCCCAAAGTCAACTATTTTACTAATCTCAGCTTCATTCACTTCAATATTCTATTTGATTTACAGATTGGAATTCATTAAGATGCTTCTGTTGTTGTTTTATGCGGAGCACAGCCAACTTTTTCACTCTGAAACTACTGGATATATCTTGACTAACATTTATTAGGTCAAGATCGGAAGTACAATGTTTAGATAAGCATGAAAAGAATGGTGATCATTGGTTTTCTCGATTGGAGGGAAAAATAAAGAAAACTATCTCCTTTCTGGTACAAAGAACAAAGTTAAATAGAAGAGAATCTGATACGCTAAACTTAATGTGGCAGAAAGGTTATTATTCAGATTTCAAATGATCTATAAAATAATGCCAAAATTATACTGCTTCTGAAATTCATAAGATTCGCTGATTCATTTATGCCGCTTTGATCATCGAAGTTTTTTTTTCAAAAGCAGATAACAAAGAATGCACTTCGCTAATTTTCATTTCCAGGCAATTACCGCATATCATTGGTTCCATGATTTCCAAGTATGTTTTGAAGAAAACATCTGCTATTAACTAAGTAATTAATTTTTTAAAAGTGGATGATAGATATGAAGGTTTCCTACAGAAATAACAATTTTTGGTGCTCCAGTTTTTTGTATGCCTACATTAGAAGAAAAAGAGTAAGTCATGCTTATCATAATCTCTTATTGGAGAATTTTTTTTTCTTTTTCAAAAAGAAAAATTCATAGAATTTTAACAATTTTGACAATCAGATCTGAATATCAGTATCAATGTTGAAAGAGCCACAATTCTTTCTAGGGTATAGAAGATGAAATCATACCCTATAAATGCCAGTTGAAATTTCCAGCATTAATCCGCATTGCAAATTTTCCAGTGTATAATTGGCAATACTGAAAGGGGTTCTAGCGTGAGCTCAGAAAGCAAATTTAGCTTGTGCCTGGGTAATCAGTTGCTACGATTGATTCTATTTTTGTCTTGTCACCTCTTCTCTGACCTCCAGTCCCCTGAGATGTCCTGTCAACACCTAGCCCCATCTCAGTGCTGAGTGCTCCGGATCCATGGAGGTAAAGATGTCCTCTGATGACCTCAACCAGACACAGACTGACATGGGTGTGATAAAGAACCAGACAAACTCTTAGTCTCAGTTACAGAAATTCACGTTTGGCTTTCAAAGAAGTCAGGAAACACATATGTAAGCTACCCAGCAAATATCTGAAATGCAATATAAGTTCCTAAAGTAGGTTTTTATTGTTTTGTAGGAAAAAAATAAGAAACCAACTTCATTAGGAATTCTGTAATTTCCAGGTCGGTGCTACTTCACTCAATAGTTTATATAACACAAACTTTGAAATTCTATAGTCACCACGTTTGGAAATTGATGAAATTCCCCTGCTGTTTCAGTGAAATTATTTTTATATTCCAGTGAAATGTACATAATGAATCATATATTGTAATTGATTGTATATTTCACACAGAAATCAAAATAAGATATTATTGGCAAGTTACATCAAAAGCTATTATTTGAAATATTTTTATGAGGCCTGGCACGATAGCATTGTGTTTAAAGTCCTTGCCTTGAACGCACCAGGATCCCGTATGGTCGCTGTTTCTAATCCCAGAGGTCCCGCTTCCCATCCAGCTCCCTTCCTGTGGTCCCGGAAAGCACTCAAGGACGGCCCAATGCCTTGAAACCCTACACCCATGTGGGAGACCTGGAAGAAGTTCCTTGCTCCTGACTTCAAATTGGTCCAGCTCTAGCTTTGGGGCCGCTTGGGGAGTGAATCATCCAATGGAAGATCTTCCTCTCTGTCTCTTCTCCTTTCTCTCTATATGCCTTTCCAATAGAAATTAATAAATATTTAAAATATTGTTGTGAATATATATGATTAGTAAAATTACAAGAGAATTTATAATGTCTCCTGTATGTATAGTAACATTGTAAATTTTTGATGTTATTCAATTATAGAAATATGTGCTCCTTAAAATCAAATTATCCTCCTCCTCTATAAACAAAGTGGAGTAGCTGCGTGTCTAATGGGATGATAAGGCGAGGGTTGTAATAATAAGAAAAAATCCGTAAATAATAATAATGAACTCAAAGTGCTATGAGCCGTTGTATTTTATCTTTGTTAATGTAGGTTGTCACTTAGGAAAGTAGAAACCAATACTCAGAGTGGTTCTGGAACTTTTCAGGCTTGGAGCTTGAAAACGGAAGGAAAGGGATGCGATTCCACCGTAAAGCACTCTGAATTCTGTGACTTGAACCATTGCAACTTATTGTGTGGTAAATGTGCTTTGCAAGACATTCAAAATGGAACCCAAGAACATCACAAGATGGGACCGGGCTGGAGGAATTGTCCTCTGAGGTTATTCCGGAAGTTCTCTCTAAAAAGTTGTTGTTGAAGGAATAAGTCTGACTCCTCCTTGGCTCTTCTTGTTGTATAAATACCATAGTATTTACCACCCACCATTTCCAATAAAATTCTCACTGGAACTGCACCAATTCAAGTGGCAACTCTTTGAACCCCCCAAACTCAGAAAAATAACCCCATTTTCATCATCAGTTTTCTGTATCGAGCAGTTCATTATAGTAATAGCTAAAGGTATCGACCCATATCTATCCCCTCATGACGTAGTGTGTGCCCTGGGAAACTGTATCCTTAGGCCTATATTCTTGTTGAGCAGTTTCTGACTGGGTTAGGCAACAGACAATGATGACCGAAGATTAGAGGGTAAAATTCAGGAGAGGTTGTCTTCATGCTCGGTCTTGATTATATGCTTTATGTTGATTATTATCAGATGCATTTCTGATTCTGACTGCTTTGACTGCCTTGTTGTAAACACTCTCTTTCCCATTGCTTCATCGGCCCCACCCCTGTGGGAACAGTACCTCAAAATCTCTCCTTCCTGATAGTTGGTTACTGAATCCAGGAGATTGCAACATCAACTATATGAGCCTATCATGCTAAATGAGGTATTTTGCTCTTGAGGAATTCCTGTAGATTGTAAGGTGCTAAGCACATAACTGATCTTTCACTATATCAAGAATAAGCTGTACCACAGGTACACACAGGTACCACACAAATCTATTTAGCCGTGGACAAATATTCTCTGGGAGAGACAGATAGGTCACACGAATTTTCAAGTATTCTTTTATTAGTGCACTTTTATCATATGCATAGGGATTCTCTCTTGGTTGCAGCCTACGACATGGGATTACTGCGTTCTGCATCCCAAACTATTGAATTGGCTGTCCACCTCCTTTAATCCATATTATATCCACAACATTATGCTTTATTACAGTTACATGTTTTGTTCAGAATCATTTAATGAAGATTCCCATTAATTTTAAGGGTGCAACAATATAATCATACTTAATCAAACGGAATATATGAAAGGAAGAAGGATGCCTTGACTCTTAATGTTATATCATTTTCTTGCAGTTATTTCTAACTCCAGGTCTCCATTTCATAGTTAACTGAAGCTGAATACAAATTTTGAACAGACTTCACTGTAAGGAACTCCAAGTGGTTCTTGAGGTACTTAAAATTCTTAATCTGGTATGATTGTTCGCCCAACATTAGTCATTCCAGGAAGATTTCTCTTGATCTTTACCTAAACAGAATGTTACAAAATTCCCCAAGAGAATGGTTAGCAAGTAACCTTTACTTCCATAGTGCACACACAAGTACAGAGCTAAGCTTGTAAGTAGAACAATGAACAGTTAAATGTGCATCAACTCTATGCTACTAGGTTTTGTACCTTTGCCTATACCCATAAAGCCACCATACACTAGAATAACACAAGCCTAAGCTTATAACTGTCAGTAAAGGAGTACTTTATTGTGATAATGTGGGGGAAGGATGGGAGGAGACAAGGGGGAAAGGAAGAATAAGGAGAAGAAGGAATCCCTACATCTACAAAACCGCAAGAATAAAAATGTAAACATCCAGTGTATAAATTTGAGTTTGCAAAGCAAATTAATATTCGTTTAGAAAACATGCATAATAAAGTTTAGCCATATACATATAAAATAAATCACTGTGCCCAATAGCTTTGAGGTCAATAAAGGAACACTAAACGTGAGTATAAATTGCTGTCTTTTAATTTTTGATTTAGATACATACTATTTCATTTTTGGAAATAAATGTACTATCATAAAAAAGATTTTAACATTTAAAGACTTGATACCTGAAAATAGTTTTCATGGTAACGTCCACCATGAGAAGCAATGATGATAAAAATGTATTAGAGATGTACAATGCTGACAACACATGTACTGCTTTACTGAAGTGCAACAAGCCTGCAAATGTAAGTAAAAACATATGTAAATTGATGCCTACAATCAACTGATTTTTGATGAAGGCACTATTAACAATGATTTTAGAGAAGGGACAGCCTTCAAAATGTTTCTGGGAGAACTTGAAATCTGTATGCAGGAGTGTAAAGCTATACTTTTTATCACTATTTTATTTATTTTTTATCACATTTTTATCATTTATTTTATCACTTTTTATTTATATTTTAAGATTAAACTTAAAATATAAGAGGTAAAATTATAAAACCAGGTTAATGGGTGGGGGGTGGAGTACTTAAAGGTAATAAAATGAGTCTACGGCCACACCACCCTCAACGCGCCCGATCTCGTCTGATCTCGGAAGCTAAGCAGGGTCAGGCCTGGTTAATACTTGGATGGGAGATCATAAAATGAGTAAGAATTTATATGATGATATAAAAGCAAAATTACAAAAAAAAAATAGAAACCTAGCAAGCTAAACAGCTTCCATACAGCTAAGTAAAATAATTGATTTACCAGAAGGGTATGAGGGAGCCAGCAAGGACACCATTCCTGCCAGGACAACAGGTCAACAAAGTCAACCTGGGCCAGGGAGGCATAAGTCTATGCAAGATTTGCCATTGGGAGTAGACAGCTTGATGAACTCATTTGTCAGGTTGCCAGTAAGCACAAGAACCAATGGAGCATCCAAAACCAGACCAGGTTATAGTACCTGCCGGCATACATGTGGGTCAGGTCAGGAGACAGACCAGGGTGGGAGTCACATAACTCTTATATTTAGCCTTTTGACAGTGTCTTTCAATTTTTGAAAACTTTTTTTTAGCTTGACCCAGCTCTGCTTCCAGCTTTTTGTTTGTCTCCCCCTGGTGACAGGAAATTTCCTTAATTTTGAAATTCTTCTGCCTTCTTAATTGTATTTTGGAGACTTTCCACTGTACTTATAACTTGCTCCACTATATTATTAATTTCTGACATACCAGCTTTCATTTGATTCATTTCTTGTGTGACATATTCCTTGAATTCCTTGAATGCCTACTTTACATGCTTCTCCTTGCTGATAAGAAACTTTATAACAAGTGTTTTCAATTCCATATCCCCCTCTATCTCAATGTCTTCCTCCGTTAACTCTGAGTTTAGCAAAGCGTTTTGCTCCTTTGCAGGGAACCCTTCAGTAATAGTCCTTGTGCCTTTGTATCTTCTTTTGCTCGTGGTCATTGTACTTCTAGTTAGCAGATTCTTTTCCTTATGGTAGGTTTCTAAGCTGTGTCACCCACACGTCTACAATGATTTTTCTTATTGTGGTTGGTACATGGCTTTCATTCAATTGTGCCACTCCCTCCAACACATTCCAGGTCTGGATTCTTATGTTAGACTTCCACCGTGTTCTCCACAACCCCAGCTCTTGGTTCACCACTCTTCGTGGATGGGCATCCTGTGGGATGGGCAGTTCTTTGTGTGGGTTCACTTCCTGAGTTCCTGTTGAATGCCGCTTCCCACCTTGTTGTTGGTGGAGCTCCAGCTCCTGGTGCAGTTCAGATCACTACTGGCTGAATGCCGCAGGGGTACCAGTCACTGCAACAGCACACCCTTTGTCAACTACTTTCCGTGTCTGTCAGTGTCCAGGTGCCCCTTTGCTGTTGTTCTGTCTGCTGCTATTTCCTGGAAAGTTCCCTCCCTGCTTCACACTGGCTAATGTTTCTCTTTCTAAATGTCCTTACCCTATTCTGACTCTCTGAAATAAAACTCCTTATTTTGTTTTCATATGTTCCAATATCAGAATTTTTTTTTTAGATTTATATTTACTTCCTCCAAAATGTATGGTAAGTTTGCAGTGAAATTGTGAATTTCAAGCAAAGTTTTTCTTGCTGACACTAAAATTGAAAATTAAGCAGAAGGCTGTTTTGATCTTGAACCTAAAAATTTGATGCAATACAATACAGCTTTTTACCAGAAAAAAGTAAAATAAGGTAAAATAAAAGCTTCCATCTTCCTGCCTGTATCAAACTAACAGAACGTAATCAAGACAAGAATGGAAATCTGAAGCTCAAATGAACGCATGAACTGTTGTGAAGTTTAAAGATGAATTTGTACAAATACCAAAAACTAATTAAACAGAACAGGTGATGTTTAACTACTTTGAAACTTCAGAAAAGAAAAAATTGATTTTTGTATTATTGGATTAAATTAAGTTTTCATAGTGATTGAGTTCCTGTCATTTTTCTTACAGACTATGTGAATACATTAACTACTATTTATTCATGAAACTGATTCTCAAAATTTCAGACAATGTTATTCTAGCACTTTATTATTAAGCAAATATTTTGACAGCTGATGATATTTGGTAAAATAAACAGAAATATATGACAAATGACTTTCATGCGGTAATTTAGATCTGAAAAGAAAGGCATCAAAGGACTGGAATTTGTTCACGAGCCCATCTGCTCTACGCCTTACATGGATTAAGATCAATGGAATCAATAAAGCTTAATTACAACTTTGATCATTAATCGTTTTTAGCTATTTCAAAGTGAAGGTGCTAAGTACTTCTATAATTTCAACAATGATTTCATTCCATCTACTCTCTGAAATCATAAAATGATTAAAAATATAAATATATAAGTCTAATAGAACCATTATGCTGTTAGAAATCGATGAAAACTTTTCCAAGAAATAATGATGGAGAAAAGTGAAAATACGGAATCATTTTCCCTAAACCACAGACTACTTTCTCTTCCAACCCATACTTCTCATAGAAAAACACTAGTTCTAAACAATTTGCTTTGTTTTACATTGTGTTTTAGAAACTCAGTAATGTGGTAAAATGTCTAGGGAGTAGGGAGAACTACCAAAATATGCAATAACACTGAAAAAAAAAAAAACTTCTAGATTCTTCTGGATCTAGGCCCTTTTGTGTCATTAGCACTGCATGCATCGGTTGAAAGCATGAAGTTTTGGGCCACAGGACAAAGAATGCCATCTTTTAGGAGATGACAGCAGATTAACAATGGAGCACATTCATAGTAACATTAAAGAAAGACAAACCTCATGAAATTGATTATATTATCATTCTGTTCTACTTAATATAGCATCGTACAGACTAACACTTCACATTTTCTCCTCATGCGTAAGTTTAAGAAATTTGATATTACCAACAAGATCGGTAATTATTTCACCCTTGACTACTTTTCTTTTTTTTTTTTTTATTGTTGCTTACATTGTATTATGTAGTACAGTTTTATAGGCGCTGGGGATCCCCCCCTCCCCTCCCATACCCCTTCCCCCATGGTGGATTCCTCCACCTTGTTGCATAACCATAGTTCAAGTTCAGTTGAGATTCATTCCTTGCAAACACATGCCTAGCATAAAGTTCAGCGTCTTATTGTCCAGATAAGTTCAGTGGCCTCTTGGGGAGAACTTCTCTGGTCTGAAGATAGGTCTAACAGAGTAAAGATCCGGTCAGTTAAAAGCCCCAACAAGGCCTCAGTATCAATATACAACATTATGGAATTAATTGACATATTGTTCTCTAAGATCATCCACAATGACGGTTTATGGTGCAGTGGCACTGCTGTTGTCATGAAGCTGGAGCTATTCCAACTACATCCACAATTCCATCTGCTCACAATGGTCATGCCCTCTATTAATCTTTTTTTAGTCTTCTATTTAAACACATTTCTTTGACTACTCAATATTAAATTTCTTCGTCCACTGTGATATCCGTCCTTTTTTTTTTCACAGTGGCTATCTCTTTTGTAATGTAACATATATATAATACGTGTAGATATATGCACACATATACACACATACATATCATATTTATATAATTATATATTATTATATTAAATACATTCACATATATATGTATTTTTGAGTATTATTATTGTCTATTTTCCCCATAAATGAGTCTGTATCCTCTAGAGGGCACAGAGTCTGCTGTTCTCATCTTTACTAAAATCTGAGGAAAATCGATAAATACTTGTTAAATGAATAAGTAGATCTCCTTATCTACTTATATAACCTTTTTTTAAAAAAAATCAGTAGCTCTAATCTGAGAGAGAGAACAGGAGAGCTCTCATCTGCTGTGCTGTTCACCCATGTCCATAACAATAAGGGCTGGGTCCCCAGGCAGTAACAGGCCATCACTGCTCCCACATCAGGCCTGCACAAACAGGGAGCTGGACTCAGGGCCCAGTGCTACAAATATATGCAAGAACTTGAACTGGGGATGAAGGTGTCCAAACAGCTTGCCTAAATACACATTCCCTCCAGTAAGAACGGCCAACATACAGCCAGTGAGTCAAATAACACCCACAGAATCATTTGTTCTGACCCTGCCAAAGATACTTGGCGCCGGAAATTAAAAGCAATATGGTGCAGCCTAAATTTTTTAAGTTGGTCATTGTGTATGCCCTCAGATTATGCACCAAAAATCGAGATGGCCCATGGTGGGAAAGAGATGCTCTATTCCTGGATCTTGAGGTTCAAGTACACATAAGACAACATCTGTTCATGGTGGTCACAATGGTATTTATGTCTCCATCTCTCTATGCATCGGACTTACCAATAAAAATGTAAAAAACATATATGACAAATATGGTATTTATACAACTGGTCTGTTCCTCTGGGGAAGCAGAGAAGCTTCTCACAAGGCTGTTTAGATCCCTGCCAGAGTGAGGAGAACAGAAAAGAAACTGAAATGCTTCGATTCTTTACTGTTTTAAAATACAATATATAGGAGCCGATGCTGTGGCTCAACAAGCTAATTTAACTTAATAAATTAAATTAAATGCCCTGTAGCACTGGTATCCAATGTGGGCGCTGCTTCACGTCCTGGCTGCTCCACTTTCTGTTCAGTTCTTTGCTTAGGAACTTGGAAAGTCATGGAGAGCGGGAAATGTCCTTGGCTGCTTGGACACACTTGAGAGACACACAGAGGCTCCTGGCATCAGATCAGATCCAATCAGTTTTAAATGTTGCAGCCAATTGGTGAGTGAACCAGGAGATGAAAGAATTTCCATCTCTCTTTCTCTCTGTAAACCTATTTTTCAAATAAGAATAAATAGATCTTTAAAAATATAATAGAGGGTTGGGCCCGATGCAATGGCCCAGGAGCTAAAGTCCTTGCCTTGAGTGCGCCGGGATCCCATATGGGCTCTGGTTCTAATCCTGGCAGCTCTACTTCCCATCCAGTTCCCTGCTTGTGGCCTGAGAAAGCAGTCGAGGACGACCCAAATCCTTGGAAGTCCCTGCACCTGGATGGAGACCTGGAGGAAATTCCTGGCCCCCAGCTTCTGATCGGTGCAGTACCAGCCGTTGCGCTTACTTGGGGAGTGAATCATCTGACAGCAGATCTTCCTCTCTGTCTTTCCTCCTTTCCTTATATCTGACTTTGCAATAAAAATAAATAAATCTTTAAAAAAAATAGATGGTTACAGGAGAAATCCCCAAGCCTGTGTATCTGTATTATGAAAAATAAAAATGATAAAAGCAATATTTATAATATAAAATATACAAATATACTTTGTTTGGCAGAATGTCTGAGTTTGAGTTTGAGTCCCCACTTCCAATTCCATCTTCCTGCTACTATACCCACTAAAAGGCAGCAGGAGATGGCTCAAAGGGGTCGCAGCCACCTACACAAAAGATGCAGAGTGAGTTGTGTCTCTGCTGGCCTGGCCCTGCCCAGGCTTTCACTGAGGTCTCAGTCTGTCAGTGCGTCATTAGTTCTCTCTCTCTCTCTCTCTCTCTCTCTCTGTCACTGCTCATATTTTCTGTCCATAATAATTAGGTAAATCTTTTTCAAAATCTGTGTAAATTGATGATGGTACAAAAATTGAAATTCCTATATCAACCCTTCTAAAAGCAGTTTATAGAGAATGTATGGTATATAACTATATACAAATTTAAAAAATTCTTCCCAATAAACATAGCTACTTCTCTTATTCCATACCCTTTTGAAGAAACTTGGCATAGGTAAACCATGCATAAAAGCCCTTATTTCTCTGAGGATGGACAGCTTTCAGGAGGTCCCTAGCAAATGATGACAGGTAAAAAGGTTAGAGTTGTCTCCCCAACTTCTAAAAACAATTTTTCCGATGCATATGTAAGTCTAGCCCTAATATTTCTACAATTGTAGAAGAGGAAATTTTCTCCTAAAGCTTCAAAGAAACTTGAGGAATTATGTTTCCATCTTCAAGACATAAATATGAAAATCTGGTAGAATGAAATGAGAAAAACTGACAGGAGACATTTGCGTTGAGGCCACAGAAGACTACGTTATCAGAAATACTTCTCAAACAAAACAAAAGTATTTTGTTATCCCAGTCTACTTATCCCGAAATACTAATGTGTTCTAGACACCATAGAAAAAAGGGATTTAGTTCACATGTGGACTTGAAACCCCATGTTGATATATGAATTTTTCTGTTTACAATTATTTCTGCAAACACTTTTAACAAGTTTCACTGCTGATGCTCTGAAAACACATTGAGGAATTGACTGAGAAATGTTACGGACAGTTAAATGTTCTCTCTGTGACAGTAATGTTTTAACTTATATTTGACAAATTAACTAGACTATTAAAAAGTACCCAGTCTGTTATATTCCTGCGACAAATACAGAAATAATAATGCTGACTCACATTAATTAAATTACATTGAAACAAAAATGTAATCTGATAAAGCAAGTTAGATTGTTTTGAATGTTATTTTAGTAAAGGCTGATTAAGAGTATTGGTGGTCAAATTTTCTGGCAATATTTTCCCACTGACAGCTTGTGTCATAGTACAAAATCCTAAAAGATGCTATTGGGCAGTTTAAGCCTGAGATGTTTCACACGATGTGTTACATGGAGCATCCGAATGACGTCACCGGAACACAGTTTCACCTGCTTAATTAGATAATCCCACGCACAGTATCCTATCAGGACAGATACTATTCTGTAGTTGGGACAAACAATTCCTAGCTCAAAGGTTCTTCAAAAAACATTACTGATTCTACATATCCATTATGGCTATTCAATGTGGAGAGGATTCTGTCCCAACTTAATGTAACATAACAAGGATTCCGACCAAGGTTGCTGCCCGAGGTGTTACATTTGTCTAAATTTTGTGCGTTAGAAGTGTTCATGAGGGCTCACATAGCTTTTAGGGAATAAAAAACGTATTCATATTTCGTCACCTCATTGAAACAGAGAGAAAAATCCATGGGGAATATCGCAGTCGTAGAAGCCCAACCTCATGTGCACGAGGGGAGGATGCTCTGTCATTTGTGAGTGCTTAGCAAGTTCCACAAGCTTGGGAAACATGTGCACACTGTGTGAAGTAAGCTTTACCGCTAAGGTGTCAGACAAATGCAGCTTGATGTAAACATGAGTTATTTGCTTAATTCTAGAACTTATTTCAAGCTGCTCATTCCTCTCGCTGGCAGTCACAGGAATATAATGGTCTCTTAATTTTTATGAGCCAAACTAAAATATACCCACGTTGTAGTTCATAAACTTTACCATGTAAAATCAGTAAGCCATGCCACCCTGATAGTTCACTTTGTTTGTAGACCATTTAAACAGATGGGATAAACAAGTGAGGGATAGCCTTATGACACAGTGGGTTAGGCCACCATTTGAGACATCCACAGCTAAGTTGCAGTTCCTTTTAACACCTGTCACACAGGCAGGACACCAGCCTACATTTCCCAGTGAATGAGGCAAACCATGCGTCTGCTGATTCACTACCCAAATGCCTAGCCTAGCAGGGCCTGTGTCAAGTTAGCTAAGGTATTCCAATTAGTTCTTTCATGTGTGTTGTAGGGCCCCAGGTATTTGAGCCAACACCAGAGCCTCTGAGGGAACACATTAACAGGAAGCTGAAACCACGAGGTGAGCTGGGACTTGACCGCAAATGTTCTGAGCATGGTTATCAGAGGGACCACAGCAATCTGAGGATTGCTCCATTCTCTTTGAGACTTTTACATCACTTTTGCAATATTCCCAGGATCTAAAATAAAGAAAAAAGGCATATTTCTCATTTATTCCAAAGTTGAATATTAAATAGATCTACAAAACAATTTAGACTTAATAATAGTCTGTTGTTAAGTTGCTGTCATTTGCAACATAATATAATGAGTCAGCTAATAAGTAAGTTTTAAAAAATGTGAGACGTCTAATGTTAGTCACAATGAGACCTTTGTAGAACTGTCATCCTCTGAAATGACTGGCTGAGGGAAGTGCTGTAAAGCAGCCTCATGTAGACCTCCAGAGGGGATTACACAATTTTGTTACTCGAGGCATTTCTCTCAGTAAAAGAAAAGTCTAACCTAGTGACTTTTTGATTGAGCCATTTGACAATCCAAATGGCAGGTCACAGCTGAAAAGATGGCTGGTGTCAGGCATTGCCTGTCACTCCCTTCACAGAAAATTCTTGTGAGCTTGCCTTGGCAGTCTTCAAGCCCATGCTGGTCAGGCTCTGCACCTAACATCGTATCAGAAATAAAACAGGGTGTTTTCAAGGAGTGCCTCCACAACACATATGGCATATTCTGAGTTAGGCTGTCCGAACTAAGTTTCCATCAATGGCTGACTGGTGCTGCAATCAGTTGAAAAAAATCATGTATTATTTAATACGAATCTGAAGATCATACTGAGGCATCTGATTTGATTGATTTAATCAGCATAACGAATGTCAAATTTCCACCCTGGCTTATTACTTTCCATCAGCAAGTATAGCTCAGTAAATAATGATTTCTGAATTGTAACGATAAGTATACATGTAGTGGAAAAAAGTGAAGCATAAGGCTGTGATAGTATATTTTCACTAAATGTATGGCCATTTCATACTGTGTAGTTTGCTTGGTACCTTTAATTTACTAAATCTGCTGGTTGTCTTTTTAATTAATTTCCTTATGAAGTTTATTTATTTGAAAGAGAGTTACAAAGTGAGAGAGCAAGAGAAAAAGGGAGAGGGAGAGAGAGAGAGAATTTTTCATCTGCTGGCTCACTCCAAAAACGACCACACTGACCAGAACCAGGATCTTCTTCGGGGCCTCCTACACAGGTGACGTGTGACATGAATCCCAGGATGCAGGTCATCCGCTGTTGCTTCCCGAGCACGTCGACCAGTTGGTGTTCAAGTATGCGATGCCTATTTGGGCAGCGGAGTTACGGCAGATATTTTAGGTGCCAACCCACAGAGCTGGTCCTGACTTATTTACTTGTTTACCTTTTTCATAAAGTAAGGAAAGAAATAGAAGATACTTTACAAAACGACACTACAAGTTGCTAGGTGATATCACAATGAGTAGAGGAAGAGTAAGGGTCAGTAGAAGGTACAACCCTGTTTATACAGCAAATTTGAAACAACAATGTTTATTCTCAGTTGCCTTGTTCTATGCTTTATCCAGACTATTGTATTCAATCATAAGAAAAAAGAAAAACAATAAGTGCATTTGTAATTTCAGTTTTAAACTAAAATTTTAAAAAACTACTTTGTGAATTGTCATTCCCTGTCAAAACCACAATAAATATAAAATCTACTACATGCCAGATAGGGGGATGAGTGAAAAAAGTGCATGATGCTTTAGGGAAAAATTTTTATTATTGCATGGCTCATATTTGTTCATCTTTTAATCCATGTATATCAAAACTATCTAACATTGCTTTCACCTCTTATTTTATATAAATGTGCTTTTATCAAAGTTTAGAAAATGCTTAGTGGAAATATTTGTTCCACTCTTCTAAATAAACCATTTACTTAAGTGTGTTCAATAGGCAGTTAATTAAAAACATATGCATCTATAAAGAGAAGTTAATATATTATAATCAGGAGGAGAGAGTTGCATTAATTCCCCCTACCAGGTAATTATATGTACACACTACGCAAGTGAGTCTTAAACTCTTGATTTTACTTACTTTAACAATCTGGCAGAGAAATTAACCAATTTTATCTACATAGTGTAAGGGATGTCTTGAAATGATACACAATAATGAAAATTATTCTTTGGCTGTAACAATCCTTATGTTTCCTTTTTTCTTTATTCTTCCGCTCTCACTGGTTCACAATTAGCTTGTCTCATTTGGCCATGTATGGAGACAGTACTACCCTTGGACAATGTTGGAGAGAATTAGTCTTGGGGTATGAGGAATAAACGTCAAAGCTAATTTGAGCAGAAATGTGCACAGCTTTCATTAATGACATTCTGCCAAATTTTAATTTGATCTGCTTTCCTCCAGGCAAGTTCCACATTGCAGAGGCTCGTGGGACTGCTCAAAGATGTGTTTCCATCTCATTGATCCAATTCCTGCTACTGCTAGAAAATGTAACATCTTTCATCTTCTTTTCATTGACTCCAATGGTTTGGATTGCCAACAAAAGAGAGTGAAACATTTTAATAATAAATGTGATTAGACAACAAATATTTTTTTCCCTTGAACGTCACTGTCCATTGTTCAGACTGTTATTGTTGATGTCTTGTCAGTTTTCCACATATCATATATTCCCTCCCATACTATCATACTCAAATTGAATGAGATAAAAATTAATCTCATAACACTGAACTTAAGCTATTAATGTGGACATAGGAGAGGTGTGATTGAGGCCAGTGCTGTGACCAACCTGCAATTACATGAATAAAGGAAGATTTCTCCCAGCCACTGTGCAGGCATAGCCAGATAATCTGCCTGACACACCAGCACTCCATATGAGTGAAAGTTCCTGTGCTGGATGGCCTAACTCTGAACTAACTCTCAGCTTGCAGCCTGGACAAACAACGGAGAATGGCTCAAGTCCTTGGAGCTCTGCATCCACTTTGGAGACAGAGGACACTTGTGGCTCTGGGATTTGATGGGCCAATCTCCAGAACTAGAGGCCATTTGAGGAGTGAAACAGGGGATGGAAGATCTCTCTCTTTCTCTTCAAATTTAAAGTATATAGTGTTTTCTTTCTTCTTTGCTTCTCTACTCCACCTCCTTCTCTCTCTCTCTCTCTCCCTGTACTCCCCCTTTCTCTCACCCCCCACCTTTGTTTCTTTCTAAATTTATTTGTATTGGGAAGGCAGATCAGATTTAGGAGCGACAAAGAGAATGATCTTCCATCCACTGGTTCACACCCCAAGCAGCCTCAATAGCAGCGCTAACCTCATCTGAAGCCAGGAGCTTCTTCCAGGTCTCCCACATAGCTAGAGTAGCCCAAGGCTTTGGGCCATCTTCTACTGGAGCAGCCAGGACATGAACCGGTAATCACATGGGATCCCGGTGCTTGAAAAATGAGGATTTAGCCATTGAAACATTACACCGATTACAGTAAATAGTATTTTCTTTAAAATCTAGAGGTGAAATTGTTCCTTTTCCTAGCTCAGTGAGACACAGAATGCTGTCTACGCGATAAAAGTTTGATAAGCTCAATATCAAGAATGCAAGCTGAGTCACAATGGCCTGTTGGCTCTGCCATGCAGTGTGGGAGAAATCACTATGAAAAATAGATGTGGAGGGCAGCACAATTCTTCCTGAGAAGGAAAGGTAGGATACAAGTGAGGAAAACATTATGCGTCCTTAACATCACGTGCATAGTCGATGGAGTAGAATGCATTCTAAACGACTGAAGAGGAACGTGGACAATGGAGTGGAAGGATCTTTATTGTGGTGCAAACTGTTTTGAAATCAATGCATAGCGACAATTATTATTGCTGAGGAATGACTGAAATTGTATTCGGTGGCTTTTTTTTTCAAGAGGAACAATGTCATTTTAGATTTAGTTCATAAGAAGAACTACATAAAAGCTGAAATCATAAGCAAGATGTCAGAGGAGCCAGTGTTTCGGCACATCTCTAACCTCGGGCTGCAAGGTGAACTGCACAATCAAACTGAATTCATACTTCCACAAAAGTCATTAACACACTAATTGTTTAAAGATTTACTTGTTTTTATTAGAAAGGCAGAGTTAAAGAAAGAGAGTAGAGACAGAGAGAGGTCTTTCTTTCACAGATTTCATTCCTCAAACGGCAAGAGCTGGACCCATCCAAACCCAGGAGCCACGAGTTTCTTCCAGGTCTTTCACATGGGTGCAGGGCCCACGGATTTGAGCCAGCCTGCACTGTTTTCCCAGCTCATAAGAAGGGAGGAACTGGGACTCTAACCAGAACCTACATGGAACATTGGTGCTTCAGGCAGAGGCCTCATCTACCATGCTAACAGGCTCTTCCATACATACACAATTTTTAGCAGTATTAGGTTTTTGTTGCTCAAAAATTTTCAATTTTATTTACCCATGTAAAAAATGAATTCCTCCCAACCATTTTAAATACTAAACTTCTAAACTCTTTGTAAAGAGTCAATCCATTTCTGAGCCTATCTGTCTTCCGTAACATCTTTCCAAAACAGTCCCTAGCAAGAAGCAGGAGTGATAAAAGGTCTATTTTCTCTATATATATATATTTTTAAAGCTGTCAGGCAGGCAAAATACATTTTTCTACCTCAAATATAAATCTTAGTTCTACCCACTGCTATGTCACTGTACAACATGTATCTATGTTACTGAAGTTTCAGCAACCTGGCACCAAGTACTTAGCTATTTTTACACATTTTAGTTAGCAGACAGACTAGCACCATTGTCTGATACAAAATTCTGCAGTAGTCAGGCTATTCTAAGGTAGGCTGCCATCAGAGATAAACTCATTCTTCCTAGTGGCTTAGCACAATAAAATGTATTGCTCATCCACAACGCTGTCCGAACAAGGACCAGACAGCCTCCTCCTCACACTCCCCAGGCATCATTCAAAAGAGATGTTATAGAGAATCAAGAAGATTTTCTTTCTAAAATCAGAATTTCTTCCCTTTAAATATTGTGACTTAGATATATAAATATACCGTGTATCAGGTGTTCATTACTGCTACTCCAAATTTAGTGGGGTCTTTCTTGGGTGTTTTCTAAATTAACAAAAAATGAGACGTGTATATGATGTAGCTATGTTTTATAACAGAGTTCTGTTGGATCTATTTCGGGGCCAGGTGGATGAAGGCGCTTGCTTAGGGTTTGCTCTGGTACTTTTCATTCAAGACAGACTAAGAGTGAACAGAATCTTCAAATATAATGTCTGAAATAAAACCTTGAGAAATTTGAGGGAATGGCTCAGGGGATTTTTGAATAAACAATAAATAGTTTGCAGTTTTAAACATGACCATTAATTAGGTAGTCACTGATGACTTTTAAAGAACTTCACTATGGTACAATTTAGATTAACGAAATGGGGTGAACTTGAACTGAAAACGCAAAACAGTTGCAGGGTTAGTATATTCCTAATTTTTTGCTTTTAAAATGCAATTTAAAATAAGAAAGCCATTAAGAAAAACATGAATAATGTGCCTGTGATTACTTCTATTCCCTTGGGTACTTGAAACAGGTAAAGGTTTAATTAAAAGCTTGCCTTCCTGTAATTTATACATATAATTCTGTGATTAAAATTTAGAGTTACAATTTTAAGAAACAGGGTTGGTTATTTTTAAACATTAACTATTTCATTAAGGTAGTCTTAAATCTTCTCATTGTGATTTTGTTTTTGCTGTTAATTTCTCCACTTATAACAGTAACTTTGTACAATTCTCTATTAAGTATACAACTTATCAAAAATTAAGGTATTGATTCTGGATTCATTGGAGAATTGTAGGTAATATCTATTCAGCAGGAATCTTGAAATAACATCTCATGAATAAGATCTTGTGAGAAACCTATGCACTCATTTTATCAAGTGAAATTGTTATTATTATGTCTAATACCTTGTATAAAGGTTGCATTATTGAAGATACAAACGTTTAGAAGGATTAACAGCAAAGCAGCCAATTCACATCTTTTTGAAGATAATCAAGCGTTTTTTCCACAACACATGAGACAAAAAAAAAATCGACATTGCTAATCTGTAGCTTTCTTTCTTAAGAGCTCTTTAATGGAAACATTTGATATATGTCAGTGACACTCTGAAAGTTATCAGAGAGGCAGGCAACGCGCCTTCTCCAGCAGAGAATGCTCTGAATTAGTATCACACTGAAGCAAGGTGTCTCGCAACACGTTCCTTGTGCCTTCTCAGCTATCTGGTAGTTGACCAACTAGACAGAAACCTGTCACGAAGTGCTAGTGAAGGAATAATAGTCAAGAGATTCTTAAGAAGACAACCTTTTAAAATAAATGTAAAACTGGCAGTGCACAAAGTTAGAACATCAGTTTAAACAATGAGATAAATGCCTTAAGTAAAAATAAAAACTATGCTCTAGAGACAAAAGCATTCTGTAAAGGAAAGGAACAATACTTCTGACAGATTTCCTAGGATACTGGGCATAACCAAGGAAACAACCTCTGAACTCAAGAAATCATCTATAGCAACTCCAAACACAAAGACAATGGAAAAAATTACTCAAAGAAAATGGAACTTCAAGATCTGCAGAAATAATAGATGTTATTTTATTGAGAATATCAGAAAGAGACACAAATAAAAGAATAAAGATATGAAACCACATCTGCAGAATTCATCCCAATCAAAATAAGAAAACAAAACTAGAATTCAACAACCTCAGAGAACAAGTAGGAAAAAAATAAAACAATGAATTCTACATTTAAACATTACTTTTCAAACTGTGGAAAACCAGTGATAAAATCATGAAAGAATCCAGAGAATTGGGAAATACTAGCGGCCACGAAATCACTCAAGCAAGACAGTGAAACATGTAAACCAGTGACTGATAAAAAGATGTGCCTACATTCACATACACACACACACGTGTGCATCTACAGGTGAAATATACATGCACACACTTTCACTTTTGAAAGTGAATCTTGGTGCGAAGGAGACTTAAATTCAGTAACACGGGAGTCATGCATGAACTTACACAATGCTAACAAACATTCTGTTGCCTTAACTTGTAATTATGATGATAGCAATATAACCATGCAGGCAACTTTGAAATCTATTTTGGAATTGGAGCAACTAGGACTGCTGATTGGTTGACTGATCTGATAGTGAGTGGTGAAAAAAGTGCAAGGATTCTCCTTGATTCCTGCTTGTATCGTGTACATTTAAGTGAATATTATCTCTTTCTTCAGAGTAGATGGCAGCATGTCATGTGCCTTGCACACATTAAAGAAAAAAGAAATTTGACATTGACATTCAGTTAAAAGGTGATTATCTTCCGTGGAGAATCTCTCAATCAAAAGTCTGATAGGAGTAAAGACTGGCCGACTAAGCAACCGTGGGCTACACAGAACAATTTCAGAGTGAAATGTACCTCTACACGTAGATGGATGATTTTTGTCTCAGAACAGGTAACATGCAATAGCCTGTTAAATACTTGGAATAAATGCATCTAAGCATTTATTGATAGCTTAGGCAACAACCAGATCCAAATTGTTTTGAGTAGATCATACTTGTGGTACATATAGTATAGATGACATTTTATATCTTAAGTCCCACTGAAAAGATGGCATGGCAAGGAAAAAAAAGGTTGAAATATGATATACCTATTTTTCTAGTTGACAACTCTTTCTTTCGAGTGTCTGCTTGTACTGCCAACTAAGAGCAAACTAAGGAAACATAGTATGAATTCAAGTGTCATATAAGATTCAAATCTCTGAACTGAGTTCAACTTTTCCCAGATGACAAGGTTATCTGGCTTTGAGGTGTAATGATGTTGAACTTATTGATCAAAGTTTACAAACTTTGCCAATGTCCAAATATCAAAAACATTTAACAGTGATTGCCTAGTCAGAGAGGTGACCTTCAGTCCTATTTATCTTATCGTGGCACTAAATATCAACAACTGTTTTTGGTTCCATTCCTGTTGACAAATCTTTGTACCATCAACCAACGATCCAGAAAGCGTTGTGCAGAATTTGTACTGAAAGTCTGCCAAAGCTGCCATGAAATACTGCCATGAACCACTGGGTGTGTAGAAAAAGCAAATGCTTACTCTGTTAGACCTATCTTCAGACCATAGAAGGTCTCCCCAGGAGGCCACTGAACTTATCTGGACAATAAGACGCTGAACTTTATGCTAGGCATGTGTTTGCAAGCAATGAATCTCAACTGAACTTGAACTATGGTTATGCAACAAGGTGGAGGAATCCACCATGGGGGGAGGGGTATGGGAGGGGTGGGGGGAATTCCCCAGGGCCTATAAAACTGTATTACATAATACAATGTAAGCAACAATAAAAAAAAAAAAAGAAATACTTTCATTATTATTTGTTTATTCAATAGTGCTTCTTTTATCTTCTATCAAACTATTGAGATGTAGACAAGCATTTTCACATGAAAGGGTGGGACTTTAGCAAAAAAAAAAAAGTTTAGCTTTAATGCTGTAATAAATGAGGTATAACTATATTGAGCAATGTTCAGAATACGGAAAAAAAAAATACCTGTGGCCTCGTTCAAAGTATTGCACAACAGTACCTCAATCATATCTTATTTCAAGAATTGGTAGGATTACTTAATTTACCTACACCGCCACAATAAAATTCATTTGATTTTTCCTGGTTCTTCTTTAGCTTTCAGCTTCAAATTCCATCCAATACGGAATCTTGAAGACATTTCAAGCTTTTTCTGTATTAACATGAATTAAACTTATAAACGCCTGGCAACATATTTACATATTTCAAAAAATGAAATAATTTTTTTTTTTTGCTCGTCAAATGTTTGCTGTCCAGCAAGGGACTTGGTGCAGGGAGCCCATAATCATACACATGGAGTACTGACTGATGCTCAATAGCTGAAGTTTATTAATGACATCAGACTTTTCAGACAGTTGGTCAAAAAACCATAAGGGTGGGGGGGTTGAGAACTTTTCGTATCAGTAGCCAGTGGGAATTTACTATTGAAACCAATTGCTCTAGCAGGTGGCTTTCCTTGGTCTGTTAATTCCTGGTCCCCAGTCTGCGAGGGGAAGGGACCTCTTAGAATCGTTATCTAAACCTGAGGATGGCAATTAGTCATCAGTCCACACATGCAAGTCTCCATTGTCCTCTTTTAGTCAATTATCTTGCTACAGATCTAATCAATTTCCTCCTACACATACATATGTTTATGGTCCATTAATTCTGCTGGTCTTATCCTAAGTAGGAAAATGAACTTGCTAATATTGTTTTTCTTTATCATAAGCAAAAGCCAACATTACCTAGAAAAAGCCAAATCAAATGTTTGCCTGCATGGTTTGAATTTGATGGCACTTCTGACTGGTGTATGGAATAAGCAGTGATCTCATGTGGAAAGACTTGGAATTAATCTGAACTCCTTCTGTCTCTTGAACTTGTTTCTCTCCACATATTGGTACTTTCCGGTAGTAAGTTTATATTTATATTGATGGAGAAGCATGCAATTTATATGGGATATGATGGGAAGGGAATAAGGAGGAAGGAAACTTAGCTGTTAACAATCTTTTTATTTAATTATCAAACTGAAAGGATTAGTTCTTCAGGACCTACTTCAAAATGATCCCGAATGAGACGTTCATTCAACTAGCTTGTTTTTGGCACCTTCCAGCTCCCTGTTTGTGACCTGGGAAGGCAATGGAGGATGACCCACAGCCTTGGGACCCTGCACCCACGTGGGAGACCCACAGGAGACTCTGGGCTCCTGGCTTCAGCCGATGTGGCCACATGGGGAGTGAATCACAAGATGGAAGATCTTCCTCTCTGTCTCTTCCTCTGTATATTTGACTTTCAAGAAAAAATGTCATATATATGTGAATATATATGCAATTATCTTATATTATTATCCCATATATCTTACTATTTTATTAATTATATATAATTAGTAATATATATAATGAGGAAGAAACAACGTAATTCCAGATGATGCTAGCTGCTAATGGATGCAGCAAAAAGATGCGGAAAAACAGTTTCTCCACAGAGCAAAATTAGAGTTCCTAGAGAAAGTGATATTGTGACTCTTGTGGCTAACTGAAACATTTTTTTGGCCAGTTGGCACACACAGATGGCTACCAGGAACAAAAAAAAACATATTGATAGGCTCACAGATATTGACCACTTCAAGAGCGAATGAAACAAATCTGTCATTGAAGGAAGGCACTGAGAGAGAAAGGCACTGATTCAGAGCACATTCTCCCAATTATTACTAAATGCTGTGCGTAGATAGTAACTGTTGCCAACATTGCATAATACTCCTAAAATATAAACTGGTGTTATTTGCTTATGTCACACCGCAGATGTGTTTTTTCAGATATCATTTCTTTAAATAATGCAACAATCAAAAGAATGTCCATACCTGCACTTAATCTGCAGTTTCTAAATATATTTGAAGATACTAATTAAAATCAGCAACGTTTTGGGAAAAGGAAGATTATTGCATTTCTCTTTCGTAGGTCAGCGGCATGGAAGCAAGGAGTGAACATGGCTCTGTTTACATAGTCATCCGTGTAGAAGGAGGCAGCAGTGAGGATACAGTCTGCCTGCTTCTTTAACCTTCCCACTAAATCACAACTCCTTAAGTAGAAAAGCCAGTGAGCCACTTAATTACCCAGAATCAGACTGGACTCTGAGACCCATTGCTTTCTGGATTTATTTTGAAAAAGCCCACTTCTGAAAGGTTCAACCAGAATCTGAATGAAGTACAAGAACTTTCTGCTTTTTCATTTGTGGTAAATCTATGCCATTCAGTGTAATGAGGTTCAAGTAATAAACAGAAGACTATTCACACTTGGAGAATATCTGAATGTCTTGAAATGAATCTTCTCAATAAAAAAATACATCAAGCAAAGGCATTCACAAAAGGGAAACTGCTTGGCAAAAAAACAGCAATAAAGGAACATACGAAAAGTTAAATTTTGGATGGTTTTTATACATCTACAACTATGAAAGTTATCTTTTAAATATGACTCATGTTAAGCAAGTACAGCACATATATGTGTCAGTGTTGCACTGATAAGACAGTTGTTTTATTCTTAATCTATAGGTACAATAGAATGCCAGCTCCACGGACTAGAAAATTCAGAGGAAACTGTGACAGAAAGCCGCATTGTTGTATTCAAAATCTGGAAGACATTTGAATCTCAACGATTGGATCGATGTCTCACTCCAAACTCACTGACATATTTAAAATGACCGAGAAGACATTCAAGGGACACTTCTCCCATTTAATTCTTTATGAACATAAAGACTGCTTTTGTTGATATTCAGCTCAATCTATAAAAGGTTTGTTTGCTGGTCTGTCGATGAAGATAGAGTGATTAAAAAGTTTGATATGAGTTCATACCTACTGGCATTGGCCATATACACGATAGTATTATTTATATTTGAGGGATACACAACAGAGAGATAAAGTACGATTTGTTTTTGACATAAACACTGTTTTACACACCAACAAACTGCTAAATGATTTGGTATTGAAATAAAGACATCTGTGTTCAAAACTAGGATCCTTAATTGCTTGTCATCCTGCAAAGTGAGTAGCATCTCTGATTTCATGGAAAACGTTGTGTACGGCTTTGATAACTGACTAAAGGCACAGGTTTCTATTAACTGCTATAAGTCATCTCAGATAGTAGATCCATTATCCTTAATTGTGGTTACATAACTCTTAATCAAATTTCCATGTTCCCAGAAAAAAAAAATACAGTAAGACTACAAATACTTCTAAATGTAGCTATATGTAGTACCTGCTATAAAATGCAGTTTTCACAATATCTAACACCCCCTTGCAAATAAAAATTATAGACATATGACATGTTTTCTTTGCTTTTATTTGAAAGATAGATTTATATAGAGCAAAGGTCTTGGGGGTTGGACTTGAGGTGACAGGGGTGAGCAGTTGCTTCTGATGCCTGCATCTCATATTGGATATCATAGACCAAGCCTGCATGCCTGATGATGGACCTGGGAGGCAGCAGATGCTAATTTATTCCTGAGTTCCAATCACCCCAAGGTTGATGTTGGTGTAATTCTTGGTTACTGAAATCAGCCTGGGCAAGTGCCAAATGTAGCAAGTATTCCACACCCCTCACACACATTCCATTTATGAAATAATTTATAAACAGATAACAAAATTTTTTTAAAAGTTATAGTGCCTTTATTTCTATAACAAGACTTAAATTTCTGCATCTATGCATTCTTAATAACCTTCCTGGAATGCAGCTCTCCACGTTTTGAGTTCTACTTTTGAGTTTACTCCATCTAATTTACCTACTATAATTAGATATTTATAACACTGTTAAATTCGTTAAGCATAATTCTATTTTTACTGCCACTAACTCCATCCTCCAGGCCAACCTCACTTTTTATTTGATTTACAAGGCGTCCTGCAAATATGCATCACCATTAAGGAGTTGGTTCTGTCACGAACCACTTGGGCTGTTCAATGGTGCCTGCTTTCCATTCTTTAATATCTGCTTATCTCAATGAATTATTTTTCAATGTTCATTAAAATTTAATTAATTTTCTCTTTACTGATTGTGTTATAAAGCTGATTCCCAGAGAGATTTCAGAACTCCCAGACTGGGAAACATTTTTAACAATTATAAAGTTCCCATAGCTGAAGATAAATCTAGATACCAAATGACTATGTCAGTTAAATTGTTGGATTTCACAATGTGTCACCCAGAGGTGCCTCTAAGAAAGCTCCTCTGATGTTTGTGTCTGAAAGGAGAAAGAGGCCTGCATTCAAACATGACAGCAGAGTGGTATAACACTCTGAGCTGCAACAACCTTGGAGACAATGCCCTCGATGCCGTTTTCATAGTAAAATTGCCAGACACAAAGTCTACTAAGTGAAAAAGTGATCATCACGAAATAATACTACATTGCTACATTCATACGCATTCACTAATACATTACCAATATATCATGCTGAGTAACATATAAGCATCTCTTGATTTTTCCTGGAAAAAGGTCAGTAATATAATTTACAATAAAATCTGAAACCAACTATGTGAGTTGTATAAAAACACTGAAATTATTTCATGTATAATATTAATTCTTTACTTTATGAAAGTCATAATGAAAATGAAAGTACAAAACAATGATAAAGACAAAAGCAGAAAAAAAAATTCTCTCTAATTACTATTTCCCCAACTATCGTGGAGCTGAGAACTGAATTCAGATCTCCCAACCTTGGGTCAGGAATGGATGTGTGTGTCTGATCACCTGCAGCCCATGGCTGTGAAATCAGGAGAGCTGACACTGCAACCCAAGCCACACACCTCAACACGGGGCATGGATGTTCTACATGGCATGCTAACACCACCACCAATGGCCTAACCCAGGAATAACTGCATTTAAGGTAAAGCTTCCTAGAAGAGGAATCATCGCAGGGAAAACAAATCTAATGACACGATTTCAGACTATATTTTAAGATGTATTTATTTTCGGTGGAAAATCAGATTTCCAGAGAGAAGGCAAGACAAGGACAAAAAACTGCAAGTTCATTGTCCAACTGTCTACAACCTCTGAAGCCGAGCCAATCCGAAGCCAAGAGCAGGGGCTTCTTCCAGGTCTCCCAGGTGGGTGAGGGTCCCAAGGTTTTGGGCTGTTCTCTACTGCTTCACCTAGCCATAAGCAGGGAGCTGGATGGAAAGTGGAGTAGCCGGGACACAAACAGGCGCCCATATAGAATCCCAAAACATGGAAGGTAAGTATTTAGCTACTAGGCTATTGCACCAGGCCCGGGTGTATTTTTCATTTAAGTTTTATACTATAGTCATAATTTGCTTGTCATGTCTACTCTGCTGATGTTTCTATGTATAAATTGTTTTGGTCTGTGAATTATATTTGTAAAGTACTTCCAAGTTCAATTATAGTACTATTATAAACATGTCCATAGCTAATGCTTTTCACTTTTTTAAATATTAAATATTTATTATTAACTAAGAGGCATAATTCTCAAATCTTGTCAAGAATGATATCCCACACCTGTATTCTTCTCGTTATATATTGATGGCTAAAACCAGTGAGGACATTGTCAGTCTGCCCAATGTAGCAGATTAGGCAATTGACCACATATAAATTAACATATGAAAGATCAAAATCAGTTTATGATTAATCTCTTCCTTTCTTCAATATAGCAGTGAGAAGCAGGAAAAACCTTTTTCAAACCAAGGTTATTTAGAAGCCAAAGCCACTAGTCAATAAATGACAGAGAAAAATATTTTATCTTTAAAGCAAGCTGAAAGATCTCCACAGTGATGTTAATTTTTTCAAGTTTAAGAAGGTAAATGCCAGTATCATCAAATTTACTTATTTTTGGATGTCACATTTAGAGACTAAAAAAGTGTATGATTGCGAAAATGAGTTGAACAACCACCCTTTGCAGTTTGGGGAACATTTTTCAGCCATCAATGCAGAGATCTTCGCCAAAAGTAGGCAGTGTTTCCATAGACTCTAAGAATTGTAACGTAAGTGGGTTAAACAAGACTTGTCTCTCTAATAATATTTATTTATTTTATTATTGTCTATTTGAAAATTAGATTTTATAGAGGGCAGGAAAGAGATCTTCCATCCACAAATTCACTCCCCAAATGGCTGCAATGACTACAGCTGAGCTGATCCAAAGCCAGGAGCCAGGAACTTCTAGATTTCCCACCGGGGTACGGCTCCCAGGAAATGTACTGGAAAAAGTTATGGAGGCTGAACCAAGTAATTGGGTCCCTGATACCTGCCTGGAGACCTGGAGGAAATTCTTGCGTCCTGGCCTGGACCTTGCCTGGACCTGACTGGTATGGCCATCAATAAATAAATATAGGGCCCGGCGCGGTGGCGCAAGTGGTTAAGGTCCTCGCCTAGCACGCCCGGGATCCCATATGGGCGCCGGTTCTAATCCCGGCAGCCCCGCTTCCCTTCCGGCTCCCTGCCTGTGGCCCGGGAAAGCAGTCGAGGACGGCCCAAAGCTTTGGGACCCTGCACCCGCGTGGGAGACCCGGAAGAGGCTCCTGGCTTCGGATCGGCATAGTATCGGCCCGTTGTGCTCACTTGGGGAGTGAATCATTGGACGGAAGATCTTCCACTCTGTCTCTCCTCTCTGTATATCCGCCTTTCCAATGAAAAAATAATAAAAATAAATCTTAAAAAAAAATAAATAAATATAAAAATAATCATTATACACCTACAATATTATAGTAATGATAAATATAGGGAATGTTACTATAAGCAACTTTTTCTGCTCTCAAAATGAATGTAAACTCCTGAGGAAGAGAGCAATTAGTCAGGTAGCAAGTGAAAAATGTGATAACAGAAGTATTTGACCAAAGTCATTGTTTTTTTAATATATATATATATATATTTAATTAATTACATTGCATTATGTGACATAGTTTCATAGGCTCTGGGATTCCCCCAACCTCTTTACATACTCTTCCCCCATGATGGATTCCTCCATCTTGGTGCTGTACTATATTTCAAATTAAGTTTGAAGTTCTTAACCACATCCTGTGACTATTTCATTGACATTGCAATTTTAGTTTATACACAGAACTGGCTGCTATCTACCTTAAAATGGCTATAGGGTACTATTCCTCTGTCTTGTGTATTTTCATTTTAGTATTTAGCAGTTTATAGTGCTGAAGCATAATTTTACTGAACTTGGCAGATTTTAGGATAGTCTAAACTGTCTTATAACTCTAGTAAGGCATATGTCAACAGCTGAGGTGCAGAACAGTTTTAGGAGGGGTGTGCAGAGAAATCCTCAACACCTCAGTGAGGAGTAACTAATCTTTGTGTCCTATAGTCAGGTAGGTGTGAGTCCATGCTGTTTCCTGTCTGATTCTAAGCTTTCCTTGTTGTTCTCTGTCTATCTATCACCCAGGAGCCCTGAGTGGTCTGCAGAAACAGAACAGTAAACTTCCTTCGGGACTAGGGAGAGGAGCTTGCTCTGGTCCTTACTTAGTCCCAACTTTGGGTTCCCACCCTCTGTTACAAGGACCATCAGGGTCGCTCTGGAGCACCACCCCCCCCCAAAAAAAAGCAAAAAAAAAAATTAGATACCAAAGTAGTTCTTATGGAACACAACCCTGAGGGAATTGCACCTTTTCAAAAAGTGATTGAATAGACAGTGGTAAAATACAGACTGTCACACACTGGACAGATGACAAAAAAAGCACTCTCCAATCTATCACATTTCATTTTTCTTTTTGTACTATGTAAAATCCTATGTTTTAAGTTAGCCAACCATGATATTTGAATGAATGGTTTTGAAATTTTACATGGAAACATGACAAATCAGCCACTTAATATGTATTTGTATGCAACTGCCCCACTTTAACTCTGCTCATATTGTATTTATACCATATTCCCAGTCCTACTTCAAATGTTCTTGGTGAGATTCTGGGGATGAAAAAGACACAATTTCTACTTACATGAAATATATAGGATAGTTTCACTCATAAATTATTTCCTATAGAGACAGCTATAATTTATGTGTTCTATCTTTGTAGCACTTGTTATAATTTGAATGTTTCAATGTAGTCTGAATTCCCTTGCCAAAAGATTTATAAACAATGTGGTAGGACTTTTTTACAACAGAAAATTTTCAGACTCATAAAACCTAAATCAGAACAGTCTAGATAGAGTAAGCTCTAACTCCAATCTTAGTTCCCTGCTAACACAACCACAAGAATGGAACAGATCCCCTACCATGTACACGAAAAAATACAAATTGTGGTCTGGGGTCTTGGGGCGGTATCTTAGCAGTTAAAGCCCTTGTTTTGTATGTGCCAATTTGTGTCCAGCTGCTCCTCTTTCCATACAGCTCCCTGCTTGTGACCTGGGAAAGCACTTGAGGATGGTTATAACCTTGGGACCCTCACTCTACTGGCAAATTCACACAAGATCCAGATTTGAGATAGCCTCAGAAGAGGTTTCAATGGAGATTCCGGCCCAACTGAATTTCTGGACTCAGAACCCCAACCATGAGGAGAATTGCAGATTTCATGATCTGACCATGGAGTGCATGAGTCAGAGCTGGGTCTCCTCAGTGGCTTAGACACAACAGGGGCAGGATAACCAGGTGCACTTGGAGGATATGGCACTACATTGCAGCCTGCAGAGGACATCAGGTACCACAACAGAGGAGGGAGGACAGAACAAATCGATCAACTTCCTAGTGACGGGTTGGCAGTGAAAATCTAGATAAATGGAAATTATAAGGTGAACTATGTCAATCAGTGGATTCTGGAAAGATTTCATTGTGCTTGGAGTGGTGAGATGAGAAACAATTCAGAACTTTTGGACTATAAACCACTTGCGAAGTGCACTCGGAGCATGCCCCACATTAGGGACCCTGGGATGACTGGGGACTGAGTGTGGCTTCTCTCTTTATACCCCCACCCTTTCCCTAGATACCGAAGAGAGAGAGAGAGAGAGAGAGAGAGAGAGAGAGAGAGAGAGAGAGAGAGAGAGAGAGAGAGAGAGAGAATGTGGAAACAATGGTCTTACCCACTTTCTTTAGTTTCCTTTTCCTTCCCTACACATATTTGGAAGAAAATGCAATCAAATACAAACATATCTGCTACAAGAATCCTGACCCAGCATTAGACAACATAAAGAATATTGTCAGAATACAAATGCAGATGCTAATGCATAGTAATTATTTTTATCAATTTGACACTTTAACATTTTACGCCTAAAATAAAAATTTAAATGTTACCCATATCAACAACTTGCTTTACCTGTTTGTAGCCAAAGTCATTGTCACAATCAATCTACTGGAATAGACTGAGACCTTTGTATCCTTTCCTAAAGTACACAGCTTTCTCAGGAAGGTAGTTACTCCAAGCAGAAAAACAAAACAAAACAAAAAACAAAACACCACACTAGAGGCTCAGTCTTTGATTGTTTTAACTAGATATTATCTCTTAAATTGTTTTATTTTTTATTTGATTTGATTTAAAAGAAAAAGATGCAGATAGGGAAGGAGGAAGGGAGGCAGGAAGGTAAGGGTAGATGGAAGGAAGGAAGGAAGGGAGGGAGGAAGGAAGGGAGGAAGGATGGAAGGAAAGAAGGAAGAAAGGAAGGAAAGAAGGAAGGAAGGAAGGAAGGAAGGAAGGAAGGAAGGAAGGAAGGAAGGAAGGAAGGAAGGAAGGAAGGAAGGAAGGAAGGGGCAAAGATCCTGAATATTCCTGTTCATTCTTCAAACGTCGGTAGTATGTAGTAGGCTAGGCCCAATCCAGGCCGTTAGGTTACCAACTACTTGAGCCATCGTCTGTTGCCTAACAGTGTGTGTTAGTGGAAACTGAGCCAGAAGCGCTAGAACTAGGACTCAAAGTACACACGCTGATGATTCGCAGTTAGTCTAAGCAACAAATGCAACTGCATGAAATGCCGGCTTTAAACCTGTTTTAAAAACCAAGCAGAGCAGAGCAATGAGAACACAACACACTGAGCAACTACCCCAAGCAAACGATGACAACAAGAATTCGGTGATATGGAGATTGCAAGATCGTCTACGTCAGCTAATGGACATTGAAAGTGTTTCCTCATCCTTGGATGAGCGATATCATAAGCACTTCAAAACCACGGAAACTACCTGGGCAGAAGCCTTGGAGCATGCCCCTCATCAGGACCCTGGGATGATATCACGTGGCGATTCCCGATATCACTGGGTGCTGCGGTGGGAGGCTGGGCGCGGCTCATCCCCTCGTTCCCGCCCTTCCCCCAGAAACCAGAGCAAGAAGTGGAAAATTTGGACACGGTGATCCCACTCAATTTTACCTAACCCTGGATACTTCCTACCCTGATCAACTACATAAACATTGTCAAAAATATTTTTATTTTAAAAAAGCAATGCACTATTATGAAATATGTGGATACTTCGATTTGTATGTTGGCTATCAATGAAAAAACTAGATAAAGAGATGTTATACATTGATTGCTATTTCAATGCTTTTAAAGACACCCTTGTTTGTAAGAAAAAAAAATAAATGAAGATAGATCACTTTCCAACTAGAAGGGAACCAGAATATTAAGGAATAGACAAAAAAAATGTAGACAAAAAATATTCAAAAGAGAGATGGTAAGTTAGGAAAAAAAGGAATTTGTCAAGACAGAAATGGATAATCACGGGAGAATGCATAAAAAGGACCAGACAGTAGTGTTGAGTGTTGGAAAATAAATGTTCTTTTCTCTAGAGTGCAGCTGACTTTCCAGATAAACACATGTCTTTTCATCTGTGCCACTTGCACTAAGTAACATAGGCAGAAGGGAAAACCTAAGGAAAAAAAAATACTTCCCGAGACCAAATATTGGTCTAGAGTTACTTCAAAACCATGCTGCTCTGCCATAGAGTGTTTCCAAATGCAAAAGCAAACCTGAAGAATCTGCAACATTTCTTGAAATTCTTCAGAGCCTGATTCTACTACCCCTCACTCTGCTCTCCAACTTGTCAGAAAACTTGCAGTAATTGAAATGGTGCTTCAGGCAGAAAAATAATTACAGGCTAATAGTAAACATACCGGCAAAACTTCCAAGCCTGTTTGGACCTTTCACCACCTTCCAACAACTTGTTCGAAAGAAGCTTAGAACTATTCTTAATGATTTCCTATCACTAGTGGCACAGAGCAACAGAATGAAATTTTGAATTGCATGGCTTGGCTTTCCTAAATAGTTTGGAGACTCTGGAAATGAAGATTAAATAAATTCACTTCAGCTCTCACAGCAAGATGAGGCTCATTGATTATTATCAAAATCATGATATTTTCCATGCTCTGGATTATCAAGTGCATAAAATGTGTTATTCACAATGCATTACCTGTAAATGTTTTAAAAAATGACAAAATTATAAAACTGTTTCGAATTACTACCTTTGTAAATCAATGTGCTAAGTTTCCTTTATAATAGCCCTTCTAATTTTAGTTAATGACTTTCCACACGTTTTAATATTATTATTATCAATTAGCCAGAAAAATTTCTATTGTAAACCAAATTTACTGGAAGCAAAGGGGGTTGGCATTTTGTTTTAATATCAATATTCTGAAATGCTAGAGTAAGGTTGACACCTAGTGGAAGAATAGCAACACTTGTCAAGGAAAAGATTATCTGGTAATGGCTGTACGGCAGTTCTCAGAGAATTGCAACTGCTGCTAATCATGGGAAAAACTGTTATTTCAGGACTTCAGGAAGGATGAAAGGAGGAAAAGAAGTATTACCGCATTTTATCACTGTGTGTAACATGATTGGGTCTATTCTCCTTTAGTTAATATCATATTAACATGAGAATTGATGAGGATTGTACTGTAGTAATTATACCGCGTTTGCTATGACTCTGAGAGTGTAATTTATTCATAAAGTCCTTAAAATATATTAAAACGTGATCTTTCAAAGGGAATTTAAAAAGAACTGAAATGTGATATCATCAATGGACTTTGGCATATTAGGCCCTCTGTTTAGATAGGTTTTGTGTACATGTGTGTGAGTGTGTGTGTGTGTACGTGTGTGTGTGTGTTTGTGTGTGTGAGTGTGTGTGACTGTGTGTGTACATGTGTGTGCACGTGAGTGTGTGTGAGTGTGTGTACATGTGAGTGTGTGTGTGAGTGTGTGTGTTTATACAATCGGGCATGTGAGCATAATAATTATTTACAGAAATAGCAAAAGCTGAATTAAATGGGCAATAGCAACAAAATCAAGAGTTTCTCCTTTTTCTTATTGTTCTTGGTTTGGTCATAGAAAGACCTAGTTTCAAGCTGTTCAAAACAATTAATTACAATTACAGAAGAATATTGAAGAAGCTCACCTATTCCCCATTTAAATATAATTCCTCCTTAGGAAATTTTATAAAAAACAAAGATGTTTTTCAAACTCTTCAAACCAGCATGCGAGTGTGATGCCAGTTCCTTTGGTGTAAGAAATAGTTCATTCAACTCGAGTCCTATCACATTGGACTTGGAAGGTATTCACGAACTTGGCTTACATCTGCACATCTGGCTTACAATGGCTGCTCTGAGAGGCTTTGCACTGCTTCTGTATTCTCCACCACTGCACCATGCAAACCTTCACAACTTAAGCAGTGTTACCCTCATTTCTGGGATATGTGCAGAGGATAGACAAGAAATCCCATTCCTAACAAATAGTAGTTTTCTGAATATTTCTTCATTTCAACAGAATCTTATGACTATGACAAAGTTGTATGTTAAAATATCTTAATGAACGTAGATTTCAATTTTTGCAGTGTATGGTAAAGATAATATTTGGAAATTTCTTTCATTAAGAATTATATTTTTATGGTTTTGCTTTATTTTTTGTTTTGCCCTGTTTTGTTTTAAGATTATACTTAAAATAGCAAATTCACATTCATTTTTCTAATTGCCAACTACTGGCCATCAACCTGCTGCTCACTCTTACGGGGTGCTCAAAACTTTTTTGGTCCATGTGTTGGGCAAAACCCCAAGTCCCTAGGAAGATTGGTTAAGGGACACTAGGTATATTTAAATGGAAGCAGATTCTAGCCTTGGGACTTCTTTGCATTAGTAGCCTTCAGTAACTAGAGTGATATCATTGTCTTGAATTTCCTCATAGCATTTGGATTGTTGCACGGAGTAGCATTTTTAGAGGGTGTGACACAAAATCATTGGTTAATAGGTACAGTCATTTGTAGTCCAATGACTATGTGATTGGCAATGCACAATATCCAGTGTTGGTCATGTAAGATGATGTCAGTTGTGACATAGTAACCATCTCCATTCAAGTGCAATCTACAATCACCATACAATGGCAAAATTAATTACAGATGGTTTACCAGGACGGTGGTCCTTAGGTAAGTGATGTGCCCATGTAGTGAATAATGTTATACCTTCAAAAGATTGGTTTCAAGGTTACTTGTTATATAGAACCACTCCTAAATGGGTGAGATAGTTAAGCAATCCTGTCACACATTGATTCAGACATATATCAAATAATATAACCAGTGGTTTATGAGTCCCAAATTTGCTTCCCACCTAGATATCAGTTCTAGTATTTCTGTAGCTATGATGTCTCAAGTTTGTAATTTCCTTTCAAAACTTTCACCTTAACAATTACAAAAAAATAATGTTCCTTGTCTTTATCTAACTGCTAAATGTTCATTTTCCTGCTTAGGCCCAAATTCTGTTTTCCTTCAGGCTCCACTAACCGATTGCCAAATCGTATTATTTTATGATCTCTAGTTTTAAACTAACCTTACCCCAATCCTTATCAGAAATTTATTACCATTATGTAGCTGCTTCTAACTCCTCTCCATACCCCTTGTAATCTTTTTGCATCCAATCCATATATCCATCCAAATCCAGGAGACTCACTATTTCACAAATCATAAGAAATGTGGGAATATTTGAACATTCACTGGAACATTCCCATTCCTTGCTTCCAGCAGGCAAGATAAACGTGATCTGCCATGCTTCCCCTCGTACGTACTAATACGCCATCAGATGCCCCCTTGTTTTCTATGATCCACCTGAAACTGTTTTCTTAACCAAGACTTGAATGTGTCAGTATCATTTCCACTTGGCTTAGGGGTGAACACGGTATTCATTTGGTTGAAATAGTCTCTTCAAATATTAACAAGTCACACAACATGCTATGTTAGCAGTTCCTCAATCTCTCATAGTTACCTATTATTCACTTAAATAATTTCATATCTCCATCCTTAAAATGCAATTTCTTCTGGTGAAGAGCATTAAAGCTTGACTCACCAACATATTTTCAGCGTGAGCGAATATTAGTTGCTCATAAAGGTGAACTGACATCCGCTCTGCTTTTCCAACACAGGCAATGATATCAAATTATAACACATGGGATTTCAAAACAATTTTTGAAACATTACATTGAGAATGGTTGTTCTCATTAAAATGAATTTTAACAATAAGAAAATATTAATAATGGATTATAATGACAAGTTTAATGACATTGTTTTGACTCACACAAAACTTTTAAAACATAGAAAAATTACAAAATCAGTCTGCCTGCATTTTAACTCAGCCTATATTCATATTCTTGCTCTGTAGTGTTTCCAGTTCTAAATGCTTAATAATAAATGTCCTCTTGTTTATACAAAGCTATCGTTTCAGAGCCTATTCCCTTGTTATCTTATGGTTCATAGTTTAAGTCGGGCACTTTTCCCAAATCTAGGGTCAATGTCACTTGTAATGATGGTACAGCTTTCGTGTACAGTCAAGCTTTCGCTTCTGTTTTCTGCCGTTGCATTCAGAAATCTGTATCACTTTTTTTTTTTTACCAGACAATTTTCCTCAGTGAGTCCTGAATGCATTTATTTCTCTTGAAGCTAAGAAAGTCATCCTGCTTCAGAGTCAAGTACCCCATATAGAAGGTCTTTTCATTGCAGGTGCCCCTGTGAAAATAACAGACTTGCTGCTGTTATTAATTCTCTGGTTCAAGAAAGAACCCCACAAGGAAGGTAAAGCAGGAGGAAAACATAGTCTGCCATCAGTGGTAAAGCTGGAGCTGGAATTTGAATTTGAGATTGCAAATTAACAGCTTTGGGACTTTCAGTAAATACTTAACTTCTCTAATCCTCAATTTCCTCCTTGGTAAAATATGACAACAAATGCTCTATATTTGATGTTGCTTTTAGGATCAAACAAACAAAACATGTAAGTTGTGTAACACAAACTTTGCAATATAGTCTGCTGTTGTAATTAGTTATTAATGAATTGACATTTGGCCAGGTTAATTGATCTTATTTTTCTATGAAAACATATGCTACATATTGAATATGTAATTAGACATCTTTGACAATGATTTCAAATATTAGATAAAAGAGTGATATTACACTATGTGATAGCAGATTTCTGTTTATCGTGCTTCTATAACATAACAATCAATGCATGAGCTAGGCAGAAAACATTATAATATTCTCGGCAAATATGTGAGTATGCAGAGTTTTAAACCTTAGTTGTGTTGATCTAGTACCATGCCATTATGTTCTAATTTTATATAAATATATATGTATATATATATACACACATAAGCTTTTGTAAAAATTCATAACTTCATGTAAATAAGAAGTGTTACAGGTTTATTCATGCAAGTAGCTCTCTGCATAATTCCATATATACACATTAAACCATTTATCTTTATAAAACCTAACTTAAGGAATTAACTAACTTTATTTTTTCCATTTTGTGAGGTCAAATAATTTAAACTTCAAGGGAGTTGCTGATGGTCATTGAACCAGTAGGAAGAAAGTAAGGGATTTGAATCACATAGTTCAAATGTAGAACTAGAACTTTTAAATGCTATGTTCCACAGCTTATTGTAAGTTCATGGAAACCTTATTTCCCATGCTGGCAGTATTTGAAATTAAAAATTAAATAATAGAGCTAAAATCAAAGCATTGAATCACGGCTCGTCTACAACAATGAAAACAAAGCAGTGATAATTTAAAATAAGCTTCCTTAAATTGCATGTGCAAACTATGAGTTTATGATTATGGTTCCCATTTGAGAGTTGCCAATTTGCAGAGCTGTTGTATGCTTAACTACTAGATTATATTTAAAAGTAGCAACATATTATCTACATTTACACAGTAGCAATTATGAACTACAATGTCACACAGTAATTCAAATGCAACTGCAGGGTTATCTCATGATAACAAAGCCACTAAGTCAGTCCCAAGTCCCACACTGGATAAGGAAACAAACAGAGGGAATACCCTGAAGTATTTTTCATGAATTGTTCCCAAGAAAAGAAAAGGCAGAAATGCTCTGGTCCAAACTTGATCCATTCTTTGACTCAAACCATTTACCTTTGAGGTTTGCACTATGCCGTTCTGAAAATTATTCTCTATGAACTTGTTAGGAATGGAAATAGGACTTAAAACTCACAGAAGCTCTGGCTCATATTATTCATGACACAGACAGGAAGCAACCACCAAATAGAGTTTGTACGTATCTGGAAACTATGGTTAGTAATTGTGTTAGTTCTGCATCTGAGTTTGCGAATTCCTCAATGTCGTGCATGGAATGTTACTTAATACGAATACCCACTAGATTAATACTCCTCCTTTCTAGAAAGATAAACTATGATTTACAAAATGATGTCATTGGACAATCAATGATAAGAAATGAACATAATTAACTGTTAGGATCACCCTCTTTGTCAAGTCCGTGTATTTTTTCAACTAATAAGCAGCTCTAATATTACTAATAGTTGTATAAGTGAGAACTACAAAGGAATGATAGCAGGGTAAATGTACATTTGCTTAGAAATATGTAATTTTCTTGAATCTCAATACAGATTGGGTGAATTTGGAATCCATTGTTAGAGTTTGGGTGAGCGACTTTGCTTTATTCATTGTCTGTGTTTATTTATTTGCTTATTTTTTCCTAGTCAATCAGAATCAAGTTTTCTAGGGCAAAGCATTCACAGTAGGAAAAGAAAGCGCTGACTTGAAGTATATTCAAAAGGAATTTGGAAGAAAATGGAGCCAAAAGATAATGCGCTCTGTGACACAATTTTTGAGTCCAAACCCAGCAGTGACTCAGTGGATGATTGGTTCACAGATCCTTTCTGATATTAAACTCCAGAACTGTGTATAAAGAGTCATTATACTTTATTGCTTATGAAATTATGAGTAGATAAGACAATGTGAGCTCAGTTAAGAGATCAGTTTTTCAAGACATTTCCATCTGTTTCTGGTTGTATCAGAGAGTAAAGAATCTATGAATATGTAGGAATCATGTCGCATATTTTATGTATCTGTATACATAACTGAATAGAGCACATGCATATGGACTGCAAACATAGAAATGCATATTGGCAAGTGGAAGAAAAAATGAGCATAAAACAGATTGTCTTGCTTTGAAAAGTTCTCTTCACTGTTTTTCAGAAATGTATTTTGGAAGCTGCAGTTTTTTAATGGATACCTAACAATGACAAACCAGGGAAGCCATGGTGTTATCTCAATAATATCATCACACTAATCTGGGTTTCTTCAGGTGAATTTTAGTAAGAAGAAGTAGCATAAAAGTAAAAGACGCATCCAGTGCAGCTCTGAAATGGATTTTGCGTTTTACAGTTAGCGCTTGTCCGCCTGCTGTATAGCATGGTGTTCTGATGGGGGAAGGATTTTACCAAATGAGACACAGACTCCTGCTTGATGCCAGGGTTACTCTACTTGTTCACACAAATCTTTATACCTGATTTTTAGAAAACAAGACCAAAAGTTAAGAAAAAAGAATGCTTGACTCTCACCGTGCATTCAAAAAGATGGTATGATATTGAGAAACAAAAAAAACAATCTTACAGTTTAATAAATAAAAATAGATTCTGTAAGAAATAGATTTTATGTTATTGTTGGAATGAACTACTTATCCTCTGCTTTTTCTGTCCTAGGACCCAGAGGCCATCACATTTCACATAAAGATGCTGGACAGACCAGTTAAGAATAACAATTTTTAAAGCGTGAATAATTTTTTAAAAATTAATCAGCATTGTTTTTCTTATTTCTCTTGCATCAGTTGAAGTGTATGACTATAAAATAGCTATTCATTGTTGAAATGACAGAATATTTTACCTTTGCAGTTATATGTGAAATTTTGTATTTTCACTTACTTGAGCTATAGAGAAGAAGATAGTGGACAATGGATGGGCAGTCACTGATGCCAAACCCAAGTGACCACAGAGGCCACGGTGCAGAAAAATCAAAGTCAAAAACAGACTTTTGTTCTTTGGTTTGTTACAAATTTGCTTTTGTTAAGAATGAGAAAGAACCATGTGCATTTCACAGTGCTGATTTAAGCCTACTGATTCCTGAGTGTCTTACTCCAAGATGCTGTGCACGCCTGTCTGGTGCCTGCTGTGCGACTGGACTGTCCCAATGCTCCGATGCTTTGCCTTTCAACAGTCCCCTAGAAATGATGTTAATCCTCCTTTAATTATACGGAATTCTTTGTGCTTTTTTTTTTTTTGCTTTGCTTTTTAAATATATTTTATTTTTATTTGAGAGTCAGATTTAAAGAAAGAGTCACTCCCCAAGTGGCCACAGTGGCCAGAGCTGAGCTGATCCAAAGCCAGGAGCTGGGAGATTCTTCTGGGTCTCCCACAAAAGTTTAGAATCCAAAGGCTTTGGGCTGTCCTCCACTGCTTTCCCAGCCCACAAGCAGGGAGCTGGATAGGAAGCTGGGGCTGCTGGGATTAGAAATGGTGCCCATTTGGGCCTGGCATGATAGTATAGTGGTTAAGGTCCTTGCCTTGCATGTGCTGGGATCCCATATGGTTGCTGGTTCTAATCCCTGCGACCCTGCTTCCCATCCAGCTCCCTGCTTGTTACCTGGGAAAGCAGTAGAGAATGGTCCAAACCCTTGGGACTCTGCACCTGCATGGGAGACCCAAAAGAGCTCCTGGCTCGGCTCAGCTCCAGTTGTTGAGGTCACTTTGGGAGTGAACTATGGGACAGAAGATCTTGCTCTTTGTCTCTCCTCCTCTATGTGTATCTGCCTTTCTAATGAAAATAAATGAATGTTTAAAAAAAAAATGGTGCCCATATGGGATCCCAGCATATGCAAGGCAAGGACTTTAGCCACTATGCTACTGCGCCAGGCCATTTTTTCCGATTTGAATGAATGGCCTTTAGTAGTGTAAGTATTTTGTAATTGACTTAATTAAAAGGCTAATTTTTTAACAATAAGTGCATAAATATAAGTGAAATATGTACCCCTACTGTATCTCCAATATTTTTCATGATTCTTGCCTCATTCCAGAAAGTATAGTGTCTTTTTTGTTGTGTTTTGTCGACCAATAACATTTTACTAATTAAAGCTTTCAAAAATCATTTTTAATTCTAATAATTTAAATGTTTTAATGTTTCTTAATTGTTTCATTTATACTATGTTGTTTCCTTTCTTTTTTAAGTTAAATAACGTGATGCTAGATATGTTAGTCTCCATTACTTTTACTATAGATTCCCTTAAATGAAAAGCTACAAAACAAAATCAACAACAGGAGGAAAAAAATTAACAACAACCTGAAGTAAAATAGCATGTTACTGCATGACTAATGTGTCACTGAAGAAATGAAAAAAAGAAAACAAAGAACCTTCTTGAAGAAAATGGTGCTTCTGTATGATCTGAGTCATTGAAGAATCATTTAGAAGAAAGTGTTTGGAAGAGAGGAAACTAACAAAAAAATCAAAATCTATGAGTTACAGTTTCTGCTTACCTTTGTTGGTGAAATGTGTCTCCTGTAGGGAACAAATAGATGGCTTTTGTTTTTTAATCCAGTCTACTAATCTATGGCATTACTTGGCATTCCTTTATATGTTAGTTGATTGTTTTCACGTGCACATTTAAGGATCTTTTCCTTATGTTAGACTGAAGAGAGCTTGATGATCATGTGTTGTGGTGAAGATCGCTTTTGGTCAACCCCGTTGGGAATTCTATGCACCTTCAGGATGTTGTTTCCCAATTCTTTCTCTAGATTAGGGAATTTTCCCTTATTATTTCATTAAATACATCTTGAAACCTAGCTTCTCTTTCAACACCTTCTTGGACCCCCGTAACTCTTATATTGGGTCTTTTAATAGTGTCTTTCAATTCTTGAAAACTTTTGTTAGCTTGATCCAGCTCTGCTTCCAGCTTTCTGTTTGTCTCCCCCTGGTGACAGGAAATAGCGTCTAATTTTGAGATTCTTCCTTCTGCCTTCTCCATTCTAGTTTGGAGGCTCTCCACTGTACTTTCAATTTGCTCCATGTATTCTTCATTTCTAACATATCAGCTTTCATTTGATTCACTTCTTGTGTGACATATTCCTTGAATGCCTACTTCACATGCTTTTCCTTGTTGATAAGAAGCTTTGTAACAAGTGTTTTAAATTTTGTCTTCCCCATTTTATCAATGTCTTCCTAGTTAAATCTGAATTTGCAAAGGTTTTTGCTCCTTTGCAAGGGAATCTTCAGTAATATTCGTTGTGTGTCTCTCTTTTTCCTTAAGCTACATTTTTAAGCTGTGTTACTGACAGGTCTACAATTCTATTATACTTACTGCAATTGGCACATGGCTCTTTGTTTTTATTCAATTGTGCCACTCCCTTCAGTTCTAGGTTCTTATGTTAGACTTCCGCCATGGTCTCCACAGCCCCAGCTCCTGACTTACCACTCTCCACCTCCTGTGATGCTGTGCTTAGACTGTACCATTTCTGTACAACATTTCTCCCATTTCTGATTGCAGCAGGTCCCAGGATTAGGGAGACACCAGATATCCTATATAGCTAAGTTGGTGGTGGTGTTGATCTTGCAGGAACATGTTGGCCAATAGGTCTGAGGGCCACAAGGAGCTATTTTGACATGTATGATGCCATAGTCAGTATTATTTTCCTGTGGGACCAGTACAATGCAATGAGCTCCGAGAGTCCTCCCCAAGCTCAGCACATATGCAGGTCATGGTTGTCCCCTGTAGTCTTAAATTCTTTGCCATACTGTAAGAAATGGCACCTGATGTGGCACTAGTAATGTCTTGATCTGCTGGCACTAGTAATGTCTTGATCAGGTCTGAGGACTAAAAGGAACTGTCATGGTTGGAACCTGCAGGATGCCACATTATTTCAGTTCACTGAGCCAGAAATGAGTTCACTCCCTACTCATTGCATGTGCAGTACTATTCATAGCCCTTGCCTCCTTAAACAAAATGGCGTCTAATTTGGCTATAGAAGGCAGACTGGGCTGTGAAATCCATCCTGTTCCCACACTGCCTGTTGGGACTTGTTGCTCTGTCTCTGCTCCTGATTAAATAAAATAGACCAGCAGGACAGGCAGTTCTTTGTCTGAGTTTATTTCCAGAGCTCCCAGTAAGCATCCCTTCCCACCTTGTGGAGTTCCAGCTGCTGTTGGAGTTCAGATCGCTGTTCGCTGAATGCTGCTGGGTTATCACTCACTGAAAAATCACACCATTGTTTTCACTACTTTCCTGTGCATGTCAGTCTACGGGTCCCCCTTTACTGTTGTTCAGCCCTCTCCTTTCTCCTGGAATGCGCCCTCTCTGTTCGCACTGACTAATATTTCTTCATCTGTTTAAATGTGTCTTTACCTTATTCAGCCATCTTGATTCTCAATGTTGTTTCCTTCAAATTTTTCTTATTTTCTAGTTTATTAAAAGGAAAATGAGTTATCAATTTGACGCTTTCCTCCTCTATTCAAAAGGTTATTAACTGATGCAATCATTCTTTTAATTATTGTTTTAGTTATTTGATTAGTACTATTGGTAGCTACTATTCTGATTCTCATCCAATTAAAGAATAACTTCCCCTTGAATCACACCTTCAATATGAGATGCTTACTCAGGTGTCATCTAGTTTTCAATATTTGGAAATTTCCTAATAGATGTTGTTTGATTAGAGCTTAGTATAGTGCATCTCTCATTTCTCATCATCTACTTCCGTTATGTCATATGATTGTTCACATAAAGGAGAGGAAACTTAAAATATACATTGTTTTCCCTTCCTGACTCAGACATTCCAATAGCCTTGTATTTTCCTTCTTTGATCTACTTTTCTTATTTTATGTAAATATAATGTATATTTTTAGCAATATTCTTTGTGTTGCCAATTTCTTTTCTTGTAAACTCATGAATCATAAATACATTCGGACACTATTAGAACATCACGGTACTCACCGATGCTTTGTTTGTTCATTTCTATTTGTGTTTTGTTTTGCAAAGTTTCTCTTGCGATCTGTTTCTTCACATTTACTCGTACACATATTTTCTATCACTTCCTCACCATTATCAAATCTGCTTCTACCCTCAACAGGGGATCCTCAGCTGTTACAGTTTTCATTGTGGTGATTTTCACACCCATGTCAAAGTACTTAGCTTCTTAATGATGCAGACTACAGATTCTTTCAAGAAAAAAACGTTACTTTCTCTTTAATACTTATGCTGTTTTACTGGAACATCAGCTAGACAGAGAGAAAGAAGTGTTTCATTATACAGAAAGTACAAAGTCATTCCACTGCTTCGCTTCCCAAATGGCCGTGACAGTTGTGGCTGGATCTGGCCAGTGTCAGAAACCCACAACTCCATCTGGTTCTCCCATGTAGGTGGCAGTTTCCAATGCACTTCCAGGTAAGCAGCCATTGACCTACTCAGTACATTGACAAAGAACTAAATAAGAAGCAAAAATGGGTTGTTGGCATTGCAGCACGTGGCTTGTCCTCCAATACTACAGCCCCAATTCTGAAAGGGGAGGAGGGAAATATGAATAATATTTAAGAGACTGCATTTGTTTAAAGAAAATTTTATGAATCTGGATGCCCCTAATAGAGAGCTCTTCTTAGCAATGAAAGATGAGAGCTTTCTCAGAAATCGAGAAATCTGTGTCCAGAAGCCATTGACCTCATTAAGCACGATGCAATGAGACATGCCTAACATTAGCTAACACATTGCTTGATAAGATTGAAAAGAGCCATTTGCTATATCCCTGCTTTAAAGTTCAGTTTATTTACATATTAAATTAAATAGCAAATTGCTTTGTAAGAATGACAGGACACAGATGGACTCAAGCTAATAGCCTCTTGCTTTCTTAATTTAAGAGCCATAATAATGTCATATTTTAGTGTCTTGATCTAATCCTCATTTAATCCAGGGATTTCGACACTAGTTTCAATTGGTTCAGTTTTTTCTTGATTATGTGTCTGTGTTTTGTTTTGTAAAATTCATGATCATTCTAATACAATGCTAATTCTCACAAATTATATTCTAGTGGCCAACATATATCTGTCCCAAAGATGTTATTGAGTTCTACTTTAAGACTCAAAAAAGGTTTTCCAGGACTTTTCTCTAATATTTGTTAGCTGAATAAAGAGCAGTTTTTAGGCTAGAACCAAATATTATGCACTACTGGAGCAAAAGCCTCTGAGAATTCTGCACAATATCCATGAGTTTTGAAGATTCTTGCACCACCTAATTGCAAAAGGAAATCTCTGTGACCAGTTGATCTCTGTGATCAGTTGGCATTGTTTTGTTTACTCCTTTTGGAATTGTCTGTTTATTTCACTTTAAGAAAAATGCAAAATTATGCTAATAAATAGTTATATAATATCAGTTTAAAGGTTTAATTAGTGTATACCTTACTTGGGGCTTGTGCTTCATTGAAAATATATATTTTTCTGGTTTGGCATGGAATGTTTTTATGTATTTAAAGTGTGATGGAAAGTATGAATAGCATCACTCATTTACAATAAATTTGTTTTGATTTTAACAAGAAAACTATCTAGCTAATTAATAGTGGAAGCGAAAGAGTTTCAAACATTTTTTTCTGACATGTACATCTGACATTAATGGAAAATCCAAAGTCATAAAGCAAAGCTTATATAATCAGATTTCTCCATTATTTGGCTGAAGATAAATCTTACTGCTTAAGCAGATTATCTAGAGCCGTTTTCCCCCCCCCCCCCGCCCCCATACCAAGGAAAAAACTCTAATTTCATAAAGCAGTCTGCTCACTGGTGTGTGTTTTTATTTCTAAGTAAAATGAAACATTCAAAGTCAGGTAATTAAAACTTGGTTTTCAAAAACCTTAATCTTGAGCATTGAGAAAAAAAAAAATCCACGAGCTCATTTCCTTGTCTCTTTTGTCTTTGTCTCTATTCAGTATCTTTTCTCCTTGTTCACATTTATTTTTGTTTCTTTGTTCTCATCTTGTAATGCTCTATAATACTTTAAATGCGTTTTGCTCTTTTAAAATTGCATCTTCTCCGTATTTGTAATTTGCCTTTCCATATCCAGTCTTTTCAGAGTCCCATCCTAACCTGTGTAATTGCTGTGATTTCATGGTAAGAAACAAGTGTTATCAGAACTAGTACGCTGTTTGAAACACTAGCTTCAAAAATTAAGAATCAAATTAAACTACTTTTGTGATAGAACTGAAACCACAATAGAAAATACTTTCCTTTCATCTTGTCTTGTCTAAGTTAATGAACCCCTATTGAAGCATAGCTTTAATTTTAAGCTTTTCCAAAAATATAACAAATTATGAATTTATCATAAGTAGAAAAAAAATCTCTACTTAAACAAGCAAGATGATAATGATGCCTCTAATATTTATTCCCAAAGTATTTCAGTTGTTTCCTTTTTATTCCACTTCTGAAATGCAAAGTTAGTTTTTGTTTCAATGAGCAGTTTTGGAAAGACAGATAGCAATAAAGCTCTTCTAATCACTTCCAAAGATAGTGCCCCATAACCTACATCCTTTCCAGTAGGTCCCACCTCTCAAAGCTGAACTACATCTCATACCAAGATTTTGAGGTCCAAGATTTCACCACAAGAAGCAGAGCACAGCCATTGCCAAAGGAAGTTCTCTAGGTTACTAGCTTTGTCTTATAAAAACTTGGAGTATTTCCCTCCAATGTTTCTTGTAGTGCAGTTCCTTTTGATAGGTTTGCTGTTATGCGGATGGGTTTCATTAAAGTTGGTCAGCTGCTTTTGCCTCTCCAAAATTTCAGGGTATTGTTTCTATGTCTTGTGCTTGACACAGTATGTTATGATGAGGATGTTTTTTACAATGTCGATTTGGTCTTCTGTGTGGTTCCTACATTTGAATTTTCATAGCGTTCTCAAATTTTATCAGCTTTTCACCATTATTTCACTGGATAAGTGCTCAAAGTCATTACGTTCATTTTTCTATATCATTAAGAAACACTAATATTTCTAGCATAATATTTTCGTGGTGTTTCATACATCCTAAATGCTGTTTTGATCTTTATAATATTTCTTCATAGATTTTAGTCAGATTTTTGAGACATGCCTTCTACATCACACATCCCTACCTCTTCCTCTCTATGTTTATTGTATAGTCTCTCTGCTGTGTTTTAGTTTATTGAATGCCTCATTTTAAATATATCTCTTGGTGTTATCTTTAACACATCTATCTCTGAAGAATTTCTCATCCACATCATGTACCATTTCCTTACTTTTTTAACTACTTCATTGTGTTCTTTACTGAACTCTATTTAAGACTTTTAATTATTCTCCTTTTCTTTACTATCCAATACTAAGATTGTGCCTTTTTGTTTGAAGCCTAATGTTTTTTAGTTCAACTAATTTGAATTTCTATATTGATTTTTATACAGCCATGATGTCACTTAAGGCTATCTCCTCTGAGTGATACATGTATTGTGCGTTTGTGTGTGTGTGTGTGTGTGTGTGTGTGTGTGTGTGTGTGTGTGTGTAGGCATATTCTATTATTCTTAAAAGGTGTCTCTGTGGCTCATTGTAATGCTTGTGGTTTGCATTGGTATTTCAGTGGTGTTGCTGGGTGCAGCGAAGGAACTCTTGCCAACATTTCTGTGTGGGGCATGAAGCCAAAATGGCCCTCAAGCTGGATGTGGCACTGTAATTTTGGCTACAGTCAAAAGATGAGGGGATGCTGGAGGTGGCCTGCGTATGTATAGTCTTAACTCTTCTCAAAGCTAAATTGATCCAACTGAATACCTTCAACTGAGTTCATGGGGTGACATACCCCATACATCTTGGCATGAGAATATTTCAGGGCACCAACCCACTACATGATTTACTATTTCTCCATGATATTTGTTCCCAAGAAACACGGAGTTTGGAGTTCCCACAAGAATATTTTGTGGGTGCACAAGGATCCCACCAAAGGCCACATGCCTCTCAGTTCTGTGGACTCTGTCAAATCATAATAGTCACAGGGTTCAGGGGTTTTCTTTCTGTTCTGCAGGCTGCCCTGCACAGGCTATAAACTGCACACTGTTCTCCAGGTCGAACAGAGGTCATTGCAGCTCTGCTTCAATAAGATGTGTCTGATGCTTTGGTGGAGGGAAAGGAGGGAAGCAACAACGCTTCTCTTCACAGAATGAAGTCATTGTTCAGCCCTCTGCAAGCTCTTTCTGGCTGGAAGAAACGCCAGTGAGGCCGTTGGATTTCTACTTTGGCACTGTCACCAGTGGTAGGCTCTCTGGTGATTTTCTGTAAGTCCTGCTGGGGACAATGGAGCCTTCCAGGTGTCTGTAGGCAGCTCTGTGTCATCCTCTCCTTAGAGTTCCATGGAGCCTCTGGTCTGTTCTTTCCATTGTGCAATAAACATTTATCCTAATCAGTCTCGTATGGATAGGGTCATTTATTTGCCTTCTTAAAGTTTTTTTGGAGTTTAGGTTGAGTAGCTTCTCACGATTCTGCACTCATGGATCTTCTCACTGGTTTCTGATTTTAATGGAAAAAAAAGTCACTCTTGTAATCATGTATGGTCTTATGAGCTATGTAAAAACCTACTGTTCTGCATCATATAATAAATTTATATTATCAAGTATCTACAATAAGTACAGTGGTTCAGTGGTGGATAACTATATTATTTCACTTGACAACTTAATTAAATTGCAACAAATTATAGCACACAATGTATTGTATATGATGACTGATAAAAATATAATAGCAATGGAGCCCAACATTTTCAAAGTAGTTCAAAATCACAGAAAGAGAACTGATTTCTGAAACATCGTTTTATTTAACATTCTTGTGCCAATAATTATCCAAGGCAAAACATGGGAAGTGATTGAGAAACAATTCAACGAGCCTTATTGAAAATAGCTTTCGGGCCCGGCGCGGTGGCGCAAGTGGTTAAGTCCTCGCCTTGCAACCCCGGGATCCCATATGGGCGCCGGTTCTAATCCCGGCAGCCCCGCTTCCCTTCCAGCTCCCTGCTTGTGGCCTGGGAAAGCAGTGGAGGACGGCCCAAAGCTTTGGGAACCTGCACCCGTGCGGGAGACCCGGAAGAGGCTCCTGGCTTCGGATCGGCATAGTATCGGCCCGTTGCGCTCACTTGGGGAGTGAATCATCGGACGGAAGATCTTCCTCTCTCTCTCTCTCCTCTCTCTGTATATCCGCCTTTCCAATGAAAAAATAATAAAAAAAAAAAAAAAAAAAAAAAAAAAGAAAATAGCTTTCGATATCAGCTAAGATAGGATAATGTTCAGAAAAATACTCATTATCTGGTTTTCTATATTTAGGATTAACTGATTAAGGAAAGATGGAATATGGGAGAAATGGGAAAACTAGTTCTGCTAATCTTTTCTGGATACCATTCCCCTAACTAATAAAAACTAGAAACATTTATAACTGGCTTATTCTCCCAAAGCTTTGGGCCGTCCTCGACTGCTTTCCCAGGCCACGGGCAGGGAGCTGGAAGGGAAGCGGGGCTGCCGGGATTAGAACCGGCGCCCATATGGGATCCCGGGCGTGCAAGGCGAGGACGTTTAACCACTTGCGCCACCGCGCCGGGCCCAATAACTGGCTTATTCTCAAATTTAATAATGCCTAAATCATTCTTGGCCAGGGATACAATGAAGACTAACACACACAGATAAGAACAGTGTGAATTTAGGTGGAATCCTCTCTCAATGGAATCAAGGGATAGGAAAAAAAAACTATCTTCTATGCCACAAAAATTAAATTTCCTTGTGGATTTGTCTTATGACAGTGATATTTGCCCTAGAATAGTCATAAAATATGTCATGTCATGAAAATAAACAGGTTAGTTCTTGTTCCTTTATGTAAATATCAATATCACTATGCATCTGTTATGCATTAAATATCGATCAGTGATGGTAAGTAATCCTTTGTGCTTTTTTATAAGGCTATCAACTGAATCAATATAAAAATGATTTTATATGAAAACCCCTTAAATGTGAGTTCAAATTCTGCATTATATTTTATTTTCTTCTAAATAAGTGCAGCTTGATCATCATATAAAATTAAGTTCTGGTTATGGAGAACAAATAGGAAAGCACATATTTTCAATGGAACCTATGGGATGATGAAAATACAGCTAAGTTTTTTCCCTTGGGGCTGCAAGGCTGTTGTAAAGATATGGTCATAAAACAGATTGCAAACCCCGGTGATTCACTTATAATCAAGATTATTTGGAAAATACGGTTTATTAACTGTTGTGTAAAAAGTTTGCCCCATCACTATGTGAAGAATGTACTAGATGCCGTGTTAGAGGATAAACTATACACAGAGCTTTAGTTGCAAGGACTTGAGGTAGTTCATGTGAGCACTTCCGGGGTAAATAATCATAAATCCCAACAAAACCAAAGTCAAAATGTTACAGGACATTCTACATGTCATAAAATGCAGAGGGAAATAAAAGCCAGACATAAGAGTGAAAAATTGCAAGGGTTGTTCTATATCTCAGAAGATGAACTATAAAATAAGCCAGACCTGCAGAGAAATAGTTCAGAACACGTACTTACTGTAAGTACAGGTAGATTAGTCAAAACTATTTATAGGCACATCGCAGAAATATAAAAGCCATCAAATATTAACTAAATCAGTAAAACACCAAGTACATTTCAAACCCAGTACTAATACCTATTAATCTTGCTATTTTCCATACTGTATGAAACATCTGTACTATGTAACACTAAAATGAGCCATCTTAGGTCCTTATGAGTCATGCATTTGTATAGATAAAATGTTAGATTTACACAGGACATAAATATATGCTTATGTCCTTTTACTTACACTCTAGAGAGAGCATCTATACTTAGTCTCATAAATCAAAGATGACTTGCTAGTTCTTCAGTGATCTGAATTGCAAGTATAAGGTTGACTATGTCAGCCAATAGACATTGGAAGGGATTCCTAACCCACAGAGCGGTGAGAATGACAGCATTTCGGAACTATCGCATCCACCTGGGCAGACTCCTCAGAGCATGTATCATTGTGACCCTGGATTGATAGCATGTGGTCTTTCACCATCCTCGGGTACTGGGATGGTTGGGAGGCTGGATATGGCCTATCTCCCCACTTCACCCAGAAATAGGAAGAAAAAACCTAGAGAAAGTATGGAGGCAATGATCACACACACTTCTCCCTAATTCAAGATCCTTCCCACCCTGATCAACTAAACATCTTTTTAATTTTTTTAAGTAAGTTTTGAAGAAGACTTCAAAAATGTGCATATTTACCATGAGTCCGTAAGCTTTGTGAAATTCTCCAGTTTTGGATTTTTGGGAAAGTTATTAACTAACACCAAATACAATGCCTGCCAATGTAAGAGAAGTTGTTTTGTAACTGACTCCAGATTCTGATTTTTAACACTAATTAATTTTGCTTTCACACTAATTATCTTCTTGATCTTTGTGACATTATAAAACTTCTCTGAGGTATAGTTTTCTGGTTAATAAGATAAGAGAGCTGAAATAATGAGTTGGAAAAGAAAATGAATTAGCCTAGAAATAAAGACGCACGGTCACAGGTCCAGCTCAATACTTATTAGCTAAGTAACATTGGATAAGTTGCTATGATTAGCTCTTTGGTTTTCCACCAATTAGAAAACAATTTAATGAGAACTGAAACCATTCTGAATTATTTATGTATTTTAAGATTCTGATATCCAGACATACAATACAAACTTGGACAAAGTTGCATTACAAAACAGAAGAGAATACAAAGTCATACAAAACAAGCTAATAAAATGTAAGTGCACTTCTTAGGATTCAGATTATTAACGATACTCATAATCAAATACCATTTACTCATTCATAAATTGCTTAAGTGCTTATTAATATATGCATACATTCATTCCTTTATGTTTATTCTCATACATTTTAAATACACTAAGATTAAATTCATAGTACAAACAGTATAAGTTACCAAACAGTTGCTGGAAGATACCCCAATACAGTTAAGTTATTTAGGCAAATAGATGAGATGTGACTGCTATGATTTAGACATGTACATAAAGACTTAGTACATCAAATCCTAAATTTGGCAGAAATATTCACTGAAGACAGCCTTGAGATGAAAATCAAAAGCTGATTTACATCATTATAATGTTGCATAGCTATCCCTCTCCTTACCAGATCCTTTGAAAGAATAACATGCAGTTATTGATAACAAATAACAGTATGCATTAAGAAGTATAAAAGTCAACATTTTTCATTCTTCAGTCAATTGCAATATTTTTCCATAATAGTTAATAAAATAAATGTAAAACTAAAGACAAAAGGTAAAATGGCAAAAAAAAAATTTTCAGAATCTCTTATCATCCAGAGGATTAAATGTATCTATAGTGAACTGTAACATTTTTTGATACAGTTGTAAAAATTTCATATTGTTGTCAAATCTTCAAATATAGAAATGGAGGATAAACACTCCCACATACAGAGTATTCTGTTGTCATTAAGGATTTCTGAAACAAAAGGAAACAAACTCGTTAGGAGTGAGGAGTATTTGATACCTGGAGGCGAAGCCACTTCTTGTGCCTAAAGCTGATTCCTGCCTCTACATTCAATTCAGACTCATGCATCCAGAATACATACCAAACTCCGTTAATGGTTTCTAAGACCCTTCCTGAACTGATCTGCTCTTATTTCCTCAACTCTTAATTTTTAGTCTACTTCATTCGGATGGAAACAAATAACGTTGCTAAATATATAAGCACGTGGCTACCTTATGCTCTTGGCATTGGCCTCCCTCATGCTGTTCCTTCTTACACCTTCTACTTATCTTTCCTCCATTTCAAAGTCTTCCTTGGTCACCTCACTTAAATCTACATCCTGCACAGTTACCTTATATCCTAATTTGCTTTATCATTCTTTGCATATTATCAGGTTTTAAGGTAGTATATTATTCACTTACTAAACTTAGTGTTGATTTCCAAAATAAATTAAACCCTACGTATATAAATATGTGTATTCTATGCTGTTTCTTTAAACACTTAATGTTGATCTTGCCTAATGTACAAGATAAGACATAACAAAATGATTTATTTTCTCCTTTATGCAGTGTGTTCCAGCTATACATTTGTATTTTTTTTAAATTTTTTAGCCTAGCTATAGTCTAGGACAGATAAATTATCTTTAAGCAGTATCTTATTACCATTTTTAAAAAGCATTTGAATATTTTCTCTGACTCTTGATTGCAGCCCAGATAACTTCAGTTGGCTGTACTCATCACAATTCCTTAATTTTACACATATGTATCTACAATTTGGCTCATTAACTATTATAAAAGGAGCATTCATTCAAATTTTCTTTGTTGAAGTATTTTCTAATAATCATTTTCAATTTTTATTTGTTCTGAAGTATTTGTCCTTTATAAAGTATATCTTCATCAGTTTTAATTTTGAATTGGTTGTAGGTTTCCAGATAACTAACAAAGGCAGCTCAGAACATGATTGAATATACGTCATGAATTTTCATAATTTAACACACCATCTTAATTAGTTCAGGCTTTCATAACAAAATGCTACAGAGCATCAGTTAACATCTGAGGTCAGAGGTCAACAGATTAGGTTTTTCTGGTTCCCATAGAGTGGAAGGAACAAAGTGTCTCTCTTAGGCCTCATACAAGAGCACTAATTTTGCCAAGAGGACTTGCCTTCCCATGTTCTAATCAACTCTCAAAAACCCTACTTTCTAATATCAATATGATACTAAGGATTCCATCATTAATTTGGAGGAGGGAGCATAATCATTTATTATTATAGCATAAGTTACTTTTTAAATCTAAGAAAGTATTGGGGCAGACCAGGCTGGGCCAGCCTACAGCAACTGCTGGCAAATGTGAAGTTGAGATGGGCCATGCCAAGACTGGGCAGCAGCACTCACCAGCAAGCATGAGACCTGGTAGGGGTGGTGCATGCCTGGTAGGGGAGTTGTGAGGACTCTCCTGCTGGGCCACTGCTCTTGCCTGTGAGCATGAGAGCTGAGACTGGAGGCTAGACAAGGCTACAACACCTGTTGGCCTGAATGTGAACCGGATTATGGGGAGAGCTAGAATGGGCTAACTGACTATATCCACTGGTGCAGAGTAATAACAGGCTGATTGGGCTTTGCTGCAGCATCAACTGTCAAGTGCTGGTACAGTAGGGAGGTCTTGGCGAGCTAGACTGCAGAATCACCTGGAGCATTTAAGATCCAAGTCAGTGAGTGGGCCCAGTAGGGAAACTGTGGGCACACCTCTGATGGGCTACAACTGGCAAGCATGAGAACCAGTACTAGGGGTGGGCCTGGCTAGACAGGCAGTGGTACCCTCTGGTTTGGATGTGAACTCAACGGTGGAATCAGCTGGAATGAGTTAAGCTCCAACACCCAGTTATGTAGGCATGAGGTGAATGGGAGGTGGGACTGCCCAGACATTTCCACTGCACTTGCTGGCAGACACAGAAACCACGGCTGGGGACAGCTCAGTGGGTGTCATTAGGGGTTGCTCTGATGGAGCTTCAGCTCCCAGTGATATACGTGAGAGCTGACTCTATGCAGGGCAGGTTTGGGCTGGGCTGTAGCACCCATTGGTTTGCACAATAAATGGTGCTGAAGATAGGTCTAATCTAGCAATTGCAGTTACCAATGATGCAGGCTGATGTTGGTGACAGAATAAACTGGACCCCATACAACTGGGTGTATACAAGAGATAGGGCTGAGATCACCTTGGATGAGATTGTTTTGAGAATCCTCTCAACTAAACTGCTGGATTCATAACTCCAATTATGGGGAAAGTGGCAAGACCTTATATGACAATGGAGTGCAGCTGTAAGAATGGACCTCCTCAGTGGCTCTGGCAGAGCAGTGGATATGTCAGACTACTGGAGTCTGCAGAAGACACATGGCAGGGCAGAACAAATTGATCAATTACCCCAGTGAGGCATGACAGCAAATATCTGAGGAAACGGAGACTCAGAGGTGGACTGTGTCAACCAATGACAGTCTCACCTCCCAATCTTAGAAAGATACCCTCATCCTTGCAAGACTGACAGCACTTCAAAACGATCAATACCACTTGAGCAGACTCCTTGAGTCATGCTCCATATCAGTGGCTTCGGGATAACACCATTCCCCATCCCTGGGTACTGAGGTGGTTGGGAGGCTAAGTGTGGGATCTCACCTTGCCTCTCCCTTTCCCCCAGATACAGAAAAAAGGAAAAAAAAATGTGGAAACAAAAGTCTCACCCATTTCCCCCGATCCTGGAACCTTGCTATCTTAATCAGCTATGTAAACGTCATCAAACACAAAATTTAAGAAAATGAAGAAATTAGTATCAAAATAGTAATGAAGATTAAATGAATGTCTTTATTCAGATTTCCTCAGTTTCTCACTAATGCTAGTCAGTAACTCTTCATTACACCTTAGTCTGTTCTGATTTGTGAGCTACTGTTTCTGTTCTTATTAACTATGGCATCAGAAGTTTGGAAAATGTGTCACCACATATTTTACAGAAAATATCTTTCCTTGAAAACTTCTGATGTATCAGAATGAACTGGGGTTACGATTGTTGGGAAGGATATCAGACAGAAAGGGCCTTCCTTACCTCATCACAGCAGAAATGAGATACAATCTGTGTGCAGTGCTGTGTCAGCAAAATGTCGGAGTTGTGCATAGAGATCCAAAGGTGCTGCTTCTTGCGTAGCTGGTTAAGCAAGCATCCTATTTGCTTCTCATCTGGGTCTCACAATTCTGGCTGCTATACACTTGCCCGAATCAGCCAGGCCTGGCCATATAAAACACTGTATGGTCTCTTTCTTTTTGAGTCTATGAAACTAATCAACTCAGTCAGTCCATCAGAAACATTTTTTTAATATTGGAAAGTAATAAGGCAAATGATATCAGCACGGCTTCTCACTCGTCAACTTGGGTCGTTTAGCTAATGTAGTGTGTGAGGTTCCCAATTTCCCGTTTCCATCATAGGTTATGGATGAAAGTCACCACATCAACTCACACTCAGTGGTAGTTGAAATGAATTAGTCGTATATCCCGGAGGGAGCGCTATCTACGTTTATAGTTCAAAAATGTTCTAGAAGGATGGTTTTACCACCTCACCCTCATATATTTGCTTATTTCATCATTTATTTGAGTATAAACATACAAAAATTCCATCATTTAAGTTATAATTGAATAGTATGCTATTGAATTAGTGTCCACATTATTCATTGTTTGAATGTTTATCTGGCTGGCTTACACCAAAATCATTATATGAACATCCAGATGCAACAAAAAGAAATTAGAATGTTTTTCCAGACAGGTATCATGGGAGATTGCCCACTCACTGAACTGATCTTTTTACATAGAAAATGTTATCTTCAAGGGGGAAGATTCATTCAAACAATCAGGGCCCTAATAGCAGCCTTGCTCATATTTATTGAGCTTACCAAGTGTGTTTGAGGAGGGGGGGGCTTCTCCTGTGCTCCTTGCAAGAAAGCTCTGCTGTTCGCCTGTGCTGTGAGTCTAATTTCCTGCTGCTGAGCCAACACCTAACTGTCTGATAGCTTCAGGGGAACTTTTTGATTTATTGTTTGTTTTTCGCTAATGGGTCCATATCCTTGCATCCTTTCTTCCCATGATGCAGTTTTTCCTTAGGTTGTGGCCCTAAGTCTAAACTGTAGGTTTTGAATTTCTTGTATATGCTGTTTCTTCTCAGATTTGGAGGGATGTTTTTAAGGTCACTGTTTTCAATCTTGCAATTCAGAAGACGATTCTCATTTCATTCCCATTCCTTAATGGATGTTTTCACTTCGGTGTGTGTTCTCTCATTGGTGCCCTAAGAGTTAATGTAACTTTTCTAAATATTAGTGTATTCCCAACAGTGAGTGTGGGTTATTTCTTTTATTCCATGCCATTTGAGATTTCTTGGAGCTTCTGATTTATGTGTGCAGGTTCTTTGTTTTTCCAACTTTTTGATTTCCCTTGCAGGACACAAAGTTCTATTTGCTTTATCCTTTTGTCAATAGCTTCAGTGTTTTCATTTGGCAGCTCTGATTGCTTGTAGATTACACTTTATCGCTGTATCTTGCAATTCTGTTTGCCAGTTTTCTAGTTTAGATTCTATGGCTCACAGTGCTTTCTTCTATATAAACTATTTAAATTGTTCTTCAGGATTGAATATATGAAATTGACTAATTCACTGCTTCATTTTTAAAAATAATTTACTGTTTCAACCCTTCCCCAGTTCCTATTCTGATTGTTATGCTATGCATTTATTTAGTAAAAATCCCCTATGATTCTCTAGTTTTCCAAGTTGTATACTATGCTTTCTATGCTTTCTTCATTTTGTTAATCATGTTGTTGGTGAATGTGATAATACCAATAATTTATGCTTACTTGAGTACACCCAGATACTGTATCAATGTGTTGCATTGACAAATTCATTCAGTCTCTGGAAGACTTTTAAGGTAGAATCTATTTCTGCCCCAATCCCTCATTGTAGGGGAATGAGCTAACACTCTGCGTATCACTTCTCCAGGGCCTCGTGATTATTCCTGCTACAGAGCAGAGCTCAGAAAAAAACATCAAATGTGAGTCACTTGTGTTCTGACAATACGTCATGATTTACTTACAAGCTCTGGTAATTTCGTGACTTGATTACAAGTTCTAATCCTGCTTTCTGCTTTGTCTTCCAGTGCAGTAAATAATGATATCTTCTTCAATAGTGAAGACTCTTACGTTGTTTCAATCATATTCTGAAAGTCGTGTGAGGACTGGATGAAGTTGGATTTTTACAAAATAATTGAATCTACTTCTTTTCTCAGTACGTTTTCTGTTAAGTTGTCCTCATGAGATTTTTGGCATGGCTAGTCATCTGTTCACATAAAAAAATTCTGACTACCACTAGATTGTAATTGCAAGGTAAATGTTTAGCCTCAGTCAAGAAAATGTAACAGCATCGTGTCTCACTTGTGATCCTTCTGCAAGCTAGCTGAACTGTGAGTAGCCATTCATTGAGAAGCACAGCCTCTGACTGTGTATGGCAGGAGACAATGCGACTGGTGTTCTTACCATTCAGGAGTCACAGGCATCTTTTCCTGCCACCCAACCACAAACAACAAAAAGTCAAAGTTTAGGTATTTCAGAGATTATAACCAAACTTTTGAATGAAGACACTTGGCACTGATGTGTCATTCTTTCCGTATTTGCACAAAGTGAAGTCACTCACATAGTATTAGCTGTGCAGCATATTTAGGATTTCTACAATTTTCTGACATTTTGAATTTCTAGCCTGAGGGAGTCATTCCAAATATCTAAAATTTTCATGCACAGATTTTTGGTTCTATGTCTTTACTATGTTTTACTGATTTTTAAGTATTTTCAATTAAATTGATATTTCATGCTGGCATGCACTATTGTGAAATACGCAGCATAAAGATTCAATTATATTATGGTTAAAATGAGATTTTTCTTAAATATTCAAGAGAAAAAAAATGAAATTTTTTGAGACATCTACATTCATCTGTTAGGAAAATGCTTTATCCACTGTCAGGCTCATTTGATACCTTAATGTGTTACAATTCTTCCCTCTAGTGGACATAATTGAAACTCTTTTAACCCATACTTGAGGGTAAAAGGAATTACTTGAAATTAACTTACATTTTTTGATCAATGTGTTTTATTCCTAACAAATATAAACTATTCTACCCTTAGATCAATTTATATTTATGTTATGTTTATTAATATGCAAGTGTTAACTAATAATGTTTATAATAAAGGGTTGTCTGAGAGCTTTTATCTTACACAACTTCGTTGTACCCACTCAGTCTAACCCTTATATTCATAAGATCCATCCTAACTGCAAAAACTTCTCTAGGACATAGGCATGTTTTTCTGTCTCTAATGACGTAACTAATTGTGATTTACACTTCCTTAGTCCTACATTATATACCATCAATCTTTCTATAATTATCAATATAGAAAATTCTGGTTTTGAATAAAGTCACATTCTCTTAGCAGGTGGTTTCCTTGGTACCAAAGAGTGACTGAAAATGTTACAACAGCAGAATGTATGTTACTGCCTGCAGAGAGAGCTAGTGAATTTTAATGAATGCTTTTTAAGGCATGATGCATTATAAATGTCTAGAATATTTCAGCGTTTAGCATTCAAATTTTAGAGAAAGACACTACCCTGATATGGAAAAGAATGTTATGAACAAATGGGTGCTCAACTGAAAGAATTAGTGTATAACTGAGTTCGTAGTCACCAGGGGGGAAGAGTAGAGACTCCAAGAGGAGGTAAGAAGAGAAGAACAAATACATCACTTCTGGCCCTGCCACCAGCCACCTGTGCACCTACTATATGAGTGGTTCTCCACCTGGAAATATCATCTTCCCAACACAAGGTGTACGTGTGTTTGAGAATGGTATAAATGTGACTATGGAGAATTAGCAGATACTTTCTCCATGCTATCTGTTGCATCTTTACTATGTAATTACTTTGCTATGCAGAAGCTTCTTAGTTTGATAGAATCACATTTGTCTCGCTTTGCTTTGTCTGTGCTTCACACTCCATGCAAGAAATCTTTGTCTATACCATTGTGTTGCAGTGTTATCCCTATCTTTTTTCTCCAATAATAGGATGGTTTTACATCTTAGATTTAGATGTCTAATCCATTGCAAATTGGTATTCTATTCTTTTTTTAAAGATTTATTTATTTATTAGAAAGTCAGATATACAGAAAGGAGGAAAGATAGAGAGGAAGATCTTCTGCCCGATAATTCACTCCCCAAATGAGCGCAATGGCTGATGCTATGCCGATCCAAAGCCAGGATCCAGGAACTTCTTCCAAGTATCCCACACGGGTCTGCTTTCCCAGACCACAAGCAGGGAGCTGAATGTGAAGTGGAGCTGCCAGGATTAAAACCGGCGCCCATATGGGATCCTGGTGCATTCAAGGCAAGAACTTCAGCTGCTAGGCCATGCCACTGGGCCCGTGAATTGATATTCTAGTAGGATATACAGTAGGAGTCTTACTTAATATCCTATTTCCAGAAGCTGTTTATAGAATACAGTGTCATTTCTCCAATGCTTGATTTGGGTTTGTCAAATATTATTTGGATATAGATGTATGGATTAAATTTTGCAGACTTTAACCTTTTACACTGATTCACATATCTATTTTTATGCCAATACAATGCTATACAGATTATAACTAAATATAATATTACTCTAGCAATTCAAGGTCTCTTAGGATTCCATACATATTTTAGGATTTTTTTTTTCCTTGATCTGAGAAGAATGTCCTTGGTATTTTAATTGGGACTAAGTTGAATCTGTACTTTGTTTGGGTAGAATGGATATTTTGATGGTATACATTTATGAGCATGTTTTTTTTTTTCCATTCTTTGTATCTTCTTTTAAGTTTTATAATTTTCATTTGAAAATATTTTACATTTTTTGTTAACTTTAAACCAAGTATTTATATTTTTGTAGATATTTTAGGAATTATATTCATTCTCTGCCTTCAGACCAGAGATGGTCTCCCCAAGAAACTGTTGAATTTACCTGGACAATAAGATGCTGGATTCTATGCTTTGTATATGCTTGCAATGAAAGAATCTTGACTTAATTTGAAATATAATACAGCAACAAGGTGGAGGAATCCACCATGGGCAGATGGTACGGGCAAGGGTTGGGGGAATCCCAGGGCCTATGAAACTGGGTCATAAAATGAAGTAATAATTAAAAAGTCATACTGATTCAGCCGTTTATTTCTTTGCATCTTATATGATATTCACTCTTTCAGCATACTTTCCCCCCTTATTTCAGGGCTTGAAGTAGTTAACTAAATTGCTCAGAATTGAACTTCTGTCTTAGAGGAGCCTTACTTTTACATCTGACACAGACCCATTCAAATCTGAATATAGGAATAAAAATCCAGTCTGGCTACATATGGAAAATGGCATTTATAATTCAAAAAAAAATTAACTTCTGTAAATTAAAAAGATAAAAGTCACAGAAAGTCCAAAACTCATTTTCAGGGAGAAACGCCGTGTCTAATTGAGGCATGAAGACCATCATTAAAGGTAATACACAGGGAGGCAAAAGCACTTACTTCAAATTATCACCATGGCAGGTTGATGGCTATTCTGTTAACCTGTGGTTCCATAATGAAGCCTTTTCCACCTCTAGAACAATCTCGAGCAATAACCACATCAGCAGAAAATATCAGAAAATAAAAGAAGAGTCTTCCTTTGAGAGGAGTGGTAATTCAAGTGTTCTTTCATTAAATTTCTGAGTGTGTAATGGGGCTTTACAAACAACCTGGAAGGAAATGCATCATTTCTGAACAGAGCAATTGTCCACACACAGAGGCTTATTAAGAACAACAAGGTAATTTGAATCATAAACTTCAATTAGTAAAAAACCTAGAAAAAGAAAATGAAAATTACTGGATAACATATACATTTTAAAATTTCTGCATCAGGGTCTCACATGCTGGTCTAGTGGGCAAAGCTGCTTCTTGTGACATGAGCGTTCCATGTCGGAATTGGGTGGGTCCTGGCTGCTCTGCTTTCCATCCAGCTCCAGGCTAATGGCCTGGAAAAAGAAACAGAAGGTGGCCCAAGAGTGATGGAGCCCCTTCCATCCATGTGGAGACCTGCATAAATAAAACTCCTGCTTTCCGGTTTCAGCATTCACCATTTGTAGCCGCCTGGGGCTTGGACCAGTGGATGAAATCAACCAGAGACACAGAACCATGAATTCATATTGTCTTCAGATACCGAGTTTGACTGTTACAGCAAGAATAGGAATCTAACACAGAATCTGATAACCATAACACGTGTTTGTGTGTGTATGTACATCTTCACATATACATAGCTTTAAACACTAAGATATTACTGCAGTAAGACTGTCTCCCATTCAGTATGCACAAAGGATACACTTCATGCGCGTTCATATTTTCCCCACAGATTATAGGGTGGTATTCTCCAGCACACACCAAGTCACACATTGAGATGTGGGTAACTCATGCCTTTCTATTGACGAGCAGGAAGATATTACTTCTCAGTCCCCTCCTTCCAGGCATTGCAGGACAATAAATCCAAAATGCAAGATGATTTCTCGTCGAACCTGGTGAGTGATCCATGGAGTAGGAATGGGGAACTGAGCTGAACGTCAGAGTTTTCAGAGAAGAACCCGCACAGTAAACAGCATGCTTTAATGAAGCCAGAAACCAGTTTTATTATGCAGGTCTCCACATGGATGGAAGGGGCCCCATCACATTGGGCCATCTTCTGTTTCTTTTCCCAGGCCACTAGCTCGAAAATTTCATTAAATTAAATTTAATTTAATGTGGAAAGTTCATTAGCAGTGGATCTCAATGTTTTCACTCATTCACTTTTTGACCTATCGGGTGCTCCTGTTTGACTACCATACTCCCTTTATTTTTTCTTTCTTTCTTTTTTTGTCAATTAAAGTTTCACTTTGTTAATTGCAACCTTTTCCACCTTTTCTAGGTTCACGTGTGCTGCTGCAACATTAGTTGATTCTTCACTTATTCCTTCCTTGGGCAATACACGATTCTCTTTTTCCTTCTCCAACCCTCTTAAGAGAGTTGACCATATCCTTTATGGTTTTTAATTTTTTTTAATCCACTGAGTCCTGACTTAGTATGAAGGAATCTTGAAAACACAACTAAGTTTTCCAAGGGCCCAATAGAAAGGGCACTTCCATTTGTTTTCTTATTAAGTGTTTCTCTATCTGGTACAGATAACCATAGCTTCCTCTCAACACTCTATCTGTATTGCTCACAGACTTCCTATGTAGTCTCTACCTTTTTCTCTCATCTTTTTTCTTCAAATTGTTTCCTATTTTTTCAACATCAAATTTGATAATGCTATTTTGCCATAGTTAATTTAGTGAAACTTTTCTATGATTTTTACTCCTAATCCAGAAAAGTTTGCATTTCCACATGTTTGTGGATGCCCTTTCTGTACTTCCAATCTCCCTTTCGTTGTCTAAATTTCTGATTCTTACCTAGCAAGCCTCTCAAGACTGAAAGCACATGATAAGAGTAAAGCCTATTGAACTCCTAAAAATGTCTCAGCATTTGAAAATAAGTTGGCTTTTCTACCAAATAACTGAGTTATCTCAAATGAATACTCTAAGATTTTCATGTTCCTCACACCTAAACAGCTTAATTAGCAACCAAACCCAATGCTGTGAGGACCATTCCTGCCTCTTCACTCTTTCATTTCTGATGTTCACTATATCACTCCTTTGATTCTGAAATTCATTCATCTGAGCCTGGCGCTTTGCATCTTTGTAGCTTCTTCTTGCCCACTTCACTGCTTCATCATTCTATCTAACTAGGTCACAAGCCAATTTTTCATATAATACTTGAATCTTTTTTATTGAATTTTTGTTTGGAATTTTTGAATTTTATGGTGCAATTTCAAACAGCCTGGGATTACCTCCTTCCAAAGCCCCACCACCACTCAATTTTCCCATGTTGCTACAATGTATAGTCCTTCTAAGGAGTCGTGATTCCATCAGTCTGTTATATTTGAATTCTTTGTAACATTGAGGCTAATAATCACTGGTTTTATTTTGCAGTAGATAACATTTGAATGGATACATGTTAGAAGTACAAATAGCAAGAATCTAGCATGATGACATTGCTGTCTATCCAGCACCTATATGGTCTCTGGCCCAACTGCTTCACTTCCAATCTGGACTCCAGCTGGTGGCCTGTGAACAGCTGCAGAAGATGGCCTGAAGTGCTTGGGTTCCTGTCAAGCCTGTGGAAGATCCAGATGCTACTCTGGCCCTTGGCTATCGTGGATTTAGGGAGAGTAACCATCGGTTGAAAGATCTTTCTTTCTTCCTTTATATTTCCCTGTTTCTCCTTCTTTTTCTGTAACACTTTCAATAAATAATCAAAATGGTTCTACAAAATAATAACATAAATTAAAAGTGCAGATCGGGCCTGACGCAGTGGCGCAAGTGGTTAAGGTCCTCACCGTGCACGCCCAGGATCCCATATGGGTGCCGGTTCCATCCCGGCAGTCCCACTTCCCTTCTAGCTCCCTGCCTGGGTCCAGGAAAGCAGTCGAGGACGGCCCAAAGCCTTGGGACCCTGCACCCATGTGGGAGACCCAGAAGAGGCTCCTGGCTTCGGATTGGCATAGCATCGGCCGTTGCGCTCACTTAGGGAGTGAATCATTGGATGGAAGATCTTCCTCTCTGTCTCTCCTCTCTGTATATCTGCCACTCCAATAAAAAAATAACAAAAATTAATCTTTAAAAAAAAGTGCAGATAAAATTCACATTATGAATTGTGTTGTTGATTGAATGCTTCTTCTGGCAGAAAGATAGAGCAAATAGGCAAACGCCATGAGTTACATGTCCAAAAGCCTGGGTCAAGGCTCCATTCCAATTTTTTCTGGCCTTTATTCCTTGATACAGTGGCAACAGAAAATTTCCCACATGCAAATTTCTTCCTCAACTTCCTCATCTTGCATAGGGAATATTTTTTAGATTTATTTATTTTTATTGCAAAGAGATTTTTAGACAGAAGGAGGAACAGAGAAAAAGATCTTCCATCCACTGTTTCACTCACCTAGTGGCTGCAAGGAGCAGAGATAAGCCCTAGCCAATGCAGGTTCCCAAGGATTTGGGCTATCCTCGGTGTTCAACTGCTTTCCCAGGCTACAAGCAGGGAGCTGAAAAGAAAGTGGAGCAGCAGGAATACAGACACCCAGATGTGCATGCAAGCTGAGGACTTCAGCCACTAGGCTACAATGCTGAAGCCTTTAGGCTATTTTTTTTTTTTTTTACTATTTATGAATAGGGAATGTTTTAACAAGTGAAATCCTGATCCTAGTGTAAGACCATTACCTATTTCGGCTGGTTTGAGCTCTAAGTCATATTCAAAATTAACTTTCAGTACAAATATACAAGCAGGTTAAAAAAACACAAGAATTAAAATGTTATATGAAAGCATTAATCATGATAAATCTTAATTGTTTTTTTTAAGCATCACTAGACATCAAGACACAATAAGTCACCAGAGTGGAAGAAAAAGCATACAGTAAAGATGGATATTTCTGTCAGTCATAAATCCAGTGGAAGGGCTGGTGTTGAGCATATCAATTAAGAAACCAGTTAAGATTCTTGTATGTTACAGCCAGTTGCAGGTGTTCAAATGGTATCTCACTGAAACTCCTGACTCCAGCTTTCTGCTGATTCAAACTTTGCAGTAAGTGGTGACTCAGGGACCAGATTTGTCCTGAGAGATTGGGATTGGTTCCATGTCTTTTTGCTTTGGCCTGGTCAACCACCAACTGTCAGGAAGTGAAGGGGAGGGCTTTCTGTCTACATATCTGTGTCTTTGTTTCTACATAAAGTAGTGATTCAGAATCAGGTGTAGGCTCGTAAGAGCTGTGTCACAGGAAAGTGGTACATTCTTTAGGGCAACATTTCTCCAGCAACATTTGGTACCTAGAAAGAGACTGAAGCTTCTGATAGGCCCTGCTCTAGGTGTAACATTGTTTGACACTGTAAGTTGGAGTAGAAGCATAACTGTGGTTTCAGAAGAACCTAGTTCCCATGACTTGGGGAAGACCTTCTAAAAGTTAGTATTGACTATCGGGTCCTGACAGGTCTAGTCCTCATTGTAGCTGATATTTCCAGCATCCTTTGCAGTGCTAAATAGCTTTGATCTGAACTTACTGTCTCAATGTCTCATATCAAATTCCAGTACTATCTTTTCTGGATGCTGAACATTTTTTTTAATTCTATGAGCATCTCCTTTATTCCCTAAATATATAATTTAAAATGGAGCATTATATGTAAGTAAAATCAGCAATATGATTCAAATATTCCAACAATTCTCTTTTTTTTTTTCATTTTTTATGGTGGAACTTGAGCAGTAACAGTAAATTGGTGTTTCGATTAAGGTTGATAATTAATTACTTTATTTAGTAGTATTCAAAGCAATTCAGCTTTCCCCTAATTTTTGCATAACTTCTATCTAGAAAATGCAAGCCTAACATGTTCATTGATCTGTTACTTGTACAAAAATCACATTATAGAAAATCTTTCAAAAGTCGGGGTGCTTCACACAGAAACAGCCATTTTCATTTATTGTCATTTTAGGTCACCAGCTTTGTGACCACATACTGAACTAGATCGTCCCGTAAACGATTAAAAGATAATCATAATGAAGAATATTACACATCCATGTCTCTAATGGTAGAATAACAACAATTATCACCATTTGATGTTTTCCTGCCAAGGTTTAATGAAGAACCATATCATGTCCAATATACACAGCTTCAGGTAATTAAAAAGACAGTAAAGTATGGCAACAATTAAAACAGCATAAAGTTGAGCCTCCAAAGAAAGAAATACCAGTGCTTTAGCAGGAATATCTATAAAGACCGCAGAGGTTTTTGGGTCACCAAAACAATTGCCCAGTCCAGGTTGAGTCAACATGTAAACGAGATTGTGAAACTCCATTGGGTGTTCAAGGCATCGTTGCCTTCGCAGATTTATTTTAAAGAAGCATAAATAGAAACTGATGAGCCCCACCCATTACTGAAAGTTATTTAGAGCTCTTTGCAAAAGCAAGTGAAAATTTCATTTCAGGAAGTTATCAGGCAGCAGAGATTAGTTAAAACTCATCAATTGGTTCAATCACAGTAACTGTAATACAGTGTGATTTGTTGTAGCAATGGCTTTGCTTGATTCAAAAGTCTTCAGATAGTTTCACGGGCTCTGATGAGCGTAAAACACCATCCCATACCAATCACTTTTCATATATATAAATATGTCCTGGTCCCTGCTTGTTATTTTAGAGGTCAGTGACCACGCTAAGCTTTTCAAATAGTGAAAAACGGAAGAAATGGCTAAACAAAGTGGTTATTTAGGTGGAACTATTTCCACAGGTAATACTTCAACAATTACTTAAAGTAGTGAAAAAAACATCATTGGGAAATGTGTATGTGGCAACCAGGCATGCTCAACCAACAAATCTATTTGTTAAATGGCCTTCTTACCGACAATCTGATAAAGATAAGAAGATAACAGAAAAGTCAGTAAAATCTGGGATTATTTTCATTGTAAGGAAAAATGTCACAGTCAGACATCTGTCAGTTACCTCACTACCAAGGACAGATTCAGTTTCAGTGTATTTTCATTGAATGGTTACCTATTTCAAATATAATAGAAGATAGTTCATATGATGTCCAGAAGTAAAATTGTTCAGTGAACTGTCAACTTCCTAGGAAAAAAAAAAACATAACTAGTCTGGTTTTCTTCTTAATTAACAAAATGTGTGTAAGAGTAATCAACTGTGGTGACATTTAGGTGTTGTTTTTTGCTGTTTTAAGCTGAAATTTGAGTTTTTATGATGTTACTAATTGAAGGTTAATCATCTTTGTGAATTTCTATATGAATGTAAAATAAGGATTTGTAACTTTTTTAAATGATATTAATGTCTACAAATTTCTGTATAAGAAGTCAAACTCATTATGTTTTACGGCCTAAAGACAAATAAAAAATGATACAGCTTTCATATAATTGACCAGAACAAGAAAGAAATCTATGAAGGGAAAATAAATCCATTTTTGCATTTAGCTGTACCAATGATAATCATCACATTTTTCTGATTTAGCATATTGTATGCATTTCATTTTCTCAGTTCCTCCACCATTAATGATATTTTAAGTCTTATATTCCTTTGTGTTGTAAGCCACTGTGTCAGACTGCCGTCCATTGACTTGGCTTGGCTTCTGTCTATGAAATCATTTGCTTCAGCTCTTAATTACAATAATTGGCACTGGGAAAGCATTTTTTTCTGTGATTCTCTAAAATATTCTTTAAAAAACTTTATCAAAGAAAAATGTGTCTTAGGGATATAGTTTCTCATGTTAATTTTGAAAGCCAAGAGGCTTTTGCAGAACAGTTACAAACTAGATGAATGAATGAGTGAAGTCCGCGCTGATTAAAGCATCCAGATGGCTTCTTGCTGTTGGCGCATTCTCTTCCCTCTCTCCATTCCTGCAAGTGGGCTTTTGGATAAACCTCAATATTGATTTGCTTGTTTGATTTACTGTTTATTCTCTAGAACTGCATTTTAACATGTATTGATCACAAATTTATTTCAATCTGTATTCTATAGATCTTACTGCTATTATGCAAATGAATCAAATTAAATTAACTTTTAAATGGGAGATTCGCAATAGTGGAAATAAAGTTTATATATTAAAATAATGATGTTCAAGAATATCACTGATTTCAACATATTAAAATTTTAATTTGGTATTATTTACTAACAATACTTTGCTACTATTAACTGATACTATTACCTTATGATAATCAAAAGTGCAATCTTTTGAGACCAAGTATTGAAAAAAAATTCAGTGCTTTGATTCATCTGGATTGTTTTGTCAAATAATAAAGTATGCAAACTAATTCCCATTGCTTCTAATCCCCAGCCTGTGTTATCTATAAAAAGGAAAGATTATCCTATCCATATTAATAGATTTTTCTTATTTAAGCACACTATTGTGTAAATCATAAATTTATATAGAAGATATTCACCTTACATCTGAAATAGGGAATATATTAAGGTAAATGTTAATGGAAAACTATGTTAATTTTGAGAAATGAAAAGATAAATACTATTAATTTAATGAAGTTCAAGCATTTGAGAGTTTAAACAGTTTTATAGTGATGCTTTGAAATATTTTCCGTGTTTACCTGAAAATGAAATGTATGATATATTTGACAAATTTCACGTGAACTAGATCATTTGGAGTATCTAAGATACAGTATTTAATAATAGATAATTTTAAATTACTATTAAAATGTCTATTAAATTACTATTAAAATTGTTAATTCCCTTTTGTAAGATCTACTCTTTCAAATATGGACATTGCATAGTAAATTATTATAAATGGGCTCAGCACCATGCTAAATTGATTACCCTCCATCTCCAAGCCCTGGGTTTCCAAATGCACCCTGGTTCATGTCCCAGCTGCTCCACTTCAGCTTCTGGCTTGTGGCCTGGGAAAGTAGTGGAGGATAGCTCAAAGCCATGGGACTCTGTACCAGAATGGGAGACTGGCTCCTAGATTTGGCTCAGCTCAGCTCTGGTCATTGACCCAAGTGGCTACTTGGGAATGAACCAGTGAATGGAAGATCTTCCTCTCTGTCCTCACCTTCTTTTTGGAAATATGCTTTTCCAATAATAAATAAATAAATATTTTTAAAAAGAAAATTATTACATTATACATACTTTTAAACATTTATTTATTTTTATTAATAAGACAGATATACAGAAAGGAGGAGAGAAAGAAAGAAAGATGTTCCGTCCAATGATTCATTCCCCAAGTGACCACCACAGCCAGTGCTCTGCCGATCCAAAGCCAGAAGCTGGAGCCTCTTCCATGTCTCCCATGCGGATGCAGGGTCCCAAGGCTCTGGGACTCGACTGCTTTCCCAGGCTACAGGCAGGGAGCAGCATGGGAAGAGGGGCTGTCGGGATTAGAACCGGCACCCATATGGGATCCTGGCGCATTCAGTGAGGACTTTAGTCACTGTGCTATTGCGTCGGGTCCATAATACATATTAATGAGATAATGTTTTATGTGTCTATTTGCTTATAAATAAAATAACGTGGCTTAGATAATGACCGAGTGATTCCATATAAAAATTAGATTGATAACATGTGATTAAAATGATTTTTGCTTGCAAAGAACTGTTGAAGACTGCGTTCTATATTATATCATAAAAGACAATGGGCTCTTCACAGTCTATCAGCTTACAGAATTCAGCCGAGGCACTTTCACAGAGTCCGAACTCTGAGTACTCACAAGGTGGCAGCAGTGTGATATTAATGTTGATCATGCTGTCATTCAAATCAAGAAGACAGACAAAATCTTGATCTCCACACACTGAAACATCTTCGAAAACTAAACACCAGAAAAAAAAGGGATCAGAAAAACGTAGAATTTGATATAAATATAAAATAGCAAGCCCAACTAAATCAATTTAAATGCAAAAATATTATGTATCACTTTAGTTGACGTTGTCACATGTGATGCTGAAGAATAAACTTTCCAATCTTTCACCCTCTCTTGCAAGACTGTTAAAAGTTTTGAATTTGTTTTATACAAACTGATGTTCACAAGTCCAGTTCTTCAGGTAAGTGCTACTAGAAACTTTTACTAGCTAAGTTCTGCATCCAATGAAAGCAAGCAAGCGAAGCCATGTGATTTCAAATGTTATTAGAGAATAAGTTAAATAAAGATTCAGTGTCGGGCCCGGCGCGGTGGCGCAAGTGGTTAAAGGTCCTCGCCTTGCACTCCCGGGATCCCATATGGGCGCCGGTTCTAATCCCGGCAGCCCTGCTTCCCTTCCAGCTCCCTGCCTGTGGCCCGGGAAGGCAGTCGAGGATGGCCCAAGGCTTTGGGACCCTGCACCCGCGTGGGAGACCCGGAAGAGGCTCCTGGCTTTGGATCGGCATAGCATCGGCCCGTTGCGCTCACTTGGGGAGTGAATCATCGGACGGAAGATCTTCCTCTCTGTCTCTCCTCTCTGTATATCTGCCTTTCCAATAAAAAAATAATAAAAATAAATCTTAAAAAAAAAGATTCAGTGTCATTAATGTCACAAAGACACGTGAGCTTCAAACTCAAGCCTCTAACCTTTTAGGCACGTTGCCTACATTTACTAAGCCCTAGTTCCTACACCGATGATGTGGAAGTGCTGCCAGTGTGATCTTGCCCTCAGGACAGGCTTTGAAAACAAACAGGTCTCAAATCTGTCATTGTTGCTGCCGTTAGCGTTTGATGCACATTTATATCAAATGTTGCTCATACAGAGGATCCATTTTTTCCCAGCAAAGACCTTTGTAGTGTAAGGTGTTGTTGTGACAGCAATCATTATCCTGCTCTCCTGGAACAACCTCATCACCAATGCAGTTGTCATTTCTCTCTCTCTCTCTGTCTCTCATAATTTCATTAGATTTTTTGGTCAACGTTTATTCCAATGTGTGTGTTATTATCACAAAAACCTTTAATGTACAGGCTTTTAATAATTGCTTTACTATTTTTCATGTCTGACTCTGGTTACTCCTGGTAACTACCTTTTACTGCACATTGAGAAAATCTGAGTTTCTGGAGAGAAAATGCCTTACTTAATCATACTTTGTTAATCACATTTTTGCAGCTCAGATATTTGTACTAATTGCTGAAAAATACTTAAAAATGTTATGTGTGTTTCCATTAGAAGTATACATGGTACTGTGGTTAGAGCTTGCTATCCCTAAACTTGGGGATAAAATTGCAAACATCATGAATTACTCCTTATGGATATGTGGCCTATGTAAAAAAAAATACATATAAAATCTTTCAGCTCAAGGAATTTTCCTAGATGTCCATGTCTGTATAATAACTGTCCAATTCAAGAAACAAAAGCCTTACAATACCGTCCCTTTCTTTATCAAGTATTATATTCTTCCTCATCCCCAAAAGTAATCACATTGATTTCTAAAATTCCTGATAAATTTGATCTATTTTTAAAGTTCATGTAAATGGAATGACTAAATGTTTAACTTTGGCTCTTTTAATTCCACATCATGCTGATATAATTTGTCTTGATTTTTCTGCTCATTTAGTTCATTCTGATTCATCGGTGTGTGTTAAATGATAAGGCGATAATATGTATATGCAATTGACCATGAACAGATATTTAGGTCTGAGCTTATCATGAAAAACACTTACAGAAAAAACTCTTGGGTGTATCAAAGTTGCAATGTCAATGGAAATTCTACATAGGCAAATTGCTTCACAGATTATATGTCTAACTTATGAGATGCTTGCAATAAAGTCACTGTGAGATTTTTAGAACACTATATTATTCAAAAATCTCACTGATTTTTTAGAACATTTTATTACTTTTTATGAAATTCCAAACACTGGAAATTTTATATGATTATATAAAGTTATATAGAATCTATCCATATAGCTCCATCCATGAATTCATTCTTTCTTCAGTTCACTTAAAATTTTACATAATTCAGTAACAGATGTAGTTCCAACACGCAATGTTTCATTTTTTGAAATTCTCAAAATGAACAAACATTTGTTACTTAAAGTTTGTGTGTTGGGAAGTGGAGTGGTCATCTTTATTTTTAAAAAGAAAGTAAAAATTGAGTACAATCCTCAATTCTTAGGCGCCAGTTAATAAATTTGAGCAATAGAGGAACTATAAATCCTATCAGGGCACAGAAAAGCATAATCAATCCACAATGTTAAATTGCTTCCCATTGAGACTCAAGAGCCAAATAATGTTTTGCCTGTGCTTACTTTTTAAAGTTGCAACGTTACAGAGACAAGGAGGTACACACACAGATAATGAGAGAACACTTTTGCTGCGATGTGGGGAGCCGTGCAGTTGGGTCAGATGGCATTGGTGTGTGATGAGCACCACTCCTCGGTTAGCAAGGCTACGAGGAGTTTCTGACTGCATGGCAAGGCCTGGCAAAATGTCTCCAGTCACCTCATTGCTGCCTCACCTCATTGTATGGAACTCAGTCACCTCTCTGATGTTTCATAGAATTCTCCTGAGGGTGTTGTTGTGGTTTATCTGCTAATGTGAAGTGATTCCTGTAACTGGTATGACACCTCAAATTGATCAATCATGTCATGATAAAAACACCTTTAGTAACGTAAGGCTATGACACACAGTTAAAAGTATACAATAGTACAATTGAGCCCACAATGTTTCCAAACATCCTGTTATGTGCCCACTTTTGTCCTGAAGTTTGCCGTAATATAATTAATGTTTTCCTTAAGAAATGGCTTGATAATATCTTGCAACAGATGGCAATCATGGAGGTACAAAGAGTTTGTTTACCATACACCTCGAACTGTTACAACACATGATACGACACATTTTAGTTTCTTACCACAGAAAGCAAAATATATGGGCCATCTTTTATAAGGAAATAGATGTGAACCCCCTCAAAATGGCTTAAAATCTTTATCTTACATTGGCACCTATATTTAGGGAAAGAAAACAGTTTATAGGATAAAAGGAAGTTTCTTGTAAAAGCCCTCTGTTTGTAGATTGGCTGAGCTGCCTTGATCCCTTTCACTGCCCTTTAACAAAGGAACGAAAAACATTTGAATCAGCACTAGGTGAAGGTTACGGTAATGAATGCATGATTTGATTGTAAGATTTAGCAAAAAATCTGTGTTACATGTTTTTATAAAATCCTTTCATTTATGATCTTTTAATTCAGTAATCTTAATATCTTAAGCAATATTAATTAGTTTGTGTTTAGTAAAAATTGATTTTGAGTATAAGTAAAGCACTTGTCACTATGTAACCACATGCGCTGCCAACCGTGGAGTTCCTGGCTTCAGCCAGGTGATTGCAGGTTTCAATGAGTAATGATTGTTGAAAATATTTTCCTTAGGATTGTCTTTTGTATTCTCTTAACCATGAAGTAAAAATGAAACAATTGGATATTGTGCAAAAGCTTGTGATGATTTGTGTATAAATAAAGAAGGCAACTTTTCTGAGTTGTCCATTATCAGCATCATGTCATAGTGGTCCATGTCTTATCTCTTCTTCCTATCATCTCGCTGATCCACGCATCCTTTGCAAGCTCTCAGTCAGCTGGAGCTGGTCTCCGGCACCGCCTTGGTTCATTCCCCAAATGACAGTAAAGATCTGGGGTGATCCGATCCAAATCTGGGAGCCAGAAGCTTCCTCCAGACCTCCCATATGGGTGCAGGCACCAAGGCCTGGACCATACTCTCAGCCTCCCTGGGCTGTAAGCAGAGATGAATCATGAGTTGGGCAACCGGGACTCTATCCAAGACTCATACAGGATTCTGACAAGGAAGGCGGGCCTTAGCCTATAAACCCACACTGCCTTTTGTGCCTGCTCTTTCATTCCTGATACTGTATTCTTGGCAATTTTTCAGCAGTATCCTCTGTTAGACTTCTTTTTGTCAACAAAGTACTTTTCATCTTTTTTTGATATATATAATGTAATATTATATTAATCAAACACAATAACTGATAAATCGTGACACTCATTGGCAATCTCTCTCAAAGTCACCTCCAGCAGCATACCACTCTGCTTCTTAGCATAATAATTTTTAATAATTTAATGGAAATGAGATCATAGGACACAGGTTCTTTATTCTTTTTGATCTACTGCCTTCCCCTCTGACAATTATTTTAAAATCCATTTATTTCATTATTTATGTCAAAATCAATGTGTATATATATATATATATATATATATATATGTCTGGATGTGCAATGGCTGAGTTAGACAGTAGATTTAGCCTTTAAGAAGAACGTGTGGTAGGCATTTGGTACAGTGGTTAGAATACCACTCTGGTCTTTGCAGTCCTTTAGGGAGTGAAACAGCAGATGGAAGATCTATCCTTCACTTATTAAATCTGCCTGTTCAATAAAAATAAATAGGTCTTGATAAAATACTTATTTTTTTTTAATTTAAAAATACTTCATGAGTTAGCCACATCCCATGGCAGAGTGCCCTGGTTCGGACTCCATTTCCATTTTCAGCATCCTCATCGTGTGTACTTGAGGAGGCAACAAATGACAGCTCAAGTGCTTGAATACTTTCCACCCACATGGGAGCCATAGGCTAAATGTCTGTCTGTTGGCTTTATCCTGCCCCATTTCTGGCTTTTGTAGGCACTAGAGGAGCCAAGCTGCATTTGGGAGATCTCTGTCATCCTCTATCTCTGATTTTCAAGCAAATAAAAATTGACTGTAAAAATTACATGGAAATGGTCCTGCAAAGATACTGAATCATTTTAACATGAACTAGTCATGTATAAAATTCTAGTTGCTTGGCCTGGCATGGTAGTCTAGTGGCTAAAATCTTCACATTGCATGCACTGAGATCCATATGGTCTCCGGTTCTAATCCCAGCAGCTACACTTCCCATCCATCCCCCTGCCTGTGGCCTGAGAAACCAGTTGGGAACAGACCAAAGCCTTGGGACCTTGCACCATATGGGAGATCTACAAGAGGCTCCAGACTCTTGGCTTTGGATCAGCACAGCTCTGGCTGTTGTGGCCAATTGGGAAGTGAATCAGCGGATGGAAGTTCATTGCTGTCTCTCCTCCTCCCTGTATATCTGACTTTCCATTGAAAATAAAATAAATCTTGACACAGGTACTCTGATGCATTTTATTAATTAAATATGTAGTAATAGTTAATTTTGGCATTCTTTCATTTTCATAATGACTACTAATACTTATCATGTTTTCAAGTACTTACTTTCCATCTGGGATTTCTTTTTTAAGATTTATTTTTATTTTCATTACAAAATCAGACATACAGAGAGGAGGAGAGACAGAGAGGAAGATCTTCTGTTCGATGATTGACTTGCCAAGTGAACGCAATAGCCGGTGCTGTGCCAATCCGAAGCCAGGAGCCAGGAGCTCTTCCAGATCTCCCACACGGGTGTAGGGGCCCAAGGCTTTGAGCTGTCCTCAACTGCTTTCCCAGGCCACAAGCAGGGAGCTGGATGGGAAGTGGAGCTGCTGGGATTAGAACCAGCGCCCATATGGGAATCTGGCACATTCAAGGTGAGGACTTTTGCTGCTAGGCCACACAGCCAGGCCATCTGGGATTTCTATATAGATTTCTGGGGGCAATGTAGTGCGGGTGGACAAAAGCTCCCCTGTTGGCAAGGCTACAAGGAGCTCCGAATTGTATGGCAAGGCTTGATGGGTATCTCTCCAACCGCCTTAACTCAGTTTCACCCCCTTTTACGTGGGCTTTCAATCACCCTACTAAAGAATTCTGACATGCATTGAGGCATTGGTGCTTGTCCTTATAAGATGGTTTCTACAACTGATGTGAGCTTAGGAGCTAATGTTATTGATAACATCTCGGTGAGTGGACCTTTAACAATATGAGAACCAATACACACAATGCTACAATTACGCCATGCCGTTCCAGGACACCTGATGGTGTATGTAACTATAGCTCTTGAACTTGGCTCAGATACATGGCACACATTCTAGGAAAGGGCTTGGTAAGTATCCTAAAAATTGATGACAATGATAGAAATAAGAGCAGAAGTTACTGTCATGATAAATAGAGATACTGCAACCTGAAAGGCTAGCCTGTCTTTGCAATTTTCTTTGGAGCATAGGAAATGTATCTGTTTCAGCTGTTTTTATGATTCTTTGGTAAGAGGAATTAAAGGATGCCTGTATTAATATTATAAAATTATATTTAATTATTATTTGATTATTTATGGGGTTATAAAGGCTGTAGTTGTAGGGGGATTTGATATTTGAAGCTTTTGCCTTGGATATTGTTCTTCTTTCCTTTATGACATATTTCCCATTAAATTGTAGATAAGTTGTAGAATAAAATTGTAGTAGCAATGTATTACTGAATTAAGATGTAACTGCATGTGCTTTGGCCTTGGTGTCCTGGCTGTTGCCTAATGACTACTACTGAAGAATGAATAATGGCTTGCCTTAGAGTAAAATGATTATAATATTTTGCAGAATTATTTTTAAAAGCACCTGCGTAACCGTGAAGTAAAAATAGAATAATCAAACATCTGTGCATGCCTGCTTAGTCATGAAGTAAAAAAATAGAAAAATTAGATGTTTATGCAAAAGCTTGTAATGACTTCTGCATAAAGAAGACAGCTTCTTGAGCTGCTCATGCTGAGAGCCAAGGGCTCATGGTCCACGCTTTTCCTTGCCGACTCCACACACACTTTCTCGGGCTCCAAACTTGGCTGCAGCTGGTCTCTAGCATAGATTATTTTGTGATCTACATTGCAGTTTTACTTCTTGGTTTTCAATCAGGGCATTTTAAGTTTCTTTTGTATCTATCTTTCTTTCTTTCTTTCTTTTGTATCTATCTTCCTTCCTTCCTTTCTTTCTTTCTTTCTTTTGTATCTTTCTTTCTTTCTTTGGTTTATTGTAATGGCAAGACCTTCTGCTACAATGTATAAAAAATGGATTTCTATGCCTTGTTTCTGGTGTTGAGTATAAAACAGTTCGCTTTGTTAACAAATTATACCATCAATTATTAATTTTGATTTCATGAAGACAATGATTCAATGCCATGAACTCTACAATATTTTGCTCTTATTTTTGCTCATATTTTTTCTCCATCAGGTTTGAATGAATCTTAACTCAATTACATGTGTAGGAATAATTTCATGGGCTATTCTGTTTTGTTTTTAAGCTAACTATGTTGGGAATTAGTAGTTATCTTCAAATAATACACCAAATTTGCATTTATAAGATAATATTCACTGACTAAAAATTGTAGCTACATCTATGAAGTCAGTGTGAAAACTGAATTAATACTTATCGAGCCATTGCTTCTTTGAACACAAAAAGACGTAGTTTCTAGTGAGCCTCTACTAACAAAACTTCTATTTACTGTTCAGGATATATCCTTGGTTGTGTGTGTGTGTAATGTCATTTTATTTATGTGACTGTCCAATTCATTAATTTTAAAATGATGGTCATCAGCTTCTTAACTCTCACACTAACAAACCTTATACAATGTGAACACATTTCCCATCAAAACTTTCTTGAAATTAAAAAAAAAAAAAGAATATAGGACATTGTTCCTGGAACCCTGCCTGCCTAGCCCCTATGAGAGGCCATAGGATGGTGGCACAGTGTGTCGCTGGGAGGACCTCTGACAAGAGTCTCAACAAACCAAGATCCCAACATGGCTTGATCACTGGGCATGCACCAACAGTGATGGACTACAGCCTAGTCTGTCTTCTCTGCCTCTTTAACAAACTGTGCTAGGACTTCCTAGTTAAAAATCTCTAGGAAATCAAATGTTACATTCATCCTGCTTTTCATCAGAAAACAAGTTTGCCTGGGACACAGCTTCCTGTATTTCCTTTTAAATTTATTGGAGAGTCCAAAGAGATGGACAATATATACGAGCCTGTCACAATGTTGTTGTTGGGTGGAAGTATTGTCAGGACCACCATTCTTCCTGCCCTCCCCACTTTCCAACCCTATATAAACTTGTGACTTCCCTAAAATAAATGGAGGTCCTTTACTGCCAGTTTGTCTCCACTGTTTCTGCTGCAGAAGAATACTCTTGCCTCACCCCTCAGTCGCCTCAGGGGCTGCTGGACAGAAGACCCTGAGAAAAGAGCATTTCTGGTAACTTAAAACACAAAGTTACCAATACAAAACTACAGAAATGGACTGATACTACATGAGAAAAAGAATGCACTCAATTCAAAGAGTAGGAAACACCAAGCTATTTCTTTTTCCCTTTATTTCATGATAGTATTTTTGTACTCAAAATTTTATTATCTGTCACGTTGCATTTAGATTTATCACTCAGTTGAAATGTGTTTTGAGTAATATGTAATTCTTTATTAGAAAACTGTACAAAGCAGTTATTTGGCTAATAAGTATAAAGTAGGTTAGAATAGCCACAACCCACATTGGAGTTCCTCAGTTAGAGACTTGGCACTATTCCAGACTCCAGCTTCTTTTAGGTCCAGATCCTGGGAAACAACTGAGAGGGCTCACATGATTGGGTTTCTGCCACCACATGGGAGATACTGCTTGAGTTCCTGGATGGTAGCATCCAGCTGGTCCATTAGTCACTGCCATTGCGGTCAATGGGGAAGGAACCAGGGAAAATGAGCTCCCTGTACACCTTTCAAATGAATACATACATATATACATACATACATACATACATACATACACATGGAAAGTCTTCCATTCAGGTACTACTTTATCAGAAACTGAATTTATAAATGTAACGCATCCCACACTCCATATTCTTTCTCATTGACATAATCTTGCCTAACATTTATGTATTAGCTCAATTTAAAACCCAAACAGAGTTGGATAATTTGGTATACCTCATGTTGGTTTTGGGTTTTGAATATTTTCAAATGTTTCCTAAAATCTATTTTTGTAAGACCGAATTAAATACAAACAGAATGAGATGGCATTAAATGATAGCGATGCATCTCATAATTTTGTAAAGCAAAATGGGAAAGAAGAAAGTGTTCTGATTCAGGAAACCATAAGATTTCTGTCTCAGTCCAAACTGTGTAAATGGAGAAGAATGATGTAAAGTCCCTAGTTTTCAATTTAAATGAAATACCTTAACTAAACAATCTCTAAGGTCACTTAATCATCTAAGCCGTTAACATTTGGCATTCTATATTTTTTATATGTTTTTCTTTATTTTGCTTTTAGAATGCTAAAATTAATTTATGTCCCATAGGAAAGTATCAAAAGTTACAAAATTTCATTTCTGTATATGTGAAACACTTAGGAAGAAGTAAATAAACTATAAATGTGCATCACCAAACCACTGTCTTCCTGTTTTAACTGAAATCTCACTATCAAGTTCTCTTTGTAATTTGCATCAGCATCCTTATTAAGAGAGAAATCACCCACATCTATCATTCCTGATTTAACAAATAATATGCTTTTTTTTTTTCATTCCAAAGATGCTTCATGAGCATCTGTTGGGAAGGCCAGAAGAGTGAGAGCTCCTGTCAACCGTGAACACCTTACAAAGGCCTGGATTCATATGCTAAGAGGAGAACTTTGGGGACATAATCGCTTACCAAGTGCCACTCCTGAGAATGCAGCTACAGAGGTAAAATTGGAATTTAAAATTAAACAAGGAAAATATTTTCTTAAAGCCAGAGTGTCAGCTAAAGATGGACACAGAGAGAGGCAGAGATGAGAGAGATATCCTACGCACTGAAATAATTTCCAACATAGCAACCATGGCCGGGCCAGGCTGCAGCCAGGAGCTTGGAACTCCATCCTGGTCTCTCATGTGGCTGACAGGGGACCAAAGAATCGGATTACTTTTCACAGCTATTCCAGGTGCATCAGCAGCTAGATGGACTGGAAACATAAAGTAGATTGCAAAGAGTGTTTTGATATGGCATACCCTCATAGCAAGCAGCAATTTAAAGCACTGCTTTATGACATTGGCTCCTTAACATGAATTTTTGAGGAAATATCGTCATACCAATGTTAGTTGTGTCCCTATATCAGTTCCCATATTTTCTAATGCTTAAATATTGTCCATGTTGCATTAATCGTGACTGTATCTGTCATCCAAACAGCTCTGAAAATGTTGCCTGCATAAGTACTCTTTTCCTAAATGTAAACATTGCATGAATCTGTAATCTAGTTTTTAGCTGCCCCTTGCCCAGTTTTCTTTTTTTAGATATCCTGTAATCTTGTGTATGTTACGCAAAAAGTATATGTAGACAGATGGATACATAGATATAGATTGATGAGACATATTTTAAACGCAGACATAAGCAAAATAGCAGTGCAGCATAATTACAGCAGCGAAATAGTAGATACACAAATTCACAGCATTTTGCATGATTTATAATGCAGCTTCTATCCAGTCTGGACCTGTGAGTTAGATCTATCTTAAGCCCAGGAAGAATCAGAGATAATTTTATTGTGGTCACTTTCACATTTATCAGCCTAGCCAGTTTTAAATAACCTAGAAACTCCATAAAATCTACTGACTGAACAAAATCTACTGATTTTTAAATGTAAAGAAAATTACCAAGGATGATTCTTTCAAATAACAACAAAAGCCACCCTAGGTTGTTCTCTCTTAATTAAACTCAAGGTGATAATAAATCCTGAATGAGACTTCTTTTTTGAACATACGTAAAATGATTTGAGCTTAAAGCTATGCTTAAAAATGCTAAATGATGCATTTATTATCTTAATGAGGCACTAGTGCTCCATGATTTGAATAGTTAGTGCTATAAATAATTTAAATGTTGCACTGGTGATGAAGATTTTAGAGATAAAGATGTGCACTCAAGCTATGCACATTAAGAGGTATGCTTTGTCATGTCGATACATTTAACTTATAAACCCAGTCTGTAACATCTTGTTGATATGCCACCCATGCAAAAATAATGACATTCAGAATTCCAGGGGGAAGGATTTTGGCACATCATTTAGGATGTCACTTGGTGGGTCTCATAGCACAGTGCCTGGGCTTCAGTTCCATCAGAGGGCAGCTCTTTCTCCGTCTTTCTTTTTCGCATTCAATTAAATACAAATCAGAAAATCGAATCCTATCAAGTCACACCCATTTTTAATGATACATTCATGGCTTCATATTTTAAAATCACATATGAATAAATACTTGATGAAAACATGCCATGTATGAGGTAAAATAGGTATTTACTATGAGAAAATAGAATAAAAAATATGATTTATAGCAGAGATAAAATAGAATGAGACTCTGTTGAATGGATATTAAATATGCTTTAAGTCAAAATTAAGTCTTGTATTTTTACAAATAAAGTGTTAGTATTTATATACCAATTACTCCCTTTTTGTTTTTGTATATCTCTTTCTACATTTGGAGCAGTAAAAGTTGTATCAACTGTTGTAATATGCAATAAAGAAACAGAGCTTCTATAGTCCCTTCAATTATGATCTCAAATCATCTGCTTCCTATAGGAACAAACCATGGGTAGATGAATTAATATGGTTGTATAGTGCAGTAGAACTTCAGAGAATAACAAATTCAAAATATCATTCATTCCTACAAAACTAGCCTATATGGTGTGCAAGTAATCTTGCAGGAAGATGATGGTAACTGGATGAAATTATTCAGTCAAAAAAAAATCTCATGGTGTATGTTTTAGAGAATTTATTTAAAGCCTATGAATTTAACTAAAATTATCCCCCTCAAGTAAAACTGTAATAAAAACTTTAAAATAGGTTTGATGATATAGTATCTGCATAGATACAAAGCTTTTTATAATGGATCACATTAAATAGTAAGCTCAAAGGTAACAATTTTCCTATAATTAGTCACAAGAATATCATAAAATATACTCAAGACCTGGAACAGGCGACCTGAGCCTCACCAGTTTCTCCACTCCTGGGGCTCAGGAAGCCAGCACCCACCAATCACACGGACCAAAAGACACAGGCAAGGTGACCTGAGTTCCACAGGATCCCCCATTCCCAGGCAGCCACCTCCACCTCATATCAACCTGTCTGGGGTCCTGGGGCTTGCCTTCGAGGTGGGTGCTGGGTTCATGAGCTCTGGGGGCCGGAATTCCAGCGGGCTCTACTTGCCTGTCCCTGGTCCTGGGACCTGCCAAAAGTGAAAGTTGTGGAGCAGTGGACATGGACCCTGATGCACATGGAGACTATGTAGCCCCTTCGGTACCTTTTGCAGAGGAAGAATAACAGAGCAAAATGGACAACTACCCCAGCATATGATAACAGTAAAAATCTGGGTGAATGGAGACTTGAGATCTACTACGGCAGCCAGTGGACATGGGGAGGGTTGCCTCACTCGTGAATTGGCAAAATCAACAGCATTTCAGAACTATCCAAACCACTTGATCTGAACTCTCAGAACATACACTACAGCGGGAGCCTGGGTTGATACTGAATGGCGATTCCCCAAGCCCTGGTACTGGGACATTTGGAAGGCTGTTGTGACCTTCCCCTTTATCTCTTCCCTTCCCTCAGAGACAAGAAGAAATAGAGAATTTGGAAACAATGATTTCTCCCACTTTTCCCTGATCCTCATTTTTTCCCACTCTGGTCAACCATATAATCATCATCAAAAATTAAAATAATAAATAAATAAAAATGAAAAAAAGAAAAAATATATGCAAGAGTACATTAAATACAGATTTTCCTAAATCTTGGTTGAAATCACTGTAGTGGAATTAATTTAATATAATCTCTAACCCTGTCTAACTCAGTGCTGAATATTATTTTCCTGGACCTGAAGATTTTCTGACGCCAAACTTGGGCCTGGGACATGAGAGGAAGACTGCTGTAACATTCCCTCTCATCACCACTACCATCCAAACAGGGAACCTGGCCATGGCAGCAGCCACCTGCCAGGACATGGAATAGGGCCAATTGGCACTTGGACAATGTAGGCATTTTAAAGTTCATTAAGAAAGGAGCTGGCAAGCAGCAGCAATTTTCCTGGATAAAAATCCCTTGATCTTTTTTAGAGGAAATGTCTTTTAATTGCATGTATGAGTTCGAATGGACCACAAGCCACCATGGTATTTCAAGTCTCTATACAGCCTTAGTACTGTTTAAATGCAGCATTTTCATTACTTCTAATTTAGTTAATTACACTTTATCCACCTTAATTCCCATGGCAGTTCTCATTGGATATAACGGTTAATTGCTTTGTTTCTAAGAGGCATAATGGTGAGCTATTAAACCATAAGTATTCCGAATTTCAGAACAGATACTTTCAGTTTTACGTAGTGCAGGTTCTTGGGTCTGTGATTCAAAGTTATCCAAGTAGCTGTAACATGCATGATCTAATCCAGCTGAGATGTTTTTAATGTTCCAATTATTTATATTCATCCTTTAATTGCTTTATTCATTGCCATTTTATCCCTTATTTTGCACTAAGATAAAGCAAATTAAGTTTCCTTGTTCTTTTCTTACCTACGAGAAAAGCATGCGTTATGTAAATGTTTGAACAAATAATGTGGTAAATAAACAAGCATCTCTATAAAAGATTAAAGTTTTTTATTAATACATGGTTATTTTAAACTTAACTAGATTGTATAACAATGAAAGTTCTATGCAAGTTATATTTATTACATGTTAATTAAGCATGAATGGAACATACCATTTTTATGATGACATTACATCTTTCTTAAAAAAAATCAGTATATTTGGAGTCAGTCGTGGATGAGAAAAACTGAACAAGGCAAAGAATAAGAATAAAATGATTCAAATTGGGCACAGCACAATAGTATAGTGGCTAAAGTCTTTGCCTTGTACACATGGGGATTTCATATGGGTGCCAGTTCTCATCCTGGCAGCCATGCTTCCCATCCAGCTCCCTGCCTGTTACCTGGGAAAGCAGTTGAGGACGACCCAAAGCCTGGGGACCCTGCACCAATGTGGAAGATCCAGAAGAGCCTCCTGGATTCTGGCTTTGGATTGTTTCAGCTCCAGCCATTGCAGCCACTTGGCTAGTGAATCATCAGACAGAAGATCTTCCTAGCTGTCTCTCCTCCTCTCTGTATATCTGACTTTCAAATAAAGATAAATGAACCTTAAAAAAATAAATAAATAAACTCTAACACCACTCTTAAGAGCCCCAGGCCTCGTGCTGATGCAACATTAATGGCCTTCTAAGTTCCTTGTATTCACCACCACTAGCAGGCAGTATCTATGGACACAGTAACAGGTGGTGCCTAAATTACAGGAGTCTTAACTCTTGCTTCTGCTCAGAACTTCTATCCTTGCTAAGGAGTATATAGTCAAATGTCTCCCACTGCACTGCTGATGGGTAATTGTTTGATGAGTACTATAAATTATTCTAAGGGAGGACAAAACAACGTAAGTCAAAGAGAAGGCGCCATTTCGCAGGAGTTTGCAGCAACTGCCTTCTATCCCCAACAAGAGGTAAACAGTGCATTTGGGCAGCATCTATTCCAAATGAAAGTTTGTTGAGCACTTAATTTTCTATCTGTTTTGATTTTTAAAATTTGGTTTTAAAAATGAGAATTACTGAGAACAAGGGAGAAACAGAGAAAGAGAGCTCTTCTACCTGCTGGTTCATTCTTTGGATGGCCAAAACAGCTAATATTGGACCAGGCCAACTCCAGGCATCAGGATCTTCCTCTGAGTCTTCCACATGGGTACAGGGACTCAAGTACTTGGAGCATCTTCCACCGCTTTTCCCAGAGATGCATTAACAGAGGGTTGGATCAGAAGTGAAGAGGCCGTAACAGAACCAGCATCCATATGAGCCACAGGAGTTGCAGTCAGTGGCTTTACATGTTATACCACAATACTGGCTCATGGATGCTTAATTTTAACACATCTATGACAAACTTAGCTACTAACCACTGTTCCATGCAGAGAAACTGGCCCTTTTTCATTAATCTCAAATTAATATCAAAGATTTATTCCAGGATGAAAACAGTAAGACACCGGTATCAGTCCCTCCATCCAGGCTTGTCTGTTACCACCTCACTTCCCTGCCTCAGCCCTTGAGGCCATGGCATCACGGCTGAGGCTTCAATTAAGAAGACCTTGCTTTCGCTAACATTGGAGAGTTTGTGCATAAACCTTTCTTCTATCCTTAGATTACAAACTCTGACAATATGAGCATACCTTCTTTTTTCTTTTTTGTAAAAGTCACTAAACCCAGGCAATTAGTGGATTTTTGTTCACCACTTCCTAGAGTATTTAAGGGATTATTCAGCGATCTGCCTCATGATAGCTGTGGGCTCAATCATCCTGATGACATCAGGCAATGGATTTATTTGCATATATTTAAACATATTTCTATGTTTATCACTACATATATTTACATTTAATTGCTGGATTATATGTAACCCACAACGGATTATCAACACTTGGAAACATGCATTTCTTTTTTAGAGAAACCCTGGAATTATAAGATCATTATAAGATGAAGAAATGGCCTCAATGTGCATTAATTCATTAATGGCTTCAACTAAGAAATCAGAACAGATTTTAACCCAAAAGGGAATGGTTTGGATCAAAACTCGTCTTCTCAAAGTTTAATTTGAAGTCTTTTCAAACTGAATCTTTTTCCTGACCCCTTAGTCAGAAATCATTTTATGTCCTTTTTCTGGATTCAGGTTAAATTGCCTAGCACATGTACCCTGATACTGAGGCTGGCCGGTGAATGTATGCTAAGAGTTCTTTCAGGACAAGAAGCACTGTGCTACAAGAGACACCACCTGGGTCTCAGTCCCTGTGATCATCGCAGCTGATCCAAAAACCTCCCTTGAACTGGGAGTGCCTAGGTATACTCCTTTGCATGGAAATATCAAAATAAACTTCCACAGTGAAGAATGAGTCTTTTAAAAAATTGGCTTATATACTTGAAAAAAAATAGGCTAAAATAGAGGAGGAGGAAGATTTTTCATCTGCTGGTTCAGGCCTCTGAGGTCCACACAGGACAGGACTGTGGCAGGCCAAGCCCAGGAGCTTCTCGGAGGTCCCCCACATGCTTGACAGGGACCCAACACGTAAGCCGTCTTGTACTGCTTTACTGAGGCCATTGGCAGGGAGCTGGATCAGACGTGGATCAGCCAGGATATGAACTGGCTCCCTGACATGCAGCACTGCTCTTGTGCTTAAGCTACAACACCATCCCTCACTTTTCATACATCTCAGTGGTAGAAAATAATCTGAAAATTTAATAGGCAGGCTCCTGGATAGCAATAGACTAAAAAAGGTGGGATTCAGCAACATGCACAAGTGACACAGTCAAAAGACTGAAACAGTGCTGTTATGTGAAACTCGCTTTCTTGGAAGCCTAAACATTTCCATTTATATCACAAATATTGCAGCAGATATTCTGAGAAGGTTTATAACTAGAGTGAAATAGTAAAGGAAAGCTAATTATTGTGCTGGACAAAAATTTCTACCATTAAAATTCAAAAAACTATTCTTATCAGTTATTTCTGTATTAAAACAATAAACTCCAGTAAGAAAGGCACAGGCATATTTATCTAAAATAAATAAAATTGGTCAGGAAATACTGAAATACAATTTCAGTCAGTAGTCCCATGCAAAAGTATCTGACTTATACTCTAACAAACTTATTGGTGGTGAATTGGAGATTTCCTCAAAGCGTACAACAATTCACGCTAAGAGCAGAAAAAATGAACTTTGAAAGGTGATCTAATTCACTTGGTTAGCAAGTTGACTTGGGTTGCCTGCGTTTGGCAGCCTTTCTTTTATCGTGTGTGTGTTTCTCCTTCCTAGGAGGTTAATGTAACGCTGCATATCCTAAAATGACCAGAAGATTAAAGCGTAACAGATCTATCAGTCTTCCAATATTTTGCTTCTGCTCTCTTGAACCTCACTTATGTTGTTGACAAGAAGAGGGCTTTGACCTTCCTATTTGAATGAGCACTCAAGAATAAATGTTTATGCCCAATAACTGGTTACTATCACTTGACAAATAACATAACGCAGCTCCCCTTTGATTCTTTTTTACAAAATCATTTATTTTCTTTATTTGAAAGGCATAACAAGAGAGACACACAGAGAGACCTCCTGTCTGCTCTTTCACTCTCCTGCTGCCAACAGCTACCAGAGCTGAGTACAGTCAAATCCAGGAAACAGGAACAAGGAAGCAGTCTGGGTGTCCAAGTTAGGAGCGTGGCAAGGATCCAAATACTGGGTTATCCCTGGCTGCCCATCGGAATATATGCCAGCAAGAAATGGGAATCAGGAAAAAAGTTAGGACTGCAATCCAGCACGATCCAGAGGATGCAGCCATTGCAACAGTATCCTACGATTATGCCAATGCCAAATGCCACCTTCCAAATTCATATGATTTAAAATTCTTATCATTTATAACAACCCATGTCATAGTACAACTTTTGCTTAGACAATATAAATTACAATAATGATTTATTCTGAGTTTACATAAAATTATTGCTTATATTTGCAGGCCTGTATTAGCCCATATTATAAAATATGTTGACAATATAGAGCATGCATGTGCATGGGCACATATATTTTCTATATGATTACAATGATTTTCTCTCTTACAGAATTTCAAAACTATATAATGTTTTGATTCTATTGAATGCCATAATGTATACAGAGCCAAAAGTGTTCTTTTCCTTAAGAAACATCTAGCTCATTGCTGCGTTACGTTAGTTTCGTCATCATTTGGATCCCAAAACCTCCCTAACGATGAGAAAAATAAAATTTCTGGAGCAGAATTGTGAATGTACTTGACTGACTTCTTTATGAAATTTGCCCTCCAAACATGTGTAACCATGTGTGCACAATCTAGCATATATTGAAGCACCTCCCACAGGTGTTTTACTCCCATTACTCTATCTGTTCCACCACTAGTTGTCTGCTTCCAACCTCCTCCACCACTGCAGGACCCCTGCCTGAGGACTGGGCTCTAATACAGCAAGTCATCTCTGTTATCTCGTCTGGTCCTGTGAGTGACAGAGTCAGGCATGTGATGCCTTGCAAGACCCTGTGTCTTTCTTAAAACAGAAAATTGTTACTGATTCAGTCAAATGACATCATCAAAATCATGATGATTGAAACCTCCCAGATGTCATGAAATGTAGGAACTTATTCTGTGGTTAATCTCATGGATTCTGATATGAATGGATAAATAAGTAACTTATTGTGAAGGCTGTTTTGATATTAAATTTTGAGTTAAGAAGTATTTCAACATTCTCTCTCTCTCTCTCTCTCTCATCCTCTCTCTCGCTCACACACACACACACACACACACACACACACACACTCAGCTCCTGGCTGTTCATTCTTTGACTTAGGCTGGTAGACCACCCGTTGTATTAATCAGAGCCACTGCGCCATTTCAAATTCCTTTCCTTACAATGTATATTGAGTGATCAATTATTGTTCATAGCCTTTCACAGGCAATGTGAATGTTTGCTTTCAAATCCATTTTTCACCCTACTCTTTGGTAGCTCCATGTTGCAGGTGACACCTGGAAAACAGGCTTTCAGAAGACTGCTTTAAGCCAGACTCAGCCAGTGAAAAATATTGGCAATAGCAAGTGAAGCACGCGTAAGATGCAGCTTGGTATTTCATGTTCTCTGCTTTGGGTGGCAACATGTTATGGCAGTTGTCACCATGTGTTTTAACCTCTTGGTTGGTTCCCTAAGCTTCTTCATCTTCTGGGGACTCTGTTAGGATTGTAGCTCCTTCCAGGTGATAGGAATCCTGACACAAGCATCACCCGTTCCACCTCAAGAGTGACAGGAACTTTTGGCCATTGTTTATCTCTAATTTGCCCTAACACTGTCAGTTCTGATTCTCACCTTGTTTGTCATCCGTGTGCCAGTTCTCTTTGCTGTTTTCTCTGTTTGAAATACCTGAAGTGACCTGAATTTCCTGAATTGATTCCAACACAAACATACTGCAAAATGCACCGTGAATGTTAAACAATCAACTTGCTTAAGGTAGAGGTTTGTCTAAATGAGATGCGGTTTGCCAATCTGTAAGGTGTAAATAGACTCATTACAAGTAATTGTAAGCTATCAATGAGTGAAGGAACGGCATAGGATTGGGACTTGGACCCAGCAAAGCACAGCAAATTCACGAGAGCCAACTCTGACACTCGTTGCACTATGATTCTGTGTTCACTGGACATATTTTCACTTGCCAGGCTATATTTTGATTTTCAGATATTCCTAAGATGTAAGAATTAAAGTTAAATATAATAAATTCTTGCTCTCAAAGTAAACCAAATAGCAAACGGTCATTGACTAACCGTGCATGATAACTTATGCAACTTTAGGTACCAATTTGGTTCAAGTGTCAGATTCAGCAAAAACTGGTTAATTTGATAACCTCAATATAACAGCACATTAAAACTGCTCTGTCTTATTGCTTCACTTTTAAAAGTACGAAATTACTAGTAGGACAGTTTCACAGCAGTAGAACAAACAACAAGTTTCTAACTTTCAGATTTGACTTAAAAATTAGGGAGATTAATGTTTATTTTAAAATCATATTATTTTATCATGATTTTGTACCATGTATTAATGGTGTTTTGACTGACTGTTCTTGTGGTAAACAGCATAATCAGGATTAACATTCAAATTTAAGTTATTTAAAGAATTTGACATATATTTGTGTTATATAAATGCGTAGTTATGATACATACTTATATCATTAAGGCATGCATACATCACAAATTACTCACCGAATTACTAACTTCGAGAATAGAATAATTATCAACAATACTTCCCAAGAAAAAACATCAGTTGATTACTTTCCTTGCACCAGAGAATGTGCTAAAAAACGTTCCATATATAATCTCAACTCCTTTTAAGAGTCCAGAGAAGAAAATGCTTCATATGTTTTATTAATACACAATGAAATAGGCACATATGTTTCTATAAATCTCTCAAATCACACAACTAAACGGAATAAATCTTATTTTCCTAATTTTTTCCTGAAAATTGATTTCACAACATTGTGCTCAAGGACCACTGTCCCTTGATTTGTATTGGTGCATTTATTGTGTCGTTCTTTTTGTAGTAATTGGCCATTAAGAATAATGGTAAAAAAAAAAAAATTCAACATATACAAGGTTGGATTCCCAAAATACAGTTTTCTGGTACCACTTGCTTTTAACTGCTCTAATTCTAAAATTTCATTAGAGTCACCATCTTGTGTGTCTTAAGCATCCTTAAAGAAAACTTCTAAATATCTTTTCTCCATCCCTTCGCTCCTTCTGAAAGAACTCAATTACCTATTATATAGATCGCTAACATCCCTAACCTCTTTGCAAATAAAAGAATGCAAGCTGAGCTTTATTCTTAATTACCTGTGACTCCTTACAGAGGAATCTGCTTTGAGACAGTGAAAAGCCCTTGATGACTGGAGTGCGACTTTTCCACCTGGAGCTGCTGGCACAGGTCAAGGTGTGTTGTGACATCCTTGTGTCTGCTCCAAATTGGGAGTTACGGACTGATATTTCCTCTCTGGGAACAAAGGGATGCTTCTGTTGAATGGCTTCCAAATGGAGGGCAGCCACAGGTACGTTCAGATGGCGTCTTTGCGCAGCAGGCTCTGGAGCTTTTCTTTCAGGGAGCCATTCTGTGTCATTAAAATGTTCTTCAGCTTTTAGCTCACTCAATCATAAATAAAGTGCCAGAAGTTTCCTATCGCTTTATGTTTCTGCTGACGTTGTAAGCAGGACCAAAAGTGATGAAAACGGGAGGATGGACTATGGAACATTTATTTCCCAGTCACATTTAAAATTAATTGTAATGCTTGAGTGATTAGGATTCTACTGCAATGAAAATATTGAAAGCAACAACCACTCTTTTAGGTCACACTTTTGCAATTTAGATTTAGCTGATTTCTGATCTGGGGTCAGAATAGGCAGGGGATTAGAAGTAGGTAAGTTAGAAAATAATCCTATGGCTTAACCCCAGCCCCTCAGTACTCCTCTCCAGAGGTACATCTGAACCGTTGGCTTGAAGAGGACTCTGAACATGGACACACTGAGCTGTGCTTGGAGACATCTTCCCTGCAGACGTCTGGCACACTGAACTCTCCGTACTTCTCTGTATTCCTTCACAGGCCTTCTTAAACCAGCTGGATGGATGCCTTCCTTCACAGGCCTTCTTAAACCAGCTGCATGGATGCCTTCCTTCACAGGCCTTCTTAAACCAGCTGCATGGATGCCTTCCTTCATAGGCCTTCTTAAACCAGCTGCATGGATGCCTTCCTTCACAGGCCTTCTTAAACCAGCTGGATGGATGCCTTTCCCACCTTAACTCTCTTAGGAATTCCTGCTAGTTTCACTCTATTGTCTCTTCTGACTTTCTGCCTCTTTGTGCAGCATGGCCTCTGGCTGCACAGAAACTCGTAATCTGCGTTCTTTACCTGGGAAGTGTTACTCAACCTTAGAGATCCAAATCCAAGCCTGGAGTCCTCCTTAGCAATCTGCTCTATCTCCACTCTACACTCATGCACAATGAAGACCAGCATTCTAAAACAGAATTAGACATGGAATTGTTTGTTTCTCAACTCTGAATCTATGAGGGAATTTGTATTCAGTGAGACAACAGTAAACTACTCGAGGCTACTAAAAATGATCAGTGCACAGTGACAACAAATATGTTGTGTAAAAATGGATAACTGAATGCATGCATTAATTAGTTCAGGAAAATCAGGGAAGGGTACTTGAACAGATGAATTCATACATAAATAAGTCAACATAAAAAAGAGAGGAATTTACCAGTGGGTCCATTTTAGATGGATATTTTCTTTTTCCACCTGTTACTTTTTAAAAAAGTAAAATGTTACTTCTTTAACATCAGAGGGGTTTCTTATGAATGTTCATGCAATCATTTTAGGCTTACAGGAAATAAAACAAGTAAAGCTAATCAGAGATTATCTAATATTTTATAAACAGAAATAGTCAATATGTATGACGATATTGTATATGTATGTGTATATGATTTTAATATATTAAATAAGTTGGAAGGAGAAATGCAAACAAACGATAAGAGAAAAAAAATCAGACACATCATGGCCAAAAGGTTGTGATTTTAGTTGCACAGGGCATTAAAATATTTATCAAATAAAAATGTTGAATATGTCTTACTAATACTTTTCTTTGTGGTCTTTTTGTTTTTGGAGAAATATGTGTGATCAATACGTAGGTCATTCTTCAAAAGAAAATTTAAATTGAGGGTTAGAAAATTAAATGTTTCATTTTATTGCACAAATAAAAATATATGGGGCATCGCTTGGCATTTAATTCCACCTCAAACGGAATCTATGCACGTAGGAGCCCTGCTTGTTGATTGAGTTGTTTCATTAACAGTATGAGATGAGACATGCGAAACACTTGGGAAAACAGCAAGATTTAGAAGCAAAGAGTAAATTCAAAGAGATGATTTGAAGGTTATACGGTAAAAGTTCAATTTCTTCAACTAATTAGGGCTTTTGGGACTATTGTAATGTTTAGTTTCTAGGTCAAATTAAGTTTAGCGTCTTATTCTCTAACAAAATGAAGAATAAAATTAATAAATATTTTACAATCAATTTCTTTCAGTAAACTGCTATCATTTCTTATTTCCCCTTGCCTTTTATTCTCCTTGCAATTTATGTTAAACAGAAAGGCAGCTGGTTAGAAAAATAAATCCACTTGACTGATAACATCTGAATATTTTGAATTATCATTTTTAAGCTGCCTATTTAATAAATGTAAAGATGACACATCACTTAAAGGCTTGCTGCATGTTTATTGTTAAAATATAATTAAATTACCTGTCTTAGACGCATTAGTTTTCAAAAGTTGTGAAATTTTGTTTCCCTAGTTTTACAACTTCAGTACACACTCCACCAAAACCATTGTCAAAGACACTTTGACTCCAATGTATATGTCTAAGGTACTTTTAGATGCTTCAGATTTTTCAGTGTCCTTTAACCATCAAACACTTTCTTGAGTGTGACAGAGACAATATAAAATCACATAGACTCCCAGACATGTAAGTTAAGAACTTACTGTGAAATGTACATGCAAGCGACAACATCACGGATTAGGATGAAAAGCATAATCAGGTTTCAACACTGTCCACACCAGACAGAGGTAATTACAAAATCAGGTTAAGCATCTGTATATATGAATTTGATATAACGTAGCTTTAATTTTTGTTTATTTGAAGCTTCACAAAGCAGAACCACAGTGTTTAAGCTGTGCTTCTTTTCTAAGCATTTTAAACGCTGGCCATACTGTTGCTTTATTTTTTTCTGTGTTTCATTTTCATTTCCCTATATTACTTGACCATATGAATAAATTTTCTTTTATAAATATTTGTGAAGATTTATGTGTTTATGTGAAATATAGACTTGACAAGACAGAGAGAAAAACAGAGGTCTTCTACTGGCAGGTCTAATTCCTCGAATGATCACAGTGGCCAGGGCTGTCCCAAGCTGAACCCAGGAACCGGTGGCTTCATCAGGTGGGTCCAAGGGCCCAAGCACTTGTAGCATCTTCTGGTGCAAAACAATGTGCAACAGTGGAGAGCAGATCAGGAGGTGGGACTGATAACATGAACCAGCATCCGTACAGGATGTCACAAGTAGCACTCTACCCACTACGGGGTCCATTGGTCTGTTCTTCGGGACTGTGGTGACAATCCTATTAAGGTACACACTTATGCAGAGTATATTCTTTGAAGAGAAAATGACTATTGAAAGGGAATATGCATTTTTAGCACTTGTAATGCAAAGCCAAAGTGTTTCCAGATTAATTGCTGCAGTTTGTACACTGCCAGCAGCAAATGGTTTTTAATATTTTTAGCCCCATTAATTTGCTTGGTATTAGTATATGTGTTGCATGCATATAGCAGTGTGTCATTTTTGTTTCAATCTATGCAACCTTTCCATGATAAGCAGTACACAGCATTTTCCATATATCTGTTATAAAATTGACTTTCCCTTTTCTAATGTTACCATTTAAGTCCTTGGAGCTTTACTTAAATTGAAATTATTTCAACATTTATACAATGACATGTGTATGAACTTTACATCCACTCTGTTTATATATATATATATATATATATTATGAGTATATATTTTCCTTTTCTGTTGCCTTGTGTTTTTCTTCCCTTCTTTATGATACATATGCATGCTTTATATTCATATTTATGCTATATGTCCTTATCCTGAATTATGTTTTGTCAAATATTATTGCTAATTTTCCATCATATCTGAATATACACAATCATAGAGAAATTATACAGTTTTCAAGAATGCATTTTTGTTTATTTTTCACAATAATATTCATATAACTTAGACACTTGACTTTTTATGGCCTAACACATAATAAAAATGTAGTAGATCAAAAACACATACGTTACTTTACTTGGAAATTATGACAGATTCCAGTGTAAGTAGCCGATCAGTCCTCAGCCTTGCTGCTCGGAGATTTTTATGTTTGTATTTATAGCTCCAAAAAGCCATCAGAACTGTGGCTTAAGCTATCATGACAGCATTCCAGGTTGTCCAAGCCATTGTGCTTTGCTCACGTGTCTAAATTGGAGTTCTCATCATTACATCATCAAGGAACACACAATAATCGTGTAGCTCTCAAGTGCACAATATGCTTATCCACTTACACTTTGTTCACTGTCCAACTCAGCATCCTTAGATAACCCATCACCTCATTCTTTGTGATGGGAAGCTTATATTCTTTGTCCATATGATTGAATTAAATGATAAGAATATTGATCATGATCATGCTTCCTGTAACAGAGCTACAACTTCCTCCTATCTGATCATGACTTTGTCCCTTATTAATAAACCTTTCCCCAGACTTTCTTGTGTATCCTTTCTCTCTTGGCCTCTGGTAATCACGACTCTGCTGTTAGTTTCTGTGAACTCATTTTTTTTAGATTCTACAGGAGTAAAACCATGCAGGATTTGTCTCTGTCCACTTAGTTTGTGTTATGTGATCTTACCACCTTGTGTTCAGTGTGTGCATACTATTATATGCCATGATACATTTTTGCTCCAGCCAGCAGAGCCAGCAGTGTGGACATGGAGAGGGTCTGGGGATGAAGCACCAATAGGAGACCAGTGATGGTAGCAGTCTCTGCGAAGTCTCCCTTCATTGCTCCTTCACCTCTCCTTATGTACTCTTTCCCCCACATCCTCATTTAGCAGGTTATTGGCTACAGATGAGTCCAATTAGTCCAGGTGTTATAGCCACAAGCCCAGTTCCTGCCCACAACAACTTTAATAGCAGAATGATGGGCTAGTGACTATTGCTATAGGTCTATACTGTTGCAGTACTAGTTGGGGAAACAGTGAGGCAGACAGGGAAAGGGAAGGAGGAAGAGAAATCTCTGAGCCGAAGGAACTGAAGCATGAAAAATTTAAATTATAAACAGCACAATATTAATTCAACCCTTTAATAGATGTCTCAATAGATTGCATGGCAAAAATCAGGAATTTTCATTAATATTCTATTTACTTTAGAATAGCCTAGCAGTGTATTCAGTTTCAATAATGGGCTTCAGTGAACCTATGATTATTTTTATAGATGTTATCAAAAATAAACTTGGGAAAGAAAATAAAAGAAACAATAACAACAAAAAGTGGCAAAGTAGGTTTCTAGATACAAAAACTAAAAGCCTCATTTTTGGTTACTTGGGAAATCACTGAATTTTTCTTTGTTCGTTTGTTTGTTTGTTGTTGTTTTTTTTAATATAACTAATCGATTCTACATCACCAGAAGTAGATTCCTTTCTCCCTGCATCCTGGCCTGTGCCAGGGACCTTCCACATTCTTTGTTTTTATTGTAGTCAACCTCAATGGACTGACATGGTGACTCATCGAGTTCTGCATTTCCCAGATAATCACTTTTTTTATGTTAGCCATTTCAGATGCTCCTTGGGAAAGAGTTTATGTAGTTCCTTTACACTTTTTTTTTCAATCAGCTTATTAGATGCTTTTCGTTTGAATGTTGTGAGTTTCTATGTGCATTAGAAATGATATCAAATCTATGATCTGCAAACATCTTTTCCAAGATCATAGATTTCCTTTCCTTTTTGATGAATATTATGTCTGATAAGCTAGTTTCACTTACCCCCACTTGCTTTTGCTTTGCTTTTGTTAAGTATGCTTTTGCTTTGGTGTCAAAAGTGATGCCTTATCTATCAAGGAAAGTTTTCTCCTGTACTTTCTTACAGGTGTTTTCACATTTTCAAGCCTTACAATTAAATCTGCTTAATATAAGGCTCTGGTTTTAGCTTTTTACATATGACTATGCAATTCTTCCAGCATCATATAGTAAAGAGAGTATCCACTCCATGTATCTTCTTGGCTGAAAATACTGTGTGTGTGCATGTATACATAATATATTATAATATAAATTATAGGTTACATATTACATGTAATAAATAAATAAGTAAATATGTGATGTATGCTATGTTACATAAAATAATACTAGGTATTATTCAGTCTTTTAAAAAGGAAATATTACTGTTTGCAATAAAAATATTAATCTGAAGAACATTCTAGGAAGTAGAATACAAATGACAAAAAATACTGCTCATTTCTATGTGCATTCAATAATAAGTGACAGAAAAACGCAGTGTGTGACTTGAGTCAGAGAGGAGAGGGAAGTGGGAAGATGCAAAGGGTACTGCAAGCTTGCGGTTATATGGAACCAGCCAGTCAAGAGATCTAATCTGGAACAAGCAGATCATGGGTTATGCCAATGCGTAGTATATTGAGTGTTTGCTGTTTTTACTAAAGAGAATAGATTGTATAGGCTGTTAGAATGCAAAGAAAAAATAGACTTACTTTTTAAAAACAAAGGATATTTTCTTTACCTTCTTTTGCTCACCTGTGCAGATATGTCTGTGTACATATATACATCTAGATAGATAAATAGACAATAGATAATATATGCACAACGCATTTTTAATAAAAATAAAAGGAAGCACTGAAATATATACATGAAAGTAATGAAGTATTAAGGTATTTTATGGTCCATGTAGGTAGCAACCTACTAATGGAAAAGAGGTGAGCTCTTATTAGCAGTTCACAACATGTATCTAAGAAATTCATTTTCATACATTTTGCAAGGCCACTTCAAAAATTTCATGGAAAATTACAACTATAAGATCAATGTATTTTGATGAATTGTAGCATATGAAATCTTTCAAAGGTCTCAGATTTCATTCTTTAATAGCGCAATGGCTCTGTGCCTGCATCCTTGTCGTGCATGTGTTGGGATCGCATATGAGCACTGGTTTGTGTTCCAGCTACACCACTTCCCATCCAGCTCCCTGCTTGTGGCATGGAAAAAGTAGTAGAGGCTGGCAAAAGCCTTGGTACCCTGCACCTGCATGAGAAACCAGGGAAAAGCTCCTGGCTCCTGGCTTTGGATCAGCTCAGCCCCAGCCATTGCAACCACTTAGGGAGTGAACCAGCTGATAGAAAACCTTTCTCTTTATCTCTCCTTTTCTCTGTAAATATGCCTTTTCAGTAAAAATTAATAAATCTTTAAAAAAAAAAAGAGAGAGACAAAAAGTGGAACTTAGCTCCGCTTTCCAAAATAAGTAGTCTGTTTTAATGTATGGATTTACTTCACATTGACATTATACATTTGTCAATAAGAGTAAAATGTCTAAATATTTACAATATTTCATCATTGTTTCTATAAATGTTTATTGTTTTGAGATTTTTCCTCATGCAGCATAGTGAAATTGGAAATTCTCTTTGCTCAGTACTCTTTTCTAAATAACAATCATAGGGAGGAATTCTAATAAAATGCAATGACTAGAAAAAGGTTATAAACATGTCGGTATCATTATAAATTGTTGAAAATACGTTAAATTGCTTAAAAAAAACTTACATTTGGAAAAACTAAGGCAGAATAAAATCATGCACTGATTATAAATAATTTAATTTTCCATCTGATAATTTTTTCAATGACAGTTTTGCCTACAGGACTAAATCTAAAATTTCAATTTTTTTCAGGAAGTTTTTATTATATCATATTAATTAAAAATTCAGGAAATATTGATCTAAGTTGTCAAGTTACTGGTTGACACAATCAAAGGTATCAGTTGCTGTAATATATTAAATTATTCTATTTTTATTTGGAAAATATCTATTATATATAATGAAATATTAATTTACTGCCGAAAATCTCATTTTAGCTTCATGACTAGAGAGCTAAAGTGTACTTCTAATTGAGACATCAAATGTGTATTTTAAAAATGCATAGAATTCTGAATTCAAAAATAAATATTTTATTTAAGAAGAACTCAAAATGTTGCAGTATTTATGATACTAGCTGATGGTTTCATAATTCTTTTGAATTATTTATCTTAATCTACTTAACTTTGGAAAAATAATATACATATTAAAGTATTTTGCTGGCTGTAGAGTTAAAACTAAAGACATTTTAAAAAGTCTGTATGTCTAGCAAATGCGATAGGAAGTGAGGAAGTTACTGACCCTAATGATCGGATGTGAGGTCTCAACAACTCTAGAAGGAGGTTGTTTAGTTCTCAAAAGGATCATGGAAAATGGCATTTAAAACTCAGCTTATTCTGTTGCAAATATGTTTATTACCTACACATTATTCTTTTTCATGAAACTTCTGAAGATCTTTCAAACATACAGGTAAAAAAAATAATTTTCTTACTGACTGGTTATGAAAGTATATACAAGGGAGTGTAGAAAGTAGCCCAGTTTTCCAATTTAGGCAAACTCAAGACGGAAACAAGAGAAAGAGTTACGATTTCCAGAAAAACACTAAAAACTTAGTGATGGACACGGTGTATTTGCAAAATCTCAAGTGGAAAAATAAGGCTTAAAGGATTACAAAGAGAAAAATACTTCTTCAACTTTCTCACTTTGCATTTCTCTTTAACAAATAGTTGATTTCCAGTCTAAATATTTTATTGAAACCAAAAATGCTAACATCCACCTGATGATGGTCAGCATGTTTGGGTATATATATATATATATATATATATATATATATATATATATGTATAAAATCATGAATAGTGCTGCTATGAACACGGTAATGAAGTAATACAGTTTAAAGAGCTTAGGACAGCTAGAGGTTTGGAATATCTATCTAGAACCGTGCGTTGTGCTTTTCCCCCCTTGCTCTTAGGTTACTGAAACTGTATTTAAGCTATCGTCACTGCAGGGATCCGCAGCGCCCTGAGCATATGACTCCAACCACTATATTGGATTAAAATAATTCATAGAAGAGTGTTCACAAACACCCTTTGGAGATTTAATAAAAGTGTTATCAGTAATCATTATTACACTATTATGTGAGTTAAGAAAAAAAAAACTTGTGTAAGTGACCTGATTAGCATCAAGTCAAACAAGGATCAAAGATCTCTGTGTCAGATATTTTGGATTTGGCCAGATATTTATGTTTTGAAATACTTCTTATTAATTGAAATGTATGTCCTTAGAGGGGCGATGTGAAATTTTAATTTAGACCTTGCAATGGTGTCATTTTTAAGGAATACCAATTTTTTAAAGCTTTGTTTTATTTTCGTTTGAAAGGCAGAGTCACAGAGGCAATGAGACAGAGAGGGAGAGAGAGAGAGAGAGAGAGAGAGAGAGAGAGAGAGAGATGATCTACTATTGCTTGCCCACTCCCCAGGTATCACCAGAGGCAGAGCTGAGCCAATCTGAAGCCAGGAGCCAAGAGCTTCTACTGGGACTTGCGTGTGGATGCATGGACCTTGGGACTTGCACCAGTCTCGTCTGCTTTCCCAGGTTGTGAGCAAGAAGCTGAACTCAAAGTAGGAGAACCAGGACTCCAACCTGTGCTCACATGGGGTGCCAATGCAAACGAAGAACCAAGTCCACTGCGCCACTTCTCCAGTCCAGAGGAATACCGATTATAAAAAGATTATTTATGGAATAATTTTGAGTATAAATGGAAAATCAGATGTACATATAAATTACTTTCTGTATAAGTAAAACGGCCATCTAGCTGTAACACCGGCATTCACATTGTTGCTGGTTCGGGGCCCATCTGAAGCACAGGTGTCCAGCTCCCTGCTTACCTTAAAAAAACTAAAAAAAAAAAAAAAAAAAGAAAGAAAGAAAGAAAGTAGTGGAAGATGGCCCAAGAGCTTGAATCCCTACTGCAGACATGGGTGAACTGCAAGAAAATGCTCCTGGGCTTTCTGCCGGCCAATCATTGGCCATTGTAGCCATCAGACGAGAGGACCTGTGGACGGCAGCACTTCTTTGTCTCCCCCTCTCTCGATAGCTCTCCTTAAAATATGTTTGAAATGTGACCTAAATGTAGCATTAAAAACCATTGACTGAACTATTTTGTAGTTTGAAAACATTTATTTATTTTAAATTGGCTTCTGTAGGTTCTCTGTTCTTTTACAAAAGCATTTTCACATACGTTGGTCCCATTATTGTCACAAATCTTTTCATTCTCTTCAATCAAGATTTACCAACATACAGCCAAATCATCTGACTTCGGGAATTAAGACAATTCAGAAAAAATATTTTTTTGCTGTTTTGTTTCTTGGTTTGGTTTTGTTTATTTGCTTTTGCCATTTCAAATTGTTTCCTGCTGCCAAGTTTAAAATACTGCACTTTTTTCTTTTTTAATGTATTGGATTGTTGTTTCTTTCTTTGAAAATTTATTTACTTATATTGGAAAGGCAGAGTTACAGATACAGAAGAGAAAAAGATTTTTGTCCAAATTACTTACTTCCCAACTGCCCGCAATTGCCACTGCTGAGCCAATCTGAAACCAAGAGCTTCTTCTGGGTCTCCTATGAAGATGTATGATCCCAAAGCTTTGGTTCAACCCCTACTGCTTTCCCAGTCCACAAGTAGAAAATTGGAAGAAAATGGAGAAGCCAGGACATGAACCAGTACCCATGTGGTATCCAGGCAGTTGATAGGCGAGTATTTAGCCACTGAGCCATTCTACTGGACCCATTGGTTAGAGAAAAATCCAGTTTCCTAATTTGCAAGACTTCTAATGTGTGGCTGGAATCCTCCAGATCTGAGATTTCCTATCTAAGTCTAAAAGACTGTGACTCACTGCGCTTCTGTGTAGATAAAATGCATGTGTCTAAGTGAACGTCCTTCGCACTGTTCCTGAAAGCAAGCAGGCTTCAGTAGAAGTGTGTGTCATCTTTGTACTCTGTGTTCCAATGAAAGAAATATTAGTCTTTTTATTCTGCGTTTAAATTCCCTTTTCAGAAATATAATAATGTTAATGATGTGTAGGGTCTATGTGCTGAAGAAAGCTTTTAGGAAATGCCTTCTAATATTTTATCTTTTGAATAATTACAGGCTTCATGACTGAGGGCAGAGAGTGGAAGAAAATATTACCAGAGAACCCCAGAGGTTTCTGGAAGCCTAAGGTTTCCATGTCCCAAACCTGGGTCCCTCCCAGCCCCAGATCTGCTGTGTGCTGATGCTTTCAATCTGCTTATCTTCTCTGTCTACGTCTTGGGTTTCAAACTCTTATTACTCCCCTGGTATTTCTGTGATTTATTTAACAATAATGTGATAGTTGTATAATGTGTACATGTGCATTATTGTGTGTTAATACATGAATGTAAAATGTTCCTTCTATATAATAACTATTCCGTAAATAATAATCCCAATTAGTAGTAAAGCTCTTTATGCAATATGCTTGCTCAATCCAATTACAACCAACTGAGCCAGATTTAGAAAGGGGAAAAAAATATCAAAACTAATCAGGTTTTCCTAAGCTAAAATATTTGAGTAATTGCCCCACTCTCTTCCATTATTTCTTTGTCATTAAGTTGCTGATTGATTCATCACATAAGAAAAATCTACAAGCTAATTGCCAAGGACCAGACACATGATACCTGTTCATATGCCTGCCCTTTTTTTCCTGTTCCAGTGGTTCTACATTGGCAAATTACATTGAACTTCAGGGCATCAATCTGCATTGTAATGTGCATACAGAGTTTAATCAAAAATAAAATCAAGTCTGAAATTCATTTGCATTTTTGTGATAAACTAGAAAAATTATATGGGAGATGCCTAATGCAACAGCTGGAACTAGCATTTTTTTTTTCCCACATGTTTTTCACCTTGCTTCCCAGGGGACGATTTCTTTATCTTGGGGTAAGATGACAGGTAGGTTATGTCCCTAAAAGAATCTGTCATATGTTACAAAGCTGAGAAGTAGAAATACCTGAAAAACAATATAGATTGGAAGATCATGTTAACTTCTTAGGAAATATTACAATGAATAAATTGTATTCAGTAGTTGGAATTACTCAACAAAATATCATAAATATCTTCTTTTCAAAACAGGTATTTATATATCATTTCTATTATAAATAAAACAATATTATAGAATATGTAAGAATTTTATCAGTCTATTTTAGAGGTAATTATGGTATCTTCAGCTTATGAATTTAAACTTCAACTCTATTTTATTACCCATTTGTAAATATCCATTTACTGTTTCCACATCTAATTACTGATCTTTCCATAGCTTTATGCCACCAACTGAAGAGACTATACACAACAATTTCTTATCAAGACAATGAGACTGATATTTGCTCCCTCGTTTGTCATGCTCGGCATTCATGCATTCCTCCAGAACAGCATTTCATAAACCGTGTAGGCAAGAGATCCGCAAAATCACAGACTAACTTCAGGCTCTTCGTATCCAACAGACTCACTGATCTTCCATGAAAGTGTCCGTCTATAGGCAAAATGAATTTCACATTGAACGAAGCAGTTTTTTTTTTTTTTTTTAATTCAGACATAGTAAGGAAGACTTTCTGATCATTCGATTGATAAAATCCCTTTCTTGAAGTTGGGATATAGTACCCTTGGAGCACCCTTCCTAACAGAGTGTTTGGCTTCAAGTCTAAAACTCCTGAGTCCAACTTGTTACTGATGCAGGAAGCGAGCAAGTGATGCTGCAGATGGGGCAAGTGACATTGCAAGCAGTTGGGTTCCTTCCACGGACAAGGAAGCAACATACAGACTCACGCTTGGCCTCTGCCCTCAGCCTGACCCAGCTTCGAATGCTGTCGGCACTTAAAAACTGGAAAACCTGTGTCTTTATTTTTTAAATTTGTGTTGTTAAATTTCAAATAAGTAAGATGAAATTATTCTTCGTTTTTAATTTTTATTTACTTTGTCATTTTTAATATGACTTATCTGAGTCCACAACAAATCAGGAGATAAAAGAAATCAATAAGCAAAATATCAGAAGGTAACAAAATAAAGTGATAAATATGTTAATAATGACATTTAAAACTGCAGTTGTGAATATTAAAACATTTTAATTCATTTTTGAGGATAAAAGCTTGCATTAAAATGAAACATTGAATAACAGCAAGCGATATCTTTTTTAAAAAATGCTTAAAAATGGTGTAACACAGATACAACGGCTCAGTGGCTATATCTACTTTTTGCAATTTGGAATCCCATATGGGCACTGGTTTGTATCCCAGCTACTTTACTTCCCATCCTGCTCCCTGTTTGTAGCATGAAAAAATGGTAGAGGATGGCCCAAAGCCTTGGGACCCTGCACTCATGTGGGAGACCCAGAAGTTCCTGTCTCCTGGCTTTGGATTGGCTCAGCCTAAACCATTGCAGTTACTTGGGGAATGAACCAGCGGGTGAAAAATCTTTCTCTCTGACTGTGCTTCTGTCTGTATATTTGCCTTTCAATTTAAAAAAATCTTTTAAAAATGCAACATAGACTACAGAAAAAATGGCCATTTTTCGGCTAAATTGTCTATACCACTTCTAATATTCCGATTGCTCATGTACACTTCATATGACAATAAAGCACATATCAGAGTGGAGAATATTATAAGAAATGAAGGAGAAAATAAAGTAAACTCACCAAGGTTAAGAACAATACCCTAGACCCAGATGGTCTACATCTCAATCATGTCTTTGTGTGAACTAGCCCAGTAACCTTGGGCTGTTCAATCAGTCTGCTCTCACAGCGCCTCATGTTCCTCAGCTGTAAAATGGGAAAAGCACGGTATGAATTCCCTGGGTTTCATGGGTATTGCTTTTAAATGACAGAATGCTTTTAAAGCTCCTGGAGAACTCCCTGAAATACATGAAATGCAGCACAGGTATTTTCAGTAAGGATGTGACTACAGGTTGACTGGAGGCATGAGAATGGGAGCTGCATTGCCCTGTGTTGGTTCTCTTTGAGAAATAGTGCAAACCACAGTACAAATCATATTTATGTAAGAAATTCAAAAAGGAGAAACATTTGTATACTAATTCCAAAGATATACATTAGTTCCAGCCCCTTCCAAATCTCTGTCTACTCTTGGCAAGATCAAGGACAACCTACTGGCAGAAAGAAATGTCAGTGGGATCCACTTTGTCTCTGGCCTCACAAAAAAAAAATTATTCTAAAGTAGTTTCCACCTCCATGGATTTATTTTTAACTTAATGAAGCTGAACCAAAATGTTTCCATTCCTTGTAAGTCTTCATAACCATTTTGAAAGTCTGTGGTAGGTCAGGGTCAACAAAATTATTGTCTTACATTTTGGTCAGGTCAAGGTATTTCAAGATATAGGCTTGATAATGGTCTAAATTTTTTTTTCCTTAAATTTGATGTTCTGCTTTCATTTCATTGTGACCCTTATCCATGATGCTACAGTTAATGTCTAGCATTCAAAAATACTAAAGAATGACTCAGTAAATATTGTAAGTTTCAAGTGTTAAAATTCTTGGGGCTGGCATTGCACTGTAGTAGGCTAGGCCTTGCCCTGAAGCACTAGCCTCCCATATGGGCTTTAACTGTAGTCCGTGATGCTCCACTTCTGACCCAGCTTCGTACTTGTGGCCAGGGAAAACAGCAGAGGATGTCTTAGGTCCTCGGACTTCTGCATCCGTGTGGGAGAACTGGAAAGAGCTCTTGACTCTTGGCTTCAGATTGGCCTAGCTGCAGCCGTTGCTGTCAGGTAGGGCGGGCAACCCAGGAGCTGAAAGATCTCTCTTATCTTTCTCCCTCTCATTCTGGCCTTTACTCTGTAACTCCGCATTTCAAATAAAAATTGAATATAAAAACTCATTAAAATTAGTTCCTCAACTAGAAAAATGTGCTTAATTATTTGCAGTTTGTTTATCTAATGAATTAACTAGTAATCACTTTTTTACTGTTTTTATATAAAAGGCCAAGTGATGAGAGAGAGAGAGACATTTCATCAGCTGGTTCACTGCCCAAAAATCATACTTGAAGCTAGACACTGGAACTGCATGCAAGTTTCCATGTAGAAGACAGGGACACAAGTACCTAGACCAACACACTCTGACTTTACAGACAGATAGCAGGGAAACAGATGGAAGACACAATTAGCAGAAGCCCACATACTGGTGTGCAATGCACATACTTCAGGCAGAGGTCACATCTACTTCACCACATCGTCTTTTGGTTTACTAATTCCAAACATGGAGAGATCTCAAATCTAAATTAGGCTATATAGTATTAATTTGTAAAAAAGATTCAAAGAATATTGGCACATACTAATTTCTATTAACAAGACGAGAAAATAATCCAAATGTGTATGCATATATAAGTATGTATATATATATACACATAAGTATGTGTAAAAAAGTATAAACAAAAGTATACACTTATTTGAAGCATTTGCAAAGAAACAGGGAGACACATGAGAGAGAGGAGGGCAGGGAGAGAGAGGATCTTCCATCCCTGGGTGATTCCAGGAATGGATGACTGCAGCAAGCCAATAGCTTCGTCTGGGTCCCTGACTGTCCTTCTCTATGTAAATCTGTCTTTCAGTAAAAATAAATAAATCCTTTTAAAAACTGTTACCTAGACTGTAGAAAACAATGGCCATATTTTGGCTAAATTGTCCATGCTACTTCTAATAATCTGATTTGTCATGTACATTTTTTATAACAATAAAACAGATATTAGAGTGGAGCAAACTACAAGAAATGAAGGGGAAAATAAAATAAACTCACCGTGATGACCCTACAAGGTCCCAAGCCATGTTTTGAAAAGAAACTATCAAATATAAACAACATTTTATATCATACTTCTCTTTTTTAAGATTTATTAATTTATATTGGAAAGGCAGTTTTACAGAGAGAAGTAGAGAAAGGGAAAGATTTTTTATCCGCTGGTTCACTCCCCAAATGGTTGCAATGGCTGGTACGGGCTGATCTAAAGTCATGAGCCAGAAACTTCTTCCCACACGTGTGCAGAGTCCCCAGGACTTGGGCTGTCCTCTACTGCTTTCCCAGGCAACAAGCAGGGAGCTGGATGGGAAGTTTAGCATCCAGGACACAGACTGGCACCCAGACGGGATCCCAGTGCATGCAAGGGGAGGATTTAGCCACTGAACCATCATGCCAGGTCCTTATGTCGTACTACAAAGAAACACAGTATCAAATTATTCAACCCATATTTTTAAAATTCTTTTAAAAATCATGCCAAGGTCATATCAAGAAATTGAGAAATACAGAGGTTACAAAATCATTCAGAATCAGATCATTTACTTGTTTTGATATTAATTTAATGTCAGCAAGCACATGCATGAAACTTTAAAGCAAATTTTGTATGAATTATATCATCTATATAGCAAAAAGTTGAAATATATACTTATTGAAGGACTACAAATGTATAAATTATGTAACAGTCATTATATGAGTTGCAGTCAGGGAAATCTAATCAAATATAAATTAAAACTGTTGATTTGGTAGTTTTATGCTATAGGAAAAAATCTAATACAACTGATGTGTTGATAAAAAAAAAATCTAAAATCACAAACATCACAGAACGTGAGGACCTTGCTAAATATTGCAAAAATCAGGCAGCATTCACCATCAGATTTGCTTCTTTGTCAGAGAGAACAATAATACATTACAGGAATATTTGAAACAGCTTGGCTTTGCATAATGTGGTATTCATCTGTGTGCATTCTTTGTCAATCAATGGGACAGTTTCCTATTGTGTATTGGTGTAAAAGGGAGACTGAACAACTGGAAATAAAGAAGAAGGAGAAAAAATAAGTGCATTTTTATAGAACATTTATAAAAAATACCATGAAATGCTATTTTAGCTTTAAAAATAGCAGAAATTATAGTTCTATTTAGTGTCATCCAGTGTCTGGTTGCATCAATTGCTGTCATCCAGGTTGTCACCTCTAGAACTATTTCACTGTCTCCTGATGTCAGTGAAGATAGCCTTAGCGTGTTAATGACTACAACCTGAGAACAAAGCCTATCAAAATATTTTCAAGGGCATACACTGTGTTTTTATTTTCTGAATTTCTTTGAATGAGAATGTGAAATGAGAGAGAGACACAGGCTGGGGAGACAGTGAACTCCGAGGCACTAATTTGTGCTCAACTTGCTCACAGTGATCAAGGCAGGCACCAGGTGGTTCTGAAAGTTCAGAATTCAGTAAAGTTCCCCCAAGAGGATTGCGGGAACCCAACAATTTGATCCATTACATAATGCCTCCCAGAGGCTGCATTTTGAAAATATTAACCAAAGGAATCAGGAATCAGAGTAGAGAACTTAATCCAGGCATTGTTATATAGGACATGACCATTCCAACTGGCATTTCACGTGCTAGTTCAGATTTCTAACCTATAAGATTCCACAGCCGATAAGATCTAAGCTTTTCTGGAAATGTTTTGTTTGTTAATTTGAAGTGCAGAGTTTCAGAGAACGAAGGGAAGAGAGTGATTCCCTCCATGGGTTCTTTCCACAAATGGCACTAATGGCCCAAGTTTGAATTAAGCTGAAATCAGAAATCAGGAGTTTCTTCTGAATCTCCAACGCGGTTGGCAGGGACCCAGGGGTTTGAGCCCTCTTCCATTGCTTGCCCAGGCACATTTGCAGGGAGATGGCTTGAATCTGGAGCAGCATGGAGTCAGACTGCACCCATTTGTGATGGTGACACTGCAAACAGAGGCTTTGCATACTACACCAAATAGCCAGTCTCAGCGTTTTGTTTTAAAAACTTTCAGTGTTTGGATATGTATAATGCAAGCTTGACATATTTTAAAACAACTTGCAAAAGCATAGCTGATCTTAGAGTAGACTGCTCTTGAAACAGTATCTATCCGGGTTATTTTGATAGTTTTTCAAAAGACTTGCAGCTATTATTTAATTTTATGTCTTGTAAGAGTAATTACAAAGTTCAATAAGAAAATTTTCTTTGCACTATGCTTTCCTCAAAGGAAATGGTTATTTTCTTATTAATGTGTCATTATAATGTAATAAAAGCAAGCATCCCTTCAATGTTCCCACTAGAGTCAACCATAGTACAATAGAAATGCAGATGAATATAAAAAGCCATTGATATTTACCCCAATTTTGCTGATTTTATTAAGTGATGAATTTTTTTTAGCAAAATTTTTAAGGTGTTTTTATTTGAAACGCAAAGTGAGTGAAAGAGGGAAAAAGAAAGAAATTTTTCTTTAACACAGGCTCCTTCTCCAAATGGCCACAATGGATGGAGAGCTGAGGTAGACCAACTTCAATAGTCTGACAATCCAGTCTCTCTTAGGAATGTCAGGGGATCAAGTCCCACGGCCACTTCCTGCAGTCATCTAAGGCAAATTGGATTTCCAGCAACCAGGACTTGACTAGGCCCTCAAGCTGGAAACTGGTATTTCAGGCAGCAGCACAACCTAATGCACCACAGTGCACGACTCTCAGAGCACGTGGAAAATAGATAAATAATTCTTACAGAAAATACAACATCAATGTCAATATTGTAGTGCAGTAGTTTAAGTTACCACTTTCTATGCTGACATACTTAATCAGAGCCCCACAAGTCCCCACAACTCTACTTCTGATCCAAATCCCGGCTGATGCGCTTGGAACAACGGCAAACAGCCCATGTGCTTGAGTTGCTGAACCTCTTATGGAATACCATGATGTAGACAGTGGTCCTGGCTTCCTGCCTGTACCAGACCGTATCGTCATGTGATGAAGAAGCTGCAGGTGAAAGAATGCTTCTTTCTTTAACTCTCTCTCTCTAATTGATTACGGTTTTCAAAACAGTAAATGTATTATCACCCAAGTTTTTTTTAAGATTTTAATTCATACTTATTTTCTTTGAAAGAAGGTCCTTTTTTCATCTTTGTCTTTTCAGTGACATGACAGTGTCCTTGCTCTCTGGGATAGAGATTACATCGTTACTAAAGGAGTTAGTAACAATGATTTACTCTAACACATTGTATTGATAATCTGAGTATTTAAGAGCACGTTGAAGAAACTATTATTGTGGGAAGGGTTGACTTCATTTCTATATTTGTAAAATAACAAATATAGTCTGGACCTTTAGTTCTGAGTCATTTTATTTGGAAAAGACACTGAAAACTTTTTAGCAGGATATTCACCAAAATCCTAACCACACTTTCTGCTAATTTCAAGTATGTCATCCAACTTTTTTAAAAGATTTATTTTATTTTTATTGCAAAGTCAGACATACAGAGAAGAAGACAGATAGCGAGGAAGATCTTCCATCCATTGATTCATGCCCCAAGTGGCCATAAGGGCGAGAACTGCACCAATCTGAAGCCAGGAGCCAGGAGCTTCTTCTGGGTCTACCACATGGGTGCAAGCTCCCAAACAGGGAAAGTCCTGGATGGGAAGTGGGGCTGCCAGGATTAGAACTGACGCCCATATAGATCTCAGCGCCTGCAAGGGGAGGATTTCATCAACTAGGTTATCACACAGACCCAATCTCATCAAACTTTTCAAAGATAAAACACATCCATGAATGACAATTTGGGCCAATAATATTTCCTAATATTTATTCAATAACCATGAAATCACCTGTGTTTTGGCATCAGCTTCCATCTGTCCTTCTCACTGCTCTGTATCATTCCTCTTGCTCAACAAGGTAGTTTTTCACATTTGGGTCACAGCTTATCTCTTTTTACTCTCTTCTTTCATCTTTTGACATAATTACTAAATAATTCAATCTTTTAATTTCCTCACTTTGTTATAAATGAGCATTTACATCCCATTTCAGTGAAGCATTTGCATGCTACAATTGCAATTTATAATTTCTAAAAGCATAAATGTGGAGTTTTCAGTCACTAATTACAAATCTTTATATTCCTTAGTTGCTCATTAGTTAGTCATATATTGGTCATAATTATTATAACAGTGTCAAGGTTCAGTAGCATCTGAGTTTTGCCAAATTCTTTGCTTCCTGATTTATGTCCTCTGTAAGAATGATGTTTATTTTTTTGGTCTGAGACTGATCATGGTTTGATGGCTAATGAGAATGTCAACTATGCCATGTGTCAAATTTCATTTTTGAATTTTAGTCCACACTGTGGTAGATGATGTGATCATGTTCAATTATTTCCTTTCCTTTGCTATGAGTGCCCTGTACTCTGCCTCTTGTTATGATGTGACACATAAAACATATTTTCCTACAATAGGAAGATTGCAGAGCCAGGTTCTATAGTATATTCTGCTTTGCACAATAAAGTATAAGTTATTGTGGATTGATTTAATTGTCATGTATCTATTTGAGTGGCAGAAAGAAAGAGAAGGAGAAAGAGAGACAAGGAAACTTCATCTCCCCAAGTATCTTCAGTGGCCTAGACTAAGTCACATCATTGTTAGGAAACAAACTCAGTCCAGGTCTACCATGTGGGTAACAAGAAACAAAAATTGCTTAAACCACGCTTACTGCCTCCAAGCGTGTATGCTAATAGCAAACTGGTGTCAGGAGCCGGGCACAGAATCGATTCCAGGCCTCTAGTACTGTAACATAGGAGTTGGAACTGGTATCTCATCTTCATAGCCCACAACTACAAGCTCTAAGCAAAGGGTGTAAGCATCTTCACATTTCCATCCATCGAAAGGACAGTGAACAGCATGTGGAATCAGGACCTCAGCCTCTGTTTTAGAGTCAAAAGATGTCTGCAGCAGAACTTAGAGTGAGGAAGAAAGTTACCAGATGGTGCCTTTGGCAGGTGCTATCCACAGGTCATGGAGAAATGATAGCACCATTCAGGCTGTCAGAGACAATTTGAATATTTTAGCATATAATATGCTATCTGTCTCAAGGAAATTGAGAGTGATCTATTATTGAGGTGAACATGAAATATTAAACTACTTTGAAACCTTTTCATGGGTTATATAAGATCATCTGTAAGGCAGATGTAAATGTTATAGGTCTTTTAAGAGACACTTGCAATGCAATACGGTGCTCCTGAAATCTGAGACCATGTACAACTTAAATAGCAAGTGGTTCAGGGCTATATTCAGATAATAGGAACACACCAGACTGGCCTGAGTGTTCATTTGGAATCAGGATTTATGTTGATAATGTTCAGAATTTAATGTAGTATAGTTGTCATATGCACTTAATGTAGTAATTACACCTACTTAGATGGACAACAAAATAATCTTTGGTTTGAAACCAAACATGTAATACTTAAATCTCTTTCATTAGCTCTATGCATGTTCTTCAGCTGCGTTAGTTACAAGACTTCATCAAGTGTGTTATTTATTTATGTTTTTATTTATGTTTTGAGTCCACATTAAGTGTAGACTTTTAGCATCTCAGCTTCCTGTTCAACTCTGCGTTGAAATCTGCCTCTGTTTTCTGTTTGTTTGCTTGTTGTTGTTTTCCCTTCCATGTTGTTGCGAATCAGTCATCCATCTAAAACACACTGCCGGGCCTGGCACGGTGGCGCAAGTGGTTAAAGGTCCTCGCCTTGCACGCCCAGGATCCCATATGGGCGCCGGTTCTAATCCCAGCAGCCCCGCTTCCCTTCCAGCTCCCTGCCTGTGGCCTGGGATAGCAGTCCAGGACGGCCCAAAGCCTTGGGACCCTGCACCCGCGTGGGAGACCCGGAAGAGGCTCCTGGCTTCGGATTGGCATAGTATCGGCCCGTTGCGCTCACTTGGGGAGTGAATCATCGGACGGAAGATCTTCCTCTCTGTCTCTCCTCTCTGTATATCCACCTTTCCAATAAAAAAAATAATAATAAAAAATAAATCTTTAAAAAAAAAACACACACTGCCTCCATCCATTTCCTCACATTCTGAAGATGAACACTGCAAGAGACCATCTCCAGCTGACTTCAGGTCTTGCCAAGGAAGCGTGGATCCTTGAGAAGGCAAGCAGAGTCGTGGACCACTATGATGAGCTCATAATGGACAACTCAGCGAAGTAAACAAACACAGAAATCATAATAAATTTTCCACAACATCCAATTGTTTCATTTGGACTTGATGATTAAAACAATGCAAAAACAATCCTAAAAATATTACCATTTTACTTCAAAGAAAACATTTTCAGCAAGACATTACTCATTCAAACCTGTAGTCACCTGGCTGAAGCCAGGAACTCCACAGTTGGTTACATAGTGACAGGTGGCTTACTTATATCCCAAATCAATTTTCACTAAACATAAACTAATATTACTTAAACTATGAAATCTACTGGATCCAGGCCCTTTCGGCATCTGTCCCAACAGCACGGCTTCTGCAGGAGATAGTGTCCGTTCTCTTCCACCTCTGTGTGCTTTCTTCCTCTTTTGAAAGTGTCTTTTGCCTTGGTTGACCTGCAAACGCTGTTGTATTTCAAATCTCTAAGTCAGGCAGGCTTTAGTTTTCTTTGCAAGTGTTGTACTTAGATAACGCCATGGTTACTCATGCTATATCTCCAACACAGTCCTAAAAAGGTAACTTTACTTCTAGAGTCATCCCATCAAAAATTAGAAATCCTGAATGATTCCAACATCTTTTTTGTTATAGGACATAAGCCTATTCATCATACTTTGTTGATTCCCTTTGGTTTCCTATCTCCTGAGTCCGTTGCCAGGGACATCGAGTGCAAGCTGCATGGCTTGCTCTCCTGATCAATCATAGTGAGCTAGTTTGATTCATCCCAGAAACATGGCTTGCTCTCCTATCTCACAGAAAGTAGTAAGAACCAGTGATCAGCATTTCTGCTCCCAAACGTCTTTTGGTTTGTTCATTATCGTAGTTATGGATCAACTTATTTTAAAATACAGATTAGATCCCATTACTACTGGGAAGCCCCAAATCAAACCACATGCGTACTTATGAGGAAGTATTATTTACTTAATAATGAGTCTTAAACGTGGCTTCAGATCTTAAAAATCTAGTGCCTGCACTCATTTCTTTCTTCTTCCACAATCCTCTAAAAAAAAAAACCAACTCTTGAATAATCCAGTCTCTTATAAATGCTCTGCTCCTTTTCTTTCTTCAGCATTTGAGCATGCATACCTTTTCATGCAGTATGTTACTTTTTTTCTTTTTGGTATTGGTTACATTAGACATCATGTGGAAGTCTAATTAGCATAAGGAGGGTCAAGATATGGAAGAATACAGGTAGGAAAAATGTTTCACGTTTTTTTTTCTCTTGTGTCTCTGGGGGAGGAAAGGGAGAAGCCGCTCTTTGCTGTCGGACTATATCAGCACCCGGGGAAGAGGGACAGTCATCTGATGATTCCTTAGAGACCTGTATGAGGGGAGAAGGCAGAGTGTTCAAGGGTGTTACTTGAGCAGTGTTGATGGTTCTAAGAAGTTGACAGGTTTTTTGCTCCGAGGTATAGAAAAGTTTTCTAAGGTCCATTAGCTTGTCACATCCACATTGGTGTATCCACAGACACAGGAACACAAGTTAAAGAACAGTGGTTCAACCTGCTCTTCTTTCTACACGCTGATGTGGCAGTCAACATACCCTGGTGGCTTAGATGGGCTGGTTGTTCCCCATGTGGATGTTGGCATACTACCCACCGCAAAGGTATTAGCAACTGAGGAGGCCCAATTCCAACACATGCACTCCAAGCTTGTACCACAAATCCTGTGATGTTCCAGGTGGCTATGATCTGAGTCTAGCAGTCTAGTTGGGGAGTGCCTGAAGAAACCTCAACTGGGATGACCTTAAACTTTATCCTTATGGGTACCAGCCAGTGCACACACCGGTGGATGCAAGCTTCCTGGTAAGTTCCACCACAGTCCCATACTTCACACAAACTGATGGGTGTTGAGCTTAGCCCAATCCAACCCAACACCTGGCCCTTATATTCTGTGGGTGCTACAGCCCAGCCAGTCTGGCTTAATCCCAGGCCTGGCTTTTGTGTCTGCTAGTAGGAGCTGCAGACTAGCAGGGAGTTCCCAGGCCTGCTCCCAACCCCTGATCCCACGCATGCTGGTGGGAGCAGGGGCCCTTCTTGCCAGTGGTCTACACTGTTTCAGTCTTTGCATGTGCAGGGGAGTGCTGAACCTGGCTCCACCTGCCTTCTCCCAATCCTACACCCCGCAAGTATCAAATGGATTCCTTTCAGGTGAGGTCTGTAGTCCAACCTGGCTTGATCCTACAGCTTTGTGCATACATCTCCAGCATCTGCTCTCAGATCTGGTTCTTTCACATTCTGGTGAGTGCTGTGACCCAACCTGATTTGGTCCATCCCCTGCTCTGACACCCACCCTTGTGCAAGTCCTGCAGATTATCATAAGCAGGCATGCTTTCTAGACTCAGCTCTTACACGTGCCAGCAGGTGGGCAATGATACTGTTTAGCCCAGCCCAGGTCTCCCATGTGGGTGGGTGCCTTGGCCTGACCCAGACATGCCCTCCAGTTTCCCCTCTCTAAACCATTCTAGTCAGCTCCCTCATCTACATGTCAGTGCAGTGGCCTGGTTCATGACTCCAGATGTCATGCCTTCCCTGTCAAACACACACCCAGCTGTTCCCACTCCTACATGTTCCCAGACTCCTTCCTGGAGCAATCTGCAACCTCTCTACCCCCACCTGGAGGCATGTCCTGGGCCGGTATCCCCACCTTCCCCATATATCTTTAACAGCCCCACACATACACACACATATATATACATACAAACATACTCTATATGCAACAATGCTGGTACACTGGTATAATCAGAACAAATTTGACATTAAATAGACCCAGAATGTTCACCAGCTGCTGGCTGCTTTTCTCCCAGCAGTGTAACACTTGCCAAGATACAAGGCAACATACACAGTTGCCTATAGCTGGGGTTCATGCAATATTTTTTCAACCTGTCCAAATCACTTTACCTTAATCAGCTTAATGACTTCTAAGCTAGATTCCTAGCAACATTTAGATTATGACAGTGTCCTGTCACTTCATTATTATAACTTCCAAGATATTTCATTCTACTTACATAATGTCTAGCTTCCTTAAATAGAGAGACCATTGTGAAAAGGTTTTGTTTAGTTTTTGTTGCTCTAGTATTTATGGAATATGAAAGCATGGCTTATGTAAAAATAAGCAATTTCAATAAACATTTATGGAATTAATGTTTTGCTTAGTTATGTAATACTTTCCAATGAATCAAATGACAATCATCTATCCCTGAACTTGTATCTGAGGCCAAAGGCATGGAGACTGTAATGAAAACAGAATGTAACATTGCAAAGGCTGTTTGATGACTTTCTCTTCAAAGTCACACATCATCAAACTGATAAATGTGATAATAGTGTTTATTTAAAAGGTAGCAAGAGCTCTAGAAGTAGATATTAGAAGGAGCTGAGAGCAACAAATTGATGTTTTAGCACATAGCAGTACCTTTGCCCGCCATGAGCTAAGCACATAAACATCACCATCCTAACCTGGGGCAAATCAAATGGATCGAGGCCGTCACCAAAGGATGCATGGGTGTGTGTGTCTATATTATATACATATATAACATACACATAGGGCTGGGCTATGCACCTGGAGTTCCAGGTTGCTCAACATGATGAAGCAATTACCGGAGATGCTAATCTCCCTGAGTAGATCAATTGAAATATTTTGTTTTGATGCTTCAATTTTTGTGTGGGTGTGTATGTGTAACAGGGCAAACTTTAAATGAGATTACACTGAGGATCCACCATTTTGTTGATAATTTCCTTAATCAAAACTTTCTGGAGTTTGGATAAAATTATTAACATTGATTATAACGTTTGATACTAAAGTAGACAAAGTTAGCATGAATCATTATCCCTGTTAGGGAGCCATTGAATGCAAACCCCTCTCCCCAACACACGCACACACACCACACACATAGTGTCATTTTATGTTGTGATGGGAAATCTGAGGGTTTTTTTCCTTTAAAGATTTTATTTATTTTTATTTGAAAGGTAGATTTATAGAGCAAAGGAAAGATAAATAAGGTGTTCTCTGTGCTGTTTCACTGCCCCAAATGGCTGCGACAGCCTGAGGTGAATTGATTCAACACCAGGCCAGATCTCTTCCAGGTCCCCCATGTGGGTGCATGGTCCCAACGCTTTTGACCATCTTGTGCTGCTTTCTCTGGCCACAGGAGAAGTTGATTTGAACTCGAGCAGGAGGGACCCAAACCAGTGGTCATATGCTGGTGCCACAGTGTGGAGGATTAGCCTGTTGAGCCTTGGCAGCAGCCCCATAAACCTGAGTTTCCAGGCTCATTACGAGATCTTTCACAAAATGCATGCTAACAGTTATGTTTACTCACTTTACTCAGGAGCAATAAAACTAACAGCCCTTTTATAAGCACCAGAAAATCTGCGATGTCTGTCCAGAGGGACTATATTACCCACCTGGCTCATCCTATGTTTGGGAGAAAGTGAAATACTAACACCCAGGAAGGAGAGAAATAAGTTTACCAATATCTATGGCTCTACTGAAATTAGAGCTCCTATCAACACTGAAAGAAGCACTTGTAGCACCATTTGTGTTAGCTGCTGAATCATTTTGATTTCATATACTGTTAGCATGAAATACCAAGTTTCCTAACCCCATAAACAGAAGTGAGATATGATTAGATATATAATTATAATACACTACATACTAGTTTTACATCCAGAGCTTCGGTCATGATGATGGCTAGAAATAATGACAAGTCTCCAATTTCCATGACTTTCATCTTACTTTTATAATTTTCTTCAGAAAAATTCTTAGACATACATACAAGGCTAACTATGCTTACGAAAAAAAATATATATATATATATTTCTGAAAACAAGCAAGCCCAACAGTAACTTGAGAGAAACCCCTCTGACACTTTGAAGTTTGTTGTACCAGCTAGTCTAAAACAGACCCAACCAAGACAGGCGTTAGCATGTCAAAGCGTAAGCTTCATTTTCACTGTAAGGACTGCATTTGAAGTTAGTGCCCCGGTACCCTGGAGTTCAAGTGCATGCTGTTATTCCAGATGTGCATTGTCTCTGTAAGAATACAATTTCACAGCCACCAAACATGTTAAATTTATCAACAGTCATAGCAGAAAACCCAGCAGAAGTGCACTAAAATCGTGCTAGATGATTTACTTATTGATCAATGCATTGGTTTCTGTTATGTAGTTATCAGACTACTATTTAATCACATCTTATACCCAAAATAACTGGCTACTTTGTGCATTCTCTGAACACTGCACTTACATGTACTTTTAGCTTCCAACATCTTTAGAAATAAAAATGCAACTAAAAGTAAAATGACTCTATTTTGTGCCTTCAGAAGTGATGACATAAATATTTCCGGATAAATTGATTATTTTGAAAATGAAGGAAACAGAACATGACTTTCTAGTCATGGGTTGCCGGCCCTAATTTCCACCATCATGATTTCAATATGTTAGGGGAGAACATCAAAAAGTGAGAATGTACACTGATAAGCATTTATGTTAAAAAGATGAGGTGGCATGGTAGGATATTGAGGCTAAGAGTTAAAGGTTAGAGTTGTGTTACCACATGGCGGAAAAAAGCAGGCTGGGAATGCCTCTCACTTCAAGATAATTAATCTCAAATACTGCATGATTGACCCATTAAGATGTGTGAGTGGTGAAAGGGCTAGAAAAAGTAAAGGAAGTTAATGGTTTTACGCAGTGATATGTGACTTGACAAGCAGCACACTTTTATCCCAAAGGAAGCAGAAAGATTTGGGTTGACTAAGGCATCTGTGACCTTCAGCACCATGACAGTGCTTTAAAAATGCAACTTGGAAAAGGGCAAGCTTTTCCTAGCAGAATGCAAGCCATAGGACACAGTGGTAGGAAGACTGAGATTTAGCTATCCACAGGAAACTGAAAGAATCTGCATCCCCCTGCCACAACCCCAACAGAGCAGAGATGCTAGAGCTGGCCTCAGCGAGCCTCATTGTACCAGAGAAAGCACAAAGTCTTGAGTAGAAAGAGGTTATCATGGCAAAAACTTTCACATGAAGACGAATAACGCATCCCTCGGAAATACCAACAGTAAAATTTTGGAACATTCTGTGCTAATTAGAAGGCTGCCTGGTAACAATACCAGGCACCCTAAGAACAGAAGCAGACATCCGTGATGAGAGCAATAATGCGCATTGTGTTGACGGGGAAGAATCGGCACCATTCCCCAAGATCAGAAACACAGCAACAATTTCTGCTCTCATCACTTATATTCCGAATTGAACTACAGTTTCCTGCTATGATAATTAGCCAAAAGAAATATGCTGAAGGTACAAGGATTGTAAAGGAAAAAGTAAAACTGGAAACTAGGAGACGATTTGATCTCAAAGAAATAAAATCTTCATGACCCAGGTCCTAGGTCCTAGAAATTGGAAACAATTTCTAAGAAGCTAAACTGCAACCACAACTATAGAAGTGCTCATCTTGGCTCCAACCTGCCTATTGCACCCTTGTTTTCCAACAGAAAGGCCACCACAGTGTGGATTTTTAAATTCAGTGCCCCAACAGCTCAGAGCTGTCTCCTCTAGACCTGTTCTGAATGGCAGTAGTCACGAGCTGGCAAATCAAGACTCCCCCAAATCTAAATGTATAAAGTGTGCCCATAATGTATAAAGTGTGCCCATAATAGACCTTAGATTTACAAAATATTCTCAGATCAATGTAAAAATACCAAAAGGGAAGTGTTATACTCAAGTGAGCCACTACGTAGGCTGATAATATTTAATAAATCCTTTATTGGCAGTGGTGGAGAGCAGGCTCATGAATAAACGCCCGGTGGGCATCCAGTGAATGCCACCGTGTGTGTGTGTGTGTGTGTGTGTGTGTGTGTGTACAAAGACTATAAACATATTCGAGGAGATGGACTTCAAAATAAACATGGAAGAGGGAAATTAATTATATATTCAAATTTTGAAGCCTATGCATATTTTCCATAAAAAACATTTCATCAATCTTTTAAAGAAAAAACTTTTGTTCTTAGATTTCAAACTTTTTGCAGTAGGATAAGCCAATTTTGTAATTGAGTTTCTGTGAATGTTTGAAATTCCCTTTATCGAGTTCTGAGAAATTCTGCAAATTGAAGAGACCACGCCAGCCTCTGATGGATCTCAAAGGAAACTAACAAGGCACTGGTACTTGGACAAAGCCTCAGTACCTGCTGTCTGGTATTTTAAAGAAATTTTCTTTGGTTCGTTTAATTAATTAATTAATTAATTTAAAACCAGTCTTTCAATAAAAAACTTTGTTTTTCTTTTATCACAATTAATTTGATGTGGTTTATTTCAATTGCATATACTTAAATTGTAAACAATTAGAAAATATTCGCTATGTATCCACTCCTAAACTAGTGAATATGATGTGATAAATTGGAACATGAATATAATAAAATAAGGCAGGCATGTCAACATTTAACTCATATCTTTCATCGGAAAATGACTGTGGTATTGTGAGATCAGCATTTCATAATCATTTTTGTGAATGTTTCTGATTTAGATGTTTATTCTATACATTGTTTACTTATTTCTATTATCTGTTCATACTTAAAGAACCTTGTACTCAAAGTCCATTCTGTTAATATCTTTACAAACTTCGACTTCAGATTCTGTAAGACACAATTACAAATCACATTGAAAACAATGATGCAACAAGAACAAAAATAACTAGGCAGTGGAGATCAATTAGAAAGGAAGAAGAGCCAAAGACTCTGTCAGCAGAAATATATTGAAAACCTGTACTGTTAGTAGTCATATATCAAGTAATTCAGTGTTAATTAGCCCAGAACTATTCCTTTGAATAACCTGGAAAAAAGATAAGACATTTTCCAGTCTTCTATCACCCATGTGTTGTTCATATAGTTTTGTAACCATACCACTTGAAAATTGCACTTTTGTTACTAAAGACTTCTACTTCTTTGGGTTAAATTGGTGCCTCAAGTTCACATGGACTTTTAGCGTAGGAAGAGTCGTTAAGTCCTCTAGAGGCCCTGGTGTCCTTGTGGCACTCCTTTCTTCCTATCTGTTTACTCTCTTGCTTCAATAACACAGTGTGTCTGTCTCCAAACTCCGTGTTGTTATCCTGCATCACACCACATGGAATTATTCAACATTCTAAAAACTGCATAGTTCAAATTCACTCACACTTTGCACATTCCTTCTATATACTAAACATGTGAAACAGACACCACGTTTTATCTATTTTAACTTCTACCTCATATGTCCACGCTTTGCTTTTGTTTCCACACTCCCCATTCTGGAGCTCCCATGTTACAGTAAGATTTGGTGATATCAAACATATAAGCTATTTGATGTTACCTTGGGAACTGCAGCTTTCATAAACACAGATAAATGGATTTATAAGTAATTATAATGTCACAGTTCCCTTTACATCCATTTAAACACTTGGTGTCCATTCCCTGAGCTGCAGAATGCTCAGAGGTGGGACTTGTAGGTTACTTTTGAAGTTGGTCATTTTGTATGACCCACAGATTATAACTGTCCACTTGGACAACGCCAGAAACGAAGAGATTTCCCCTCCCTGGAGCAGGGACACAGAGTGAGAATCTTTGTTTCTGCATCTAGATGATCCCCTCCTCCAATCGGTCAGCCAGGGCTTCTTTATGCAATGATCAATAACAGTTCTTAGAATGTAAGAGAAGGCACATTCTAATGCATGATTGTTTATTCAATGTTTTACTTCATCATTGAGCAAACCAAATCAAATGGTTGTACCGAGTCATTGTAGCAGAAAACTACTCATTTGTGAACACAGATGTGGGGTTTTACTTATAAATGACATCTAATCTTGTAACAATGTCGGGAAGGCCTCAGCTTCATTTCTCTCTTTCCCCTCATTACTGGTTTCTGAAGTTGCCCAGAGATTCAATTCACTTTTAATTCTTTCTACCTGTGTTAGTTCTTAGTGATATCCATGTTTCCATGAGAGAACAGTGTTTGAATCAGTAGACCAAGCTCACCACCAGGAATAGACATCACCCAACCATTAAGGGCTCAAGTAGGATAAAAATACTGAGGAGCTGAGCCATTGGCACGCTCCTACCCCTACATTCAGCCTGTGGTAGTAATTTCTGTTTGTTTTTCTAACCTGTGATCATCAATCCCTGTAACTCCAAAGGATTTTACATTTGTCTATGACTGATGAGTTTCCCAGCCTCTGATTGGTTGTTATCCTAGCTCTCTGTTTGTTGACTGTTACTCTGCTTCTCTGTGATTGTGTAAACTTGTTGTGTATAACAGACCTGTCACTGACAAATTTCCTGATCCACTCCTGCCCTGGAGCCTCCCGCCTGACTGCTACAGCAGGCTTTGCACTTAATTAACCTTGCTTTGCTCTCTGTCCATTACTGCGTGGAAATATTCCTCAGTGTGAGACCAATACCAGGACTGCCTTCAGTGTCCTCCAACAACGTAAGAGTATAAGCAGAAAGGATATGCAAGGAAAATGTAATGCTCGTGGATGTATCTTTTTAACACGGAAATATTTAATCATTTAATTAATGGTCATTTTACGGTTTAAAACAATATTTTGGAATGACAAAGCAATACATTTTCTCTACTTTGAATCATACTAAAGTATCTAGCCTCAGGACTTGTAATTTTTTTTTTTTTAAAGAGCTACCCATTTTTATTGGAAAGTCAGATACACAAAGCGAGGCGAGACAGAGAGGAAAATCTTCCATTGGTTGATTCACTCTGAAAGTGGACACGATGACCGAAGCTGATCAGGAGCCAGGAGCCTCATCTGGGTCTCCCACACGGGTGCAGAGTCACAAAGCTTTGGGCCATCCTCGACTGCTTTCCCGGGCCACAGGCAGGGAGCTGGATAGGAATTGGGGCCATGGGGATTAGAACACGCTCCCAAATGGGATCCTGCCACCTTTAAGACAAGAACTTTAGTCATTAGGCTACTGTGCTGGTCCCAGGACTTATAAATTTTAGTGGTAAAATTTGACATCGAATAAAAAAGAAAATAAAAAAAATCTGACATAGAATATGCTGCTGTTATGTGTTGCAACAAGTCAATGAAAATCCAGCAAAAAAGTAAAGGCATAAGACAAAAACAAACAAAAAGCATTATTTATAAATGCCAAATCCATTGGCACTTTGTTCTTCTACATGAGGGTTATATTCTTATGACAGTTCTCTATCAAATTGAGTTTAAAAACTCTTTAAATGGGAAAATGCACAGGATTACAGAAAAAAACAAAAAAAAGTTGTATTTTTATTTAATGAATTGGAAGCAGGTGTTAAATGCAGAAAAAGTTCCTCCTCTGTGTATGCCATCAAGTCAAGAACTCTGAGAATAAAAGGAGTAACAATAAATTCATAAAGATAACTACAATCTACTTCCATCGACATCGATTAAGGGAAAACAGCTACAACATCAACACTAAGATTAAAATTGACTTTGTAATGCCATTTTTTTGTGTCTTGGAAATAAATTCACAATTGAAGCCAAGAATAATTTGAACATTTACAGAATACATCAATAATACCTCATTACCCAGATCTTCCTCAATTGAGTGATTTTAATTTTCTGTTGAACAAGTGTAGTTTATCAGAGAACTTACCATCTGAATGTAAAACGTGGGTTTATAAAATGCTTTCTTTAAATTTGCATGTCTTTGGCTCCTGAATAGCCATCAAAGTAATTGTTTCTTGAATGCTATGCAGATTTTTCTTCTGTGTTGACCCTAATCAAAGCAATTAATTCCATAATGAAGTCTTTCTTCACAGACACTATCTTATTATTATCTTGGCTTAAATTAATAACATCATGATAATAATTAGTAGATTTGAAATCATCTCCTTCTTTCTTACAGCATGTGGATGCCTTATAAAAGAGCAACGGGAATGGAAATCAGTGCAAAACATGACAGCTGTGCTGATTGGGGTGGCCTCCTCACCTTAGCATCTGCAGTATCAGCCTTATTTAAATGTGAATGTGATGTGGTTATCATGTTTCCTTCAAGAAGCTCAACCACCTAAGCACAAATATACACATCCTATGTGTTAAATAGGTACAATCAATAAGTATACACTTAAATGTGCATGCACACATATACCACCTAATTAATAATATGAACATAACTATGCTGATTACACAAATGTATACACAAAACTAAGTCATATATTGATATTTCCACATGTAGTTGTACATATTATTCTGATTCTTAAAATAATTCTCCTGCTTTTTAAATGTATTTCACAAAGATTCATACATAGTTATCCATTTGCATATTCATCATGAAGTATAATTTTATTGCTCTTATTAGTCAAATCTATATGAATGCATAAGCAAGATATTTTAAGAACTGTACTTTCTGCATCAATTAAGTGCTGATGTAAGAACGTTCAGAATATAGACCTCCATATTTATATTTGATAGTAATGAATTCAATATCCTTATTAATTTGTTTTAGCTTGAAGAGTTATCATGGTATCTCTTTGCTGGTATACTGATGTCCAAGAAACTTACAGATTTTCTAGCTATTTTTATACTGTTATAGTAATAAAAATTCCTCTCCAGGAAGCTGGTCTTTCTTTGTCCATATTGAAAACCTTTCTTAGAAATGGCCCAGTCTACAAATGATAAGTTAATTTATATTTATATTTGAAAGTTTCTCATTGTACGATTCTATTTTAATCTCATTACATTTAGCTTACTAATTAATCCAAATAAGAGTGAAAACAGCAACTATTTGTCAAGAGTACCACAGTGTATTCCATCTGTTTGACATTATGCCATTTGAAGTTAAATGTGAAAGCATGTCACCCTGTGGGGCTGATTTCCCATAAAGCAACACACATTGCATTAAAAGACATACAAGATGTTATAGTACAGTGTGTGTTTGTAACTTGATACTATCCGTTTATTCATCTATTTTATTTTGCGAGTCTGCAGGAAAGCCGGAGCTCCCAATGCTAATTCACTCCCCAAATGCTGATAGCATTGCGGACTGCACCAGGCCAAAGCAGGGAGCCTCCAGTTCAACCCAGGCCATATTTGTGGCAGGGACCCAACCATGTAAGCCATTTCCTATTGTCTTCTACTGCTATTAGCAGCAACCTGGAATTGGAATTGAACTAGGCACTGTACTATCGCTACAAAAATTCTAAGCAGTCTAGTATTAAAGAAAATAGGAAACCAGAGTTTTACATTTGTCTGGGGTTTTGTATTTACTTTCCTGATATTCCTGTTACATGATTTTTCTTTTCAGCCTGAAATCCTCTTCCATATTACGGGTACAACTTTTTTCTGACAATAATTTGATTCTTTTAATGGAACGCATTGATTTTGCATATATTATTTCCAAGTCCAAGTCGTTTGCATATTTATTTTCTTAAGTCCACTTGAAATAGAGGAAAGGAGAGAAAGACACAGAGATAGGCAGAGATCATCTGGTGGTTCCTTTTTGCTTTGGTTTAATTTTATTTCAATGACCAGGGAAAAGTGGACAAGACCAGTGTTTACGATTTTTTTCCCTTTTTTCCTGTATCTGCGGGAGGGGAGGATGCACTGGGAAAGACCACACCCATTCTCGCCAGTACCCCATGTCACCTCAGGGTCCGCATTGTCAAGCAATATCTGAGCGTTCTTCTCAAGTGATTTGAATAGTTTTGAGATGCTGTTGATATCACCTCGCCACAGGTGAGAACATCCTTCCACAGTCAGTTGTCTGACATAGTCCATCTCAGTGTCTCCATTGGCCCAAAAGTTTGCTGTCAAGTTTCACTGGGGTAGTTGGCCAATTGCTCTGTCCCCCTTCCTCTGCGATCCAATGAGTGCCCAGCCCAATCCTGCCCACCACTCATTTGGCTCTCTACCACACCAGGGGGAGCAGAAGCGCAGTCAGAGTGGCATGAATACATTGTTTCTATTTATTCTTTACGAAGAAGTTTTTTGTTTCCTTTTTAAGTTTTTTCTCTAAGAAATAGTATTTTTTCTCTATGAACATGTTGCTCACTCAGAATGAATCAGTATATTTTCTATAATTTCTTTTTTGTTAATTTTCAGCACTATTCTATAGTTATAGACAGGATTCATGGCATAGCTTAATGGGTTGTTTGTTTGTTTGTTTGTCTTTTGGTTTGCTTTGGAACCTACTGTCCAAGAATCTTCTCTACTCTGATGGAAAGAAAGTGCATTCTTCTTCCATGGGATGCACTGTTCTGTAGATATCTATTCATTTTATTAGGGAAATGCTTGCTGACTGTTGTTTTCACCCAAGAAAGAATTCAAACATAAGGCACAAAATTGTGGTAAGCAATGTGATACAGTTTAATTAGGTAGGGTGTCTATGACATCACATGAGTGCCTCTACAGATGATCTGAGAAAGTTCTCAGGCTATGTTTAGGCTGGGGTTTATACACAATTGTAGGATCTGCAATGGGGTCTCCACACCTTTTACTGGGTTTAAAATTAGTGAAAGTCTTTCCAAGCTGTTGGAACCCAATGTTGTTCATTGGTCCATTGGATGCCCTCTGGATGCCAAGGCCTGAGGATTCTCCTGGGGCATCTTATTTGATGGGGAAGGCTACACATTTTTATACTGAGCTGTTTTATTTCTTTGTATATGTTGGTTAGTATCCCCTTTCAGACATATAATTTGTAAATGTCTTTCCTGTTCTTCAGGTTGTCTCTTGTTTTTGTTGTTTCTTTTGTTGTTCACATCTTTAGTTTGCTGATATCCCAGTTCTCATTTTTTGCTGTTGTTTTCTATACTTTTGATGTCTTATCCAAAAACATCTCTGCCTGTTCTAATGTACTAAAACTCTACCATATATTTTCTTCTAGTGGCTTGAAAGCATTATGTCTTAAGTTTAGGTCTTCAATACATTCTGTGTTAATTTTTGGACATAGTGAGATATGGTAGTCTAGATTCATATGACTATCTGTGGGTGTTCAATTTCTCTGAGACAAGTTATTGAAAAGACTGTCTTTTTTTTCAGTTTGTATTTCTATTGCTTTTGCCAAATTTCACTAAGATGTGGATGACTGGGTTTCGGTCTGGAGTATCTGTTTCCCTCCATTAGTTTGTGCATTTGTGCCTAGGCTATATCATGCTTAATTCCTGTAGCTTTGTCATACTTTTTATAACTAAGTAATATATTGTCCCTTGCTTTCCTCTTTCTGTTTAATATTGCTTCTAATAATCCAGTTGTTTTGTGATTTCGCATGAATTTCAGTTGTGTTTTGATTATTTCTGTAAAAAGTGGGGAATATATTGAGCCTAGAATTTGTTTTGGCCCAGACATTTTTACAATAGCAATTCTTATATGGTTCAAGAATAATAAATGAATTTCCATTTCTTTCTGTCTTTTATCAATTTATTTATCACCATTTTAAAATTTTCGTGACTTTTTTAACATTTATTCCTATGTATTTTTTGTGTCTTTTGGAAAAGAGATTACTTTCTTGAATTTGTTTTTGAGAAACCAGTTTGGGCAGGTAACAACACTACTGAGTTGTGGGATCTGATTGTGTACCCATGGCTTTGAGGAATGTGTTCTTAGCTCCGATACATTTTGGTAGAGGAGTGTCAAGGTTTTCCTATTTATATGTTTGTGTCATCTGCAGTCAATAATAAGCTTCAATTCTTCCTTTGCATTTTGGATGCCTCATTTCTTTCCCTTCTCTTAGAATATTGTGTATCATAATGGATACAAGTGATGACAGCAGGCATCTCAGAAGGAAAGACTAGCGTTTTAGCGTTCAGCACATATTTAGCTGATTCCTGTTATATATGGTGGCCTTTACTGTGTTAAAGTGTATTCTCACTATATCTGACATGTAAGAATTTTATAGCAATGGGATGATGGATCTTACCAATACCTGTATCTGTGGAGAAGGTTTTATGGTATTTTTAAGATCTGACCATTTTGTTTGTTCGTTTTTGAAAGACAGAGAGAGCAAGAGTGAGGCCAATCTCTCGGTTCACTCCCTAAATGCATGAAATAATGAGAGTTCGAGCAGACCAAAGCCAGAATGAGGGAACTCCAAATGGATTCAAACACTCAAGCATTGTGAACTGCCATCTTCTGCCTCCCATGTACATTAGAAGGAACCTACAAAGGCCCAGCGTGGTGGCCCAGCAGCTAAAGTCCTCACCATGCAAGTGCCCGGCTCCCATACGGGTCCTTTTTGTTATATATCATGAACTTCGTCTCCTTTTAGTTTTTTAGTTTCAGGCATAGAGTATATGATACAAATGTTACTACTCCAGTTTTCAACTGCATTTACATAGAACATCTTATTTAAATTTTTCACCTCCAATATACATATTTTCTTGAAGGAGAGGTGAGTTTCCTGTAAGAAACACATACTTGAGTCTTTATTATTATTCATTTTGCCTCTATGTTTTTTAATCAAAGAATTTAACCCATTTCAATTTAAGGTATTACTGTGGATAAGTTATTGCTATGGCCATTTTGGTTCTTGTTCTGATTTTGTCACAATGCTTCTCTTCAATTCCTTCCTTTATAGCAACTGAATTTTTAGTCATGTATTTGATTCCTTTCTTATTATTGGTAAGTCTACATAGATTTCTGCCTTGTGGATTTCACTAGGATTGAAGAATCTCTGGTTATAATATGAAAGCTAAAGTGATAACATGTTAATATTGTACATAAACATAGAAAAAGAGGCAAAATAGACAACAAGCAAAAATACAGAGAAAGGGGACAAATAAGAAACTATATTTTTACATGCTTTTTTTTGTTTCATTCTACTATTTCTGCATTATACTCACTTCTGTATTTAATTCCATTATGATATTTTTAAATGATTTTTCTTTTTAATCATTATACTAAGTATGTTAACGATCTTTGCAAAATTCCATTCGAGCATTCTGAATTTATCTGTAGAAGTAATCTTGCCACTGAATTTTTCTCCTTTTTGTAAATTTCTAGTTTATTATTAGCCCCATGATTCTGAATAGACCCTTCAAGATTTCATGTAAGATAAGCCTGGTAGTTTCAAATCCTCTAACATTTTTGTATGTGAATGCATTTATCTCTTTTTCATATGTAAATGCTAGAATTGTAGATGTGACATTATTGGCTGGTAGTGTTTTTCCTATCCTCCTATTAAAATTTTATCCCACTGCTTCCCAGTAGAGAAGATATTCTCCACGTACTCGGGGGAGTTGGGATCCTTTCAATTTCATATTGTTTGCAATTTCAGCTTTGATTCTTGTCACTATCATCTTTCATCTTGAAGCATGTGACTTTCATGTCTTGGAGCAGACTGGCTGAGGTTGAGTCTGACTGATGACCTATGACCCTCCTATACATAGAAAATGCCATGTATTTGTAGGTCGGACATTTTCTGCGAACTATGTGATCCTTTTGGCCATCTCGAATCCTTCTTTGAATCCCAGTTACTCTAATATGTGCTCTCATACTATACCAATCCTGTGTGCAGTATCGTATGCCAAAAATCTCTCTGATTTCTGATTTTTTGGGTTGATATTAGACATTGTTAATTTTATTGGATGCTGAATACTTTTATCTTCTGATGTTTTGGCTTATGCTTTGATGATGTATAACAGGAATATTTATTTGGAAATAAGCTTCATGTTTGGGGATCTTATTTCAGTGTTTTCTAAATTGACCCATATATACACTTAAGGTAGAGGTCATTTGTTTTTGCCAGTAATTAATAGAAGATTACACTTGGTATTCTGATTCTCCCTGAAAATATAATCACCAATAAAAAGACACTATGAGAAGTGTTAAAAGAAGTATTCCAGACAAAAAGAAACATGCACCGTATGTTAAAGTACATATGAATAAACATTTCAATAAAGTATACAGAAAAGCATACTTCTATATCCAAGTCTGCTGCTTATTACCAAAGCAAATGCCTTTTGTGTAATACATAGATGTCTGTGTTGTTTTCCTGTTGTTGCATTGGAAACTATGACAAGTTTCTGGTTAAATGAAAGTTTACAGTTCTGTGAGTTCATAATTCCAGCTTTCTCAACCTTTATGTTTTCTGTTGTCCACACTTACATTCGTAATGCAGTTGGCTGGACTGGGGCGGGCTGGTTGAAAAAGGCATCTCTCAAATGCCTGGAAATCAGTGCTGGCTTTTGTATGGGCCACATGTTTCCAACAAGCTGGCTAAATGTCTTTCCATTGTTTCTAGTTTCCTAAAACAACAATGGAAGAGAGAGAGTAAGCAATAATTCCTAAGCATTCTCCAGATAATTTATGTTATTTTGGCTGCTATCACATTAATCTAAACAAGCCCATGATCGTATTCAGAGTTAATGAATGAAGATACTAAGAAGAGAATAGAGGATTTATTTAGTAGGAACCATTGCTGAAAAAGAACTCTCACACAAAATATATCCATAATTAGAGGAACTGAATCACAGATACCAAGGACTGTATTGATTTACTCCAATAGGGAGACCACATCTGGGACAACAGCTGCAAGGGAAGACACCACCTGGCAGAATGCACATTAACACACCCTCTCCTTCCTAGACCCATCTGTCTTGCAGATGCTGCAAAAGAAAGCGAAGTAGGGGTGTAATGGGAAACCCCACCTCTGCACGTTCAATGTGTTGCAAGTGGCAAAGTCTCTGAAACACCCTAGGGGATGCAGTTTTGCATTCAGCAAACGCTTTAGATTTAAAAAAAAAAAAAAAAAGGACGGAGCTTCAAAGCCTTTTCCCTTATTTTCACTATGATATTGTCACCCAAACATCAGAGAATAGATGTGGCTGTCTTGGAAACAGCAAAAGCATTGGATGTGCGGAATCACATGTTTAACTGTATTACCGCAGGCTACAGTGAAAACCCTTCCCCATCCATGGCCATTTGGAGCAGCATGTGTATTTCAGTTAGTGCTGAAACCAGCGTGTGTTTCAGCAGCCTGGATTTTAGCCGAGGGCCAGTGTGCAGGTCATCCCACAATTTGGGAGTGTGGGTTTTTCTTCATTGGAAATGTACTTGCCTGCTATAGACCTTTAACTGTTTCCATAAATCATGCTAAATCATCAAAAATCATTTCTAGTTGTTTATTTAATGTTTCTGTTGAGAAAAAGAGGTCAAAACTTTCCTGGTCTATTCTCATGTGCCCCTCTTCTCAGACCTAGACTTTATAAGTATTGCAGCTATTTGTTCAGGTAAAACACAATTGATTCTCTCTCTCTCCCACGATATAACTCTTCTACATTGGTTTTAGAAAGTCTATGATTCTCTCTCTCTCTCACACACACACACACACTCATGACTCTATTTAGCTAACTGGACAGATCCTTCTCAGTCAGGGCCACTGTTTTTCTCTACTGTCCGATTATTTCAATCACTCTTTTTCACTCTCTTCCCTGGAGAGCAGAGGGCAGCTTTCCTTAAAGTGCCCAGCTTTCCTTTCATTGACGACTTCCTCAATACCTTGATGAAGCAGGTGTCTTAAAGGACCCTTGAGAAAAGAACTTAGAGCTGGTTAAGAAGCGGAAATAATAAATCCTGTCTCCGTGGTCCACCTGTGCATAAGATTTTAGAATCCTTTCTTTACATTTTTAACCAGCTTTCTGTCTTCGAAATTTAATTTTGTGTCATCAATAGATATATTAAAGCTTAAATCAGATGTTTGAATTAGCATATCATATCATATCCAGAATACTCAGAGGTCACACTAGCCCATAAATCAGGCTCGAACCATCAACATCGTCACTTCCTGGTCCTGCTTTCCTATAATCCAGCCCACACATTGTTACCAATTTTCTGCAGGTGTGTTTGTTAAAGATGCCTCTTCATTGTGATTCTGTAATTGGTCCTTAACAAAATCTCATGTGTTTTCTATGAGAGAAAAATTCATGTTTTTATTTATGTCTAATTGCGCTAGATATGTAACACTTTCAGATGGATATAACACAGGATATAGGGAGAGTTGCGTATAAAACCACAGCTAATGAGTTCCCTGCTGCTGACTTTGCCCTGGCTCTGCTCTGGCTGCTCAAAGTGTTGGGTAGCAACAGATAAGAGATATCTCTCTTTCTCTCCACCGACCCTGCCATATATGTAGTTGTGTCTACCAAAGAAGTATAAATAATAGTTTATATATAAATATTTTAGAAAACAGAAGGAAAATCTATTTTGCTTTGGCAAAATAATAAAAGGAATTATTTAAATTTGTCAATGCTATGAGGATTTCAGTGATATAGTGGAAGGCAAAGAAGAAGGTAGAGTCCTGGGGAACAGCTCCATGGCTCAACAGGCTAATTCTCCACCTTCAAGTGCTTCACGTATAAGTGTTCATTTTTTGGCTTCTCTGCTTCCAAACCTGTTCCGTGCTTATGGCCTGGAAAAGGAACAGAAGATGGCCAAAGTCCTTGGGAGACCTGGAAGAAACGCCACGTTCATGGCTTCAGTTCCCATCAGTTCTTGCCATTTGAGGAGTGAACCAAGAGATAGAAAATCCTTTGCTCTGTCTCTCCTTTCAATAAATCTGTTTCCCAATAAAAACAAATAAAGCTGAAAGCCTTAGCAAAAGTGTTTTAAAACTGCTTTTGTGAAAATTGTATTGCATATATTTAAATTTATAATTGTTTACCAAATATGCATCTACTTATCCTATTTTTATGTCAGTGAGGCGCTGTTCATCCATTAAGAGGTCAAAATAAAGGGTTCGATTTTTCAGAAATGGCAATTTCATCCGACTTTTATTTGGATGTTCCTCTATCCCCAATATTGATATGCATACCATATTTTTCTAGCTGAATTATCTTTAAGTATAAATATCTCAACTGAACAGATAGCTTTCACAGCAAAAATCACCCTGAAGGTCACTGAGCCAAAACTCCACTATCCAGAGGAGGGGACAAAGCCCTTACTCTGGCACTCGAGCCTGCAGTCCAGCTGGGAACTAAAGTCTTTTTTGTTCTTACTACATCTGTGACCAAAATATTCTGTGTTACAACTGCAGAATCCTTCATCGGATGACTCAGCAAAACAGTAATGAAAACCCTTCTCGCTCCCTGCCCCATCTTAGGGAGGGAAGGTCAATGTGAAATTCACAAACAAGAAGCTGAGCATTCAAAGAAAACATTGCAAAAATTATAGATGGAAAAAAAATGTATCAGCATTTTCTCCATTCTCTATAACAGTTTTCATGACAAAATGGTTTTAATTACGGAAGAGTGAAATCAAAAGAATAGAAAAAAAAGCAAATGAGGCACTTAGAGTTTTACACCTGCTCACAGGTGTTAAATCTGTTTGAATTCTCTGAATGGAGATTTCTATAGCCAAAATATCATTATAATAAAACTCAAGATCAAAAAGACCATGAAATATTGAGAATGATTTAGTTTTCAAATGCAAAACAGCAGCTGCATTAAAGCACAGGCTACGGGAGATGCCTAGAGAAAAACAACTGCCATCTTGAGGCCGTGGGCACGCTCTCAGACAATGCCCAGACTGATTGGACAGGAATGGGAAACTTCATCATGTTCTTATTCTTATGGTTTCATCGCAGGAAACCAGGATGTAGCAAGCTGTTACAGTTCACTCCTTCATCTGCAAAGATGCAAAGACACGGTTGCTAATTGCAGGTCATTGGTAGAAACGGATGCTTCAGCTTACACTTACACTTTAGTAGCATCCTGCAGAAAAGTTTGCACGTATATCTACACATTTTACCTGTGAAGATGGTCACACATGTATCAGTGTGTGAATGTATGTGTCCATATGCTTATAAACATGAACATGCGATTAACAGAAAGAATGAAGGAGGGAGAGATGACAAGAGGAAAGGGAGGGAGGAAAACAGGGAGGAAAGAAACAGTACAGAAGAGAAAAGCTCTGACAGCGCCATTTATTAAAATTCTTGATAATTTCACTAATATTTTGATATTCAATATACTTTCCATTGAGAATGTCAATAAAATGCCTAATACATATTCATAAACATGGATATGTTTTATGGCAAAAAGAAGGTACTTTTACAGGAATGGGTTCTAATTAACTGAAACATCACGATAATTCACACAAGAAACACAGAGTTTGAGATTGGTGTATTCTCAGTGTGGATGAAAGTCCAGAGTGTATCCGAGAGTTTTTAAGTGTATCCTTCATTGTTCCACTCAGTCCCTTTCATCTGATGATCACCATTGCATTTATTGCCAAGTGGAGTCTTTGTTTTGTAGCCAGCAAAAATGCCATCCCGGTATAGAACAGATTAGAAAAGGACACAGTGCAGCCCCTGAGTTCAATGTGGACCTCTTAATCCTGAGTCATTCTGCTCTTACAGCAGCCCCTGGCGATGGGGCAGCAATTGGGTTCCTTGATCCTACCTCCTTCTTGGCTAAGTCTTGTGGCCATTGTGGTCGTTTGGGAAGCAGACCTACAGAAGTGAGCTTTTCATTTGTGTGTGTCTTTCTGAATACTCAAATTCAATAAATAAAGATTGTAAACATAGGGGCAGCACATTGGTAACTTGCAAATCCTCTGCCTCCAAGTGCCAGGATCCCATATGCGTGCTGGGTCATGTCCTAAGCACTCCACTTCCCAACCAGCTCCCTGCTTGTGGCCTGGGAAGGCAGTCAAGGACGGCCCAAAGCCTTGGGACCCCGCACCCGCGTAAGAGACCCGGAAGAAGCTTTTGCTCCTGGCTTCAGATTGGCTCGGTTTCAGCATTGTGGTCATTTGGGGAGTGAACCAGTAGATGGATTTCTCTGTCTCATCTTCTCTCTGTAAATCTGCCTTTTCAATAAAAATAAACATATCTTGAAAAAACTGTAAAAAGGATATGCAGAGACAAATGGGATTAAGAGTGTGAGAGAGCATAAGTTATACACTGAGTACAGATGGACACAGTTTATATAATTTACTACAAAAATTAAAAGAAGATGAAGTGACATATTTGGAACCTAGAAAATCTTTGAAATGCCAGAATGAAAGTTTAGATCAGCTACTCATGTTCAGATATCCTATGGATAAAATAAGTGCAGTAAAATGCCACGATTCCAATTCAAGCTAGAGTTGTGGGCTGTTTTGAACAAATGAATTGAAAATCATGGACCAAGGAGTACGGTGATAATGTTTACTTGATATTGGGTGGTAAGATTTTGTTCTTACCCAGAAAAGTCTGTGGCCTCTTTTCTGAAACATAGCAGTTAAACTGCACCTCTGTGGAACTCTCAAACTCTCGCTGTCTTGGTGACTCCTTGGACCACAGTTGATAGTTTATTGATAGTTTATACTAATTCTTAATACTCATGGCTACTTGATTATCAGCCCAACTGATACTTCTGAAGATTCAGTTCAACTATTTAAATAACAAATTGTCCAATCATGTATATAGTAAGTAGTTGATTAAACACCTGCATATCAAAGCTCAGGTGAGGTTGTCAGTCTGTAATGCCGCCTGGACCTGTGTTCGTTAGCAGGAAGGAGCTGTGCTTTGAGATCGATGACGCACGTCCGTTGTGATGGCAGTAACAACACTAGAAATTGCTTCATCGCGATTCTCCAAGAAGCACGCTGTGCGGAGAGCGAACCTCCCTTTCATCTTGCTGCATCAACCAGTGATCCGCACATAGCGAGCCAACTTATCTTTACTAGCTGTGTTCATTTGTTGCAGAGTCCACGGAAACTGAAGTCCGCTTACCTTCCAGCCATGCGGTTTAAAGTCTAGCTTCCACCAAACCACCAGAGAACTTCGGGAAGAATTGACTGCACTGATTGTGAACTGTTCTCCTAACGCAGCACCTGAGGTCTGCTCCCACATTTCATTTCTTCGGGCTGGATAGTGCTTATCCCTTTGCCTATCTTTGCATATTATTATTATTTTAATATTCCAAGTCTCCGTGGGTATGCATGCATTTTTCTGAGCATTGTCTCAAAGTATCTGACACAAGTTTATTTTTAGCCAAAGTAGGAAAACTAGCTTTAAACATCTGTTATTATGTTTGGGTTTATAGTGAAGTTGTTTGTTATCCAATATTATTCCCCACGGAGGACTCAGCATCAATCATCTCAAAATAAGATTATATTAGTAGATATTTTATAAGGCTATCGTCAAAATAATTTTTAATTCTCAAGTTCACCTATTCCAGGTCCCATTGTAGAAATCCTGACCTGAACAAGGTAGATATTTGTAGTACCAGGAGACACCACATGAGGGTGGTGTCCCCACAAGGAAACTGTAACTGCAGTTAAAGTAAAAAATTAAATTTTGGAGATTATGCTGACTGGAGTTAGAATTTGTGACATATTTTTTACAGATTCAATTATTGAAAGTCGTTTTATCATTAGGCAATACAAGAAAAAGGGACTGAGTGAGAATCAAGCTCACATTAGTTAGCATAGCAAACTTGGTCTATTAGAATAATTAAGGTCCTGCTTCAGCAATGTTAGAGCCATTTCACAAAGACTGATGCATCTGTGGAAACTATAAAGAAAAAACCATCTCTGGATTCATTGATTCTTCAGTTTGGGGCAAATAATTCTTTCTTTTTACAGAATAAATCACGACACTTCTTTCAATTCTTGCACTATTTGACAATGGGATTGAAAATTTTATTCCTGTATTTTCTTTAAATGTTGGAGAATCTAGTGTGTAGAAGGACAAGGTTCTAATTGTTTTTTTTTTTTATTTTGGAACGTGTGTGTTAACATAAAATAGGAAACCTGACTTCTCACCCAAGATCTATTCCTAATTCATCCAGCGTATAATTAATGGAAACTAACACAGTTGTCTAACTGTAATATGAAGACAGAGACCTTATCTGCATGGATTTCAAATTGTTTTGCTCCAAATGAACACCTGCTACTTCCATTTCCTTATGAACGTTTGATTAACCTCATGTCCTTGAGGATGCGTCCTTGACTGATGCCCTCTTCCCAGTGATCCCTAACACTGCTCATCACATTCCCACAGCAAGGGAAAACAACAAAAGGGGTTATTTCTCACTGTACATGATGCAATTCTATTGTAGCATTACTTTGATAAGGAAAATGCTTCTTTGTGAGGCAGATACCAATGTCAACTGATTACAAAGCTCTCAGCTTGTCTCATTTTTTTTTCTTCCCTCTACCCTTCAAACTTCTCTCTTAATGCATAAGTGTAGACAGGAAGCAGGCCTTTAAATTAAAGCTAAATGCTCAAATACCCACTTGTTTCTTGGAAGTATCTGCAAATTATGGGATGGAGAGGAAAGAGAGAGAAGCTCAGTTAGGTCGCAATCTGTCCGGCCAGTCCCAGCGTTTCATCACAGAGCCTGGCCAGCACACAAAGCAATGCATTTCTAAGTACGAAAAATGAATAGGAGACTTCACATGGGCGACTGTCTGTTGTGGAGTGGAACACCAAACAGACTCAGTCATAAAGTGACTGCTCCCCTGATGGTTGTCTTCATCAGCGCTTGTGCCCGCAGTGGGTGCCATGGGAGCATGACCTTCCCGGGTCTAGGAGACACGGTTCTTCAATCACGGATGTGCAATGGAGTGCCTGACTGGAGTGTCTCAGCACTGCTTCCAACTCTGTTCTAATTAGCTATAAAAGAGCTATTTACCTGGCAAGCAGCACGTTACGCAGGTGCACAGGTGCAGTGCCGCAACACTCCTCTCAACAATGTGCATATGTTCTTCTTGTTTGACTTGCTTTATTATTATATGCTGCAGCATTGCTAAGTAAATGGCTTCTAAAATGTTAATTACCTTCTGTGAAAGAAGAGGTTGCTGTGTTTGGAGTATACAGCTTTGGCTCATTTATTAGATAACGTCTGTCCTTCAGTCTCTCAAGCCCAAAATCTGAACAGACTCTGCTAAAGCAGAGAACGGTGAGTATGGACAAAAACCTCTCTGGAATGAACTCTGCTTAACCAGAAAGGAATTTAACTTCCATTTGTTCCCTATTGTTCTTAGTGCTTAAGGTATTACATGCATCACAAATGGAAGCCATGCTCCCTAACACCTGTGGGACTTGGACTCAGTTCTCATGGATGTATATCATATTTCAAATAAACAATGATTAAACCTTCAACATTCACCCTCATCAACAATTTTGTACTGCAAAGTTTAAAGCAACTTTTGGACTCGATATCAATAACAGTATCTATCTCACAAATCCATTTGATAGCCATCCAGCCTATTGTTAATAATAACAAAGGAAGCCATTCGTTAGCCCAGGTGTCAGGGCTACATGAGTGAAATACACTGGCTATCAGTGAACCCAGAGCTTGTCACTACAGGAATGTCTGCCTTTCATTTGAGCACTTGCATAAAATAACATTTACATTAGAAAAAGTGTGTAAATGTTCTGAAACACTTTCCTACTTTTGGTGAAAAATGTAGATGGAATATGCACAGAAAATTCTGTCTTCAGAGATGCTGTTAGTGTTGAGGCAGTAGAAGTTCAACCACTGAAGTTATCGAGTCGAACTCCTGACTGCCCCTGGATCATCCCGATCGATTTGAGTGAAATAGTTAGAGCATTGCATTATGAAAACTATCCTCTAGACATTCTGAAGTACAGTAATTTCCATAAGCAGACCTTTGTAAGATCTCCAAATATGTGGTTAGATTTAATTTTAGGAAAACAGAGGTATTTACAAAGTTGATGAAGAATGGAGTTTAAAAATGTCCATTTTGATCCAAAATTTTGTAAATTTCTGCATGGACCGTTTTTCATAGAATGCATTTCCCATGGCTTTTGAAGGCTCCTTGTGTGTGCACGGTGCAATGGGTGGGATGAGGCTGACATGTGAGTCTGTGTGAGTGGTCACTGTGAGCTTAGTCATCTGCATATGCATGTTTAACATAGGTACAGTTCATCTTTTCTATGTATATTCATGCATGTGTTTGTACAGAATGTATAATTGGGTCTAATATGCCAGGAGTGTTTCCATATGTTATGTTTATTGATAGTATGTAAATAAGGGAGCTGAGCTCAAAGCTACTTACACTCATTGGCTAATGCTAATTAGCTAACAAAGAAAGTCAGGATGTTTTTTCAGAGGTAGAGTGGTAGTTTCATTACAGAATCTCATAGTTACTTCATCTGGAGTTACAGAAAACAGTGACCAAAAATGGATTATATCAAGAAAACATCTCACATGCTACGGACAGGTATTGAAGAGATGCTAAATTTTTCTCCATATATGCCAATACCTACCAGCAAATCCACAGTGACAGTCATCTTAGGCTTAAAATATTATTTGTTTAAAGGAATGTTCACAGACAAGAAAGGAGCTTAATTTCTCCTAAGGTGTTATGTGGCATCCCTATTATGTTAGTGTGCATTTAATTATAACAGAACACTCAAAGTTAATTAAACAAGGAATGCTTTTCCTCCTAAAGAAAACATAGTTAACGTAGCGCTGATAGCTCACATTTGCGAATAATGTATGGAACATGCTGATTCCCCAGAAAGAAATTACCTACATTTTTCTTAAGCATGGTGTTGGTACCTTGGTGTTCCATTGGTTGTTTTTAGTGAAAAAAAAAAAAAAACAACATTAATTTGGGGTAAGCAGTGACAGAAGCTGCCAATAAAAGTCCCAAGAATGTTGGAGTTACTACCTTATGCAAATACTATCGAGTAACATTGGACATATTCCTGAATAAGGCATGGTTAGATAAGCAGGAAAACAGAAGTCTGAAATTGACAGTTTGGAAATTGTGATTCATTCTATTACAAACAATGAAATATACATTCATTCATGAAAATAGTAGTGATGCTATTGTAAAGTTGTGTATTGAGTGAATCAGAAAAGGTTTCCCTCATGCCACCTTGTATTTCTGCAAATAAGCAGGTTAGTTTTTTTCATGCAAAACTAGAGTGTAGAGTAACTGACTATCTTGGAATATCTTGTTGAGCCATGTGGGCCTGACACGCGCAGAGCAGTTGCTGATCGCTGAGAACGTGCCAGCACCTGGCAAGACAGGACAGGGAGACCCAGCCAAAAGATGCTGATGTCCTCAGTATAGACCCAGACCAAACCAATAAATATTGTACAAAATTTAAAAAAAAATGATTTTCAAATCTTTTCAAATAAACTTCCAAAGCCTCAGGCTGACTCTGTTAACCCAAGTCACGTTTTTTTAGAAGTCCTGTTTTCTTTCTTCATGAGTACTACCTTAGGTGTCTAATGTTAACATGAGTACTACAGTGCAGTCACTTCAATCAAGCCTGATACACATGCATATGCTAAATATGTCTGGGATAGAGGACTTCCTTCTCTCTCTCTCTCTCTCTCTCTCTCTCTCTCTCTCTCGGCCTCCTGAAGCATCCCCATCACTCTAGATAGTTTAGTCATAATGAATAACAAAGAATGTAATTTTGGTGTCTGATCACTTGCTCTTTCTAACAGGCTCTGTTATTTCTCTACAGAGATAAGACAAATAAATCAAGGCAGATATGATAGTAATAACATTTACATGAAGAAAATGAATCAATCAGTCATGGAATAGCAGGTTCCATTGCGCCTCGTGGATCACCCTGTCCACCCCAAGGGTTAAGCATGAGATTGTTGCCAAATTCTCCTTTCTGGTTCTTTTTCAAAAATAGTTCCCAAAATTGTGAATCTGGTGAGCATTTCTTCTGCCATAACAATTGTCCAAGCTCAGTGGAAGTGCTATTAAAGTGTATCGCAGTAGAATTTTTATTGTTCATGACCAACGATAATTTGAAGAAGATTTTGTTGTAACTGCTACTGAAGAAATGAGTGGCTTTACAAGCATTTATTAGTTAGACAACAAAACTCTATTTTGAAACCAGAAGAATTTGTTGGCGCACATTTTTGTTTGATTTTTGCTTTGCCTTTCAAGTCTATTTTATAGACACATTTCAGACAATACAAGCTTCCTTCAACCAGTAAGAGTAAATGCTCATTAAAATATATATATTGAAATTACAACTCCAAAATGAACAATCTGTGATTGAAACAGTGACCATGAAGAAAAAGCGTCCAAAAAGGAAAGCTAGACATCTGAAAAGGAAGCGGGAAGGTTAAACTTTATCAGGAAAGAATGACTGGGGCAACTGAAGGACACAGTGCTCAGATTAAGACTTGTGAATTAACCACAGTGAAATGACACATGGCCGTGCCAAAGGCCGTGCAGGAGGTTAGGTTATGCAATTCTGCGTCCCCACCCTGGGATGCCCGGCTGTCTCAGAACCACCAACTCACACTGTTTGGTGATGTGTGCTTCTAAGTATTGTTGAACCTCTCAGCTTTTCTTCTTCTGAAAGTTCCCATTCCACAGCGTGTCATTTTCACTTGCAGTTTAGGATGAGATAATATTATCCTATCATCTTCATGTAACTATGCAATTTCACTGATTTTAAGAACTACCTAATTTCCATATTCATCTGAAATTTCTTCACTGATGATATACTTCAATTAGTGTAAATGCTCGTTCAAAGTGATATCTGGATAAAATATGATTGTGTCTGGAGTCGAACATGTCATAAAATTTAATTGGAATTCCACAGAGTAAAATGTCCACGGATGATATCAATAGATGAACTTAATGATAACAATGAAAAATTGTCAATATTCAGTTTCAGATTTTTGTTTTTTTGTAAAGCATCAGCCAAAGGTTAAGCAAACAGGGAGAAGTGTATCTGAGAGAGTTGCTAGGTGGAAGAAGCTAAATGTGGCATAGGCACGCCTGTCCAAGTTAGTGACTTGGCAGGTCCGTGAGTTAAGACTGTGAGCTCTGTGCCATGCTTTGCCTTCACTCTGCACTGACAGCAAAGCATTCGGATCGCCACATCATTGTCACCACACTCCTGTGCAAGCAGGCTTGCTCTGAAACAGGGCTCACTCACCCATTGAAACTGCATCTGTAAGCACAAGATTAAATGCCGCAGAATATTTATTAAAAAAGTCATTTAGCACAACACATGACAGCTTTTCTTTAAACAAGAAGTGAGGCAAGTCAGTGTATTTTTATTAATTTCTTAGCTCACTCACCTATAATGCTGTACTAAGTATCAATTTTGTTAATGGAATTTTTTTTTACATGAAAATTAATTTAAATGTGATTTTCTGTATGGTGAACAAAGTTTATCATTTCTTTTAAAATATGATTGAAAGATTTTATTACATGACAAATATATTTAATTTTATTATTTTATTGAGTATTCTCCAATATTTCCCATAAGTAATTAAAATGGCATGTAAAAATAGACATGTTACTCTTTTAAATTTTTTTGTTTCCATCAGTTTCTGTGTTTGAGACAATAATAAGAAGGTGGCTTGGTGGTTATAGTTCATTTGTGATGCACACAGCACACCACCGCCTGCTTGCTCTTCCAGATTCCTGTTCATAGGCACTCTGGGGACTCAAGCACCCAAGTAGGAGTTCCTGCATTAAAGACCTGCACTGGGTTCCAGGATCCTGATTGCAGTCTAGGCACCACCAGCTACTGTGGACATTTCAACAACGAACCTACGCATGGAAGATCTCTCTAGCGCTCTGGATGCCACTCTTTCAAATGAATTGAAATGGTAAAATTTACCTTGACAATATGACACTCGATTTTCTGCCATTGCCTAAACCTACAGTGACATGACATGCTTAAATGATAGAATGCTGGCTTTAGACTGTTGCTAAAGGACTATACTGTTGTAACAACATGGGGGGGGGGGACGGTGGAGTAGGGAACATGGGGAGGGAGGAAGAAGAGGCGGAGAGAGAATCCCCAGATTCTCTCTCTCTCCCAGACAAAACTGTATCATAGGGCATTTTTTAAAAAGGGAAGTATTGAACAAGTTTTTCTTTTACTTTCTAATTTTAAAAATTTGTACAGAAAGGTAATTCATTATATGCATTAGATAAATTATATTCTTAACATATAACATATATACGCATAGTTTAAGAATATGATAAAACTTCCCTCCCTGCTTCCCTCCCTTCCTTTCTGATTATTTTTCGTTTTTCTGATGATACACTTACAAATTGTAATCATAAGCCTAATCCTCCACTACATAAAGAATTCATAAGCAGAACATAGAAAAAATGATCAGTTTCTTTGAAAAATAAATAAAAGTTCTAAGCAATAATAAAGTTTTAAGATGTCAATTTCATGAATATACACTATATTTCTATTTTATTCTGATTTTTGTCCCTGAAATTCACTGTTAGATCATTTATTTAGCATCTTTTGGATATCTTGATGCAGATGATAATTAGAATCAACTGCTGTCCATTTTCTTAGGTTCGAGAAATATTTTGGTTTCCCTTTGTTTTCTTCCATGGTCTACTGTCCATCAAGGAGCACATTGTTCAGGGGTCGTGTGTCCTGTTTCTGGAAGTTCTGAATGTTGTTCATTTTAAACTTCATCCCATTTGGGTCAGAAAGGTTATATGGCACTTTCTTTTTAATGACATTTGTTTTCAGTCCTGGTACCTACTTTTTCCTAGGAAGAGTTCCATGAAGTAATGATGTAAGTAATGTGTAAGTAATGTGTATTCTGCAGCTGTAGCATGAAACACTCCACAGATACCAACTATACCCACGTGGTTAACCGTGTCATTCACTATGCGTTCCTTGACTTTTTCTTTTTTGTCTAGCTGATCTGTTCATTGATGAGATTGGGGTGTTGAAGTCCCCCATTATTATTGTATTGAAAGATATGTCTCCTTTTAGATCCGTTAACATTTGTTTCAAATACCTGGTTGCCCTAACATTCTGTCATCTGATTTATAAATAAAGGTGACATAAAGACATTCCAAAACAAACAGAAATGGGAGGCATTTTTTATTACCCAGTCAGCCATAAAAACGATACTGAAAGTTATACTACACAGTAAAGCAGAGAGATAATTACTACTATGAAAAAAATTTAAAAGCAGAAAATCTACGAAAAAGTGCAAAGGAGATCCAAAACAAATACTATGAATATTTATGAAAAATGGCATGAACAAATCATTGCTTAACATAAAACTACCTTGCCTGTGAACGGCCTGAACTCTCCAGTTGAAAGACACATTCTGACAAAATGAATTTCTTTAACTACTTGTTTATACGTTATCAATAAGAAATAAAACTCATTATCAAAGAAAGAGGAAGACTGCAATTGGGCTGCTGGAAAGAAATGCTCTATGGAAATAGAAATAAAAATCTAGAAAGCATCCAGGCTTCAGAACAAACAGACTCTAAGACAAAAAGATGTTTAAGGAGACAGAGAAGGATGATTTGAAAGGAAGGAGTGATTACAGGTAGATGCAGGAATTTTTCTCAAAAATATTTCTATTGTCATTTATAGATTGAGCAGAATAATGGAAACAAATGCCATATGTTGATAAATACTGCATTTTACATCTACAACTCCAAAGGAGTGTCTTATTGTTTTTCCAGGAATCAATGAATGAAGCTTGTTAGGAAGAGGCATTGTTCAGCAGGGTTCAGTCCATTTTTTTCGTATTTACAGATTAAGACAAGAAAATCTTCATGATGGCAATGTTACGGAGAACCGGAAAAACCGTGCTGCAAGGAGGTGTCTTATCCAGCCTGGCTTGGCAACAACAGTTCATTCTACACTCCAAACAAAATGCTGCTTTCATTCCCTTCAGTGTTTACAGCAAACAGGACTTTCTAAGCTTTCTAAAACTTTAAGTGTCTTTAGAATTATGATTCCTGTGTCTATGCTCCCACTTGTTGCATTAATGAAAACACCCTGTGCAACAAAGTTTTCATTTGCAAAGTGGAATGTTGCTTCCTAGCTCCTTTCTTCCCAGCTCATTCAGTACTTGAAAGGAATAAGGAATTTTAATTCATATTTCAGTTCAGAAGTTTTACAAATCAAATCATTATCCAAGTTACAACTACTTAGGACCATTTCATAGTCTCAAAAAGCAAATTCAGAAAAATTGAAAATGATTTGAAAAGGCACTGAAGTTAGCAAAAGCATTGTTACATTTTTTTTCATCTTGGAGTAAATGCAACATGTTCATGGTTTTTAATTGCACATTGGCATGCAATAGTTAATCGAGGAATGTAAGACACAATAGAAAACATCTAATGAACTTAAGTTCAACCCACCCTTTCATCCAATCAGATAGCAATCACCTTTGCAAAAGCAGATAGCTGCAGTTAGCTCTGTTAGAGACTTAGTCAAGGAACCAAAATAGAATTACACTAACACACAATCATGGGGTGTCATCACCCTCGTGTACCTTGTCACAATACTAAGATGAAACAGAAGTTAGAATACAGCAATGAATACTGTCAAAATTTTTTCCCAAGCTAATGTGCTACACATCACACAATAATCTTGCACGGAACCCTGTGCCTCTTCACAACAGCCACCCGTTCTCAGGAATACCTCACAGGAGGCCATCACAGGTTAGAGTTCTTAGAGTGTATTTAGACAAAACATCATCAGTTGTTACCACCTGTAGAATGGCCTACATGAACCTGGCTCACTTTAACTGATAAGTCATGGCAGGCTGTGTCACTCTACCCCAACTTGATCAGGTTTTTCTTCTCCAAAAGCAATCTCTCGAGATCATCTAGCTTTGCAATTCACTTCTCAGGCAGAAAATAAAGTAAAATTTAGAAAGATTTTGCTTAAGATGGTAAAGTGACTTTTTACTCACTATTAATGACATATTAATCTTACTTAAGAATAACTTTTTTTTCAGGCTACAATCTGTCAACACAACACCAATAAAATTGTAGATGGCCTATATTAAGAAGTTTATGCTGTTTTATTTTACAATCGTGTAAGGATAAATACACCAGAATGTCAGATGAATCAACAAAATCTGTCATTGGACTTATCTGCACTCCAAAAGATCTCTGAAGTTCTATCTTCCAAATTTACGCCATTTCAGATTCTGTGCGTTTCCTCTTTATATTTATTAGTAGGAAAGATATCTAATTTCACTCTCAGTTTAGCATGTATGCACTAAAGAGGATGTCTAAAACTCCAGATTTTGTGCATCTGATCTTATCCACCAGGTGTGAAGTTTGAAAGGCTGACATGTTCTGTTTTTGAAAAGCCATATTGGAGCACAATGGATGCGATGCTACTTCTGATGCCCACATCCAATAGTATCAGAGTTCCTGGGTTCCAGTTTAGCGCCACTTCCTACAAGCTTCTATACACCAAAGGAAGCAGAAATTGATGTCTACAGTATTCATGCCCCAGCTACCCATGTTGTAGACCTGTACTGAGTTCCAGGTTTCTGGTTTGGGTCTGTTTCAGGAATTTTGGGAAGTGAATCATTGGACAGAGGATCTCTGTCTTCGTGTCTGCAGTCCTTTATCACTCTGACTCTCTTCCTTACAAACAAAGATAAGTAATTAGTAATTTGAGACATGAACTGAAAATAGAAAGACCCATCTTGTGCTGTAAAATATCAGATGGTAAAGGATAACTTGTATGAACACAGTACCAGCAAATCCAGAAGCAGAACAGTAGCAAATTTTGCACCACACAGTTTCTGAGTAAGGTGGCAGCTGTATCCTTTATCTTCTTGAAATATCCTCCTCACACGCTTGGAATGTTACTATCTGATGACTTTGTTACTATTTGGGTAGAAGATGAGGCAAAAGAAATTGGGCTCTCAGTCATCTCTCTACTGAATCTTGAAATCCATACAACTACTACTTCAGTAGTAATTACAACAGCAAATATATGCAGAAAGTAATATATACTATTATGCTTTATCATCATGGGGTAAGTATCCTCAATGATAGTAGATTTTATTTGGTACTAATTTTAATTACTGTAAAAAAACATGTAAACATAACCATTTGTATAAAAAAAGCTAAGTTCTAAGAGCACTTCTAATATTTAATTAATTTAATTAATAAATTTAAATTTAAAATCCCGACTCCATAGGAATGTGAAGGCTCTAAGATCCTACAGTTATACTAGCATGTATTACTGATGTGCCCCAGTCTGATCATGCTATAAATAACAAGAATCAAGACAATATTTTATGTGAGATAAATGTATAAATTTATAGGACATCAGCATAAATCAATATAAAATATAAATAAAAAGTTTATGTAGTTCTTCTGCCAGGGAACTTGGGTACAGGTTTATGTTAATATGATTAATTTCTTTATTGGGAAATAAACTGTCTCATTACATAACTTTACGACCTTCTACTGTAAAGTGAAGGCAGAGGAAAGAAGCCAAACTTTAACCAGGCTTCTAGTAAGAAAATTAGCATTTCAAAAAGGCCTTTTTATTCTCCTCTTTCACCCAGGCATATACCTAACTTTCAAGTTCCCTTTGATCTTCACATCAAATCAATTTCCTTATATAATCAATTTTCTTGCAAACTAGATAATAGCGTGAAATTAATTTTTGTAGTTAAAAATATGATTCTTAACTCAAGAGCTAACGCATGTAATTTCATAACAAATTTGTCTTCATGTTCCTTTTTCTACTTTAAAATATAAAACACACATAAGAAATTCAATGTTCAGTCATAGCTAACAAAATCAACATAATGTCCTAATGTAAATAGATGTTCAACTACAGTAAGTTGACTGTATATTGTAAGATTCCCTGTCTCTACCCCTCTTTCTCTTCCTGTTTTCTCTTTATCTCTTTGTAACTCTTTCAGCAATTAAAAAAATTAATATGTGTGTGTGTTTCATATTGATAACTCTTGCACATGTCCATGCTGGACAATGCAATGAAGTAGAAAGCGTCGTATGTCTGAGTGTGCGATTCTCTCCAATAACAGAATGGTCAGGGTTACATTGATGAAGCTCTTTGTAAGACAGTGAATAACGTTGATCAGCAACATTGCCATCAATGACAAGATTTTCTACCATTTGGATAATTTTTGATTTTCCAAAAATCATGGTATAACCTTTATCTGGATAAGCACAAGAGTGTTTCCTGGAAACACTGAAGATATCCTAATTGTAAGAAAAACAATATCATGTAAATAGTGATTCTAATTAGGGGCAAACACGACTGTGATCCTGGCTCACATACTTAAGAACTAATTCTCAGCTAATGTGAACTGAGCTGCAATGAACATGAGGAATCAACTGGATCGTTCATGTCCTGATTTCATTTCATTTGGGTAAATATCTTGGAGTATGATGACTGGGTCATATTGTAGACTTATTTTCAGATTCTTGAGGAACCTCCTTACCGTCGTCCATAATGATTAGTCTAGTTTACATTCCCACAACCACAGGTTGGAGAACCATTTCCCCTGCAGGATTTAGTGTTTTTAATTTTTGGACATCACCATTCTTATTAGATGTATTACTGTTGGAAAAATATCCATCCTCTTCTTAATGTAGATTTCCATACTGAAAATGATAGCTACAGTTTTGGTTTCTCAGAGTGCTAAACATTAACTCCATTGTACCCTCCAGTTTACTGACGTGTTGCCAATAATACAACTGAAAAAATACAGTTTCTGAAAATGCTATTATTGATCTCAGCAATGTTGATTTTCTGTTGTCCTACATGCTAAAACATTCCTAACTTCCTATCTCTGTGTTTTCACTTAAGAAAGAAGTCTTACATATCTTGCTTTTATTTGAGAGATACTGAAAAAAAAAAGAGAGACAAATAGAATAAGAGACAGAGATCTCCCACCTGCTATTTTATTCTCAAAATGCCTACAGCAACTCAGGAAGAAAATAAGCCAAAACTGGGCAGGAACACAATCAGAGCCTCCTCTGTTAGTATCTCAGATTCAGCTACTCAAGCCATAAACTCTTATTCAGTAAGTTCATTACCAGGAAGCTGTGTCACAAGGAAGGAGCCAGGCTCACACCAGGCATTCTGATATGGTGTGTAGGTTTTCCAAGAGATGACTTAACTCCTTTGCCAAAGTCAAAACTATTCTTCAGATCACAATTATAATCTCATTCCTCCATTCATCCATTTATTTTATCTGAAGCACAAAAAACATTATACTGTTTGCTCCACACGACTTTTAGCTCAAGAAATCAAGCACATTTGTAAGGCATTCACAGGTACCAAACTTAAATTAAGAGACTTACATCTATCTTGAGTAGAAAATCTTTGTATATTGAATTTCAGTTTTGGTGAACTGTGAACCAACATTCAAATTTCAAAGCAGGGCTAGCCTTGGTTCAACTCACAGTTCTTTAACTTTGAATCGTAATGGATACCTTGGGAAGCTGCAGAGGATGTCCCAAATAATTGGGTCTCTGCTATCCATGTGAGAAATGCAGATCGAATTCCAGCATCCTAACTTTGTCCTGGCCTGCACATGTGTGAATCAGAAAGTGGAGGCTCTCTCGCTGCCTCTCTGCTCCACCGAGCCTCTGCCTCTGACACACACACACACACACACACACACACACACACACACACACACAAAGAGAGAGAGAGAGAGTTTCTATCTTACAAATAAAATTAAAAGCTATCATGTCAGTATTCAGGGACAAGTAACTTCAGCTTCCCTTGATTGGGCTACACATTCTATAATACAACAACATGGTCTCCTTTCTGCTTTTGAGCATATTGGATATTTTCCTTTCTAATCCCTCCCCAAGAACCTAAATAAAGGTACAACAAATAAGCTAAATTAAGCACTTCACAATTTGTCAACAACAATAGCCATTGCTAGCTCATTAATTGAAGAAGGTTTAAAATGTTCAGCCTAGTAATATTTATACTTTCAAGAACTGAACCTGTAAAATTATCAGCATATTTATTATCTCTTAAGCCAAGTCAACTTTCTACAAGAACTTCATGAAACAATTATAAAAATCGCCTTTTCAGTTAAAGAAATGTCTAACCAGGCTCTAACTCTTCGGCTTCTGCAGTTCTAATTCTAAATTATGTTTCTTAGGAAAAATATCAACATAATGCTTTTTTTTCTATGTGAACTTAACAATATCCTTGATTGAGAGACCCAAACTTCTGTTCTGAGTTTGTATTGCAAACAAATTAATAATACCTCTTTTTGTCATCATTATAATACTTTCAGTATTTAGATGTTAAATTATAGCTCCAAATGGCCTTAATATTATTTAAAATCAAAGGAAAAGCTCACATAAGCAAAATAAATAACACACAGCATCATTTCTGGAAAGAAGTGAAAATACATTGGACAGTCACTCCAGAAATAGTATTTTCAGTCATCTGTTTCATAAAAAGGGTGAATTTACAAAAACAGTGATATCTGTGGCATTGTTGCCAACATGCTGTAATTTAAGATTTGGACTTGCTGATTTTTCACAGCAGAATAGTTGCCACATTCACAACATGGAGTTTTAGTGTCCAACATCCAAGCAGAATGTAATCATGAAACAAAAAGTACGTTTGAAATCGATATTCCTGTTTTGCAAAGTATTTAAACAGATTATAACAGCATGCCTACACAGATGACAATTGATTTTAAATTATTTGTGCCATATTAACTTACAAAATTAGTTTGGCAAACAAAACATTCCCGCTCATCCCTATTCCCCGTTCAATGCTGTGAAGTTTACCATAGAGTTCCTTCTTGGTTATTGCCTATGACCTTGAAATCTACCTCTAATTACCTCCCACAGTTGCTATACATTAGATTTTCATAGAGAACATATATTTTCCTGCCAGGACCTAATTCATAAAATATTTCTAACACCACAGATTAGTTCTGAGTTATTTTACCGCTGCGCAAAGTCTATACCATAAAGAATGCTCCCTTTCATTTCAAGTCCATTTGCATTTTATTTGTGCCTCAAAGGAGGAACAATCCAAACTGATTAGAATCCGCAGACAGTGTGCATAATGAAAAATTAATTGCATCAATCTTTTCACTGTAGTGGTCTTAACAACTCATTTTCAACTGGTCATTTTTCCACCTGCTCACCAGGGCCCATGCAGCTGAGGCAAGCATATCTCTGACATTTATAGAATATCAATGAAGCTAAGGTCACCAGTACCTCATGCAAGTGGGAGCGGAGAATCCTGAAAGGGATGTAAGCTATTTAGATGAGCTAGAACTATTATGTGATAGTGGAGTGCAAATACATGCTATGACAACCCATCTAGGCACCACTTGAATTAACAAAACAGAATGAAAAAGCAAAAGTCTCAATCAGCAGCAAAGGTTAGCGTAATGCTACCCCATCGGAGACTGAGTGTAATGTGCTACTGGCAGTGGCATTGAATCAGCAATTGCATGCTAACGTGGTTGTAGGCAATTTGATATGGCAGGCAGCAATAGTAGCCTGATGCATATGCATCAGAATGGGAGTTTAGTTGTTGAAACAGGATTGTAATTCACTGTACTTGGTAAAATACACATTTTAGCTTATTCATTTGACAACAGTCTTTGTGTTCTTATAAATATATACGTCTACTTCTTCAGCCAACACGTAAGATTTCATTTTTAAAGAAAACTCTGTTACAAGTTTTCAAGAATTTTCCAACAACATTTCCTACAATTTTTTTTCTTTCAGATCAAAATACATACTGAGTTGTGTTTTCTTGTTTGTGACAGCCAAACACGCACATGGCAAATATGGTCATTCTAGGGTGCTTTGAGGATCAGACTTCTATGTAATAATTGTTATGGTTTCATTGGGTCTAATCAGCACAAAATATGTTACAATCTGATCCAGAGAGAAAAAGCTGGCTCCTAGTTTCAGATTTTATTCCACAAAAAATTCAGTTTTACAAGATCCTCCAGTTGTGTTAAGCAGCGATTACCAAACTTTTTTTGTTTTTAAAGATTTATTTATTTCCATATGAAAAGCAGATTTCCCAGAGAAAGAGAGAGAGAGGATAGAGAAGTTTTCTATCCACTGGTTCATTCCAAAACAGCCCCAAAGGCTAGAGTTGAAGTGATTTGCAGCCAGGAGCCCAAACCTTCTTCTGGGTCTCCCATGTGTGGGGTTCCAAGCATTTAGGCCATAAGTAGGGAGCTGAATGGACGTGGAGAAGCAAGGACTCCAATTGGTGCCAAGATAGGAGGCTAGTGCTGCAGTGTGAAGGATTAGGCTACCATGCCACCACGCTAATCTTACGATGTACTTCTTTTTAAGCGAAATTGAATAAAATAGATTAACCTTGTACTTTGTTTTACTTCATTGTTTCCAACATGGTAAAATGAGGACATTTTATTGTTTAAAATATGTCTGACTGTCTCCCCATGAAACTGTTGAACTTATCTGCACAATAAGATGCTGGACTCTGTTTTGTAGATGCTTGCAAGGAAAAAAAATCTCCACTGAATTTGATCTGTGGTAATGCAACAAGATGGAAGAATCCACCATGGGGGGGAGCAGGTTTTGGGGAAGGGAGGGGGGAATCCCAGTGCCTGTAAAACTGTGTCTCATGATGCAATGTAATGAAAAAAATAAATTAATTAAAAAAATGTCTGAATTTGCAAGAAATGGAGGAATCCTTTCATAGTCACCTTGCAATCCAAGATTTAGACAAATTCTTCTCAGTATACTAGTTAAGAAGGAAGTTTTGATTACAAATAAGTGCTTTCAGATTTTAAATTTTAGGAGCACGAGTTAAGAAAATGGAGACACGTTCTTCCCAGTAACCGACATCATTGTGCTGATACGAGGGACAAGGGAAACTGATTCCAGCCAAATAGACTCCTTGTTGTAGCCCTGAATGTTAAGCTCATGTGAAGATTGCAGCCATGTGTAAAGAGACGTGCTTTTTGGTGGAAAAGATCTTAGGTTGAAGATGTGAGCTTATGCTTGGTGGTTAAAATAAAAAGCTTCATTTGAATAGGTAAGAAACAGAGTCTGAAATAAAGAGTGAGAGGAAATGAGAGAAAGCTCTCTCCTGGTCACTGGTTCTCTCCCCAAATGCCTCTAATGTCTGGAACTGCTCCAGAGGATCAATCAGGTCTCCTGTACATGGAAGAGGTGAATAACTTGATAAGTATGACAGGTACCATTCAGGATTTGCAGTAACAGGAAGCTGGAGAAGGGAGCAGAGCCAGGACTCAAATCAAGATATTTGTTATGGGATGTGGATGCCCAAGCAGCAGCCTGAAGGCATGTAGTGCATTTTGAGAAATATTTTGAGAAATTTTATCCTGCACAGGGTGCAGGAATATTTTCAGGAGATAAAAAAAAGATAAAAATGTATGGTTCATTGAAATCACTTTGAAACTCTTTGCTATGTTTCCTCTGTTTAAATCTTTCAAGAATTTTTAAGATCCATTGTTGTCAATTTCATGCCAAACACAATTTTGCCACACATGAATAATTTATAATAACTCTAAAAATAATTAATTTTCATGGTCAAATGTAAATCATCCAAGGTTATCTTTGCTCATGTATTTATTTTCAAAATTCACTTGATTGCATTAACACCTTTTAATTTTAAAATTTTTTTAAAGGATTCAGGTATTTGTTTGGAAGTTGATGTTACAAAGAAGGAGAGACAGAAAAATAATGAAATTTTTCATCCATTAGTTCACTACCTAGGTGGCCACAAACGCTGTAGTTAGATCAAACCAAAGCCAGGAGCTGAGAGACGCCTGAGTCTCTCACATGAGCTCAGGGGCCAAAGCATTTGGGCTGTCTTCTGCTGATTTTCCCACATAACTGACAGAGAATTTGATCAGAAGTGGAGCTGCTGAGACTTGACCGGGCACCCATATGAAATGCCACAGTAGTAAGTAGCAACTTTACTTGCTATGCCACACGTCATGTCCTTGAAAATTAATTCTGAAGCCCAATTAAATTAAGGCATGTTCTTATTACCACTAAGATGTGAAAAGGACACAGTTATATGTCCTTATCTTTTGTTGTATGCTGTCACCACTGTAAAATGCAAAAATTAAGAGAGATTAAATATCTCATCCAGTGGCAGGGCCCATTTCACCTGGTTTATGCCCTGGCTATCTCACTTCTGATCCAGATCACTACCGATGGCCTAGGCAACAGAAGATGGCCCTAGACGTTTTAGCCTTATGTCAGAGAGAACATATATTTTTCCTTTTGGGATTGACTTATTTCTCTGAGCGTAATGGTCTCTAGTCAGGATCATTTGGTTGCAAACGGTAGAATGTCATTCTTTTTAATGCCTGAGTCGTATTCCATGGAGTAGATGTACTTCATTTTCTTTATCCACTCCTCTTCAATGGGCATCTGGGTTGTTTCCATGTCTTTGCTACTGAAGGCTATGCTGATGTAATATAGGATTACAAATCACTTTTTCACTTCATTTCCTTTGAATATATCCCCAGAAGTGGAATATAGCTGGGTCAAAAGGCAGATCAATTTTCAGTTCCTCTAGCACTCTTCATACTGATTTCCATAGCAGTTATACTAGCCAGCACTCCCACTAATAGTGAGATATTATACCTTTTGCCCCATTTCCATACCCAGATAAATTATTAGTAGTGTTCTGCATGGAGGCTAATCTCATTGGAGTTAGGTGGAAATCCAATGTAGCTTTTATTTGTATTTCTCTGATAAATAGGGAGCCTGAGCATTTTTTCATATGTCTATTAACTATTTAGACTTGTTCTTTTGAAAAATGTCTGTTCATTTGCTTTGCCAATTTCTTCATAAAGTTAACACAGATTATATTTTTTAAGATTTATTTTATTTTTTATTCCAAGTCAGATAAAAAGAGAGTAGGAGAGACAGAGACGGAGATCTTCCATCTGATGATTAACTCCCCAAGTGACTGCAAGGGCTGTGCTGCACCGATCCGAAGCCAGGAGCTAGGAATTTCCTCCAGGTCTCCCATGCAGGTGCAGGGTCCCAAGGCTTTGGGCCATCTTGGACATTACTTCCCAGGCCACAGGCAGGAAGCTGGATGGGAAGTGGAGCTGCCGGAATTAGAACTGGTACCAGTATGTGATCCTGGTCCAGTCAAGGCGAGGACTTTAGCCTCTAGGCCACTGTGCCGGGGCTGACACAGAGTATTTTTAAAGGAAATTATTTTCTTTGTATCTTATGACAAAATAAATTCATTTGATAAATAAAAGAAAGGCAATGTTGATATTATGTGATATGAGCACATCTTTCTCCTAATTCCGTTTAAATCGGCACAGTTGTTCAGTCTTAGAAGACTGATGGAATAATCTATAAATGCACTTAGTCATATAGAATACCAAAGGCAGCATTCCTGTTTGTGATGCCCTTATGTAAGCCTGTAAACATGCAATAGCAATGAACTTGCAACTTTCAGAAAATTGACCAAATGGTGTGTAACTGTGGAGGATAAATTATAAATATATGAGTTCCTATAACTTAGTGTCTCTTTGATCATTTCTCCTGAAGGAAGTCAGGATGGCCTTTAAAGGATGTGTAAATAGCCCTGTAAAAATGTTCATGAGATAGGATTCAGCCACAAGCTGCAAGGCCTGCATCCTTTCTAAGAGTCCTTGTTTGCAAGTCTTATTTCTTAGATTATTTGGAACTCATTCAAGAACAAGCGCGATGAGTGTTTACCATGTTCTTTATTGGAGAAAGTTGTGTTTCTCATGACAATGCAGATTTCCTTTTCTTCAAAAGATGAAGAACTGAGATTGCATGGAGCCCAGTGGATGAAAGGGCACTGACAAAATGATTTAATAAGGACTGTGGTAGAGTGTCAATTATTAAATATTTCATAGACAGCGAGATGGGACAAGGAGAGATAAATGACTGCTTCACTGACACATTAGAAAATACACTCAGAAGCGATGAGGCACCTGAGTTGTCAACTTAGGAATGACCCCATTAAAGGAAGAAGAGTTATGAGGCAAGAAACAGGAAAGTCTGCACTTACGCTGAATGACAATGTCAGAACTTCTCTTGGATTTTCCTGACAGATGTGGTTGACAAAAGCCTTCACTTTTCAGAATGGTTGGGGGACTCTTACGATTATTTCTCGAAGACGATCAATTTTACAAACAGTAAAATTAACTTAAATTCTTACTATTACTTTGACTAAGACTGAAATTCAATCAGCAGATATTATTCTACCTGTACACTGAATAATCTAACTCATCTATTGATATTTTTATTAAATCCCATGATCGTCATAATGATATAATTGCATTTTATGTATAAAATGAGTTACCCCAACTTGCTTTTCCCTCTTGTCTCACGTTGATGTCAGCACAAGATATCCGTTTCTGGGAATCTGATAGATTGCTGAGCTGTTTTTGTTTTGCATTTGTACCTCTCTTGAAGGGAATATGAACATTCTTATTCTCTAGGTATGCTCTTTTCTCTGACTTGTACAGGAAGACGCCTGTGGATCTGGTTACAAGGGCTGGCCATCAGTCTGAGTTGGACTGATTTTGTGCTTTTCCAAGAATCACCAGGGGTTGCTAATGCTGCTGCTATTAGGAAGACACTTGGAGTAGAAAGGCAGGGCAAGGTGTCCAGACCAGCAAAACTACCAGCACCCAAGAGGTTGCTTGAATGACAAACTCATTGACTCTGCACACCTGTGTCACTTTACCGCTGAGAGACTCCCTGAAGCCACGTGAACCATTGTCAAAAGTTACACATTCCTTCCTTCCTATCCTTTTACTTCTCCTTCTTTCCCTTTCTTTCTCTCCCTTCTTCCTCCCCTATTCCCTTTCTTCCATCACACAGATACTCTTCTCTTCTTTCCTTCTCTCTTCCTCTGTCTCTCCTCATGTCTTTTTAATTGAAAATAAGTCTTTATCAAATAAAATGAAAGAGCTCAGTGCAAAAGCTTAATCGGATAATTGTCCTCCAAGCGCTAGGATCCCATATGAGCACCAGTTGATATCCCAGCTGCTTCATTTCCCATCCCGCTCCCATCCTGCTCCCTGCTTGTGGCCTGGGAAAAGGAGTAGGGAATGGCCCAAAGCCTTGCCACCATACAGCCCTGTGGGAGACCTGAAGGAGAATCCTGGCTCCTGGTTTCAGACCGACACAGCTCTGGCAGTTATGGCATCTTATGGAGTAAACTACTGAATGTCCACATTTGAGAACTTTCAACCTGTACACAATTTTTTTTCCCTTTTTTACAGATTAATTTATTTGAGAATCAATGCTACAGAGACAGTAGAGTGACAGCAAGAGAGCGCTGTCTTTCATCCACTGGTTCAGTCCCCAAAGGTTCCCAGTAGACTATGCTGGGCCTGGTTAAAGTCATCCAGGTCTCTCACATACTTGTCAGTAATGCAAGTAGGTGGGCTGTCTTCTCTTGGTCTTTTTTTCAGGCCACTGTTATAGGGACGTGGGGGTGGATCAAATATGGAGCAGCTGTGGGCCCAGCACTAGAGCCTAGTGGTTAAAGTCCTTGCCTTCACTCCCCAGGATCCCATATGATCACCAGTTCATATCCTCATGGCCTACTTCCATTCCAGTTGCTTGCTTGTGGCCTGGAAAGCCAGTCAAGCACAGCCCAAAGCCTTGGGACCCTGCACCCATATGGAAGACCCAGAGGAAGCTCCTGGCTCCTAGCTTCTGATAAGCTCAGCTCTGGGGAATTGAGTTTCACTCAACTGGGGAGTGAAACAGTAGATGACAGATCTTTCTCTCTGTCTCTCCTTCTCTCAGTATATCTGACTTAATAATAATAATAATAATGATAAATGTAGCAGCTAGGACATGAAGCAATATCAGTGTGCGATGCCAGTCGCACAGGTGGTAGCTGTGCCTGCAATGCCACAGTACCAGCTCTCGCCTCAGGGATGGACCAAATTTCAAAATGCAATTCAGGATCAGAACCAGGCAGATATTTAAGTTATTAACTTTTAAAGTTTTTTAAATTATTATCTGTAATGAGAGGAGATGGAAGCTTCCACTTATTTTTTTGGTTCACTCTTCAAATATCTACAACAACTGAGACTAGCCAGGATCGGAGTCAAATGCTGCAGACTCCATCCATGCGTCCCACGGGAAGGCAAAATCCACTAAATCTAAACACCGTTGTTGCCTCCCAGGTCTGAATGAGCAGGTGGTTGGAGTTAGGCTCCAAAGCTCAGTGTCAAACCCAGGCTCTCCAATATGACTGCAGTGCCTTCATGCTAAGCCAAATGCACTCTTGGATAGGTTCATTGTTAACCTAAAGTTACCTTTGTTTTTCTACAATACAAATCATCCATAAAGCATTAAACATCTCCGTGTTATGAACTATTATGCACTAACATCAAATCTGCAATGTACCTGGTAAGTATGAACGAATACATTATCTTATTTTTGTTTTCATTTTCTTGTTAGAGTTGTTGAGAGTTAACAAATTTTACTGCAATTATGAAATGTTTTCTGAAACAATTCACTAAATCTCCACAAACAATGAATGGAAAAGTAATTTTGATGCATCCCCATTATCATTACATTGGATTGTTTTAGAAAATAACCATTCTGTATCTTGTCTGGTCTTTTATTATTTTTTGGCTATAACTACGCTAATTTCTTCTAATAGAAATAAAATTGTTGTGAATCAAGAAAACTAACAGGTAAAAGTTTACACATATATAATTTATATATAAACTCTTATATAAATATATACACATACATACAAATATATAAAGTAGAAATCCTATGATTAAAATATGTACAATTATTGAGGAAAATATGATGAACATGTTCAATTAAATCTTATTTTTCTAATAAAACTTTTTAGGAAAATTATATATCATGGTATACACCATATGAGTTTATGTATGAGCATATTCAAATTTATGACACAAAATCACTTCCTATATGCTTGCTTTTACAGTACTTTAAATATTTAATTGAAACATTTATCAAGACAAAGAGAGACACAGAGAGATTTGTATCTGCTAGGTCATTTCTTTCTTTTTTTCTTTTTTAGATTTATTTATTTTTATTGCAAAGTCAAATATTTAAAGAGGAGGAGAGACAGAGAGGAAGATCTTCCTTCCACTGATTCACTCCCCAAGTGGCTGCAACAGCCAGAGCTGAACTGATCTGCAGCCAGGTGCTAGGTGCCAGGAGTTTTCTCTGAGTCTTCCATGTGGGTTCAGGGCCCCAAGACTTTGAAACATCCTTGACTGGTTTCCCAGGCCACAAGCAGGGAGCTGGGTAGGAAGCAGGCTACTGGGACATGAACCAGTGCCCACATAGGACCCTGGTGAGTGCAAGGCAAGGACTTTAGCCACTGGGCTACTGTGCCAGGCCCTGCTAGGTCATTTGTTAAAGGGCCACACAGATGCCCGAAGCTCACACAGCTTCAGCCATTGGTTACAGCCTGACCAGGGGTATAATCAAATAGTGGACCTGCTAAAGGAGCAGAACCCCAGCTGGGGCTACATTGCATGAGGCAGTCCAGGGAATGGTTTGCCCTCTGAACCCCAAAGCCAGTCTTCACTTTTCTGCTGGACATTCTGTTTTATGTATCCCTACATTGAATTCATTTGATAAAGAAATTTTGTTATGAAAACCAATTAATTCCTTGCCTGAGTTTAATAAGTATGTAGTAAATAATCATAGAAAATGCAAGAATGAACAACACAAGATTTTAATGAGAGTATCTTCTTAATCAGATAATATCCCATATAACTAGTCTCATCTATTATTTGTTGTTCAAAAAGCTTTATGATAAAAAAAATCAGTCAACTGTCAAAGCATAATTGGCATATTGAGACTATTTTCTTAATGACAATATTTAGAACAGTCGGTGTATGAATAATAATGAAAAGTTTTAAACTTTATTTTCTTTTAAATTGCAGCTTATGCACCGCTTCATTGCAGAAATAAGACTTCTTGTTCAGGGAAAAGACCTGACTCCTGCCCTAGTAGTCTTAATATTTTGTAGTAACCCACCAGAGAGTGCCGACTGAACTTTCTCTATGTAAGGTCTGTAATTGATGAAGTCCACAGTGGCAGGTGATCCATAACAGTATGAGAGGAAGCCGTAAATCGTCTTACCCTAATTGTACAAGTTCAGCGGTTAACAACAGGAAAAAAACAGCCAACGCCTTAGGCATTACAGTTGTCCAGCTTACACAGTTCAGACAGAAAAAAAATTCCTGTCTGATGAATGTCAAAATTGCCCTGCTTTGCTTAGCTACAGACAAAAGCAGAGGTTTCAGTAGAAAATCTAGATGAGATCAGGGTCTGGAAGCACCTCTTGGAAGAATCGGAACACAGGCAGAATGAGAGTTGCCAGTGGGACAATCCAGACTTGTGGCTCATGAGATGGAGAACTGTCCAGGGAAAGCAAAGCAGGTCAGGTCAAGTGGAAGCACACGGCGACGGGTGAGGGGTGACCTAGCCATCTTGTTTACCTGCTTTCTGTAAAGATACAGAACATCTGTCTCTTAAGAAAGTGCTTTGAAAGAATTTAATCAAAGTTTTAGCAGAAAAGTGGAAAGTTTTTTTCCCACTGAGCGTTTCCTATACCATCACAGTGTCCTTCTCCATTCCTGGGCTCACACAGAATTTTGTGAAAGTTTCATTAAGTATCCATTTCACAGTCCTGATTGGGGTAATTCTGAGTTCTGTTTCCCATTTTTTTTAAGTCTTTAAAGGGCAATCATGTTTCGTCAGTGAAAAGTAAAAATCATTGACATAGTCAAATTCCTAGGACATTCAGTACTTTAGTTACGGATTAAAGAGCTAATTTAGTTTTTTTTTTTCTTTTTTATGTTCTTTTGAGCAGTATGGCTATTACGGTGACATGTTTGTATACATTTTATTTTTATCCTTTAACTCAGTTTTCCACAAACCTTTTCAAATCCTCTCATCTAGCCCAGTCTCATAATTTACCAACAACTCAAATTAAGTGATGGGTCTAGGTAATGAGAACCATGTTCCTTTCAATGTCCACATGCCTGTGGTTATTTCATGCTATGCTTTCCACGCTCAGGCTTACAATTCTTCTGTATGCTTCCAGCCTGGCGAAGGAATTGCCCTATCATGGAGTGTGGAAGCAATTGATGGCCATATGGAGAACTCAGTGAAGCACAGTGCCTTCGCTGTAACCCACTCAAGCATCCATCAGCACTTCCACACAGCCCAAAGTGACTTTTTGTGATAACAAAAATAGAATTTCTTCTCCACAAAATGTATGTCAAAAAGAGTATGTTGCAAGTGTGTCTCTGAAAATGTATACACATATACATATTTTGATGAAAACATTTTCTTTTTATATGAAATGAAACATTTCCTGGTTTGACACATACCATGTCAATTTTAGGGTAGTTCAGAAAAAAAAATACTCCACTTATTACTCAAAGAAAGGAGTGCGGATTGTAAATTATATCAAAGCCCATTCCATAAAAGGAATGTCCTTCAAAGCTAGGTAATACCACATACATACATAAGGGTTATCAAAAACCTATTAAATTCGACCCTTTTAGGTTTTCCAGCTGAGATTAATTTCTCAATGTAACATCTCCCCTTTGAAGAAATTCTTTTTTCTCATGGGACGTTCCCCCATTTCCCTGATCGCCAGCGGCTAGCCAGCAATCCCTCACCATCTCACAAGGCACTTCATTTAAATTTATATTGAGAAATTTATGGTCTTATTAAGTTGTCTTCCCCTGAGATTCATTTTGCCGTGTTTCGTTGGCATGTCATTTTAAATAGGTGCCATTTAACAGCTTGCCCCATATTTTTATGGGCCACAGTACAATCAAATGAGGTGAAATAAGACTCGAATGTTTCTATGTGGGTAGCCAAAAGGATTCTTTGTAACATTTCAGCTTTATATGGCTTATTCACCTGTTCTCACTAAAGGTTCTATCATCTCTTAATATATTTAATTTCAAATTTACAGGATTGGTTGTAAATGATTAATGACTATCCCCATATTAAAAAACGAGTGAATGATTTAACAGTTTAGCATTTTAGTGAGTATTTTTTATCTGGATATAGCTTGCTTGATCTTTGAGACATTGTTTTTTACCTTGATAATCAATTGAGAATTCCTTCTTTTTCAAAGAAAGTTGCTTCAATTGAAAATATGTGGATCTAAATAGAACTCACCTTTACTGTAATTTTGAGTTTAGATGACTCCAAAACTTCTTGTTCCTGAGTAAATTCTTTTTTCTTTATGTTCTGTTATAATAGATCAAACTATGTAGAAATAAGTAAGATTCCTGGAATCTGACCTGCTGTGAGTTTGTCCCTGGAGCTGTTCAAATGACATCAATTTACAACAGGGTCCTCAGCAGCAATCTGCAGCATCAACATGATGTGATGCTGGTCCCTAGGCTGCTTAAGCAAAGTGCCCCAGACTGAGTGGCATCAAGTGACAGAAGCTCACCCTGTCATAGCTGCAGGGCTGTAAGATCAAAATCAAAATATAGGAAGGGCCAGCTTCTCTCCTAGAATTCTAAAAGAAAAAAACTCCCTCCTCTCTTGACATCCCATAGTATTATTCCCATAACACTCCCACCCTGTGTCTCTGGCTTCTCCTTGAAAAACCATGTGGTTACAGTGATTCCGGACCATTGTAAAGTACTCAAATTCATTGTATCTTTAAAGCCCTTATTCCCAAATTCTTGAGACTTCAACAAGTAGTTTAAAGGACACAAATGAACCCATAACAACAACAATGGCAGCACAGTTTTGATTGCTTGTAATCAGTAGTTACAATCCTTTTTATATTTTGCAGAATTATAACTTCCATTTATCTCCTAAGAAACTGGGTCTCAAAAAGATACAGCACTTTTAAAGATTGCTCTGTCAATTATAGTCAGAACAGAATCTAGAGTTGTGTAAATCCCAGTGACCAGACAGGGGGAAACCTGCTGAGGATACTGCGGGTTCTTGGTGCCCTGCACCAGTGTGGGCGACCTGGAGTTCCTGGCTCACAGCTTTTGATCAGCTCAACTCTGGCCATTCCATGCATCTGGGGAGTGAACCAGCAGCTGGAACACTGCTCTCCCTGACCCTCTTTCATTATGTAAGTCTGCCTTTGAAATAAAAATAAATAGATCTAAAAAAGAAGTTCCCTACATTATAAAGGAATCACTTCAACAACAAGAGGAAGTATTAATTGTCAATGTATGTGCACCAACAATAGAGGTCTAAATTATGTATAAATTATTGTATCTAAAATAAGATATAAACTCCAGTGTAATATTTAGGATGGTCAGCATTCACTTTTCTCAATGGGCAAGCCATTCAGACAACAAAATCAAGCAGAAAATATCAACTCTGAACTATATTACGGGAGACATGGATACAGCAGGATTTGAAATTGTATTCGATTTATTGGAAAGGCATATGTCTAAAGAGAGAGGAAGAAACAGTAAGCATCTTCCATCTACTAGTTTGCTACCCAAATGACCTCAGTGACCAGAGGTGGGCCAGGGGTCTCCTCTGTGTACTCAAGGTGAGTGTGCGAGTCTCAGCAGGCAGGCCATCTTCTGTGTCCTAGTTTAAATAGTAGGGAGCATAACTGGAACTGGAGGAGCCAGAACTTGAACCTGCAGCCATGGAAGATGTCAGTGTCGCATGAAGGTTTGCCCTTTATGTCACAATGCTAGCCAGTTATAACATATTTTAATCCAGCAACTGTAAACATTTATCTCATCAAGGTGTAGAGCATTATCTAGAATATGATTAGGTTAATGAAAAGATCAAACAAGAATCTAAACTTCTTTGAAAATATACAAAAGGAAACAGTTTATACCAAACTTTCACGGCTCATAAACATAATAAAAGGAAAGGGAAAAAAAAGATGTCAAGTAAACAACTTATTGATGTGACTCAAAAATCTAAAAAGTAAGAATAAACCACACCACACATTAGTAGGAAGAAAGAAATAACAAAGTTGAAAGCAAAAATACACTAAAATAGGCACTACATGGAGAGAAACATCCATGGGTCAAGAATTAAAACATTCAACAAGATTAAGATGGACATTCACTGGGCCCAGCCTGGTAGCCTAGTGGCTATTGTCAGGACTTGCAGGCCAGGATCACATATAGCTGCCCCTTTGTGTCTCAGTGGTCCTGGTTCTCATCCAGCTCTCTGCTTGCACCCTGGGAACCGGTCAAGGATGGTCTACAATAATTTATTTTAAATTTCATTTAAAAATTTATTTTAAAACATATTTTTTAAAACGAAATGAACATCCATTCCCAAATTAATATATAAGCATAATGTAATCTCTATCTAAATCCCATCTAGCTTATTCATTAATTAGATAAGTTACTGTTTAAATTCTATTTTTATAAACACCCTTGCATGGTAGCCTAGTTGCCAAAGTCCTTGCCTTTCTTGTGCCAGGCTTCAGATTGGCTGAGCTCTGGTCATAGCAGTCACTTGGGGAGTGAACCAGCAGATGGGAGAGTAAAAAAAAAACCTAAAGTGTAGCTGACACCATGGCATGTCAACCTAAGCTTCCTGTTGCAGTGTTGGCTTCCTATGTGGGTGCTGGATGGAGACATGACTGCCTCACTATCAATGCAGTTCCCTGTTAATGGATTGGGAAGGCAGTGAAGCATGGCTCAGTGCTTGGGTTCTTGTACGCACACTGAAGATCCGGAGGAAAGGACTCACTCCCCATGTGCAAAAAGATTTCACTGAAGGATGGAGATATGTATGTGTTTGTACACACATGCAAACACACCAGTAAACATGGCAAGCAAGCTCAAAAAAAAAGATGTTCAAGTATTTGGGAAATTCCAATTGAAATTGCAAGGAGATAGCTCTAAACTTGTAAATAATAGTACCAAATATTGGAAAGAATCAAGAAGAGAGGGGTTGTTCACAAGTAGCTGGTAGAAATATAAAATGCCATCATCTCTAGGGCAAGCAATGGTAGTCTGACAAATCCATTAAAACTAAATATACATTTAACTACACAATTCAGCATGTGTGTTTTTGGAAATGTATTCCAGAGAAAAAAATTTTTCCCATGATAGATTTTTTCATGAATGTTCATACCCAAACTGCAAACAGTCTGGATATCCTTCCACAGACTAATTGTCAATCAATGGGTGATACATCACGGCTGTGAGTGGGGGCCAAGAGCAAAGAGACTCCACGGACATCAGAAACAGAATAGCAAGAACGTAGGTTTCCTCTTACAGTCTCCAGAGGAAACTCATCCTGGCCAACACCTTTTGTTACTCCAATGGAATAGTCAACAAATTACATGCATTTGAAAATAATTTCATCAGCTGCAATGTTAGCATCCCCTGTGGATGCCAGCTCACATTTCAATTGTTACTCTTATAATCCAGCTCCAGGAAGACCTGGAAGAAGCTGCTGGCTCCCGGCTTTCACCTACTCAGCCCCAACCTTTTCAGTGAACCAGTCAGTGGAAGATCTCTTTCTCTCTGTCTCTCCCTCTCTGTAACTTTGAGTTAAAAATAAGAGAGAGAGAGAGAGAGAGAGAGAGAGAGAGAGAGAGAGATCTTTTAAACAAACAAATGAATGATATAGATTTTACTTAAAAACTTCCAATCTTATATAATAATGTAAATTTGAGAATAAAAGTTAAGAAGTTTTATATGAATATACTTAAATGATTATATTTGTACTCTTGTCCAAGAACAAATTGACAGAGCTATAACTCAATAGAATGTAGAAGGAAGGAAGGCATTTTGATTCTCAAATTAAAATTGGTATTCAAAACGTACAAATTAAGTTTTAGAGGTCACATATATTACATATCTTATTATTCGAATCCGTGGTTGTATTTAAGATGTTCATTTATTTTCAACTATGTGAAAGGAAGAATAGGAGAAAGATAAACATGTTCCATCCATTGCTTCCCCCCCCCCCCCCCAATGATCACAACAGCCAGAGCTTGGCTAGGCTAGAATCAAGAGTCAGGAATTCGGTTTTAGTCTTCCATATGAGTGCTGGCAGCCCAAACATGTGAGCCAGTATTTGTTACCTCGCAAGATGCATAATAAGCAGTTGGATCAGAAGTGGATCAGCCAGCCCTAGATATGGAAGGTGGGCATAAAAGCAGGAGCTAACTCCAAAACACTATATGATATCCACCCCAATCAGCAGTTTTGAATGACTCATATTGTCTAGGAAAGTCACCTCTAACATAATTTAAGCATTTATTTAGTTGGTAAAAAGACCAAATTTCACAAAATCTATCTTTTGCAGTATTTTTCTTCTTTTTAAGAAAATATTTAGTTATTTTTATTGGCAAGGCCAATTTACAGAAAGAAGAAACACAGAGATGAAGATGTTCTATCCGTTGGTTCACTCCCCAAATGGCCAGAGTTGAACCGATCCAAAGCCAGGAGCCAGGGCTTCTGGGTCTTGCACAGGTGTGCAGGGTCTCAAGGCTTTGGCGCATCCCTAACTGCTTTCCCAGGCCACACGTATGGAGACGGATGGCAATTAGAGCAGCTGGAACATGAACCAGTGCCCATTTAGGACCTCAGAATTGTAAGGGGGCAATGGAGCCATTGTGCAGGGCCCAATATTTAATATGTCTTGATTAATATGTTCAAAAAGGAACATTCATAACATATCAGTATAAAAATACAGAAGTTATGGAACAAAGAATTTATTAATAAAATGGCATTGTTGGGGGGCTGGCGTGATAGCACAGTGGTTAATGTCCTCGCCTTGCACGTGCCAGGATCCCATATGGGCACCAGTTCCAATCCCTGCGACCCCGTTCCCCATCCAGCTCCCTGCTTGTGGCCTGGGAAAGCAGTCGAGGACGCCCCGAAGCCTTGGGACCCTGCACCCGTGTGGGATACCCTGAAGAGCTCCTGACTACTGGCTTTGGATTGGCTCAGCTCCAGGCTTTGCTGTCATTTGGGGAGTGAAACATCAGATAGAAGATCTCCCTCTCTGTCTCTTCTCTCCTCTCTGAATATCTGCCTTTCCAATAAAAATAAATAAATAAATCTTTTAAAAAAGTAAAATAAAATGTCATTGTTTATAAAGGATTTATGTGAACTACAAATTGCAACATATTGAAACCCAAAGCTGCTGCTTCTCTGTCCCTTGCGAAACTCATATATAAAGCATCTTTTACTTTCTCTGTGTTAAATGATTGCATTTTAATCAGATAGGACATTCTTAACCTTTTTTGGTTAGAAAAATAACAGTGTACCAAATATACCAAGGAGGAAAATGAAAAGCATTGCTCCAAAAATGAGAACACAAAAGGTATGCAGATAAAGCTATGCAATAAAATAATGTTAAAAGTAAGAGATAATTTAAATACTATCAAATATATAAGAATTAAAAACTGGGTGGTCAATGATATGGAGATATTAAACATTAATTGTGAAAAGAACTGCTGATATGTGGCATGAAGTGAATAGGCTATGTATTGTTTTTCTCTGAGCTAACAGAGGTTGAATTTTGAAGGATAGCGATTAGTAGAAACTTGAAAAGAGGAACGTGTGAGTTATCCTAAGAGAGAAATGTTTCAGAGACAGAGAGGGTGCGGAGTGACTTCAAAGATCTCCAGGCAAAAGGGCTTACTTCTCCTATTCTGGTAATTGCAGCAAAGGGACCCAGGATAGGGTGGAGGAAAGAAGTTGAGAGAAAACAGTCTACATCTTACGAGGTCACACTGGCCACTTCGGACAAGCACTTCTTTGCCTTTGTTTTCAGATCGCGTTTGCTCTATAGGAAGGCATGCAGGTTTTAGAAGATAAGCAAAGTCAAACTATTTTAATAATTTAAATTGTGTGCTATGGGAGATATGCTCAAGAATCAAAACTAATTTAAAATGTTGGTTAAGATTTCCTGATAGATTTTATTGCTAGTTTGAGAGAAAGCATGAATAGAACTCCTAGTTTTGGGGGATCAATATCTGAAGGTACATCAAACAGTCTTAGAAAAAATATTGAAAGATCATCTTGGTAAAGCAATTGATAAATTCCTGAAATGAAAAGCTTTCAAAAGGCCATGGAAATGTACATTATGAGAAATTGTACATAATTTCAATACTTTTTGCACTACAGTGAATTTTAAATCCATTTCATCATGAAACTTTGGATGCATCTTTACATGGAGTTTTTTCAATATTTAAGACTCCAATCTCAGATTTGATTTTGTAGGTTCCTTGTTAATTACTAACTTTCATACTTAATTACAATTATTTCAGTTAAATTTCAGGAGGGAGCATGCATAAATAAGCATACTCAATTCTCTCAGTTTTATGAAAGATCGGTTAACGCATTTTGACAGACTATCAACCAGAGCTATGTACGCGGTTTATTCTACTTACTCCATTAAAGCACAAAACAAATTAATGACATAAAATTTTCCTAGGACCTATTTGATGTTTTATTGTATTCATGCTACTTTATTGTTTTTATATAAATGTATTGCGTAAAAGTTGAAGTTTTTCTAGTCATCTTTTCAGTGTACTCTTGAATACACATTTCCTAAATACTTAGCTGCAAAGTGAGATGAAGGCAGAAGAGTGAAAGAATGAAAAATTCAATACACAAGCTATATAAAATTCAAGGTTTAAGACATACACTAGATGAATTAAAGATCTAACAACACACTATTTAGCTTTCTGATCTAGTATTCATGGTAGCTTTTTAATATAAAATAAAAATATATAATCAAATTACACTTTGAACTGTATATTCTATAATGATGGATGACAATTTTGCTCCGATGTTTTAGGGATGGATTAAGACACCGAGAAAGTAATCATAATTGGCTAATGAACTGTAATGTGCATATATATACACACATATATACACACATACATATATTCAATTCTGTTAATGCATCATTAAATTATTTATTACAATTTATTTACAGGTTCAATGTACTATATAGGGTCAAATAGTGTGAAGTAATAATACCAAAATATATTCCCACAACTAAAGTTAGAATTCAGTATTTTTAGTGTAGCTTAGCACTTATATGACTCCTTGAGGTATTCTCTTCCTCTTGATCATATTGAGAGTCTAATGGTTTACACCATTGGCTTACATTTGCTGAGTACTCCAAGAATCTAAGATGACATGTCCATACTCATTGTCACAGCAAGAGGAAGCCTTTTCCTAGGCACCTAAAAGAGCATTTTATTTCTGCTGTAGAAACCTTTAAATCTGACAAATTTTACTCTTTTTTCTTAAGATTTATTTAATTCTATTGGAAAGTCAGATATGCAGAGAGGAGAGACAGAGAGGAAGATCTTAAGTCCACTGATACAGTTCCAAAGTGATTGGAATGGCCAGAGCTGAGCCAATCCGAAGCCAGGAGCCAGGAGCCTCTTCCAGTTCCCACATGGGTGCAGAGTCCCAAGGCTTTGGGCTGTCCTCAACTGCCTTTCCCAGGATAGAGGCAGGGAACTGGATGGGAATTAGAGCCAATGCCCATATGTGCCGTAGTACAGCTCCAGTTGGCTTGAGAGTTTGCGTAGGATTTATGGATCAGCAAGAAGACAAGAAGAGATGTGGACCACTATAACGTGAAGTTCATAATGGACAACTCAGAAAAGTTGCCTTCTTTATTTATACACAAATCATCACAAGTGTTTACACAACATGCAATCGTTTCATTTTTATTTCATTATAAAAGAACGATTACAAAAGCAATCCTAAAAATTTATTATTATTTTACTTCAGAGTAAATAATTTCAGGATGCTATTACTCATTCAAACCTGCAGGCACTCCATATTTCGCAGCACATGCACCTCATCATAACAAGTGGTTTACTTGTATCTAAAATCAATTTTCACTAAACCTAAACTAATATGACTTAAAATATTTAGAGTACAGAATTAAAAGGAAAGTTCATAAATGAAAATAATTTATAAAGGCATATATCATAGATTCTTTATTAAATCTAGTAATCAGCCATGCATGTATTAATTACTATCACCTTCACCTAGTTCTGATTCAATTGTTTTTTCTTCTTTTGTTAAAGGGCAATGAAAGCCATCAGGGCAACTCAGCCATTCTACAAACAGAGGGCCTTAACAAGAAATTTCTTATCTTTACAAACTGTTTTTTTTTTCCCTATATATGAGCGCCAATATAAGGTAGAAGTTTTAAGTCAATTTTCTTCTGGGGTTTACATTTGTTTCCCTTTAGAAGATGCTCCATACACTTTCTGCTTTCTGTGATAAAAAACCAAATTGAGTCATTTCATGTGTTGTAACAGTTGGAGGCTGCACGGTAAACAAACTCTTTGTACCTCCATGAATGCCATTTGTTCCAAGATATTATCATGCCATTTCTTAAGGAAAACATTACTTGTATTAGGGCAAGCTCCAAGACAAAGGTGGGGACATAACAGGTGGGCTCAATTGTACTATTGTATGCTTTTAGCTGGGTGTCATTGCTTTAAGTTGCTAAAAATTCTTTTAACATAACATGATTGATCAGTTTGAGGTGTTATACCAGTTACAGGAATCACTTTACATTTGCAGAAAAATAACAACACGCTTGGAAGAATTCTGTGAAATATGAGAACTGATTAAGTGTCCATATAATGGGGTGAGGCAGCAAAGAGATGATTAGAGACATTCGGCCACGCAGCTGGAAACTCCGTGTAGCCGTGCTAACTGAAGAGCAGTGGTCATCACCCGCCCATGCCATCCAACCCAACTACATGGCTTCCCACACATATGGGATCCCGGCGCATGCAAGCAAGGACATTAGCCACTAGGCTACCATGCCAGGCCTGACAAATTTTACTCTTCATATAAAAGTTTTTGATTGTCTAACTGGTAATTAGACTTTCATGTAAAGAAAAAATCATAAAACATTTTGAATTAAAATAATGCTCTCAATACCAAGATTGGGGCACTGCACGATGGCCTAATGGCTAAGTCCTCACTTTGTAAGCACTGTGATCCCATTTGGGCACTGGTTTTGTGTCCTGGCTGCTCTACTTCCCATCCTGCTCCCTGCTTGTGACCTGGAAAAGCAGTAGTGAATGGCCAAATGCCTTGGGACCCTGCATCAGCATGGGAGACCTGGAAGAAGCTCCTGGCTCCTGACTCCTGGCTTTGAATCAGCTTAGCTTAAGCCATTGCAATCATTTAGGGACTTAACAAGCAGATGAAAGATCTTTATCTTTGTCTCCTTTTCTCTGTAAATCTGATTTTCCAACAAAAATAAATAAATAATAATAATAATAATAATAATAAAAGATTGGGTAAGACTAGTTTGAACTGTGTTCTAAACCAAGTGTGTTCACCTCATCAAAATGCTTGGATGACTTTGGGTGTAGGAAACAGTGCTGGAAATGTCATGATGGATGTTGTGCCAAATGTCTGTTAACATCCAGTAAGTTAATGCTGGGTTGTTCACAGGAGGATAAACACTTAGTTTTCAAAGGACAGAAAGCACGACAAAGTGCATGCACAGGATTTCTCCAGTAATCTGCTCATATTAAGCTTGATGATGTAGCATTAGACAAAACAGTCACGGGAAAACATGTTTCCTTCGCTGTACAGAAACATAGATTTGTTTTATCTCATTAGCCTGCTTAGGATTTTGTTGCCCATGTTTTTTAGTGTCTTATCGAAAAATTGTTGCTCATAGCAATGTCTTCAAGTGTGTTAATAGCTTCATAGCTTCATCTCTCTCATTTTTGTTTTTAATCCATTTGGGATTGTTTTATGCTTACATTAAGAGGGCAGGGTCTATAGTTATCACAGAACCGATATCGGAGAGGCTGTCCTTTTTTCAACAGTTTTTACCATATTTGTTCAAAATACTCTAAGAGATGCACAGACAAATCCCCAGTATATCTGTCTTATGCCTCTGATCCACATGTATTTACACCCACACAACTCTGCTTTGCTTATGTTAATGGCTCTTTACCACATCTAGGAATCAAATATCTGATCCTTGCTTGTGCAAGGTGAGGACTTTAGCTGCAAGGCTACTGCACTGTGCCTTCAAGTTTTCATGGTTTATATTTTTATGGTTCAGTTTTCCTAAATTGTATGTATCCAAATATTTGTCATTTTTTTCTGGGTATTCCAATTTGTTTATCTAAACTTTTCAAAAACACTTCTTATGATCTTTTGTTTCTCTGTAGCATTATGCAATCCCCTGCTTCATTTCTGGTTTAATTTTATTTTGTGTCTTTTTTCGTGTTTTAGTTGAAGGTATATCAATTGCGTTTATCTTTTAAAAGCACCATTTCTTTATATCAACTATCTTCTGTATTATTGCTTCCAATTTTATTTCTCTTATTTTCCTGCTAGTTCTAATTGTTTCTTTACGTTTGTTAGATTTAACATTAATGTATTCTTAATTCTCTTAATTATCTATGTCGCTAAGACGCACGCTCAGGTTGTTAATTTATCTTTCTGTGTTTTGGTGTATGCACTTTTGCTTAAGATATTCCTCACAATGTTTCTTTGTTGTATTCCATGTTTTGATAGAGTGTGCTTCAATTCTTATTCATTTCAAGATGTTTTTATTTCCTTTTTTATTCTTCATTGACCCATAGTTCATTCTGAACCATGTCCTTCCGTCTAAGTATGTGCATAATTTCCAGGTTTCATTTTAATTGATTTCTAGTTAATTCTGCTATAAACAGAAAAGACAAACAATATGATTTTTATTGCTTGAATTAGTTGATGCTTATCTTGCAGATTAATAAATGATCTATTCTAGAAAACATTGTATGTGTTCATGAAAACAATATGTGTTCTGAAACTATTGAACAAAACGTTCTGAATGTCAGATTATTTGAGCTACATGGTACTTTACCTCTAATTTCCTTTGTTGAGTTTTTGTAAACAATTTATTTATTGATAAAATTGCACTGTTGGTGCCTTATATTATTATCTCCTTAGAGCCATGTGGCTGTTTCACCCTAATTATGATGTAGGTAATGCGTTCTGTTCTCCTAATGCCCTGTAGTACAGAGGACTGCCTGGGCAAGGATGCCACTGCTGCTCCTCTAGGTTTGGTTGGATTACTGAAGCTGTAGCCTGTTTCTCCTGTGGTAGGACATCTCAGGAGCAATCCTGATGGATGGATGCAGTAGCTTCACACTCCGGAGGCAGTTCCAAGGTTTCAATGTAGTTCCACCCTGAGGCAACCTGTGCGCTGGGGGAGTTCATGGCATAAAAGCGGTTCTTTCTCTGAACGAGCGAGTCCATGCGTTTTGTAGGTATCTCTTCTCCCTGGGCTCTTAGTTTGTTGTGGCTACAGACTGGCCTGTTATGCAGGCGTGCCCCCAAGAGTCGTGTGTGTAACCAGGTGCCAATGAGCCTCTGCTGGTCACTCCTGATCCCTTGGGGAAGGCCTCAGCTGCCTGGCAGCTTTGCTCCTCTTACTGCCACCTTGGGTTCCCATGCTCTTCAGGACTCCTATTGCCCCACTACCAGATTACAGTGCTTCTGCATGTGCAGTGACTTCAAGATACAACTCTGTGCTTTTTTGTTTTTATTGGTTTTGTTTTTAATTTTGCTCATCTCTATGGAGGAGGTAAAATCTGAGTATTATTAGCCATCTTGTATTTCCACTTTTAACCTTTCCTTAATAGCAAAATATTTTAAGTGTAGAAATACAATTTTAAGTTAAGTCAGCTTCAGAATGACAGACATTTTGACCAAATAATACTCTCTCAAGTTTAGATCCTGTGTACTGTAAAATGTTGGCAAACTTCCTGGTCCCAATTCACCAAATGCTGGAAGCATTCTTTTACCAGTCGTGAAAAAAAACAATGTCTCCTAGCAGTGACAACTGTTCTCAGGAAATTAAAAATGATCCTCGATGAGAATTAATGGTTTGGGGAATATATTCTAAATAAGGGAAAAGTAATTTTTCAAACTAACATTTAAGTTAACCGGAAGGAGTAAGACATGAACTTTTAGCATCTGTTGTGGAATTTTTTCTAAAAATCAATTGATGCATCAGATCTTATAGTTTATAACTTAGAGCAGAAAATCTTGCAAATATGAGAATAAGAACATATGAAAGAGGAATCAGGTAGACTGAGTCTTTTAATAATTAGTACAGAATAGCACTGATGTCCTTAACAGACTGCTTCCTAAATAGAGAGCCACATCGATTCAGAATAGATTTCATCGTGCTTGAAATGGCAAGATTGGCAGCAATTCAGAACTGTTGAACCATCAAAACTGCTAGAGTAGGACCCTCGGAGCATGCCCCACATGGGGGCCCTGGGATGGGTGGGAGGATGGCTGGGGCTTCTCTCTTTAATTCTCCCCTTACACCAGATACAGACAAAACAAAATATTAGTGTGGAAACCATGGTCTTACCCACTTTCCTGTAACTCTTGACCCTCTGTGCCCTAATCAACTATGTAAGATTACCAAAATTAAAAAAAAAAAATTTAAAAAGAAAGAGCCATGTCAATCCTTAACATTTTTTTCCCAACTAAGGAAGAGAACAAAAGATGAAGCAATAATATATAAATTCCTTTTTTCAAGAGTCATATGTTTCTACAATAAGAAACTCCAAACATGAAAAGAAGCCTTTTAAGGCCCAGCACAATGGCTCAGTTGGCTAATCTTCCCCTCCCAAGTGCCAGGATCCCATATGAGTGACAGTTCTTATCACAGTTTCTCCATTTCCCACCTAACTCTCTGCTTATGGTCTGGGAAACCAATAGAGGATGGCCCCAAACCTTCAGACCCTAGACCCAAGCTGGAGACCCAAAAGTTCATGGTTCCTGGCTCTAGATCAGTGCAACTCCAGATGTTAAACCCATTTGGGTAGTGAAACAACTGCTGGAAGATTTTTCTGTAGCTCTGAAAAAAATCTGTTTTTCCAAATAAATTTTAAAGCGATATCTGTAAACAACTGTGAGTGCATTTTCTTTCTCTTAATAGTAGGGAAACATCTGAACATCTAAAAATTTTATAATATGATTGTTACAATACATTTGAATCTGTATTTCACAGAGCAAAATACGCAGATGCAAATTTGCATGCAAAACCATGCAAATACAAACAAAAGGAAGAGTTGCTAATCACAAGCAGGGTAGATTTTAAAGTAAAAATGAAAAAATTATGTCACAAAAAGAGTTAACATTGAAATGAGAATAAAAATAAAAACTAAATTTTATATCATGTACATGGAAAATGATATTCTGCTATGTATAAAGAAATCAATAAAGAATGTAAGAAAGCAAGATAATTTTGAGCTATGATAATTCCTCTGGAAGTCAGTGACAGATAAAATGAAGCAGAAACTAGTATGTACAAAATATTTGTATTATGAAAATAAGATAATTGAGTTGTGTTTATTTAAAAAACAAATCAAGATTTTGTTTATCTAAAAGTTAGATGCAATTTGCATACTAAAATTAATGTGCCTTTTTTAAAAGCCACTTTTACAAGTTATTCCATTAAAAAGCCAAAAGGATCTATGATCTTATCTCTGAACAAAAGTTCAATAGATTAATGAATCCATGGCCAAAGATGTGGAGATGTTTTGTATTACAATATAATATTAAGTTGATGAATAGTAGGTGATTAAATGAAATGTTGGAGTAATTCCAAAAACAATAAGCCAAAACAAGGAAACTGGAAATCTCTCTGTTGGATAGAGAATTAATGGACCTGCAATGGGAAACTCTTTTAGCCTCTGTTATTCTCAACTCCCATAGCACAAAATATCAATGCTGATTTCCACAATCAATCTTTGAAATAACTTTCCCTGAGTGCTGTGTGATACATTGTGCCCTTCATGTGAAATTTCTTTGATTCCTTAATTCCCTATGTGTGTGTGTATGTGGCTCTACTTTTGCCAAAAGCTTATTTTTTTTTTCTCATCAGTTACTTTCTGTTGAATTGGTAAAATACTTCAAAATACCACAGTATTACCATCACACACTTAATGTTACCTTTGAAAATTTTATGTACCCTTTATCAATTCTGTTTCACTCTGTTCATATCCCGCTTGTAATCAGACAGTCAGAAATGAAGAATCAAACGACAGAGATGGAATAAGGTTGAGACCTGAATTCTCAGAATCAGACTCCGTCTTTTGCCAGCACCATAGAACACTCGGGAACTGGAGTCATCATTCACTATATGTCTAGGTGAAGGACAAATATTCAACTGCAGCCAGAGTAAGATTTGATGCTTTCTTTTATATATGGCACACTTTCAGCAGAAAAACTCAAGCCATTCTGAAGCATCTCGGGATTCAAGCTGGGACACAGAGAGAGTTTATTTAGAAAGACCCCTGCACACCACCAAAGTTGATTAACCGGAACATGGAAGAACATGATATCACTGTTGAGTTTGTTTCTCTCTCCTTGTATGTTAGTTCCTTGAGGCTCACATATATTTCTTACTGTTACTTTCTTTTACAAAATTTTTCTTTCACTTTATATGAGAGAGAGAGAGAGACAGAGACAGAGAAAGAGAGGTCTTTCATCAGCTGATTTACTTGAAAATGTCCTCAAAAACCAGCAGGGCTGAGCCCAACCAAGAGTCTAAAACTTTTGTTATTTTGTTTTAACTTTTATATTGTCATAATTTCAATTTATTTTATAAGCACAAGTTTAACCTTCCACCAAATAAAGAATCCATCAAGAAGTAAGCAGAAAAACCACCATTCCTCAAGAGTATGTACAAGAACTGTAAGTTTAGTAAAATGTAAAAATGTCAAAATTGTTCATAGCACTTCCTTGTTTTGCATGTACACTGGTCAGCATGAATTAGGGGAAGCATTTGTGTTTTGGGGGACTGACTTACTTGACTGACCATGATAGTTTCATATCATACAAACTGTGTTGCAAAATACAGAATTCCACTCCTTTTTCTTTACACCAGTGTTCTATAATGTGCATGTGTGTGCATATATACATATATCTTCTAGATTATGTATTTTATATAATCTGGAATATGTATGTAATATACACACACATATATATATATAAAACATTTTACTAGTCAGCTTATAGACATCTGAGTTGATTCTATGCTTTGCTTATTGAATCAAGCTGTAACAAATATGGAAATATAAATAACTCTCTTATAGATTAATTTTACTTCATTTGGGTAAATTCCAAGGAATGAGATGGCTCGGTCACATGATAGATCTGTTCAGATTCTTGGAGACTCTGCACGCTGTCTTGTGAAACTGTTGCAGCAGCTTACATTCTCACTGATAGTGTATCAGAGTATCCTTTTTGAACATTGAAATTTGACAGGATAGACATGTCATTGAATACAGAAATTATATATCCATACAGGAAGTTTTCTACAAATCAAATATTTAATTGAAAAATTGTGAAAACACACCTAAACTCTTGGTCGAGGCACTAATCGTTCAATGCTATCAACTGAAATTATATTCCGCTCAAGATTCTGACACTGAAGTTTAACACTATGTAATCTCTAATGTGACTGTGCTAAGACAGTTAGCTTTGGATGCAGTCATGACCTTGGAGCTCCTTAATGAGAAAAAGGGCCTAATGTAAAGAAGACACAATCCATCACTCATTCATTCATTCTCTCTCCCTCCCCCTCTTTGTTTCTCTGAATACATCGAGGAAGATCATGGGAGGCATTTTAAGGAAGAAGGCCCTCAGAAGGAACCTGATCATGTCCTTATGTTACAACTCTATTCCTCAGAGGTATAAAAAAGAAATGCCTGTTGCCTAATCCACACAAAACCATGATATTTTCTTGCAGTTTTCATACTATTTTTGTATAATTTCTTTCTCCAAATATATGCAGGCATCTAATCTCCCAAATAGAATTCTTATGGTAAAAGGATAGCAACTTAATGCAATGATTTTGCACTCCCGTAACTGTGGTTAGAATTAAGCTCTCTTGGTTATGAAGTTTCCTTCCATGTGTATTTTGATGCAATAACAAGAAGGAAACTAATAAAAATCTGACACAAGACAGTCAGATGACTTTGCCATCGTGGGTGGTGTATCAATCACCAGCTACTGGACCACCGCAAGGATTTTCTGTGAAGCTGAAAGGAATTCAAATAAGCCTACTGCTTACACACACCAGCAAGAGATACTACCATTACCAAATGTAATTAACGAGAAAGTGATGCATCTAACTTCAAACTGTGCTAAGTATCAACTCACTGATGCTGCCACTTGTGGAAAGGATAGACTGACATGCAGAATTAAAAAGTCATAGCGAACAAGCAGGAAAATCAAAATTGCCAGAGAATGGAGAATGCAAAATGAGTTCTGCCCTTGGCATCTGTCTCAGCTCTCTGTGACTCACCTGTCTCAGAGATTCCAGTTGAACAGTTAGGGATACAAAAGCACCCTCGCTCTACCACGTGGAGAGTTCTCCTATAGCTGGGCACTGTGTCCCAAGTGCAGAAGTCTCACCACTTGTGAAAGGAGGGTTGATGTGAACTTTCCACATCTTCTATGGAACTCTTTAATTTCTATAATTAGTGAATTCAGGGCCAATGAAAGCCATGGTTGCCTATGCCTTTTATTTCATTTCCATAGAAGTGAATTTTAAACTTTAGCTCTTTTTTCTTCCATATTCATATTGATTATTAATCTGATGATAGTAATTTTTAAAAATACTATGATATTGTGTGGGGGCAACATTTAAGTCAAAAAAGCACAATGAAGTATAATATTTATATGTAATGTATTTCTAAATTATAACATGATTTCTTGCTTAGAAACCTTCATAATATTGATGTGCTGTTCATCAGAAAATGAATGAGCTGATGGCAAAAGTGCATGTTGGGATCATTTGTCATTAAAGCAAATATAACATTGCATATGTCTATGTAATTGAAACCTGTAAAACAGTTTCATTAGTGATAATAAATAAGCTACTAAATATCCCTACACCATAAATCTGAACACATGGGGATGAAAAAGCTTCCTCATACACAAAGTCCTTGAGTGAATACCATCGTCTTAGAGATACAACTTTGGCAATGCAACGTTGGCGGATCATGAGGAAATACAAGTCCATTTGCGTGTAACACCATGGAGCATTAAAGAAGACAAAAGAAATTTTAAAATATGTGAAGATAACTTTTGCATTTTTAATGTTAGATGATGTATGCCAGTTCAAGATGACATTTGCTTTATGAATTTCTTTACGACTTTCACAACCGACAGCTCTTTTCAAAACCAACAATAGTTACCTGAAACATTTAAGCACCAACTATCAAAAGATCTTAAGAGACACCATTCAGAAAGTTGTATGTAAGCCAAGCAATGAATGAAAGGAGAAAGATCTCACACACATACTCATAGAAGACGACAAATAAGAAGTCTCAGGTTAGTTTCATGCAGAACTTTAGTCTCCCATTTCTATTTTGAAAAGAATTATGGAAAGTTAAATACAGAATAAGATTCAGACCATAAAAATAAGCTTGTGTAAGTTGGGTAGATCTCTATACCCACATACTCTAATCTTCTGTGAAAAAATCAAGCGTTTCTATCTACAGCGAATGTTCTGTTATGCCACTATCCATTGCACTATTAACAAAATCCCAGATACTCAAAATAACTAACAAAAGAGACAACAAAACTGTGTCAACATAAAGCAATTCTGGGCAAAGTTGTATGAGCAAGGAAGAGTTATCAGAGTTCATTGCAAAAGAACATGAAGACAGCCATCCGAGTGTAACTCCATTGACACAGTGGGCCGGGGAGGCTTCAGTTAGGGTTATTCTAAGGTATTAAAGGAAAAGAAGAGCTCTCTGAAGGCTGCAAAGGAAAACGTCTTTAACATTTTTACTGGGAAAATTAGGCTTCTACACTCCTGCAGAAACAAATAATGTGTCATTGCTTTTCCTCATGCTCACATAGCAGAAATGGCTTCCAGGTTTTTGAGGAAGACATTTCTTAGGTAAGAAAACTGCAAAGATACTGTTGGAAAGACTTGCAGCTCAGAGGGGGCAGGGTAAGAAGCTGTAGGTTCAACTTTTCTAAGATCAATGCTTGACACAAAAAGTTGTGAAAGAGCTAGCATATGAAGTTTAGTTAGGGCAGGACTTGTGGCACAATACTCTAAGCTGTCACTTGTGACGCCTGCATTCCAATGACATTCTCACAACTGCCCCTCCCCGACCCCACTTCCTCCTGCCCCAACACACACCCACGCCCATGCTTCCAATCTTCCTGCCAAGTTGCAGCCAGGGAGAAGTTAGTAGAGATGATGACCCAAGTGCTTGAGTTCATGCAACCCACGTGGAAGACTCCAATGGAGCTCCTGGCTTCCTCCTGCCCGTCCCTCTGGTCATGGGGGAAAGCAACTTGCAGAGTGGAATCTCTGTTTCTTTCTCTCTCTTTCTTTTCTTGTCTCTCTTTCCATTCTTTCTCTTCCATTTTCTTTTTTTGTTTTATTCTTGGCCTTTGGCAAAATGTGGTTCAAGAAAATATTTAATCCAAGTGACCAAGATAGCTGTTCATTAAAGAACAAATGATTGGAAATAATGTCAGGATATGGAAAAGCAATGAATTAGCACACCCACAAAATGAATTTCATTGTAACTAAGGAATGGATTTTCTCCACACACTACCCTTTATAAAGGTCAACAGCTGAGTCTCTGTTGTCTAAATCAGTGTCTCAGCAAAAAAGTTTTATAGTAACTATGGAGGCAATTTCCTAGCAGATCTTTAAATTTTACAGATTTTTGGAATCCTCACAGATGTATTACATTAATAAATGAGTTAACAAAATTAAAATTCCTTAACATGGTCTGTTTATTTTTACTAGAATGGCAGATTTACAGAGAGAAGGAGACAGAGAAAAATCTTCCATCTGCTGGTTCATTCCTCAAACGGCCTCAATAAGTGGAGCTGAGCTTATCCAAAGCCAGGAACCAGGAGCTTGCTCTGGGTCTCCCATGCAGGTTCAGGGTTCTGAGGTTTGGGTCATCCTCCACTGCTTTCCCATGTCATAATCATGATTGACAAGAAGTGGCAGAACTGAGTACATATTAGATACTGGCACTTGTTACTAGAGCATTAGCCTATTGAGTCATTGCTCTGGGTCCCAGCAGAATTACAGTTTTAAGAGTTTCAGAGTTCCACAGTACAGAATAAAGCGTTGGTCCTTAACTCTTGAAAACTATATGGGTCTTTGAAATTGGTATGCAATTCTTTTAAAAAGAACTGGGAAAATATAAACTATTTCTTACTCATAGTGATTATTAATTGAGATTTAGGAATAAGAATACTAAATTATTTTGTTTGAAAGCAATGCTTTTCTGCTATTTTAATCACAAGTGGAACAATTGCAATAAAAACAGCAATATTTTGATCAAACATACCAAATTTGATGGTACACTTGTCAACAGCTTATTGGCTATAATTTTTTTTGATTGTGGTATAATTGAGGTTTTAGCTTACTCACTTATAATTATAGTAGTATTTAGCATTCTGACATTCAGCAGCGTATAGCATATTAATATGGATGTCAAGATCCCAACATTGTTGGAATGCGACACTTTTAAGCATGCATCTAAATGCCCTTTTAGATTAATTTTCATCTTTATTGCTTATTTCCTGTGCTGGTTCTCTGTGGTTCAGTTATATAGTGACAGTTTATAAATCCACAATAATTAGCAAAAGTGACTAAACAATAAGTGTTTTTAATGCCTGTTTACCCACGTGCCTGAAAACGTGTTCTCCATTATTTTCTATAGCATCTGACCTTGTGTCACTGAGCGTGCATAAATTGAGCATCTTCAGTTTTAGACCTGATGGTAACTGAAGGAATTTGCTTGTGTCAACATAAAGACTTTGAGTTCGATTAATCCACTTGCATAATTGCACTGAAAGCTGTTCTCCAATCCTGCCACTCACCATCACCGTTGCTCGCAGCAGCAGCTGCCCCAGCTGTTTGCAGCAGCTGTTCTTTGTCCTTTCCTGCCTCCTTCCTTTCATCACGTCAGACCACAGCATTTCTCATTTGTCCTGAAATGCCTTTTTTTTTTTCAACTTGGAAAGCTTTACCTGTATAGCAAAAATGCAAGTCAAAGGCAAATTAAAACACTTATAGACCATTCAATGTATTAGAACATGTTTATATAATGTGAATGCATCCCTAAGGATTTTAACATATTCTTCTTTAGCATTACAACTCTCCATTTTGCAATGTAATACTTAAGATTTCATGAAGGATCAGTTTGATTAAACATGCATTCCTTCTATTTCAAGAATATCAGGAAAATTTAGATATTGCGCATCCATGTAATTGGAACATGCCTGAGGTAGATTTTTACCATTCTCCTCGACCACAGTGTTCCAGTATTTGTACAAATTTTACTGCCTTTTTGTGTATATCAAGGAGAAATTCTTCATTTTGAATTTTATTTCATTTTTAATCAAATCACCTACACCATTATTGTTGTTCCTTCATTCTCTAACCTACAACCATGAACTAAATAACCAGCTAGTTACCGATAGCAAAAGCAAAGTGGCTACGTTGGTGATCTCACTAGCAAAGAGATTTGACTTCTTTGTATTGCCCCTTCCCATTCTGGCAAGTACATTAATTCTTTTCAAAGAAAAAATAGGAAATGTCATTGTTTTGTCAGTAGTTAACAATCTGCTTTTCAAACAGTTTTCTAGCTATAGACATTAGTATTAAAAACACAGTGGAGTTTCCCACACCTGCACAGCATATTACTACAGGAAGTGGCTGGAATACAGAAAGCATGCACATGTGTCCATGGGTAAGTTGGCAGAGGAATTATCTTTTCCAGATATTGATATTTATTAACCCCAATTCTTTGTAGTAAATCTGTTAAACACATTGCACTAACACTTCCTGTTAGTGTGTGAAAATAAAGTCACACACGGACAACACACGCAGCGTGACATGGAACGCGATGATACGAAAGTCCGCTGAATCAAGTTCAACAAATACACCATCCGCAACAAAAGCACTGCCTCCAAGTGTAGCAATCATCAGCTAGGTTTGTGAAAGGCAGAGAGAGGCAGAAGGACTGTTGAGAGCATGAACACCTTTTAGATAGCTCTGTTTGATCAGATTAATGAACAAAATTGTTTCTGATTAAATGTATCAAACACTGGACGTGTCGCACCCATGGTAATGCTGTGAAAGGGCAGATTACACTGTTTAAATGCAGGTCCTTGAAGCCATGTTCATGTAGAAGGAAACTAAATTTCTATTTGAAAAAGCTGGGTCAGGAAAAATCACTCAAATTACATAAAAACACGTAGAGGTTTTCATGTTGCTGAAAAGTTTCTAAATAGGGACCACCGTGGTAGCCTAGTGGTTATAGTCCTCCCTTGCACATGCCAGGATTACATATGAGTGCTGGTTCATGTCCCGGCAAGCCTGTTCCCTATCCAACTCCATGCTTGTGGCTTGGGACAGCAGTGGAGGTAGACCCAGAGCCTTGGAATCCTGCATGTGTGTGGATGATCTTGAAGTGGCTCATGGCTTTGGATCAGCTTAGCTCCAGTTGTTGCAGCCATTTGAGGAGTGAATCAACAGAGGGAAAATCTTCCTCTCTGTATATCTGACTTTCCAACAAAAATAAATCTTCAAAAACATAAACAAAACAAATCTTTTTAAAAAGTTAACTAAACGCAGGGCCCGGCGTGGTGGCGCAGTGGTTAAGGTCCTCGCCTTGCACGCCCAGGATCCCATTTGGGCGCCGGTTCTAATCCCGGCTGCCCCGCTTCCCTTCCAGCTCCCTGCCTGTGGCCTGGGAAAGCAGTCCAGGACGACCCAAAGCTTTGGGACCCTGCACCTGTGTGGGAGCCCCGGAAGAGGCTCCTGGCTTCGGATCGGCATAGTATCGGCATAGTATCGGCCCGTTGCGCTCACTTGGGGAGTGAATCATTGGACGGAAGATCTTCCTCTCTGTCTCTCCTCTCTGTATATCCGCCTTTCCAATAAAAAAAATAGATAAATCTTTTTAAAAAATTCAATAAAAAAAGTTACTAAACGCAGCTAAAACTAAACTTTAATTGTTAACACATAGCTGAATCTAATTAAGTCAAGATATCTTACAACTGAAATACTTATGAAAGTCACCATGTCTGTACAGTCTTGAAGAACCTTGACTTCACTTTCATATAATATCAAGGTGACTACTTGAACCACTCAGCTGATGTGGGGAGACAAGTAAATCACCCAGCATTACACATTATCTAAAACAGGGTGTGATATCCAGGAGGTAAAATTGTGAATAAATCGGTTGCCGACTCTGTTTTCGGGCTACCCTGTCGGGAAGGGGCCATTCTAAGTAGATCCCCGTGATCATTCAGAAAATATCCTAATGTACAATATGTCTTGAGAAGGCCTACGTATTAGGTCTTGTGATGGAAATTATGAGAAAATGTCCCAGAAAATGATGACTTTGAAAGTCTTGGTTTGTTATTGAGCACCAGTGCTGTGTGTCCTCAGTACTGTCACCTTCAACAATTATTGAAGCACATTTCAAATACCGTAAAAATTCAGGCTGGCAGGGTTGAGGGAGAAGGTTGTTGGTTAGCCTAGAGAATGAAGGAGAGTTTGGGGAAAATACTGAAAATAATGCACAATCTGGAAGAATCTCAGGGCATATGCAGGTTTGTTTATGGTTGTGGATTTTATGCAGTGCTGAAACACCTTGCATATGTTGCTTTGAATAGGTTATAATAATACTTATATAATATAATTCCAAAGCATGTCTGTCATGATATCAACCAATTCAGTGGGCCTTTGCAAGTGTGTTAAAGTAGAAGACAGAGAATAAACCTTAATGCTTCTAATTCGACTTCCAGAAGGGATTCCTGGGCTCCATTAAACAGAGAGAGAAAAATCATTGGCTTAAAAGTCTGCTAAATGAGATTCCTGGATACAACTGTTACAGCTCTTGAATATCGTGAATCTCCAGGTTAACATAATTCACCCTCTTTGCTCTAGCATAGGATCCCTGTGTCACCTTACCTAACAATTGAAAACATAACATCATTTTATATACATATTGTTTAAAGATTTATTTTATTGGAAAGTCAGTACACAGGGAGAAGGAGAGAGACAGAGGAAGAGCTTCTGTCCGATGATTCATTCCCCATGCAACCACGCTGGCCAGAGCAGCTCTGATCCAAAGCCAGAAGCTTCTTCCAGGTCTTCGACGTGGGTGCAGGGTCCCAAGGCTTTTGGGCCTTTTTTGACTGCTTACCTAGGCCTGAATCAGGGAGCTGGAAGGGAAGCGAGCTGCCAAGACTATAACTGGTGCCCATATGGGAATCCGGCGCATTCAAGGCAAGGACTTTAGCTGCTAGGCCAACACACTGGGCCCACCATTTAATATTTTATGCCTGTATTCCTTTTACATGATTCTCATGTTATACTCTGAATCAAAGCATTGTTCGAATATCCCAGAACTTTCCACCTCTCATTCTGTAATGCATAGATTCGGCATCTACATGTTATGCACACAAATCAAGGATTAAAACTAACACAATGGAGAATATAGTACATTTTTAATGATTTAAAGATATTTAGTAGACCTTCCTAAAATCAGATTCTAACCTGACATTTTGCTTTTTATATGTACACTTATTTCTAGCAGAATATTAAGGACGATTGCAACCAGATGCCATTCCAAGGCATGTTCCTTCACTCTGATTTTCCCTAGGATATTACAGAAATATTATGTGCTTCAGAATATTTAAAAAATGAAAAGCATAAGTTATACCTTCATTTATCTTCTTCACATACACTCTTCTCAGTTGTATACACCATGAGCATAAAGAAATAAAATCTCAGTAAACTGTAACATTGTTTTCAACTTCATCCATTACTTTACCTTAAAAACTTTTGCATTTATCATTTCCACGGAAATATGAATTAAAATATCATACCCTGAGCAGCTATGAGTCTACTTGAGGAAGTAATAAAATAGAAACAAAAATAGTAAGACGTATATTGTAGTAGGTCACCAAAACTCTGGGAAAATATACACTGTGCGAAAAAGAGATTTTGCGTTGATTGTTCATGTAATTCCTAATTTACCCACATCACACGACAATTAAAACAGACCAAATGTAAGCAGTCATGTTTGTAAGGACTGCTGTGATTCGATCCAAGATTTACCGGATAATAAACTATATGTTGTTACTCACTGTGGAATAAGAAACACCGCATAAAAGGAAACTGTCCATTAGCTCTGGGTTCTCTCTGTTTTATTGTTTTGTCAATTAAGAACTTAACCATCTTTGAAATAATCCCCTCTGACAGCTCGTTTTGACATGGAGCTGCCCAGCATCCTCCGTTCCAATAAGAAGTGACAGTTCTAAGATTAAACTATCATTTCCTTATGAGGACTGTGAAAGTGCGTTTGCTTATAATTAGTATGCATGCTTTGACGGACCAGACACTTGCAACAGCCTTTCAAATAAGAAAGCTAATTAATTGTAAATTAATATTTATAAGGAAATCTAGTGCCTGAATTTGACTTTGTCTTTCTTTCCCCCCTCCCTCCCTCTCTTTCTCTCTCTCTCTCTCACATATATATATACATTTACATATATACATATATATATACATGAAAATAATTTCAAATGTAAAAACAATAAATTAAGCTTCTCTGTCATTCAGAGAAATAGGAAATAGATCATTTATGATAAGATCTCTACAGTTATTTTTTTCCTGGTTTTGCATATTTCATTTTAGACTATGAAATACATATTTTTTTAGGAAATTGTAAAATATTTGGAAAAATATGATAGATAAAAGTAGCCATTTGTTTTATTTTTAATGTTAGTACAGAATACTATGTAGGGTGTGTGTGATGCCTGCTTCCATGGAATTATTAAAAGGTCTCTGAAGGGTGCCAGGTATACATCTGGAGGAAGATTTGAAACAAAAGTTTAGCTTACAAATCAATTATGTTGGGCCCAGTGCAGTAGCCTAGTGGCTTAATCCTTGCCTTGAACACACCAGGATCCCATATGGGTGCCAGTTCTAATCACAGCGGCCCTGCCTCCCATCCAGCCCCCTGATACTGTACTGGGAAATTGGTCGAGGATGGCCCAGAGCCTTAGGACTCTGCACCTGCATGGGAAACATGGAAGAAACTCCTGGCTCATTGCTTCAGTGCAATCTATGCTTTCCAACCTTTTCTGCACCTTATTGCTGGCTCCCTTGCTTCTGGGCCTCTAGAAAGTTCAAGAGGAATCATGAAGTGGAGATGAGAAGCATGCAGACAGAAGCCCTTGGTGTTCACCCTAGCTCTTTCAGGTGCAACCACCTCAAGTGGGCTGAGGCCACCAGCTCCTGGGAGGCAGCAGCTGCTGTTTTGTTCACCTTTCTGGCCCTCACGCTGTCTCAACTCTTCATTCTATGAATGTATCCTGAGGTGCTGTGCTTCTTCTAGTGCCTTCCCTGGACTCAGTTCACACAACCTGTACTCAGTAAAGAGTCTTTGATTAAATCTTTGTCCAAGGACCACTTTTGTGTGAACTGTGAGAACTAACTGACAGTGTATGAACTTTCTCTTCTCTTTATGGGCAACACTTTTCTCCCAGACGGACATATGACTAACCACTCATCATTTCAACCTGGTATTCAAATTCTAGGCTCTTAGTAAGGTTTGTCTTGACAATTTTGTTTAAAGCCACAGATTTGCTAGCTATGTGAATTTAGATCTCACAAAATTAGGATGTATTAATTCCTAATATAATGTTTGCAGACTTATTTTGAGGTTACAAAATGCTTTATTCTTTAAATACATTTCCACAAACCTCAGTCTTCCCTTTTATATATGATGATGTTACAATCTATTGATATCACCTTAAATCTAAATAAATATTGAGTCAGATGAATAAGATGTAAATAATATGACAATACATGGTTTCTCATCTTTCCAATCTCCAGTCTTGTTTTCATGTGTGGTCAGCCATTCCACAAATTAGACAAAGCATTTAGCACCAACAGACATCCCTAAAAATAATAAATGCTACCAGTTCTTTGCTGAATTCCCTCCTCAAGAGTAGATAGAATTATCTTCTGCAATGTTTCTCATAAGAAGACATTTATGGGAGATTATGGTCCTGCTAATAGCTCAGTTTTTATGACAAATAAAGAATGAAGATAATAACTAAGAATTAAATGTTTAAAATCTAACTTGCACTGATAACATCAAATAACATAACTGGAGCTACTTTTCTTGTTTGAGCATCAGCTCTTGGTATGCAAATTCAAATGCTCTTCTTACTATATAGCTAGGAACTTAGTTTCTAAATTATGTTTTATTATGCTAAGAGACTAATATATTCATTAATGAGTCATAATGTAAGACTACGGCATTTGTTTTAGTTCAGATATTTTTCTCATCAAAAATCATTCTTGAGTCAAAAAAAATGTATGAAGTCAAATGAACATACTCAGTTGGTGGAACCTTTTGTGATTATCCAAAAGAACCTCACACTGGAAAATCTCGAATTGAATTTTTTTGTCTAATTCTCTAAACCTAGTAATAATCTTTTATTGGTTGGTTAGATTGTTCAATACCCAACAGTTGCTGTCTTGCCTCTTTCTATTGCTATTTTTGTATATCAAACGTGTAGCAGGTGAGACATTGAAAAGCATAGTGCCAGAAGGTATCATGACATGATGGGGGACTATCACATGGCAAGACAACGAACATTCAGAGAGCTTTATGCAAAGCCACTCAGTTGATACTCCATCACTCCGTGAGTTCATAAATTCATGAATGAATTAATCCACTCAAGGTCCAATTAACCTGTGATTGTAGGGGTGGTTTGTCACACATAATCTTAGAACACTTTAATGACGCGGGTACTATTGAAGTGAATAGTCTCAGATTCATTTTCCCCAAACACTTCACGGACTGAATCTCCTACACCATTCATCTATTCATTATCAAATATTGAATAACTTCCAGATGAATCCTAAAAACTAAAACATATGTCTGCCCCTAAGAAATGTATAATCTAGTGAAGAGTAGAGCTCTACAACATGGGAAGCAGGAAGATAATTTCAGACAATCATAATTGCAAAGGAAATAAAGTTGTGTGGATTATGAAAGAAGAGCAGTTCAGGAACCACAGGGGCAAGGTATGTTTTAGAACATGACATTAAATATGAAATGAGTGTTGTACAGAAAGCCAGCAATGCAAAGATTAGGGAATTGGGACAGTTCAGGAAAAAGGGAGAGGAGAGGAGGAAGCATTAACGGAGTCAATGATTTACTGAATTCATGAGGTTTTTTTTTTTTTTTTCATGCTTTTGGACTTTTTTTCTACTTGTTTCAATCTCATAAGTAGCTGTTCCATCAGTTTTTCTTCGAGATTGCAATATCTTAGCATTAATGAAAATTTTCAACCTTGAAATCAGAGATAAAATATGCAGTTTTTCTCTAGTTTGACCAAAGGGGAAATTATAACTCTCACTTATTAATAACTAAAACTAATGCATCTAACATTTTCCTCTTAGACGTGAGTGTTAAATGCTAAGTATTCACTCACTCTTGTGGCTGGAGCATCTTTTGTTGGCCTGTTGGCTTCATACAGTAGCAAATTAGAAAAATATTGTTTCTCCCTACATACAACAAATATCAAGGAATAACTACATAATGCAGGGTTACTACAAGCTGCTTCAGGCACACGACTCAAGCTCAGTATTACAGCTAAGCTATTGTTTCCTGACCCTAAAATGTCATTGGCATTAAAAAATCTCCATTTGTCATTCCATAATTAACAAAGTACAAATAATTAGAAACAATCAGTACCTCCTATAATAATTTGCATTATTAATAGAATTTTAAGGTACAAAATACAATTTTCACATTACTTATATAAAATGAATTACATTATTTTTTCAATTTTCTACCAGTGCAGTAACCAAAATAGAATAATGTGTATAGGTCGGATCTGAGACTCTTACTACAAAGCACACATAAGTGGTGTGGATGCCGCACTAATCAAAGGCAAGCTCCTGAAATCGTCAGGTAGCAAAAACCAGACAGGCATTTATTTGAAGAAATAACAAGTGAGAAGGGACACCACGGTCTTAGAAATTCAGGTTCTTACAAGCTGGAGAAGGGAAACTTAGTGTTTCATCTTCGATGCATAGATAGGTGGGAAACCAGAAACCATATGTGCTTGGTTAATTCCAAGAAGTTTAAGTCTATGTGGAAACTAAGTCAAGGGGCAGCATGCACATTTTTTCTTTTTTTCCAGCATCCCGCCAGCCTCCCCTGAACAGCTTAGAATAATGAACGTCTTCTGTCTGGTAGATTTTGTTCAATGTATTAATAATTGAATGAATCTTCAAAGGCACTAAAACCTAATTTGACAGGACCTGGGTATCCTTGCATGTAACAGCATGCAGAGAGATAATTTAGCCCCAAAAGATGGAAACAAGAAAGTATCCCCTGGAACTTGTTTCTAATCTAGGCTGCAGGAAGAAGAAAAAGAAAGAAAGAACGAATAATAATAAAGAATCAGTGTTCTTCCAATATGTTAGGAACTGTTAAGTTTTTTTGTTTGTTTTGTTTTGTTTTTTCCTAAATAGAGTCAGAGCAGAAGTTACAACTACATGGCCAAAAGTAGAAGTGATTAGTATGTTTTAAGATTTGTTTTTATTGGGAAGGCAGAGAAGGAGACAGGAAGATCTTCCCTCAACTGGTTTACCTCAAAAATTGGTTGCAAGGATGGATCCAGTACAAGAAACCAACAGCTTCACTTGACATTGCTTAGCTAACAAGGTGGAGCTCCTCAATAGAACATGGGTGTCTGCAGTGAAAATATTTGACCCTGTGGTTCACTACCTGTGAGGCAGAAGCAGATGTCTATTTGTTCTGTGTTTGATGGGATTCTCCCCCTTAGACTTTACTTTCTTCTCGTAGATGTTTGGTCCATCTTCAACTGTTTCCACAGGCAGTTCAGCAGGAAGCTGGGTGAAAAGTGGAGCAGCCACGACCTGAAAGAGACCCCATTTGGAACGCTAGCTTCACAGGCAGTAGCTTAATGTACGATGCCACAATCGGGCCCCACTCTTCATTCTTATATCCCATCACCACTCTCTTATCTTTTCTTCACTTGCACTGAAGATCTCATCACACTCACTTTCCATTCTTATTTCTCCTTTCGCCATAACCAGAGGATTTCTCGTGTATTGCAAAGTTTCTGTTTTCTAATCATTGTGCCGATTGCAAAAATATTCAAAAAATTACAAAGTTAACATCTGTACCTTTTCTCTATGTAAAAAGTTATCTCAATATTTTCAATTGGGCATCGTTTAATTTGGATTCAGCTCCAACTTATGTCTTTGATGGTGATTTCAAAACTCCCTCTCCTGTGTCTAATAAATTCTGTTTGTAAAAAAATCAGCTATTCATTCCTCAATCACTTCAGTGACCATATGATCAATAATTATGTCTTTGGTAGTCTCATTATTGTTCTGTTGCTATTGATTTTGCCATTGTTAATTCCTTTACTAAGCAGGCATTACTTTTTTCTTCATTTGAAAAGTTTGTCAATTTCTGTCACAAATAAAAAATGAGGCTGTAAAATTTCTATTTGAGGAGCTGTTGTGGCACATGACGTTAAGTCATGCTTAAAATGCTGGCATCCTATATTGCACCACTCTTTGTGTCCCAGCTGTTCCAATTTCAATATATTCCCCTGATTATTTCCCTGGAAAATAGCAGATCAAGGCCTTGTTCTTGCCCCTTGCCACCTATGTAGGTGCCGTGGTAGGAGTTCTTGGCTTATGACTTCAAACTTGACCATTGTAGCTATGTGGGGAGTGACAATGTGGATGGAAGATATGTTATGTTCTCTCTCGCTTCTTAATCCTTTCAAATGAGTCTTACCAAAAAAATCAATCTTTATATAAGGATATACAATAACATATCTTTACAAATACCTTTGAAAATCCAGTCATAATGAAAAAATAGCATTGTTATTATCAAATTTGTTATTATAGAAATAGCAAAAGCAAGAATGTCTTGCCAAATTTGCTTACAAGCTTCTAAATTTTTACCCTCTCTTCTTTTCCTCTACTTCTCTCTCTTTTCTTGCTACTTCTGTTCTTCCATCAGGATATGAGAATCATCTGTTGTCTTTTTTATGATACCATTGGTTATTATTTATCATCACAGAAATGCAGAATTTAGTAAGACACTTGTGAAATGTTCTTTTCTCTAACTCCAACTCAGTTTAGAAACTGCAGCAACTCAGAGGAAAAAAAAAAAAAAACTCCCTGAGAATTATTGGATTATCTATTATAGAACTGTGAAAGAAGCTGCTCTAAACATTGCCACAAAAGGTTGTTCTGCATGCAGTCTTAATTGATCAGAAGGAAATGTACAAAAGCTGTTGCAGCATCTTGAAAAGCTTAGGAAATTCAGCAGGCCATGATGCAAACCAATTCACTTATTCTTGTTGTCGCTCAAGTATTCCCACATTTGTCCCAGAGGGATTTTCAACCTAAGCAATCCTTTATAGCATCATTACTGGCATATGTGGAACACATGACACATAATAAATCCAAAACCAGGATGTAGTCATCTTCCCAAGGAACCTTGATTACTTCTATTAAAACATTACATTTGGGCAACACAACCTTGACACCACTCTTGCCCGTCCTGACAAGTTCTGTTTGTTTGTTTATGATACTTTAAACTGTTGAAGTACTAGCTTTTGCTTTTTGATGGCGGTCTCGCATCCATTGTATTCTTTAGCAATCAGACAGATAGGTGAGGATGTTTTGATAAAGACTAAGCAGTGCATGGCTTGCATCTCTTGTGAGACCTTATTTTCCTCTAAATGCTGAACTGCAAGGGAAAACAACAGTGTGTTTTCACAACTCCACTGGATTGATCCATTTATACTATTGAGAAGTATTTTCTCACAGTCTCGTTCTGAATTCCATTGCCTTTTATGCTGTTTTACATATCAGAAACAGTGTGGTGGAGAAATGTTATCATGTGAAACAGCAGAATGTCTCACCTTGCCCCGTTATGGAGAGGTGTGTAGCCTTGAGGGATATCTTTGAATGTTTAGGTTTGTGTGCCTTCAAATATTTGAAACACATCTAAGAAGATATAGCTTATGTGTGTGTAACAAAGGCAAGAATGATGTCTGTGAAGGATTGGAAGTTACTGGTTCTGAGAATTCTGTGTTTTCCCCTCTGTATGATCTGTGATGACTTGTTGACATAGTGCTACTTGTAGTAAATGCAGTCCCAGTAATTTTAGAGAGGTTTATGGCATAATAGATATGTGTTTCTGAATACTCAAAATTTGGCTACTTTAAAACATATGGTATTATACATAAGGAACTTTCTTGAAAATCACCAGGCAAACAATTGCCCATAGAGGTGTCAGATGGGCTAAACTACGTCCAGGAAGTTCTAGGCTTGTAGTAAAATTCACCTTGTAGTAATAGAATTTGGGGAAACTAGTATTTGTGTTATTGATGAGTTTTAAAAATTCACTAGCATATACTGTATATTTCATGTCTAGATAGTACTCAATATTGGAGGTGATTTGGTAATAATAACAAACAGGATTTTATTAAAGTTGCCTTTAATCACCTGATCCCTGTAATGTCAAGGTTGAAATGTCCTGTTCATGTTTCATTCTTAGAGAAAGCACAACTGAGAAATGATTTGGAAAATGACTAAAGGAAAAATACATATTCTCCTTCAGAAGACTTCCATTTGGAGCTGTTCCTTTCTCATAATGAGTGATTTTTTTTCTCCACTGTTGTCTTTGAAATGCCGTATCTTCACTTCTCTAAGCAACTATGAGTAGATAGCAGTGGTTCCCAATCTTTGCTGCGAAGGAGGCTTACCATGGCAGCTGCAACTGTACAGGCCAATTTTGTCCTCAGTCCTTGAGTACAGAGAATGTTCTGCTTTCACTGGTTACGTTTTCATAATTCAGCCTGATGCTACTAGAGCCAGTTCCAAAAGCTTACTGCGTTGTTGTCTTCAATGAGGTGGACAAAGATTCATTGGGTCTTTCAACTTTGTTATATTTTATTGTGTTTGTGTTATAATAGAAGCATTCATACTTATTCAAGACCTGATATAGTTTCAACTTTTGTTTTCAGAATAATAAAGAACAACATTAGTTGAAAAAAGAACCACCAATGTTTACATTTCCATTGCTTCATTAGCCTTTTAACTCCATTGTTCTAACATTTTCGTTTTGTTCATCAAAGTAACCTTTAGAGGAGGCACATCCAACCGTGGTAGTCAGCAGCTAAAGAAACAGTTATGCAATCAATGCTTTAATCACACACACATAATATTCTGTGCAAAATTTCAATCTACTCAGGACCAGACATGGTAGCTTACTGGCTGAAGTTCTTGCCATCCCCAGGATCCCATGTGGGCACTGATTCATATCCTGAATGTTCCACTTCCCATCCAGCTCCCTGCTTGCAGCCTGGGAAAGCAGTTGAAGACAGCGCAAAGCCTTAGGATCCCGCACCCTTGTGGGAGGCCCAGAAGAATCTCCGTTCTCCTGGCTTCAGAGCAACTCAATTCTGGTCATTGCAACCACTTGGCTAGTGAACCAGCAAATGGAAGATATTTCTCTGTGCCTTTCTGTCTCTCCTCCTCTCTGTATATCTACCCTTCCAATAAAAATGAAGAAACCTTGAAAAAATTTACTCTTTTGATTGGAACTTGGGTGTAGTAATTTCTCTTCAGGTTCTTGTCAATGGACAAAGACAAGCATTCTAAGTATAGATACAGGTGATAAAATTAGTAACGAGACTTATTCAAAAAATGAAAAAATAGCACATATGCACACACAAGCATTGCCCAATGTAAATAAATATCAGTTAAAAGTGATCAGTTGGCGAGAGGATTGGCCAAAGCGAGGATGGAGAGGGGTAGGAGAGAACTTGGTGGTACCTCCTGACATAGTATTTTATGAAATAACAAGACTTTCCAAGTGGTAACCTTTTTTATGAAGTTGAGGGTGGTGCTGCTACAGACATGAAGCCATCCAGAAATTATACAGCACTCCTTTGCCATTGCCCTGATGAAGCAAGCCTGTCCCTGGAATGGGGCTGTTCTGATTCACAGCTGGGAGGTCACAATTACGCTTGGGCAAATTGCATTGACTTCCAGGACAACAGACATAAGCCAACTGCCTGGCTAATTGTTAGACATCATCCATACATGCGCAGAGATTTCTGACACTTAATCGTTTCTGTTTGCCTCCTTTTCTTTTTAAAATAATTTTTATTATTTTCCATGACACACTTCTGTATTTATTGATTCCCATATTTCCTTAGCCTCTCCTCCTCTCTATTATCCTGTCAAAGCATAGTCCTGGATTGTCATAGTAGAATGGCACTTTTTGATTTATTTAATCATTCACATTCACTGTTAATATTGATTGGTAACAATTTGGGCCTGTTATTTTAGCACTGTCTTTCTCATCTTCAGGAATACTGAAGGATGAATATCTTTTGCTTGTACTTGCTCCTGATCAGTGTCATGGGCCCTTTTTATACTGGGTAGAAATTGAATTCCTACAAATTAGAAAATTTTCATCAATCACTGAGAATGGTGGTGCTTTCCCACTTGGTCATTGTTACATCGAGAAGCTTCCAGATTCTGCGAGGAGCAAGTTTATTGCTCAGTGCGAGCATCATTGGAAAAGTGACAAATTACAGAGGTGATCCCTATGGAAAAAGGAAAAACATACCCCATCGTTCTCTGCGTAGACAGGAAGATTACTAATACCCTTTTCACCTGTTAGAATCTAGATGACTGGTTCCACAAGTCACTACACATGGTACAATCCAGAGCGAAGTGATTGTTCATGACTATTTTATCTTCAGCATTCATACTTGCCTATTTGTAAAAACTAACCAGAAGTATGGGCTAGCATGACCCAAACCAATGGCAAAATTTCCAAAATTCACTTCTACCGGGTATATCAGTATCTTTTAGGGAATTTTCCCTCCATCAACAACTTCACAAAAAAATAAAGGGAATAAGTGGATAAAATATGTTTGCCGTAAAGAGCACCAGTCTTAATACGACACAATCAAGTACTTCACTTTTTCTTGCTCATTAAATAAGTATTTAATGCCTTCAATTGGCTCATAAGAGAAAAGACTTATTATCTTGACAAATATACCCAGATTGGAATGTCTTCCAATTTAGTTGCAGTAGAATTGCTGAATAGCACCTGATATAGTCTGTTACACTGGTGTTGTAATTGGTGAATTTGTAAGAGTGGGTAGATTCAGGCAAAATCTTTAATAAAATTACATCTCCTGGGGATGTGGGCTCTTCAGGACTCTAGAGTTAGTCACTGAAATGATATTTTATCATACTCCATCAGAGCCATTTGTTTCTGACCTACGTTGATAATATCGATTTTCTGAATAAGAGTTGCTGAATCAAAGATGATATGAGAGTTGAGTAAGGTTCTTCTACATAGCATTTCAAATGGAGAAAGTTTCACAATAGCTTCAGTGCCATTTCCATCCTGAAGAAAGCAATGGGCAATGCTCAAAACTTTGTCAAGTTTCTTGGCAGAGCATAGCCATAATTCTTTTAAGGCCAAGATAGTCTTCTCAACTTTACATGTTGATTGATTTCTCCAGCCGATATGAAGATAAAAAGAAATCTCTTAACAATGGTTAGGTGCCGAGTAATTTTAGACACAGAAGCAAGAATTTGGGAGGCCAGAGTGACACATTTCTTTTACCATGGCTTTAGGCACTGAAAGTGTCTTTTCTTACTAGGCTTGAAAAGCTTTTATCTCTCCTTTGAGTATCAATAAAGACTGGTAGAGATTTACAATTATTTGCCACAAGCATGTTAATGAAATACTTTTGTCATTCTTTACCTGAGCATTTTCCCCTATATTGTAAAGAAATATTTTAGGGGGATAGTTTTATGAGTTTACTAGGATTGTTTTATCAATGGCAATATGTGGCTCTTTCCTTCCAAACACCTAATATACCATTTAATTAACTTCTCAAACAGATAGAATCATGTATTTCCTTAATAATCTTCCTCTGATTGACCCCTGGGAACATTGCCTTAGTTTAAAGTCAGCACAGAAATAATTTTAGTGACCTCTACAGACTGAGGCCTCTAAAGCCATTTCTAAAATCTGTGCAGAAAACTTCTTTTCCCTTGTCAGTGCATTTTTTTTTTTCTAACATGGCTATCTTCCTTATGGGACTTATCTTCCTTTTTGGGACTTCTGTTGTTCTCCTGTCCAGTAAATTGAGTCATTTCAGCATCATGTAAGTCTCATGCAAAAAGCTGGTTACCAGTTCAAATACTACATCCATGTCTCACACAATCTGCCATTCTCAGGAATGCCCAAAACTTTTATAGTGGCCTTATGCTTAATGCATCTTCATCTAATATTTTGTGCATGGCTATTACTGAGTTATATTTGAATATGGATAGATTAACTACAAGTACTGGGACCCTGGAATCAACATGTTATAGAAGAAAATATTCTATAAGTATAGTGTTGAGTATCATGAAGTGCTCCAAGTATCCTTGTTGTTATAATGTAAGATTTTGACTCAGTATGGTAAAGTAGAATTATTATTTTATGAAATTCCAATCCATTTCCATATTTCGTATTTGGATATAAAATAGGCAGAATGGTGGTATAATTGGAAGAATGACATGAAGCCACGACTCCATGTTTGAGAAACATGTTTGATATGTTTCCTCAAATCTCAAACAAGATTTAAAGTTCCAAGCTACCTTCCAGTTGAATTGAGATATCAGCACCGGTAAGGAAATGTTTTGTCCTTGCAGAGAACTCAGAGAGCTACAGCTCAAGTACCACATCCAGATAATCCCTGACCACAAACTGGATCCTCTACTCCCATCTTTTATACAGCAGCAAGATCACTTGGGCTTAGTCGGCCTCAAGGCTTAATGACATCATAGAAGTTACTTACATCTAGGAGTAATTAACATAAGGGAAATGTCCAGGGACAATAGTCAATCTCTTCTACTCAAGAGAGTTGGACATTCAGGCATCAATAAAAATGGTGAAAAAGAAAAATGCCCTTAATTTGCCATACCAAAGGCACACAAATCTCTAAACACAAGATTTTCATCATCTCCCATAGCAATAGTTTTTGTAAGATAGGGATTCTGTGTGGGAAGTTAGCACAGAGTAAGTGATCCCAGGTCAATTAGCAAATTAACGCAATTACCTGCAATGTCAAGAATCAGCAGGGCTCTTGACATTTGTGTGTATTGTCTGGGGTGCCTTCTGAGTTCCAGTCTTCTGATGAAGCCAGAAAGAAAGCAGGAGCCCATTCCTATGGCATCCACCACACTTCTTGTAATTGGGGCATGGACTAGTTTGGGGGTTCCCACACAGGAGAGCATACCTTGTGCTTTTCAAAAGCATTCCTCTTGTCACAGCAGGATGCTTCTGCTGGGATTCCCAGGGTTGATTATTGTCACTTTCACCCAAGAGTGAGATGCCTAGACTCCTTCCCATGGTGGAGTCATCCTTCCCTTTTTCTATATTTTGTCATTTACATTCTGAAGTCTCATGAAGAGATTGCAAAGCTCATTTCTACAGTCTGGTGCTGAGCGACAGGAGAATTGTGTGTGAAGTAGGACTTGTTCTTCAGGATATCAGGGCCCACGTTAGCATCTCTCTTTAGTGTTTCTCTCAAATATTCCTGAAACAAACCGGATTTTCTTGCTTATGCTGCAGCACCTCTCCAATCCTATCGTAATATACAGGCATGATAATAGAGTTTCTCCTCCTCACAGCAGTCATAAAACCATAGTCCTATTGCTACAATTCCCTCTCTCCTGATAATTCCAATTTGCTGCAACTACTGGAACCATTAGAAGCTCCACAACTCAGCTTTTTAGGATGCTAACTGCCAGAGCATAATCACAGTTTTAAGTTTCAGCCAAATGTGCTGCTTTTCTTCATTGATGCAACAACTACATAATATAATATGTCAGGTAGCCCCAGTCAGGCTAAAGTTAGGGCCCAGAACATTTTATAAAATGGGTAGAGTCCTCTGAAAACGTTCCCATGTCTGGCTACACAGATTTAAGTCAGGAGTGGTGAAAAGGACATATACTCTAATTGTCCCAACATCTCAAGCTGCTACTCTGAAGGATATAACATACGCATCTGGCTCAGAACAGGGCCTACTCTGGGCGACTTCAGTTGGGCTGTTCTCTGGCAAAAGGGATATAAATAGTTGAAATGTGATGGCCATGGAGTGATAGGAGTAAAGCATGATCATGTTCTTGCAGGATTGGAGGCGATCATGTACCTCTCAGCCTCAGTGCCGATGTGTAAGAACCTTTACCCCTAACTCTCTGGGGAGCCTGGTAATTAAGCAATAGCTGCCTGGTTCTTTGCTCTGCACTCTGCAATGAACACCTATCTCACACCACCTCAAGATCAGTGATTGACTTCCTGTCATGTTGGGCTCAGGACACAGTTGGAGGACTCTAATACAATGTTTCCACCAGTTTGGGGTTCTCTTCAGTAGTAGCACTGGGGCTTTTAGCCTGTAGGAGACTTTGAGCACGATGCATGGAGTCTATGCTTCATGGGGACAAGAGTTGGGGAGAAGAGCAAAACATGCAACATTTGCTGTTTCAGGAAGTGGTGTAGGATCAGAAACAGCGGATGTCATGACAGTATGGAAACTGCCATGCGTTTTCCACTGAAAGAGGAAGTCCCACCTTCAACGGCCCCATTCCAAAAGCAGGAATGGTAACTAAGAAAGCGAATCAGTTATTTGCCCTTCTTCCTCCCGCTAAGCAAAAGAGTAGGGTTAACAACCTGAGTGCCGGTGTAAGAGAAAACCTGAAGTGAAACATGGATCAATCACATGAGATTCGTCTTTTGTGTCTCGGTGCTTACAGTTGATCTGTCTGGCAATGAAAACTAGGTCCAGAACACATTCCAGCCAAATTCAGGTCCTCGTGATTGTCGGCAATAGCTAAGAGATGACCTGCTCTCCTGTTGGATTAGCATCAACTCAGTCCAAAATCTCACTACCTGAGAGTGCTGACCTGCAGCTATTAGCAGTAAGAGCAATAATATCCAGATCTGCATTTTGTAAGGCTTGTCCTAAAGTCCAACAGAGACAATGGGAGGTAGAGGGAATATAGATAGAAATTCAAATTCAGTCACCCAGTGTTGCTTTCCAAACACACAATCCATCTTTTGCAATAACACCTGGTTGGTGGTTCCCTGGTATAAAGTGGAATAATACAAGGTCATATACAAAAGCAAGCATTCCATGTGCAAGCTTGAAGTGCATGCCAAAATGTTAACAATAAATTCAAACAATGTGGAAGCAAACTCTCATATCTTCATCAACATGGTTTGTGTTACTTGCAGAAATACTCACTAAAAGTGAAAAGTGTGCTACAAGATGACCACAGCAAAATGATGTGAGAGGGAGGAGATAAAGAAGGTGCCTGGAAGCACTTGTAGTCATGGTCTGAGACAAAAGAGAAAGCCTTCCCAGCTTCGGTCTCTTTTTTATATAGAGTATAGTGCTTCTACAGCAGGTGAAACCACCTGGGGATTATATGACACTTTGACAATCTCTACAATGAGCTCAGTATTCATATTTTCATGGCATTTCCCCTTAGGTACTGGATAAAGCAGATGCATTCCACTAAAAAGTTTTTATTTTTCTCATTGATGAGTGGTTGGATGGCATTACATAAGAACCCGTCAGTGTCTTCCAGCTCAGCTTGCCTACACAACAATCTGCTTATTTATCACACATTACTTTCACTCTTTAAATTATGTGTTTCCTGAGATTAGAGTATGTGGCTTACCAATGACTAGAGAGTTTTAAAAACAGCAGAATACACCTATAAGCAATTATAAAAAGAATACCAATGGATCGTCTCTTGTATCAATAGTGAAATCATCTTTCTGTAACTATTCATAAATACGAGAACCTTTTCCAATCACAGATATTGATAGCGGTAAGGCACTGTCAGCAGATATTACCTCATGTGTAAAAGAGAGATGGATTAAAATAAGAAATTTTAAAGATAATAAATTTATGTACAGAGTAATGAGTCCTGAAAGAATGACCCAGCTTTTATTCTGCCTCCCCACCCCAAAATGTCATTGCCTGTCCTTTGTCAAAAAAATTAATTGAATTAAGAGAGCAATATAGCTGATCCAACAAGATCATAATTTGGGACTGAAGAAGTCACTTATTTCTCCAGTAAAGAAGAATATTTATGTCAGTACTGGCCAGGCTGGTTTGTTTAGGGGAATTACACATCCCCAAATTCCTCACCCACACTTTCCCGGAAGAGAGAAGATGGCAGAAAATATAAGAAGCTTACACTATTTCCATGAAAATCCCTTTACTGAGAAGTCAGCCTGATCTATCATGTCTAAGAATTTCTGTCCACTTTTCCCATTAAATTATGTTAAAATCTCTTCGTTGTCTGCCCCTTTATTGGTAATATTCTTCACCTTGGATAGAACAAGTTCTTAGTTTCAAACCAAACTAGAAATAACAATAAGATAGTTAAATTTTTCCCCTGTGGGTGAATTCCTTCACAATGTGGCCTTAAGTTTTTTTTAATATTTAGTTCTGGATTGTATCATATTCAAATCTTTTTCTTATTTCTGCTTTTAAAGATGCACTTCAGAATCAGAGTCGAGAATGTTTATTTTCATGTCTCCCACGTACTTGATGAAAAGGAAACATACTATTCAGAATTACTGAAGAAAGCTTAAATTAAAACACAAACACACAAGCACACAGACAGCTACAGATGAAATCAGGTGTGTCAAATAACCAGTATACCACGTGAATTTTTGAATCTTTTACAATTTTCTTGACAAGTCAATACACACGGAATGAAGATGTGGACACATTTGAATTGGCTAACCAGGAGCCAAGTCTTTCATTCTCCAAGTACTCATTGTGCCAGAATTTGAAAATCAATCTCTGAATTAAGATGAGGTACAAGTGAAAAAATGATAATAATGTTAGTGCTGTCACCAAAGTTCCATTTGTGAAAGAAAAAATAATAATAAACAGTTATGTGTAATAGTCCCAACGATATCAAAATCTCCTTCCTTTGTCCCTTCTGAATGTATTTATTGTATTTTGGTCTGGCTCCAGTCCTCTCTCTATTTATACTTTGAATGAAGTCCAGGTTTTTGAGCTCGAGGGAAGTGATCAGTGGCATTGAAACTGATCTTTCCTCTCAACAATTCTAATTGCAACTACAATCACTGGTTCATAAACTATGGAAATTACCATAGAAAAGCCTGTTAGATCATTTTCTTCATCAGATTCTAACAACAAAACATTATTTTTTAGATAACGTCCTACAACATTCTATCTGGTTAATTTTTTAAAGATTTATTTATTTTTATTGGAAAGACAGATATACAGAGATAAGGAGAGACAGAGAAGAAGATCTTCTGTCTGATGATTCACTACCCAAGCAACTGCAACAGCTGGAGCTGAACTGAGCTGATCCACAGCCAGGAGCTTCTTCCAGTTCTCCCACGCAGGTGCAGGGTTCTAAGGCTTTTAGGATGTCCTTGACCCTTTCCTGGGCCACAAACAGAGAGCTGGATGGGAAGCAGGAATGCCAGGCCTAGAACCTGTGCCCAAATGGGAATCCAGTGTGTTCAAGGTGAGGACTTTAGCAGCCTGCCCACCATGCCAGGCCATCTTTGATTATTTTTTTTATTTCATTTCATTTTATGACACAGTTTCATAGACTGTGCGATTCACCCAACCCGTTCCCAAACCCTCCCCCTATGGTGGATTCCTCCACCTTGTTGCAGTTCAAATCCAGTTATGATTCTTTCATTGCAAGCATGTACCGTGCATGGAGTCCAGCCTCTTATTGTCCAGATAAAATCAACAGTTTCTTGGGGAGACCATCTCTGGTTTGAACCAGAGCTGGCAGAATATCATCCCATCCAATGAGAAGCCACAACAAATCATTAACAACAATAAACAACATTATGGAGTTAATTGACACGGTATTGAGTGACCAATGTGTTAGAAAATGTAAGTTCTTAACCATATCGTGTGACTACTTCATTGACATTTCAATTTTAGTTTATACACAACTGGCTGCTCTACACCTTAAAATGTCTACAGTGTACTATTCAGCTGTCTTGTGTCTATTTTAATTTTTATATTTAGCAGTTTATATTATTGAAGCATAATTTTTAGTGAACTTGTCAAATTTCAGGATAGTCGAAACTGGCTTATAACTCTAACAAGGCATATGTCAACAGCTGAGGTGCAGAACAGTTTTAGGAGGGGTGTGCAGCAAAATCTTCAATATCTTACTGAGGAGAAACCAATCTTTGTGTCATACCTAGTAAGGTGTATGTGAGTCCGAGCTGACAGTTTGCTACCTGGTTCTAAGCTTTCCTTATTGGTCTCTATCTATCTAATCTAATTTTTGTGTGTGTGGGGGGGTGAAAGTTGGCATCCTAAAAAAAATTTCTCTTAAAACATTAATTTCAAGATTAACCCAGGTTTGCTTTTTCTTCACTTAATGCTATCATTATTAATTTTAACTCCTTTTTATAAATAGTTTATTTCCCCTATCTATTTAATACAACACAGTTTTTGGCTATCATCTTAAAAGTACTCCAAGGTGGTTTAATTTGCATTCATGGAGAAGGATGTGGTTTTAGTGATAAAACAAAATATAGTTGTTCATTTTACATGCATCATTCCTGATCAAAAAGAAAAGACGGTTTAAAAACTTTATGAAACTTTTAAAGAACTAATGAATGCTGAGGCTCTTAGATGTGTATAGTCATGTATAAGCTGGAAAGATTGAACCAAAAATCTTTCAGGAAACTTTGATGATTTTTAAATATGTAATTTCTACTAACATTATCCAGTCCTAAAAATCCTGACATTGAATTCAGACTGTGAATTCAATAATTCTCTTCTTTCACAAATTCTTACAGTTTCCAAATGTAAGGCTGTTATTTTCACTTATTCATTTTGACGATAGAAGAACATGTTTGTAAGGTATTCGAAGTGATTTTTATCTCATTATTTAATTGTAGATGCATACACTTTGACTTATAAATGATAAAACAGTCAATGAAGCACCATGTCATTTAGATTTTTGATTGAGGGGAATATCTTTGTACTCTATTTATAAGTGATACATTCTGAAAAGAAAGCGTTATTACTATAAATGATACGCAATACAAAATACTGTTGCTGTTGGTGTGACTTTATTAGCAGATTTGATAAATTTTGGGGACTTAAATACAAACACACTTTAAAATCCTCATAATAAATTATCCTCATGAGTATTTTTTATGATACTGATTCTAAATGCAGGAGTTATGAACTAGTTCTTCACCACTCACACTAGCAATAACATTAATCATCATCATTATTTTTGAAGCATGAACTTTCTAAAGATAATATATTCCATGTGAGTAAACCACTCAACTATGTTGAGGAAAATAAAGAGTCCTTCTCAACCAAATATGGTAATCTTACCAATTTGTTACAATAAGATTCCTGAATAAGGATGTGGAAAGATTCAATATATTCCAATGAGATTCAAATTTAAGGAAATTTGAAATGTTCATATTTAATTCTATATTTAAATTATGTATCCAAGGGAAATACTGAACAATTAAAATAAGTAAATTTCTAAATAAAAAGATAGAATTTGCAAGTAAACATTTCCTCCTTTATTTTTCTGTTCTAATTTTAATCATGTGTCACTCTAACGGCTAGATCCAGACACTTTGTTAAAGCAAAGAGAGGTGAGCTTTTGCTGAAGTGATTGAGTCGTCAATGGGATGCTGTCATTCCACAGGGAAGTGCATCGGTTTGAGTCTCAGCTATGCTTCTTACAATCAACTTTCTGTTAATGTGCACTGTGGGAGTCAGTAGATCCTGGCTTGAGGGCTATCACTAATTTGAACCCCAGGAACTTGTTCTATTGATGATGAGCAATGAGGCTAATGAACAATCAGATAAAAAAAAAGAGATTTCAGCATAGTCTGGTGTAACAAAGAGACAAAATTCTTACAGCTGCTACATCTGGAGAATGTTTTTGCAAAGAACCGCAAGCTAATGTGTATTCAAAGGAATTTGTATGGACATGAGCATGAGTTTTACATTTCTTTTCCATTCTTGAGTTTTTCTGAGAAAGATTGGATTTGGGACTATTGCATGTGGAATTCCCCCAAACAAATCCCTGTGAGTAATACTGGTTCTTCATGGTTCATATGTATTAGAGCAGTAAATGATTCCTTCAGTCCATCGTGCAGCTGCATCACTCATTCAGTTTTGTTAATTCCAACACTGAAAACGGACTGGCAAGGACACCTTCTGCTAGGAGAGGCAAAGAAGTGGTGACACTCCACTTTCAGGATTTGTTCTTCATTCCATTGCTCATAGATAGACTTTTATACAAAAGCTTGGAGAAGATATGAAGAAGAGTATGAAAATGATTAAGAAGTCAATTCAATATGGTTTAACTATACTAAATGCGTATTCATTCAATGCCAAGACAGATGGCTATTTAAAACAATTGTCAATGAGTGTAAATGAAACTTAAAAACAATAATATTGGGAGAGTTCAACACCTCAACTTCACAAATCAACAGGTCAAAAGAAGTAAAATTAACAAAGAAAAAAACAGAGCTAATCTACGCTGTGATCCAAATGGACCTCACTGGTATTTATAGTACATTACATTCTACAGATGCAGAATATACAAGGTTTTCATGAGCTAATGGAACCTCTTCTAGGATATACAACATGCTAAGGCATAAAGCAAGCCTCAGCAAATTTCATCAAGCTCAAATCATACCGGTTGTCTTTTTTGACTACTAGGGAATGAAGCTACACAACAAGAACTCGAGAAACTCTAGAAAATATACAAATATTTAAATCTGCATGAGGAAAATTGACCTTTTGAGGTTAGCCTATTATGTATAGTCTTTGTCTATATTCTCAAAGAACAGTGTTTTTTTTTCATATTTCTTGATTTACCAAATAGACTATTAAGACTATGATTGTGAGATGTGAGGATACAGTGCAGTGTGGTTCTCTACTCCAAGATTGAGGCTGGGCTTCCACTGAGAATGTTGGATGTGTCTTGACAATGGAATGCTACACTATCAGACATTTTCCGTGCCCAGAATGATGGACTTATGATTGCTTATGAGGAACTATGCTGTTGTAATGATATGGGGAACTCACTCAGGGAGGGGCTTTGGGAAGAGAGTAGGGCAAAACCAGGCCTATGAATGCATCATAAAATGACAATAATAATAATAATAATAACGTGAAAACATATTTGAAAAAACATAAAACAAAAAAGACTGTGTTTCTGAAGTGATCTGAAGGTATGTAACTGCGAAAGTTCAAAGGAAGAAAGAAAGAAAGAAAGAAAGAAAGAAAGAAAGAAAGAAAGAAAGAAAGAAAGAAAGAAAGAAAAGAAAGAAAAAATGAAATAAAGAAAAAATGAAAGAGAAATAAGCAAATATAGATGGGAGTATGTATAGATTTTGAAGTATTGCATGACTAAACCTGCAATATGAAATACATGGAACCTTTCACCTTATATAAATAACGTAATATGCTTTTTAAAGAATTACAACCAGAGAAGAAATAAAGTTAAATAAAAAGATACAAACATCAATGAGTATATTTTGATGCAGCATTTGGCTTAACAAACTGAAAAAAAGAGGAAAAAAAACAAAAAATCCATGAAATCCAAAATAAAAAAGGGGTATAACAGTAGATATCACCAAAATAATTGAAACAGATACAAACAGGAAAATGCCAACAATATTGCAAGTATAAAGGAATGGTTAGATATTTTGCAAATACAATCTACCTGTTTTTAGACATTAAAAGCTAAATAACCAACAACTAAGATGGTGATTTAATCAGTAATAATGACCTTCCCAACACAGAAAAACCCAGGTCTGAATGGCTTCACTGACAAATGCAACTAAAATAATTAAAATCAACTACTTCAATTCTCAAACTGCTCAGCACAATTAAAAGGAATGAATGCTGCAAATTTCTCCAATGAGCCCAATATTTTTAATTCTGAAACAGACAAAAATACAGTGGAGACAACTATAAACCAATAATTCTGTTGAACATACATTCAAATTCTTCAACAAAATACTTGCCATTCAAATTCAACAATAAATCAGATAAATCATTCATTCATCTAAACCAAGGGATATGTATCCCTGGCAATCATTATATTGTATGTGCTCAATATATGAATATTTTCATAGTTCGTAGTTTGAGAAACTGTCTTGTCTCATTCCTCCCCACCTGCACCACTCAAATTTCAAACTCCTGCTGATGAGCAGGTGGTCTGGGGCTATAGGTCACTCATCAAGTTACCTTATGTGGCAGGTAGAGCTTAAAGAGGCTCCCAGAGTCACTGCCTACATTACTCCAAACTTACTCAAATCCAAGACCCACTTACTCCTAATTATATATCATATATATAATTATATATCATACATTATATGTGTAATATATAATATATTATATCATGTGTTATATAATATGTTATTATGTAATATTTATGTATTATATACTATATATAATAGATATGTAATCATATATATATATCAAGTATTGGTAACATCCTTTTGTGGTGAAGAAAATTTCTCTCTGAAAATGTGATTTGCATATTTGTTACTCAAAAAGTGTACTAATGACAGCATTAAATACAGAACAAAAGTATAGGACTGAAATACAGTTTTGTTATATAGGTCAAACCGAAGAATGCTGTACGTTTAAGATCCAATGGATTTGAGTCACCCCCTTTAGCATGTACTACACGTGCATTATATTGATTCTTGGGGTTGCCTGAAAAAACCAAAGATGACTAAAGAATGCATGCTGAAACTGTCCCAGAGTCCATCTAACGGACAAGAAAAAAATGTTTTAAATTGCTTTGTTGAAAGCTCCTGAATCTATTTATCTGGTTATATTGCTTCCAAATACTGACTTTTATTTTTAGCTACTGTAAGAAATGAGACAAGAAGCAAGGTCTTCAGAGGCTCATTAAGGCCATTAGAAAAATGCTCCTATCAAAACACAAGAAATAAATAACTTTTGTTCCTGGGAAGTGGATCCACCCGGTTTCTGCAGCCCTGTTTCCACATGATGTATCACACTCATTATAGTCACCTCTGTAGGACACTGTGTACACAAGTGTGAAAGCCTCACCTCCCAATTTGGGGTATTTCCTGATATATGAACAATTTGTCCTTGTCAAGCTTTTCAAGGTGAAAAGAATAAACCTTAAATATGAACCACTTCTAGGTCAGATGAATACAGGAAAGTAAAATATTTGGTCATTCCTTTTCTTGCCACCTAGGTAATAAAAAAATGTGTTGGGGGGGGATAACTGCAAAAGAAAATGGATTGATCTGCAAGATATCTTTTTATCTGTATCACTTCTTTCATTTTTACAATTACTTTTTGAGAGAGATACATGACAGAAATCAAAATGCCAAAATCTGCCTTTGGTAGAGTTACATTTTATAACAATCAAAAGTGTTCTAGATATTTATAACACAAAGGACTTAAAAGTCCCATGTCAGTGTTTAAAAAGTTGAGGAGAGCTCACAAGCATAGTTTTACACAAGGCAATATTACCAATATGATTTAAGTAAGCTTATGAATATTTCCTAACAAATGGATGTTATTTGAAATTTTTGTTTGAGGAATTAAAATGATCTACCTGATTATTTGAAAATCAAATGGCATAATAGAGGATAAGCACAAATTTAAACAGATGGAGAAACATTAGCTAGTGTAAAGCAGAGAGGACACATTCCAGGAAGTAGCAGAGGACAGAACAACAGCAGAAGGGTACCTGGTGACCAACAGACACAGGAAAGTAGTGAAAACAATGGTGTGGTGTGCAGTGACTGATTCCCCACCGGCACTGATAAAGCAATGACTTGTTCTACACTGGCAGCTTGAACTCCACCAGCAACAAGTTAGGAAGGGAAATTCACTAGGAGCTCACTAGACAAAACATGACCCATCCTGCTTGCCTGTTTGATTTGACCAGGTATAGACAGAGTGGCTGGTCCCAGACAGACAGTGCTAGAACAGGGTGGATTTCACAGCTCAGTCCACCACCTAGAGCCAAATCAGGTGCCATTTGGTGTAGGAAGACAAAGGCTATGGGGCAGGACTGTGCATGTATGAAGCTGGGAATGAGCTCATTTCCGGCTCAGTTAACTGAAACATCGCTTTCTAGAGGCTCTACCCAAGATAGGTCTGGCTAGCCCTTAAACCTGACAGTCAGCAGATTAGAAACTCCAGTCGTGGCATATCAGGTACCATTTTGTAGAGTGTGGCAAACAAAAACTTTAAGACTACATGGATAATGGTGAGCTGCACATCTACTGAGATGGAAGAAAACTCATTGTGCTCAGTGCATTACACTGCTCCCACTGGGAAAATAATACTGAATTCAGCATCACAAGAGTTAAAATAGGTCCATGTGGCCCTCAGACTTAGCAGCCTACATGTTCCAGCATTATCAGCACCACAAACAACTTAGCTATATAGGACTCATAGTGTCTCCCTAATCCTGGGAACTGCTCAAACTGGAAGTAAGAGAAAGGCTATACAGACAACAATGCAGCCTCAGCATGGTGTTATCACAGGAGGTGAAAGGTGGTGAGCCAGGAATTGGGGCTATGGAGACTATGGTGGAAATGTAACATAAGAACCCAGACCTGGAACTCACTGGAGGGAGTGGCAAAATGATTGCAAACAAAATGTCATGTACCAATTGCAATAAGTAAAATCAAATTGTAGACCTACAGGTGACACAGCTTAGAAAACTGCCCCAACGAGAAAAACTGAACTAGAATTACAGTGACCAGGAGCAAAGGAAGAGACAGAAGCACAATAAATATTACTGAAGACTTACTTGCAAGGAGCAAAAGGCTTTGCCAACCTCAGAGTTACCTGAAGAAGACATCGAGAAAATGGAAGATGCAGCAAAAAAAAAAGCACTTGTTATAAAGCTTATCAACAAAGAATAGCACGCAATACACAAGTTCAAGGAATTGAAGGACTATGTCACACAGGAAGTGCATTAAATGAAAGCTGATATATCAGAAATGAAGAATACAGTGGAGCAAATTAAAAGTAGAGTGGAGAGTCTCAATAACAGAATGAAGGAAGCATAAGAGAGAATCTCAGAATTGGAAGGTACTTCCTGTCATCAGGAGAAAGCAAGCAAAAAGCTGGAAGCAGAGCTGGATCAAGCTAAGACAAAGTATTCAAGACATGAAAGACACTATTAAAAAGTCAAACATAAGAGTTATTGGAGTCCCAGAAGGTACAGAAAGACAAGCTGGATTTATAAATGTATTTAATGAAATAATAAAAGAAAAATCCCCTAATCTATAGAAAGAATTGGGAAACAAGATCCAGGAGGGGCTTAGAACTCCCAACACTGTTTACTAAAAGCGATCTTCATCACAACACATGATAATCAAGCTCTCTTTAGTGAAAAATAAGGAATAGATCCTTAAATGTGCACATGAAAAAAAAATTAATTAACATATAGAGGAAGGGCATTTAAATTCACAGCTGATCTCACAGGAAACTCTACAGGCCAAAAAAGAATGGAGCAACATATTCCAGATTCTAAAAGCAAAAAAAAAAAAAAAAAAAATTGTAGACTCAGGATAAAACACCCAGCATAACTTCCCTTTGTCTTTGAAAATGAAATAAAATTCTTGCACAGTAAAGAAAAGTTAAAAATATACATAGCTTTTACAAACCTGCCCTACAAAGGGTACTTAAAATGTTCTCTTGACAGAAAAGATGAATAGCATCTATCAAGACCAAGGCCAATGTGAAGAACATCCTAGTAAAATAACAACAGAAGACTAAATAAATGAACAACCCATTGCTAAAATGACTGGACCAAATTACCACCCATCCATATCAACCCAGAATGTAAATGGCTTAAGCTCATCAATCAAACATCATAGATTAGTAGACTGGATTTTAAAAAATCTATTTTCCCCTACAGGAGACATATCTCTCCAACAATAATCAGCGGAAACTATATCTCTTGCATTTGGATCTTTTTTTTTAGTTTCATCTCTTCAAAACTCTTTCTCATTAAATTCTTCACTGACTCACAGATCATGTAGTACCTTCATCTTCTTCAAGAGAGTTCTTGATTTTCTTTTTCATTTCCTCAGTGACATGTTAGTCATTCAGTGGCATGTTATTTAACCTCATGGTGTTATTAATACCTTTTTTTTTCTTTCTGTTGTTGAATTTGTTTTGTGGCTTTTCATTTAAGGGGATGTACAATAAGTGTGTAGTGGAGACTATCATATCCAGATGTGAGGATACAATGCATTGTACATCTCTACTTCCACATCAAAGATGGACTCTCAATGGAACTGTTTACTATATCTTGACAATAGGATGCTGGACTCTCTGCCACTGTCCATGCCCACAATGATGGACGTATGACTATTTATTAACAACTATACTATAGTAATAAAATAGGGGAACTCAGTTAGTGGAGAGATTATTTTGGGAGGGGAGAAGGGAAATCTTTGGGCCTGTTGAACTGAATCATAAAATAATAATAATAATAATAATAATAATAAATCTGAGTGAAGTAGATACCTTAGTTTCATTTTGCTACATATTAATAAAATAATTGAAACATGATTTCATTTCTTAAAAAGTAATAATCTAAATTTTTATATTATTTTTCATTTTTTTGAAAGAGTGAAAGGCAGAGAGATCTTCAATATACCGAATGAATGTAGCAGTCAGTTTATTACACTTTTGTGTAGTAGTAGAAACCAAGCATTAGAGTGAATGATGTTGCTTTCCATGGCACACATTAGTAGGAGGCTCACGTAAAAGCAGAGCAGGTTGGGAGTGCAGTAGTCCAAACTGGCAGCATAAGCACCATGCTTAGTTTCCCTCACCAATGTAAACTTTTCATTCATGCTTCTAGGCTTTATTGAAGAGAACTGTCAGTAGCAGCTCAGGTTTCTTTGCTACGAAACAACAATTCAAATGGATTTTCATCATCCTCATCAATCCAGTTTTTTTTTTGCTTTGCCATTTTTGCTGGGGTAAAGAATACTAATACAATGCATCTATTCCTCCAGACTATCACTCATTTGCCAACCACTAAAGCATGGCAATTGTATAATCCAAGTACCACAGGAGAGACCAAAAGAATACCATATAATTCAATAAGGGGGATGTAAGAAAGGAAACACAATTTTTTTTTTTTAATAATCTCACTTAGCTGATTAGGGTACAAAGGGTCAAGAGCTACAGGAAAGTGGGTAAGACCATTGTTTCCACACAAATATCATCATTTTTCCCCTGTATCTGGGGTCAGCGGAGAAGCAAAGCGAAAAGCCCCACCCAGCCCCCCACCCATCCCAGGTCCCCGATGTGAGGCATGCTTCAAGGGTCCTACTGAAGAAGTTTTGATAGTTCAACAGTTCGGAATTGCTGTCAATCTCGCTGTTCCAATCGTGATGAAACCTATTCAGAATCCACAGGCTGACATAGTCTCTTCATGGTTGAGGTTCTGAGATCAGCAGTTCAGTTGGAGGGATCTCCAAAGAAACTTCATCTGAGATGATCCCAAACCTGATTTTTTTGTTTGCCAGTACAAGGTCCAGCACCATCCATCACCCCAAAGAGCTTATGCACATGCTGGTCGTTGCAATTGCTGGGTCAGTTCTGTTTCCAGCCCTGTCTTCCACTTGGAAACACAAATCTATCTAGAAAGTAATAGAGGGTGGTGGTTAGACAGAAGACACAGAGATTAGGAAAATCAGGAAGCAGTTAGTAACTGGGAGATGGAATGATAAATAGGAAAAACGAGGTTACCAGAACCCAAGTTGTTATTAACGCACAGGGAGAATGGCAAAACTGATCCGCTTTTTGCAGAAAGGGAAGAAAGGAAGGCATGGCATGAAGGTCAGTTTTAAACTGAGCAGCGGACTACTTTAATAGGAACAAAAACATTTCCAAACAACTATCTAAATCACAACAGGTGATAAGCATACCGATAGTTCAAATTCTCATTGTGCAATGAAAATTAATCTCGCTACATTAAATAAACACATGGTTGTTGTCTAAAGGTGGAGATTTAAAACTTGTTTTACAATCAAACTGATCAAGTTTGACTGTCACACACATAAACACATGCGATACCGCACTGAATTTAATCCATTTCCTGTAGCCTCTGAAGATTTTTAAGAATAACTGCATTTACACAAGATCAGTTAGTTAATGTCTCAGTGTGCAACAAAAGTGTGCCTACTTCTAGAGATATTCAATTTGGCAGGGTTGATGGAAAGAACCCCTGAATTGGGTTCCTATAGGGTTATAAGCTGAATGTAAGCAGCTTGGAAATATAATTATCTACACTATTGGTAATAGTTATGTTTTTTTTGACATCTAAGCTACTTAGAGAACCCAAAGAAGTCTTCCCAATGTGATTTTCGGTGGGTGAATTTAGCGGTTTATGACACCACTCCTTGATAACTCATAATTTGGGATTGCTGCTTTCATAGTATCTTCAATAATTGCCCCATTTTCCTTGAGTCTGCCATTTTGTGTTCCTATGTTTTTTGTTTTTTGTTTTTTTTTTTTTACTGTAATATTAATCATCACCTTTTGGGGCAGATTTGAGATATTTGTTATAAGAAAATGCTCAACTGACTCCAGAATTCTCAGAACAAACATCAGAAAGTGTGTTTCAAGGCTGTATTTTTCACATCTTAAGTATTTACACATCTTAAGGAAAAAATGACTTTGTTGTACCCATTGAAAATAGAAAAGAAAAACTGCAATAATAAGAAAAATAGCCACAAATTACAACTTTGGAATGACCTAACTTCATGGAGTAGTTACAGAAACTACTTTTCATGTGAATACTATCAAACTAAATTAACTTGAATTGATCAAACATTACAGTTGAAATTGTTCCCGAAGAGTGACTTCATCCTGACCCAGTCTTGCCCATGGCAGACATCTGGGATTGAACTAGCAGAGAAAATCTATGTCTATGTTTGCATCTTACCTCAATGTCTCTCCTTATTGAAGAAAAATATACAAACTGGATTGATAATGAAAGGTTAAAGCTGGTTCGAAATGCAAGATCCATGTAAATACATTAAAACAGCACATGTGTCTCCATAACATTAGTCTTCCAAAGATAGCTCATTGCTATAGAACAACAGTTTGATAATTTATATTCATGATTATATTTGAAACAAAAGATGAAATGGGGCTTTGTTGCTTAATATTTCAGATATCAAATACATATCATCTCACGTCTATTAACAAATGTGGATCATGCTACTTATTTTATATTTTCTCAGACATCCAGGGAACTCAGATATGTGTACGCTTTGCCTATAGTGACGGTAAAGTTTACCCTATAGAAGGTTTCTTGCCATTAACCTCCTCATACTGTAATCTTTGCATCATTATTCTATTATAATTGAATGCATGTTTCATTCTACAGCATGAAAAAGCAACAAGCATTCCTCAGCTAAGACAAAAGGGCAATGCTGCTTAGATGGCAATAACTGGGAATTTCATAGGACGAACTCAGAATATGCATTGCCCTGTATTAGTACTTCATTAGTTCATTGGTCAATACATGTCACCTCATATATTGTGCTTCATTCATTATTGTAATCATCGGAACATGTCTGTACCATGGGATCTAAAATATGACTAAAATAGACATTTCTATTGACTTTAAAGATATGTATATTAGAAGCCTAAAGAAGCGACAGGCTGACATTCAGGTTAATAATAATAGTACTTCATATATTCTTTATGGGACACAAATTATAATGCTTTCCTTCTCTTCCTTCTCAACAATATAAAGGCACACATCAGGTCAGAAGACGTTTAATAACAAACCTGTCAAAAACAGTGATATGTTCAAGTTTGTTGCAATTGTTATCAAATTAGATTTGAATCCTTCCCTCATCAACTCTTTTTTTCTGCCATGTGTATAGATTAGCTCATTGTTATCTATAACTCTAATTACAAAGATCTTCAAATTAAGATCTGCAATAATGTATAACGTCGGAAAGCTGCAAAAAAATCTGCAATAAATGTATAACGTCAGGAAGGTTACCACACGCATTTTGCTTTGAGTAAATACAACTATTCTGATGAAGAGTAACCTGATGTAATCTGTCCTAATAAACCTAGATTCTATTCCAATCGCACAACAGGAGGCACTGGAACAGCCCCTACCCAATTTCTATGCAGAATAATTAAGCTTAGATTGGCTTAAATTATTTTATAATTATTCCTCTCACCATGCTTCTGGGCTTGAGAAGTGAATTACAACGATTTTCATACCTATAACACAGAAATGATCTCTCCCTGTTATATACAGATTTGACAAATATTCAGGGGGATATTGGATGACAGGACCTGACTGTGGCTACTCCCTCCCCTTGACAGTGGCCAAATATCTCCCAGGCAATATTTTGGTATTTTAGGATGTATTTCAACCATTTCTGTGTGAGCACTGAGGACAAACAGGTAAAATTAATCAAAGATCAGAGTTTCAGAATTCCTTTTTATACACTTAGAAGTCTTCACAAATTGCCCTAGCTTCTACAATGTAAAATGTATAGTAGTTCACTGTTTTAAATGAATGAATACACAGGCCACTTCATAATGTCTTTTTTTTTTTAAGATTTATTTTTATTATTTTCTCATTGGAAAGGCGGATATACAGAGAGGAGAGACAGAGAGGAAGATCTTCCGTCCGATGATTCACTCCCCAAGTGAGCGCAACGGGCCGATGCTATGCCAATCCGAAGCCAGGAGCCTCTTCCGGGTCTCCCACACGGGTGCAGGGTCCCAAAGCCTTGGGCCGTCCTCTGCTGCTTTCCCGGGCCACAGGCAGGGAGCTGGATGGGAAGCGGGGCTGCCGGGATTAGAACCGGCGCCCATATGGGATCCTGGGCGTGCAAGGTGAGGACCTTAACCACTTGCGCCACCGCGCCGGGCCCAGACTTCATAATGTCTTAATAACTGTGTGTTTTTTTTCATGAAAATTTACATTAAAACTTACTGTACAAAAGTTTTGGCTTTAAAAGGAAGGAAAGTTACCCAAATCCCATGAATCTCTCACCTCAAAAATATAGATGAGTACTGCAACAAATGAAAGACCAGTAGTTATAATTATAAAGTTGTTTTGTTTCAGTGCAAACCAAAATACCATTACTACTTTGCTTTCTTACAATGTTTATGATATTACAATGTCTTAGTCTAACTTTATGGTTGGATTCAAATTTTGAAGTTTTAGAATGATTTCTGTGATTGATGAATTTCTGTGTAAGAACCTATAGAAAACAGATAGATATAGATAGATAGATAGATAGATAGATAGATAGATAGATTTGTAGTCCAGAAATACATATATCAAAAATACATGATATCAAACAGTCTATTCTAAAGCTATAACATCCTCAACTTGCATAATTTTAGAAAGAAATATTACAATATTATAATAACAAATTTACAACTTTTTAAAGACCATCTATTTATTAATTTATTTTACTTAAAAGTCAGAATTAGAAAAAGAAAAAGGAGAGACGGAGAGAGATCTTGCATCCACTGACCACTTCCCAAATATCTACCAGAGTTGGGAACTTATTCTGGACCTCTCACATGGATACAGTGGCCCATGGTAGGGGACTGGGCTTTTTAGACCATTGACAGGGAGCTGGATAAGAAGTAGAAGAGCCAGGACACTACCGGCAGCAGTATGGGTTGCCAGTCCTGAAGGAGGAAAATTAACCGGCTTGTCACTGAATCATTCCCCAAAGACTCTCTTCTCAATCACATTCCATATGTCAATTTTTTCAAGGTCCATTTTTGTTCATTCAATCCTTATTGAACTATGGAAAATTTACTTATTATGTAGCTTTATAGCATTATCAAGATTTTCTTTACATAAAAGTAGATATGTTAAGATTTGCCTTCCAGTGTTAAAAAAAAAAACACAAAAGTATCTGGAAGAATCTAGGAAAGATAATTTTGTAATTTCAATCTGGGAGTACACATCTTGGAGCTACTTTGCAATGTTTGCAATGACGTTTTATTTCATCAAGGATCATTCTAGAGAATATGGTAATCATAATTGAAAATGCAACTGTCATAGATTTGGAAGCCTGTCATCAAGTTGCACATTAATTCCATTTTATCCAAACAAGAAAACTCTACTCTTCAAATTAGATTCACTAATATCTTTTAACACCTGAATTGTAACTGAATTGTAACAACAATGCAAGACATACCAAGTGAAATTATGACTATCATCTGTCTAAAATAATTGGGCAACAAGGTAGTTTATGTATATAGATTGAGAGAATTTGGTTTGTGAGTCTAGAAAAAGAAGATTTGCAAGAAAAGGAATTGTTTAATAATAATCACAACTATGGTAGTTTACAAACAGGAATGTAAAAATTATCAGGGCCTTTGGCGTTTCTTAGACTGTTTGATCTATGTTACCAATTTCCTCTGCTCAGAAAAGCCAAGCGTGATAGAAAAAAATCAGATTTCACACTATCTGGTCTACCTTCTGAACCCTGTGTGTCATACAGTAAGCTGGTCACCCTATTCATAAAACATTTAATAGTCCCTATTCACAGGAAAAACAACATTTCTAGACTAATTCTTCCCTGCAGAAGTTGAGAGAAACAAATGTTTATTTGCAAGTTAACATATATTTCATCTTACATTCTTCACTAGTGTGGTTTTTGACAATGCAAAAAATTTTCAACATCAGCAGGATTATCAATGAAACAGCAAAACAATTGTACATCAAAGTCCTTTAGATTTTTAGCCCTTGGCTTCAGAAGGCAAAATCTAAAAGGCCTCATCTTGAATCATCCTGATAAGAGAACAAATAAATCTTTCTGTTCGCTCTTTTTAAAATGATTTGCTATTTCAAAAATGTATTTTCAGCACTATTTATTTAGCTATTTATTTGAAAATCTGACTTACAGAGAGAGAGGCTGAGGGAAAGAGAAAGACATAGTTCATATTCACTAAAAATAAAACTTCCCCAAAGGCTACAAATGCTAGTGTTTGACCAGCCCGAATCCAGATGCCAAGAGGTTTCTCAGGCTCCTCCATGCATGTGGAGGGGCCCTAGCTCTTTGAATTTCTTCTACTGTATTTCCCAAGCCATCAGCAGGGAGCTGAATCAGTAGTAGAGCAGTTGGGATATGAACCACAAATGTGGAATTCCAGGTGACACTACCTGCAAAGGTGCAAAGTCACCCCTCCCAATGTGTTCTATGGGCTGGCGTTACTCCTTACTCCTGAACATTTTTTCCAAGTATTAGAGCATGAAAAACTACCATTGTTCTACATAGTCTTCACTGTAGTCTCTTCTTGAGTGGAAATATTTCTTTTGTCTCTATGAAACTCTACAATTCATTCTTCAATACATTTATCTCCTCCCAAATTTTATCATAGATAATGAGTACTGTCATTTTCACTTTGTACATTTTCCCTGGAAAACTCATTAGCCTCTTTCACAAGTCTGTTAGATCCATTTCAAGTTTTCCACACCACCATGGCAAAATTGTTAAGTATTCTTGCACTGTAATATGTCCCCTCACTTCCTGCTAAAGAATGATTTTTGAGTTTCATTCTGACTAAAATCTTTCAATTTCCCTATTCTAATTGTTACATAAATCTAGTTGAGATGCTAATTCACCATCTGACCTTTGAGAATATATATCTGAACACAGTTATCAATATTTGGATACAAAAAATATTTTGAATGTCAATTTGTACAAGTAATGATGAGTTTAGTTGTAAATCGATTCTGTCAGAAAATTCTCATTGGTACTATATAACAGTTTAAACTAGGTAAAATATATATTGTGACAAGAAATTAAGTATCAAGGTAGATGATGGATATGCTTTCATATTTATGTGTTCCATATGACAACTATTTGCTTTTTCTAGCAATGTAAAAATGAAGCTTCAGTTTCATTTCAAATAGACTCTGAATGTCACCGTTGAAGATATCAGCAAACTTTACAGCAAGGAAAGAAATAGATTGCAGTGAGACCTCAAAATTGCAAGTTACATAGTAACTAATCTTTGAATTACTTGGTAATATCAAGTATAATTATCAAGTAATTTGTAGGAACATGTAATTCTCCTGCAATTATGGAGCTTTTACAGATGCCCTCCAAATAGAATGCGGGTACAGCCTCACCAATCTGGAATCATCGTTCTCCTTTTACATTCACTAGCTGTGATTCTCATGAATGAAACATCTGACATGTAAGTGAGAAGCTCCAGATGCACGAAGCACAATAGCCAGTCTTTCAGTCTAAGTGTATTTTATTCTCACCATATGTAAAAGAAGATGCCTCCCACCATTGATGTGAAAATATTCTGAATTGCTATTCTGCATGTTTAATTATACTATGAAAATGGCAAAAATATAAAAATACAGTTTGTGATCCCATATTTAGTCTTACTTTTTCAAACTGTGCTATATTGCATTCTAACTATCTTATCAAAGAAAATCTGAGACTGAGGGGAGACTCACATTTTGGTTAAAAAATGATCAATTTAGACACTGCGTTTCTGTGTTGTGTCCATCAACGGCTACTTGCCTTGCAGGCTTTGTGTGTTTTTTGGCAAAAAATATGCAAAAAATAAGTATGCTTTCAGTAGAAATGACACAAGTATAACGGTTTTAAACTGGAAATTACAGCATTTGAGGCTTAAAAAAAAGTGGAGATTTGAACAAAAACTCAAGAGCTATTTTGTTATTTGTGATTTTTTTTTTACAGTGAGAGCTAGCCTTGCACAATCACTGACATTTTGTAGAGGACACAGTGTTAACACCTCATTTCATGTGACACAACATCACAGCCTTCATTTCAAATCTGGATAAAAAAATAAATGATTGTGAACCTTAGATTAGAAGCTACCAGCAGCTCCCAGGACCAGCAAAATGGCCAGTCATGTTTTCAATTGTTTTGACTTTCAATTCTCTCTTTTTCAACTAATAAAAAATTGTACTTACCCTCCTATGAGCTTAACTGTGTTTCAAAGTTGATACAGGTCGGTGAATTGGCCAAACTGGCAGAAGTAGAAGACTTACTATTGATTTTCTATAGCTAAATGGAATACAAAAACAAGCATGTGTTATATGATTCAAACCAACAACCCTCAAACATAAGAGAATCCATGATATATAAACAGATAATAAACTTTCATTATTTCATCCTAGTGAAAAGTATCTAATAAGAACTTAAAAGAATCTCTTTCCCACAAACCTAACATTTATCTCATGAATGAATAATAAAGTCTTTGATCCTTAACTCTTTTCAACTTATCTTCAGAACCTCTATTACAATTATGAGAATTAGGGCCCAGTGGCGTGGCGTAGTGGCTAAAGTCCTCGCCTTGAATGCACCGGGATCCCATATGGGCGCCGGTTCTAATCCTGGCAGCTCCACTTCCCATCCAGCTCCCTGCCTGGGAAAGCAGTCGAGGACAGCCTACAGCCTTGGGACCCTGCACCCATGTGGAAGAAGTTCCTGGTTCACAGCTTCGGATCAGTGAAGTACCGGCCATTGCACTCACTTGAAGAGTGAATCATCGGACTGAAGATCTTCCTCTCTGTCTCTCCTCCTCTCTGTATATGTGACTTTGCAGTAAAAAAATAAATAAATCTAAAAAAAAATTATGAGAATTAGTTCTAAAAATAAGCAAGAAAAAAAAGTCACATTTTGAACAGTCACGCAATTAGTATATGGAGTTTTCAATTGTCTTTAATTAAAATTAGTGACTTACATGGCTATTTATGGGCTATATATTTATTTAAGGAATATCATTTCAGTTACGTGCATCAATGCCAAGGAAGGATCGCCAGTATGGCCTCCTAACGGTCAGTAATGACTGCTTCTAAGCATTCAGCTTTATTCAGAAATAGCTATTTCTCCCTGTCTCTTCTTCCTGTATATATCTGACTTTGCAATAAAAATAAATAAATCTTTAAAACAAAATAGCCACACTTGTTCTGTGTTAACTTTATTTTGGATGACTTAGTGCAAAGTGGAAAGAAGTTTTAAACATAAGAATCAGGAACATTCTTGATTTGATGTGCATGTTCTACAGTATTCATTATGCTGTATTTAGAAATTGATCCAAATTGATTTTAGATAGAAATGTGCCAAATTTAATTAACCACCTCTCACACTTGGAAAAGGTAAGACTACCTTCAATAAAGAAAATTAACCAAGTGGGTCTTAGAAAAAAATATATACATTTGTATATATATGTATATATATTTGCATATACATATATATATATACAAGTAATAAGATGAAAATGAGAGAATGGAGAAAAAGTTTAAAAGACTCAAAATAAAGGGTTTCCTTTTAACTGCAATGAAACCACAATTTTATATATATACATATAAATTTACATAATATATATTGTATAAAAATGTAACAAATATATATTTTATACATAAGATATATATACACAAACACATATATATATATTCAATTTGTAATATCTGGAAATAGTTGTTTGAATATATGCACAGATACTTTAAGTTTAATGAAATGTATGCAGTTTCAGACAAAATTGATGTGCTAACATTTGGAAAATCCTTCCAATTATTAAGCCAATTCAGTGGGGAATGTGTTACATTGAAAATAAAGATGACTGGATCCAACTTTCTGTCAATAACTGACTAAGCAGGTGACTCATGAAGCTACATAACCTACCCATTTTTTCAGTACTTCAGAACAACTCCCAAACCCATCCCACACTGTTTGAAAAAATGAGAAAATTAGACTAGGTGACCTATAAGGTCCTGGAACTAATATACGAGTATTTTCTTGCATGCGAGTCTAATACGTTTCCACACAGCTAACACACATTGTTATTCAGTGTGTAACAAGCTTCCAAATTCTTATTTATAAGACATGGATTCAGGGTAATGTACTGTGACATGAAATCCATAATAAATATCTGAATAAATAATGCAGAGTCCTTGATCCTTAACCCTTGCCAACATGTCTCATTTATTGAACTAATTGTGAAGTAAGCAATGAATACTATGCCCAGCTCATTTCATTTCACTGTTACATGAAGAGGTTCCCACAGAGTATCTGAAGCCTAACACTCTGAGCACCGTGTTCTTCCAGACTCTCACTTCTTCTTTTGCCTAATATTTACATGTTCATTTGCAGGGAGTTCTAACTCAGATGTTACTACCTATCCCCATCATTAAAGGAATCCTAAACATTAAAAGAGGCAGTTCTCATCAGTGCACAAGATAGTCTCTGAATTTGGGTAGTTAAGCATTAAATTCCAAATTTTAAAAAAGTACTTTAAACAATAAAAACACTAGAAAATGTTTTAATATGGAGTATTTGTAATTTGTGCAAATTTACCTTCTTGGTGAAAGCAATCAGCACCATGAAAACGCGTAGTTGAGCCTTGTGAGCAACGGCTTCAACTGGCTTCTGTGCTTTACACTCTACTACACAATCAGCAAAGCAAAGCTGGCTCACTCCACAAAGCTCACTCACTGTTTATTCCAGGATGTTGTCACTATAAGTCGCTCTGAGTAAGTCGGTCTTTTCTCAGCATATTAACGCACTCATTAGAGAAGAGTGACTACTTTGATCTTTCCACCATAAAACATAACCTGAAAAAATATATATGTATGGGAAGTTCTGCTAAAATAACTAAATAATGTTTATCTTTTTTTCTTTATACTATTTAATTAGAATCATTTTATGTATGCTAAACTGTTTATCAAATAAGCATTTATTGTTTCCTCACTATTTGTATTTTATCTATTCATTTTCTAATTTTTAAATCAACTTCTTTCTTGGAATAGTTTCAGACTTACAAAAAACACAAAACTAGCAAAAAGTTCCCATGTTTGTTACATGCAGTCTTTCCTACTACTAGTATCTTATATCGATATGGTGTATTTGTTATAGTATCTATCTACCTATCTATCTATCTGTCTATCTATATTATATATCTATATTTTGCTGTTGTTGTTAACTAAAGATATGCTCCTATTTGCTTGGCTTTCTCATTGTTTTCTTTTCTTTGCACATTTCCATCCAGGATATTGCACTTAGTTACCATGTTTCCCAGACTCTTTGCTGATCATTGTTTTAATCCAGAAACAGAACATGTTCCCATTGATGCTTGGCCACCTGTTAAGTTTATGGTTTTCAAATATTTTCTGTTGGTGACAATTGCTTTTTCTCATTGGACTAGACTCCAGAATATGACTTTTCTGTCTTGATTCAGATGCTTTTAATGACTTCTGTTCACATTTTTCCGGATTTTATATTTAAGATCTGCAAAAGAGCATTCAGTGAGGAGCTTACTTGACTAATAACACAAACAGAAACTCATTTGGGAGTAGGAACACAGATGGTGAATAATCTGTTTAGATGGATGACTTTGCAGTAGAAATTCCTATAGACAACTTCAGAGAGAGGCTATATAATCGGTCTTGTTGAAGTCTGATGTATTCTCCAGTAAATTTTGTCCTGAAAAATATGATATTTTAAATTTATTTAACATTCAATAACATGCAAAGTAAAATGAATTAGTTAAATATGCATTTGCCCAAACACAAGAGGAAAAACTGTACAAATTTACAAAAAAAAATTGGAAACACAAATAAAATTATCAAAGATAACACCAAAATGCTTACAAATAAGGATGTTAGAAAGAAAAGTTAAATGAACTAACTCAAACTTTACAAAATCTGAGACTTGCCCCAGGTGGAATGGAGAAGCTCTTTGTCCTTAAACAACAGTAACTTAGACAAATACTCTGTACTCATCTTTCCACTAGGCTATGGTGAGTTAGCTGGGAGGAAGGTTGGAGCGGAAAAAGGAAGAAAAAGAAGAAAAAAACAGAAATTATTTTCTGAGGAACTCTGTAACAGAAAAGTAAATGCTATTTTGTGCAACTATTCTTCCAGATTGTTAGAAGTCAGGTGACGCAACACAATATCAAATTGCCAAATCAGGGTCTGGGCATGTAAAGGGAGCTTCCACCACACCAGTCACATGCAGTTTCTGCTGGTGGGAGAGAGTGTAGCCTAACTGCTGACCTGGAAATTCATTCTCCCAGCTGCTTAAATGTGCCTGGTGCCATCTACGGTTGTGGGGCAAAGGTTCCAATGGTACCTGGCGAAGCCTTTTAGCTGTGGGGACTTGGGGATGTGAGCTTATAAGGGGCCTTTTGATTGGCACAGGTGGGGACATGTAGGAATCTGAGGGTTCATGTCCATGTGCAGAATGACTTCTAAGGGACTTCCATGGGCATTGCTGCTGTTCTAACAGGTAAACAAGTTTGCTGAGACTGAGTTGTTTGGAGCAGGAATGGGAGGACCTTTAATGATCAGACTGAATTGCCAGTTCACCTAGGAGTCCTGAGCTGGAGCAGTCACCATAAACCATCACCAAAATTCACTCACAGGCACACACTGAGGCTTCAATGGGTCCCTTTCTGATAGGGCTGGATCAAGGTGCCCACCAGTGAAAATCAGAACAGAGGAACAATAATCTCCACTGGCATGTGCAAGAGCTGTGATTGGGAACAGGCCCGTTTGGGGTACAAAGGGCATGCCCCAGTTGGGTTGGTGTTTCCACTGGTGAGCACAAGAGCCAGAATGGGAGTAATGGTCTAGGCTGGGCATCGCTGTAGTCTCCCTTGGCATGGATGTGGACGAGGTCTGGGGATGGGGGGAGGAACCAGACTAGGCTAGACTCCAGCACCCACTGGTATGCATGAGAGCCTGCATAGGTGTAGAACTGACTGGGTTAGGTTTCAGTTCCTGCTAAATCACACAAGAGCTATGTTTGAGTACGGACCAGGTATGGCTAGGCTGTTGCACCCAACAGTGAGAACTGGAATGGTTGTGGGCTGGTTGGGCAAAGCCCTTTTTCCTACCAGGACAAGAGGTAGACAAAGTCTACATGGGTTGAAGACCCACTGGTGTATGCAACAAATGCAATTGGGAGAGACCTGATAGAGGGTCTTGGGAAACTCCTTTGACAGAATGCAGACTTTGAAGATGAATGTAAAAACCAAGGAAAGGGGCATCCCAGAAGAGGCCAAGTTATAATATCTACCAGCATACATGTGAGTCAGTTCTAAGAGCGGATCAGGCTGGGCCAATTCATAACATCCAATGACAGATCTGAAAACCAGGATAGGGTGCAAGATGGGCTGTGTTGGTCTGCAACATTGGTCAGCTTACATCAGGGCCAGGATTGGAGGCTGACTGGTCCTGGCTGGGCTGCAGAACCAAACAGTGTGAGCTGGAACTGGGGGCAGGCTGGACCAAGTCAGGCTGTATCACCTGCTGGTGGATGCCAAGGTGAGGCAAGCCATAACAGTCAGGGGGACATAGGTGCAGGGACATGAGTCCCAGCAATGGGAGGCTCAGCAGGGCCCAGGTCCTTGGCCCACCAGCCAGATGGGTGCTGAGTCTATGAGCCCTGGGGTTAGTGGTTCCAGTAGGGCCCAGATTGCCTGGCCCAGGTCCATGGTCCACTTCCTTGGTGGGAGTCTGGTCTATGAATCTCTGGAAATTACAGGTCCAGTGGGGCCAAGGTCACTTAGTTAGGGTCCTTGGACCACCTGCGAAAACTTGTCCAATGGAAAAGACATAGTAGTGAACAATTGACCCAGATGCATATGGAGGCTATGGCAGCCCAAGGGATGTTTGTATCGTTTGTACCATCTGTACCATCTGTACCATCCAGAGGAAAAACAGAACAAATTGAACAAGTCCCCCAGCCAAATGATGACAGTAAACATCTGGGCTAATGAAGACTCTGAGATTGATTATGTCAACCAGTGGAGATTGAAAGGGTTCCCTCATTCTCTCAGAACTGTCGAAACTACATGGGTAGAACCCTCGGAGTATGCCCCACATTAGGACCCTGGCTTGATATCGAGTGGCCATTCTCCATCCCTTGGTTCTGGAGCGTGGAGCAACTGAGAGGCTGGGTATAGTTTCACCTTTATTTCTTCCCCCTTCCCACCGCCCAGCTGATACAAGGAGAAACCAAAAATTTGGAAACAATGATCATACTTATTTTCCCTAACCATATCCCACTCTGATCAACTATGTTAAAGTTGAATAGTTTAAATAAATAAGTAAATAAATAAATAAATAAATAAATTGCCAAATCAAATTTATATGATTTGAAGGACTTGATTTATATCAAGATTTACAATATTGTCTTATGCAATGTCTTATGCAATCAAAAAGCTTAAACAACACAATGAGATGACTAAAAAAAAAATGAAAAGTAGAATCCAAAATCTTTTTAACATTGGTATTATATGGCTATGACACTCATGTTCAAAATTGGTAAGGACATTAGTTGATATTCACAGACTTGCCCACACAGATGAAACATTCAAATATCACAGATATCTAAAGCTTTATCAAATGTACATTCTACGAGACACTCTCCAGTGATCAACACTGCATTTATCCACACAATACTTCCTTTGGACAATTAACTGGAGACATACTGCTATGGACACTTCAAACACAAGGTTTTTTTCCCCCAGGAAATGTCATTTGTCTACTTTGTGTTCAAATTGACAATTCCAGAGTGGTTCAGTTGCCTTTAATTCTGGTCCCTGGGATGTGCATTTAACTGGCATGTCAATGGAATATGGATCTAAAATTTTGGTTTGATTATTTGTTTTGGTTTATTTAGCATTTTGCATTTTTTCCAATTTTTTCAGTTTGCCTTGATACAGTTTTGTAGGAGTCGGGATATCACCCCTCCCACCTTCCCTTTCTCACCCCCATTCTTCCCTCCTCTGCTGTCTTCTTCCATATTATTATAATTATTATAACATTCTACTATTTAAGTGTGTCATGGTATTGTAAACACAGGCACTGGCAGAGAGTTACATTTTGCATGATGTTACTTTATATCAGAGACAACATATGACATTTGTCCCCTTGGGAATGGCTTCTTTTATTGAGCATAATGGTCTAGAGTTTGGGGACCCTTTTGTTGCAAATGGTAGAATTTCATTCTTTTTTAGTGGTTGAATAGCATTTTCTGAATAACAAAGCAAGTCACAACATTTCCAGGTGTATTCTGTATTATAAGCTTAAGCTGAAATGCTTTTTTGTCCAGGAATCTATCTTCAGACACATATGTATGTATGTATGTGTGTATGTTTGCATGTGTTCTGTGTTTGGAGGAAAGAGACGGACGTCTCTGTTTTGCTTTAACTCCTCATATGCTGTAACTTCTGGGGCTGAAGCAGGCTGAGTCTTGACTCAGAACTCATTCTAGGTTTGCATGTGGGTGGCAAGGGTCTAACCATCTGTGTCACCACATGCAGTTTCAGATATGCACAATGACAGAGACCCAGAATCCAGAAGAGTTTATTTATAACTTATTAACTGTCGTGTCAAATGCCAAAAAGTTTATCATGAATGTCGAGGGTAATCTCAAAATAATCAGATTTTAAGAGAAATCGCTAACACACGGTAATCAAAATCTAAGCAATCAGAGACAAAACTAAAATCAGTATAGACAAATATGAATAAGAAAGCAGAAAAATACTCAAGATAAAGATCATTTGCTTTTAAATGTCTTCATTAGTCACAATATTGGCTATGCAAAACTTGGGATACTTGAACTCTGGTATTAAATGCTTGATGGAATGTGTGTGTGTTCCTTTATCTCCTTCCATCCTTCTCTCTGATTGTATCTCAGTGATTTTTTGTTATTCATTTGAGCACCTTTGATTTCTACATCACAATTTTCCATGGCAGTTAATATAGAATCAATAATTATATATTAGCATTTATCTCCCTCAGAAAGTTGTAGATTCTTAGCAAAACTTAAGTTGTGAATTATCTTTTTATCCTCCATGTACACCAGCTTATCTTTTCTAAACTGGACTTCAATAACTACTTGAAAAATGTATAACTAAATAAGCACATTGTTAAGGTTTTCTGATCATATTTGCTCAAAACAGATATAATTACATTTCAAACTTTAAAATATATCCATAATACAATATGTAATTAGTATTCATTTATGAGAAAGGAGCTAAGTTGTTTCATTAAAAATACAAATAACTTAGGCAATTGAAAAATCTTGTCCGAAACCATCCTCAAAATTTAAGTAAAAGGAAAGAGCGAGATTGACCAAGGGAGGGAAATAAGGCTGTGCTCTTGGAATGATAAATAGAAATAAATAGAAATAAATAGAAATGCATGATATTCTTTCTCCTTGTATTAATATTTAAAGAAAATGGAAATTTAACTGTTTCTGTGATAATTCTTCTCCAGAGAGTCCTAGTCTTCCACCCCTCTCAGGAAGATTAACAGGAAAGATGAATGAATGAATGGCTGATAGAGAAGAAAAGTTGAAAAAGTTTAAAAGCATATTGCTTCTTACTGTTGTTCCACAGCTCCAACTCTTCCAGCATACCCACATGCAGCTTCTCCCCTCTCATTTATACTGAGAAAATGAATTGTAGTGAAGGCAGTCAATGAGCTGTTCAAGATGACATATTATTAATTTTCTTAAATGAACCAGCTAAAGCAAATAAGATCAATCATTTTACAGAAAGTTTCTTTACACTTTCTCTAACTCATTAAAATTGAATCTAGAAAGAAAAATGGAATAAGCTCAATTAATATAACTAATACTGTTTTAGAGAAAATGCTATCAAATGAACACTGTTTGACTTCTACATAGTGTGTTGTCGTAAATCAGGCTTTGAGAAACAGATGCTGAGGAGGAAGATGGTATGAAAATTTTAAAAGATTCTGCTTCTATGAGAGTATACTAGGTTAGCAAAATTTAAAAATAATAAGCAAGAGTAGGAAAAAAGTATTTTTATGAAAATTGCATCTAATTTATTTCATTCATTTCATAGTAAATTTTCTTTAAAAGCTTTCAGTTGTAAACTTCAACTCAAAGTATTGTTTTAAACCTAATTTGCCTTAATGTTAAATATGTTATTAATTATTGGTTGAGAATAAATATATATATGTAGCTAACATTTCCTGCTATAGTTGTATTGGTCTATGAAGTCCACTATTTGCCAATGTGATTTTAGACATAATCAATAACATTTAATTTAGGTAGTGTTAGTAAATTTTAAATATATTCTAAATATATTTCCAAATACATGCATCAAAAATATGAAGCACAGAGTTTTACTTCATATATGAAAATAATGTGAGTTTACTAAGCACATGTAATTGGACTAATAAGAATAAAAAGCATAAAGATCACCTTAGCTTTGTTGGAGACATCGTTAAGTAGCATCTAAACCTTTCAGTTAGTCCCTCCTGGTAGTCTGCTTCTTTTATTGAGTCACTGCTATGACTTTCAGACTTTAGGACTGTGCTTCTTTCTTTTTAATAAGTAACAATTTTTAAATTTAGCTTTGCCTAAGTTGTAGTTCAGTTGGTTTGGTTTGTTGTATTTTGTCTATTTCTTTCTGAAATCATGTCTTGCTTTGCTCCTGGGTTATTTCCAACTGTTCTGCAGCTGTTGGTTCAAGTCATGGTAAACAATTGATTACACAGATCATAAAACAAGTTAATCAGGGATTGGGTAATGAAAAATTAAGCTCCAGCAAGTTAATATATCAGTCTTAAGTAAAAAAGGTATCTAAAACTAATTCAACACTTGTCTCCACGACAGTGATTTAAGCTGTAGTCCTAAAACTTTACACTCCTTAGAACCATGGTTTTTAGGCTTGTACTGTCCAATTACTTTTTTTTTTTTGAATCCGTGTAATTGAACATCATGAAACACTATCTTATGGACTGGGCATTGCAATCAAAGTTTATGACAATGACAAAATATTGAGCTAGGATCCATAAATCTGATGTAAATTATTACTAATAAATCATTTCATTTCTGGGAAAATAAAGTCTGGGAGACATCCAGCCCAGTTAGGAGAGCAGTGGTACAGTAACACTTCCAATACTTCTTTATAGTATAGGGTTTTTTGTTTTGCTTTGTTTTTTTCATTTTTGTACTGAATGACATAGATCAATATCAAATTTTTAGTTTTTAATATACATGTAGAGTCATTCAGTTAGGGTTAATGGATAACCTGATATAAAAGCTTGACTTTCAGTTTCATTGGGACTTTTTATTTGGGAGTAGAGATTCATACTCTGATGTACCTTCACTTCCCAGTAGGCCAGTCTCCATCGCATATTCATCTATGAGAATATATGCACACACATGTTTACCTATATATACATTTGTATTTTGCATGAATGTTACCTTGTATCACACAGAACATACAATATATATCCATTGGTTATTCATTTATTTCACTGAATATAAATGTTCTCTAGTTGGGGTCTCATGGGCTTTTATTTGTATTTCCCTCATACCTAGGGAGTCTAAGCAGTTTTTCATATATCTACTATTCATTTGAATTTGTTCTTAGGAAAAATGTCTGCTCATTACCTTCCCCATGCTTTAACAGGATTGTTTGTTTTGCTGGTGTTGCATTTCTGAAACTGTTGAATATCTGGATTTGAGCCCCTACCTGTGGTGTAGTGCATCACGTTTTTCGTCCATTCAGTTGGTCCCCTCTTGTTTCTGATTGTTTCTTTTGCTGTACAGAAGCCTTTTATTTGGATGTCATCCCATTTATTTGCTTTGGCTTTGATTGCTTGTCCTTTTGGTGACTTTCCTAAGAAGGATTTGCCAGTGCTTATACCTTGTCGAGTGCTTCCTTTGTTTCCCTTTAATAGTTTGAAGGTTTCCAGGTGTAGATTTAGTTCCTCAATCTATTTGAAGTACAGGTGGGGATCTTGTATTTTACTTCAGCAAGCTGATAACCAATTGTCTCAACAGCATTTGTTGAAGGGACCAACCCTTTTCCCTGGGTTATTTTCAATTCTCTTGTTGAAGATTAGTTGGCCGTGCATGTATGTGCTTTATTCTGGAGTTTCTATTCTGTTCCATTGATCTCTCTTTATACAGTAATATCAGACCGTTTTTATGTCTATTGCTCTGTGTTATATCTTGAGGTCTGGAAATGTGATTCCTCCACTTTTATTTGGTTGTTTGTGGTCATTTGTGTTATATACCTTGACAATTTAACAGTAGATTTTCTACCACTTCTTTATCCTACAATATCATAATATATATTTTTTTTTTGAAAGGAAACTTGCCAGGAAATTCTGGTTGCTCAGTTTAAAGGAAGCATATTATGCTTTCTCTGTTCTCATGATGAACTGAGCAAATTATCCTAACAGTTGCCCTGTTACATACCTTGTCAGCTCCTACTCTGGAAACCCTAAGTAGTATGCTGGGTACTCTTAAAAGTGTATAAGATCCATGATACCAAGCAGAGACCATTACGCTCCTAAAAGAACAAATACCAAATGTTCTCTCCAATATTGAGACAACCTTCATGCAAGATAGAGGATCAATACCCTTTCAATCCTGTTTTTGCTACATCTCATGGGTTTTGATATTTTTGCTTTTATTTTCATTTCTTAAAAAAGATGCTTTTTTGGGGCCCGGTGCGGTGGCGCAATTGGTTAAGGTCCTCGCCTTGCATGCCCAGGATCCCATATGGGCGCCGGTTCTAATCCCTGCCTGTGACCCGGGAAAGCAGTCAAGGATGGCCCAAAGCTTTGGGACCCTGCACCCACGTGGGAGACCCGGAAGAGGCTCCTGGCTTCGGATTGGCATAGCATCGGCGTTGTGCTCACCTGGGGAGTGAATCATCAGACAGAAGATCTTCCTCTCTGTCTCTCCTCTCTGTATATGTGACTTTCCAATAAAAAAATAAAATAAATCTCTAAAAAAAAAAAGATGCTTTTTTTCTCTTATTAATTTCATCACTGACTCATGGGTCATATACCTTTAGCTACACATAGGATATTTAGCTACATGTTGTAAATTTCTTGTTTTATTTTTTTCCTGCTGTTGATTTTGTTTCATGGCTTTTTTATTTAAGGGGAGGTGTAGTAGTTGTGTAATAGGAACTATAATATCCAGATATGAGAATACAAAGCAGTATACACCTTTACTTCCAAATCAACATTGGGCTCCCAATGAAACTACTAACATATCTTGACAATAGGATGCTGGTCTTTATGCCATTGCCCATACCTGCAATGTCAGGATACACTTAAATAGCAAAATGATGGGCTTAGGACTATTTTTGAATGACCACAGTACTGTAACATTATAGGGGAAATCAGCTAGGGGAGAGGAAATTATGCAAGGGGAAAGAGAAATCCCAGAGCTTATGGAACTGTATATAATGATAATAAAGATTAAAAGATCCACAGTTCATGCAACTAGGAGGTTCCAAAGCGTAGAGGTAGCAACTGCTCATTCTCTGGACATTTGTTACATCCTAATATATATTGTAGATGCCAAGATGTTTGCCATCTCAGATTACAAGGAATCACCAAACTATGTGGGTTTTAAAATAATTATTTCACTTCCCATTTATTACTCTGCAATGATCTCTAAATATATATGGCGGTTTTGGAAGTAGCATCCAAATCCCAAAATTGCCATCAATTTTTATTTCTAACCTGTTGAAATACGTTAACACTAGGTTCAGATTTCTGTAATGACTAGGTACACACAAAAATATGTTGAAAGCAAAGAAAGCTTACTTATCTAAAAGATGCAGAAGACAGCCTATGTTGGACATGTACTTGGCAGAGAGCTTAACAATATTAGCCAATATCAGAGATTATAGATTTCCAGCTTCCCAGGTGCAGACATGCATTTGCAAAAGATAAAAATGAATGGAAATCACATTACAAGTTCTGAAATCTTATTTGCCTCTCTTAAGTCCCAGACATATACTCATTAGGCTAGAGCATGATTTATAAATCTCAGGGCTTTTGACATTTTAGACCAGATAACTTTTTTATTCTGGAGCTCTTTTGTGCATTAAAGATGTTTAACAGCATTCTACCTTCAGGCCATCATTTTTCTGTTAAACTATCATACTCCTAGGTGTGACAAACAAAAATAACTGCAAAATTCACCTTACAGTAAAAATCCCCATACTGTTAAAACTCACTGGTGTATGGACCCCATGCAGTGGATGTGGATGACACAGGAAGGTGTTAAGAGAACAGCTCCCTGTTGGCAAGGCCCAGAGGAGCTTCCAGCTGTATGGCAAAGCTTGGCAGATGTTTCTCCAACCACCTTGACACAGTTCCATCCCCCCTTTTTCATGGATACTCAACTACCCCACTAAGAATCTATCATCTATTGAGGCATTGTTGTTTGCCCCTATGAGGTGGTTTTTGCAACTGATGAGGGCTTGGGAGTTAATTTTGCTGATAATGCCTTGGTGAGTGGGCCTTTAACAATTTACACACAGAAATATAATTAAGCCCATGCCATTTCTGGACACCTTATTGTGTGTTAACCATTACCTCAGAATTAGGCCCAGACATATAGCACACCTTTGGGGAAAGGGCTTGATATATATCCTAAATATTAATGAAATTGATGGGAGTATGAGCTGAAACTGTTATAGTGATAAATACTGTGATCTTAAAAGCTAACCTGTTCTTACAAATTTTTGAAACATAGAAAATGTACATGTTTTAGCTGCTATTATAATTTTTGGCTAGAGGAATTTAAAGATGCTTTTATTAATATCATAAAGATATGCTTCTAATTATTGTTTGATCATTTATGAGTTTGTAGAGCCTGTAGTTGTAAGAGAATTTGACGTTTGAAATTTGTATTTTGGATCTCTATGTTTTTCTTCCTTGTAACATATTTTTCCCATTAGGTGAAGGGTAAATTGTAGAAATAGAAATGTGGTAGGAATGTATTACTTATTTAACAGGTAATCAGATGTACCTTGATCTTGCAGTCCTGTTGCCACTTCATGGTTACTACTGAAGAAAGAGCAATGGCTTGCTTTGAAGAATATGAATACAGTATTATACAGAATTATCTTTAGGGGCACCTGCCCCTAAACAAACAGTATGACTAAATGCCTGTACAAGCGCCCCTAGCCATGAAGAAAAAAATAGAACAATTGAACTTTTGTACAGAGACTTGTAACGTGTCTGGTTAATAAAAAGGACAACTTCTTGAGATGTCACAGAAGGGCACCAAGAGACTGTGTCCGTGTCTTCCTTTCGCCTACTCCACGCACCCTTCTTGAGCTCCAAACTCACCTGGAGCTGACCTTAAGCACATTGAGCAAAATTAATGCATACTAAAATCTTTCCATTGGTATGTGCTGAAGACCAAAGCATATGTGTATCATGATTCATACTAATTTCAAAGCCAAGTAGCATAAAATAAATGAAGATTGTGTCAGGACATTCTATACTCAAAAAATTCTAGTAAGTTAGACAAGATACAGTTTGGATAATAGAATAAAGGTCAGAAATAAGTTATTCAGAGATGAAGTTTATAAATGATAAGATCTGATGTTTTCACATAATGGAAAGTTTGAAGGCAACATATTCTACCACTGATTAAGTAAGTCAATTATAATAAGACTGATGTCACTGAATTTGTTTGAAACTATTCATAGTCAGGCCCAGCATCATGGCGTTAACAGTGTTAGATGCCTCTGCAATGTTGACATTCCATATGGTGAAAGTATCCCACAGGAACACTGATTCAAGTCTCATCTTTCAATAGCTCTCTGCCAATACTCACAAGAAAGCAGTGAAGAATAGCCAAAATATTTGGTCCCCTGTCCTCTTATGGAAGACCTGGAAAAAGCTACTGGCTCTTGGATTTGCCATAATAAAACCCCAATCATGATGATCATTTGTGGAATGAGCCAGAAGATGGAAAATCTGTAGCATTCCCTGTCTCTCTGTACCTATGGCTTTCTGAATAAGTCAAAAAGCATTTGGGTGGCCATCATTGTGGAAACAAGGATTCAGTCACATTATACAGAACACCATCTAAAGTCCCAACTGCCCGCTGCACAGGAACACGTAGCATCCTTATGTTTGCGAGAAAGCAGCAGAAGATGGTCCACGTTCGTTACTCTTGTCACACATGTGGCAGTAAGAGAACCATGTGAAGTTCTTAGCTACTGGCTTTACCTTGTAGCAACCCCATCCATTATAGCCTTTTGGAGAGTGAAACAGCAAGTTCTGTCTCTTCTCATCTTGCCTTTCAAATATATACAGATCTCATTTATGATATCAAACATATGTGTAGTAGAACCTTTCAAAGAAAGAAAGAAAGAAAGAAAGAAAGAAAGAAAGAAAGAAAGAAAGAAAGAAAGAAAGAAAGAGAGAAAGAGAGATGGATACATAGATAGATAGATAGATAGATAGATAGATAGACAGACAGACAGATAGATAGGGTCTTGGTACCATGCTCTCCACCCGTCATTGTCATGTAAGACTTTAGAAGAGAATTTCATTGCCCATCTTCTTCCCAAGGAGTAAAGGAAAGGAAAGAACTGGGCTATTTGTCTACAATTCTGACTTTTTCAGAGACTTAATGATGCATTAACGTCTGTCTTCTTGAAAAGTTAAGGACCTGACAAGAAGCAGATAGCAAAAAAAAAAAAAAAGAATAAAGGAAGATTAAGAAATAGGAAATAGGTCTCAAACAAAGTGAAGAAGTTAAACCTGCAGAAACACACCTTAATGAAATGAACATACGCAGTTTGCATGCCAGAAAATTAAAAACAACTGTCAAAAGGGAGGTGTTGTATCCACCTTCTCCCACAACTTCTCTGAGAACCACTCTAGAGGGGTATCTGTGGGATGGTGCAGCACCTTAATAGCTACGTAATAGCAGCTATGCTCCCTGACAGAGCTCTGCAGAATGCCACCCACACTCCAGTTTTCTGCAGATTGAGAGGGAGGGTTCTGTATGGGCAACATCAGAGTTTACTCTGTACCTTTCAGAGATGTTCCAGTCACCCTGGGCCCCGCCAAAGTAACACTGGGGCTAGCTGAGAAGCAGAGAGCTGGAGTGCAGGGAGCAGAGCCTGTGACATCAGAAACCCCTGGCACATACAGAGTGAAATCCAGGAGTTGTTGTTGAAGCTGTTCTCTGCCAGGATCTTTGTTCTTGGGGAGGAGCAACCCTAATGACCTCTATATTGCCTTCAAGGTCATCCTTTGATTGTCCTGGAGAACAGCTTCTAGCTCCTGTTAAGAAGGCTGATCCACACTAATCTTACCAAATAATCCCTTCGATACATTTTTAGTATCTTATCTCAGAAACAGACTTGCACATTCTTTTCAATATGGAGAGCCTTAGAATTTCTAACTCTTTAAATCCTGCCTCCCTTTCCGTTGACAGTTTTGAATTGAAGTGCTTTCTGTCCTCTCATGGTTTAAGATAAGCCCTCAGGAGAAGCAAAATCCACCTTTTGCACTTTTATTAGAAAAAGCTTCATCTAAGTACATATTTTATTACACACAAATTCTGTTTTCAATCAAACACTGGAATATGAATACAATTCAGCCAAATTATTTGTTCATTTGCAATAAGGATGCCTTTTCCTCCAGGACCCAACCAATAACACAGTTCTCAAATCCATGAAACTTGATTAAAATGCCCTTCACTATTTGTATTTGTGCCACACACTATTTAGCATTACACAGGAATTCGCTATAAAAATTGATGTTTTCTCAAGAGCTCTCCTGATTCCTTGCAGCTTCACAAACATCTTTTAAAAGATCCATTCATGAATGGGCAGAGCTATTGTGGCACTAGAATATGTTGGGGTGCAGGGGATCAAGTCTCATTTTCACTCCAAATTCAGCTTCCTGATAACACGCAGCTCGGGCAGAAGGAAATGATGACCTAGATACTGAGCCCCTGCAAACCATGAAGGAGACCCATACGGAGTCCCTGATTCCTGGCTCGAGTTGACCTAGTCCCACCTGCTGCTGCCATGTGGGAAGGGAATGAGCAGGTGAAAACTCCTTCTTTCCCAATTTCTCTGTTATCCCGCTTTTCAGGTGACAATCCATCCATGGATATGCAGATCTTTACTAAACTGTACTTCAAAATGCTTGTGGCCAATACCAGCTACAATATTTCAAAACTGTTTCCACATCACTGGGTACTTTTTAATGAAGTTTCTTCATGATTTGGTTTTAGTGTTTGTTCTGTTTCCTATTGGTTTATCTCAGAGAGCACAATAACCCCAGTGATGTAAAACAGCATGTCTGTGTCTAACAATGCAAGAGTCTCAGAACACCTGGGTCAAAGCAAAAGAGATTGGTTTTCTAATAAGACTGCAAGTCCTGTTTCACAGAAAGCTATTTTTCAGGCAGCTGATAACAGATCCAACAGTTGGGCCCTAGGTCATGTATGTTGTTGGGCCCTTGTCACCTGAAAGGAATACATGGATCAAGTACAGGGATTCTGGCTTCTCCTACCCCGTTCTCACATGATTTGATCATCTGAGAGGTAAACAAATGGAAGGACAATCTCTATCTCCTTTTCTGGTCCATATAAAATCAAAAAATAAATATTTTCAAGTCGTTGGTTTTGTATTTCCCAGGCCTAGGTCCAAGAAAACATTTTCCCTGATTTTGGATTTCCCATTACTACAGATAAAGAAATATAAGTAGTCTTCTAGGCTTAACTTGAAAACATGCCACAATGTTTGAGGACAATGTCACAGTTGCAATAACCTAGAAAAACAGAGAAAATACAGACAGAGAGAGAGAGAGCAGGGTGTAAGTCAGAGAGGAGAGAAGAGTTGGTCCAAACCAGATAAATTATTTTTTCCTTGGGTATACACAGTAAAGGATCAAAGAGTATAACCACTAATGCTGTGATTATGCGGTAAACTGAAAGCTTATTGCTGCAAAAATTAAAGAGAGAAAGAGAGGTTGGGTGGGAGGAAAGAGGAAGGAAGGAAGGAAGGAAGGAAGGAAGGAAGGAAGGAAGGAAGGAAGGAAGGAAGGAAGGAAGGAAGGAAGGAAAAGAGTGCAGGGTTGGAGTTAAGAGGGAGGGAGGGACAAATCAGGAAAAGAGACAGTAAGGTGGGGAGATTGATGGAATAATGGAGGAAAATTAAATATTTTAAGCAATATTCTTGAAAGATTATTAAAATCCTACATATTGGATATTTGTAAATTGGAAATCATTATGATTAAAAGCAGAAATAAAAAAAACTTTAAGAGAAATAAATAATTTAAAAACAAGCACAAATCTACATTATTGTATAAATTTGTACACATACCTATAAATTTCCTGGAGAATATTTTCAAAATTACACTGCTTAATAGTAAGCACTTTTATTAGTTGATCGAATTTTTCAGATTCTCGGGGCATTTAGATTTCCAAAAATTGCATATACAGTTAAACAAATGGGAAATCTTATGACACTTGAATTTTGTAACCATTGGCATGTTTTTACAAAGGCAGTAGAGAAGGAAGAAATTCTCTTTGGGAAGCACTTGAATGTGAATGCGTGTGTATTAGAACAGTCTGAGCTCCGTCTGCCACATGCACTCTGCACTGTCAGTCTACATTAGAAAGCTCATCAACGCAGCTTGTTATCTTGAATGCTGATTTAGCATGTATGTGTAATCCTGATCCTAAATCAATTCTGTTAAAGTAGAATTGATTTTGGATTTGTCTTGACATAAAAGAAACATGAGATTAGTTTCAGTCCATAATCCTGCTCTTCCACATGCTATGCTGAGTTCCTTGTGGGTCGCAGCACCACGGGCTAAATATTAGCAGTTAATGTTTACTTTTAAAGTTTTACTTTCAGTGCAGCTGAAGGTGAGTTTTCTCTTGCTCATTCATTTGTTTGATCAACCCATTACCTGATTATAGCAGAGACTTAGCTATGAAAATCTCAGTGATTGGATATTCATTTCATTGTTTCTTATTCTGATGTGATGTGGAAAGTTTCTGTCCAAGATTATTGCTAAAGAAGTGTACACTTATCTAGTTGCCCCACTATACTCTCACCTGCATCACCCCTAAATGCCCAGTGCTTTGTTCAGTTGCACCTTTGTTAGGATCTACCAGCCACACTAGAGTGGGCAGTCTCCAAATCATTTTCAACATCATCTTTGAAAATAGCCTCAATATTCAAATATACTTTCTCAAAAAGCTTATTAGTGTGATTGCCCATATACAAATCTGAGCATAGCAAATAATTGTGATAAGTCACATATGTAACCAAGATCAACGACATTAGCACAGACACGAATTATCAAATTGGTAAAAATGGAGAAACATAAATTAAGAAATGAAAAAAGGAAAAACAGAAAGTTCACTAGAGAGACGACAAAACTGAAGTCAAAAATGCTTCCAATTAATTCGAAGAAACAAAAATCATATAAATCACTTAATCTGAACTGTTACATATAGCTCTCAAAATAATTCTGTAATTACAGTTATATTACTGCAGTGTTAGCACCACAATATCCACCACAATTATCACAATATTGCAAACAGAGCATACATTCTGACCTTCACAAACCAATTGAAAATTCATGAACATTTTAAAATGAGGTCATATGTCTCCCACTACCTAACCTGCAAAGCAAAAATTGCTCAAAATTAATTCTGACATAAGTTTGTGACTAAGAAAAGCATTCCGTTATTTTTACAGTTCCTTGTTTTTATATGAATCTTACAGAGTCTAGTTTTCATGAATACTAAAAGATGGGCTGAGCATTTGCAAATAACACTCTTGAAATAAGAGACTCTGGAGACACAACCAAATTATCCAAAACAATTAGCAATATTTTGTATGAAAAATGTGATGCCTGAGATATTCTTTGGTGTTAATGAAAGAGCCACACAATGAACATTTATAGCATTACATGTATAACTATAACAGGTGTTTTATAATGATTTTAGTACAGGTTTATCTCAAAGTAGTTATCAAATAATGTTAGATTCAATGTTTTTGTTTTTGTTTTTTAATTCAGTGGAAAGTCCTTTCTTTTCTGAGATTTATTTATTTCTATTGTTAATAAAACTGTATTATGTGATACAGTTTTATAGGTGCTGGGATTCCCCCCACTCCTCCCATAATCCTCCCCCCATGGTGAATTCCTCCACCTTGCTGAATAATCACAGTTGGAGTTCAATTGGGATTCCTTCATTGCAAGCATATACCTAGCATAGAGTCCAGCATCTTACTGTCCAGATAAGTTCAGCGGCTTCTAGGGGAGACATTCTATGGTCTGAAGGTAGAGCTAACAGAGTAAAGTCCCGGTCAGTTAAAAGCCCCAACAAAACATCAGCAACAATATACAATGTTATGGAATTGATTGACATAGTATTGAGTAAACAATATGTTAAAACTAATGCAAGTTCAATTTTTCGAAACGCATGGGTTGAGACAGTATCAATGACAGATTCAAAAACAAACAAACAAACAAACAAAATTACTGGTTAATTTAAGGCAAACATGTGGTATCTAACCTTTTGGGATTTGCTCATTTCCCTTAGCATTATAGTTTTCAGTTGGGCACATTTAGCCACAAACAACTGCATTTTGTTTTTTTTTTTTTTAATAGCTGAGTAATATTCCATGGAGTAGATGAACCAAAGCTTTCTAATCCAATCTTCTGCTGATAGGCATTTTGGTTGCTTCCATGTTTTGGCAATTACTGATGGTACTGCTATGAACATAGGGGTGCATATTGGTTTGTCGTGAAACAGGTGTTTTGGATATATTCCTAGGAGTGCTATTGCTGGATCATATGGTATGCAGATTTTGAATTGTTTGAGTGTTCTCCAGACTGATTTCCATAAAGGCTGTACCAACCTGCAGCCTCACCAGCAGTGGAGTAGGGTTCCCTTTTCCCCACATCCTCGCCAACAAGTGTTGTTGGTGTTCTTTATTATGTGGGCTAATCTTACTGGTGTTAGGTGGTACCTCATCGTTGTCTTAATTTGGATTTCCCTTATTGCCAGAGAACTGGAGCATTTTTTCATATGTTTGTTTGCCATTTGGGCTTGTTCCTTTGTGAAATGTTTGCCCATTTCCCGTGCCCATTTCTTGAGTGGCTTGTTTGTTTTGTTTTTTTGGTTGTTTTGGAGTTCTTTGTATATCCTGGAGATTAGCCCTCTATCTCCTACATAGTGCGCAAAGATCTTCTCCCATTCTGTGGGTTGCTTTTTCACTTTGCTGATTGTTTCTCTTGCTATACAGAAGCTTCTTAGTTTGATGAGGTCCCATTTGTTTTTTCTGTTCTCAACTGCTATTGCTTTTGGTGTCCTTCTTAGAAAGTCAGGACCTACTCCTAGGTCTTGCAGGGTATTTCCTACATTTTCTTCCAAGAGTTTGAAGGTTGGATTGGATCTTAGTGTTCGGCGATAGATGCGGGTCTCTTTTTGTTTCTACAGGCTATCAGGCAGTTGTCCCAACAACACTTACTGAAGAGGCCTTCCCATTTGCTTGGACTGTTGTTGGTCTTTTTGTCAAAGATTAATTGGCTGTATCTGTGTGGGTTCCCTTTTGGTGCTTCTATTCTATTCCATTGATCTTCCTTTCTATCTTTGTGCCAGTACCAGGCTGTTTTGATAACCACTGCTCCATAGTATGTCCAGAGGTCCGGGATTGTGATTCCCTCTGCTAACTTCTCGTTCTTTAGGATGGTTCTAGCTATTCGTGGTTTTTTGTGTTTCCAATGAGCTTTTGAATCATTGTGTCCAGTTCCATGAAGAATGTTTTGGGCAATTTGATTGGAATTGCATTGAAAATATATATATATATTTTTTTTGGTAGTATAGACATTTTAATGATATTGATTTTGCCTATCCAGAAGCATGGGATGTTATTCCATCTTTTGAGGTCTTGTTCAATTTCTTTTTTGAGTAGCTTGTAGTTTTCTTCTAATAGGTCTCCTACACTTTTGGTTAGATTTATTCCCAGATACCTCATACTTCCCTCTGTTATTTTGAATGGTATCTTGCTGGTTAGATCTTTTTCCTTCTTGGGGCTGTTTGCGTACACTATGGCTGTTGATTTTTGTTCATTAATTTTGTACCCTGCTACTCTGCCAAACTCTCGTATAAGTTCTAGCAATTTCTGTATTGAGTCTCCTGGTTTTTCTAGGTACAGGGTCATGTCATCTGTATATAGTGAAAGCTTGACTTCTTCGTTTCCTATTTGTATGCCTTTGATTTTTTTTTTTTCTTGTCTTATGGCCTCTGCAAGCACCTCTAGGAATATGTTGAATAGCAGAGGGGATAGCGAACATCCTTGTCTTGTTCCAGATCTCAGTGGAAAGGGATCCAGTTTTTCTCCATTCAGTATGATGCTGGCATTCGCTTTTTCGCATATTGCTTTGATTATGTTGTGGATTGTTAGATTCAATGTTTTATCATTGCGTTTTAATTATAGCAATCCTCAGAAAGAAATGAATTCAATTTATTTATAAGAACATTTATTATTCAGGCATTAGTCATTACAGCAGAGTACCTCAGAACTTTCAGTGTGGACCGTGTAACGGGACAGTTGGAGTCAGATCAGTTACACCTTAGAACCGTCATTTAAAGGATGCTCATTTGCATGCTCCTAGATTTGACGTTCAGAATTCCCTCCTCATCTACTGGAAAGAAAATCACAGCTGGCCTTAAATGATTTAATCAACCTCAGTCTTGAGTCACATTTCAGCTTATTTCTTCTCTTTTTCCAAACTCTTTGATATTGTTCTATAAAACACAGTATTGCAATGTACCATAACGATTATTCAGATAAAATGTTAAAAAAAATTAAAACCTAAATTCAATTTTTTTAAACTTTCGAGTAATGGTTTCATCTTGCAGGCAATAGGTTTCCATTAAAACCTGGATGAATAAAGATAATAATTAATATTTCTCTTTAGGATTTCATAAGAAATACTTTGCTGCATTTACAGCTACTTGAAACATAAGAACTGAAGTTTTTTGAGAATTCTATGTTATTGAAATTTATAAAAGTGACAGTTTTCATGAATAATAAAATTTAGTTGATAACCCTGTCATTCTAAGTAAAAATAGATTACTGGCTGAGATAACTATTTTTCTCAAGCCAAGGTATGATTTTTTGAGACCCTCCAACTCAGTAGCTCTCTGCCTATTGGATTAATCTGAGCCATATCTTCAAGGTCAGTGTGGACATGTCTCTGAGGAATTATGTTATCTGAAGGGACTATAGTAGAAAAATCAATAACAAAAACAAAAATAGTGCCACTTGTTTTGCCTATTTTTGCACAGTTTTCATTTTTTCTACTACGTCACTTCCTTAATTTCTGTGGATCTTTTTTTAATTCAGGAATTTCATTAAGTTTTGGCATTAATATTTTTCTTAATAAAGGCAGAAAATCATTATGTGCTTGCATGAAAATATGTGTGCTATAAACTATCTACATGATAAATGTAACAGCACAAACATACATCTCAAAAATGACAAAGACAAAATTGTTTACCAGCCGACTTAATGCTGTTTTACTTTGTTATAATAGTTACATGTCAGATATTTTTAGAGGTGCTTCACATAGATTTTTTTTTAGTATTCATCATAAACTAACAAAGTAATTTCTATTGTTCAGAGTTTATAGAAAATAAAACAAAAGGAATAGGATAGGTCAATTTCTAATAAACTGCATGATAGTTTATGTCAGTCTGACTCCAGAATCCATGAGTCCCCTTATTTTCATCCTATGTAAGTTCTAACCTGACAGCAAATACTCTTCTTTGTGAAGTGTGTCCTGTTGGGAGGGATCAAAATCACCTAATATTTAGTTGTGCCTATGAATATTGCAAAGGTCACCCTATAGTCACACTGAAAAGGGATGGAATCCCAATGAAACTACTCACTGTGTCTTCACAACAGGATGCTGGACTTTATACCATTGCCTATAGCTTCAATGCCATTCTACGCTGAACCAGCAGTGTGATGGGTTTGTGACTGTTAGAATATACTATGGACATACTATAGGGGAAAACAGTGAGGGGAGGAGAAATAGGGTGAGTGGTAGGGAAAATTCCTCAGCCTATGGAACTGCATCATAAAAAATAAAAATTAAGCAAATAGTATTTGCATTTAGCAATGTGTTTTATGCACGTATTTTAAGTAAGTTTATTGTATTATAATAAATTCTCACTTTTTCCTTTTTACATAAAAATACTGTCTTAAGGGGTATGCTTATTGCTGTGTGTACATCTGGTTTGCTGTGCTCACGACTCTGTGTTATCTGCCACTTGCATCCACCACAACATTATCTGTGCCCTCGTCAGTTTACAAAGACCCACATTGCCCCAAACGCATCCAGCTCTTGGGCATGACTCCAGCAAATACACATATGTGTGTTTGTAGGGCTCTCTGGGATGTCTTACACAGCATATTTAAGAGGAATCTTTATAAAGACCATGTTCTCCAATTTAAGTTCCTAAGAGTTCCATATGATATGGTAGGATCTGAAAATATACAACTTCATGAGCTTTGTAATAAAGCAATGTTTAGTCCTGTCTTCTATTTTTCAGTTGCTATAGATTTTGGAAATTGCTGTATGTGAATCTTTTATGTCTTCTTCTAAGGTAAAAGAAATATGTTAACAATATATCACTATTTACAGAGGAAAATGAAGAAAACCTAGGTTAGTGGCTGATTTAAAGTTGCCACAGCTGTGATTGGCAAAATATGACTCTTCAAAAGTATTAAATGCATTTCAGGACACTGGTTGCAACTTAATTTCTATCACTCTTTCTTCTGAACAGTTCAATAGAGAAGATATAAAATGAAGCATTCCAAAGACTTAGATAATATTTCTAACTTCTACAACAAAAACATAAATTGTTTATCATCGAGTTTTTTTTCTGTTCCTGCCAGAGAGAATAACATTTCAAACACTATTCATCTTCTCATAAAAGAAAAAATAGGTGAAGCTATGATCTGAAAGATAGTATACTACTTGAAATATTCACCTAAATGCAAATGAATAGACAAATGAAAGAAAAAACTGATTCTATAAATTTCTTCTATTTTTCCCTTTCCACTTGCTATGTATAATTTTTACTTTTATTTATTTCTCCCTTTTTATTTGCTAGCTCATTGAAATAGATCACATTCCATACCATGAGACTTGGCAATAATATAAATACATAAAATAAAATTTACCTTAGCTTTCAGTTTAGCTGCAAGTATTAGAACAAATCAACTTTCTCCTAAAACATATTATCCTTATATATTTATAACACATCAGTGCAATTTGAACTCACAGAATAAACACACATTCTTCTTTCTATGTCAATTGAACTGCCTAGATGATTCATTAATGCCTCAAAAGTTTTATATGCAATCTATATACTGAATAATCTCAAATTTATAACTCTGTGCCCATTGAGACTGAAGGTTTTGAGATTCACATTCCCATTGCTAATTCCTCATGATCACTTTCAGGCACCCCTAGTTTCTTACAAGTAAAACTACTCTGGGCTCCATCCCTGTGACATCCGCCGGTTCTCCACATCGCAAAAACTGGCACAATTATCACCGTTAAAAAAAATCCAGGAGTTATCCGAAACCTTTGCTTTCTCCCAACTCACTTCAAAAAGCTAGTACTCCAGCAATGGGTGCACAGGGAGGGGAGAAGAGTCAAGGAAAGGTTCAGAGAAAATAGATTTGTAAGATAAAACAACCAATGTTTTGGCAGCAATTTTCAAAAATATTTTTGTCAAAATGTCAACATTGTAGAGAACCCAAACAGCTGGAATGAATGGATGTGGATGAGTTAATCAACCAAACATAAAAAACTGTTCAATGCCCATTCAAAACTAAGTCTGAATTAAACCCCTGTTTATAAAATGGACTTAAATTATATTTTTGTAAAAAAACAAAAGAATAGGGCCTGGCACAGTGGCCTAGAAGCTAAAGTTCTCTCCTTGAATGAGCCGGGATCCCATATGAGCGTCGGTTCTAGTCCCAGCTGCTCCAGTTCCCATCCAGTTCCCTGCTTGTGGCCAGGGAAGGCAGTAGAGAATGGGCCCAACACTGTGGCATCCTGTACCCCAGTGGGAGACCTGGAGAAAGTTCCTGACTCCTGACCTCAGCACCAGCCGTTGCGCTCACTTGTGGAGTGAATCATCGGATGGAAGATCTTCCTCTCTGTCTCTCCTCTTCTCTGTATATCTGACTTTTCAATAAAAATAAATAAATCTTAAAAAAAAAAATCAAAGGATCAAAAAGAAGAAAGAAGGTTTATTGAGGAGTAGTGAAGTGTGGTTATCTTAGAACTATACCTACAAAACAAATGAAATTAGTTTTCTTTATATGAATCAATACAATATAACACAATAATAAAATAATATCATAAAAGACTAACCCTTTACATACCTTGGTGATTCATTTAGCTCTAGAAAATAATAAATGTGTGATTTCTAGTTGAAATAAGCATGGATTTCTTCATGACAAAAGCCAAGTATCATTCATTCTAATGTGTGTCCAGAAATGAGGGAAAGAATATCTAGGGACTCAATGATGTTTATTGAATAGAAAAATGACTTAATTAAAATGATTAAGTAGGCACCATTTTTCAATCATATTTTTGTTTTAAATAACTGGAAAATCAGTATACTTGATTTAAAAAATTCTAGACATGATTCTTAGAATGATTTTACAACTATGCAGTTCAAACTCCAATTCAGTGGCGCGAAAGCATTTTTGTAGGCTGCCTTTTCAAGAATTTTGGTAACTGTCAGAACCAGAAGACAATTCTGTTGGCATAGCTTCCGCGCAATATTTTTCACATATCAATGCTTCTGCTTCAGTAACACTCAGTGGTAACATGGATGCTTCAAGCAGAGCAATTTGTTTGACGTGGCTAAGAGAAGCTAATTGTCTAAAATTATTATTGCCTATATTCATTATATTGAAAATGAAAGCAAGAGATGAAGCTGAATGTAAAATTGAGCATCTGGGAGCATAATAATGAATGTTAGACAGCTGAAAATAAGTGCTTCATTGACCAAATTGATTCATTTTATGGTCTGTTATAAAAAAAATGTGGTAGCAATTAGAGAACTTATGTAACCAGTGTAAAGCAAAAGAACTCGGTGCTGAAATATGAGCAAGTAGTTAAAAGGTTGGCAGCAATTTTTCAAAAGAATCACTGTTTGCCATGTCCACATGCTTAAGAAGAGGAAGATGAAGAAATTAAAGTGACCATATTGAACTCAATTAAAGTGTCTACCTGTCAGCCTTCCACTGAGAGAACACGCCATTCCAAAATGTGTGCTTCCTCACAAATCCACAAAGTTAACACATTTGGTAACAGTCGTAGTGCTAAAGAAAACCCAGGTAACTCTTGGAAATGCAGAATTCTTGCAACAGACAGACAATATAGACTGTCACAGGGTGAAAGATAATTAATATGTAGACTACTGGAAAATTTTATAGTCATGAATTTAAACCTAAAGTTTTAAGATGTACCTATTTTTTGGGAAGGTGTGCTGTAAGTGCTGATTTTCTCTTGTGTAAATTTATGACGATAATCTTCCTTATCAAAGCACCAAGAGCATTGAAACTATGATATTGAATAAAATATAATCATGAATAGAGTTAAAATGTTAATATAAATGTTTTCGTGTATTATATAGAATTTTGGAACATGGCAATTTGATTGAAAGATAGACTTAGAAAAAGAACAAGAGAAAGTGATGGCTTTCTAAAACATTGAAATGAAACCAGGAAAACTTAAATGATAGAATTTTTAATAAGTCATAAGGATAGATAATAAACAGATGAATGGTGTTGATATAGGTAGATGGCAGGCAGATATATAGATAGACAGATAGATACATAGATTAAAGAGGTAGATGACACACTTTTGGTACCTCAAATTGACTAATTTAAAATGTAAACACTGACTCTCCCTGTTCTCACACACCCATTAGTAAAGAGTGGCGGTCCAAAATCAGGGTGCAGGGGGCACTTAAGGTCCTGAACTTCATTTCCCTTTTTGCTAGTTACTGATATAAAGATCAGTTAAATGAGTTAAGAGTATGCCACAAATAATGAAGTTTAATGGAACAGAAAAGGCACCCAAATTGTGAGCCCTTACAGGCACAGCCAATTCATCTTCAACAACAAAACTGAAATAACCCAAAAAATAAGGTGGGACGCTGTTGCCAGCCGCATCCGTATGCACAGGCCACATGCCGTACCCAAAATGGCGCTGGCCGGGTGGACAGGAGGAGGCTCATATCCCAACCCTGAAGACTCCAGGATCCTCACCAAGGACTGCATCCCAACTGCCAAGAAGACCACGGGGAATAGGAGTGCCTTTGGAGGCCGAGAACTCTGAGGTCACTTACCCCCATCTAGAGCCTCCACAGGGGCTGGAAGAAGTCCAAACTTGGCTGTGCAAAAACCAACGCCATCAAAACGACAACCAGGAGCCCTGATTGATCTGCAGAAACAGAAGAATAATAAACTTCCTTCAGGACTAGGGTGGCGAGCTCTCTCTTGTCCTTGCCTAGCTTTGGCTCTGGGTCCCCACCCCCCACCCCGCGGTGACCATTAGGATCGCTCCAGAAACCCCTCAAAACAAATGAACAAACATACAAACAAAAACTTAGAATGGACAGACAACAACAATGAAAGCTTAGAATCAGACAGGAAATGGTCAGTGGGGATTCAATCATACCTCACTAGGTGGGACACAAAGATTAGCTATGCCTCACTGGGGTATTAGGGATTTCTCTGCACACCCATCCTAAAAAATGTACTGTACCTAAACTGATGACACATGTCTTGCTAGAGTGATAAGCCAGTTCAGACCATCTGAAAAACAACTAAGTTCAGCAAAATCATGCTTCAACACTATAAACAGCTAAATACTAAAATAAAAATAGATGAGACAGCTGATTAGTAATCTATAGCCATTTTGAGGTGTATGGAATCTGGTTGAATATAAACCAAAAATTTAAATGTCTATGAAGAAGTCACAGGATGTAGTTAAGAACCTGCATTTTCCTATTAACATATTGTTAATCAATACCATGTCAATTAACGCCATACGGTTGTAAATGGTTGTTGATGTTATGTTGGGGCCTTTAATTGATTGGGATGATACTTTGCCGGCTTTACCTTCAGATCAGAGATGGTCTCCCCATGAAATCATTGAACCCACTAGGATAATAAGACACTGGTCTTTATGCTTGGTAAATACTTCCAATGAAAGATCCTCAACTGAATTTGAACTGTGGTAATGCAGCAAGGTGGAGAAATCCACCATGGGGAGAGGGTTTGGGGAGGGGTGTGGGGAATCCCAGTGCCCATAACACTGTGTCACATAATGCCATGCAATTAATAAAATAATAATAATAATAATAAAAGATATAAGTAGTCTTAGAAAAGTCACCAACGGCACAGGCTAAGGAGCTTCTATACAACAAAGGAAATGATCAACAAATAATAAGTAATCAAAAGAATGGGAGAAAAATTTTGCACACTACGCAACAGATGGAGGCTTGATCTCCAGGATTCACAAAGATCTGCAGAAACTCAACAGCAAAATAAACAACAGGGTGAAGAAATAGATGAACAAAATGAGCAGGCATTTTTCAAAAGAAAAGAAAATCTCAATGGCCTAGTGGTTAAAACCTCGCCTTGCAAGTGCCAGAATCATATACGGAGGTCGATTCATGTACCTGCTAATCCACTTCTCACCCAGCTCCCTGCTTGTAGCCTGAGAAAGCAACAGAGGAAAGCTCAAGAATCTGTGCCCATGTGGGAGACCCAGAGGAAGCTCCAGGCTCCTGGCCCCTGGCTCCTCAGTTTGGATCAGCTCAACTTTGGCCATTGCAATCACTTGGGCAATGAACCAGGAGATGAAAGATCTCTCTGTGTCTACTCTTTAAAATCTGCATTTCCAATAAAGATAAATAAACCCTAAAAAAGATTCAATTGTCCATTAGCTATATGATCAGGATTCCTAGCTAACAGGGAAATATATACAAAAACCAATTGGTATAATAAAGGGAGTGGTAAAACAAAGGACAAAGTGTGTTGCTGCAACTTAATTTGCCAAATTCCTTACTAAGGCAGATATTATGTAGAATTTTTCCTAGACTATTTATTTTAAAGATAACTAAACTCTGCAGCCTGAGAATGTGAGACTAAACAAAGACCATCTCAGGAAAGCAATAAAACAAGAGCAGCTAGATTAGCAAAGGGTGCTTGCTCCCACAGGCTGGTAAGACAAGTAGTGAAGAAGGCATGCAACACTGCTAGTTAGTTTGATTTCCTTTTTCTAGGATTTACAGAAAAGAAAATTTTGGAAACTTCACTAAAAAATGGTCTGTACTCTTATTATTTACATTTTAATGCAAAGGCTAATTTTTGGATAATAACATTAATATGTTCCATGATCTTAATAATTTTTTAAAGATTTATTTATTTATGTATTTATTGGAAAGCAGATATACAGAGAGGAGGAGAGACAGAGAGGAAGATCTTCCATCCGATGATTCACTCCCCAAGTGAGCGCAACAGCCAATGCTATGCCGATCCAAAGCCAGGATTCAGGAACTTCTTCTGGGTCTCCCACATGGGTGCAGGGTCCTAAAGCTTTGGGCCATCCTCGACTGCTTTCCCAGGCCACAAGCAGGGAGCTGGATGGGAAGTGGAGCTGCCAGGATTAGAACTGGCACCCATATGGGATCCCGGGGAGTTCAAGGTGAGGACTTTAGCCACTAGGCCACGGTGCTGGGCCCAGATCTTAATAATTTAAAATTATCTTGCATGAAAATTAATTATCATTTCCACTTTAGTGAAGATGTAAATATTCAGTAGGGGATGATAGATTGAAATTTTTAATGAATTGAAATGTCTACCTTAATATACTCAACCTAAAGTAATTATCAACATTTAAGTAACTATTTGTAGACTATTTTAAATTTGTAATGCCATGTACAATTCTCAACAAGTAAAATATCTAAATAACTTACTGTAGTATTTTTGCTGTAAAGTAATTTTCAAAATGCATTTTTTCATCAGATAAGTCATTAACATATTCTAAGCCCCAGGAACTTTAATTGAAACTTAAAATTGAATTAGACTGTAAAAAATGTCTCCAGGAGAAACACCTTGTAAATAAAGCTCAGCAGAACTAGATAACTTATGGATTTTGATGTTTCTGTTTTCATTTATTCAAAAATGTTTGTTTCTCTCATATTAAATTCTTCACTGACTTGTAGGTCATAAAATAGCATCATTTTCTTCAAGAAGGTTTTTTATTTTCTTTTTCATTTCTTCAGCAACACAATTGTCATTCAGTAGCATATTATTTAATGTCATGATGTTGTAAATTTTCTTCCTGTTGTTGATATTGCATTGTGGCTTTTCATTTGAGAAGGTATGGTATGGATACTATTATATCCACATGTGAGGGTATAATGCAACATGCATCTTTACTTCCAGATCAAAGATAGACTCCCAATGAAACTGTAAACTGTATCTTGACAATAGGATGCTGGACTCTCTGCCATTGTCCATGCCCAAAGTGATGGACATATGACTGTTTATGAACAACGGTTCTATAGTAATAGTATAGGGCAAATCATTGGGGCTTGGAGAGGGAACTTAGGGAGGGAATTTAGGAAAACACCATTGCCTATAGAACTATATCATAAAATAGTAATACTAGTAACAAAATAAGCAAAATTTAAAAAATAAGAAAAATGAAATCCATTGGTCCTGCATGATACCATAGCAACTAAAGTCCTCGCCTTGCATATCCCAGGATCTGGGATGGGCACCAGTTCTAATTCTGGCAACCCCACTTCTCATCCAACTCCCTGCTTGTGACTTGGAAAAGCAGTTGAGGATCACCAGAAGCCTTGGAACTCTGCACCCACATGGGCGACATGGAAGAGTCTCCATGCTTCTGGCTTCGGATCAGGGCAGCTCAGGCTATTGTAGGCCACATGGGGAGTAAATCAACAGGTCAAAAATCTTCCTCTCTGTCTCTCCTCCTCTCTGCATATCTGCCTTTCTGATAAAAATGAATAAATCCTTAAAAACTGGAAACCCTAAAAAAGAAAAAAATATAATACATATACATACATGCACATAGACACTGAAATATAGGGGTTACCTACCACATAAATTAAATATTGATCTTTTCATCACATTTGTTAAATACAACTACTTTAATTATTCAAAATAAAAACACGTAATAAATACTCCAAAGGCAATGATAATGTGTATCTTTGTCTACAAAAAATATTTTTCAGTTTTTACTGCTTCTTGCTGATTCTTTTAAATTTTTAGAGTGTTAAATAATGTTCCCAACAGAGGAGTCAGTGGTATCCTCCTATCCTTTCTGTTTGGTTCTCCCTCTAAATGGCGTTTAGTTCATAAGACCTTACTGATAATGAAGAGATGGAATTTTAGAATATATAAATTCTGTTCTTATTTTCCCTAGAGGAAGCATGCACCATTTACTATTCTAAATCAATTAAACTTCTCACTTGTCATAAAAGTAGGAAAGGTCAAACTCCATTAAATATGGCATAATTGACATTTTCTTGATAGACATGTGAGTTATCAAAGGTTCAAAATAGTTTTCAACCGTTGGGGTAGGAAACAATAAACAATGCCAATTGCTTCTTTAGTGTTTTGCAATAGCATAAGTAAGGAGGAGGCACAGTGAACTGGTAGCATTTTTGTAGAACTGAAACTGGTATTTTAACAGTACCTGGAGCTAAAAAGTATCAAACTCTTTTCTAATATTTCTTTCAATTACAAGAGAGCCATAACCACATCAGATGCAAACTTTCGAAGATAAATTTCAGGTATCAATATTTAAATATATTGCAACAAAGTCATATACACATAAGTCCTATTATTTTAAGGTTCTCCAAAGAGAAGAAAAATGCTGATTCCATGATGCAGTTTTGCAGGTGCAGGGAGGGATGTCCCCTTCTGATTTCCCTATCACTACGACCATTTTCCTCCATATTATAATAGTGTTGTACTTCAGTAACCATCACAGATCCAACATTGTGCTACTTAAGCACAGCATGCACTGTAGGTACAGGCAATGGTAAAAAATCGAGTGTAACCTTGTCAAGATACACATAAAGGTTTCATTGGGAATCCTCCTCTGATTCTGGAGTAGATATTCTTGTTTGTGTTTTAAACTCTAGGTTCATTTATTATTATTTTTTTTATTTGACAGGCAGAGGGAAAGATAGAAAAGTAGAGAGATCCCATCTTTAAGGCACCCCCGCTCCTCTCTTATCTGACAGCCGAATTTTCTCTTGCTCGGAACACAAGAACCTATTGTGTAATGTTCACCAATATAACAAACCAGCAGTTTATCGACTTTGTTGTCTCTGTTGTTCACTGAGTCCCCTTTGCAGTTTGGAGTAGGCACTGGTGTCAGAGCTGTACTTAGGCAAATCTAAGTGCTTACAAAAATACACTGCTTGAGTCACTTCCACAATTAATGAAATCCAATTTAAAAATCATATCCAGTGGTTAGTAACTTTCTATTTTTGATTAACTTTTATGCTGAATGAGGATCTAATGTTAGAAAAATTATCTCAGGTGGCTTTTAAGGTTTATGAACACTTTATATTTGTTTAAGAGACGTGGAAACACAAAATGTCAATGTCAACAATGTATTTAAAATATTATAACAGAGAATGACAAAATAATATAATTTGTAGCTTTATGAACATAATTCTTGATGAAATATGCTGATATTGATAGTAAACAGAAAATTATATCACCTACAACACTTGAAATTTCATCAAAAGTACTTAGAACTCTTCAAAAGAATACACTACAAACCCTTAGAGTAAATTTATGTAAAAGTTTTCATATATATATATATATATATATATATACACATATATTTAGTGCTCAATCAGAGTGAAAATGTAGAGTATACTGCCATTTTTGCAATATCATGGCCTTTAAAAAAACCTCATATTTGCAAAATACATGAGTTAATATTTTAGTACAGCTGATATGAAACTACTGACTTTTATATTTTTAATTTCAACTTTAAGAAAATACATTCTGTTAAATAGAAATGATGTTTTTGTGCTGACAATGCAAGAGAAGCTTAAAGCCTTTAGAACTGAATATGTGTAAGATATTTCACTGCATTTCAGGTTAACATGTCTAAAATAACTCTCACTAAGTTTTATGATGTGTTCTAATTTTATGATGTGTGAGAAAAAAATCATTAGCAGAAAAGAATGAAGAAATATTAAGTCATGTTGTATAAAGTATTTGCTTTAAATCAACATGTCTTCTTAATTATTTGTTGTGTTCTTGACAAAAGGGATGCAATTCAATGAAAGGGGCATTAAAAGGAGAGGGAGGGGGCTGATTTGGGGAAAGCAGCAATGAAGGATGAAGATGGAAAAGAAAATGGGGCAATGAAGGAGGAGGAGCAGGAGAAATAAATGGAAAGGAAGAGAAGGAGAAGTCGAAGACAGAAGAAGAAGCAGAAGACACAGAGAAAGCATGAATAACCAAAAGAAAACATTTATTTTCAAAAAATCAAATGTAAACAGTATCATAGAAACAGAAAACAAGTGAGATGCATCATTTTAATCTGCAACAGATTTGAAAAGTTGGTACAGGAAATATGACAGAGAAATGTAATCATTAAAAATTAAAAGTAGGCTCCAGATTCAGCTGATGAAGTCCTGAGGAGGAAGACTGACAACACAGACAATAAGAATATCAGTTGGTTCTGCCTGTGAATAAACTGGCTCGGTGACTGTAAACATGCTTCTTTTTTTTCACATATTTTGGAAATTTTTATAGAAATAATGAAAAATGCAAAGAAAAAACTCTAGTGTGTAAAACCAGAAAGTAAACTATCTGAAAAGTCTAAGTGGAAAGTTTAAATGCATTTTAGTGCTAGTGATTTTTCTTGGTCTACGGTCTGTGGGCAACGTAGCCAGATTCAAGGGCTTGCATTTAAGTTCTTCCTGGAAGTACAAAACTCAAAAAGCAGGGTGAAAAGAATGCCAGGCAGAAAATGATGGGCAAAACTAGAGGGGATAGGATGACATGCTTCAGCTTTCTAGGAAATGCAACTCTTTGTTCCATCTCTGCTTTAGATTTCTTCATATCAAACATTGGCTATTGATGCCACATCCTTATCTTACCGAGTGGAACAAATTTAGTCATGACACACCATGAAAAGCTTAAAAAGAAACTGTTGGTGAAAGTACAACTTTTTTTACACTGTCTTCACTTAAGGGAGAATATTACAAATCTAATCATTTTCTGTTTTCTTCTTGTACCTCAAAACATTATCCCACAAATAAAGCCATCATGAAAAGTATGTTAAGGAATTCTTCTTTGGTCACAAAGTCAATCATGATCAAAGCATAGAACTAGAAAATTATGTTGGAAAAAAAAAGAGAAATATTTGCTCCCATTGCTTTAACATTACTTTCTAGTAATTTAAAGTTTTTTTTCTTTTGAAAATAACTGAAAAACATTTTTTAAATTTTATTTATTTTATTTATTCTATTTTGAATTTTATGGTAAAGTTTCATAGGGTCTCAAATTTCCTCTCCCCCCTAAATCCCACCCCAACTGATTTTCCTCATATTATTACAATAGTATAGTCCTTCATAAGCAGTCATAAGTCTGTGAGTTTGTTATTTGAGTGTGCCCTAACATTGCCGGTGCAGACAATGTCCAACATCCCATTGCCCAGATATATCCAACAGTTTCACTGGGAATTCATCTCTAATTTGGAAGTATGGATGCCTATTCCATTGAACCTTCACATCTAAATATGATAGTCTCTATTATGCCATCACTGTACATTCCCTTAAAACTCAACAGTATGTTTATAGGAAAACCAAAAACTGACAGCATCATCAAGTTGAAAAACATGCCACTGAATAAGCAATGCATGAATGAAGAAAACATAAAAGACTCTCAGGCAAAATGATGTCATTCTTCGATCCATGAGTCACTGATACATTCAACAAGAGATAAGCAACTATTTGGAAGAAATGAAAATAAAAACAAAAAACAACAAAATATGGGATGCAGCAAAAATGGTATGGCAATGGTTACTGATCATACAATTTGCCTTATATTAGAGAGAGCATGTGCTATTTGTCCTTTTGTGATTGACTTATTTCACTGAGCATAATAGTCTCTAATTGAGAACATCTAGTTGCAAATGGTATAATTTCATCCGTTATAATGGCTGATTCATATTCCATGGAGTAGAGGTACCACAGTTTCTTTAACCACTCCTATTTGGATGGCATCTGGATGGTTTTAATTCCTTTGCTATTGTAGATTGTGGTGTTGTAAATATAGAATTATAGATCCTTTTCTCATATGCAGTTTTCATTTCCTTCAGCTATATTCCAAGGAACAGGATAGCTGGGTCATATGGCAAATTTATCTGCAATTCTCTAAGCACTCTCTACTGATTTCCATGGTAGTTGTACTAGCCTACACTCCCACCGGAAATGAAAGAGGGTACCTTTTTCTCTATATCCATGCCTGTAGGAGTTGTTACTAAAGTTCTGAATGTAGGCCAACCTCACTAATGTTAAATGGAACCTCAATGTGGTTTTCATTTGTGTCTCCCTGATGGCTAGGGAGCCTGAGCACCTTTTCATATGTCCACTAGCCATTTAAATCTGTTCTTTCGAAAAATGTCTGTTCATTTCCTTCACCCATTTCTTCACAGTGCTTTTTTTTTTTTTTTTTTTTTTTTTTTTTTTTTTTTTTTTTTTTTTTTTTACTGTACTTGGGTTACTGAAGCTATTTGTAAATCCTATATATTAGCCCATTTTAGTTGTGTAGCCTGCAAAGGGTTCTCCCATTCTGTCGGTTGCTTCTTCACTTTCTTAATTGTTTCCTTTTCTGTACGGAAGCGCTTTAGTATGATGTAGTCCTATTCGTTTATTTTGTCTTTGAATATCTGTGCATTTGGAGTCTTTTCTAAGAACGCTTTCCCCATCCCTGTATCTTGGAGAGTGCTTCCTACATTTTCTTCTAATAGTTTGATGGCTTTTGGGTGTAGATTTAGGTCCTTGAGCCATTTAGAGCTGATTTTAAAAATAATGTTACAGGTGTAGGTCTTGTTTCTTAATTCTGCAAGCTGCTGTCTAATTTTCCCAGCAGCATTTGTTGGCCGTGATTTTTCCCTGGATTGTTTTCAGTTTTCTGCTCAAAGTTCAGTTGTCAATACACGTGTGGGCTTTCTCCTGGTGTTTCTATTCTGTTCCATTGATCTCTGTTTCTGTACCGGACTGTTTTGATGTCCACTGGTCTGTATCATATGATCACCTAAATAGATGCATAGGAAGCATTTGATAAAATCCAACACCACTTCATGCTGAAAACCCTAAGCAATATAGGCATAGAAGGAACATTCTACAACAGAATCAAAGCAATTTATGAAAAAAGCAGTGGCAGCATCATACTAAATGGGGAGAGATGGGAAGCTTTTCCACTAAAATCTGGAACTAAACAGAGATGTCCACTCTCACCATTTCTTATCAATATAGTATTGGAAGTCGTTGCCAGAGATATTAGAGAAGAAAAAGATACTAAAGGAATAAAAATTGAAGATGAGGAATTGGAATTATTTCTGTCTGCAGATGACATCATTCCCCACATAGAAGAACCAAAAGAGTCAGTCAGGAGACTACCGGAACTCATAAGAGACTTTGGAAAGATAGCAGGGTAAAAAATTAATGATCACAAATGGATGGCACTAGTGTACACAAATAATTCCATGGCTGGGAAAGAAATTCTAAGTACAGTGCTTTTAAAATAGTGGAGAAGAATCTTAAATACCTAGGGATTAAATTAACTAAATATATGGAAGACCTATGATGAAAACCACAAAATATTTTTTAAGAATAGAAGACATTGAAAATGGAGAAGCAGTGTTTCTGGATTGCAGCATCAATAGCATCAAAATATTCAAATTACCAAAAGTAATGCACAGATGCAACACAACCCCAATCAAAATCCCAATAGCATTCTTCTCAGAAATAGGAGATACAAAAATTCGTCTGGAAACACAAGAGACCACAGATAGCCAAAGCTATCCTGAAGAATAAAAATCAAGCTGGAGGAATCATAGTTCCAGACCCCAAGACATGCTACAGAGCAGTGGAAAACTCTTTCAATCTAATAATTATGGCTAGCAATATGAGGTTCTAAAGAGTTGTCTGTGGACATCACATCTCTTTTTCCTTGATCACTAATGTTTCTCGCCATAAATAAAAATATATTTATATTTAAATTTCATTTGTAAGGAAAATTTTAACATATTCTTTAGTTGAAAATCCAGTGTCAGAGGATCATACGACAAAGAAATGCACACTGGTTTACCTCTCACATTCCTGCAGCAGCCTGGGGTTCACCACCTTATCCTGGCCAAAGCCTGAAGCCAAAACTCTGTCTCCCTCATGAGTGCCAGCTTGCTCAAGCACTTGGATTTTCATCCATTGCCTTTCAGGAAAAAGAGTAGGAAGAGGAATAGCCAGAACAAGAATTAACACATAACTATACATACAGTTTTTGATTGATAATTGTTTTCTCTGAAATACTTTCTCATTGAAATAATATTATTGATGATCATTATTAGTTCCTCAATCCAGGTAAGTAAAGCCCATCATTAGAATTAAAGATTGAAATATTCTGCTCTACAAAATATAATACTAAAGAAATTCAAGTTTAGAAAAATGGAGAAAATACATGTGTCCCAAAATTATATAAAAATACAAACTCTTCTTATATTTTTATAACACAATGATAAGGAATCCAATTAAAATGGGCAGACACGCTGAATAGACATTTTATCAGACAAGATGCAAGACTTTTCAATAAGCGTATGAAAATTTGCACATCATCATCCATTATGTGTATGCAAATTTAAACCATAATACAGGATTACTGCATACTCACTGTAATGTTTAAGCATAGAAAGGATTGGCAGTAACAAAGTTGAAAAGAATACCAGGAAACTAAACATTTTTTATTGTCTGGTATGAACACAAAAACTGAACAGTCACTTGGAAGTAGCTTGACATTTAATTATGATATTGAAGCTATAATTTCTACAAAATATAGGCGCTCTTTCTACTAGTCTTTTACATTAAAATGAAAGTATTTATCTCCACAAATATTTCTCTGAGGATTTTGTCAGAAACTATTCACTGTAACTCTAAAGTGAAAACAACCCAAATGACCATCCCCTGGTTAATAGAGATTCGTGGTTTGTAACAAATTTATATGAATGAGAAAGACAATCAATGAAAATAACAACTGACAGTCAACAATAGCATGCATGAACCTCAACAGCATCTTGCTAGATGAAGGGGGTTAGATACAAAATAGCATAGATTGTTTAAGCTTGCTTCTGAGAAACTCTACAGTACAAAAATCACAGTAACAGGAGCCTGTGGACATCCTAGGACAGGCTGAGGAAAGAATCTTACTAAAAGAAGCACATGTTGGGATGATTTCTGAGTAGCAGACGTGTTGCATAGAATCTTGGTGATAGTTCATATGACTGTATACATTTTTATAACGCATCACACTAGTGATTGTGCTCTATGTAATTATACCTAAGACAATTTCTTTTAAAAGTCCACCAAGTTAGCATGCTTTTGAGAAGTGAATGTAATTTGAACCAGAAAAGCACTAATGGAGCATACCAACATAAATAAAAATTATTTTATTGGATTAATCCATTTAATCTCACAATTTGTAGTTTTTATATTCTACATCAAATTTATCAATCCTCTAAAAGAATATTATTCATAAATACAGTTTACACCCTTCAGTTGGAAGAGAAGTAATTTTATATAGTTTGTGCTATTTGTAGTTTCAACTTTTCCAAAAATTTTCCCTTTGGTTGAATAAAGGTAGTCAGACACCAAGCTGGAAATTCGTACCATGTTTAAGGACAAGCCATCACCACCAGCAGAGGCTTGACCTAAAGCAGTCTCCTGGGAAATCTTCCCTCCTCCCAAAGATTGGTACATAGTTATGACAAGTAGACTTGGAGGAGAGGGTGCAGTCAAACACTCAGCTGCCAGTCCTGGACACCAGCCACAAGGCAGAAGTGCATACCAGGCCAGACTGCACCTGTTGGGGGCCAGTGATGGGGCCCAAGGAGCCCCTCCTCAGCCACCTCTGCAGAGTCAGTATGAGGTAAGGGTATGTGAATATGTTATTCTGTAATTTGTCTGCACAGGTTTTTTTTTTTTTTTAATATAGGTAGCTATGTATTGGTAGGTATGGTGACCGAGACACAAACATCTCCAGTGATTCACAGCGCCAAATAGCCATAATGGTCATGAGCTAGAGCAGGCTGTGGCCAAGAGCTCAGACTGCCTCCGGATTTCCAACTTGAATGGCAGGGACTCAGTATCTGACCCATCACCTCTTGTCTCTCAGGGTATACAGTGCCAAGAACCTAGAATCAAGAATAGCTCAAGATCTCTAACCCAGGTACCCAGTTGCAGAATGCAGATGTCTTAACTGCTGCAACAAACACCTGCTTCTCTATGCAGCTCGTTTCCCTCCTCATGTTGCTAACCCTGCTTACCCAGACTATCAGGAATATTTTTGGTGCTCTCCTCACAGTGGGATGCCTCCACCAACTTCACTGCCTATGGTGAACTATGACCTTACCTGGTGCCAGGCCATGGGCGGAAAACCCTGTGCTCTGACACTTTCCTTCCAGCCTCCTGGTAACACTGTTATGTTTAAAGTACAAAGGAGTGACTCTGTGTCTCCCTTGACTTAGTTGCTGTAATTAGCCACCTCCATATTTTGCAACACTGTTGACTTTCTCTGTTCCTGACTGAACATCATTCAATGTAAAAGATACATGAGTTTATGGAAGAGTTCAGATCTGTAAATCAAATAGCTTAAACTGGTCATAGTACCATAATATTTTTCTTCACACAAATCCTCATGGTACTTCTGATAGTTTCACGGTAACAGGGTGGGAGCTATAGCCATTTAAACACTTTCTTAAACCATGTCTTTTAGTTACTGAAACTAACACTCACCTAAAGATTTTACATAATAGAAAAATAAAGGGTTTTTTTAATAAAGAAGAAGTATTATTATAGTTAATGGGTAAATCAGATTGCACCTGTCTAAAGCTCTGATTCCCTATTATTTGTAAGAAAGTGCAAATATATTTTTGACACTGCTTTTACTAATCATGACCAAAAGTTTTTGAATGACGGCTACCAGAGGAAATTTATTATTGTCCTCATTTAAATTCTTGGCAATAATATCAAAGTAAAAGCAGTTAGCAAATGGGTATTTTAATCACCACTTTTACAGATCATTTGACATTTTAAAAGGAAATCATTACTCTTAATTGTTAGAGCTTCTAACTCTATTTAGAAAGATATGAATAAGAGAATATCAAAATATAGCCATTAGAATGACTACTTTTTAATTGAAACGCCATAAAAACCCCTGTTGTTTGTGAAATAGCTACTGAGTGGTCATCAATTTTCTCAAATTGCCAAGTATCATCATGAGTGATTCATGCTATGATGATTACTTTGTATTAAGGGGATCTGGACAGAAAATAAAATGAAATTTTTAAAAGTTTAAATTGTCACAGAATTCTAATCCTCAGTCATGCAATCATGTTATTTTTTTTCACATAATATCAGATCAACTAGCTACATGTCAAATAAAATTGAGTGATGATGCTAGACTGTAATTTATGGTTATAAATGGGGATCTATTATTATAAATATTTTCGTGTAGACCACTTTTGAAAGGTCAGAAATTTGCATTTCTCCATAACCAGTATGAAAAGATTTTCTTGCAAGTAAATGTAAAATGAAAGCTGTGTGAATCTTCTTGTGAAATAGGTCCACACTGTTCTTCTCTGGCTTCAAGTAGTAATTCTTTTAGTTTTAGTAACTTCAGAGGTTAGAAATTATTTAAATACATTTAAGGGAAAAATAAAACTCTGCTAGGATTTTGCAAATGTTCAAAATATTTTCCTTCTTTGGAAGTTTTGTCAGTTATAATATACAGAATTATTTTAATATATTATATTTTAATACATACATATTATATATATTTACACATATCTGGAAAAATTGAGTTGCGCAATTAAAGCATGAGGTCAAGTTTGGGATTTGAGCTATTCCTATTAAAAGAATCTGGAGGGCCTGGCACCGTGATCTAATAGCTAAAGTCCTCACCTTGAACGCGTCAGGATCCCACGTGGGTGCCGATTCTAACCCCAACAGCCCCGCTTCCCATCCACCTCCCTGCTTGTGGACTGGGAAAGCAGTCGAGGACAGCCCAAAGCCTTGGGTTCCTGCACCTGCATGGGAGACCTGGAGGAAGTTCCTGGCTCCTGGCTTCAGATCGGTGCAACACCAGTCGTTGCGGTCACTTCGGGAGTGATTCATTGGATGGAAGATCTTCCTCTCTGTCTCTCCTCCTCTCTGTATATCTGACTTTCCAATAAAAATAAATAAATCTAAAAAAAAGAATATTCAAGTATGTTTCTTTTTCTTCACATTTTTTAATATGAGTGTATGCACAGACGGTTTTGAAATGACTTTGTTAGGTGTCCCTGCTTGCCTCACAGCTCTCAAAAACCTTAAGAAATTTCATTCCTTAATGTTATGATACCATCAAGTACCCAGAATAAGACAGATTAGAATGGCCATGAAAATCATATGTATTTGACCATGTGAAGTTCAAAAACTTGGCATAGTCCTGAATTCGGTCTTAAAAGGAGCATCCTGACTCAAGTGAGAAACTTGATTCCCCAAGACCCGAGTGTGACACCACACTTACGTCATAAAGCCGGACTTGTGATCAGTGGGGCAATCGGGCTTCTAGTGTTGGAGAATCTGTCTCCTGCACAGGATCATTTGAACATCCACAGCAGCAGCATTTGTCATGCCATACAAGTTTATCATCTTAGATAGCAGACGGTGACAGCTTTACTGAATTCATTCTACCCACTGTGCCAAGTATCCACCCTAAATTCATAAATTTAAAAAGAAATGATTACTTTCAAAAATAAAAAAGGACCTCTGCATGTAGAGGCTTATTTAGCATCAGTTATATGAGGAAGAAAACCCTGAATCAACAGACAGTAAATTCTAGTTTATAAAAACCTGCTGTCTTTAGTAACCGCATCTCATGTGTACAACTCGGCGGAAAAAGACTGAGATGTTTCTTTGTCTATCATTCCTTTGTTTTATCAAGTGAATTTTTTCTTCATTTGTCTATTTCTCAACATGTGCTTGTTTATTTTGTTTTTCTACATGATAACAGTAGAAAGAATGTGTTATCTCCCCAGTCAATACATCTAAACTTAAAAATAAAACGCTTCCATGAAACAAATGATATGAATGAAACGTAATTTACTTACTAATCCCATGAATCCACTTGTGCGATTTCCGAAACAATGGTAACACTAACTGAAAATTATTAGTGAAGATCTTTCAATTCTAACAGTTAATATTTGTTCTTGAACTATACAATATTTTAAACCTTTCAGGTTGTCCTCTTTTTTAGATTTATGTTTTATTTATTTTAAAGGTAGAATTGCAGGAAGAGAAAAGAGAGAGAGAGAGAAAGTAATAGAGATTTTCCAACTGCTGGTTCACTTTGCCAACAGCTGCTGTGATTTGGGCTGTGTCAGACCAAAGCCAGGGTCCTGTGCATCTTCTGAGTCTCCCACAGTATGCACAGGACCTCGGCCTTGATCCCTGGCATTGTGACACAGGAATTAAACTCTAGCTCAAGATGTTCTCATTCTGTATCAGAATGCCTTGGTTTGCAAACCACCTCCACTCTGATCCAACTTTCTGAGACCTTACAGCCTCAGATGCAGCAGGCAATGGATCAGAAACTTGGAATCTGCCTCCTACATAGAGGACCCTAGGTTTCTGGCTCCAACCTGGTCCAAGCTGATTGTTTAGTCATCTGTTGAGTAAATTACTAAATGAAAGATCTTTCTCCCTCTCTCTCTGTATCATTCTCACTCTGACTTAGCCTTTCAAATAAGTAAAACAAATATTTAAAAGTTTCATGTTTACATTCTGATATTGCGTGAACACCATTTTCTAAAGAACTCTTTCAATTTTCATTCACCTGTAACAGCATCCTGTAGGTGAAGGTGAGAAAAATATGAAATGAAGGTTGTTGCAATATTGAAGCTATAAGAATACATAAGGACAATAGAGTTTGTTTAATTAGTGCTTACAAGTCAGATCAAGTTTTGCAAGCAACTTCTCCAAATATTTCAGGGTTGATGAGAAATTAGGAGCACTAATAAATGAACAATGAGTGACATTAAATTAATGGTGACTTTAAAGCTCCTGGGGTTTTGAAATCATAAGTTGAGTTTATCCTTAATAAGAAAAAATGAAAAGTGGAATCCATGTAATTAAAGTATGTTTGCAATAAAACCAACTATTTTCAAAAACAAGCATGTAATATGTAAATGGGATGTACATGTCTAGCCAGATGAATTAAAATAACCACTGCTATTTTTTTTTTTTAAAGAAGACTCTAGGTAGTAAAATGGCAAGGCAATCCAGAAAATACACTTGAAATTTTGAAATATCTTGCTAATCTAAATGATAATCCCTATTAGGAAACAGCATTAGCTACCATTTGGAATAAAGAAAATATGAAGTAAAAGGAAGTGGTTAACACTACTATGACTAAAAGAACACTAGAAAAAGTAATTGTTGTTAAGAATAACTATGCATCTAAAATCTGTGACATTGATTACAGGGCAGATCAGTCACATCTCTTGTCCTTGTCCTCCCTCATTTCCTCCCACACTGAGATACTGGATGCTCCAGGACATCTCATCCTTTAGTTCTCATAAATGTTTTACATCATCTGATTATTTCCTCCTTTTCCCATGCTCCCACACCATTGGTTAGAACACAGGAATCAGAAAGCTTTAGGAACTCAGGGCAAAGTTCTTGAGGAAGTTGGAACAGAAAAGCACAGGTGCAGAAACTTCCGAATCCTCAGTCTTTGGTAACAGAGCAAAGGGAGCTGCTGCTTCTTGTGCATGCTGTTTCATTATTAGGAGGCTGCTAGAAGAATGCATTGTGTACTGGTTGTCCACCCTTCTTGCATGTTTGCATAGAAACTGCACCCTGTTTCAGACCCTCCTTCCTTATGCTTTCATGACCATCAGTCTTTAAGTCGTTTACTGTTAATAAACTTCAGCTCTTGACCATCATTCAATAGTCCGTGTGTGTGATTATTAATCGCATGACCAAATCACTCAACGCTGGACAGCGAAAACCCAGCCATTTTCTTTTATCCAAGTAATTCATTACATCAAATCTTTGATTCTTGGTTTAGATGAAAATTTCTCTGAAAATATTTTATGAGATTTTGTTGGGATGAAGAATATATCTTCCAGACCATCATTGTGTCACAGTGAAATAAGCCCCTGTCTGCAACACTAGATTCCATATTGGAGCATTGGTTCAAATCCAGGGTGCTCCTTTTCCAATCCAGCTTCCTGCTCGTGAACCTGGAAAGGAAGCTGAAAATGACCATATTACTTTGTGCTTTTGCACTCTTGGAGTGGGTCCAGAAAAAGAAGGTGCTGACTCGGCTTCAGCCTGGTGTAGCCTAGACAGTTACAGCCATTTGTGCATGAGGTTATGTCCCTTTCTGTCACTACTCCTTCCACATAAATAAGTTTATTAGAATCATTATGATATTGTTTTTCTGAATTATTAGATAATCTTGTGCATCATTTCAACTCCCTCCCCCTGAATTTAAGAGTTCTCAGCAAACTGCATGAATAGATTCATTATCAAGAATTGCATTTAGGATGTGTTAACAGTAATAGCTCAACAGAGATGAACTTCTCAGAAATCTTATCTCTTAATACATGTGGTAGATCAGCTTCACCACAGACCTTGTGCCAGCTACATGATAAACAGAGAAGGATTGTTAAAATAGCAAAGGCCTTGGATCCGACGTGGTTAACTTCTGAAGTAGGATTTGTGGACATGGAAATGGAAGGAGTTAGGTAAACTAACAGGAAGATAGGGGCAGACTTTGGTACAATTTTAAACAGGAGGACTTTTGGTTTGTTTGTCTGCTTGTTTGTTTTTAATATAAAAGATGCTTGTTTCTCCCCAAGTGCTACGAAGTGGGATCCCGTTATGAGTTTCTAGTGTTACCACGAGAATAATAATTGATATATAGCTTTTAGAATGTGAATCTCAATCCTCTTAACACAAAATAGCAAAGAAACTAGGACAGAGGACGCAAAGTACTTGCCTCCCCAAAGCTGCCTTTGGCCAAAGTGCCAACCTCTACTCCTTTGGGGTCCGAAGTTAACACGAGTAAGCATGGGGACAGTGCCTGAGCTCTCAGCCTATCAGGAGAATAGACAGAGGAAGCTCTGCACTTTGTTTTGAAACAGCTAGGCAGGACTACCATTCTGGCACTTTGAATAGTTTTGTCCCAACAAAACCAGACAGAGAGAAAGAAACACAGAGAAAGAATGACAAGGCTCTCATTCACTCCCCAAATGCTACCTAAAGCTGCAGCTCTGTCAGGCCAAGATCAGGAACTAAAATCCTTATTCAAGTCTCCTAAGTCAGTTGCATGAACCCAGATATTTGAGGCATCATCCGGTGTGGGATGCAGGCTTTCAAACCTTGTCTTAGCCACTTAGGCCCAGGCCTGCCCCATATATAATAAAAGTTAATAGGAATGGTTTTACAATTTTGTAATTGCTAATATGAGAAAGTTATTTGAGGGTGAAAAGTCATATGAATTTTTTTTTCTTTATTTTTGACAATCTTTACATGGTTAATTAGGGCACAAAGACTCAAGGGCTACAGGAAAGAGGATAAGGCTATTATTTCCACATTCTCTTCTTTTTCTGTATCTGGAGTAAAGGGGAAATAAAGGGAGAAGTCCCACCCAACCTCCCACCCAGCCAACGTCCCCGATGTGAAGTATGCTCCGAGGGTCTTGCTCAATGGTTTTGATAGTTTGACAGTTATGAATTGCAGAATCCATTGATTGACATAGCCCACCATGGACTCTCCGTTTGCCCAGTTTTTCACTGCCAACATACGGCTGGGGTAGCTGATTGATTTGTTCTGTCCTCTGTTGCAGTGCCAGGTGTCCTTTGCAGGTTCTGATAGACTGCCATATCCTCCATGTGCACCTGATTGTGCTGACCACTGAGCCACCATCTGAACCTCTGAGGATGCCTGGCTCCATGGCAGACCATGGCACCTGCACCTCTCTTCATGGTTGGGGATCCGAGTTCAGCAGTTCTTTGGGGATCTCCCCATATGAAAATTTTAAAACCAGATAGCCACTCCCAGTAATTTGTGTGAAATGCGATTATTTATAAATGTTTACTGTAATTACTAAAGTATCTGTGTTCTTTCTCAACAGCATCCTAGTTGTGGGAATAAATTTTGTCATTCTAAGATTTAAAAATATTGATAAGTGATATGAGTCCATTGAAACTATTCAGGAAGAAAATGCTGTTTTTATCCATAAAGTTCTTGACTTCTCCTAGGTTTTTTAAGTTTTCTTAATAAATTATCAAAAATTATGCTCATATAATTTATGAGCACATCTACAAACACCTAGAGAAATAACTAACAGAACATGTAGAATATCGCACTGGTTGATGGGGCATGCACGCCGTCAGCCTCCTCCCTCCGTGCTCACGGGTGTGCTGAGAGCAGCTTACACAGTCTATTAGAGAAGGCAGCAAACTTTGACCTCATGCTATGTTGAAATAAAATGAATTTACTTACACCTTACGTTTCAATACTGAAGGTGATTTAGCAGTGGGAAATAGAAAGCAAGATTTTAAAAATATCCAAACAATGAGAGTAATTTCCAGGAAACGATTGATCTAGTGCCTTTTTTTTTCCTGGCTGTGTCCAGGAGAAATAGAAAGCCCCTCTCCTGGTTGCCCAAGAAGGTCACTTAGGGAAGCTGTTAGCTGAAACACTGAAAATGCCCATTGGCAACTTCTGCCAACATTGAAGGAGAGTGCTTTTTCAACTATTTGCATGGTAAATTAGGTAAATTGGAAAGCAAATTTGACAGCCACTTCTCAGATTTAGAGCCTACACTTTGCCAGGAAAAGTTTAGAAGTTAAAAGATTCATTTAAAATATAGTAACTTCTATTAAAAAACAAAGTAAAACACCAATAGTTTATTATTACTTATGTGTATAATGTTGACCTAATCATCCTGAGAATGTACAACAATTGAATTGGCATAATAGTCAAACATTTGTTCTCTGGTATATCTTAAAATATACTATTCCACATTTTACCACCTATTTACTTCCAACTTTTTTGTATAGAAGTGTAGTGATGTGTAACCACAAGGATAGTGATTTTGTTGTTTATATAGAGAAATGAAATCTTTACATTAGCTTATGAAATTTGTTTTCATTGTTAGTGATGGGTAAGTCAATAGTGTAAAGGAAGGGAGAGAGATTAAGTTTGGCTCCCAGAATTTTTTATATAAAATACAAGAAAGATTATCTTTCTTAATAAACAACAACAACCTCAAAAAAAAAAAAAGCATTAAAAGTGAATGCCTTCAACGCAGGAGTTATTTCCCCAGGATTAGATTTATACAAAGTGATTGAGCCATACATGAAACAAAAACAGAACACATTTATTCTTGTAAAGAAAAATAATTGCAACCCAGAAACAATGTAAAATTAAACTAAGCAGACAGAAGTTAACAAAATCAGCAAATGAAAGTTGTACAATCAGTATATGCTGCCAGTTTAGTCTGGTTTAGATAGAGAGGAAGACTGTTGCATTTGCTTTTTTTGCCTTTTTCCTCATATTTTAAATACCTCTTTCAAAAATATGTAAAGTGAAAGACAAATACAAGCACACATAAATGCTCTATAGAATAGCAGGAACTTGGCACAGCAGTGAAGAGAACGTTGATTCAGTGTCAGCCACACATCTTATTCCAAGTCCCTGTGAAGGAGCTGGAAAGCAGCATATGGCACCTCAAATTGCTGGGACACTGATACCTCTGTGGGAGGCCAGGATTCAGGTCCTGCCTCCTAGGTTCTGTCTTGCTCAGCCTTCATTACTGTGAGCGTTTGTGAAGTGAAGCAATGGGAACAATTCTAACTGTATGTCTGTCTCTCTTTCTTTCTCTCTCTCTCTCTTTTCTCCTATGCCCTTTCTTATAAATAAATAAGTATAAACAAAGTCTTAGATATTTTTTCTTATACTGCTTAGAATCTAAGTAGAAAAAAACATAAATTTAGGCAAACGGCATCACACTATTCTTACATCATGTAAGAGCTATCTAGAGAAGATAAAGAGCTGAATATGCATGCCTGGTGATTGCCAGGAAACATGGTTTGGGTCATGACTGGATCACAAAGCGTTTACAAGACAAAACATGGGAAGGGCTTGATATTATTGGCTAAGGGAGTGAATGTTATGATTTACGATACTTGGAATGTTAAGGCCAAGCCACTAATTTTTAAATGAGATTATCAAGCAGCAGAGAGAAATGCCAACATATAAGGTTAAATTGTGTTTAACAATTCACCTCCAAAAATATGCAGATATAGACAGTAATTTGTCATCCCACTTAATTGGGTAGTTGGCCTCATAAAAATTATAAATGTCGAAGATGTAATGTAGAATTGGCAGCACAATACGCTGGTATGTTGAAAAGATAAACAGCAAAAACAGCATCAATGAAGAGCATCAGTGCTCACAGCCCTCAACTGTCCCTCCTTCACTCAACTCAGGCCTGGTCATTGATCTTGCTTTGTAGTTGCTTTGAATACAACATAGATGAGTGAACTTTGCTAAATCAAAGGGAGCTCAGAAGCTGGAAAAGTGAAAATTACCTGCCACAGAAATATGGGGAAATACATTGGGTTTGTTTAAAGCCACAAGGTTTTGAACCAGCTTGATACTTATTAATTGAACCATAGATGTCGGTCAAATGACAGAGCTCCTGAAGCATACACTTAGATACAGAGACTAACCGAGTTCTTGAAAGTAAGTTCCAGAATCAGTCTCACCGATCTATTAATGAAAAATAATCTGGCACTTCAAATCACCCCCTCACAGGTAGTGGATCTTTCCCAAGTTAACTATGCAGCATGGAGGGCCAGAGCTGCATGGTATGGAGTTCTACCTAAAGAGAAAAAATAGCACTTGACCATGTAAATGCAATTTAAACTGTCAAACAACATTCACCACTTGCTCCACAAGGACTCAGTGAACACAGAGTAACTGAGTAAACAGAGAAAATAAAATCATGTCATTATTGGCTCGCTACATAAAAATATATCCAGTAGGTAGCAAATTCACATCATCAGAATTACCACTCCAAGGATAGAGGTGCCTTATCAAGGGTCATCATCTTATAACCAAATGCCTGATATAACGTTATGATCCAGAATGGATCTTACATTTTCTGCTTCTCTCTTACCCTTCAGCTCAATGCCTGATCTAGGAAGGCAGGCTAGATTGATTGAATTAATAAAAGTAATAAATGCAGTCAGAATTCTTGTATATTAAAACTTTCTATTTTAAATTTTAGTGTATCTTCATTAGTATAGATGGATTAAAGATAAAGGCATATACATTAAGTGTATAAATTCTGTTTACGTCATAAATAAACTTACTTTTTAAAATACCTCCAACCCCCATTTACTTTCCTAGGATGTTTAGAATTTAATTACTATTAATTACTGTTATTATTTCCTGATGTTGCTTATCAGAAATTTTAATTTTTATGTCAATTAGAGTATAATTATTAAGATAATGGACTCTACAAAAACCAATTATGGAATGAGACTAGATGGGATTTATCTCTAGTAATTGAGTCCAACAATTTAAGATCAAAATAAGTGAATCAGAATGAAAATACGGAGTCATTAATCCCCCAGGCATCAACAATAAGGTTGATTTGTTCTTCTGCCCTAAATTAAACTAAGATTTTACAATGTCACACCGGTTGATATATAGATCCAGTTCACCATGCATAAAACCGTGTTCATCCACTTACAACTGCCCCCAAGCCATCATTTTACATAAAACTTTTTTCTTAAACAGGGCTCAATATTTGATCCAACATTTGCAGCAAATGTATAGAAAATTCTGTTCTGTGGTTATGTTTGGTTATATTCTTTCCTTGGAACTCATCCAATGTATATGCGATGTTTCATAAGGAAAGGCATTGCATCGGTTCTTAGAGGGCTGCTGAGTGTCCGGATTCGCAGGCTTCACAGTCTGAGTCTTACGGATGAATTGTTTTAGCTGGATTCAGTGTAAAGACCTGATAAGTTAACAACAATAAAAAAAAAAAAGACCTGATAAGGGAGTACACTAAACTGTGTTCTTTTGAAGAATTGCCATGAAATTTCTTTACACAGAAAGGTGAGGTGAGGTGCATGTGTAATCTAGAAATATACTTGCTACTAGACTCTAATGAATTACATGTTTTCAATTTTTCCAAAACAAAAATCTGGAGGATTTATGTGGGAATAGGTAATGATTTGGGGATAATATTAGAAAGTAGAGCTCACACATTCACCAGAGATAACGAATCATAGCTAGGTTCTAGAAAAATCGCTAACAGCTTTGTTTTGGATTGTTTGGCAGAAACATGAACAAAATACACACACACTCACACACACACACACACACACACACACACACACACACACACACACGTTCCTACATTAAATACAGCTGAAGCATTGTAGAATGAGTTCATAATATAAGATCTGCTCATCTATCCCTATAAAAGGGAGAGTTGTTAAAGAAAACATTTTTAAATGTAACTTTGATGAGTATACTGGTGAGAACCTGATTGCCATTGCATAAATTTTGGCATAGCTTGCTTTTATTTTTTAAATTCGTAAGTGAAATAAGAGTGCTTGAGTCCTGTGTTAGCAGGTGGCCAACTGGTACTGCTTGACTGACAAAGTGAAAGCAAACATGAGTATGGGAACCTAGGTCAAGAAATTAATTAAAACATTCAGTTTCACATTTCTCTATTGATCATGCTGTCCCTAAAAATAAATAGGCAGGCTAGAAAATTCTTAGTTGAATGATAGAAGCAGAATTCTAGACCTAGTGGACAGAAATCAACTTATGATTCTGAAACCAAGGTCATTACTCTGTTGTCTGTCAATTTTAAGGCTTGAGCCACGGTACAGGGTGAAAATCCTTTGAATGAAGAGCAAGCAAGTTCCTCTGAGAAAAATTGATATTGCTAAGTTTACTTCCGGGTGTCCCACAATCAAAGGTTATTAGTACATTGAAAACCATGTTCATACTCTGCAATGGTTTTGGAGTCTTGGCTGTGAGCCAGCACTCGTGACCCAGAGCAAAAGACGTAATTGTGGTGCCCAAGTCAGAATAAAGGCTTTCAGGGAACAAGCAATCTGTGAGCTGCTAGTTCAGATTAATATCCTTGTGGGATCAGTAAGTCTCCCAATCTCTCCTGTAACCATTTCCCCAGTTCTGCAATGCACATGCAATTCACATATTTCAGAATTCCTGCCCTGGAGTCCCTGATCCGTAATATGGGATTCCTACAGTCATGAAGTTCAAGTAGACATCATTGGAACTGCCCCCACCAAAGAAATTAATGAGGCAAATGAATATCCCATTCTTAGGGAGGTTGTAGATGAAGCATTACGGCCACTTGAGCCATGCAGTTTGTCATGTGTCCAAATAGGTACACCTTGAAACGTAACAGCTACTTACAGCAGTTGAAAAAATAATAATTTCAATTGTATCACTTGAGAAAACGAATGCAGGCCAAAAAAAAAAAAAACCTACTTTGTTATTGGCTTGGCAATGTTCTTTTTTTCTTGATACCTATAAGTAAAAAGTATCAGAAGCTGTAAGGTTAGAAATGTAATACTACAGCTCTGTGTCAGGGATGATTTATTAACTCGCCATCCCTGTATCATAATTCAGTCCATAAAGATGTGATGGCCTTTCTTTACCACAGGCTTCATGCGGCTCTATCACATGGATGAGAGCATGTCCATAGGACCTCGTCGGGCAGCAAGCAGCAACTACTTGAGGTTTGTTGGCAATCTATTTGCATGTCACAGAGAGGGAAATAAATGTGACAGAAATACATTGGCATTGGCCCCTAGCAAAATCTCTCTAGTTCCAATTGTATTGGTAGTGTCAAGTGATCTTCCAGCATGAAAAGCAAGTTGTTGCATTTGATCCCTCTTTAATCTGGAGAAGTCCAGGGCTTTCCATGACCCTGAAGTTTGCAAAAAATATATTTATCATTTGGTGATGTGATTCTGGCTAACAAATGATGTAAGAAGTCCACTAGCTTTGAGTAAAGGAACATTCTTACATTCAATGGAAGTGCATACGCAACAATAGACATGAGAAATCTCTGGTCCATGTGTAAGTTACAGGAGAAGATGGGCTGAGTGCCCATGAGTCCTATTTCCATAGCATATGCTTCTCTCTCCAGTACAAATTCAGAGTCTCGCTAAAAGAATTGTCTGTATATGTTTTAAGAATTGTTTATAATCAATTGACTGAGGAAGGAAAACATACCTCATTTACAGATGCTTCTATGCAGTGTGCCTGCACCACCAAAAAACACACAGGTACAGCACTATACCATTTGGAAATGTTCATGAAAAACAAGACTGGTTCAATTGTGTGCGAATTCATGGAATGTGGCTAGTGATTTGTCTGTATAGTGAAATCTCTGACCTCAAGATTGAACTAAGACAACTTCATGATGGAGTGGAAATGGGGGAACAAACATCCGGAAGTTCTCTTTTGGATTTTTAAATAATTGTTTTTCTTATTCCATTAGCTTTTCATAGATTTGAATTTGGATCATATGCAGCTAAGTTTACAAAATGTGAATGAAACATAAAGGGAGAGGTGGTGATTGGGATACACTGTTTTGTGTGTAAGAGTTTTAATTTTGGAAGAATGGAATAATAACTAGGTAGAGATGATGACTGTACAAGACTTATTAACAACTATTTTGAGAGTCAGAGAAAAACAGGTCAGAACATCCTTAGACTATCTTGCCATAACAACCAAAACATCACTTACATTTTAAGCAGATGGATTTACTATCTCTGTTCCAAGTTTATCAGATTCTAAAGTCTTTGTTGTCCTCACAATGTGTTCCATAGAACATGGAGAGATGGTATGGGACTGTGAGAACAACAGCAGAAACACAAACAGTGGTCAAGTGTTACAGTTGATAATGTATAAATATCGGGAGACTGAAAGCAAGAATACAAAGATAAAAACAAATTGAGAATAAAAGAAGGTAGTAAAAGCCTTTCACTTGTGTTTGCCCACCATCTTCAGATATATGCCTGACACCTGGCTAACTTCTCTTTATGCCTTAAGTCAATGCATTCCCACAGTTATCTGAAGTAGCCAATCACGCAACTTCTGAAACAGCAGAGTTATGCATATATGTACACATTTACAGATACATATAATTATGGAGGGTCAGGTCTATTATGAATATATGTAACAAATGGCTAGGAATAAACATTTCTACTTAGAAGAATAAGAAGATTGATGAGAAACATCTAGCTACAATGTCCTATATATTAATGCTTTATCAGAAGTTTTATAAATATTTTGTCCAAATTCTGTTAATTTCATTTTATTCAGTTGATACTGTCCATTGTACTACACAAGTTTTACTAATGATCAGGGTCTTACGTTTCTATGTTTCTGCTTTTGCCTGTGTTTTCGTGTTATCTCTTAAAAATCATGGCTGAACTTAATTCTGTGAAGTGTTTCCTTTTTGTTTTCTTTTAAAAGTTTTATACTGTTAGAACTTATAATTAGGTATGTGATTCATTTTAAATTAGATCCTATGCATGGCATCAGGCAAAGAGTGAACTCTCGGTGTTTGTAAGTGGCTACCTAGGTTCTCAGCATGATTTTGGAAGAGACAGTCCTACCTGCACTATTGAAAGATCCTCTGGATATTTCCAAAACAATTCATAGAAGACTCTCAAAGTGGTCTTATGCATATCTATATTCATTTCAGCATCATCTACAAAGCATAAATATGAAAGAAGTCCAACTTTTAAATGGAGATGATTTAATAAGAGAAATGTTATGCTTACATTAAAAAAAAATTTTCAACATGCAAAATGAAATTAACACCCACCACATTTAGAATCAAGTTTGACAGCTTTACACTATGACAACATTAAACTAATGAAATAAGCTAATTGCAGAAAGACAAAATGCTACTCAATTTCATTTTTTGAGAGATTTGATATACACAAAAACATAAGAATAAAAGAAATTTCAGCAGTATTTGTAGGGACTAGGGAATGAGAATCAAGAAAGTATCATTCAATGGGTACAGAGCTTAAATTTTTGCAAGCTGAAAATAGTTCTGGAAATAGTTGGCTGTGCCAATTGGACCCCACTGTGAATAATTAAACTTCATTGAATGCAAGCATTATTAATAGGAACAGAAAGTTAGTTTGGTGGTTAAAAAGCAGACATCCTATATTGGATTACCTGCATTTTATTGTCTTCTCTGGATCCCTATAAATAGAAAAATCTGCCAATGTGAACCCTGCGAGGCAGTGATATTGACTCAAAATCTGGCCACTCATGTAGGAGAACTGGGTTCCGCCTGCTATAGCCCTGGCTTCTGCAGATAACACAAGCTGAATCAGCTCTTGGTATGTTTTCTGGACCAGTTTCTGTCCAGTTTATCTGACCTCCTCTCGAATAAATAAATGCATGCTTAAACGTTTGGCATTAACTGAAACATAAACAGGGAAAGTTTTCAAGCACGTTTCACTTTATCACAATAAGTATTTTGAAAAAAGAAACTACCTAACAGGACAGTAAGAGTAACATTTGTTAAAAGGTTCTCATAGACTTGACTGCACCTATTTGATGGATTTCTTGGTGAATATGTGAACGGATGTTATTAAAACTTTCTCTCTCAGACACTATGATACATTCTTATTTATCTACACAAATTTTCATGCAATTTATTAACTCTTGTGCATAAGATTTATTGCAGAAAAATGTTTTAGAAGAAAAGTAAAAGGTAGGGATGATAAAGCATTTAGTCCTATATAGAAAACAGTAAACACAGCAAAGATAAACAAACCATTATGCAAACTGAAAAAAGACATGAGATTTATAGTACATTGAGAGCCAACAGGAACGTTGAAACCATAAGCAAAAAAACCCTGTTACTAAGAGCAAAAACACAACGAATGTCAGTCAAGATACTAAAAATTATTTTTAAAGTAGGAGAAGCTAAAATAAAGCTGCTAAAAAATTATTTTTAACTATGTTCGGACTTATATACATACACATCCTGAGAGCCAAGTCACCTAACAAGTTTCAGGGAGACAAACTTTGTCTTGTGATAAATCAGACTTCCACAGACTGTTCCTGCAAATCAACAGCAAATATCAAAGTGCTCCAAGAATTTAATCTGTTTCAAACATGCACACGCCACATCCATGCACCCACCTTCAGCAAATTCAGCCTAATCGGCACTATAAATCTGTTTTACTCTTTCATACACGTTTATCCTACCAACTCTGTCTTGTCAATTGATTTATTATGCTTGCACGAATGGCTCTTCAGATTTTCTGCACCAAAATATGTTTCTCTTTTGTTGAATTTCCATGACATTTTTTAAAGATGTCTCACACAAACATCATTTTCACAATAAATTAAACATCACCATAAAAATACACCTTAAGCATTAGGTACCTTTCTTTCCACCACCTCTAGGTAGTGAGAATTCTTATTTTATAACAGCAGTTTTGTAAGAGCCACAATGAGTGATTTTATTTTGGATTTTATTGTAATTCTTCAACCAGAAATAAATTCCTAGAATCTAACTTCATAAAGTCCCAGTAATCCTCACTGCTCACAGATATTATACACTAGAAATATTCCCTAAGGCCTTTTGACTTCAATCTTATTGGCATTGTCAATTTAAATTTCTCTACTCAACAGTGTCTTCTAGGCATAACTTTATTTTAAATCAATGACACCTTAAACATTTAAGTCTTGTTTTTCTAGAAATCCTAATTTCTCAAATCATTTTATGGAAACTTTAAATGCATGTTCTGAGTTTATTTGAATTATTCTGAAAATGAAAATAAACAAAAGTTCATTTCACAGTCAAACAAAAATATACTGATGAACTCCAAAACACTCATAGTTGTAGATGTTATCCGTATTTTTCTTTGCCCCTCCACAATAAATCAGGACACAATTCTGAATGCAAATGATCGCCGCACTCCTCTATTTAATTTTCTTATATTTCTGCTTCCCATACATCTGACTGCTATTAGCAATTACTCACAAGAAAAAAAACTGCCGTGGGTTTGGCATGATGGCTCAGTGGCTAAATCCTCTCCTTGAATGCGCTGGCATCCCGTATGGGTGCAGGCTCTCATTCTGGGTAAACCACTACCCATGCAGCTCCTTGCCTGTGGCCTGGGAAAGCAGTCGAAGACAGTCCAAAGCCAATGTGGGAGACTTAAAAGAAGCATTTGACTCATGGTTCCTGGCTCTTGTGTTCAGATCAGCTCAACTCTGGATATTGTGACCATTTGGAAAGTGAGCAAGCAAACAAAAAATCTTTCTGTTTTTCCTTCTCTCTGTAAATCTGCCTTTCTGACAAAAATTTAAAAAATCTTAAAACTATCCACATTATGCTTTTGTCAAAACAATTCCAGAAAGCTGCTGCAGAAAAAAAGTTGTCTCTTTCAAATTCACCCACTTCCTCCACCCTTTTATTCTCCAAAAGATGTATCCTCAAAAGACTTATAGTTCACTAAATATATCATCAAATGAACATTGAACCTAAAACCTATACTTTCGTAAATACCTAATCAGACTAACAATGAACCTATTCAGTAGGTGGCATGTCATGTAGAATTTTTTTTTCTTCCTGAAATGTTTCTTGTCACATTAACTTTGCTTTGGAGAGAAGAAAATAAGGTACATCTAAAGCAGTAGTGACTTTTTTTCACTCCAGGTTGCAATATAATATTTATTCTGACTTGTTTTTATGAACCTGATTGCAGAATAGTTGACTTTGTAAGATAATTACTTTTCATGAGTACTTTTGCTTTGCCAACAGTTGTTCTCAGCCTCCATCACTCACCACACCCTGTAAGCCGAGTGGTAGATTTCACATTGTATTCTGTGCTGTGCCGTGCACATGCTGTATGAGAGGATAGATGATTAATTTTGATAGATAATTGATTTTATTCTAAATACCATGCTCTTGTGGAACTGACAGCACCATATGTTCTCATTAGTCAAAAGTTCTCAACTGGTGACACTGCAGATACATTAAACTTTGAAAAACAATGCAAGAAGAACTTTTAGCAACATGACAAACTCAGGTGATACCAAAGTCCTTATGCCACAGCAACAAAAAGAAATGCCAGATAAATCACAGCTACTGAAGGGAACACCTAACTCAACAGAGAGGAATAGGCTTCCGTACCAAATTAAAGGACAGAGAAGAGCTGCAAGCCACTGTCGGAGCTTTTGGGTGACAGCAGCTTGGCATCTTATGAACAGAACACTGACCGGATGGACTTCAGCCTCTGGCCTTCCATTTGGCAAGAACCAGTTACAAGGCCACTTTTGGACTGAACCAGCAGATGGGAGATTGCTCTGTGTGCCTTTGTCTCTGCTTTTCAAATACAATGAAAATGAGTCAATAAATAATTTTAAATGAAATAAAATCTAAGAAGCAAACTGGCAAACACTAAAACACCCTTGGAGTAAGACAAGAACAACGCGAGATTTACAGCAGTCTGTAATTAACAGACTTGAAATTCATGCTTTCAGAATGCACTGCATATATTCCATAAGGGATATAGTTATTGCAAAGGATATGAATCAAAACTGTTGACGTCAGTGCTTTTGGTGAGGAAGAAATATGAATTCAGGTGGAAATTAGGGGGAAATTAAAGCATCAACATGATGTCAAAACAAGTGAGAGCTGTGCAGAACCGAATCATAAGGCTGTGCTGTTATGGAGTACAACAAATAACTCAGCTCTATAAGCTAGTGCTCACTAAATAATGTAATAAAACATGAACTTTCCAATCATGTATAGAATGAGAATGAATTATTAGTGATTATTAAGCATAAATGTAAGATTAGACAACTGTTTTGTCCAGTATGCTGAAAAAAAAAAGCAAACAAACATCTCCCTTCTCGTTAGTATAAGCAACAGAAATGTATTGACACACAGTTCTGCAAACTGCAAGCCCACATCCAGAGGCCGTCTGATCGCCTGTCCAGGGCTCTCCCTGACCTGCCCTGATTCCCTGCTGCTGTGCCCTTGTGGTGAAGAGAGAGCTCTGTAGTCTCCAGTTCCAAACCTGGTAAGTCAGAGTTCCACTACTAAGGGGTTTTTCAAGTTGAATTACTGCTTTATACAATCTATTGCCAAAGACATTCCTATTGAGAGTTAGGGCTTCAACAAACAAGTCTTGGAGGGCACAGCCCTCTCCACAGTCACAGCTAACGCACAATAGATCAAACTGCAGGATTGCACCTCAACAGCCATAGCATAGAATCCTAATATTGACATGGAAAATGCATCTTTCGAGTCCTATGGAACAGCAAAACTGGCGAAATTCATTCATTCATTCATTCATTCATTCATTCATTTTGGATTTGAAGAATTTAGTGCATTCAACTCTCAGAGTCACAGCAAATATGTAGTAATTACTACAATACAATGTTCATCCTCAATTCCCCTATTAACGTACTATTAATACAAAAAGAATAGACTCAATGTTGTTTACTGAAACAATCTTAGAATATAAGGATGAGGAAAGGAAATTTCATTATATAAAATATACAATAGAATGATCTGAGATTTGCGAATCATATGTATGGAACATCTCTACAAAAAGGTCCCCAGGATATACAATAAAATTCCTTAATAAAAGTGTTCAAGTAGATCATTAAGCCAAGACATAGTCTTTTCCTAAATTACAGCTAAGAGAGATGAGAACTTGTCTCAAGAAAAATACACTCAAAATTACAAGGTCCCTTTTCTCACATGTTCCAGGTGAAAAAGTTATCTTCCTTGTACTGCAGTTATTAGGCAGAATTACCCATCCTGCCACTGGATACCTGTGTTTGCACCACCAAGCGCAAGATAGAATAGCTGAGGGTTGGGAGCTCCCTTCTACTGTATGGACCTCACTCTTCGGTCATTGCGTATGCTGTTGAACACCTCAGAGTCCTAATCCCTTTGCCTCTGGTTCATGGGATAGAACTGCTACCCCAAGAAGGGGAAATGAACGGATCAGTCTACAGGACCCTTCATATCGCAGTGCACTGTGGCAAATGATCAAACAACCAACACGCAATTTTCAGAAGCTTACAAGAGGGTGTAGCCTGGAGAAGAGACAGAGAGGCATGCCTAAATCATTTTGGATATAAACCACTCAGTGTACCCATAGCAGCAGTATCCAGTGGTATTTTTGACAAATAATGATAATGAGTGTTTTATCATCAAAGAATGATAATTGACTATTAATACCAATCAACTGGATTTACAAGTATCAACACAAATCAATCTCAGAAGTTAATGCAGGAAAAAAAAAGGATAAGCCTGAAATTCAGAAAATGATATTTTCTTGGTGGAGAAAATGAAATTGAATTAAGGAAAAATGCAAAATTTACAATTTATGAGTGAATTTTGTCCCCTAAGGGATTTTTGGTCTTACAAATATCCCATTTCTAATAAACTCTGATATATGTTTTTTGTAGCAGTTAATGCTCTCTGATTTTCTGTCTTCTACACTTTACATAAGAAATGTTGTTTAATTACAAAAAGCATAAACAAGTGATCAAATCCAGATATTCAGATGTATAATGCACCGGTCTGTTCCATCACTTAAATGCAAGGCCAGCCATGTACCTGCAGCCAACTTTCTTTATGATTACTGGCCTTCATGACCTTGCAGACACTTATCCCATTCAGTAAAATGTGTTCCTATCTTCCTGCTTGGCATACATAACTCTTGGTCATGCTTCTAACACAGTGCAATGTTCACATCTTTTATGATGCTCTACTTCAACTACCAAGCTATTGGAGGTTCTTTTGTATTAAAGCACATTAGTCCAGAAAAAAGAGTCTATTTTTTTATTAATGTGTCTTTTACAATGAATTTACATTTTAATAAAATGAAATCTTGCTTATTATATCTGGTATCAGAGTAAGTGTTGATGTTAGTAGTGACTCCTCTAACCTACATCAGAACATGAAGCATTGATTCCAAACTCCAGTTCTTAGATCTAGCTTTCTGCTCATGGATACCCTGGAAGGCAGCAGATGCTATCCAAGCAGTTGGATTCCTGCACTGTGATCTAGCACAGTCATGACTATTTTTAAAATTTTGCAGAGTGACTTAATAGATAGAATATTCTCTTTGTGTGTCTTTCTCTTTCTTTCTTCTCTCTCCCTCTCTCTCTCACACACACACAATTTCTTTCTGTTCCTCCAATTGATAAACACAATTAAAAACAAAGTTAAGTATATAAGAAATATCTAGTACCTATACATCTGTTATGCCCCCCCCCCCAATGATCCTTACAGATTAGTGTTTGAAGGAGCATGTGCATGTATATTAGAATAAATACTGTGGAATGAGACGGGATGCTCTTAAATCAGGCAGGTGCTATTTCTTAGGCGTCCATGCCAAGCACGGAAAAACAGAAGCTGCTGAAGATGCTGGGAGCTAACAGAGGTAGAAAACACCATGTGTGTCTTTCACTTGACCTTTCTAAATACATAAATAAATAAATAGAATTCAGAAACACTTTATAGCTGTTTCTAATATTCAGTCAGGAAAAGATTAGCAATTTTTCCACATCTAACTTGAATAAGCAGGATAAAAATATAACAATTACATGTTACATAGTATTTTCCACTTTTAAAGCAGAAATATAAATGCTTCAGAGAATTTTTATATTAAAATTATTTTAGTTACATTTGACCGGTTCAGAATTTTTTTAAAAGTCAATGTGGTGGGGCAATTTATTCAATTCATATTGTAATGCAAATTTAGTTTTTGAATTTTGTAAAAACCTATTAATTTCAATGAATATATAATTTCAAATGCCTTAAAAAAAAGTTCCCTTGTGAAGACAGACAAAATGCTGATTCATGCATAAAAAACCATGTACTCATAATCCCCATAGTTGTCTCAGGGTTCTTATTTAGGAATAATTAAGACTTTAAAGTGTACATAAAATTCATACTTTAATCAATAAACTGTTTCATTTTTTATACATCATAAACAGATAATAAGGTATCATGTGTTTTGTTTTTTATCCTGAATATCCAAAGCTCAATGCATTGCCTTACAAAGACTTGGTATATCAGACTGAGTTCCAAGGCCTCACAGGCTGCCTGTATAACAGTAATGATCGACACTGAATTACACATACAATGAATCCTAATGCCTTTGTTTTAAAACACTAGCACAAATTCCTCCTTCTAATATTCAAAAACCGAGGCCAAAGGAAATCAGTATAAACAACTAGAAATAGCAGCAGCACACATTGAATTCTGATATTTTCTGCTCCTCAGGAAAAGTGTGCTTCACAGAATTTAAGTTATTTGAAATAAATCTCTCTCCAAGGAAATTGGTTACAAACATCTAATTCTCTCTAATGAATTCGCTCATAGGCAATATGGTCTGTGACCACCACGTATTCATTTGCATGTTCATAAATTACTTGTGTAACAGCTCTGACTGAATCCTCATGAGATTTTTCTGAGTCCCAGTAAGGGTTAGGGTGTGGTACAGGGTTACGGTGTGGGAGAGGAAGATTGGTGGTGTTCTCATGCAGTAACACCACAGGGTGGCAGTGCAGTATTATTACAAATGATGCCCCTCATCCATATTTAAAGCAAGCAGAACCGTGCTGCACGTGGGGAATTGTTTAGCTTCCCCTTCCTTGAGATACCTTAAGGTTAAACAAATTTTGAGTGAACATTAGACTTCATAAATTCTACAAAGAAATCAAAATGAGCTTGTTTTACATACCTGAGTGACATAGGCTATCCACTCTTTAATAAATATCATTACAATATTTCAAAGAACAAGCTAGATTTACTGAATGAGAAATGAAACAAAACTTGGTGTGTGAATATGTGATCATTTCTTATACTTTACAAAAGAATATTATATTGCAACTGATTGTTTTCCACAAACTATACTGGTCCTAATGAAATGTGTGCTCTGAATATAAATTTACAATATATATTTGGTCATGTTTCCAGAAACAAGCAAAGTGAAATATGAAGATTTAATTTTAAAATATGGGTGTTGAAACTTAATGAGCATATTTGAGGTCTTTGGGGGTTTGTTTTGGTTTAACATTTTTCACTCTTGCATTTCCTTCATGACATTTTATTTTTTGTTCTGCTTCATTTTTGTCACATTTTGACAGTGGAAGTGTCGCAACCTGATTGCATTTCAAGATGATTTTAAAGTGAGATCAAGTCAATTTAGTAAGGTAATTTTTTAGAAATTTCCTGAAAATGCAGGGAAACGGGACTTGGATGTTGACAGTGTGGTGACGCAGAGAAACCAAACAGTGTCACATTTAAAAGTGTCATATTGGAGGCTGGCTCCAAAATGGCATAAATGGGCAAAGCCATCAGCTGTGAACGTGGCACCTCACAATCACTAATTCATGTCTCCACTGCTCCACTTCGGATCCACCACGTTGCTAGTGGCCTAAGGAAAAAAGAACAAAGATGATCCAAGCTTTGGGCACCTACTACCCGTGCCCGAGACTCAGATGGAGCTGTTGGTGCCTGGCCTGGCCTCCTCCCGGCCACTATAACCACCTGGATTATGATCAGTGAATAAGGCTTGTGTTTCTCGGTGTGTCTCTCCCTCTTTATCTGTAACTCTTTCAAATAAGTGAGCACACGTAAAGAAATAAGACTGTATAATTATCTTGAAGCAAACAATATTAAAGACAATAACAAAAGCAATTAGATGAAGTATTGGATACTGGAGAGCAGTGAAAAATAGTTGTTAGACTTTGAATCAGAGCTCGTACTATTGATAGAAAAAGATCAGTAACTACACTATTGATTTTTTTTTCAAGAGAAACTTTTGTTCAAAGAAATAATGTCAGAAAAAGGACAAAACTTAATCAAAGGCAGTATTGTACTAGTGTTCCATTCTGCATTATCAGTGCCAATTAAAGAAAAGCAGTAAGATAAAAATTCCATCAAATGGAAGATTAATTTTGCCACCTGTGTGAAAGATAAATATATTTAGGCCATATTGATGGGCATTCATAATGAGGTGAAAACAATTCTTGAACTTTTCCCCCCAATTTATTCTCCCTGTTTTCATTAAACAAACTTACTGAGTCAGAAAACTCAGTTGATTTTGGCTTGATATATTTCCTACATAATAAAACTCATTTGTAATTATTCTAAAAACTTCACTTCTATATCAGTGGACCTTTTATGCTTTAAATTCAAGCCATTCATATCAAGTTTCCAATTTTTACATTCCTCTTACAGAGTACAAATAAAGTTTCCTAATTTCATAACATATGCTTTGTTGGTATTTTTGTCTAGAAAAATCTAAACCAACCAATTGCACGTATTAATTTTGTTTTTACTAATGCGGTTGTTTACCTAAATATAGTTCATTTTTTATGAGATTACAATATGGTACCCAGCTATTACTTTCACGCAATAAAGAAAACAATAAAGATACTCAATGAAGACTACATATTACTGTATTCAGGTCATTGTGCTTGAAAAGCAACTATAATAAAAAACCAAACACCTATTGCTATTTGTAATGGCCAAAGACACACTTAACAATGGTGGTAGTCGGTAGAAAACCATGAGGGGCAAGGGCTGTGGTGATGGAAAAAGTTGTTATTCAGGCAACCATAAAACATATCTTATTAGACGCAGAACAATAGCCTAGTAGCTAAAGACCTTGCTTTGCAATTGCCGGCATCTCATAGGGGCACCAGTTTATGTGCTGGCTGCCCACTTCCCATCCTGCTTCTAGCATGGGAAAGCAGTCGAGGATGGCTCAAGACTGGGACTCTGTACCTGCAAAAAAGCCCTGGAAGAAGTTCCTGGCTCCCGGCTTCAGATCAGCTCAGTTCCAGCCATTGTGGCTAGCTGGGGAGTGAAGAAGTGGACAGAAGATCTCTCCGCTCTCTAAATCTGCCCTTCAAATATACATAAATAAATCTTTTTAAAATATGTATTTTCTTGGTATCCAGGCAAGAAGCGCCCGGGTAACACGATGTAGGAAGTGGCCACTGACAGAATTTTTTTGGTGAATTTTTCTGGAGAGAATTTAATTTCAACATTTCTACAAATTGTACAATGTGATTAATAAACAGAATTAAATTTGGCTAAGGAAAATCATACCAAGGGAGACTTTTCAAGTAATTTTAGCAGAATTAAATCTAAATAGCACCCTGAAAATCAAAGTTGTATTTGCTAATGTGCTTCATAAAATATCATGAAATATGAAATATTATAACATGGAAGTTGGGGAATGAAATTGGCAAGATATGCAAACATGTGAGCTTCATGCTGTGTCACAAGTGAACACCACATGTACAACAATACAGTGACTACACAGCAGCCACACGGTCACACAATCATCATGAACTGATATTCTCTTAATGGTTTTCACCAAATAATGCTGTGACATAACATTATACATTCAAACAAGGAATTGGATTTTTGGACAACTCATGTTCATTCTTTTCCTTAAGCAATATTTTTTCTCAAGAAATTACGTTATTATAAATCTATACTTACTTAAAATGTATATACATACGTAATTTGAAAAGGTGTCTAAACCGAGAAGGTCCAATCCCCACAAATTATTGTTCAAATGAAGAGTTAAATTTGGTAAATAGCAAAGATGGTTTTAGTTAGGGCTGATTTTAGTTTGCCATGAATTAAATTTTATTAACTGAACCTGTAGGAAATTGTCCGCTTAAATAATTTAATTGCACTAAAAATAATGCTTTATTTAAATGACAATAGCAGCCACAAATGCTTCAATTAGAGGCCATGAGAATTTTTTTATGAAAAAGATTTTATAAAAAAGATCATTACTGGCTAAACCTCATGGACATGAATGATTTCAGAAAACTTAATATCAAGATATGAATTTATTTTGTTCATTTTTTATACAACTAGCTTGCTAATTACCTTAGATTAGACATTTGGTTACATTCCTCACACAGGTTTAACACTTGGTAACCACATGCTAATATTGGTCAGATTAATGGTTATTGAATTTGATTTCAATGAGATTTAAGTATTACAGATCACAGACAAAAATAAATGAGTGGAGTCTAATGCACTAGCCTAGTGAGCAAAATCCTTGCCTCGCCTAAACCGTGAAACCATTTGGATGCTAGTTCTAATCCCCGCAGCCCCACTTCCCATCCAGCTCCCTGCTTGTGGCCTGGGAAAGCCAGCAGTAGAGGCTGGCCCAATGCTTTGGGATCCTTCACCCATATGGGAGACCTGGAATAAGTTCCTGGCTCCTGGACTCGGATTGGCACAGCACTGGCCGTTGCGCTCACTTGGGGAGTGAGTCAGCGGATGGAAGTTATTCCTCTCTCTGTCTCCTCTTCTCTGTATAGTTGACTTTCCAGTAAAAACAAATAAATATTTTTTTAAATAAATAAATAAATGAGTGGTAAAATTACATGTCTAAATTCTCTCTCATCTGCATGTTGGAACATGTTTCCAGGAACAAGTTTGTGTGAACTTCCTTCTTATGAACTTTTGAAAATTATTTGTTAAATATCTTAATCATTTAATATGGATACATGTATTTTAACCATGTTTGATGAAGTTCACAGCACTCCCAGTTGAACAGTAAACAGATATACCAGTCAGCAACTGTTATGTTCAGGTTCTTATGAAGAGACTATCTCAGCCTGTAGATTCTGAATAGGTTTCATCACGATTGGAACGGCGAGATTGGCAGCAATTCGGATGTATTGAACCATCAAAACTGCAAGAGCAGGACCCTCGGAGCATGCCTTGCATCGGGGACCTGGGATGGGTGGGAGGCTGGGTGGGGCTTCTCCCTTTGTTTCTCCCTGACCCCAGCAACAGGGAAAAAAGGATGATAGCAGTGTGGAAATAATGATATTACCCACTTTCCTGTGGCCCTTGACCCTTTGAACCCTAATCAACCAAGTAAGATTATTTTAACAAATAAATTAATTTTTTAAAAAGTACGCTTTTTGCTTTCCCTCCATAAGTACGTACCAGACCCAGAGACCAAGGGCTGCCTGCTGTCAGATGCCAGGGCACAGGTTCTGAATAGCATGTCTCAGTGGGCAGAAGAGTGGCCAGGTCTGAGCCTCGACAGTCCCGATGCCCAAAGCTTCCAAATTCTCTCACAAAGCTCCGTAGGTCCTTCTGAGGAAGCGACGATGGAGTGTGTGTGTGTGTGTGTGTGTGTTCACGCGCGTGCACTCACGCTGTCAGGCTCAACATGGCTATGGAGATACTGGAAGAGTGTTGATATTCCAAAATCAAACGGTCTCGTGTGTGTTTTTTAAATGCCTTAACTGTGTCCTAGTGCCACAAATTCGTTATCCAAACAATTTAAGCAAAGCAGTATAGTCACAGACTCATTCTAGGGCACAACATGTGACTAATCTCAGTACAGAATGGGTTCTAAAAGGAAGGAAATCAAGTTAAGAAAAACTGTTTTGCCTAGCTGTGATTTACAGCTCACCACATCCCATAAACCTCTGAGAAGTGTGAACTCAGTATATGCCTTTACAAGTCAAAAAAAAGGGGGGAGGGGTGTTAATAGGGGAAAAGAAAAATGATTCATCCAGTCAAAGGCAGAGCTATTATTATATTATATAATTATATAATTTATTTCTAATTAATATATAATATATATAATTATATAATAGCTATCATCTATTATTATGGCAATAGTATTTGAATGAAATAAAATTTCATTTGTTTTTAAGTACTACAAACTGTTACATCTTTGTTTCCAAAGAAGAGCATAATTTTAACCTTTTGTATATGTACAATATTGGTAAATCAGTGATGCATTTTCTTTATTACATCATTATTTCCATTCCCTGATTCTTTAAATTCCTCTATGCTCCCACTCTAAGAAACAATTCTTTGGTGCTTGAATCAAAATAGAAAATTTTGTTTTATATCAGGTCAGTTAAACTATTTTTTTCTTCATAATACTACATGCTATGCTATAACTATGTCTTATAAACTATGCATAAGAGTAATTGTTCCCACATTGCTTCTTAAAGATATAGTTATAGCCTCACATTTATGGTCAGTGAACTTTATATATATATACATAAAGCTTATATATATATAAAGTTGGTTTTCAATGTAAGGTATTTTCAACTTCAGATACAACGTGCTGTTCTTAAGGGAATCCTAGTTTTAAAAGTCATTATCAGTGGGGCCCGGCATCATAACCTAGTGACTAAGTCCTCACCTTGAATGTGCCAGGATCCCATATGAGCACCAGTTCTAAAACCGGTGGCCCTGCCTCCCATCTAGCTCCCTGCTTGTGCCCTGGAAAAGCAGTCAAAGACAGCCCAAAGCATTAGAACCCTGCACCCACATGGGAGACCTGGAAAAGGCTCCTGGCTTCAGATTGGTTCAGTTCCAGCCATTGTCGCTGCTTGGGGAGTGAACCATCAGATGGAAGATCTTTCTCTCTGTCTCTCCTCCTCTATGTATGTTTGCCTTTCTAATGAAATTAAATAAATCTTTAAAAAATAAATAAAAATAAAGTATTTGAATGGAAATGACTCTTCAACAACAACAACAAAAAATATTTTCTATTCTTGCCTTTTCCAAAACCCTCTTCATTCAGGACTATGTACTGAAGTGTTGCATGATGTGAAATTCATAAAAATGTCTTCAGTATTATTGTTATATTATTCAATAGTAATTATTTCAATATCTTTGTAACACTCTATAATATTAGGATGCCAATAGCAATTTCATTGGAATATTATCATCTCATCTTTGCCCCAGTTGTGCATTGTACAACACAGGTGCTCACTCAGCAGTTCGAAGATGATCAATGGTGACAAGTTGCCCAAAGAAAGGGAGATAAAAAATAACGAGCTGATGGGCCCGGCGCGGTGGCGCAAGTGGTTAAAGGTCCTCGCCTTGCACGCCCGGGATCCCATATGGGCGCCGGTTCTAATCCCGGCAGCCCCACTTCCCTTCCAGCTCCCTGCCTGTGGCCTGGGAAAGCAGTCGAGGACAGCCCAGAGCTTTGGGAACCTGCACCCGCGTGGGAGACCCGGAAGAGGCTCCTGGCTTCGGATCGGCATAGTATCGGCCCGTTGCGCTCACTTGGGGAGTGAATCATCGGACGGAAGATCTTCCTCTCTGTCTCTCCTCTCTGTATATCTGCCTTTCCAATGACAAAATAATAAAAATAAATCTTTAAAAAAAAAAATAACGAGCTGAGAAAATCCCAAGCCAAAATACCACCGTTCCATGGCTTGCTCCTCCACAATCCTCGGCCATTCACCCCGTCCCCTAGGCGATATACCTATAATCCACCCCGTGTGTTCACTTCCAATCCTCAACATGCCAGTTGTTTCTGGAACCTCACGAAAGAGCTGCTCGATGAGCCTAAAGGATGAAGGATTTAGACACAGGAGATTAGCTTTGATTTCTCATCCGGCCCGTGGGAGCCTTGTCGAAAACTTAGCAACTGTATGAATATGATATTAGCAATGGAGAGCTTTGCAGGCTGTCTCGTGAATTGAGATAATAAATATAAATCACTTTTTAATCTCACAAATTGCTGTAGATACATTGCAGTTGTTCTTGACACCGCACGTTGCATAGTCCCAAATTCCATATCTGCAGAATTCACTAAACGCAGATCTTGCTCTTGAGTTAGTCCTGTGATGTTGTGTTTCAACAGATACAGACTTGTATTATAGCTGTTAATCTTTCAGCAACAAACCATAACATTGTTTACATAAAATGTACATTTTATTAAGTATTAAAAGAAATTGAGACATCCCTGATATTATACAGGAGGATGTGATTAGGTTATATGCAAATATTCAGCTACATGGATTTCAATTATTTTTGCATTAGAACAGACAGCTTTTAATTTCACTTTCCAACTTGATAGTCTCTACACTTTCAGACTTCTCGTTGAGCACATTATATGGTCTTATCTAGTGCTGATACTTCATTGTTTCTGTATCAAATCATCCCAAATTTGGTGATGTCAGTGGTTTTGCACATTTGTGCTGTTCTGAAGGTCAGGAGCCTGAAATGGATCGTATTGTCTAAACGGTGTGTGCAGGGCTCCTTTAAGAATATTTAATGAGAAACCCTTTTCCTGAAGCTTCCAGGATCTATCTGCATTTCTTGGCGTGAGGCGCTTTTCCACATCTTATTATTATTTTTTTAATTTATTTATTTTGATTGGAAAGTCAGATATATAGAGAGGAGAGACTGAGAGTAAGACTTTCCCTCTAATGATTCACTCTCCAAGTGACAGCAATGGCTAGAGCTAAGCTGATCCGAAAACAGGAAGCAGGAGCTTCCTCCGGGTCTCCCACATGGACACAGAGTCCCAAGGCTTTGGGCCATCCTCTACTGTTTTCCCAGACCACATGCAAGGAGCTGGAAGGGAAGCAGGGTCACAGGGATTAGAACCGGTAAATATATGGGATCCTAATGCATGCAAGGTGAGGATTTCAGCCACTAAGCTACTGTGCAGGGCCCTTTCCTCATCTTTAAATCCAGCAAAGCCTAGCAGATCTTCCAATCTCTTTTTTCTGAATCTGCCTTTCCACATAAACTACATTCCTAATTATGTTTCGTCCACTGTGCCCATCGTGATTAGCCTTCACTATGCCTTGCCAGTTAGCTGACATGTTTAGGTTTGCTAGGTTAGGAATTTGACACTTTCAGTGGCCACTTCTTTGCTTACCTCAGATCTGTATGCAAAATCAGTTTTTCCACAGATCCCAAAGCTCAGGAGCAACTTCTGCAGCAGCATCTTATTCTGTAATAACACTAGGCAGAAGTTGATTTTCATAGTGTTATTGTCACCACTATTTTTTTCTCCTTTCAAAGAGCAAGTCTTTAAAATGCATTGGATGTCTTTATGTTCCTTTTAGTGCTTGGTGCTGCAGGTGGGATGAGGCAAAGTGTACAGCCTAGCACCTCAGATCCAAACATGCTTTCAACTCTCCCTTGAAAATTCAAGAATCTGGAAATAAAGATATTCCATTTAATCACTTGAGCTGCCTCAGGAAATACGATGGGGTGTGTGATGATTCTCAATTCCTGCACAGGCTTTGATGGTTCATCTTAGCAAACCAGAGGGCCAAGGCTCATGCAAGGGTCATGTGCAGAGCTACAGTTGACAGGGCTTGGTTCAAAGCAATGCAGGTTCTTTGCAAAGTATCCACGTACAAGGAATGGAGCTTGCTGTTATGCACTTCTTTTTTTTTTTTATTGTTAATCACATTGTGTTATGTGATACAGTTTATGCACTTCTATTCCTGCTGGTTCTCTTAGTGCCCCGGGCCTCTTGCACAATTTGTCCCTCATTTCGGTAGCTGCATTAAGAGGCAAGCCTATGTGCACATGGAGCTGGTCCATCTGGAGGAAACCTGAGTGTGGCACCAAGCCTGTGCCAAAGTAAATGTTTCATCTAAATGGTTCTCCTCATGTGACTGCCACTGCTGGGACAGTCCAGCCGCACACTGAGCTGCTCTGATGGAGAATGCAAATTACCCTGCTCTACTGGAAGAGGGAATGGGATGCCCTCAATTAGGCTGGCTTTGCACATTTCCTATCTCACTTTCCTGGAAGAACAGGGAATCTCATGTGCATTGGAAATGGCCGTGGTATTTCCCAGCTTTCACAGATTGATTTTTAATTGTATAAGTATTTAAGAGCTCACAAGTATCATGGAATGAATATTAAACTAATTTGGATGGAAAATACTAATTTTTACCTCTTCTGTCAACCAAATCTCTTTCTCTCTGGATTCTCAGAATAGTTTGGAATTTATGAACCTTTACTCCCACTGCTAAAGTGTAGTATATTAATCATTTGACTCTAAACTCTTACCTATGCCCTTTTAGCTCCACTTCCATTCAAATCCTGAATGCCATAATGCTAAATAAAGAAACCATTTTAAACAATTGATTCATTCTCAAGGACCTACCTTATCTTATGCTAGATAAAATAATGAGGCAGATAAGGAACTTTATCTTCATAAGTGTGTGTTACTCTTTTTATCATGATCCTCTGTTCAGAACTTTCTTTCCCTCAATAAAGAAGCCTGTAAACCACAAAAATATCTTGACTTTTCTCAAGTTGACAGTCAACAACAATAGCATTCAGGTTTGAGAGTTTATATTTGCTTGTGGAAACATCTGTATTTATGTTTTATATTGATACATACAACTGTTTAGCTCTTCCATGGTTTAGCTGAACCTTCATTGAAGAGCAGAAAGAGATTACATGAGGTCCAGAATTGTGAAACCAATATTTATCTACTTATCCTTCCATTGATTGTATCTTTCCCTTTTCTTTATGGTATCACGCATGTATTCATTTGCAAGGAATCATCAAATTTTCATCAATATATTTCATTTGTCCAATTCCATTTTCCATGAGTGGTTTGAAGGTTTCTTTGTGTAAATATGAAAGACAAACACATCCTTATGGGCTTTGTTTTATTATTATTGTTGAACTACTGGTAATTCAACATTTCATTTAATTTTAAAGCAGCTGTTTTGTTGGATATGTTTTCTGTCATATCCGTGGCGCTGGAGTATCCAACTCTGCTGGGGAATAGGTATTTATGGAAGGAGCTCAGAGCCCTAAATGTACGAAACCGTGTCCTTCAACATGAAATGTAGGCCTTCCCTCAGTATTGATGCTGCGCTTACTTTCACAGTCACAGTTCTTGGGACCTATATAAGTAATGAATCTTAAACTAAATTTAAAATAGGTGAGTGCCTTACTAGTTTTTCAAAGGACCACATTACCTCTGAGTTGAATCACTTAAAACCATAAAACTTTATTCTCTTCCAGTTCTGGAAGACAGAATCCAATATCAGTTTCATGGAAACTCAAGTGAAGTTGTTGCCAGGGCAGTTTCCTGTTGCAGGTAGGAGGGTCAACACATGGCTTTAGCTTTATAGCTTCTCACAGCTGCTTGTGGCCCTTGGCTTATGTGTTTAAATTTGGCATCTCTGCTTCTTCAATCACACTTCAACAGAGCACCTGAAGTCAAACCTCTCCCCATCTTTCCAACATACAAACTTTTGATTTATGTAGAAATCTTGAAAGTAACATAAGATAATCCAAACATCACAACATCCTTGCTGATGTCTTAGCTCCTTTACTCACATCCATAATGACCTTTATTTTTTTTTTTCTGCAAAAGGGACATCGCTTCTCTCTCGGCATTGTTTCTGAAGCTAATCTTGTTCACCTAATGCAAATGCTATTATTTTGTCACCTTGACGATAGATAAAGGTGGAGAAACAAAGATATAGAATCAACCCATCAACTGACAACTAATAAAGGAAATTCATTAAATATGCATGAAAATAAAAAGGAATCATGAAAGTTTACAGGATAAGATTATATTTTTAACTGTTATAATTGTATAATGGACATTATTTAAATGATTTTCAGGAATAGCATATATATGCCAGATTGCTTCCCTACATCTGGTTTTTAGCTTACATAATTATATTAATAAAACACCCATTAGGTATACATACCTATATTTCTTGCTCAGTGACGTCACTACTTAAATGAATACATGCTACAGCTGGATTAGTAATACCAAATCTAGGGAAAACAGCAATCCAGCTTTGCATAGAGATGTAATCTATTCTAAGAGCTAAAAACATTTTTAAGACATCCTCAATTAATTCAGTCAGTCTTTTGGTACATAATATTGACTAAGCTCATTTTTCAGATTGGGTGTCCTGATGGCAAAGCCTGAAATTTGAGTCTGTTGCTCAGACTCAGCAGTAAAGCACTTTTGAGGGCTCAAAAAGCAAAAACAAAAAACATAAAGACAGGAGGTTTGAGGAAGTAACAAGATGAAGATATGTTTCAGACAGCAAGAAGTCCCGGGCTTACAGGGATCTCTGGAGCACGGGCAATGCCCACAGTTGGCACCTGAGTCACACTGCACCCTCTGTTACTGATCTTTGCAAGCTGTGAGATTTTGAGGAGGGATCCATGTGAGTTACTGACTTCCACCGCCCATTCTACCAAAAGCCAACCTCCAGAAAAGGAGTCACCTGCAGATTGTGCACCTGGAGATGGCCGTGCTTTGGCTGGGTACCACACCTGTCTCCTCCATCCCTAGTAACACGGCCCTGCAGCATTATCTATAAAAGATAGCATGTCATTTGATTTCCATTCAATGATATATGTCCTATTTTTCTGCCACCCCCAAACTGCAGAAATCTCAGACTTCTGCCATGACTTACGGCTATGTCTGCATAATTAATTCAGCTTCAGTAAAAAAGGGTAAAATTAATTAATTAGCTAATCAATTAAAGCAATTCAATTTACTAAATTGTTTGGCTTCTTTCTAGCAAGTATCTGCTAATAAATTGTCCCTTTACAATTAGTAGAAAATATATGGCCTTCGCTTTACAAGATTGGAGTAAAGGATACTGGGTATGGGAAATGCTAATCACTTTGTGGTTTCAGAATACCAATTATTATGCATTGACTATGCAACAACCACTTTTATTTCTGACGTTAATCTCATGAAATTATGACCTGTCAACAACCTGTGGTCAGTGCCTGATCAGTTGTCTTAAAAATAGCTATTTATGCTTACAGTAAAAAGTAACACTGTCTTAAACAGCTATTGCAGAAGACAAGGAATCTTGCAATAAATTTTGCAGGAATGAGGTTCTGAATAAACAGAAATTTTGTCAGTGGTCCATGCTCACAAAAAATAGGAATGCACATCAAGCACTTACTATGCATCTGAGGGAAAACCATGGAAACAAGTGTACTGTATTTATATAATTAGCAACCTGAAATAGGCTTCAAGCATCCTCTTCTAGAGATACAAAGCTATGACATTTCAGACTCCAGGTCACCCAGGCTGCAGGCAGTATTTGATACATTGTTAACAAAGAAGCCCTACTCTAAAATGCAAAATATAACGTTTGGTTGATAATCTGCTTCACGTCCGTTCTGTGTGGTACATGAAGAAGTAAAAGGAGCACAGCTGCATTAAGGATCACACGTACACCGTGTTACTAATTTTCCTGTCTTAACCAGTGAAATAGATACAACCAGAAAGTTTTCCCAGCAAAATTTTTACAGACATCAATCTAAGCACATTTATGGGCACCATTCTGTATGTCTTCAGTGGCAAAGACACGGCTGCCAGGCTCATGCTTTCCTTTCTTCTTCTGTTCTGAATTTCTCTTGCGTGTTTCTTTCCCCACTGAAAACACATTGCATATTTGCTAACACAATACACTCCAGATTTCAAAAATCCATTACTTCTTTTTTTAAAAATTTTCCAATTGAAAGATTAGATTTTTTTCTAGCCAAGAAGTCTTCGGTAGACCCACAGAGTCCGAGCACCATCATCTACTGTCACCACCTGATCAGAGAAGCACAGAGAACTTGAGATTTAATTGCACTCCAGAGCCATTCTTTCTCTACCCTGTGCACAGAAAATGAATTTTCTTTCCTTGCTTAAGACGATAGTTCTGCATATGAATAAAGCTAATACAAATACACACAAATATATACATGAACTGTGTAAATCAATGAAGAAAAGTGTGTGTTCGATAATTTACTTAACATTAAAATAATTAAGCAGTACTTTGTATTTTTATCCAAATAACCACATCCCTTATTAGCTGACAAGGATAATGAATCCTTTGTACACTCCCAACTTCTCAGCTAAGGGTATTTATATTTAGAACACCTAATTCTGAATACAGCCTAGCTAACGAATATGTTGAGTTCTGACTATTTTTTACCACTCTCCCCCCTTTTCTGAGGCAAAGGGCACCTCTGTTCCCTACACAAGTCACAGGATCATAGCCTACATCAATATTTTTTTGTCCTTAAAATGAAGACATAATTATCTAATGCTCAGAATTTTTAGAAGGAAAGACAGACCAAATGCCATGGGAGACCTAAGCCCTGATAGAAATTAACTGTCGCTTGTTAAAATTCACTCTGGGTGTTACCCAGCCACCAAGGGAAAGAAAGAGTTAAGGTAGTCTCACATTCAGATAGTACCCATTCCTGCCAGTGATACTACCGGTATACCTCACTTATTTGCGCACTCTAATATTTACTTTATTTTTTTGTTGTCTGTTTCCCACCGTAGATAAAGGCTCCGCCCCCTTTGTGTCATCATCTGACAACATTGGACTAGTAAGAGGAATGATGAATAGGATTCTCTGTGTTAAAAGGATATTAGTACTCTCTTCACTGCGTGCTTCCATCACTCTTGTATGCCAGCTCTTAGCCTTCCCTAGTATCTGCTTGCTTTCTGGCTCCCCACAGACAGACTCCACAGACAGGTAGGCCCTCAACATGAACCCTATACCTGTATCCTTCATCCTCTGGTCACTGCCTAGAGGAGTCAATGAAGAAACGAGTGCTAAGATGGTTTGTATTTCTACGTTGTGTCCTTGGGTGAGTTCCAGGAGAGGTGAGACCTAGCAGTTATCGAATCTGGATGGAGAAGTCAGGAAAATGAAAAGGTTTAAAGCTTTGTGTGTCCAAGTTGTTTGCTGCAATTCTCTTAGGATAGATTATATTGCTGGGGAAGCTGGACTATAGGTCTTTACCAGAAAGACTTCACTGTAATGACCATTTGCTTCTCTCACAGTTTCAATTCAAATTGACTTTCCACATGAACTTGTCATTGGTAATTTCTAGTGACCCCTGCCATCACTGAGCTTGGTTAATAAAGATCCCTTAATGCTTCTAAGAAAATAAATAAAGATGTTAGTTTAGCTCATGACTACTGAAAAATAGTGTCTCTTCAAACACTCATTTTTCCATATCTAGCTCCATTTCATTTAATTTCACATTTTTTTACTCTTCAGATACAGGGGAAATGCATGTTTTTTAAACAAATCATAGATATATTTTTAAATAGTATATGGCTTTATTCGAGAGCAATTTGGGATTTTCCACAAAATTGATAGGAAGACATCAAACTTGCTTCATTCATCATTTCACACTCGCATTTATAACCTCCCTCATGACAGCATCCCCTTCGGCGTGCTACATCTGTCATACTCATGAACTTACTTATACTCATCACAAGTCTCATTTATGTTATATTTCTACCGGGCAGTTTGCCTTTCATTAGTATGGAAAATGTATGATAATATATATTTCCAAAATTATCACAAAGATAGATTTACTGTCTTAGAAATGCTCTGGGTTGAGCCCAGCACAGTAACCTACCGGCTAAATCCCTAAATTGGAAGTATCAGAATCCCATAGGGACATCTGTTTGTGTCCCGGCTGCTCCACTTCCCATCCAGCTCCCTGCTTGTGGCCTGGGAAAGTAATAGAGCCCAAAGCCTTGGAACCCTTCAGTCACATGGGACACCTGGAAGAAGCTCCTGGCTCCTGTTTTTGAATCAGCTCAGCTCCAGCCATTGTGGCCACTTGGGAAGTGAACTAGTAGAAGGAATATCTTTCTGTATCTCCTGCTATGGACCTGTCTTTCCAATTAAACAAAAAGAAAGAAAAATGAAATGCTGTGTTCAATCTATTCAACTCTCCGTTCTTCCTAAATCCTGGAAACAGTTTTTTCCTACTGTATTCAATTTTTCAATTCCAGTTTTTTATACCAAATGTTGGAATCAAACAGTATATATCCAACTCAGATTAGCTTCTCTCACTTATTAATATGCATTTTGGTTTTCTCCATATCTCTCCAAAAGTTGATCATTTCTTTGTACTGTTCAATAATACTATCTTATTGTCTGAATAACTTACAATTTATATCTACATTTATCTGAGTTTTGACAATTATGAATAAAGCTTCTGTAAACATCAGTGCGGATATTTGTTATGCACATAAAGTTTTCAACTCTTGGATTGAAAAAAGAAAACGCTAGACAATGAGGTATTTTCAGCTTTTTTTTTTCAATAAATGACAATGTTGTCTTCTAAAGTGACCAGGTCATTTTGCAAATACTTTCTTTTGTTCAATATTTTAACATCATTTGGTGCTGCTATTGTTGTAGATTTTGGCCAACCTAATATCAAGATGGTAAAAGCTCATCATTGTTTTAACTTGTGTTTCTCTAATTATATATAATGTTGAATATATTTTCGTATGCTGTGTGCCATCCACATATGTTCCTTGGTGAAGTTTTCGGCCCATTTTGAAAATGAGTTATTTTCTTACTATGAGTATCAAGATTTTTTTTTCAACATAGGTCTCAGATAATACTCTTTCATCAAATATTTCTTTTGCAAATAGTGCCTCCTGCTAGAGGATTTGTTTTTCATTCTCTGTTGCAACAGAATCTGCTAAACAATCCTTAAAGTTGAAGTTATCAGAACATTCTTGTATCTCTGGATAATCCAAATGATCCTAAGAATGGTCAAAAAAAAAAAAAACCTGTTATCAGTATATCCAGCTTTTAGCTCAATGATGAGTGAATTGCTTTGTTTTAATATATTTTACTTCCCTTAGAATAAAACACAAGAGGCTAGAATGAAGGATGGAACATTTAATATAGGCAAAAGTGATAAAAAAGGAAGAATTGATAGAATATCACCAAAACAATGGTCGGCAACTGCCTCCACTCCCAACAAACATGCATGATCTATACATACAGATCTCGTGGCAGTGAAGTTTCAACACGAGGAATCAGGGATTACCTGGACACTTAAAATAAATTTAGTACTAAAATTTTGATGTTACTGAATGAATATAAAGTGTAGCAAAGCCAGCACCAGTCTAGGCTTTCAGACATGAAATGAATTTCACAGATGAAATTCACAAGCTGGAATGTCCATCATGTAAAGAATTTGAAATCCCAATGAATCTCTATTCAAACTTCTGTATGTGGACTACAGCATTTCTTCCAGAATCTAAAAACCAGGAGGCCAATAGTTAAAATATTGATTCACCCTCCTGTTGCTTTTACCTTAATCCTGGCTAGCCAAATGATTGCCCCTTGTTCTCTCTCTCAACACTTACACAATGCATCAAGGCTGAATTGTGTCACAATCGTTCAAAAGAAATAAACACATTATAACAATGATATCTCCATGAGAAAGCCTGCCAGCAGATCGATCGCATTACTTCCTTACTCTGGCATTAGACAGAACTCAGCTCACCACATTTCGTTCACCACTTCTAAACATTGTGACTCCACCTATGATTGCAATAGCATAATGTGCTTTGAATGCTGAAATTATCAAACTTTCTCCAGACTAATTAAATGGCATTCATGGAGCTGAATGTTGTATCTCTGAGCCCAAATAGTGAAAGTATACTACTATCAGACCAGTCACTAACTAACACCTCTGTTGGGTAAAGCACAGCCCATAAAAAAGCATGCATTCATCATTTCCATAGGCATGTATCAGTGATAACGACCGGTAAAAAGACCAAGTCTCCTGAAGAGCAGGGGTGCTGCTGTCTGCTCTTAGTTCCTGAAATCCCTTTCCTTACGGTATGTTCTATTTGTCCCGTGTATAAGAAATGAATAATTTGCATGATGCTCAGATCTGTGACAGTAATACTGATCTGTCCCATGCCCTTGGGGATTTTTCACTCAAAGGCCTCTCTATAAGTAGCAGAAACTTCAGAATCTTCTTGTTGACTTCTCTTATTATAATCCACTTCATTTAGTTATTCAGAAAATAACTGTGAGAAAACAGCCTGTGTTAAATATAAATATATATACATATACACACACACACATATATATACAAGTTAATTGTATAGCCAGAAATATAGAATATAGTTGACGTATTTGGAACCACTGTCCTGTCTTCATGTGGCCAAGATTCCACCTACCCCTGATTTTCATAAGGTCCCCATCAAACCGGTGGGATTCACTGTGGCCTTGTGCACTTGGAGATTAGTCTTAACGTAATCCTGGTATCTACAAGCATCTACACAGTCTGTTAAGGGTACCTCCATTTCCCTACAACAAATATTCCACATTAAAATGGTTGTGAAAAACTCTGGGAAAGGCTAAAGCAAAGAAGTGCTTACAACATTTATTGACAATCTTTTCTCATAGGCCTTCAGAGACTCCTTCATTTGAATATGCAAGTCTATGAACTGGCTAATGTCTTAGAACGTGGAGAAGAGTTACAAATCTTCAGGGGAGAACTAAATCATTCTTTAGTTCAGTAAGCCCACTTCTTTTTCACATCACTAAAGTGCAGTCTCACATACTGCTGGCCTATTTTAGTGGCGAAGACCCTGATCAATTAACCCCTGCTAAGGATCCTTGTAGGGCTAACTACCGTGCAGCTTACTTAGACCCGGCACTATTGTATGAACATATCTACTTTGCCACGGTGTTTAAGTGCTACCATTTATCAACTGAACACTTTCAGTGCTGGATTGAACTTATAGAAAAGAGATATATGCTATTTTTTTAAGTGTTATGTAAGTGTGTATTTTGAGGTAAGTCTGATAACAACGTGAGCAATGATGCATTTCAGAACCCAGGAAAGGTATAAAAGAGACCGTGAGAAGCATATATGTCACAAAGCAATGGGATGCCCAGAGAACTCGGGAGATTCATTTACATGAACGGTATATAAATGAAGACCAAAAGTATCCCAATTATTAAGTCATGCCAAAAAAAAATATCATTAACTGACAAAGGAAATGGAATACCACACTCAGGAAACATATCTTTTAAATTAATGCTGAACTTGTAGGAAAGAGGTAAAGGTCTATAGCCTAGTTTTATAGATTTTACTTCTCATGTAATGGTAAGCAGAATGTTGACTTTTAAAACTGGAGCGCATTTCCAAAACTTCTAGAAGTTCATCAAGTGAACCTGCAGTGACAGCTTGGAAATGACCCTGTCTACATGAAGAATAGCTATGGCCTCTTCCCAGAATCTAATATAATTTCAAAAAACTTCATCTTCAGAAACTTGAAAGGCATTTGGTTAAACATTGATTGTAGCATATATTTTTGTTTCTTTTCTTCTTTTATTATATTTTTGACAATCTTTACATAGCTAATTAGGGTAAAAAAGGTTCAAGGGCTATAGGAAAGTGGGTAAAACTTTTATTTCCATATTGTTTCCTTCATGTTTAAAGTGGGATATTAAGGTAGAAGACCTCATTGTGCTTGGAGTGGCAAGACTGGCAGTGATTCATAACTGATGAACCATCAAAACTACTTGAGCAAGCACCTTGGAGCATGATTGTAACATATATTATACTGATCTTGCATGATCCCAAATTGCATAACCGTTCAACAATGTCTTAATTAAAAAAAATGAAAAATTTTATTTTGCTTAGGAACAATAGGGAAACTTAAAAAAAAGTTTTATTTACATTGGGAAATCAGAATAAAACAGAGAAAGAGAGACAGAGAGAAAGAGCTTCCATCTGTCACAATGGCTAGAACTGAGCCTAGCTGAAACCAGAAACCAGGAGCCAGGAATTTCTTCTAGATCTTCCATGAGAGTACAGGTTCCCAAGACGTTGTGCCCTCCTCCTCTACTGCTTCCCCAGGCACAAGCAGGGAGCTGATGGGAGTTGCAGCATCTAGGACTTGAACCAACAGCCATTTGAGATCCCCGCACATGCAAGGCTAGGACTTCTGCCATTAGACTATCATACAGAGCCCAACAGGAAGCCTGTGCAGAAAACATAGTACTGTATAAAACTCCAGTCCAATTTGTGTATTAAAAGGATGAATGTGTGTTGCCAGCATCTTGGAACAGTGGATTATACATCTGCCACCTAACACACCAGCATTCCAAGTGAGTGCATGTTGAAGGCTTGGGTGCTCTGCTTCAGATTCAGCTCCCTCGTAATGAGCCTGGGCAATCAACAGCAAGTATCAGAAGCACCTAGTTCTCTGTCATCATTGGGAGGCGCAGGTGGAATTCCATGCTCCTGGCATTGTCCCCTAGCCTCGTCCCTGCCACCTGCTATTGGGCAGTGAACCAGTGGGTGACAGCCTGCTTTGTCTCTGTCTCTGTCTATCTCTTTCTATCTAGATAGTTAGATAGATAGAAATAAATGATATAATATATAATATATATTATGTAATGATTTATATTACAAAGTACATATAATATATAATAAAATTATATATATATATATATATATATATATATACCTTTAAGATAAATTCTTAGCAAAAGACAGATGATGGATATGGTAGAGTGTAGCAGGGGGAATTTCAGGACATGGGAAGAAGTAACACATTAAATCACTTAAGTTCCCAAGACACTTTACGTAAGAAATATATTCTTGAGATATGTAAATTGAAAGGAAGAGTTGATCTTAATAGGCTGATGGATTAGAATGAGTAATCAAAGTAAGAATGCTTTGGAATTTTGTATTGATGGTCAGTGTATCACCTTGTGCAAATGAATATAGTGAACATTAAAAATATGATAAGCAACGATAAAATAACTTATCTAATTTCTTCTTTTCATGCTCTACCACCTCATGGAATGTTTCTTCCTGTTCATATACGAAGACCTTAATTTAATGAGCCAGAACATCGGAGAGAACTGTGGAACGAGAAGACATCAGCCTGGGGACGAAACCAACGGGCCTGTCCCCAGAGACCTGTCATTTTGGGTAGTTGGGAGCCTTCTGTAGGAAATGTATGGCTGGGGTCCAGGAAAACCTACAAACCACAGCTCAAGAAGAGAACATTGAGGCGTAATGTGGAAAAGGAAGATTCTTTTACCACAACTTATTGGCATCTTATGAGATTTATGTTTGAGGGCTAAACCGCATGGTAGCCTCAGAAAGACCTTCTTCAATCCAGAGGAGAGTAGCAGCTATGATTCATGAAACCACACAGCCATCATCTCACAATGATGCCGCAGAGAGTAAACTTAAGGACACTTTCCAAGAATCTCTTCTTCGGCTCTACAGCATCATTAGCATCTGGGACTGATGGCAAGCACGTAAAAAACATATTAGCAGATAATCTGATAAAGCCCTGCTTTGAGTATGATGATGGATAGATCCGAATTGTAGCATGATGTTTTGGACTAGCATAAATGCAGACATGGCAACGAAGGCTGGAACTGCACGTGGTTGTCATTCACTCAGGAAAGCAAGCAAGAGGGAAAAACGATACATGATGAGACTTGGAAAAGCACGTTGACATAGTTTGCTAGCATTTTCTTTGATTTTTCCAAAATTCTTTTTAAAAAATTAAAATTAAAATAATCACTTGAGAAATTGTTTCTTTCTACATATTAAATAATTTTTTGCCACATTCTGTTTTGTGTTTCAATGATGTGTGGGATTAGTTTGTAGAATCTCTATATCTGAGAGGACATAGCTAAAGCCCAGGAAATCCGAGGTTCCTTGCCTCCTTGGAAATCTAGATTGAGAGGTGCCCACTTAAATGCAACATCTATTGGAAATTCTGCTCCCTTTCCCTCTTCTTTGCTTTCTATCTCCTCATTTATTTCTTGCTAATTATGCCCTAAGCAACCACCCCACACATGCACAAAAACAATCAATATATTTAAGCCTCTTGAGAGTTTAGATTTTCAGAGTGACTCAGCTGACTTAATACACATGATTCCCAAGTTCCTAAGAAAAGTTTCACACATTCAGTAGGTCCCTACACTTGCCGTTAGACACGTTATTTTCGATTTCCTCTTTTTGCATTTTAAATTAAGTTATTTATAAATGTGAACTGCTTGCACATATCTCACAGATTTAGGGTATGATTATGCTTCCCACCCCTTCCCACGTTTCCACAGCATGCTCTCTCTCTATCTCTCTCTCTGTTTTATTTTATTTTATTTTTTGTTTTTGCACACTTTAAGTTTTCTTCTCAATCACAGGCTTGATACTCCATTAGATAAACAATTCAACAAATAGCAAGAAGTAAAAAATTAAAATGTACTTTTCTTGAGAGCATAGACAAAAGCTTTGTACAATGATCAAATCTCAAAACATCAATTTTACTCCAGTAGATTACATACTTTGTGCTCTGTATAAGTTACCACAAACTACAGAAAACATAAAAATGTATCTTTTTTGGAATGGGTTACTTCACTAATTATAATAGTTTTGTTCCAAAACATAGGATTTCATTCTGTTATAGGGCTGGGTAGTATGCCATATTGTACATTATCCTATTTTCGTTATCTAGTCATCCATCAATAGGCATCTTAACTATTGTGACTTGAGCTGCAATAATCATGGGACATACACATAATTCTCATATTCTGATCTGATTTTGTTTGGATAAATTCCCAAGAGTGGAATGGCTAGTTCATGTGAAAGTAGTACAGATAAGCCTGCAGGGGCAAGCATAATATTTAAACACACAGTAAGATTCAAATATGGATATGAAAATGCAGATTTAGCTGGAGGCAGTTGACCAAAGGATTCCAAAAAGCACTTTTGGCATCTATCCATCATTCTAGCTCTGTTTGTACTCCTCGGCACTTCTAGGAAGGATAGGACACGGAGGAGCTCTAGGTATCACATTGATTGAATTAGGAATTATTTCAGAAGGCCACCGAAAATTTGAAACTAGTTTGAGAGTTTATAGGACTCGTGCTTGCATGCTGAGGCATTTAGGGAATTAACTTAGCATACCTACTGAGCATTTCTGAAGATAATCTTCAACCTGTCAGAGCAATGGGCTGCACCCCAGTTTCACTGCTCTGTCCTTGAACGAGTTGAGCTGGGATATCCTTGATAAGCAACTCTGAGAATTCAGGTGTGGTGCACATTACCCACCAGCTCAGGTATTGTATGTGATGCACAGCCATGTGTGGTGAACATGGCCTGTTGCATACCTGCCAGGCATGCATTCTATATGTGACATGCTACATGAATGAAGGTTCTAGAGGGACAGACATGCCTTCTATTCAATTACACTGTCATTGTTAAGTGGAAGGACACAGTCGGTAGATGCCCTTCTGCCATCCCCTTTCTTAGTCTAAGTAAGCTTGTGCTTGCTTTGCAATAAATGGACATGCTCAATCAGACTGTCTCCAGTGGTGCTTGCTGCTGAACGCCATCATCTCACCCCCTCAGTGGTGTTGGGGCCTGCTGGTCAGGAAGCCCTGGAGAACAAGAATGCAGGAACTTGTATTATGATCTGTTGCCTCCCATGTGTTCTGGTAGGAAGGCAAACCAGGGTGGAAAGGACACTGATGCAGGCAACCCAGAATGGGATGTAGGTTTCCCACTGGAGCACAATGCCCTCCCTCCTGAGTGTCTTTTTATGTATTACTGAGCATATATTATATATTTATAGAAGTACTCAGCCTGATCGCCACTTCCAAAATTCACACATTGAAAATGACCTATTTCCTTTCAGCTACACAGTGGTGAAAAACTTAGCTGCAAGAGTCAGCTGCACCTGGGTCAGCCCTGACTTCATTGGTAGAGCTGATTAGACCAAGTCATGCAATGACACTAAGACTCAGCTTCCTTGTCAGTAAAATGGGTAGCAAAGACATCAAATGGATAAACAAAGGGTAAAGTAGAGCAGTCAAATCTTTACCACACAAGAAGCACTTGCTACATGTTAACTATCACTCAACAAAAGCAGTGATACTATCACAGTGACATGATGGGAATCTGAAATTGGAGATAAAGATGACATTGGGAGGATTTGGAGACTAAAAGAAAAAAATAGGAACATGTCAATAGATGCAAACCTATAAATTAGAAAAAAAATGCTCTCTTTATTACAAAAAACAAACAAAAAACTTCATTTGAGATTGTCTACAAGCTGTCCACCAAAGAATGGACTTAGTGCATGATGTCAGGAGACACAGTTCTCAAATTTGTACTGTCACATTGGTGTAGTGTCACTAATGTTTATCTTTTCCCATGTTTGTCCTCTATTTCTACTGTACTGCAAAACAAAACAAATACAATAGTTTGTTTATATTTTGCCATATTTAGTTTAAATTGAAGTCCTGCAATGGAAATGCTCAAGGTTAAATTTAAAACAAACAATTTTTTGTCTCTATCTTTGGTTAGACACAAATAAGTGTATTTTTAATACATCTCATATGAGCGAACTCCATGGTAGGACATTGAGAATTCCAGTATTCAGTTTCAAACACAAAATCATTTGAAGTTTCAGCTTTGAATGTTCTATGGTCTTTTCACATGCTGTGTCATAACCTAAGAAATAGTCGTCATGTGGCCTGTGTCATTAAAAGCACACACTCTAAAGAAACGATTTGTAAAGTGTACCTCAAGTAAGCCTTTTTGGCAGAAATTATCATATCCTGGAAGGAATCGAACTGAGGGAGAAACTTTGTATTTTTCTCCTCCTGCAGTTTACTCCCTGGAATCTTCTTTATCTGTCACCATTTTGCACGGCTTTCCTTTCCCCACGTTTGGCATTCAAGGATGCCTGCCTCATAGAAAATTCTCAAGCAGTTTAATCTTCTGTGCAAAGAAACTGTAAGACTTTTACTGCCTGCCACAATACCCTCTTTTCAAAAGCTGGGATCATTTCTCCTTGCTTTGCTTCAGTTGTACTTCTTGAAAACCCTCTGTAAGAACAGTCAAAGCTATCACAAAGTCCTTTCTTCAAAGACACAATCTAGAAGAAGCAGGCAAACGATCAGTATATCGCCCACTTTTTTTTTAAATTCATTGTTTCTTTAGCTCAGGCTTTTATTTCTCTCCTAACCATGTGCCATCATTTATCTTTTTGTTTGTTTTGTTGGCCAGTATATAGAACTTGATTTCCAAGGCTTTGCAATCAGCCACTTACCTGGGATTTGGTAGACCCTAAATTGCAAGTCTAGATGTCCCCTCATCGTGTAGGGGATCCACCATTGAATAGCTTAGAGACTTCAGCTTTTTGTACTTTACTTTGCTCCAGTAAGTTATCTTTCACTCGACACTTGTCAATATCTTTGCTCTTTGATAACGATCTTAGTCTATTAACCTCTCTTTGATTTTTGCTGGTGTCAGAATCTTTGCTGTGTGCCACTGGATGCAATGGTTTATTATCAGATTGTGTACTTGTTCTTTATGTTTTCTCTTATCTGTCATTTGTCACACCTCCATTATTTGTTAGTAGCTGTTATGCTCTAATGGATGGGAGGATGCCACGATCAACTGTTTCCTTCGTGGGGCTCTTTCAGTATTATTTTCATTATCTTGGTTTTCCCGCAAGAATAATCAACAGGAAGCAGCGTTTCTAAGACATGCTGTTACAATCAATGTAGCGAAATTAGGCTATGATGCTAATAATCACCTCAATATCTTGCTAATGTCTGTTTGCCACTTCTACCTGCAACACAGAAATCTATATTACTGGGTAGAAGTCCCACGTTTTTGTAATGACTTTGAAAAGCTGACCCTTTTTATTTCTGCCTCGGATTTCATGTCTGCTACAAGGGATAAAATAATTATGACTAAGAAAACAGTTGACATTAATACAAATTTGATTCTGTAGCAACTTTGCAAAAGTTCAGTGATAAATAGAGCTAATCGGTTTCTTCGATTTAAAAGAAGATTTGCAGAAACTGACCAAAGTAAGCACTTCAGTAAAACTTCCAATTAGATTAATATTATTTTGCCACTACTGAATAACCACCTTATAATCACAGACTCTCCTACTTGATGTAACATTTGCTTTCACCCATCTGATGTTACATAAATTTCCTCACTCATCAACTGCAAAGTTCAGACCCTTAATGATTGTTAATATGTTGAAATGCAAAAAAAGGAAATCTATAAAATAATTTTATATTCTTTCGCTTTTAACTTTGTGAAAAACCTCAGTAATATCTTATTGCATATTTATTTTATTATAATTATAAACTTTGATTTTTATGTATAAACTATGCAGGCAACCAAAAAGCATTTGCAATCTCACCAAATGGCATTGAATATTTATAACAGGAAATTAGAGGACACGTTAATTTCTCTCTCACTATGAAGAATATATCTGCTGTAACAACATGAATAATGCTTTCAAACTGACTTCTTTTTTCTTTAACTCTTAGGATGACTAAGAAGATCCCTTACAGAGAAGGAAGATGCCTCCTTTCAGCTTATTTCCAGCGATCTTGGCACCGCCTCTGTCTTCGCACTCAGGCCATGATCATGAGCTAAATGGGGTCTCGGTGCTCGTGTGTAAAGAGGGGGCAGTCCAGGGACATCTGACATGAGGCCGGTGTCCAGTGGCCTTGACCCCTGTAGAGGTCACTGTCTCACTCCCTCCTGAAGATATCAGAGCTCTTCAGCTCCTGGCAACATTTCCTCACTTCCTCTCGGAGTCCAAGTCGAAGGCTCTTGCTGCGGCCACCGCCCTTCCCTAACTGCACGCTTGCTGGACTGTCGCAATTCTTTGAGGGAGCCCTTCCCCAGTGTCTTTTACAAGTGCCCCAACTCCCTCTGGTTCTGTCATGTTCTCCCTCTTGGGGCACCTGGAGAAAAGCATGCCAGGGACTCCTCGTGCTTCTCGCCAGCAAGCCAACAGGACAGGAGACGGAGGGCAGGCAGCTAGAAGTTATTTGAGCAACATTCTTGTACCACCCTCACCATATCTGCTCATTCTGCCTCAGGAATACAAACCCTCCTTTTGGAACACCAAGGATAGGTAGTCCAAAGGGAAGAAGCCAGGGTCATGCATTTTGCAAGAGGCTTTAGTGAGGTGGCTGCAGCTGGCCAGGGCCTCCAGCTCTGGTGAGGACAAAGCTTTTTTGCTGGCCTCCTGATAGAAGTGGTGCTGTGTGGAAGGGCAAGAGCAGGAGGGCAGCCTTGCAGCTGACAGACAGTAGGTTCTGTTTGGATGGGACCTTCGCTCCTGGCAACTTCCTTTCTCCATTCCAGGAGCCAGGAACAGGTAGGTGGAAAGGGACTTGCTGGGACAAGGTCCTGCCCGACTACTACTCCCACCTGGGAGGAGAGAGGACACTGCAGATCTGCAGACCAATGCAGGGTGACCCCTGTGCAAGCTCTGCCAGTCTGCCTTGTAGTGAGTTGACTCCTTCCAGAGTGGCTTCCAAGGACCATGCAGAGGGTACTGAGGTAGGACACCTAGCCTAGCCAGTCCTAACGAATTGAACGTCCTGCTGAGGCCTTCTGTCTTGGGAAGTCGTTTTTCAAAGGAAGCACTTTATGAAGCTACAGAAATCAATTAATGCTGCATCCATCCAGCAAACTGGAATTCTTTCTCTGTTATTTACATTCAGAAGTCTTTATAAGTTTCCACCAACAATTCTTATGAAATATATGAATGCCAAAAAAAAAATCACTAAGAATCACCGGTTCATTTGGAGCTTCTCACGTGTTATTGAAAGGGCTGCTTACATACGTTCAGTTTTTCTAAAATCATCTGGTTAAAAAAAAACGCACTGTGACCCAAAGAAGGAATGCTGGTACACAGGTGTTATTTCCTTTTTTTTTTTCATTTTAAAAGTTTATTTATTTTTATTAGAAAGGCAAATCAGAAAAAGAGAGGCGAAGAAAGAGCTCCTGTCTGCTGGTTTATTCTCCAAAGGCTGCAAAAGCCAGAGCTGCGCAGATCCGAAGCCAGGAGCCAGGAACTTCCTTCAGGTCTCCCATGTGGGTGTAGGGTCCCAAGGCCTTGGGCAGTACTCGACTGTTTCCCAGTCCACAAGCAGGGAGCTGGAAGGGAGAAGCCAGGACAAAACGGGAGCCTGTATGGGACCCTAGCAGTGGCAAGGTAAGGATTTAGCCATTGAAGGTATACAAGGTTCTGAAGTTGATTTCTGTGCTAGATTTTTTAAATAGGCTGGATTTTATTAGGCAGAGAAGATTAATATCTCAGGCCAAGCATTAGCACAGAAGGGTTAAAATATGCAACAGGGAACTCTCTGTATTGGCTCTGAAACTTTACTGCAAGTGTAAAATTATTTCAGATTGCAAAGGTAAATGAAGCTCTTTCAATATTTGTTAAGTGAATAACTGACTAAGGCATGTTGTTTTTGGCTGGAAATCATGGTTTCCCATTTTACATTTCTGAATGATATTATTAAATGCCTAGTCTATAATTTATCCCAAATTAGTCACTCAAATCTTTTAATAACAGGTAAGTAACACCACTAAATCTGCACCTTAATATGCTATTATAAAAACATCTTCCAGTTAATATATTTTAATGTATTCATTGCATTAAATGCATATATCTACATATTCCATTTCCACACATTTAAATTTCCCAGTGAGTTTTCATATCCTGATTGCTACATATGTAGATTACTTCAGTAATCTTTATTAAGATCAAGTGAATAAATTTTGCACAGTTTTAGACAGAAATGAAAGAACCATAGAACTACATAAAAATCCCTTTTTTAAAAGAAAATCTACATTGGGTAACTTTAGAGATCAGAGAATAAAGCTTTTCACAAATGTAATGCATAAAATTCCTCAACAGATACATTCAGTATAACCAAACCATTGTATGGGAAGCAAACCAATACCTCCTTTCAGTCTTCAAACATTTTTTTAGGAAGGCAGAATCTAAAATATTTTATAGGAACACAGCATTTTGAAAACAATCCTCAAGAGGAAGTGAGCAAAAGTAATATATCTTGTGATATGCAGTAATTCAGAACTTCAGAGTACCAAGGCACTTGTGAAATGTGTGTAAACACCGCAAAGTTCAGATGTATTCCTGACGAGCCTTTACTGTGCACTGCTCGGATATGTCTGGGCTTTGTGACTCTAACGCGAGTAACACAGCTCGGGGAAGCAAAAGGTCACTCCCTGTGCTGTTTCAATTTTATAGAGTTGCTGACAAATACAACATTGAGCAGCGATTTAAATATTCCATTAACTGTGACAGGGAAGAAGGTTAGAATAAGCATTCTAAAAGTGAGAAAATTGTTGACATCACCAAGTTCCTTTTCCTATATGTCGTAAACTGTAAAAACCAATGGATATTTTTAGCACTTGGATTTCCGGTTCTCAAAAGGCTTGTTTGTTTGTTTGTTTGTTTTTTCACATGTATTTTAGAGACAGAGATGTCTGATCTGCTGATGTATTTCCCCGGGTCCCTGCAGCGCTGGGACAGGACCTGGTTTGCCGTGTGGGAGGGCTGAAATCAGGCAGTTTTGCCGTCATTTCTGCCGCAGGTTTTGGCATTTGGAGGCAGTGGGAGCTAGGAGCCAGAGCCTGAAATGGAGCCCTGGTGTTCCTGTAAGGGATGCAGGGGTCATGATTGGTGTCTGCAGTTCATTGCACAACACCCCTGGTGTTCCTATAAGGGATGCAGGGGTCATGATTGGTGTCTGCAGTTCATTGGACAACACCCATCTCTTTAGCTTTTCCGTTTCTCTTGATTTCTTCAGTTTTCTTTCTTCCTTTCTTTATTTCTTTATTTTTCCTTTCTTTTCTCTGCTTTTCTTTTTTTTAAGATTTTTTTTTTAAGCTCCCAGGCCAGAAGTGGAAGCTGGAGGGAAGTGGAGCAGTCTGAACACAAAGCAGAGCTCATATGGAATCCCAGCATTGCAAGGTGAGGAATGAGCCAGTGAGCCGGACCCAATGTCTTTTTTCTTCTAATAACATAATATAAAATGTATTCCATATTTACAGCCTAAAATGTACTTGGTCTAAATTTTGCTCAGTCTGTTGGAGAATAAAGAGAAATTACTTTACTTGCACTCCCAGGGTCAATGTATGCATATACGTTAAAAGAAACAGGGTTCTGTGTGTCTATACATACCCCCTATTGCAAAAGCCTTTCACGTCAGGCTTTCTTAAAGGCCAAACTTCCTTTTCATATAAACATGGGAGTACAGTAACTCAGCAAACGCCTTTGTTATCCCTATGCTTACATCTTCCTTTCTTATCCATTCATTGGTTGAAATTTTACTAGCTTGTGTTCATTTTTTTTTCTTACTTTTTTTTTTAATAGTTTGACTTATTTTCTAAGCCACACTTTTGGGACCCAGCTAAAATGTTTGATGCCACTGCCAGATTGGGCAATAGCATTACCATATTTCATTCCTGGATTTTCTGTACTTAATACTTTAGGTATAAATGCTGAACATTAAAGTAAAGTAGGTTTAGCAAATTACACATTTGTTTCTTCATGTCTATCCATAGTCATCACTGATACATGCAGACTTTGGGAAAGTTTTCATTAGGAAATAAGAAATTAAAATATCTTCAGCTAGAATATATGAGGGCAAATTCATGTAAAAAGGAATGTGGTATATGAAATTAAAAACAATATTTTTTTGTAAACCCTGTTTACAAATCAATTATCATTTGACCATCTCGCCTTCTCTAAGTCAAGGTGAATAATTGATAAATGTTTTTAAGGCAAATAATATATAGTCGTACCCTCAGTCCCAGTTTATATTGTGTTTATTACAGAAGTATTTTGTCCTAATAGTCTCCAATAACAGTAGACAGTTGCTCTATATGTTAAAAATACGATTAAAAATATGATTAAGAAGATGAATTACGGACACTTTGTTTGCCTTCTTATTCTTCTAGTCACCTGTAATTAAAACATCATTGGGTATTGTCAAAAACAACCAACAACTTGTAATAGTATTTTATTTAAATAACCTATATCTGATTCTTCTATTATAAGTAATTCTGATTGGTCTGGTACTGTGGAAAAGCTAGAAAAACTAGAGAAAATACTGTAAGGATTTGGGTTTTTTGTATGTGCATATATGTATATGTATGTGTATATATGTATGCACATATATATGTATCTTTGGACTCTTTCTATACTAAAGTAGGTTTTAGGCAAATAGCATCATTAAATATATTGGCTAGGAAAAGCCAATATTCAATTGTTATCTGTTTTTTTTTTATTTTGCCTACACATCATTTCTTGGAGTTTTGATTTAATATGGAATTATACAAAATGTTTAAATTAAATGTCCTATATTTTCTTAAATTTACTCACATATGCATATCTCATTTTAACAATTATGATGCGTTACTGACAAACAATGGCATGGCCTAGCTATAAAACAAGGACAGCCGAGTTTCATTGCAAAGGAGCCATCCTAGGTGACAGGGAACACAGCATTTCTTCAGGGGCTATTCCATCTGCCAGCAGCACGCTTCACCAGTGGCTCAAACTCGGTGATGTTCTGTGAAGCTCAAGGGTTCTGTATTCTTGTGTCTCCTGCCAGCCCGGCATCTCTCACCCTCTGCAGCATATGAGAGGGGCACCCTGTTGAAATACACCAACAAAAAATTTAAAAAAAGATTTCTAATGTTTCTAATTATCTAATGTGAGAGCAAAGAAATGTGCATCATTATCTGGGGCAAATTTCGTGCTTCAATAGTGCATGTGTTGATAAACATGAAATACTTGCAGACATAGAGCGTACTAATTCTCCAAGCACCAGAGAAAAATGGACTTGGTAAGACAAGTTCTTTAGGACAGATAATGTCGTCAACTATAATTTCCTCTTCTTTTCCCCTAAGGCTTCCTTTCTGAAAATAAGTGATTTTTAAAAGAGTTAGCTCCATGTTAGGAAGGACACTAAACATTGTTTACTTTGCTACTTTGATGATCTTCTGAGACATGAAGCATTTGCTTACCTCCTAATGATTGGTCAAAATCATGAATGTGCATGGGTTAGGAACTGCAAATACAAAAAAAAAAAAAAAAGAACAGGGAATTCAAAACCCCCAACAACACATGTATTTCAAAATTCTGAATGCAATTAATTTAATTTAAAATGTTTAGAACAAAGCACAATTAAATACTTGATAAACATTCCCTTCCTTAAATTAAATGGCACAGTTGTACACACAGCCCTGCACACACATTTGACCCCCGATGTGAGGATTTCACATCTCAGTATCTCTCTGATGCTTTGTGTTCTTCTCATTGAGTAGGTATAAAAATCCATCCATATCTCTCAGTGCAAATGCATTGCTCTCCCCCTCACCCATGGCATTGTTTGCCATGCGAGTTAATCTTCCATATTTGACACCTTCCATGCAGAATCCTACCAGAGTAGCGGGGAAGGGAAATGTTGACCAGACTCTTAATCAGGTCGTGGAATCCAGGCAAGGAGCTGCAGCAGATTTACACAGCTGCTGCTGGCTGCAGCTCTGCTGTGTGTGTGTGTGTGTGTGTGTGTGTGTGTGTGTGTGTGTGTGTGTGTGTGTGTGTTGGGAGACAGGCTGGGATTGCTTTGCTGGCAGATGCCAGGCGGCAGAGCAGCAGGGTGCTGATGGCAGAGTTCTCGCAGTAGGCCAGCTTGGTACGTTTCCCTGATCGCGAGGATACTGCCTTCAAAAGTTAGCTTTGGGTACTACTTTCTCTAATGTTTACAAGAAAACCGCAGCCAAATACCTTGCCTGTCCATCTGTGCCAGATTAGACATCTGGACAAACCAATCCCTTGTATGCACATGTACGTGACAGATTGCAGATTTGTTTTGTCAGCTTCCACAGACCATTTGCTCGTGATCTGGTTGTCTAAGAAAAATACCTTACCTGTATTTCTAATAAGCCCTTTACCTTGGAAGACATGACTCACAAACGGGGTCCACGAAAAGAGCTTAAGCAGGAAGTTTACATCAGGGACTTTTAGGAAAGTTGATTTGTCCTGCAAATTTCCTTCATTACTCAATTTAGTGATGTTTAAGGTTCTTCAGAAATATGTTCATTTCACTCAGCCTTTCACTGTGCTCATTCTCTCTACGAATCACATAACAAATTTTAAACAGAAAATCATCCAAAATTGCATGTCTGACCTTAAACTATTCTATGGGAGATTATTTAAAAACCATTTAAAAACCATGCATGTATACACACATATATATGTAGGCATTTCTAAAACAGTATATATATTGTAATACGTACATACTACATGCGCATATCTAGCCATATATATGCTCTAAATATATATATTCCAAATATTTTCTTTTTTTTTTTTTTTAAAGATTTATTTTTATTATTTTTTCATTGGAAAGGCAGATATACAGAGAGGAGAGACAGAGAGGAAGATCTTCCGTCCGATGATTCACTCCCCAAGTGAGCGCAACGGGCCGATACTATGCCGATCCGAAGCCAGGAGCCTCTTCCGGGTCTCCCACGCGGGTGCAGGTTCCCAAAGCTTTGGGCCGTCCTCTGCTGCTTTCCCAGGCCACAGGCAGGGAGCTGGAAGGGAAGCGGGGCTGCCGGGATTAGAACCGGCGCCCATATGGGATCCCGGGCGGCAAGGTGAGGACCTTTAACCACTTGCGCCACCGCGCCGGGCCCCCAAATATTTTCACATAATGCTATCCTGTCCTTTATCTTCTGTTCGCAGCTCTCCTCCCCCTTCTCCTTGCAACGGCTCACGATGCCATTGCCATCATGACTCCGACATGGAAGCCTGAGCATTGAGGGTCAGCGCTGCCTCCCTGCCTCCTGCACTGCTCTGACAAGACAACACTTGACATGGTCGACCAGCTCCTCTTTTTTGGCTGAGTTTCCTCTTCTGAGATCCTATTGCCCTTCAAACAGCTGATTGTTACCTGACCTTTGCAAATCTTCCTTAGTCTCTTTTCCTGGCTCAGTTTCCATCACTTCAAACGTGGGGGCTGGCACTTTTCCACACTCCTTTCCACCATCACATTCTCTTCTGGGTTTTCATTTGCCCTGGTCACAGTAATTCATACACGATAGCATTTACCCCTAAGCCTCGCACAGCCTCAACTTGGGTAACAATGAACCAGCCACAAAACATGCCCGGTAGCACAGGTGTCACAGATTCATAATTGTTCAAAAGTACTTTTTCTTTTAGGAAATAACATGTATAAAGTTTGTAAATTTCATTTATCCCCTTCTGTTTCAATTTACAATAGCTATTGCAAAAAACCATAAATGCTGGTTTTTTTTTATGATTAAAAAGTGCCAAATCAGAGCAGGAATTGGTCTGTAAGTTAAGGCATCGTTTAAGACACTTGAATTCTGTAACAGAGCGCCTGGACTTGAGTCCTGCCTCCATTTTGATTCCACTCTCCTGCTATCATAGAGTCTGGCAGACAGTCTTATTTAGACTTATGTTTGGGCTTATGTTCATCCAACAGAGGTACTCATCCATGCTTTCTCCATCATGCCCCTTTTAACGTTTTGAATCTTCCTTAATTTGAAAGACAGGGTCACAAAGAGAGACAGGCAAGTCCTCACAACTGTTATTATTCTCCTTAAATACTTGCAAAAAGTCACAGTTGGGATAGGCGTCCAAGTGTGTGTCAGGAACCCAAGGACCTGAGCTACAGAAAGCTGCTTCTGAAAGTCTGTAATCAGGACTGGAGACCGACTTGGAATCCTCAAATCTGGCCTGGGACAGCGGTGTTCAAAGTGGCAAATATGCCTGCCACATTTCTGCTTTAATATGTGTTTTCATGAAATTATTCTTTCTCATTGATTGTGACGGAACACACACCTCTGATGTGTTTTCCATTATACTTGATGCATTTTGCCACTGAGTCTATAAGCAAAGCTGGAGACATTTAACCACAGCAACTTGGAGAATTCTACATAGTTTTGTTTTGTTGCTACCGAGTGAAGCAGCAGTAAAACACCAAAGGTACCTAGGGTAGTACTGAAAGAAACGAATCAAGAAAACATCATAGCATAAAAACCACAATGCAAGATTCTTCAACAATTAACAAGACAAGCTACAAAATTAGAATTCAAGCCATGATCAAACATTATTGTGCAATCAATCAAGCTTTCTAGTATGATTACCAAAATATACTTCATGTGAAAAAAAGGAGCAAGTATTATCCAAATTAAATTTGGTAATCTTATATGTTCACCTGTTAGTCACTCTCAGATTTGCTTATCAGACTGATGATATATTTCAAATGTAAAAAATATTCCTTTGTTAACAATGGCAATAACAAAAGCTTCAAAATGTTATTATTTTTAAGTATTGACAAAATTATAAGCTTCAGCTCTTTCTGGATTTGTGTTTATTGCTACCTTCACATCTCTCCTTTTTTAAAGATTTATATTTTTTATACCAAAAACAGAGCTACAGAGAGAGAGAGAGAGAGAGAGCCACAGAGAGAGAGAGAGAGAGAGAGAGAGAGATCTTCAATTCATTGGTTCACTCCACAACTAGCCACAAAAGCCATAGCTGGACTGATCTAGTTAGGAGCTTAAGTTTCTTCCATGTAGCTCATGTGGGTGCAGGGACCCAAGGACTCGGGCAAGACTCAGTGAGAAGATTAAAACTGGAACAGCAGGGACTTGGACCAGTGCCCATATGAGATTCCAGTAGAGCAGGCAGAAGTTCAATGTCCAATGCTACTGTCCTGATCCATACTGCTGTCTTTTTCTTTACCTAGTCACTTGCAAGGTCAGCTTCCAAAACAGTACCAGTTGAAACTGTGACATGGTAATGAGACCTTTAGCTGTGGGATTTAATGGAAACCACATTGCAATTTTTAATTAATAAATTAATTTAATTAATTAATTTTTTCATTAATAAATCAGAGAAAAACTTAGTTTTTAGGCAAAACAGACCAAATAAAGGTGCACATTTTTCTTAAAACAGAATCCTGAATAATGTTGATGCCAATCTTAAAAAGATGATTTACTCACAAACACTTTTATAATTGCATTTAAAATTATACATTGTAAAGCTTCCCAGATGCATTTTAAATAATTTAATAAACACTTTTTTTTCATTTAGTAAAAATAAGTTTATATCCACCACAAAAAATTTTGATAATAATCTGAATGTTTTACTAGTTACCAGTTTTTTTATGTCCCAGAAAGCTTCTGAGACATAGGTTTGTGTTCAAAAGTTTCATTGTCGAGTGCTCTTAGGGTAAAGAGCAGTGGAAGAAGAGAAGGAAGCAGGACCTGGAAGGGGAAGCAGCCGCATTCCCTCCTGGAGGAAGGCTCGCCAATGCACTGAATGAGTTTGAATGGCCCCTCACAAACATTCTATCTGGTATGAGGGTCCGGTCTCTTTTTCCTGTGCCAAGCCATCGTGGAATGTGTGCTGCTCAGGAAAAGGAGAATAACTTTCGGCTTTCTGACTGTCTTCACCAGGGCAATGTTAAGAGTATTTGATGGCTGAGTGCTATCTGATAGCTGACAGCTCATGCACTATGGCGAATATAAGCTTTCATCTCGAATAAAAGGAGGGCAAACAGCCACCTCCTCAAGTATCCACCAAAACATATCATTTGACTGATGGAACGTTCATGTTTCTAAATATAAGTCTTAGGAGCAACAGGTCCCAGAGGACTGTGGTGGGACACAGTCCCTTGGGGAACGTTACAAGAAGATTAGGTGCATGGGCAATGATGGCAGCTTTGCTATACTGTCTCATCTTAGTGGGTGATAACTGCTTCTTTCTCTCCTTTCCATTCCTGCTTCCCCTCTACCTCCAGTTATCACTTTTTAAAATGTGATTTATTTGTCTTTATTACAAAGACAGATATACCAAGAGAAGCACATACAGAAAGATTTTCCATCCTCTGTTTAACTCCCAAAGTGGCTGCAATGATGAAAGACATGCCAATCCAAAGCCAGGAGCCAGGAGCCTCTTCTGAGTCTCACATGCAGGTTCAGGGTCCCCAGGCTTTGAGTCATCCTCTGCTGCTTTCCCAGACCACAAGCAGAAAGCTGGATGGGAAGCAGAGCAACCAAGACATGAACCGGTGCCCATATGGTATCCCCTGAAATGCAAAGTGAGGATTTAGCCATTAGGATATTGTGTCAGGCCCTTAGTATCACTTTTTATGATTATTTTTGATATTTATTCTGTGGTAGGACACTGACCTCACAAGTGATAGATCGGAACCTCTGAGCATAGTTCCCTCTTCATGCTGTCATCACTTCAGCAAATATTCTGAGATAGAAATGGAGACAGGCATAGATAGATAGGATGAATACATGGATGGATAGATAGATAGATAGATAGATAGATAGATAGATAGATAGATAGATAGATAAATAAATAATATAAAAGCAGAAGACCTGCACATCGAAGTTCCTGGAAAACAGTGTTCTAACATTACTGGCAAATATCGGTGATGAGATGCTATGTCTGTATCTTCTACAGTCTGATTCATCATTCTGTCAGTCAGAGATTTCTGCATCACTGAGTATATTAACATGCCCCATAGAACCCAGGACCTTATTTCGGCTACCATACACCTTAGCTATCAATCTCTGGGTCTACTATCATGAGTTTTCTTGTGCCAGTGAGTCAAAAACCCTTCAATTTCTCAGGTAATTGTTGTTGGCTTAAGCTCGTGTGTCCAGAAAAGATAACATCCACCAAAACATGTGTGTTGCCCTGTCAAAATGTCTTACCACTGCTTTCGGGAAGTAAGGAGTCCAGTGTAGCTAATTCTCCATCAAGTAGCTGTTGGATTCTGTCAGAGACGTGGCATCCATGTATTCATAGCAGGTTGGATTCCTGGCATCCACAGTAACTGTGTCAGCCCTGGAAAATGGAAATGCATGCTTTTTGCTTGATCCATTAACCCCATCCGTGCCAACACAGTCATTCCTCCACGGCTCACATTTGCAGGCTCTCTTCCTGCTGTTACTCCTGAACTGCACCCATGCCTTCTGGCTTTCAGTAACAGAGAAACAGTCTGCTGACAAAAATGAGATCAAAATCAAATGTGTGAGTACTCTTGAATGCCTGGATGTTTAGGCTCTCTTCAACATGGTTTCTGTTCGGTAACGGTACCCACTTCCTTGTGCACATCAATAGGCTTCTAGGTTATATCACTCGTTTTCCAGTCTTTTTCTAAAACTCATTTTTATACTTCCAATGAATAAATTTATATTCTATGTTTTCCACTTTTCTTCCCACATAAGATGGAAAGCAAAGTGCACTGTTAAGAACTCTGCCCTTAATCAGACTTACCTCCTGGTCCTGTCCTTTGAAAGTCACTCTGGACAAGTTATATCCCGGTCATTATTGACTTGCTATCCGAATTAACACAGACATTGAAATAACCTGTTTGGGAATCATGTTTAAGCCCGGATTTATGCTGCAATAATCCTGAATGGGAGAACATGACACTACCTCAGAATTTTTGTTGTTGTTGTTATGTAGGGTCTGGGTCAATGCATCAATAAAATTGTTTATGCCTCTTGTCTTGCCAATGCCCAATCTTGGATACATCATTTCTGCTTTAAATATGCAGTCTCTTGATTTCATGACCTGGTATATTGAACTCTAACGTAAAATCTCCCTGTGCATTTCCTCATGGTCAGTGTCTGGGTGACATTGGGACTTGTCGCTTGGAACTTATTTCAGACCCTCCGTAGTGTTTCCCTTGTCAATGATATTTCCAATATAAAAAGTGAAAACATTGCTGTTCTTGCATTCCGGACCTGATTCCTGCCCCAGCACCTCCCCACTCTGGGATTCCTCAAAGTTAGAAGTCACTGCAGAGAATATGAATTCTGTAGTATTCCCAGATAGGCAATATCACTCTCTCAGACTATTAAAATTGTGCTCTCTTGTGGGTTTCCTTTGCATGTGTGTTGTTATGATAATTTGCAGGGATATCTTAGCATGCATGAACCACCAGATCAATAAGACTTTTTCCATTATTCCATGGCTTTGAATAATCATTTCATTTCTCACTCTCTAGAACATTTGTGTCTCACCAAGGCCCTTAATGGGCCATTTATTCCTCATCTTGTCCATGGTGTAATTTACAGAATGAGGTGGAGTGATATCCTTCAAGATCTCCAGGCTATTCAGATGACTGGAATATGACAGTGGATAGAATGATGAATGATTCTGGAAAATCCAGTATGCATTGCAGCCGTGTGTGTGTGTGTGTGTGTGTGTGTGTGTGTGTGTGTGTGTGTGTGTGTGTGTGATGGAAAAGCAAGCATACATAAAAGTGCTATAAGGGCTTCAGCTTAGATCGTGTTATTGTGCTCAAAAAGAAGTGCTGCAATTGTCTCTGCAAACATTATTGGAAGAAGTTGGTATGCTCCACTGCAGTCTCCCATCACATTCTTTTAGATGAAAGATTGCTCTAAAAATGGAGGGAACTGCCACTTTCACATTCTTTGGATTTTCAAGAATGACACCAACTTTTGCATCCCTTTGGGATTCAATATGATTGACATTTGTCACATGGCCCTAAGAAGAAGCTGCTTCAGACAGTTCCACAAATATTTTTCTGCAAATAATTTTACGTTCTAAGCCAAAATATCGGTATAGGATTGTAAAAACTGCTAGTAAGTCTGCTCCATTTTACATTTAGAGAACAGACAAGACCAATGAGTGGATGTGAGGAAATAGACTCACTATGCACTAGTCTTGGGGTTCGGGCTCTATCTATTATCGCTACACAGCATGAGGCATGATGCCTTGGGCTGAATTTCAGCTCTGATCTTACATAAAATCATTCTTAATATATGTGAGTATTAGTCTTGCCAAGGGTATGATGGCCCAGATAATTGATACCAGACTGAGGAACAATTTGTGAATACATTACGTCATGTGAGGTATATTCAATATGTCCCTGAAAAATCTATGTGAAGTAAAACCTCTGCATAGATTTGCATCTCTTGCATCAAAATAAGCGTAAGTCCTAATTTTGTTGTATATTACTTTTGAAGACTTTGGTATACTTATTGCAATACAGCATTTTTTTCCTAAAGGACCCAGATACTTTTGTATTCAATGGATTTCAGGGGCATTAGCACAGATTCATAAATAAGGAATGAATTATTTTTTTAATTGGGGTGACCATGCTGAGCCTCCTGATCTTTTAGTCATTAATTCTTTCAATTGTATGGATACACAATGCCCTTATTAGTTTACCATCCATTTACACCCAGGCATACCATGATTTATCAATTGTCTCTAAAAATCTTTCTGGCTTAATGTCTCCTCTCCTTTATATAGTGGTTGCCACTACCTTTCCCGCTTACTGTAGTAACCGCATGCTGGCATCGCATGATTAAGCAGTATCACCAAACTTTTTTTTTTTTTTAATGGCATATCAGCATTCAGTTCTGTTCTCTAGATAGCTTCTGCAGTCACAACTCAGCTTGTAGTGATGATAACAGCTCTTCATTCGTGTATTACCCAAGGCTTTGGGAAGTCCTATTTTGGCGCACAGGCCTCCTCCAGTGGATTTCCCAGCCTTATACATTTTCTCCATTCTGATATTCTAAAATTTCTTATTCTAATATTGTCTTTCGCAATCTCTCATGGTGGTGTCTGTATTGCTAGCTCACTTTATATGAGCCTTAGCGTCCGTATGCTGCTGGTGACTATTGTGCAGTTGTATGCTTACAGCATCTTCCAGGCACTATCAGAGCATTGTATGATTTATTGGCAAGATTGATAGTCTGGTTTTTACAATCTCTGTCTCCCTTGACTGTGAAAACGCAACCTCCACACTTGATCTCTCAACATGCATCAACGTAGATTCTTACAGGTCATTTAAACTACAGCCACCTTCTTCCCTTATCAAATTCAACATATCCATACTCACATAGTCTGAGCTAATATGATCATAAATGGATCTCAAGAGGATTATGCAATAAACAAATGCAAGGGGTCTCTGATAGCATCATGATAGTTAAGTAAAGGCACCTTCTATCGGGTTTCACATATCATTTGCAGCAAAAAGAAAACCAAAGTACTTTTTATGTACTACTACTACTTCTGGTTTCCATACCTCACCATAAAAACCTATGGATTTTGCTAACTTTTGGTGCCCCATTAGAAAGCATTAACTGAGTTTGGTGACAGCAAACTAATTCCCCTGTAGTCACACTTTATTCTTTTTCAAACGTGTAATGCATCTTGACAGCTAATAATATGCTCTCTAATACTGTTAAGCCATCCTAATTTCCATCAATGAAAGACGTAGCAATTGCTCTGCTAAGACGTGGACCAAGGACTATCTGTTCCACTTGACCACTACTCTTGAAGCTTTCACAGCCATTCAGGTAGAACATGATGCAGCTGTCACAAATCACTTCCATAACCACTGCTGTTGGATGATGCTACTCCAGAAGTAAATTCTGAGATGGAGGTTAAATGGAGAAGTCATCACCTGTGTAAATGAAATAAAGAAAGTGCACAAAAGGAGAAAGAGGTGACTGTGGACAGGCTTGGCTCACTGGACGGCTGCCAATTGCATGGGTTCAGATGAAGAATAAGCAGTCTGTGCTGACCTGTCATTGGAGGCAAACCACTTAGGGAGAGCAGTTCATTTTGATGCAGTAGTTCTGTTTGCCCAAGAGCACTGTTAAGTGGCATGGCAGCAGAGGCTGCATTTTGAACACATTTCCAGAAGCTGGAATTGTAGGTATCCAAATCCAGAAGATAGAGCCACATCACCCCCTCACAGCTCTCTGTTGTTGAGGTTCCCGAGTGTTACCGCTCTCTTGAATTCAGGATTAATCAAGCATCAAAATTAACCAAAGTGTGTTCTTCAAACTTCATTCACTTATATACCCATAAGGAGATTTTACATAAAACATCTGTCCTGGCCTATTTCCAAAATAGACTGAAATGATTTAATAAAACTGTGCGTTAAAAAATTCCTTTGCGTTTTGGAAAGATGTACTGAAACATGTTACTTCTATTCATTCCTAACTAGATTTGCTCTTCCTGATATTCTTTTATAGCACGTTAGATGTCTAACCTGGCAAAAGACGTACACCCAGCTACATAATTTCAGTGGAAAAGGGCCTTTAATGACTTAGATTTAATTCATTTTCTTCCAAGAGGACCTTAGGAAATAAATACAATCGAATTATTTCTTTTTAATTCTAATGATCCTTATTACCACAGTACCTGACGAAAGAAATGAGGGCACAATTTTACTTTCATGTGCATGAACTACTTTTGTCTTTGATTAGAAACTTGGATCTTCTCTTTGACCCCAAAGGAATTACCATCAGTAGAGTACTTAGCATATTTGACACCTGGAGCAGATCGTTTCTTAACACCACACTTCTCTTTACGACAAAATTATTTCCAGTAATAACCATGACATGAAATGAATATTAATAATGGCCATTAAAGAAATACTGGCAGATAAAATTTATGGCTATTGAAATTCATGTACAGTCATTATTCTAAGTATACAAACAAAATAAATACTAAGCTCTAAAAGATAAAAAATTATGAATAATTATATTTAAATATCTGTTTAAATGGGAGAAAATAAACTTATTTTTACATACTACTTCCATGCTACTGAATGATGAGTAGAGTTTCTGATTTTTATGCACCACAGCTGGAAATTTGTCAATTCCTTCACCCAAATCTTAGATCTTCATTTACTATGTTTAATAGATAAAGTACCCAATTTCATCAATCTGGTTTTGTTGCAAGATGTTCAAAGAGGATCTTTTATTAATTATTATTTCAAAAATTTCTCTCGCATTGAAAAACTACAAAAAGATTTGAACAGTTTATACAGTCTTAAATATAAAGATAAGTTTAGAAGAAATTTGTGAGTATCCTATTCCACAATGAATTTCAAAATGGCAATTTTGTAGCCTAAGAATTTTATGTCTGTTTATTCAGGATAAATAAAAACTGTGTTCAAATTTCTCTACAGGAATATTAGCATGCACGCACACACAGAGCGAGACATGAGCATGCACATGTACAGAGAGAGAATTAACTGGAAATTAAATAAGACTTTAAATACAGTTAACCCATGTTCCTTTGAGTTCACAAAGATTTATGCTACCACTGTATAATTCTCAGCTTAAGATGTGAAATATGTAATGCTATAAGAGTTAAAGACATGCTTTACTTCTGAAGTGAGTTCAAACTATCTCAAAGTTGAATGAGATTTGTTTCAAAACAAATATATATGTATATATATATATACATATACATATACATATTAGTTGAGTTTGTATTTATGGGGGAAAGCTGTAGAATTGTCATTTCTCAGATTTAATTTACACACAAAATATGTTTAATTGAAGATAAATTTTGAGGAAAATATTGTATTAAAATGTATGTATGTGTATATATGCATATTTATGTGTATATATATATGCATGTAAATATTAACTATCCATTTAGAAGGTAACAGTGGTTTCCGCTACTACTTAGAGGAGCATTTTCCCCCTGACTGTCTAGAATGACCAGCTTGTGGGAAAGTACAAAGCTGACCAATTTAAATTAGCTTTACCACTTCTGCTAAGTTTCCACAGTTTGTTGCTAGTGTTGGTGCAAGCCACACCTCTACTCTAATCCTGGAGTATTAGTACTTTTCTAGGCCCCAAGTAACAGCACACATATTTATTTCTTTCACCCACTGGACCTAGGGCTCCATGTTTGGGGGGAAACATAGCTCCTGCATGGATTTATTAAAAAAATTTTCCATTTCTGTGTGGAAAAAAAATCAAAGGGAAGGCCATATACGTGTACAGGAAATCAGCATCAATTCAAAGGATTGATACACATTGAGCTGTGAATGCAGGCAGCCTCTTTCCATAAAGAAGAAAGGTGGCGGAATCCAACAAAGTCAGGATCACTTCTTCGTATGCTAGGAATAAGATCGCTAACTGAATTATCAATTGAGGTGAGCTTTGGGGAGGGCTTCAGTGCACGAGTTGATGTCCAGGAAGGTGTTGGGATGTCTCTACAAAGCACTGCACCACATGTGTGTCATCAGCACCATGCCACTCACATAAGGAAAAGGGGTATGCAGCCGGGTGCTGGGGAAGCAGTGTGAACCAGTAGGCATGCTGGCTCTCCAAGGACGTGAGCGTGGTTTGTTCAACTCGGAGCTGCAGCATAGAGGCTGCCAATACTCCAGCATTGCCTCATCTGCTGTCTGCTGCCTGCTCACGTCACCTCATTCTGTTCCTGAAGAGTGAAGCAGTGGAGATTTTTCTACCTGTCCACATATCCCTACTCTAGGGTTCTCAAGTGAAGGAAATAATGAATCTCAAAAATACAATTGTTTCTCATTCGCTGATTTCCTGTTAATACAAATACATGAAACAAAATTGTGACTCCTTATGAAGTAAGCCCCATTTTACAATGAATCCATTGCACTGTTCTTATATTTTTGTAAATATTCATTTATTTGAAAGAGCTACAGAGAGAGGTTTCACATACATATACATCTATGTGTATTTATACAGGAGAGAGAGAAAGAGGGAAGCAGAACTCTTCCATTCACTGGTTCACATCAAAATGGTTGCAATTTCCAGGACTGGAGCAGGCCCAAGCCAGGAGCCAGAAGCTTCATCCGCACCTACAACATGAATGATAGAAGCCTAAGACTTGCGTTATCTTCCACTGCTTTTCCAGATGTATTTGCAGAGAACTGGAACTGAATAAGAATCAGAATAAGGAATGACATACCCGCCTCCCACCCAACTGCAATGCTAGTAGTGGATGAAGTGACTTAACTAGTTACCCCACAATGACCCCTGCGCTTTTAAAAGTAGAGCTCATGACGTGATTGCCTAGTGACTAAATCCTTGCCTTGCTTGTGCTGGGGTACCAGTTCATTTCCCACATACTCCACCTCCCATCCAGCTCCCTGCTTGTGGCCTGGGAAAGCAGTTGAGGATGGCCCAAAGCCTTGGGTCCCTGAACCCTTGTGGGAGACATGGAGGAAGCCCCTAGCTCCTGACTTCAGATCAACTTAGCTTTTGTGGCCATTTAGGGAATAAGTCAGAGGATGGGATATCTTTCTCTCTGTATCTTTTGCTCCTTGTATATTTGTTTTTTCACTAGAAATGAATATTTCTTTGAAAAAAAGTGGGGGTCATATCTCTTAAAAGAAAATTTCTTGTGATTCCTGTTCTTGTTACAAATATGTATAGAATCTGAGGGTAGGACCTGAATTGTAATTTTGAAAAAGAAATGAATCCGCTGAAATACTCATTTCATTTCATCTTTCATTCCTTTCCAAAGACTTCTGAATCTGACTTAAGCCTACTTTTAGTCCTGAAACACTTATCCATTTGGTTTTTGTTTTTTTCCTCCTTTTAACTTTTCTCCTATGAAATGTCCTCTTCTTCTAGACTCTTCGCTTTTGCTTGCAGACTAATCTACTTTTTAAAGATTTATTTATTTTTATTACAAATTCAGACACACAGAGAGGAGAGACAGAGAGGAAGATCCTCCATCCAATGATTCATTCCCCAAGTGACTGCAATGGCCAGTGCTGCGCCAATTCAAAGCCAGGAGCCAGGAACTTCCTCCAGGTCTCCCACACTGGCACAAGGTCCCAAGGATTTGGGCCATTCATGACCGCTTTCTCAGGCTACAAGCAAGGAGTGGGATGGGAAGTGGAGCCACAGGGATTGGAAACTGTGCCCATATGGGATCCTAGCATGTTTGAGGTAAGGACTTTAGCCGCCAGGTACAGCACTGGGCCCAGACCATTATTCTATTAATGGTGCAATACTTGAGGGCTGAGTTTGAGGTTATAACAACTTCTCTATACTGTCTTCACTCCGTACCTTCATTACCTTGATTCCAATATGCATTTTTCTTCAAATGCATCTGTGCATGTTAGTTAAGTATCTCCAAATTTATTTTTCATGAAAAATGCTCTCAACTTCTGCATACAATGTTTTATTCTCAGTATCACCGTTTTAGTACCACCATTCTTCTCCAGAAAGTAAGCAGAATCTGTGATGTCTTCCTTGACCTTAGCTTTGATGTTCAATTAATCATAAAGTTAAACTGAGACTGCCTATTAAATATATACCAAGTCAATCATTTTTCAATGCATCTTCTCTGTCATCACAGTTGAAGCCAGTCCTTTTGGAACTTCTGCAGCAACTTGCATTCACCTGCAGCATCAGTGATGTGCACACAGTATCCTGAGTGGTCTCTGACAGTATAAATCTGTTACTGCATAGTACCTGATGCTTCTTCTTGCCTCATTTTGCCATGAAAAACAAGCTCTTTAGTACGACCTCAGAACTCTCCTTGACCTTATCTTACTCTCCTCCAATCTCCTCTTATTTAATATCCCACATCCCTGGCCCCTGAGCTATAGTGGTCTGTATTTTTCTATGTAGTCAAGACGCCATGCTCGTCCCAGACGTCAATAATTTCTATTTGTTTTCCTGCTGTTACTGAAATATATTCCTGACTCTTCTTTGCAAAAATAGTTGTTATTACCACTAATATCTCGGCTTAGATATCAGTTCTTCAAAGAGGTCATTATTAGCCAGTCTTTGAAGCGACCCTACATCCACGCTAGGCATTCCTACACAGTGTCCTGTGTTCTTCAATACCAATAGTGAAAAGTTGATTAATTTTCTTTGTTCTTGCTTACCACCATCACCATCACCCATTCTTTCACATTCACCCAAAACACATGCAACCATGGAACTGTTTTTGCTTTCTTTGTGTCACAGTTAAAAGTATATTTCAAGATTTTTCCAGCCTTCACTTTCTCCTCATTTAGGGAAAGTATAAAAGTTTTTGGCAGCAGAGTGAGCAGGTATTGTGCACTTCCTCCTTATTTTCTTTGGGTCTCGTGTGTGTAATGGAAGAATCTTCTCTGTTTTGCATCTCGTTAGGCATACTGACACTAAGATGTATAGCATTGCCTGTCACCACCCTGAGGTGAGCTGCTTTGAATCAGAAAATGATGGTTACATAATGGCCATTGTATCCCTGGTACAGTGAACTGTACTTTAGAAATACATAGTGAATATAATAAAAATAATATGGCTACTATGTTCAAGATGATATGTGTAACCAGTGGACTAACAAATGAACACTTTTTTTTTCTTTGCAGTTTGTCAAGGGGTAATTGAACTACATGATTATTTTTTTCGCTGTTTTAAGGAAGGGGGAACATTATTTTTAACTGAGGAAGCTTTTGAAAACTTTAGGGCTTCAGTTTTTAAAAAGCAAGGATTTTGACTGTGGTAGATATGGGATGCTAATTGCAATTTTGTCCACACAGGTGATGGGTGTTTCATACAATGTAGTTTTTTAAACGGCAGGCTCATCAGCATGGACCTTGTAAAATGGGCTTAGGCCTCTGTGGTCTGGACACGTGTGAGTTAATGCAGCTTAACCTTGAGATACAGAGTCATGGAACATTCCAGTGTTTCAGGAGACTAAATAAGGATCAGCTTTTAGATATTTTTGATCTGCAGAGCAATTTTATAGCTCCAGTAGATTTGTTTTCAGGCAGATTCACAGAGTAGGGCTTTAGGCTGCCACATGGGCTTAATTCCATAATTGCTGCAGTGTATCAGTGAGGTTCAATTTTAGTTAATGCATACCTCAGAATGCAATGTTAGGTGAGGTACCCAAATCACAGCATTTTGTTCTCATGCCTGAATGAGACTACTGAAGCCATTCAGGTGAGTCCCTTTAAGCCAAAAGGGCAGTTTCCTATTCCCAAACATACATGAATGAAAATGGGGGTAGCACCAAACCCGAGTATGGGGGTGCTCCCATTGGAAAAAAAAAGGAAGAAGCGGTGCTGGTGTAACAGGGCTGTCAGACTGCCTGAATAAGAACCGGTTCTGTCTCCAGGAAATGCTTCTCTGAAGGCTCTGGGATACAGTCTCCATGTTTTCAGGGATTTTTTTAAAAAATGAGTCTTTGCCCTATATCTTAGAGAAACAGTTTGTGTTGGTAGCTGAAGAGCTTTTTCAGTAGATTTGCAAGAAGCAGATGTTATGGTTCACAGATGCGTATTCATTGGGTTTTCTCTGGCCCTTTTAATTCAAGCTGGACAACTTGGAATTCTCAGGGGTATTCTTCATAATTAGTTATTATCCAGCTCTTTAGATAAGACACTACACAATCCTCAATATTTTTGTTTACTGGTGTATGTCACATGCTGTGTGAAGAAATCTTCATGGCTCAGGCATTTGTGGTTGTTTAGCAAGAGGCAATACCTTGAATCTTTGTAAGATCTTAACTAGGTGCCCATATCCTTGGTATGGTCTCTCAACTGGGAAGACATTTTAACTGGCAACACTCTGGATTTCAACTTTGCCCTAAACACTCTATTCTTAGGATAAGAATGATTTACCATCTGGGGAGGTTGAGAAGGAAAACAAATTTAATTTCATAACTTGGCAAGCACTACATGAAAATTTTCTTTGGAACTTAAAACTTCAACATTTTGTGATTGTAGTTTATTATTTAATTGCAACACTTCATCAAGGTTGCAAAGAAAACCAAGTAATGTTCTGAGCATTCTGCCTAGAAACTTTATTAGCATAGACACAATTTGAATAGATTTTTTTTTCTACACTCAAAGACAACAACATTGTTCTTACTGATTATCCTTCAGATAATTATTCCTAAAATCAGAAAGGAACTTTTGTTGCCTTCCCAACTTCCAACTCTTCCAACTCTAGTCCATCCCAAAGTCTATTGCTTTAGGATTTGCTTTTGTAGCATTTTATTCAATTAATTCACATGTCATTCTCTGTTTAGCATTAACTTATTTATCACAAATTGAGTGAATAGATTTTATGGAATTGTCTGCATTGGATGAGGTAATTCAAGTTAAGTAGTAAGACCGCTTTCTCTATTGGAAGAAAGTTAGCTTTTGTTCACTATATATCTCTTTTCAACTTAATTAGGAACCAAAATGTTTATGTTAGTCTTCTCAAATCTCACTTTTACAACTCATTGTACCAAGTGCATTTGAAAAAAATGCTCAAAAAATCGTAGTCTCTCAACAACAAAAGACATATTTGGAAAAATTGAAAGGAAATAAACATTTATTTTAATTGGTTTTTTTCTGAAATATTTGGAATACCTTCCTATTTGCCAGATAAATGAATTCTGAGTACAGAATAAAAAAGTAAAGACTATCTAGACATAAGAATATCTGCAAGCGGATGTGACACCCTTCCCAACTCTGTGTGGTGTTACTCAAGAACTAAAGAGCATGTTTCTAAAGCTGTATAACCTGCTATATAAAACAAATTACATTGTCTACAACACAGAAACATTGGAGCATTTATACGAATCTCTGCCTATAACATCTTGTAACTTGTAGTCAATCAAACGTTATGCTTTAGATTAAGAACTATAGCTCAAAATCAAGGCAAAAAATGATGCTCATCAGAGTTTCCATTGCTTCTCTTGTGGTTACTTCAAATGCAAATTATTGCTATAAATGTAACAATAAAATCAGGAATATATGTACACATTTATGCATACATACAATTGTGTGTCTATCAAATGTTCAAAGTAAAGCGAATATCTGGTTCTGACAACAGATCAACAGTTGGAATAGAAAGCATACACTATATAGGCTTGAATTGATACGTGCTAGTTTGAATGAGAATCTCTATTCTTATATACACTGAATGCATATCATTGCTAAAACTTACTCGTGATTATAATTAGTTTTTATCTGAATATTTACTTGCTATGGCTCTGCACATCTTTATATTCACACAATTTAGGAGTAAAACTTTTACTTCCCTTTCTTCTATGACTATATGAATAATCAGACAGAATTTTGAGAAGGCTCCAAACTTTTCATCCACTTTATAAAACAGCCATCGTAATCTCCTCTTGAGGGATGTGCCTTCTGGATATAAAGTGTATCTAGTCCTTGATACATCTCATTATATGCAATTAATATCTCTTACTGGATTGACTTCCTCATTAAATGAAATGATTTGGGGGCTGGGCATGATCAGATCAGGTAGAAACTTTTAAAGCAGGAGATATTCCTTTCCCAGTATTTTAGAAATTCTCCTTCTGAGAATGAAGCAGAAGATACAAAAGCCTGAACAATTCCAAGGATATGAAAACTTTGCTTTCAAGATACCAAAAGCTGTGGAACATTCAGTGCCTCAACTGGCTAATCTACCTGCAAGCACTGCCATCCCATACACGCATCATTTTGTATCTCAAATGTTCCACTTCCCATCAGGCTCTGATTCCTTGCCCTAATTCCGGCTACAAACCCCACCTTTCTACCAGAATTTCAAGTGACTGAGTTGCTACCACCAATGTAGAATAGCTGGATTGAATCCCCAATACCCAAAACCTCAACCTACTCCAATCAGGCCATTGAATACATGTAGGTTGTCAAACTGAAGAGTTTCTCTCTCCCTTTCCAATAAATAAAACAAAAAATTAGTGATGCGGGTGTTTGGAACAAATACATTATCAGTTGAAAATCTTGAGGTTAGAGGAAACTGCTTCTTACAAAAAATCAAAAACAGGCCCTGGAGTGGTAGCCTAGTGGCTAAATCCTCACCCTACATGCTCCAGGATCCCTGTGGGCATTGACTCATATCATGGCTGCTCCACTTTCCACCTAACTTCCTGCTTGTGGCCTGGAAAGCAGTTGAACATTGCCCAAAGCCTTGGAACCTTGCATCCATATGGGAAACCAGGAAGAAGCTCCTGGCTTCAGATCAGCTCGGTTTTGGCTTTTATGACCACTTGTGGAGTGAATCAGTGAATGGAAGATCTTTCTCCCTGTCTCTCCTTCTCTCCATAATTCTGAATTTCCAATAAAAATAAATAAATATTTTTTTCATTTTTATGGAGAATGAAGTTAAAAGATAAATTTATTAAAAAAAGAAAGAATAAAAAACAGACTACATTGTTGGCCATAGGAAATAAACAAGAGGCCAAGCCATGAAGGGCTTTGCAACTTCTGCGAGAAACCCCGGACTTTAACCCAGTGACTCAGAGGTCAGGGTATATAAGATATTTCTGTTGGAGGTGAAAATTGTATATACTTGTGTAGCTAGCTATGATTTGATTGCATTGTATCATTGAGTTTCCAAAGTAGTTGTGGAGACTTCTTGAATTATTTTCCCAAGGAGTTGTTTTGAAACAACACCTTCCAGTAAATTTTTAAAGTATATTTTATTGTTAAAAAAAAAATGCCATAGCACTCACAGCCATACTGTCTTATGGGGAGTCGCCCCAACTAGGCTGCAGATCCCATTGATTTGCATGAGGGCCAAGTATAAAGTGGGCAGAATCTGGTTGGGCTACAATACCCAGTGGTTCACGTGGAAGACAGGGCTGGAAACAGAACTAACCCAGCAACTGACACGACCTGCACGTGCATAAGTTGATTGGAGCGACGGACTGTGCCGGAACTTGTACTGGCATGCATACCCAAGAATGAGGTCTGGGATCACCCCAGACAAAGTTTCTTTGGAGATTCCTCCAACAGAACAGCTGCTCTCAGAACCCCAACCATGAAGAGACTGTGTCAGACAGTGGATTCTGAAGAGAATTCATTGCACTTGGAGCAGCGAGATTGACAGCAATTCAGACCTGTTGAACTATCAAAACTGCAAGAGCAGGACCCTCGGAGCATGCCTCACGTTGGGGACCTGGAATGGGTGGAAGGCTGGGTGCGGCTTCTCCCTTTGTTTCTCCCCTGACCCAGTTACAAGGGAAAAAATGACAACAGTAGTGTGAAAACAATGGTTTTACCCACTTTCCTGAAGCCCTTGACCCTGATCAACTAAATAAGATTATTTTTTAAAAATGACTAAAAAAATAGTACAATGTATCATTATTTAAAAAAAAATGTAGAAAGGAACAGGAATTTTTCAAAAGTAACTTACGTTCTTTTTAGCAATCCAATCCTCAAACTTTTGCTCCCACATAAAGGAGCCGAATTATTCCCATCTAGACCTCATACACTTTTAGTAGTGCTTAATATAATTTCTTTTTTTTAAAAAAAGATTTGTTTATTTTTATTACAAAGTCAAATATACAGAGAGGAGGAGAGACAGAGAGGAAGATCTTCGGTCTGATGATTTGCTCCCCAAGTGACCCCAATGGCTGGTGCTGCACCGATCTGAAGCCAGGATCCAGGAACATCGTCCAGGTCTCCCACGCAGGTGCAGGGTCCCAAGGCTCTGGGCCGTCCTCGACTGCTTTCCCAGGCCACAAGCAGGGAGCTGGATGGGAAGTGGAGCTGCTGGGATTAGAACCAGAGCCCATATGGGATTCCAGCATGTTCAAGGCGAGGACTTTAGCCACTAGGCCACGCCGCCGGGCCAGTTTAATACAATTTTTATTAACCAAACTCATTCATGCTCTAACGAAAAGTGTTAGAAGATCACAGAAGTTAGTCCAGAGTGGTGACTTTTTTTCTAGTACGATTGCAAAAGCTGCCCATCATTGTCTTCATTTTCTGATGTTCTGACTACACTGTTCAGAACTCCTAAACAATGTAAAGTGATCACTCAGGCTCATTTATCACATACAAAAGGTATCAAATAGTAGTTTTATTCCTGAGTAAATTCTCTTCCATTATTACTTCCAATTTGTATAGAATTTAGCATTGAACTCTTTCATGTCTTCTTACCCTTCAGTTTTAGCCACATAAGTTTGGGCTTACCTGTTTCCTCCATATAAACACATGATAAGTAACAACTTTACTGAATAGCATTAATCGTTTATTTCAGAATAATCACTTTACAGTTTTAACTATTTGAGTTGCCCAAGGTATTGTCCCAAAATTTTGAATGTAACATAAAACATGAAAAATGTAATAGCTGCATTAATAGCATGACTTAGAGTGCTACTGGAATTATTGAATAAATATTTGTAGATGATAGCAGACTCTGGCGCTATTGACTCAAGTCGAAGGTGTGCAGAGTATTAATATTAGGAAAGTCAATGAATGCATGCTTAGATCACACAGCACTTCAAATCCCAAAAATCACTTCCCTCATTTCAGTTTTAAATGGCCAAATCTCCTACGCCAATATTTCTATCCTATACATGGTGGATTCTTCAGCCTTAGAGGTTTAAGATTCATCAGCATATCTTTTACTTTCCTCAATTATACTTAATTTCCTATCGTGATAGTACTGTATTTCTTACATTTAAATCATTAATCTGCAGATTTTGCTTTGAATGTACAAAGTGACATTAAGACACACATTAATCACATATTTAGGGCAGTAAGCTAACTTATTTGAATTCTTTTAGAGGTGATTAATAATCACAGCTGAAATGTATTGCATTTCCCAGAATTTCACTGATCCTTTAGACAGATTAATCCGTACTTACCTGCTAAGCAAATGATTTGAGGAGAGAACACAAATTCTAAATCTGCCGGAGAATGCACCTACTGGTGAACTTGGTATCATGTGAAAGATCTTCAAAGACTGCATAACATGCACATTATTTAAAAGCAAATTTTAAAATTGATTAAATATATCAAGGGACAGAAATTCCAGCCACAATGCCATATTAAATATACAATTCACTGGGTTTTCCGTGATGACTTTTCCATTACCTGAAGAGAAAGGAATTTAAAAATATTTTTAAGATTGCCTGTTGCCATGAAGCCTTCCAGTTTCCTGATCCCTAGGTACCTAGGCAAACACATTACAGGTAATGAGATCTAGTTTTCTGTCCATAAAAGGATTTATATGCATGGAGGTGAGTCAGGATACATGCACTGCATGTGTACATTATCTATGCGCATATAGAGATGTGCATATATGCATACATTGGTATTCTGTGCATAGGTGTAATCTATATTTGTATATGTGTATGTGCAAATACATATATGCATATATATACACATAAATACGTGTGTATATATTTATATACATATGAGGACTTCAAACTATGGAGGTATAAATAAGTATATACTAACTTTCATGCAATAAAAAGCATTCAACATTTTCATACAGCAGGAATTCAATGATTTGAACAACTATTGCTGCTTCGCAGAATTGGCATTATCATAAAGCTCCAGCTGGGAGCCCAAACTGGGAACCAAAACAGGGGACTCTGTGCTAACTATTTTAAATGTCCGAAGACTGTTATTACTATTACTATGTTTATTTTAAATAATTTTAACTAATTGAGAGTGGCAGAGTTTGCAAGGCAGAGATCTTTCATCTCCTGATTCACTCCCCAAGTACGCCCGTGGACCAGGCGAGCAGGAGGGACCAGAAACACCCTCTGAGCCTCCCACATGTGTGGCAGGAGTCCCAAGCACATCTGCAGGGGGCTGGTGTGGAAGCAGACCAGCTGGGACTCAAATCAGTACTCTGAGGATTTAACAACTGGTCTGCAATCACATCCTCGGTTTCTTGCTTTAAAGAGTGATTCAAAAACAATATTACACATTATGTTCAATCACGTTTTATTATGGAGAAAATTCCGTATTCATCATGTGGTCTGTTTTAGGTAGTAGTTCACTTTCATAGGAAATAAACCTGTTGCTAAAAGTCCCTTTCAAGGGAGAGCAGGCTTTTATTATATCAGGTTAGGCTGCTGCCACATCCCATTTGGACACCAGTTCCAATCCCAGCACTTCCACTTCTGCTCCACCTCTCTGCTGACACATATGACAAAGCACCAAATAGCCCAAGTACTGGGCCCCTGCCATTCCCTTGGGAGAGTCAGACATCTATGGATTCCGGACTTGAGCAAAGCCCCGCCTTCAGTGTGGCAGTAACTGGGGGAGTGATCCAGTGGAAAGAATTTTTTTCTGTCTTCATCTCCAATTGTAACTTTGCCTTTCAGTCGAATAACTAAATCTTGTAAAAATAGTCCTTTCTGATGCAATTGCAGCGGGTTTAGGGTGTGGTTAACATTCTGTATTTATATCCACGAAGACATTTTGTTTTTTTTGGGATTCGCCTTTAAGTTTTCATACATATCCAAAGTATTGACCCTGATTCATTTTGATTCAAACCTATCATGCTGGCCTACAGTCTCTGTTTATTTTTTAGCTTTGAACATATATCTTAAAGGTAATATCATCCACAAATTTTTCTACAGAATTCTTATATTGGATTTTGCTTCATTTCCATTACCAGATATGATCAGGTATTCTTGGAATTCCGTAGTCATGTACATCTCAGCTCCGGTGGATCATTTATTTAATTGAAAAAAGGATCATAAAATAGAAGTATGAGAATTAATCACTTTCCGCAATAGTTAAATGAAATTAATAAATAAATAGTTCCATGAAATAAGGTTAGGTGACCAGTGAAGTGGTGCAAAGCCACAGACTGGCAAAGCATCATGCAAAATATGTGCGCAGATGGACTTTACTGGAAATTGCAATATGTTTTTCTCACAAAGTCGGGTGAAAATAGTCTAGCACATCTTTAATCAATGTCTGCTTTCTTAAATGTAATTCTCTAATCTTTCAGAGAACATACTATAATCTAAGGAAACACAAGACGCTCTGATGCATCCCCCTGAATAATATTTCTATTACAAAGAAAATGCCAAAGAAAAATTATCACCATTTCTATAATCTAGAAGGGAAGCACTCTCCATTTCACATAAAATAAAATTGAAATTGAACAAAGACGCTAACTCAGAATGTCATACATTCTATTGGAATCTGTTTTAAATCATCTTACATTATTAACAGAGGCCCCTTCCCCCAAGGTGTTATCACCCATATATGTTTTAAATACATATCTTTCCTTGTTCTTATATACATTATGATACTCAAAAAGTTACTGTGTTTTGTCCCTGTTAAAAAAGAGAGTTGACATTCCAGGCAGCCTGCTACACTGTGGGGTAACAGTTGTGGAGAATGAACGAGTTAACATTACATACAAATGGTGGATTTAACCACTTGACCAAGTAAATATTTGTTTTTGCCTTTGAGTGGATTCCTATTAGAAGACACGATAAATGTTAGATTTTTACATTTCAATATAAATGTGCACTGTGTCGCAGTCAGGTAGGCATGATCTAAAGGTTAGACCCTACCAGTCCAAGGCTCCGTGAATAACCCCCAGTGCCGGAAAGCACATGAGCAAGGAAACGGAGATATTGAGAAGTGGCAAGAAAAGTAATTTCTGGTGATGGAGGAAAAATATAAGTTGGGAAAAACCATGAAATATTTATGGATTTTGCACATTTCATTCTAATAAGAATGCAAATAATGTGACTGCTTTCAACTCACACAGTACTGACATTTACCAAATAGAATTCTGTTATTTGACCTTCTTCTGTAAATATTGACATTACACTCACATTTTTAATAGATTTCAGTCTGTTTTACTGCAGTTGAATGTTTCCACCGGGAATGTTATTAGTTATTATGGCTGAAAATGCACCTGCACCAGCTGTGCGGCTAAGCATAAAGGAGGCATAAGCCAGAATCCCAGAGTCTCTTAACAGACCTTGGCTGCATTACTGCTCTCCTTCCAACATCCATCCTGAAACAGGCAGGAAGAAACTTCTGCCAATGTTTCATTTCCATAGAAATGAGGACCTGAGTTATTCCCCTGTTTTTCTTCAGGACTGTATCTGATATCCTGTTTTGTACATTCTCACCCTTATCATTTTCCCATTAGCTGGAGACAGCCTTGTGTTGCATTAGTGAAACTCATCGGAAAAAAATTGGAGGAAATCAACTGTATCATAGGAACACAGATCTTAGGAAAAAAGATCAATACAGGCAACTTAATGTAAAAACACAAAGGCACAGAAAGAATGGAAAAAGGGTGGACCTTCATATGTTGTTTGAAATTCCAGAGCTATTAACACAAATTGCATTACTGAAACATTCAGAGATCAGAAAATGTTTTCTAAAGAAATGTCATATTCATGTGTATCTCTTTCAGAAGTTTTAATTGTGTGATTTGTGTGGAGAGAGACTGTCGGAGATAGGTAGCTGACCCAAAAACATCATTTCTTTCAGGAGCTTAAGTTGATGCAAATCTTTCTTGTGCATCAACTTAAATAAGTGTACCTTTCAAAATCTAATTCCTATATGTCTGAAGGCTGCTTATGCATGCAAATAGGATTTTACTGTACCCTCCAAAATGGGCCTATTTGGGATGCTGTGTGCTCACCAAATGTTCACTTTTACTATGATTATATATTCATTAAATAGATGCTGTAAAGAATACAGATATTCCTCAGTCTCCTGTGACTGGCCCAACTTTGATATTTTGACACTTGTATAGGTTGACAAAAATGCACACTTTATTTTTCTAACAATCAGAGAATACATACACACATACATTTTTGTTTGTTCTGATTGCAAGCTTTCAGTATGTCACTTAGTTTTTCTTATTGTTTTCTTTAAGCAGTATATCCATTACTGCTAACAGACATACCTAGAAGTTAGCTAGAAGTTCCTGATTGGAGAAAGCTAAATTTCATGACAAGTAACTGCACACGCCAGGGCATGTGTTGAAAACAGTCCTTAAGACATTGGATTCCGGCCATCGAATTTAGGAGATGCAGGTTCAGTTCTGGCCTCCTGATTTGGAACCAGCCCAGCCAGTTGCTATAAGCTTCAGGGAAATAAGTCAAAGGGTGTGGTCTTCTTCCCATCCCTCTCTTTTTCTGCCTAACTTTGTGTTTCTCTGTATTTCAGCCTCTTAAATAAATCAGTATATCAGTAAAAAGCCAACCACACAACTTTTTAAGTTCAAGTTTTAGCTAGAAAAACACATAATAGTGGCTTGGAACCACCTACTCCTCCCCCCCCCCCCCAAGATAGCTGAATAGGGTTAAGATGTGAGGATTTTGACAATAAGGAGAAACAGGATAGCGGAGAAGCACTAGGGGAGATTTGGAAAAAAGTTTATAGTGGAAATTCTGCAGAATGAAATAACAAGGACGGTACAAACATGTGGCTATAAGCAGAAGCATCACTGCTGATTTCCACACGTGGGAATGGGTGGACACACCAGCTTTGAGCATGAGATGAGGAGAGGACTACGTAGCCTGTGCTACTGGCAATACTGCTTGAGGAAGAATCTTTGAGTCTAACACTGATTTTGAATGTGCCCTGAAGTCCAAGGTTACCCTTCACCTATTAGGGGATTTTCCTAAAGGATTAAATCCAATGCCTCCATTATTTGGGGTCTTACCTAGAAAGTTGATAGGGATTGAGGTGTCCACTTATGATTGTAAGACATTCACCTCTCTAGACTCTATCACAGCACCCAGACCTAAACTGCCAAGGTTGTTCAATAATAAGAAGCTTAATGTGCGACAATCTCTGCTCTCTTCCTGGATAGAGTGGGTCCATGGTTCATGGTGCTGAGAGTGGATCCCCAAATCCCTGTGACAGATGGAAGATTGCATGGGATGACAATAGGAATTTGGTTGCTGAACAATACATTGGGTTGTAGCTGTGCCTTTAGGTAATCCCTTCATCTGAGGCTCAGAGGACCCTGAGTGCCTGAGGCAGGTTTCTGCAGTGTTCATTGCTCACACAAATCCTTTGTATGATTCATGCACATGCATGTGTGGGAATTGATTAACTTGACCAAGAGGAGGTGAGATTGTAATCATGTCAAACCATGTGATCATGTTCTCATCCTCCTGACAAAAAGATCTGCTATGTCAGACTTGGGTGGCAGTGTGGATTCATGCCACACAAATGAGCCCTGGCAGGAGCTCTGCAGACTCATCTAGCACAGGAGTTTGGAAGTGCTGAAGGAGCAGGCACTCCATAAAGTCACTAGGACATGTTTCAAAGATAAAAGCTATCAGAGCAAGAAACCAACAAGTGCTTCCAAATACCTAAGGATAAATACGTAACTACAGGAGAAACACATGACGCCCCCAGAGTACAACAGCACTTCAAGTTTAAAATGTGAGGAGAAATAGAAAGCTGAAATGTCTGAAAAGGAATCCAAAGGAAAAATTAAATATTACTCAAATGCACATGCAAAATGCAAAAGCTCGTATTAGGCATGGATGAAAAATGTCTCCATAGGATAGAGATAAGGAATAAATATCAAGCCAAATATTAGAAATAAAAAATTCAATGGATGGACTAATGGCTGTTTTTGAAGGGCCATAATATTGTAATAAGATAGGGTACATCAGTGGGGGAAGGAATTTGGGGAGGAATTGTGGGGAGGGCAAATTTCAGAGCCTATGAAACTTTATTCTAAAATAAATAAATAATAAAAATGAAATATTCTGAAAGACAAAAATTAAATCAATATAGCAAAAGAAAAAATAAAAGAGAAGATAAACATTTTCGAGCTAGAGCACAAATCCATAGAAAAACCTCAGATAAAAAATTAGAAAAATGGGATGCTATTAAATAATTAAACATATGTGTCACAGGAGTTACTGACGGTGGGAAGAGAGTGGAACAGAGGCCTGGAGAGGAAATGCTTCTGATATGTTGCAATTATTATAGACTAGAAAAGCACGCAGGAATGACTTGGACATCTTGTTACATGATTTTTTTTTTTTAGCCCTTGTTTATACTCCTACAGAATTCTGACATTCCTCATTTTTATATGTTGAATAATATGGTGTGGTTGCTTCCAGCACACATATAGTTTTTGAATTATAGTGTTAGTGGTGTATTAAGTTGGACTTTAGAGTAGCTTAAAATTATGCATTTGAGGGCCCAGTACAATAGCTTAGTGGTTAAAGTCCTCGCCTTGCATCTGCTAGAATCCTGTATTTCCAACATGCTCCACTTCCCAACCAGATCCCTTTGTGGCCTAGGAAAGCAGTTTAGCAGGGTCCAAAGCCTTGGGACCCTGCAACCACATGGGAGACCCAGAGGAAGCTCCTGGCTCCTGGTATCAGAATGGCTCAGCTCCCACTACTGCGGCTACTTGGGGTGTGAATCAGCAGGTGGAAGATCTTTCTGTACGCCTCTCCTCTCTGTAAATCTAACCTGCCTTTCCAGTAAACATAACTATCTTTTTAAAATTATGTACTTTCAAAAAGGTTAATAAAGATTAAAAAGGGATAGAAACAGAGGAACTGAGACAGGAAGACATGATGAATGAAAATATGAATATGCTATGTAATGCACAGAATCTGTTCACTTTATATTAACAAATATATCAATCTAAAAAAACAAGTGAGCCTTATGTTTAACTTGACTAAAGAATTATTATTTAAAAAGCACATAGTAATGACTGAGCCATAAAATAATTTCATCACTAGCAATATTATTTTCCATACCACATCATCAGCATCAGGATTGAAACTCTGGATGGTTGAAAAATATATGTAGTTGTAAAAATTAGGAAAATGATTTTTTCTAGTAAACACACTAATATTCTTCCCAATTAGGTACACACATGCCTATGTGCCTTTGACGTTTTATAAGAAGTGGAAAGAAGACAAGCCGTCGAACTTTCCTAAATTATCTCTAAATACCCAGTGTTGTCCACATGGCACACATCCCTGTGTCTCCATCTGCCCACAGGGAATGCTCAGTCTCTCCAGAGCTTTCTACGTCTCCATCTTCTATGTTTGTACGTGAAAGAAGAACAACTGTACCGTAAAAAGAGCACTTACTCTAGAGTCAAACACACACGAGTCCCGTTACACGCACTACTAATTAACTGTGTGATTTAGATCAAATTTCATTAAAACTCCTGTCTTGAGTTTCTTCATCCTTAATCTGAGCGTGATACTCCTCCAGAGAGCTCTAAGAATTAAAGGCAATGTTTCCAAATGCCTCTCTGTTGCAGTGATGTGTGAGCGTCCATTGTAGTGCTTATTCTCCATGACTTAACTGCATGAAGTAACTTTGATTGAGGATGTGGATGAGTCAGTGTAACTTTTGTGAGACCTGGTCGCTACTTAGATCTGCTCATTGAGTCACATGCCTTTTCTTTTCTTATTCACCACCACTTAGCATTGGCCAAACATACTATTTACAAACTAATTGACCTATGGAATGAAATTAGTATTATTTACTAAACATATTCACTAAGATACCAAATAAAAGTGGTAGTAATTGAAAGATAAAATATTTCAGCATTACAACAAATAAGAGACAAAATTGTACAGGCTTTCCTAATCAATTATTTAACAACTCTTCAGATTACATTCTTTAAAGAAAAACATGCAGGGCCCAGCAGCGTGGCCTAGCAGCTAAAGTCCTCGCCTTGAACGCCCCGGGATCCCATATGGGTGCCGGTTCTAATCCCGGCAGCTCCACTTTCCATCCAGCTCCCTGCTTGTGGCCTGGGAAAGCAGTCGAGGACGAGGACAGCCCAAAGCCTTGGGACCCTGCACCCACGTGAGAGACCCAGAAGAGGCTCTTGGCTCCTGGCTTCGGATTAGCATGGCTCTGGCTGTTGCGCCCAGTTGGGCAGTGAATCATCAGAGGCAAGATCTTCCTCTCTGTCTCTCCTCCTCTATGTATATCTGACTTTCCAATAAATAAATGATTCCTTAAAAAAAAAAAAAGAAAAACATGCAATAATGAGTGAGAAATTCTGATTAATTTATCTTTGATTGAGGCCAAACTTCATATATTCTGGATAAGTGTGAGAGTTAACTTCATGAATATAATCCAGCATGAAAAGTTGCAATTGAAAGTCTATCGATTTTTATAATCTTAAATGAAGGAAAATATCACCAAGTAAAAAACAAATGACTCTTAAATTAATGTGTGTATAGCCACTGCCTATATCCACTCGTGAATTCCCTTGTCCAAACAACATTCCTATTACCCAGAACCCGTGCTGATAACCCATGTTGTTAATAGAAGCAGAGGCAAAGAGCATAATTAGAATAGAAACGTATCAAGCCCAGACAACCACAGTATATAAAATATCCCTTGTAGTATACACAAATATCTTAATAAATGTGTTATGCTAACTTAATAGCCAACGTGAACAAAGCACAAACTAGATTTCTCAACCAGAATAAAATACTCAAGCCTTCTAAAAATTAAAATGAACCTGAATAAAACAAAAGATTTCATCCAGTCTACTTTTTGTAATTTTTGTTATTATTTTCATAGTGGCAAAACCTAAAATTATAGGAAAACTGTCCTCAAGCGCAGATTGAATAATCTCCATCATTTGCACAAAACCTAGGAACTTCCTATTCTGTGTCTGTAGAAAATTGCGTGTGTAATGATTTCTCTAAAGTAATTATTTCTAAAACTATATGCTATTTCATAGTAATTTTTGCTACACTTGCAATATAATTATAAACAGCTGCTTTTTTTGTACCAAAAGCCTATGTAATGGTCATCTTTATAGAATTACAGAACTATTGTGTTCTGACATTAGGCTTCATTTAGTTCAAACCAAAATACATATGACAACTCATTTGCCATCATAAGAACCATAATACCAAGAGCAAATATGTGCTAGCTAATTTATTTAGGGAATCAGCCTATATAAAATATTGCACAAAGCATTATAAAAGATCTATTTTTCCTGATTATCCTATCAATATCAATGTAGTCTTATTATCTATTAATCAAATGGAAGCACTGAACCTTTGAGAAGAATTCTATCACATGTCATAGTCAATAAATGAAGCTTATTGAGCTCAATTACTTGATGGCTCAGTTGGGTCAAGATCCAGGGTCCCACATGGGAGCCAGTTTGCTTCCTGTCTGCTCCACTTCCAATGGAGGGTGGCCCAGAGGCTTGGGACCCTTGCCCTCATGTGTGAGAGCAGGTGAAAGCTCCTGACCTTTGAGTTCAGAAAGGCTCAGTCGCAGCCATTTGGGGAGTGAACGAGCAGATGGAAGTTCTTTCTGTCTCACTTACTTTCTGAAAAAAATGCCTTTCCAATAAAAAATAAAGAAATCTTTTAAAAACTAAATACATGGAGCAAATAGATTTCAAACATGCACTGGATTGAGATAGTAGGAAGTAAGAATATAGAAATTTTTATTGGGATGGAAGATTTACACCGAAAAGGAGAGACAGAAAGATCTGCTGGTTCCTTCTCCAAAGGACTGCAACATTTGGAGCTGAGCCGATCTAATGCCAGCAGGAGCCCCTTCCATGTCTCCCATATTTGGTACAGGGTCCCAGTGTTTTTGAGCCTTCCTCCATCTATTTCCCAGGCCAATAACAGAGAGCTGAATTACAAATGATGTAGCCAGTTCATGAACAGGAGCCCATATTGGATCTCAGCACTTGCAGGAGGAGGATTAGCCAATTGTGTCATTGCGTCGGGCCCATGTGGTGTAGTTTTATTGGCAGATGGCCACATCATCTTTTAAGAGATAAAATGTGTAGTTGAAATCCAAAATGTTAAGTGAGCATGCTTCTGTGTCTGCAAGACAGAGAAGCCTACTTTAGAGCTCATGAAGTTAGAAGTGGTATTGAAACTAGAGTTCTCTATCAGAGGAAGAAATCAATGACTTCGTATATTATTTATCCATTACTAAATCACAAGTTACCCAAAACTTAGAAGTTTAACATCACAGACACATAGTATCTCACAATATTCCTACATCATAAGTCAGACCATGGCTCTGCTGAATCCAAAGCTCTGGGTTGTGAAACACACTTACTACCAAGGTGCCTGTTTGATAAATTATTTCTTCAGTTTCATGTCATCTTTCTTATTCACATGAATGTTGGTACATGCCAATTTCTATGGTTGAGTGACTTAAATTCTCATTTTAATGGTTATCCTCAGCATCCAGGGGACAAATTTGAGACTTGCTTTGTGGCCCTCTCACAACATGTGTCTTACTTCCTTAAGGCTATAAAAGAGTCTCATTCAAGTCCAGTTAAACAGGATCATTTGTTATGGAACCTGGTCTGCAGAGCAAGTATCCTATCCCATCACTCATCCATAGTCTACTGGCTAGAAGAAGTTACACATTTTGTCTACATTGAAGAAGGGGGTGATTACACAGGTCATGATTCATGGGGAGTGTCACCCTGAATGTATTTTTTTTTAGATTCCCCAAATATATTGTTATCCAAATAAAACAGGACAATTCAGTGCCCTTAGATAAAATTTGTCATAAATAATAGAATTTCTTTCTAAAGGTAAATAACAATTAGAGGATTGAGTAGCTCACAATGGAAGAAGAGCCCTGTGAGAGTTACAATGAAGTAGGCAACGGTGCTTCCCATCTTTTCAGTGTGCCATCCTTGGCATTGGAACATGATGGTGAATTCTATTCATTCACTTTAAGCTTTGTGTACAGACATCAAGTATGAACAGATGTGATATCTTCACTCATTCTTGAAAATTCCCTAATGGATTTCGAAGATAGCATTGCCCAAGAAACAAAGGAACGTGGGAAAGCATGTGACATTATCTATGTTTAGCTCTAGAGGGAAATGTCTCCTAAAATAAGGATTGTGGGGTCATGACTATTGAATATGCATAGCACACACCATCTACCCACGTACAATTTGGTCTATGCAGAATCTATAAGCAGACTCTTTCTAAAAGACTCTGATCTTCACCTGTCAAAGGAAACATCTGTTTTATTTCAATTTGACTGATTCTAACAGAGAAATCTGATCTTATCTTTTACATAATCATTCTCTTGAAAGAAAGGAGATAGTTCCCATCTTTTCTCCAAAATTACCGGAAACAGTTTTCTCAAGATTTTAAAGCACCTCACAATTGGAAAGCCTGATAACCAGTTACACATTAGATCTCATTTTCAGTATGTTCTTTGAAAGGGACCGTTTACATTTCCCATCCTCCAATGGATTTCTGTGTAAGGTGGCAGCATTTGCTTGTTTAAAATGATGATTTGGCTTGGGACATACATCATTCCTTTCTATTATACACACTTTAAAGAAAAATATCACTTGAAATCCCCAAATAAGGCAATGGAATAGCTATAATTCAATAGGGTTGATGATTTTAATTGACATTTGGCACATCTGAAATACTCAAAATTGGAATTTCAAATTACTTGACCATGTTCCTACATCATGAAAATTACTTCAAAAGACTTTCAGACCCTAATACACTTAGGGTCCATTTACAGGCTTTCTGTAAGCAAGTCATTTCCCTAAATATCTAATAAAAGTTTTCTGTCTTCACCCATTGTATGTCTGGCAATGACAAAGGAAATACAAGGATGCCAAATGATTTTTTTATGCGAATTGGATGTTTCAGAAATTCTGTTCTTCCTTTTATAGTACCGTTTGCAAGCTGCTATTGCTTGTTTTCACAAAACAAGTCTCACCTGTGACAACAAAAATAAGAACAATTTAGAAATCATCATAACTAAATATGTAAAAGCATGAATAATTGAAGCAATTATTACAGAAAGTATTACAAATGTTAATCAAAATAATAACTTTTTATATTGAGCAACAAGTGGATTGAATATATCTTATCCGTCAAAAAACCTTCTATATCATTTATTCACAACTACAGCCTTCTCACAAAGTGAAGTTCTTATATTTGTTTAGTTGCTGTTTATTTCATCTCAATTGACTCTGCTTGTTTCCAGTAGCATACTTAGGCCAAATTTGTGCACAGCACTGTGAGCCCCTGCTTGCAAATGCTGGCATTCCATCTCAAAGCACAAGTTTGAATTCTATTTTCTCTCTCTCTTCCTGATTCAGCTCCCTGCTAATGAACTGTACACAGTAGAAAATGGCCCAAGTGAACGGGCACCTGCCAGCCTTGCAGAAGGCCCAATGGTGGAAGTCTATGCATATGCTTGGCTGTAGAAGACCCAATGACGTTCCATGCTTCCAGTTGACCCAGAAGAAACTCCTGGCTCCTCGTCTGGAGCAGCTGTGACAAAACCAGAACCCAGATGAGATAGCAGTGTCACAGGTGGCAGCCATCATAATGCTGGCCTCCTTGGATTGTACTCCTGATTCCTTGCTCTCACTCTCATCTAACCATTGTGTGCATTTTGGAAGTGAACCAGCAGATGGAAACACTCTCCTGCTGTCAGTCTTCCTCTTAAATAAATTAAACTTTCCAAAAGTTACTTCACAAAGATCATAAATATTCAAGATACACAACATGTGTGATAATTATGATCAACTGTTATATATATGAAATCCTCGAATTTGTTCTTTTATAACTGAAAATCTATGTCTTTTAGTGAATACAATCCTATTTCACTCACCCTGAGCTCCTGGCAAAGGCTGTTGTACTCTTTACTCCTTGTTTCTACACATTTATAACATTTAGATTCCATATAGAGCTGAGATCATACAGCACATCCTTCCTGAATTTGGCTTATCTCACTTAGCATTATGTTCTCAGGGTTCACTCACGTTATAATAAATATACCTACAAATTTTTGTATTTTCTATTTATTACAGTGTATCAGATAAATCATAATATTTATGTTGGAGGCCTCATTTATTTCACAATGCATAGCTATTTCTACTTGCTGACTGAGTTAAGAAAATGGAATATTATCAAACCACAAAAGAGGATGAAATTCTGCATGCAACTGAAAATCAATATATTTTCTATAATGGTTGCACCAGTTTACATTGCTCCCAATAATGTATAACCTTTTTCATTTCTCCACGAGTTCACCAACACTTGCTCTCTCTTGATTTTTTATGATGGTCCTTCTTAGTGTATGAGTGACGCTGCGTTGTATGAATGCTTAAATGCATGTTCATTGCTTTTCATTTATATTTAAAGTCAGAAAGAGAATGGGATGAATAAGGCCATATGAGGACAAACTCTCAACAAAGAATACCTCGAGAAGTTAAATGCAGGAAGTGAACCTGATAAAGTCCTTGCAAGACAAGCAAGAACTGAAGAAATGGATAAAATAGAGATGTGTAACACATAAAGGAAATGTTGTCTTCTAACAATATAAGCAAAATTAACAAATCATTATATAAATTAAGAAAAAAAACAGAACACCCAAATAAGTATAATCAGGATAAACTATAATGCATAAAACAGGATAAAAGAGAATATTGGGGGACTGTTAGGAAAAATTCTATGCTGATATATTGAAATATTTTGAAGAAATGAGTTTATTAGTATACATGTATAGCAACCTAAATTTATCCATTAGAACATAAAATGACTGAATAGATCAATTAGATCAATAAAAAGTAACCAGATTGGTCAGTAATGAAAGAACACTGTTGAATTTTTTACCAAAGATATACCAAGTGTTATTCAACCATTACAAAGAACTGAAATGGAGGGGTCCTCTCAAAGTTATTCTACCTAGCCAATATTAACATGATAACAAAATCAGGGGGAAAAAAAACACATTAAAAAACCTCACACAATCATTAAGTGAAATTTATCCCAGGAATGAAAAGATATTTTAATATACAAAAATCAGTAAGTATGGTACATCGCATCAATAAAGCTAAGAGAACAAACTTGCAAACATTTTAAAAGACAAAAACAATTATTAAATAAAAGTTTTCATGTATTTGTTATAACAGCTCTGAAAACTATATATGCAAAAGGTATTTGCATCACAGCATATGCAATGTATGACAAACCTACAGCTGGCACCACACTAATGAGGAAACATTGAATATCATCTCCTCAATGATAAGCAGCAAGACAAAGACGCCTGTTATTAATAGCCATTGTTACCATCAACACGCTGGCAAAAGCCTTGACTGCAGCGCTTAGACAAAACAGGAAATAAATTTTATCTAAGTTGAAAAGAAAGTGGCCAGATTATCCCTGTTCACAACTAATCTCATTAATACACAGAAAAAAAAAAAACTAAAACAACTTCTATGCATTGTTAGAGATGAATCAAGGCAGAATTTATAGATTCAGCATAAAATGCCTAGCAACTTTTCACAAACCAATTACAAAACTGATGAGAAGGAATTTGAGAGTCTAATCCAATTCCCAAAATCCACAACTAGAACATTTACTTTGGAGTAAATTTACAAAAGCTATTTGTAATGGCCACAACAGCACTTCCTTTTTTTCTTTTTTCATTTTCATTTTGAATTTTATGGTACAAATTCTATAGATTCTGGGATTTCCCCCCCACCACCAATTCCCATCCCCGACTGATTTTTCCCATATTGTTACAAATAATATAGTCCTTCATAAGTAGTTATAATTCCATGATTCTGTTATTTAAGTGTGCCCCGATATTGCCAGTACAAAATAACATCAGACAGTCCATCATCCCATTGTTTAGCCGTGTCCAACTGTTTCACTGGGATTTCAACCTTGAATTGGAAGTACGGATGCATGTTGTATTGCGTCTTCACATCTGGATATGGTAGTCTCTATTACTCTATCACCATACATTTCAATTTGCATGATGGTTTCCTTATATTAGAGAGATCACCTGGTATTTGCCTTCTTCAGATTGACACATTTCACTGAGCATAATGGTCTCTGGTTGGGACTATCTAGTGGCAAATGGTAAAATTTCATTTTAATACTCCTGGATGCACCATACTTTGTTTAACCATCCCTCTTTGGCTGGCCATCTGGATTGTTTCCATGTCTTTGCTATTGTAGATTCTGCTGCTGTAAACATAGGATTACAAATCCCCTTCTCATATACAGTTTTCCTTTCCTTTGGGTGTATTCCTAGGAGTGGGACAGGTGGGTCATATGGCAGGTTTATTTGCAATTCTCTGAGACCTCTCTATACTGATTTCAATAGTAATTGCACTAGCCTACACTCCCACGAGCAGTGAAGAAGGGTTCCTTTCTCCCCACATCCACACCAGCAGGTATTGTTAGTAAAATTCTGAATGTAGGCCAAACTCACTGGAGTCAGGTGGTACCACATTGTAATTTCCATTTTTCCCTCCCTTACAGCTAGGGAGGCTGAGCATCTTTTCATATGTCTGTTAGCCATTTGGGTCTGTTCTTTTGAAAATTTTGTACTCATTTCCTTTAAGACATAATAGTATTTATAAAGCAAAGAAGAAATGGATAAGATAAAAAAGGGAAGACAATTTAAGTAAATAAATTGACAGAATACTTTCTAAATATTCACATTATACAAAGGGTCATATAAATTTCATGAAATTCCTTTCATGAATCAATATATGTGCTGCCATTATAAAAAAGCTGATTAATACAACAGTTATGACACAAGTGACCAGTATTCAACTGAATACTGAATCAAACCCATGCTAAAGTTCAGGGAAAACCATACAAAATTCAGAAATATTGAGTCACTATCCAGTATAACACAATAAGTGCCTGAGCCTGAATTTGATCTCAGGAGTGTGTGAGATCATAGGATAATCGTTGCACACTTAGAGACTGCCATTATAGATTAAAACTCCAAATGTCAGATGGTAAAAGACTAAGTTTACACCATTATTATCTCTGCAAATGAATGTAGAAAATGTGAAATAAATCAGATGTAGAATGACAAATATTATGTGTTCTTCATATGTGGAAGTTAATGAATTCACTCCAGTTACAATAGAGGCTGGCATGGATAGATAAGGATAGGAGGATTTAAATAATGGGTACCAACTAAGAGTTGGGTCAAAGGAATAAATTGTAGTGTATAGGGTTGACTACAGTTCACAATAAGCTAGTAGGAATTCTATGAGCAAGTAAAAGAATGGAAATCCAATGTATCATTCATACAGTGGTGTCGGATAAGGGAACCTCTCTATTATCCTGACTTGAGCTTTGTACATGCGTATTGCATTGTTGCACTGCAGCCGATAAATATATATGGCTCTTTTAAATGAAAGTGATTTTTAATGGAGACCTTTTTAATTTTAAAAGTTCATTTCTTTTTTTAAAGATTTTAATGATAAAGACAATCTTGCCTCAAAGTGTACTCAGAATTTTTGAAAATTTGTTTAATTATAGCTGTGGAAGAATTACAAAATCTATACTTTGCCCCAACAACTGAGGGAATAGATGTGAAGAAACTTTGCATATCTGCAATGAGATACATCCAGCACAACTGAGCTCCTGGTGAACACAATGTCCTTGCTATTTCCCTTGACCTTCCCCAGATGGACAACATCAGCTCTAACAATTTTGCCTTGGAAATCCTGTTTGTTTTTTGTTTGAGAGGAAATAACATATTGTTACATCTTCTCCAACAGTGTCATTATTATTAAATCAATGATGCCATTTTCCATTAAAAGGGTTCCATGAGAGCAAAACAATCTCATAAATAAAGCAGACCCAGCTCATCTGGTGAATGATTCTTACACATCCAATCACACCAGATGCTTTAAAGGAAGGTAACACAGCACAGGACTGCAGTGTTATTTTGACCAGAGTATTTATATCACATTCATTCATCCAGTCCTTTCACTAAACAAATATCATTATTTTGTTAGACTCAGTACAATTAAAAAGACTTCTGCTAATTTAATAATGATTTTTCCAAAAGGAAGTTAAATATTCAAATCAGATCCAAATCACGGAAACAGATCAGGGCTACCTAGAACTAACAAGATTCTCTTTATCTTATCAGACTTGACAGCATGATTCATTACAGCCCAACCAGTTGCTACTGAGAATTTGAGAAGGTGAGCTACTTTACTTTCAAGGAAACACAGAACTTTTCTTCTTGATGAAATGTGTCAGGTTGTAACACTATAGGATAGACTGTGTGACCCGAAGTATAGAGGATCTGTTGATAGAAAACCAATCCAAGAAGACATCGATCAATATAGGAATACCAGCTTTTACTCATGTCAGAGGAGGAGGGAGGGGCAAATGTAGTCTGGAACGCACTGAGACACACATACACACACTCACATATACAGCCACATTCACAGGGCCTCCATCGCCACATAAACACATCCACTACCATGGGCTGAAACCATGTTATACTCTTCAGAGTTAAACTGTGATACAATAATACCAACATGGAGGCATTTTGCTTAGTGCATATGGTTCAAGTTTAATAACTGTAATGCTTTCTATTTTTAATTTTAAAATAAATATTGGTATCACTTAATCCCAGTTAAATTTATATAACTGAAAGCCCTGAAAGCTTAAACTGAATCAAAGACTGCTAGTTTTAAGCATTAACAGTCTTAAATAGTGTTTCTTCCTTTGCCTTATGTAATTATAATCAGTCAAAATTTCTTCATCTACATAGCAAGAATATATTATATTTATTCTATTTTAAAATCTATTCCTGATAAGTTAAATATATGAAATTAGGCATTCAAAAAATCAAATTTTCAGAACTATTCTGGGTACTTTTAGCAATAAGTCAAAAATCTAAATTAATTATCCATTGTTAGTTAACATTTAATGAACAAATTTTGTACTAGGAATTTTACTTAATATGTTACAATGTCTCATAATATGAGATGAGAAGCTTTTTATTTAGGGCATATCATTGTATTTTTTTTAACATATATTCAAGATGCTGTTTAGAAGCACATTCACGTTATGGAATGGTTAAATCCAGCTAATGAACAAATTCCTTAACACAACACAGTTACAATTTTGTTGTTAGAGCATGTAACTATCACCCTTGTATATTCTAAGATGTAGTCTGTATAGCAGGTCTCAAATTCTATCCCTCCCATCTGACCGTACTGGCTGTCCTTGATCATCTTCCCATCACAGCTCAGGCACTAACAGAATTGGCATTGTGTCTACCTTATTGCTGTTACCTTAGTGCTAACATTTTTTTAAAGGTTTATTTATTTTTTATTACAAAATTAGATACACAGAGAGCAGGAGAGACAGAGAGGAAGATCTTCTCTATGATGATTCACTCCTCAAGCGACCGCAACCGCCAGGGCTGCGCCGATCCGAAGCCGGGTACCAGGAACTTCTTTTCAGGTCTCCCATGTGGGTGCAGGGTCCCAAATCCTTGGGCCATCCTCAACTTCTTTCCCAGGCCACAAGCAGGGAGCTGGATGGGAAGTGGAGCTGCCGGGATTAGAACCGGCGCCCGTATGGGATCCCGGTGGGTTCAAGGCGAGGACCTTAACCACTAGACCATGCTGCCAGGCCCACAGTGCTAACATTTTTGAAGAGAAGAAATTATGACATATGATACGTGTTTTCCTTATGGTCTAAGAATTCACCGTACAAGATATTTGTATCCCAAATGGGAGCCGAGAGTTAAAGCCAAATTTCGCTCTCAGTTCCAGGCTGTGCTTGGAGGCAGCAGGTGATGGCTGAGTTGCTGGATTCCTGTTATTAGTGTAAGAGACTGTTTAGTTCTCAGCTTCTGGCTCCTGCTGTCTCCACCTTGGCTGTTGGGGATCCTGGCAGGTGAATCACAGTATGGAAGGTCTCTGTCTCTGTCTTTCACAAATAACTAAATACTTTAATATGGTGGCAATACACCATCACCTCAAGGTGCCAGCCAACCAAAGTACTACTATCTTGAAACTTGCTACTCTTTTATTCCTTGCCCTCTAGTAAGAAAGCTGACATTTGCAAGCCTAGCACCCATCAGTTCATATTCTAAATGCTTGAAATGGCCCAGGGATGGGCCAGGACCAAATCCAGGGATCAGAGAATCAATCCAAGTTTCCTAAATGAGTGACAGCAATTCAATTACTTGACTGGACACCTGCTGTCTCCTGGAGTTCTATCTCAGCTGGAAGCTGGAGACAGCTGCCACAACCAAGGATCAAAATCAGGTACTTGAAGTGGAAGGATGGCATCTTACCCAGCATTTTAAGCTAATTCGAACCATAACGTTGTTTTCATTAGTTTAGCTGATCAGATGTTTTCTATTTACCCATATTTTTATGCTTCCCCTTCTGCTCTATTCTATGGACTATAAAGTTGGCTGCCATTTGTTCCCAGATTGCCCATCTTCCTCATACTAGCATTCTATACGTAAAGTGGCTTAATGAACTCCTTTTCTTTAAAAAAAATTATTTATGGGCCCGGCGCGGTGGCGCAAGTGGTTAAGTCCTCGCCTAGCACGCCCGGGATCCCATACGGGCGCCGGTTCTAATCCCGGCAGCCCCGCTTCCTTTCTAGCTCCCTGCCTGTGGCCTGGGAAAGCAGTGGAGGACGGCCCAAAGCTTTGGGACCCTGCACCCGCGTGGGAGACCCGGAAGAGGCTCCTGGCTTCAGGATCGGCATAGTATTGGCCGTTGCACTCACTTGGGGAGTGAATCATTGGGCGGAAGATCTTCCTCTCTGTCTCTCCTCTCTGTATATCCGCCTTTCCAATTAAAAAAATAATAAAAATAAATCTTTAAAAAATTATTTATTTTTATTAGAAAGACAGATCAAATTTACAAATTGAAGGAAAGACAGAGAGAAAAATCTTCCATGCACTAATTTACTCACATGGCCATAATGGCATAGCTGAGCCAATTGGAAGCCAGGAGCCAGGTGCTTCTTCGAGGTCTTCCATGTGGGTGCAGGGTTCCAAGCGTTGGCCATCCGCTACTATTTCCTACACCATAAGCAAGGAACTGAATGGGTCATGGTGCTGCTGGATATGAACTGGTGTCCACACAAGATCCTGGGATCCTCAAGGTAAGGATTTAGTCATTGCATTGTGCCTGACCTAATAAAACAATCTTATATGGGCTTCTTTTAAGGTTCAGTTGACATTATAGCGCCCATCAAAACACAGACAAAGTTTGCATTTTTGAAAAATTAGTGGGAAGGACCCAGATAACACTTATAAAATGAATTTTGCATTTTGGACACAGTAAAATCTAAAATTTAGAATAACTGATAGAGGGCCCTTGTGATAACCTTGTGGCTGAAGTCTTCACCTTGTATGCTTCACAATCCCGTATAGGCATCGGTTCTTGTCCCAGCTGCTCCACTTCCCTTCTACCTGGTGGCCTGGAAAAGCAGTCAAGGATAGCTCAAGGCCTTGGGACCTTGCACCCCTTGGAAGACCTGGAGGAAGCTCCTGGCTTATGAATTCAGATCAGCTCAGCACCAGCCACTGGGCCATGTGTGGAGTGAACCAGTGAGTGGAAGATCTTTCTCTTTGTCTCTCCCCCTCTCTGTAAATCTGGCTTTCAAATAAAAAAAAAAAATATTAAAAGAATAATTGGTAGAATTTGTGTACCTACAATGCTTAGGAGTTCCTCTAAACCTGAGTGTCAGATGTGACTACACATAGCCTAGAATGTTGAGTGTTGGTTAAGAACCTAGAAGAGAAATGTTCATGATACATAAAACCAAGAGTAAATAAACCAGAGTGTAAATTTATAATAAGCTCCAGAAAGGCTGCTTTTTGTTATGTATGCATAATCAGGAATAGAGTTACAGGATCAAGATTTCATCTATCTCAATCTCCCCAAATATAAATATGAATTGTATTCAACTATTTAAAATTCCTTTTATAGAAAGTGTAAATGCTTGCATTTCAATTCAGTAATTTACTGCACTTACATTATCTGTAGTAAAGGTTTTTCTAGAATTATAAGGAAATAGAGAGTGAAATAGAATTAGGAATGGATTGTGTGTGTGTCTGTGTGTCTGTGTGTCTCTGTGTCTGTGTGTCTGTGTGTCTGTGTGTCTCTGTGTCTGTATCTGTGTATGTATGCGTGTGATAATGCAGATCAATTAAAGAACAGATTGAGGACAGAGCTTGAATCAAAAAAGAAGAGTGAAACATGAATGGAAGAATCACTTCAGAAGTTTCTGGATAATACCAAACATGAATCCCCACAATACTCTCAGAGTAAATTTATAGTATGACTTGCATTATTTTTCATAATCTTGTAAGTTGAAATAATATGCAAAGAGTAGGAAGGATATACTACTTTGATCCACAAAGTGTGGCATCAAATTAAATGTGTTGACCATTATTTACCTGAATATAACACAAGATGAATTTTTCCATGTGATTATTTGCTCAAGGTATCTTCAACCCATAGATTTTTGTCATATATTTGGAAATAAGTGGATATTTTCATAAAAATTATCAGAAGTTATGCTATTTGGCAAAAATTTGAGGGACATCTCTCTATAAAACATTTGATTCAATTATTTTATCAAATCATCTTTTTCTCAAGTGTTTGTCATTGTAATCTTCAGTGAGCAAATTCATCTATAACACGTTAGCTTCAAACTGGATTTTTTAATGAATAATGCCATCTATATTCATTAGTTGTAGCAATGTTTGGGAATGGATTTTCCCCTGAATTTGCTTTATTTTAACCGAAAAATATAGTCTAATAAAGTCACTATCACTTGTCAGAATTACTCTGATTTACGATATGTAGGTTGAGACACTATCTTTTTAAAGATGAATTTCTATATTTTATAAAATAAATGTACATGTCAGCACTACTGTTGAATGCGATCCTATTGTTTCTTACTTAATTATATTTACCAAACTTCAGTTGAGAGCTTGTTATTTTTGCTAAAGAACATATTTCCAGCAATACAAAGGATAATATCAATGATTAACTGTAGATGTATAAAATAAAGATATAATATATTCCAATAATACTGATGAATTGGCACCTTCCTTTATGGAAAAGGATATAGAGATCAATAACAAGAAATGGAAGAATTAAAAGTTGTCCTGTCTGATTCCTGTGAATTCCTCTTTCCGAATGGTACAGCAAGTTTAATTTTAATTCCAAATCTCTACTTTTTATTTATAAACCTATCATTTATTTTTTCTGCATAATGGCTTTAAATATCAAATCTAATTATCTAGATTGTGGGGACATTACGGAAATAGAAGGGAAGCAATATTCATATTGCAGCAGTCTTATCTCTTCCACAAACCAGCAGAGGGTAACTACAATTCTTCTTTTTGTTTACAAAATGAAAATAACACTATTGTCCAAGTTTTAGAGTCATTTTGAACTTGACTTTCTTTAGCTTGTATATTTCTATCTGTGTAACAAGTTTCGTAGTACACACTTAGGAGCGCAGTGATATCCCTTCTGTCCCCATTAAAAAAAAACGAGCTGATTTGGGGCTTTAATTACATCATCCTCACCCACCACCTTCAGCCTGAGCTAATCATGGATGAGAACATGCTATTTTTACTGTTAATTTACATTCGTTCTTATTATGAGTGGTTTTTTTAATTTAAGTATTGTAATCCATTTTCCTATGCTGACACCCTTGTCCTCATCTCTCCATAGTGTTTGTTCAATGGACATTGAATTTTCATTTCTTATTTGGTCATTATTTGCATCATGATTAGTGGTCTTTTTGGGGGGGTGGTGCATGGGAGCTTATTGTGCAGATTTTCACCACTATGTACCTTTGAGTCATGCAGTGGAATAAGAACTATGATTCACCAAGAACTTTTAAAACAGTAGTAAAACTATTGCATCACTCATGGTCCAAGTGCTGCATAGAAAATATCGACCTCTGTCAACATTTTAAAAAGAGCATTTCCCCTATGAAATCCTGCATGTGGAAGGAACACAGATTCACAACCATCTATTCGGTTGTTTATGACTAACCTCTCCGGGAGTAGTGTTCTTCTTACAAGGCAAGACCCCAGAGTGTAAGATACAATTCCATTCCCCAGAGCATCCTATTAAATCCCCCTCCTGTTTGTCCCCCAGAATCATAGAGAAAATAGACCCCTGTCATATTCCCTATTTGCCTCTGCTTGGTTCACCTCCAGCTCTTGGAAGCATATTGGATAAAGAGCTTCAATTCTTATAGTATGATTGAGTATTGGGGAAATTGCATTGTATTTTCGGGAACCGTGGATCTATGCAGACGAAAGATGTATTTTCTGTAATATAAGAAATTCTCAGTCTGAGTCCCTGCTTGGCACAGAAACAGCAGGAAAGCAGCCTTTTTCTCCCACATGGATTGCCAACCTATTTACAACCAACTATTTGAGGTACTGATTTATCCAGAGTGGTTAGTCCTGTTGGACAAACAGTGAAATAATGAGCTGAACAAGAATGCAGAATTTTATATTTTTTCATCCCAAGTGACCTTCAGGGCAAGAAGAAAACACTGGCTCTGGAATCAATGATAAATGCTTATAAATAAATGTTTCTTTTCTTTGCCTGAGCAAGTTGAGTAAAAAGGAAACTTCCATATCCTTCACGCCATCATTACCATCAGACACGGTGCTCATTGTTCAAAATAGAGAATCCTTTAAATTTAAGTCTCTCTCCACAGTTTATCATAGCAGTTTCGAGGTAGAAAGCATTAATACATTCTAAAATATGTTCAAGGTGAAATCAGATCTTTTGTGAAATGAATGTCAGTTCTGCTAGTAAGGGAGCTATAGCCAGACGTTTTCAACCCAGACTTGTAGAGTTGCCTGTATCTGCAAACACACATCAACTCCACCACAGCAAGTTGCTTATCATGACTACAAACAGCTGGTTACACTTCAGAGAAGAAATCCACGTGGCCTAGACTCTAGCAAATGATTCATTACATGAGAATATGAGTCCAGGTGAGAATTGCCAGTCTTTTTGCAATCAAACCTGTCACAATATTCTTTCTACTTCCTATCCTGAGAATGCTGGGCTTTTTGGCAAAAAGTAATGGAACAGCAACACTTTTCCTAGTGAGCCCTTGCATCTGCTCATTTATCTGCTATCCATGGCCCACGCTCTTCTACAGATATGTCTCAGCTGCTACTGTTCCCTTGCACGTCCATAAGGTTTGCTGAGTCGGCATATCAAGGGCATGGTTTCATTACTGGACGGAGGGAATGATAAGTTCTCCAGGGTCAGCATGAACCAACACACAGACATTACTGATTTTTTCAGTGTTCCTCTGGAGCTGAATCACTTAAACTATTGATGACAATGATCACTTTATCCCTTATGTCCGTTTTGTCCCTCCAAAAAACCTGCTCGCATTTTTTTCTGACACACTAAGCTTAAATGGTGTATGAAGAACTCCAAGATTCTTTTTCTACAGCAAATATCTATTTCAAAATACTCTCCTTGAGTTTGACAAATCCTTGCTGCCAAATCTGCTTAAGGGCCTCATGAGATGAAGAACAAATCCCCAAAACCTTTACATGAAATAGGCTAGCAGAGTAGGCAGCTTTGAGTACCTGTCTTAGAAAACTGATTTCTTGAATCAGCACTGTGTCACACGAAACTAAGCTTCCATCTTTGGGTGCCAGTTGATGTACTTACTACTCTGCTTCCCATCCAGCTCCCTGCTTGTGCCGTGAGAAAGCAGTGGTAGATAGTTCAATTCCTTAGGACTCTACTCACATGAAAAACCAGAAGAAGCTTCTGGCTCCTGGATTCATATCGGCTCAGCTCCAGCCATCACGGCCATTTGGGCAGCAGAACAGCAGTTGGAAGTACCTTCTTAAGGCACATTTATACGGTTGACCAGGTAGTGACAAATTCTTTCAATTTTTGCTTACCTCGGAAGGCCTTTGTTTCACCTTTAGAATGAGATCCTTGTTGGTTAGCACATTCGGGGTTCACAGGTATTTTTTTTTTCTTTTAGAACTTGGACTCAATCTGCCCATTGTCTGACGACCTCTAGGATTTCCGATGTGAAACTACATCAATGTGATGGACATTCCTTTAAAGACGACCTGGCATTTATCTCTTGTAAAGCAGGGCATCTGCTTTTCTTGTTTTACTTCTGAAACCTTGACGATAATGTAACTTTGTGAGAATCTTTTCTGATCAAGCCTATTTAGGATTCTGTGTACTTCCTGTCATTGAATATACATATATTTCTCTAGATGTGGGATATTTCCTGTTATTATATCACTGAATAATTCTTCTATGTCATTCTTCTTTTTAACACTTTAAGGAACCCGTAATACTGCTATGTATTTATGGTCGTGTCCCATTGATTCCAAATACAGTCTTCAGTCTTTATAATTTTTTTTGTTAGTTTCTACTGGCTATTTTTAAACTCATGTCTCCTAGATTACATATTCTCCATTTTATATCTATTTTATATCCATTTTATATCACCAAATCTGTTGCTAAGATTTTCAGTGTATTGTTTGTTTGCCTAATCAACTCTGCATTTTTAGTTTGTTTTTTAAATCTATTTCTTTGCCAAATTTCTCATCCATGCCATGTAATGATTTCCCAACTTCATTAAACTGCATGTCTGTGGTTGGAGTAACCTTGCCATTGTTTTTCATTAATTTCCCATTTTTGCATAAACATTAGTGTACTTTTGTACTTATTATTTGGAAACCATACAGCCTTCTTTGTTCTATTTCTTGTGTTTCTATGTTGATTTTTGTGCATCTTAATGGTCTCATGTTTCTATCTCTTTTGGAGAATGTTTTTACTGGATTATTTCTTCCCAGCAGTATGGCTTTGAGGATTCCTGGTACACATGAAGCTTAGCATTGAACCCTGTGGGTGTATGCTAGCTTGGGCCAGGGAGTTCAGGCCGCAATTAGAGGGCAGAACAAGAGTCTGGAATTTAACCCAAGATGGGCATAGTAGAATATTTCTTATTATAGTCACTGACAACAGGCAGGATTTGTGCTGGTCAGTGTTCCCAGCCTAGCTTTTCAATTTGCCAGGGTGAATTAACTGATTCACAGTTGAAGTCCACAAAGCCAGCACCTGTTCCCCTTCTAGGTGTGTGCACCTGAGCCTGCTGTAAGTTTCATCTCTGATGTTAAAGCTACTCTAAACCTCTGCGGTTCCATCAGTTACAGGGTGCATGGGGTTTATGCTCCACACTACATGCTTCCATGGCCATGGTTCCAGCAGCCGCTGACTGCAACATGCCTGCCCATTGTCCCCCACATCAGGCAGAGCTCAGCAGCAAGTTCATTGCAGCAAATTGCAATTGGTGCTTTGATGGAAGGAGGAGAGGCAGGAAATGTGACCTATTTTTGTGTAGTAATCTAACCTCTTAAAACCTGTCATCTTCTCAGGTTAGACTCAAAGCCTAAATGAACCTTGGAATTCTTCTTCTATCAACGCTGTGCAGCTACTTCCTACATTATTTTGGCAAGATACTCTTTCCCAACTGGGAACTAAGAGTTTAGATAAGGTGTTCTTGGCAGCATGGCTGCCTTGCCTGGTCTCTTTCCTGCCTGGTCGAGTTTCCTCTGTGTTTTCTTCTGTGCATTGGCCACTGAAAATTTCTCTCGGTCTCCTAGGAAAATGGTGATTCTTTCGAATTTTTGCTATCTCTATGTGGCTGTGGTCAGTGTGGCTTTTTCACTGCTCAGGTGTCTTGGGTCTCCTGGATTTCATTATTTTCTGAAACATGAAGTAATTCTGGTAAAAATTTCATGAAGTGCCTTCATAACAGAATGGGTGGATGAGTTTTAGACTCACTGTGTCATCCCCACAATAATGCTGGGCAATTTTTATTGAACTCATCATACCTTATTTTTCTTCAAGTGGAGATGAAACTTACACACCTTGAACAGAAAAAAAAATGCTCACAATACTGCAAGCTATATAATGTCAGATTTTAGTAGTAAACTTAAAACACAAAATATTTCAAAGCAATAAATTAATGTTGTCCACATATCATATTAATACAAGTGCTACATGCTAGATTCTTGAGAAACTGATGTAAAAATCGAATACTTAAAGCAGTTATTGTCTTTATCTACAAGCCTATTTTACTTATAGGAAGACACGTGCTCAGAGTTTGCTGACACCTTCTTTCCCATCCACCCCCACACAGTAGTGAAGCCGTCCCCGTGCAGCACTAAACCAAAATGGTCCTGCATTTTTCATTTCATATCAGAGCTTGACATCCTTTTGAATTTATTTTACATACTTGGGGAACGTGAATACAACTTCATGCTTCCATCCTTTCATAAGGCCTTCATTATGGGCATTAAGTGACAGCTGTGAAATTATCTGCCACTTGTCTTACATAAAAGCATGAACATTCCAAATAGACATGTATTCTCTACTTAGGCAAATTTCACCAAATCTTCTTTAATTCAAACGTCTTTAAACACTTCTTTTTATATAGGCTTTAAGTACAGAGAATACGTTCAGTCATTACTGCATATTGAGTGCCTGATGGTTTTTGAAATCTGAGAGGCAATCTACATTTTTCTCACTTGTGTTTTAGTGTAACTAGGTTTGGCAACTTTATATGAGTTCTTGCATGTTAAAAAATATCTCTACCTTCGTTGCATTTCATTGTATATTGTTGTTGTTCTTTAAGTTTTTTAATATTCATTTTGCCATTTAAGTCAAAGTTGTCCAGAAAGAAACACTGGTGAGTCGCAGGATTTGCAATCATGGTGGCTAGTGCCACTTTCTAATGCCCTAGTTTGAGAACAAATATGAAAAAAAAGACAGTTAGTAGGAAAATGATGTTTCCCTCGGGGAAGACTGTCCGGGAAAAAGTAAATTGACATTTCTAGATAAAGGCTTTTGTTCTGTTTTCCGAGAGCTCAAGAAAACCTGATTATATTAGAAGATTAAGACATGGAATTAAAGGATAGCAAATGTTATCAAAAGTCAGTAAAAGCAAAAGCTTTCTACCGAAAGGCGACCGTGCAGACTTTGGCTGTGTTCTCATCATTCTTCAGGTGCTTCTGCTGCTAACTGCAGTAGGCGAAGCGGCACGGTTCTGCACTGTAAAGGAATAGCAAGTCCTCAGCTTTAGTTGGGAGGGCAATACTTTCCTTTCGCATATACTTACCTGTTTCACCAAGTCAATATAGACTTCTGCGTTAAAAGACATGTATGAGACAGATGGTGGAGAGCTTTATGCCAAAAGTGAAGATAGCATGAACTTTTAATGGAACACATTGCTTTTTGATTTTTAAATTTTTAAAAAATTATATTTATTTTAAAGGCACAGAGAGAAATAGATGGAACTCTTGCCTATACCGATTCAGTCCGCAAATGCTTCCAACCGGTGCTGGGTCAAGCCGACTCCAGGAGCCTGGAACTCAGTCTAGGCCTCTACATGGGTGGCAGAAACATGAGCCTTGCATCCGTTTCCTCCTGTGTGCCAGGGCAGGCATCAGCCGAGAGTGGGAATGAACGGCAAAGGCAGTATTTAAAGCCAGGCACCTCCATGGGATGCTGGCATCCTAAACATGCTTTTAACTGCTGTGCCAAAGTGCTGTTGCTATTTGATTTATAGACTTATCTATCAAATACTGAGGCACACTTTAGTCACACTGTGTTATATCTGAGGTCCCTTGTGTTTTTAGACTGTAAAGCTCTGTCTTGGGTAATCTGTACCCCAAGGCAGTGACTGCTGTCTGCCTTCTCACTTCAGGATTGGGTTTCCCTTTGTTTGGCTGGGTATTCGCGTTTACGTTATTTTTTATTGTTTCTATTATTATTGCTCCTATTATTACTGAAAACACTATTACCATTAATTTATGAAAATAAATGGGAAAATCCATTCTAGAGACAAATGAGGAAATACAACTGTGCAGGTAGGATATATGTAACTGCAAAAATACAGTCATTGTTTGTAATCTACATAAATAAGGAATAAAATATTTCACAATATAAAGAGAAATTTAAATGAGATGTGAAATATGATGGGGTGCTGATTAAATTTTTCAAATTCCAACAGAATTGATATGATTCTGATTCCAACAGAATTGATATGATATGATATGATATGATATGATATGATATGATATGATATGATATGATTAGTACTTTTAACTAAGTTAAGAAGCACTTTCTATTCTTTGCATGGGTAATCAAGAAGGCAAGAAAACAGGTGGGTATGAAACAGTGATTAAGACACTGATGAGGAACTCAACATGCAATGGAAGAGTATTCAGTGAGACCTGATTCCTCTGCTTTCATCCCAGCTTCCTGTTAAAGCGCACCAGAGAGACAACAGGCAGTTGTCCAAGTGATTGGGTCCCTGTAGCCCACACGTACAGTACGAACGGACTTTCAGCTCCTGGTTTCAGTCTGGTTCAACTCAGTTGTTGTGACATTTGAGGAGTGAACCACAATGTGCAAAATTCCTCCTGTTCACTTGCTCTGTCTGTACTTGTGTGTGTAAGAGAAAGAGAGAGAAAAAAAGCGACCGTGGCTTTCAAATAAATAAAACTCGAATGCACATGCAAGAAAAGCAAGAATGCACATGCATCCAGTTGTGCATAAACTAAAATTGCAATGTCAATGAAGTAATCACAAGATGTGGTTAAGAACTTGCATTTTCTAACACATTGGTCACTCAATAGCATGTCAATTAACTCCATAATGTTGTAAATTGTTGTTGAGGAAATACTGTGGCTTTTCAGTGAGGGGATAATATTATACCAACTCTACTTCCAGACCAGGGATAGTTTCCCAAGGAAACTGTTGAGTTTATCTGGACAGTAATAGGCTGGACTCTACGCATGGTACATGCCCGCAGTGAAGGAATCATGACCGGTTATGATCTGTACTACTGCAACAATGTGGAGGAATCCAGCATGGGGGGAGGGCATGGGTTGGGGTTGGGGGAATCCCAGAGCTTATGAAACTGTGTCTTAAAACAGAATTTAAAAATTGAAAGTTGTAGAATGAGTTCAAAGGAAATTGTTCTGCAATACATGAAGATTAATTCCTCTGTCTTTCACTTGATAACTCTGCTTTTCCAAGAAAAATTTTTAAAATCTTTTTTAAAAAGATAAATGGATTCAAAATAGCGAGTTAGGCAATGACAATATAATTAGAACTAGGAAGCTAAACTGAGAACCCAGAAAGGGAATTGCTAAGTAAAGAAAGTATCAGAGTATGGTTAGTGCTGACCAAGGTTAAAAAGACGACACAAAAAATGTCTCCTGGAGAATTAATTATTTTTCCAGGAAAACATGATTTCCTATCTAAAATCATATATACTGAACACATATAGTTCAACATTTTTAATAATCCAAGTAAAAGAAGGATGGTAAGAGGGGAGAGAAACATGCAAAAAAGAAAGCGTGAAATATCTTATTCTATCACCTTACTTTGGAGATCATTCATTTTCCTAAAAGTTAATTTAAGATTTTAATTTCCTTCTTTTCTCCATCCTCAGAGATATTTCAGCTTGCAAATATTCACAGACAAGATGCTTCTAAGGAAACATGGAAACTTGGGAATAAAACTTGAGACATGTAAGTGGGTCACCGATCCAAATGAAAACTGTAGGGGAGGCCATGAGAAATGCACTCACAATCCATGTCACAGCCAAATCTTGCTCAATAGAAGCAATTATATGGGCCTCATGATTTCTACAATGGGCCAAATGACATAGAAGAAGTCACTTGTATTCCCCCAGAAAAGCTACTCTGGTGTCACTTCCTGAGAAACTTCAAGGATAACGGCACAGCTGGACCAATTGGGCCTAAGAAGTAAAGCAAAGTGAGAGCTCAGTGAAAGCACTTGAACTTGGCATCTCAAAAGTACCAGTCCACAGCTCTTCTGCAAAAATAAATTGATGCCATTAAAATGGCTAGGAACGTCTCCCTTGCTTGAAGCTATTTACGGCCATTCTCCAAGTCCATCCTTAGAATCCACCTCAAAGCCTTGGCCAGAAAGAGAAGACTGAGCACAGCAATTTCAGCAAAGATCAGAAGCTAGTTTGCCACACTTGGGAGTGTAAGTGAACTACTTAAACTCCCCGAAAGCTCACCTTCGGATTGTGTACAAACAGTGAGAAAACCCCAGAGGGAATTTGAGAATGGACAGGAGCTGATTCTACCACCCCAAGGAGGTTAAATCACACTTGGTTCAGTCTCAAGACTCACTCTCACATCGCATGCAAGTAGGAGTCAAACTTTAAATGCTCCTTTCCACCAAGACAGCATCAGTTCTGTCACCACAGGCAGTGACTACCTGACTTCAGCATCAATCCTACAACCATACCCAACCACAGGTAATAATTCCACATCCACGGTCTGCAGTCTGCTTCCTGGTAGAGCTGATGCCATAGTTATGCCTGACTGTGGAGCCTCAGAAGTGGCTCCCCGCTAATTAGAGCAGTGGTCCAGCTTCCTAAAGAAGCAAAAAGCAGACAATGTACGGTCTGATTCTTGACCGGTTGACCCACCCAAGCCCATAGAAGAAAGAGAGATTTATCATCATTGGAGAAGTCCTGGGACATAGATAACTGCAATGATATTTAAGCCAAGAGGAGTTCACTCAGGCACATGATACGCAACCTAGGAAAGATAAAAGACAAGGAAAAATTAGGAGAGCAGTGTAAAACAAGAAATATCTCAAGGGAGCATTTTTCATGAATTTTTGAAGGTCCGAGATCCCTTGTACAATTACTACATGTCGATCAAAAACAAAGTAAGACTTAATGAAACGTAATACATACCAGGGAGTAAAGAAGACACCAGTGCTGGTGGAGACCATGGTGGATCATGTTTTCACCCAAAGGACAACTAACAGGACAGTAGAAAGATCATATGAAGTCTTATTAACTATGTGGAAAGGCTTTTATTCTAGGAGCTTTGGAATTGAAATAAAAAGTGATGTGGTCACTTGTCTCTTAGGAAGTAATGTATCCCGAATTCTGCCATTTAATATAGCTTTTCTTCTGCTTGAGTAAATGTAAATCTACTACAATCTCATATATAATATTTTACTTGCATCATTTGACTTTCTACTATTTTACACCAAATGAGGAAACTCAAAGAAATATAAGATGTAATTTTATTATTAGTTTCTAGCACACTGGCTTTGCCAGAAACATTTAGAGGCCATGAAGTCATTCACTGTGGTCATTCAGCTCTTTCCATCGTCCTTCCGAGAGATGGTGTGCCTGAATGCATTCCTGTAAAGTGTGGATCGAAGAAAGATTGTTGCTGTCTTTCTGCTTCCATGAGAGCGAAAGTTCTGATCTGTCATCTATACCATGAATTGTGGATACCACAGATGCATGTTGATGAAAATTTATTATACCTCCAGACCCTTCAGTCTTCAAGCTTTCTGTGCAGTACTTTGGGCGTGAGAATGGCACTGAGTCATTTGCTTTGCACGCAGAGGTTCGTCATTCCTGCTAACGTTTCCTCATAAATGAAATCATTCATTCTGGGCTTTGTGAGACCTGAGAAACATCATATGGATGTTTCTACTTACTGTATACAGTGTGTGAAAATCTGCTTTGGAATAATGCATACATACAAATCATATTGAACAATTGTATGCTTTTGGAGCTTGTTAGCATGAATCTATATAGCCAATAAAATAGCACTATGAAAGTATTGTTTTAGAGTTCATAACCTTTCATATTTGTAATGCATTTTTGTGTTTTGCTGAAATCACATTAAAATATATGTACTATATCCATGTATCTCAGAAATTTAGTAAATATACTTTCAAGTGTAATGTTACAAAGAGCATGCTATAATTTGCTGCAATATGTATGTTTTATTTTTATGTCTTTGGAATATTAAATCAATTTAATTCATTTTTTGATCTTGTTAGAAAATAAATAGATTCATCAAACTTTCATTGAATTAAGACCTATTACACACTGTTTGTTTTACCAGACAGGCTAAACTAAGTAAATTGAAATCATTCAGAGTACACAAGATTGATTGTCACCCTGAACCATTTAAATATAGTTACTAAAGGAAAATAGTCAGGCAGCCTTGGGTGATATCAAGACTCCAATATGAAACAAATGCTACTGAAAATAAATAGCATTTCTTCTACTGTAAACTCTTAGCCCTTCCTTTTTACCATAAACAGAGCTTTAATTAGCTCCAAACCACTCTCTTCACGTTTATTTAATTACTAATCACAAATTAATGTCATTCCAAACACTCAGACTGTTGAGTTTATGCAGTCATTAATTTGATTGTATTTATCTCCTTAAATATATATTAAGGATTTATCTCAAATCATTTACTTAATAAAAAATTCAAATATTGTTATGCTTAATAATGTGTCAAATATTAATAAAAAATATTGCATTTTTTGTAAGCAAGCAGAGACTCAGGTGGTGGGAAAATAATGATTGCCACACATCCCACTGTTATTCCTTCACTGAGAATTAGCAGGCTATTCTCTCCCTTACCACTTCTCTGCTACTGTTGGCAGCTTAGGAGCCTGGAATAGAAAAATAAGCAAGAAGCTACACACATATGTTCACATACACACACACTCTATTGTATATACACCTATGTATACAAAAAACCTCTTCAACAAGTGTTCGTTGTTATTAACTGTATTTAGCTATACTAATGTATTATCTACCAATCATATACCGTACAAATATGTAATTTTAAGCCCTTGTTACCTCTAAAGTCTTATGCACCTGAACATCTGATATATAATAGGTCGTGTGAATTAAGTATTAATCCCAAACATCCACTTTGAAAGAGTGTTAGGCACCTATGATAAATTATATTCTTCCTCTTTGAACATTTGTTAGTGCTCACTAACAATACTTAAAGAAATGATTGTAAAATGATTGTAAAACCCAACAAATATTGCTAAATTTTCCTAATTTTTCACAAAGAAAGTACTCTCTGGAATCAATGTGCTATTGATTCTTTTGGATGATTTTCCAATGTACAGACTGCAAAAATAATGCTTTACTCTACTTATGTGTCTACTTATGTGTCAAAATGTCTACTTATGTGTAGATGTTGCCATTACAAAAAGGACACAAGTCAGTGCACTCTAGTGTTCATTACACCTCTGAATATAAAAAATTTTATGCGTCAATATCAAGCTATAATCATGGTTAAATACCAAAATGGCAAATTTTAATTCCTTAAAAAGCAATCATACACAAATATCATTCAAAAATTGATTATACTCATCTCATCAAGTAAATATAAAAGAAAAAATGTTGTTAGCCTGTTTTATGCTGCTGGAACACAATGCTAAAGACTAAGTGATTCAAACGGAAAATGAATTCACTAGCACCTAGATTTGGGACCCAGGAGGTCACTAACCCCGGGGACCTCAGTTCAGAGAGACTTCTCCCCGCATCATTCCATGGTAGAAGTTGTAAGGCCAAACAGTATGCCCAAAAAAGAGAAAGAGAGAGTCAAGTTAATTTATAACAAACTCACTCTTGGGGGCAGTGCTTTGGCTCAACTGTGTAATCCTCCTCCTCCAAACACCAGCATCCCATATGGGCATCAATTCAGCTCCAGCTGCTCAGTTCCCATCCAGCCCCTGCTGATAACATAAAAAAAGCAGTGAAGGATGGGCCAAAGCCTTGGGTTCCTGCATCCACATAAGAGACTCAGAAAAAGCTCCTCCTGGCCTCCTGGTTTGGATCAGCTCAGTCCTGGCTGTTGCAGTCATTCTGGGAGGTGAACCAGCAGATGGAAGACATTGGTCTCATCTCTCTGTAGATCTGCCTCTTCAGTAAAATAAATAATTTATTTAATATTTGTTCATTTATTTTATTGGACAGTAAGAATTAGAGAGAGAAGGACAGACAGAGAAGGATCTTCCATCTTCTGCTTCACTCCCCAAGTTGCCACAAAAGCCTGAGTCGATTTGAAGCCAGAAGCATCTTCAGGGTCTCCTACATGGGTGCAGGGTCCCCAGGCCTTGGGTTGTCCTCCACTACCACATGCAGGGAGCTGGATGGAAAGTGCAGCAGCCAGGACACAAAACCAGTGCCCATATGGCATCCTGGCATGCAAGACAATGACTTTTACCACTGGGCTACTGCTCCAGGTGCAAAAATAAATAAATATTTTTAAAAGAAATTTTCACTCTATGACATTGACATTAGTTCTATTTCTGAGGGTGAAACGATCCTGACCTTAATGTCCTCTAAAATATTTTGCTTCCAAACATCTTTGTGTTCTGTTTTCAGGCCATGAACATTGGTACATGTGTTTAGACTATGCATTTTACCCATGACCCCCTCTCCAAATCTGTGTCTTTCTCATGTGGTAATTGCATGCATTGTATACCAGTAGTCCAGAAACATTAACTTGTTCCAGCATCAATTCCAACGTCAACTCAGGCACTCACTGAAAGCAAACACAGATGACGCTCAAGACGCTTAATCCTGAGGCAAATTTGTTTCTTGTTGTGAGTTCTGCCCCAAAATATTAACACTTTGTGAGTTTCTAAATTATAAAAATGTAACAGTCATAGAATAGGAAGAAATTGGCAAATTCACACTCAACAGAGGAAAGAATATTAAACCTTAGAACATCAGAATATTTCACTCCATGTGCTGCCTCCTGGATAAGTTGAGAAAGGGATTGGCCGGTCAATACCTGCAGCCCTAAAGTTTTCTGGAATCCTGTATGCTGCGTGGCTTTCGTGGGCTGAGCCTGATATTCGGAGCTTCCCTGTCTGGAACTGCAACCCGGTGTCTCTACAATTCTGGGATTTCAATATCTGTGAAATTCGTTCAAGTTCACTGTCGCATCACCTTGCTGAACAGAATCCAGCTTCTTCTGTCTGAGTTCACATAAATCCCACCATTACGTCTTTTCTTCTTCCCACTTCAGTTTCTTTTCCCCATGAGGCTATTTTATTCTTCACATGATCTGGCTGCCAATTTTCAAAAATTTAAACAATCTTCTATGCTTTATTCAAAACTGAATGTTGGGCCTGGCAGTGTGGCCTAGCAGCTAAAGTCCTCGCTTTGAATGAGCCGGGGTCCCAAATGGACGCTGGTTCTTATCCTGGCAGCCCCACTTCCCATCCAGCTCCCTGCTTGTGGCCTGGGAAAGCAGTCAAGGACGGCCCAAAGCTTTGGGATCCTGGGCCCGTGTGGGATACCTGGAAGAGGTTCCTGGATCCTGGCTTCGGATCAGCATAGCATCGGCCATTGTGCTCACTTGAGGAGTGAATCATCAGTCAGAAAATCTTCCTCTCTGTCTCTCCTCTTCTCTGTATATCTGACTTTCCAATAAATAAATAAATCTTAAAAAGAAACCTGAATGTCTTCACATATCTTTAAATAATTTCTTTTCTGTAGTGTTACACTTTACGTAGATTAAAGCAGTCACCAAGTTGCTTCCGTATTTTGTTCGAAAACGTATTCTGCCAAATATAATTGGCCATGGCTCTTCATGCTGTTTTTCATAAAAACCTTGCATAAGGACACAATTTACCCAGGTTCCTCAAGCCCAAGAGACAGCGTTTACTTCTTTGCTCGTGTCCATCTGATACTTCATCAGGATGACTTTTGCCACTCTTGTTTGTGCTGACATTTTGACACCAATCCTTTAAGAATGTAAGTTTCTATACATCTCATTTTTTGTGAGGTTTCATCAAAAGAATGAGTCACATTCATAACAATGAAGGCTTTTCTAGCCTACTCTCTGAATTCTTCCTAACTTTACCCCTCACTTACATGCAAGGATGTTTCTACATTTTGTGCTATTGTTATAGAAACAGCTTCACTTATCTGTAGAAGTTTTCTGACCTAGTCTGTTTTGTGCTGCTGTGTCAGAAAGCTGAAACAGAGTAATTACAAAGAAGCAGACATTGTTCCTTAACTTTCCAGAATCTAGAAGTCCAGTACCAAGGAGCATGAAGGTAGGAGAGACCTTCATGCTGTGTCATTCCATGACAGAAGGTTGAATGGAAGAGATCTGGAAAAAGAGAGAGGGAGGGAGGAACAGGGGAGGAAAGAAAATAGGACTCAACTTCTGCTTGTAACAAATAGTCCACTGCCTTGATATTAGTTTCAATCCATTCATGAGTGAAAAGTCCTCAGAATTTAATTACTTTTGAACTGCCATACCTCCCAAGACCACCATATTGGTGATTAAATTTTCAACACCTGAATTTGATTGGACATATCTAAATTATGGTGTATACAAGTGATCAAATCCACAGATTATTTGATATGAAGATTTATTGATTTAACATTAGAAGCAGATATTTCAGTAATGAAAAATAGTCTACTTTCTCGACAACATTTCTACAACAATTATCTCACACATACACTTGCATTTTTGCAAAATTTCTTAGTGGACTTAAGGAAGAAGAATAGAGAGCAGACACCTGTTCATAACTTCTTCCACTTTCCATACTCCTGTGTGCAAAATATCCGTCTACACTTCTTTCCACAAACAAGCATTACTCTCAAAAGCTCGAGGTCCAGCTCAGAATCCAAGTTTCCTGGTGAATGAGTTTTATGTTCTGAACAACTATGACTACTCAGTCTATTGACATGAACACTAAGCATAATTTATCAGCACATACCTCCGCCTTTCCCTCCTCCACATATGAAACATGGCATAACATGGTGAAAAGGGGGGAGAAAATCTTTATTCAAAAAGCAAGTAAAAAAAAATGAAACAGAAAATTCCAGAGAGATGGATCCTGAATATATGTCTTTGCTGCACCACCGTTCCTTTCTTCTCCACTATCTACTTTAAAATGATAGACAGTGTAACAGAAATCATTCTTCATACAAGAAATCATTTAAAATATATATTAGTGGGTATTCGTAAATGTGCTCTAGAGCAACAATTGTTTATTCTACTGGTCACATGGCTAACTAGCAGATTCAGTTTGCTGCCACTGTCCAGCCCTGGGTGAAAGGACTGTGCAATACATTGCTAATCCAGGAAATCAAACATGTAAAGTACAGTTTCTGCTGAACTCTAGTTGCTTTTGTGCCCAGAAGACTATAATTTGATCCTTATAGGTCTAAATAATTAGTATAGCAACTATTTTTCTTATTTTTATGACATGAACCTTCTTCCAAATCAATGCATATAGATCTAATTCAAGCTAATCCCTACCATGTATGTGTTTTTTGTATGTGTTGTGATTTACTAAATTGTGCACAGATCATCCCTGGGATTTCGTTGCTCACTCCCCTGACAGAGAACTGGAAGAATAGCAGGAGGAGGAGGAGCAGGAGGAGGGGACAGATGGAGAAGAATTCTTCATGCGGATGCAAAGCTCTGATCTGACTGTGACTACGCTGAGTACTTCGGCCCTGTCCAAATCACCCACTTGAGTCAGAGCACATATGGAGAAATGCAGAGGTAGTGTAAATCGCAGAAATCACCCATAATACCACTTATTTTGACAAGTGGTTCTTCCAAGGGAACCAATTAGAATAAATTAACTCTAAAATAAACCTGTTACTAACTATATGCTTTCAATCACCAGGCAGAATGTTTAGAATAAGCCAATTTGATTTCGGAGTACTTCTGCCAGGAAAACAAATAAATTTAATTGTGGAGTAATTAATCTAATTATTAATATCTGCAAGTGTTTAGACATCATCAAAATACCTATTTTTTGTCCTCTGTCTAGAAAATTATAACATCAGTTAGTGGAGGATGACTGAAATTTTATTCAGGGATGGCAAAGCCATATATCTGAAACATGGACAAGTAATTTAAAACCACATGTAGCATGCTGAAATAAAGCAAGTCAAAATAGAGCTTGCTTAGCACTAACTTTTTAACTCTTTAGTGTACTGTACATTTTTTCAAATTATAAGTTACACATGAGTTCTTTTAAAATGCTTAGAGAGTGTAATTATGTCTTTCAGTCCATCAGCTTTTAGTATTTGTCCTGAGATTATGGACAGCACTGATATTTTTAATTCCTGTTACAAGCTAGTGATAGCACTTAAATAACTGAAAACACCTTGCATTCAAGAAAGAAAAAACTTAGATCACATTCCATCATAGCTCTTCAGTGATTGTGGAGGATAACAGACTACTCTTTGAAATTTTGCATATTATTATAGGTCTTGAGATCAAAGATCTTATCTTCCAGTATTACCAGAGTAGAAATGTCAACTTACTTATTCTCATATCTTGAACACCACACTGTTCTCACATTGTTCTCTCAAAATATCAAATAAGATATTGAAGCAACTGAGTAAGTCCGAAGCTAAGTATAGTAAATACAACATTTATGTTCGAGAAAAATTCAGGGAAATTAAGCAGTACTTTATTATCACAAACAAGAGTTTGGTTTGAGTTTTTATCCATTAATTCTAAAAATGTAAATGCCTGCTATGTGTATTTTAGTCCTTTGATGTATTATGCCATTTCATTCTTGCCACAAACTTACAAGGATTCTGCTTGTACCTAAAATATATAGATTAGGAAACTTTGGCATCGAGTTAAGCAACTTGTCCAAGGTCAACCGCCCTGCATTACATAAAGATAATTGACACCAGGCATGTAGCAGTAACACATATATATAGACCTGTGTTAAAGTTATTTTCATTAGTACTGAATTAGAATGAAAATTTTAGATTTAGAAAGCCTTTAGGTGATTTGATTCAGTGAAGAGTTCAAGAGAAATATCTTGGATTCTTAGTAGAAAGATTCTTTAGAAGCCAAAAATCTGATCATGGAGGCCAGTAGTTTTCTGGAATAATGGCAAAGGGAATGATTTAAGTAAATTAATGTATTAATGTCCCATAGCTACCATTAAAAAATTAGGACTATCTGACCTCTAACTATGTAAATTTATTTCCATGTAAGAACAGAATTCTTATCACCTGGGATGAAACTGAGGTGTCCACAGGACTGGATTCCTCTGAAGACTCTCTGCAAGACCCTGTTGCATCTGTCATGGAATTTTTTGGACTGTGCCTACTTAATTCCTTGGTTCATCGTTCTTTCCTCCAGCTCCACTGCTCCCAGTGCCAGTAAGTCTTTCCCACATCGCCATGTTTCTGAGTCTTCCTTTTCTGTCTCTCCATTCTACCCAGGTAATCTAGGACAAATTTTCATTGCATAATCTACATGCTGTCAGCCTGGATTTTGTTTGCAGTCTTAACTGCTTTCTAATATAACCTAACACAGTCGTAGGTTCCATGCATCATGATGAAAACACCTCTGATTGTCCATCGTGTGGTCTACATAGATTGCAAAACAGAATGGAGAGATGGAGAAATGGAGGGATGTAATTTGACTGTAGAACCAACATGATTTCTAGATGCATAACACATGAAACAGAGGGCAAAACTGTAAAAAGGGACTATTAAATTGATAATCCAACTGAAAACTGGTGCTGTTTACTGAAGGTGAGCAGTTCATTGATTTCACAGATGGAGTTGAAACTGGTGATTAAACACACACACACACACAGAAAAATCTGGCCTGAATTTCTAATTTTATTCTTTCTTTTTAAAATTAATTTATTTGAGAGAGTGGTGGGGAGGTATAGGGAGATACCAAGAGAGGTTCCAGGAACTGCATCTGGGCTTCCACAGAGGTCCAAGGACTCGCATTTGAGATTTCTTCTGCTGTTTTCCAGGAGCACTATGGAAAGTCAGATGAGAGCAGAGCGCCTAGGACTCCAACTAGCACCCTGGCCTGGAGTGTAGGCCTTGAAATCAGTGGTTCAGCTGCTGCGCCTCATAGCCAGTTGCTGTTGCTTTTTAATGTTTTATTCAGCCTTCTAGGCCGCGTGATTAGTAAATGAATAATTTACTGTTGTTCATTTACTTCTTTTTCCAACAGTAGTGTGCGCTTTCTGATATAAATTTTAATTATTTTGTGCAAAAGAGTAATTTAATTTGGAAAAAAGATGCCACCCATCACTCATGTGTGTTGAGAATGAAATATAAAGCTCCACTTTATTTTCCCATTTGTCTCTTTAATAATATAGAGCACACAGCACAACCTGCTGGAAGAAGTACAGGTAATCAAAGAAACAAGTAAGTATTCCTTTTCCTGTAAAGGAAAAATTTTAATTCGCCCTATAAACAGTGACATTTAATTCTACTAAATGAAGCCTACAGAATTTCTGAAATTTATGTTCTCTATAGAAGGAAGTCACTGCTCTGACACTTTCAAATAATGCACTCACTTTCTGTTTAAAACACAATGCATGCGATCTTTCTAGTTCTATTTACTGAACGTTATTGTTACTGCTGATTTATGTGATTATAGAGTGGATTAAAATGTATCTTTGCAAGAATCAATGACTAAAAAGAGGGGAAGGAAGAAGGACAGGAGGGAAGGGAGTTGAGGAGGGTGGGAAATGTGGCTGTCTTCTTAGAACTGTATTTATTGAATACATACAATGCATGTTGTTTATAGAAACACAAACAACATAAACATTACTTGTTACCTGTATTCAAATTCCCTTCCTAACTTTCTTGAAAAAGTAGGTGTGAAAACCTGGAAATATGGGGTAGAAGTCTCCAAAACACAGAAAGTTGTGAAAAGTCAAGTGTAGGTACAAGTCGTACCATGTGAGTAGCATAGCATTCCAACCAGGAAGATGACAGAATGGAATAAATAAAAGTGGGAATACATGTTGCATCATGAAGGACTTTGCCACCAGTTGTGGAAATTCACGAAGCTCCTACTTCAGGTGCACTGAAGAATACTCCCCTATACCTATGTATATATGTGTGCAGGAGGACAAATACAAATGCATTTGGTGATTAACTTTTATCCCTATGACGGTAATTGCTATGTACAAAGCAATATATCAAATGCATTTCAAAACCAGTGTCATCTACTTTTTCTGCAACACTAGGAGGTGATCACAGTTTATAATAACAGAGTCAAAAATAGTGAGAATTGAAGAGCTGGTCTATTAACTGAAGAAGCTGTTACCTAAACCTAAAGCTGTATTAATTTTAGTACTGAAGTTTAAAGTAGGGATTAATGTTTCAGAAAATGAAACATTAGGCCTTTAGAAATAAGCCCTAATAAACAGGTGATACAACCCGTGTCATTAATGAGCTCTGTCTTTCGTCCACAGGGTTTTGAATAGATGAACACTATACTGAGCATTTATACATAAATGTGAATCTGACTATAAATATTATGTATTTATTCAAGATCTGCTCAAACCTTGGGTATCCTCCCCTCCTTCTGAGAGGCACTCCACCTCCTGGCTTTCTCTCAGCAGGTAATTTCCCTTTCCTTTGCCTTTCCCACTCACATGGTCCCTTTGCAAACTAACTTCTCTGTCTGCAAATAATAATAATACTAATAATAGTAATAATACTTTTCAAAATGGAGCAAAATTTACATAAACATCTGCTAATCTAGGTTGCATAAATAAACAATTGTTCAATTACTTAAAAATCCTAACTAAATAAAAACTGACATTAGAAAAATGCTTACAAAGCCTATTATCAAAATCTCTAAAAAGTAGAAGTGTTTACAAATATCTTTAAATGTGCACGGCTGAAGAATGAAAATACTCCTGCAAAATAATCAAGAAAATATCAAATGATTCATCTTATATCAAAAAGTTCAAACATTACCCCACAAACTGCCCAACTTTTATAGAATGAAAGTTATGTGACTCAGTTACTGTATTTTCTATCATGTGTCTAATTCCTAAACATTTAACATAGTGGTTAAGTACTATGTGAAAATGAGTACTAAACTATTAAGCATAAATCCACCATAGAGTCAATGGTACATTTAATAAGTTTAATTGAATAAATCTAATAAAGTTAAGAAATCTAATGTTTTATTCATGAGTTTGATTTTGCATGTGACTTACTAAAATTTTCAAGCACATTATCAAAATAATTTTAATTTTATAATTCAAGAATATAAGAATCAGTTGGAAAAGAAAGCATATTTTTCTTCCAATGGCAATGATAAATGTTATAGGAATGTATCTTTTCATGTTTTAGTTAAGTTACTACATATTGCATTTGTTCTATTTATAACGTATACATAAATTTACTTAAATGCTTCAAATAATGTAGCACATCGAGTGGCTGAAAGTAAGATTTTATTTGCATAATATTTAATTACTCACTTTCATTTTAATAGAACACTGTCATTATGATAAAATACAGCCTTCTTGATAATAATGAGATAAAGCAATAAAAATAATAAATGTAATGGTTGATGAGCATAGATTAATGAATAAGATAGCATAATGCTTCCAGGTGAGAATTAACAATTTAGGCACATAATTCATATGAAAAGAGGAAAAAAGCTAGCAATCACCTATGTAATTTGGAGAAAGTGACTGGATCAGCATTTGGGTTCTCATTGGTCAGCTTTTTTTAATGACAGCCAGGCTAGATGTGCCAAAACTACATTTGGGCATCAAAGTGGCTTTTTTTTCCCATGGAAATGTCATCAGCACTGGCCCTCGTTTTATATAGGTTTGGCTTTCAGGAAGCAAAGGATAATTCAAGCAAATCTCGAAAGGATCTCCCACCGTGCCGTGTCTCAGGACAGTTCCTCCGCCTATGAGGCCAAGGTACTGGAACAGAGCCCATCTCACCCACGTTAACACAGTACACATTCCCAACCCTCTCAGGTACAGCACCTCTTACAGCAGTCTCCTTTATATTAAAAAATGCATTTTCAGTGAATTAAATGCTTGGGACCAAATTATATTCTGTGGCTCCAGGGGAGTAATGCCTACTCATCAAGCTCACTCACCCTGGATTTTAACTCCAAAGAGTTAGAATAGGAATTTGGCCTGCAGTCATGCATTCTCTTGCCTTAGAGGACTCTAAACTTTCCTGGGATTTGATAATTGGAAAATCCTATTGTCCCAATTTTCGCTTCTTATAACATATGTTGGCTAATGTCTAAGTCTTCCTCCTTCATTTGCCTTAACGTGTATTCTTGAGTCCTTTGGCACTTCATCTTCGCTGCAGCATTACTGATTTTTTTCAAAAGCAAACATTCTTTTTCTTTTTTTTTCTTTTGTTCATATGTTGTAATGAACTCAAATAGAAACCAAAAAGAAATGCTTGAGTTGCTACCTTCTTTCAGTAAACAACCTATTGCAGATAGAGTTGTCTCTGTGTGTGTGTTACATGTGTAGCAGACAGATTTTGTTTTTCCAAAACACTTGAGCTTTGAATAAAAAAGTATTTTTTGTTTGATTACTTAAAGTGAATTCTATGTCTTTGCGTGTTGCACCCAAGCAAGCCAATTCAGAGGATTGCCTTGTGCTGATTAAGTTTTGGAAGTCCTTCACGAAGAGTGGGCGCAGTATCCTAGCGGCTAATGTCCTCGCCTTGAACGCGCCAGGATCCCACATAGGCGCTGGTTCTAATCCTGGCAACCCCACTTCCCATCCAACTCCCTGCCTGTGGCCTGAGAAAGCAGTTGAGGCTGGCCCAAAGCCTTGGGATCCTGCAGCCATGTGGGAGACCAGGAGGAGGTCTCCAGATCCTGGCTTTGGATCAGAGCAGCTCCGGCTGCTGCGGCTGCTTGAGCAGTGAATCAGGACAGATCTTTCTTCTCTGTCTCTTCTCCTCTCTGTATATATGAATTTGCAATAAAAATAATAATAATAAATCTTTAGAAAAACAAAAAAGTGTGGGCTCATGCCCTGAAGAATTTTGGATCCCGAACTACAGAATGGCGGGATTCTAAAAAAGGCAAACACCACAAACTGGGTGGGTTCAGTGGAACTGAGCTATAACTGAGCTAAAGGTTGCCAAGTTAAATACTAACTTTGAAGGCTTTGTAACTGTATCAGGTGAAACTTATTTTTCTCCCAGTCATGTTTGAGCAACCTAAGCAGGAATTTGAACATTCTTGCCAATCAGGATAGGTTCTCTCACCTGGTTACAATCACACAGGTTTCCAAAAGGGGAGGCTACATCTCCTTAGATGCAGCCCAGTTTAACATGGGGGGTCCCACATTTCAAGCCGACTATTTCATGTGAATCTCATAATAGCAATTCAATTGATACCTGATGAATAATTAAACTGAGGAGACAAGAAAGCATGGAACTCATTGAAAATGTTTGTTGACTGCTTCAACATATTTTTTTAAAGTGTAATAACTCCTGGACATCCTTCTCTATTAGAAACAACATATGATGAAAGCAAAATTATAGAGAATTATGAAAATGAAATTGTGTCATAGGCATCAATTCTTAATTTTCTGTGGCTTTTTAGATTGTATTGTTTTTGTCTCTGAATAGGCCATCCTGCTCATAATCTAAAAAAGTAGGTAGCCATCTTATTCTATAGATCAATTAGCTGTGAATTCAACCTACTCGGCATCAGTTTGTGAGAAGTGCTGATAGTGTTCTAATCATTTGGGATATATCAATGAGCCAAAAAAGAATTTTTCATATGTGCAGAGCTGGGAGTATGCATTTCTAAGTACTATGTGACACCATTGTTTAATAATTGCAATGGAAAATAGAAAGATGTTGTAAAGGGAAAGGAAAAGTAGAATACACAGTCTTGAATATAATGTCAGCTTAACTATAGAAGTGATTGAGTAAAGACTTAAAGCAGGCGAGGTAAGGCATCTTTTTGGGAAAAAAAATATTAAAGTCAAAGTAAAATATCAGCATGTGAGTTCCAAGTGAGTTTTTCATTTGTTTGTTTGCCTGTTTGTTTTATCATTTTTACTAAGAACATTAAAGAGAATGGTGTGGTTACCAAAAGTGAGCAAGAAGAGAGAACTAGGAGATAAATATGGCATTGCATGCATTTGATGCATTTCAGCATTTTGTCAAGGGAAGGACGATCCACTGCAGGATTGTGCATAATGAGATAACATATTTTGCCTAGGGTTTTCTAAGTCTCTCTGAATCAGATGTTTGAGAAAAATGTGTAAGTTCCAAGCTAGCAACGCTAAGGCTCCTGAGGGTATGAGTGGCCCTAACGAGTGAGGACGGTGCCTGGGTGGAAAGCTCCAGCAGTACTGATAGAGGGAGAGGGTCAATTCCAGCGTGAAGCCAAAAGCATATGGTATGAGATTGGCTTTGCAGAGTTGAAAGTCCAAGGGAGTCAAAGACAACTTCACTTTTCTGAATCAGATATCAGAATGGAGTTGTTATTCATTGATATAAGACAGACAATGAGAAGACTAGACACATAATGACTTAGAGGAATCCCTGGAAATTTAATTATTTAGATGTGTTTTGCATTTTTAAACTATGCATTCTAGTAAAACAAAATGGTAATATGTACGTGCTTTAGAAGGAAGCGTATGGGAGAGCTGAATTGGAGCTGCAAGTGTGTATGGTTTTGTCTGCCCATGGTATTACTGACAAATGTTTCGATATTTTAGTAGCAGTATGAGTTCAAATAAAGAAAAGCAAAATTTGAATCATTGGTTTTCCTAAATTAAGATATTGAGGAGCAAAAGTAACTAAAGAGCTGACAACGATGGGTAATGATTCGGTAGGCATCAGAAACATATGCAAACTGTGGGTCAAATGAAAGTGTTTCAAAATATATGTTAGGATCAACTTCACCAAATTCTAATGATGTGATAATTAAGGAACAAACAGAACATTAGCCCCTTGAGGGCATCAGTGACCCTGTGCAAAACAGTTGCAACAAAGAAGGGAATCAACCAGATACTGACTGGAATGTTTCATGGTTTGAATTATGTTCTCCAACAGAAGTTAACATCTTAAACTTCAGTGGTTGTGAAAGTGGCTTTATTTGGAAATGGATTGTTAGATGAAAAAGATTTTAAGATGAGGTCTTTAGAAAGGGTCTTTCTTTTTTATTATTCAGTATTATTATTGCTATAACATAAACCTTGGTATTAATTGAAGATTTTCAGCCACTTGTTTAGAAAATGATAAATCCAAGATGAAACAAATCGGTTGCTTTAGCCTCCAATAAATAGCTGACAATGGATGAACACATGTACAAAAAGGAGAGATGAGATTGCAAAACATGAAACCAGGGCAGGCCTTCTCCCATTTTGGAACAACCCTCTGAAGACAATTCAAGAAGAGGTGCACAAAACCACCTTAATCTTTTTTGAGAGACAGATTCTGTTTACTGGTTCACTTTACAAATGCATGTAACAGCCAGGATTAGGCTTGAATGAATCCAGAAGCTCGGAACCGTACCCACGTCCCTAGATCTGTTTAAGGAATTCAGGTCCTTCAGCCCTCACTGCCACAATTAGCAGGTGCTTGCGCTGGAAGCTGGGATGAGAAACAGAGCAGGAATCGAACTCCAGCACTGTGGTGAAAAATGCAAGTGACCAAGCAGTATCTTAATCCATGCACCACAACCTCACTCCACGTATTATGTTATCTCTTTCTATGAATGTTTGAAACCTTTTCATTTAATAGAAACAGATCAGTAATGGAGTTCTCTGTGTAAGACCAAGCAAGTGTGCAAATAGAATTAAAATATAAATCATGCTAGTCATCATAAAAAAATAAATATGATGCACACATAATCAAATCTTACACACTAAAATCTACAAATGGGATTTACTTTCAAATACTCAACACTCACAGTCACTGTGAGTCAGGTCACATGACTTCATTATGCTCAATGTCACAGTTTGTGCACTGAGGAGGTTGCAGTGGAGTGGAATAGGACCCCATTGCCAGAACCATGGCAGCAGATCAAGAAGAGAATGTGCACCTGATCAAGCTTTTGTGTTGCCCTGTAGTGTAAGTGCCCGTACTAGCAGGACAAGGGCTCTAGTCATGAAAAAAAAAAAAGCCATATTTACCAGTCCTGAATTCTGGGGAGTAATCGATTTTCATCTTCCTTTTGCCTGCATTATTGCTTCAGACTTTAACATTGGCAAAACCAACAAAAAAGATACCCTCAGAAGTTCATTTAGGCATCATTGGCTTACAGCTTACCTTGAGTAGAAAAAATTGCTGACAGATTTCTGACTTCAGAAAGATACATAGGTGAGTGGAAAACCTGCTTGGCAACCCTAGACATTGATAAATCCTCATTCGTAGAACACCAAAGAGGGAAATCTGTCATAGTTAGCATTGTCACACATCAAACACAGAGCGAGTTGTAGAGAAACCAACAACTGCAAGGAGAACTAGCCCAATGTGCTGCTGTCTACAGACGTATAAGTCACTCAGCCAATGGGCAATTTGTTTGAGTCCCGTGATGCAATATACTTTTTGTGTGAACGTAAGAATTTTTAATACTCCTGAACTTCTTTCTCTATACACAGCTCTCTTCTTTAACAGATCAGGTGCCCAGGTAGCAGTCAGGAAGCACACGTCACAGAGCCACACTGAGAGCAGCCACCCAGGTCTTGCCCCTATGGAATGCCTCTGTGTTATCTTGCTTTTAAATCCAGATCTTCCATCCTAGTCTGCAGTTTAGTTTTGTTGTGCTTATCTCCTTCTTTGTGCATTTAGTTAACCTCAAAGTGGAAGTTTTAAACAAGGATCAAATTTACATGGAGCTGTATTTAAATCTGTCATCACTATTTAATCCATTATGGTCTAGGTTAGCCTTAAAGATGTGTGATTATTTTTTTTGAATTTGTTAGAGTCAATATTTAAAACAATCTGGAAAGTTACACTGTAGCATATTTAAAAACATGATATGTCATTTTGGGTTTTAAAATATATTTTGAAAAAACAGTAGTTTTTTTTTCCTTCTTAAACATACATATTACATTATTCTCTGTTGCTGGTGACAAATGAAAGAAACTAAATGCATAACATTCCTTTATTACCATAAAACATATATTTTCATTACTAGGGTTTATTCTTATTTGTAATGTAAGAGTGTTTAAGTTACAGAGATCACAAAGTAAAAACATAATATTGTTCAGACCTTTTATGTTATTAAAATAGATTATAAACAATTCAGTATTTTTTTAAAGATTTATTTTTATTATTTTTTCATTGGAAAGGCGGATATACAGAGAGGAGAGACAGAGAGGAAGATCTTCCGTCCGATGATTCACTCCCCAAGTGAGCGCAACGGGTCGATACCACGCCGATCCGAAGCCAGGAGCCTCTTCCGGGTCTCCCACGCGGGTGCAGGTTCCCAAAGCTTTGGGCTGTCCTCGACTGCTTTCCCGGGCCACAGGCAGGGAGCTGGAAGGGAAGCGGGGCTGCCGGGATTAGAACCAGCGCCCATGTGGGATCCCGTGTGTGCAAGGCGAGGACCTTTAACCACTTGCGCCACCGCGCCGGGCCCAATTCAGTAGTTTTTAAAATATTTTATTATATCTAAAATATCTTCCAAAATAAGAATAAAAACTGGTGAGTCCATGGCTTACGTTGTTTCAAAACACTTCAAGTACTATAATTTAGGAATCGGTTTTATTTTAGTGTTGAGGAAAAAAGGCCAATAAAGCTAATTTCAGTCTGAAAAATAAATGGATATTTCTCAATGAAAAAAAAGAATATACATTACATCATAAATTTTATAGATGAATATTTTGAAGACGAGAAATTGAATAACAATTGTCCTGGTGACTGACGATTCTCAGAAAGAATTGACTTTATGTCTCTCTCTCTTTTTTTTTTAAGTATTTCTTTACTTTTACTAGGAAAGGTAGAGTTCCAGACGGAAGAAGAGACAGGAAAATCTTCCATTTGCAGGTTCATTTCCCAAATGATCACAGTGACCAGAACTGAGTTGATCCGAGGCCAGGAGCCAGGAACTTCTTCCAGGTCTCCCATGCAGGTGCAGGGGCCCAAGATTTCGTGTCATGCTCTGCTTCCTCCCCACGCCACAAACAATGAGCTGTCTGGGAACAATCTTACATAAAGTAAAATGGAAAAAAAAAAGGCAAAAGAAAGGCAATTTTTCTTTATGCTTCTAAAGATTACGAGACATGGCAGATGGGAGCTGGGAACTTTGTATGGCTTACATGTGGCCACCCAGCTTCATGCTGTTTAGTACATAGTCTCTGCTGGGTGGTATTAACAGCGTGGAAATGGAATTCACTTTTGACTCCTATAGGAAGGCTGTGGGGCACTAGATTGTGTCAAGTCATCAGAGTGAATCATCCATTATTGAGTTCTGGAGTCTTCATAAGGACAGACTAACAGACACGTATCTTTCCTGTGTCTTTCCATCTGAGCTCTGCACTACCTCTTGACTCTGTCAGCAAAAGCTCCACCTCCAAGAGGCCAAAAGACAGGACCTTCTAGTACTGACCGTAAACCTCCTAACTTCAAGGCATTTATGTTCAGTGGCAAAAGACATGTGAATGCACAAGGTAAAGGTGAAGACACTTCCTCACAAAGCTTTACCTGTACCTAAAAAAGTAGACGGTGTTTTGTGATTAATTATGGGCTAGAAAAATTTTATATGGAAATACAGACCACCCATTTCTATGTGAGTTCAGTCTATAGTTAAGATCAGAAATCTCTTTTAAAAGCATCTTAAGTTAGTTCAGGATATTGTAATGTGCTCAAGCATCCTCAATGTTCTTCATCATTAAGCAAAGATGAAGCAATTCAATCCACTCAAATATTTCCATGGTTCAACCATAAGCAATGATGAAATCCTCATGGAATGGTAAGTTTCAGTATATACCATACTAATTAACCTATGCAGGTAAATTAAATACAATAATCTGATTCCCACAGCCAGTCAAATCTGCATTGATTACATGTAGTATAAACAAAAATTTTGGAACCTAATAGTCAGGTTATAATAACAAGGAACCTTGTTTTTAAATTTGCTATCAGGTTGATTTTTATTAAGTAGTATTTTGAATAGGATAAGTCATTTTTAAAAACAAAACTTCAAAATCAAAATCGAATTTCCCTAGTTCACTTAATTGTGTTTTAAAACAGCAGATATCATTAAAACTAAAGTGGTAATACCATGTGGTTTCTGTATCTGATCTTTCAGGATATTCTTTGTGGTGTGTCTGCGTCAGGAATAACAGAACACGTATGTAATGCAAAGTCATATAAACATCAACCAATTTATAACCAATTATTTTCAGGTGATGAAAGATCCAGGAAACATTGCTAATAATTTAAAATCACTCTTTATATAATTCACAGTTATCAGTGGTGGAGTAGCATATGCTTTCGAAACTCCAAAGTTATAGGAAAGAAGTAAGGAAGGATGGACAGAAGCTTTAATACGTAATCAGAGTACAGACGGGAATATATAGTCGATAGTAGGATTATGATTCAGACCTCAGCTAAGTCCATTGGACTCAGTCACAAGGCTGCTGGCTCCTTGGCAATAATAGACATTTAATTTATTATAAACAACAGTTGGAGAGGGGTCAGATTCCCTAGGGCTTAGTAAGAATATTTTGTAATTATGATATTTCATACAACATTTATTAAAACAAAATCATGCTTGAAGCATTCCGCATAACTTCTTATTCAACTTTCTGAAATAATTTCAACATGAGCACTATTACTCTCTGGTAATAGATCTATAAGCCTATTCTTAATTGGATTGTGCTGTTTCCAATTTCTGTAAAGCCCAGAACCAGCACTTGGTCCTGGATCTAATATTTGGAGGATGCTTACAGCCAAATTATAAGGAAAGTAAGGCAGCTATGTATTCATTGTTACGTTTGTTGCATAGTAAGCAATTCCAAATCTCCATTGCTCAAAACAACCATCATTTCATTTTATAACTCACATGCCTGGACTTGGTTCGTCTTTGCCAAAACCGCCTATGTGTATACAAGACGCCTGGGAAGTTTATGGGATCAAGACAGTGACTAAAATCTTGCCTTTTCAAGGAGACAAACACATGCAATGTAAACAAATGGAAAGGTGTTGAAGACCATTAGACTTATTGGGAAATACAAATTATTACTACAGTGTGATCACCACAAATGTTTTACTGTGGGTGAAATGAAAAACCCCTTATGCATCTCTGCTAATTGTGTAAAGTACAAAGCTGTTCTGCAAATAGTGGTGATTACTTGAAAAAAAAAAGTTTAAGTGACAGCTATCAGATGATGCAACAATTGTACCCTGTACATTTATTCCCAAAATCTGGATAAAGATTCTTACCAAAATTATAATAACCTTGAACTGAAAACAAACTTGATCTTCAATAAGTGAATAATTAAACAATTAGTATGTTCATACCATGCAAGATGTCACTCCAAAAAAGAAGATAATGGAAGTAGCAGTTTACATATTAAAATCTTACTTGAATCTCTAACAAATTATACTGAAAGAAAAGATGAGAATTGCTAGAAAAGAACAAAAGGCTTCCTGGCTGTTTTGAAACTAACCAGAACCTTGACTGCGACAGTGTACATGAATGTACAACAGTGATAAAATTGTATTGAATTTAATACAGACGAAATGCTCCAACTACTAACAAAACTAGAAACCTGTTGGAAGCACCAATGTCAAGAACCTAGTTGTGAAATACTTTAATTTTAGAAAATGTTACCTGTGGCAAAAATAGAAAGTAATACACAGTGTATTGTTTTTCTATATTTGCATTTCAGCCTAAATTTTCTCAAATTTTTTCTATTAAATGCATTTTTTATATTCATTAATCTTTAAAAAGCAACATATACATATACAACATATACAAATGAGGAAATAATACTGTAAATGGAAGCAGAATAAAATGAAACAATGAAAATCAATCTGTGATTCTGAGAGAGCATAAGGATGAATAAAAATCTTAATTTCATACATATTGAAATATTTACACATAATAAAAATGCAAAGTTGAATAATTTATGTAAAACAGAAGTATTTTAAAAATAAATCAGAAAAAAATCACAATGACTTCATTTATTATTCTCAATCTGAATAGTTTTAGCCTATTAAATAGAACATATATAAATATTGTGCTAGTTTATTTAGAAATCATAAAATAAATAATTTATTTGTGTTGACAGTTTAATATTTACATGAATGAAGTAAATAATATGAGAACTTGAAATTGAATGATTGGCAAGATGTTCTTACCAAACATAGAAATAAAAAGTAAAAAATACAGGTACCAATCAGTAAAATTATCATGTGTTAGAAGAAAATACTATACTAGATTAAATTAGTTAGCATAGCATGTTGGGCAAACCCATACTGAGGAAAGTTGACTCTTTGGAAGGTTCCTCCCATGGTCTTGAGAGACAACACTGAAGTTACAGGTAGGCTCAGGGAGGAACTTACCCACGCTCCTCTGATGGCCAGGCTGCTCCAAACACCTGGTGACAGACCAACAACTTCCTTTATACTTACTGACCTTTCTCTCAATATATTGCATGCATAATGTATGTTATTAAAAGACATAAATATATATAAACCAAAGTGTCACCTAACACCTTTCTATTCAATGGAAATTTCCAAGATCACATCTGACACAGTTTTATAACAACTTATAAATAATTTGGAAAAATGCATAAAAATTCAAAGCTGAAAATGAAATCATACACCACTTTCACACCCAGTTTTAATGATTGCCATCGCTTTCAAAACCCTAAATAGCTTTTCTCTTCCTTTCAATGTATGAACACATGTATACATGGCAATAATTATTAATTTTATGCTGTTTCATTCCAGTTATTTATCTATTCTGAATGTATTACATACCTAAATACATAGCATATATTAACATTTAATCTTCATCCCAATTCAATGAGTAAATCAAATCATACTCGTATTTCATAATAAGGTAAACTAAATGACTATGAAGTTATTTGCACAAAGTGAAAGAATGGATGAAAAAATTATACAGAAAAGTTGAGCACATTAATAGACACAAACACAAATAACATCACTTTGTATACTTACGGGGGTCCTCCCGTCCCGTGGAAGAAATCACCCGACACTTGAGAGAGTCTCCAAGGCGCCTTTATTCTGATCTCCCGTTCCGTCCGTTAACTCCGTTGTGTCCGTTATGACCGTTACGCTCCAGCCCCTCCCCCGCCAAGCCCCCCGCTTAACTGTCAAACTTGACCAATCAACTTAAAGATAACCAAGGCACACCAATCAGGGCAAAGGGCCAATCACAGGGCAGGAAATGGTCAGTGCCCCCAACAGTATACCATTAGCATAACACACCGAAGTATGTTTGGAAATGAGACAAATACTAAATACTACCATTTGTACGTTTTTGCCCTTTTGCTCAGCTATTAAGCTTGTTTTAAAGACAGTAGTTACCTGTGTCTCTATCCACCCAAATGAATTGCAATGCATTTGATTAGTTTTATGTAGTTATTTACTTCTACCAACCATACTGCAGACACCTCTGACCATCTGTCCTTCCCCTTTTCTTCCCTCCATGTTAGTAATGTTAGCCTGGAAATTTGTGAATATGGGTCCCAGGGACGTCTCTGAGCTCTACAAATCTGAGATAGTAAGTCGTAGGTATTAGCCTGACTAAACTGAGGGATGCCTAGATGGCTGGTTGAGCATTGTTTCTGGTTGTGTCTCAGAGTGCTATTAGAGAAGTCAGGCCCTTGGGTTAGAGGACTGAGTGGGGCAGGTCTGCCCTCGCTGTGACTGCCTCCATTCAGCAGGCTTGGGACCAAAGCAGAAGAATGTCAAACAGGGCAAACAGCTCTCGCTCTCTCTCTCTCTCTCTCTCTCTCTCTCTCTCTCTCTCATTACCTTTGATATCCTGCTCTTGAGCTTCAGAACTCCAAATTCTTCAGCCTTTGAACTCTGGGCTCTCCAGCCTTGGTTTCTTTGGTTCCAAGTCCTTCCAACTTGGTCTGAACCACACTATAACTTTCCTTCAACCTGCACATGGCCTATCAGGGGACTCATCCTCTAGAATCACCTGAACCAGTTCTCCTTAAAGTCCCGTCAAGTGTCTATATCAAACGGTTCTCTTTCAAGAACTTTAACCAGTACTATAGTATAAGTGTTATCCAAACTTTTCAGTCAAGAACTTTGAATTTCTAGGGTATTGCTTCAAGCAATTCAGCAAAAATATCACAGTACTATGTCACTTCCAACCACTCTGCATGGTTTATTAAACAACATTGATTTCATTCACGACTAACAGGAGAAGCATCAGGTCAGTTCTGTGAGCAAGGTATCCCTAACACTCTACAAGTTTTTTTTTTTTTATTTTAAAAGTATGTCCTTCAATTAGACATATCTGTCAAGTGTAACAGGAACATTTGTAAATTCATCCACAGTGGCATGGATACTTGGGCCATTAGTAGCCCAATGTATATTTATTTTCATGCAGTACTTATTTTAACTCCAATTCATTAAAACTTAATGTTTCAAATTTGATTGAGGATTTTTGTTCTTGCCCTACAATCTCCTACCAAGCTTATAGCCTCCCTTTCTCATACACCCGAAAGGAAGTCATCTTTCCCCAAGCTGGCTCACTTTCTCTCCTTTGTCTCCCTTGCCCACATTCACTTAGTCCCTTGGTCTCCATTAGCTCTGAATCCCTCTCGTCACCATTTCTTGACACTGACAAGTTCTCTTCAAGTTGTGATTTAGCAAATTCTACTGAAGTCAAATAACTTTAATGTAGTCTTCTTCTAAACTGCATATTTCTCTTCCAATATTTGAGGTATGAAAGTTTGCCATTGACTAACTCTGTCAAAGGAAATGAATAACATTAAAACTCTAGATCATATTGTGAGTTTTACCTGTAAAAAGAATTTAGCATGGTGATTGCTATCACACACTGTAGCATAGGGTGACAAGGCTTGAATCTGGAGTCCTGGAGTTATGAGTAATGGGACTTCTAGAAAGCTACTAAATTTTTCCAACAATGTTCCCAACACTAAAGTATGGGTAATAATTGAAGGTACCAAATACGCTTGTTATAAGGATGCTATGAATTGTTATAAAGATGCTATGAGTTGACATAAGTAATCCTAAAAAGCATTTCCTATGCTTTTTTGGTCGTTATTATTCACAAGATCTAGAAACCCAACATGAGTGAGTAATCATGTTCATTATTCCATACACCTTCTTACACTGTTTGTCTCTTAAAGCACAATTTTGCATCAAATATTTTTTTGCATCAAAATATTTTTAATTCCATTTACTCCATGTACGTTTTTTTAAAAATCCATCACATTTCTAAATTAAGACAAGAAATTATCCTTCAGTTAAAATTATTTATTGGACTAGGGCATATAAGAAACAAGGAATAAATGACGTAGTAAAAACATAATTGTATGCCTTTAACTTAGCTCATAAACATTCTAATGATTTTTACTCGCATAATGATGCTGATGAGTCACCACCAATAAAATGCTTTAGTAGGTCTATATCTAGTCACTCTAGATTGCACAAGGTAAAGGATCCCAAAATTCCTGGATTCGTACAGAATGGCTAATTATGGAATTGAATAATAGTTATGAGATCAATTTATATTTATGTAAATCAGAATAATTCAAAAACATAAGATCTTTTAGTAATCAGTATTTCTCTTTCTATTTAATCACAATTATCACTGCTAATCCATAGCAAAATGATTTCCAACATGGATTAGTAGAAATGATTTTGGAAGCTTCTTCCAATGAGTTTATAATAGAGCAGGATAAAGTCTTCCATGTGTATACAACATGTATTGTCTTCTTTTTACCCACTGAATGAGATATTTGCTATTCAGTTTCATAAGATTATATCTCAGTGGCCTTTTGTCTAGCAGGCCCTGAGACCATTGAAGAGTGAGCTGACAGTGCTGGAGACAAACTGGTGGTGAGTGATGTCCCTTTATTTAGAGAAGTCACAAACAGTAATTCCAGTCCCAACAGTAATTCCACCCAACAACAACACTGTGACTATCTCTCTAGACCCTCCAATGAAGTAGAAGGTTGCGAAGCATGAGAAAATGTGTCTCAGGGCAAACTTGTTACCTGCTGAAGAGGATGAATGTAACATTTAACTTCCTAGAGCTTTTTAGAAAGAAAGTCTTAGCATAGGTCATTAGAGGGGCAGAGAAGAGAGGCTGGAGTGAAGTGCATCGCTCCTCCTGCATGCCCAGTGAACAGGCCATATTGGGGTCTCTGTTACTTACGACTCTTGTCATAGGTTCTCCCATGGACATGATGTGCCATATGCCTATGGCCTCCCATATGGGCAAGGCAGGTGGAGATCCAGGGGTGATCTCCTACAATTATAGATACATATATACATAGACACAGATTCACGTGTGTATATACATTTATACCATTGCATGCACATACATACATATAATACACATACATTAATGTTTACAGATATATGAGTTCCATGAATCTCAAGTGGCAATTCAGTATTGTATGAAAATAAGGTTACATTTTTTTTATCATTTTGTGTTTCTTATTTATAGATCTATCAGAAGCTGTCAGTGAATGCTTTACATTCTTTTATTTAATAAAATTGTAATTGATGATAGATTAATCTGATTTTTCTGTTTATTTTTTATGACTTTCCTAACTGTGTATAAATCAATACATTCCAGGAAATTTTAAGGTGCTGATATGAGTAGGTTTATTAAAAAAAAACACATTTGCTGTTTCTGCTCACATACAATATAAAAGTGTGGTGCTGGCATAGCTTTTGTCCAATATTCTCTTTGTTTTTCTTTTGCTTGGTACACAAGCATATATTTTGTTACATTTCTTGTTGACTGTGGTTCATGACATTTTTGTTTCCTTAATCTGATAGTGTAGAAACAAAACATTTTATGCATCAAGGTAACAGCAGGCAGAGGATACTCATAACAGAGCAATAGAGCAGTCATTTCTATGGCTCCCGTTTGGAAGTCAGGAAAATGGACTAGAATCTCTCTTCTCACAAGTATTTCACACATTTTGTAAAAGGACCTTTCATGGATACCTAAAAGAAAATGTGGAAAGCAAGCCAAGTTCTATAAAGTTAAATAAGCTTCTTTACAGTAATGTAATTCAATCATCAAAACACTAACACAGTGCTGAAACCTATAACAAATGTAACTTTTCCATATGGAATAATACTCCATTCCCTGGGGCATATATGACTGTCTCACACGATATTACTGTTTCATTCAACAGTGTGGGGAATTTTGCCTTAAAATCTTCATCACACTTACTCTACCCTTCTCTCTTAAATCAACAAGTTACTATTAGAATATCCTGAAACCAGAGCTGTTCATCACCCAGGTGTGCGTATAAAGACATGCAGTTCTTTTTGTGGATATAAAAGCTTGCCTAAATATCAGGAGACAGTCTGATATGTATCAAGAGACTAAGGGAGAAATACATGTTCGGTATTCACTTTATATAAATTAGATGAACTGTATTTGTTTGAAGACTAAGGGAAGTGCTCTCTGCCCTGATTTCTCATTCAGCATTCATTCTACACAGACTTCCCTTTTCTTAACTTTGAAGGATTGCCCCAGAGTTTCCAGTTTCCAGTAACTTCTACTATGTATCCTTCATTTCACACTGAAAACAGGTGCCAGCAGTTTGCTTAACACTTAACCTGCAATAGCTATTGTAACCTTGAGAGTTATTTTGGTGACCCCAAGAATCACAGTTTTTTTTCTGTTATTCCAAAAGTTGCATATAAGTGCTTCCCCATTTTCATTCTTTCCTACTTAAAATAGTGTTGTTGCGCTCATGAGGCCTCGGTCACAGCAAAAGATGCACATCGGTTGCTTCCTCGACTCTGAAATGCTGCATTTCTCTTTTCACTCTGATGTTCAAAACTGTAATTCAATAGTTTCACCAAGTTTCTTGAGTTGGTGAACTTCTTCAAAATATATCATTTATCTTCTACTTAAATTATCCAGAAACGATTGCTAACTACATTATCCAAAAATGTTGCAGTTAGTCATATTTGCCATATTTTTATCTTCTGCATTTTGTATTATTTTACATTATTATAGTCTAATGAGCCAAAAACAATAAAATGTTTTGATAACTGGGTATAACTTATGGTGTTTTTTTCTTCAAACTACTTAACAATTTAGCTAACTCAGTATTTTTCTGATATTCTTAAGTGTAAACCTATTATATTCAGTATAAAACCCACAGTCATTTTATCAGTAATATTTCTTCTTGAGAAATGATTAAGTCATCAATAATTGGCTTTATGGGAAGCATAATGTTTTTTAACTGAGTCCTTCTGAGAATACACTTTCTTCTGCATCTGAACATATGTTTCATTTTGCAGCCTGTCCAATTTACATGGTGGTTACATTTGTTCTGCAGATTTATGTTCTTGCAAGTTGATTTTTTCCTCTCAGTTTTATAGCTATTTAAAATGTTTCAGTGGTTACATAATAATATTATAAAATTTAGTGAATATGAAGCTTTTTGCTGTCTAGTCTTATTTTCTCCGGAAATACATAGAACACTACGTTAAGTTAGCTGACACCGCAATGCATTGGAACAAACATAATTCTCACTGGAAGCTATACTATGCAATAGTAAAATGCTAGAACTAAAAAGAACTGATCTAAAGCAAAATCGGTGAGCATAAATTCCCAAGGTAAATGTCAAAGTAAACTTAGAAAGAATAAGCTTCTTAAAGAACAATTTCATTATCTTTACATTAATCTTTGTAAGTATCCAGCCCACAGAATGGCTATATGTGCTCATTGAGTTACTAGTTAAACAAAAATGTTCTACCAGATCAAAATACGTATCTTTTCTAAACACACATACACAATCCTTCCTCTGTATTTATGGGTAATTGGTCCCAGGACCTAAATGATTACAAAAATCTCCAAATGTTCCATTGATTATGTAAAATAGTGTAGCATTTTCATATAACAAATGTAATTTCCCATTCATTATAAGCCTTCGTTAAATTACTATAATACTCAGAAAAATTTTAATATTAAGTCAATAATTGCTACACTACATTGTATACAGGAAAAATCATTAGAAAATTATCTGCACATATTTAATACAGACAGTGTTGAATAGTTTGAATCAGGTTAATTGGATTTAGATATGGAGCCTGTAGATACAGAAGGCCAATTTTCAAATATGTAAGAGTGTGCACATAACTATTTGCAAATGAATATGTGTAGAAAAGACGTGTGTGTTGACATATACACACAGGCAAATGTGTGTGTGTAATGAATGAGAGCCTCATGAAGCGCAAATAATCTTGAACAAGCAAGAGGAAAGAAACTCAGATTTAATCATTCATGTTTCAAAACTACATTTTGAGGAAAGGCTGAGAATCTACTCCATGAACAATGTTTATAAAGGCACCGTGAATACTGAAATAGGAGACAAAGATCTTTCCCTTAATTAGTTCCCAGCCTGGTGTCATAGACCCTGGAAGAAACACATACACATACAATTCTCTTATTTTACTGCATGAGAAGTGTTGATGGGAATGTTAAGAAGTGACCCTGCTTTGAGTTAAATGATAGTAAGTGAATCTTTTGGGCCCAGTCCATTAGTCCAGTGGCTAAAGTCCTTGTCTTGCATTCATTGGGATCCCATATGGACACTGGTTCATATCCTGGCAGCCCCATTTCCCATCCAGCCCCCTGCTTTTGGCCAGCGAAAGCAATAGAGGATGGCCCAAAGCCTTGGGATCCTGCATCCGTACAGGAGACCTGGAGAAGACACCAGTCTCCTGGCTTTGGATCAGCTAAGCTCTGGCCATCATGGCAACTTTGGGACTGAATCAACAGACAGAAGATCTTCCTCCCTGTCTCTCCTCCTCTCTGTATATCTAAGTTTCTAATAAAAAAAAAAATAAATCTTTTCAAAAGTAAGTGAATCATTAGAATCATTTGGTAATGAAAAATAACAGTAAAGTTGATTCTGATTGAACCTATGCTGTAATAAAGGGATTGGAACCCTTTCACACTTGCAGGTATACGTGTATTTGAACACTGTCAAGTGTCTCATGAAGTGAGCAATGTTTGTGGCTACTGCTTTTCCCTGTTGACCAAAAGTCCAAAGCAGTTTCCCGTTAGTAGGGCCAATGCAAAGCAATGAGAGACCCCAAGATTGTCAAAGTGCATCAGTCCTGGACTCTGAATCCCTGAGTTTAGGAAGTTCTAAAGTTAGGTTCTGCTCAAGTTCAGCTTAGTGATTTTGACATGTTTCCAGCATTGTTGCAGAAGGTTGCATTGAAATTCCTCACAGCTGATTTTTTGTCAGACAGTAATAGTATTTGCCTGAATTGTATTGAATCGAGATAATATTCCTTCTTACTGGATAGCATTTAGGAGCGCAGTGTTCAAAGCACTGTGACACCTTCGTTAAACGGATGATATTGAAAGCCACGTGAAGAGCAGAGTCTCTGGCAGTTCTTCACATTTTAACATCCGTAACCATCTGAGAGCAGGGCTGAAATCTGACAGCTGCTACGATGAGGAAAGCTCAACTCTTGAAAGGATATGAACCTGCATTCCATTGCCCTTCACAAATAGCAACCTTGCACAGCCCTCTATTACAATTCCTAATGGATAGCTTGGGTGGAATTGACATGCTCAGAGATGGGGGTTTTGAGTGTTTGCTTGTTTCTCAAAGCCAAAAGCTGTATTTTACAATACTATCTTCTAAAAGATGATTCCTTCATCATTTAATAAGTAATTAAATGTCCCATGTCCACATTCATTTACACACTAGGGTTAATATACCTAAAAAGAATGTAACTGAAACAATGATATGTATGTTCTGCATATTCTAAAGTGTTTATTTGGCTACAGATGAGCAATAAACCTTTGTGACTTATTAGACATAATTATTTTATAATAACATTCTGTTAGTATCTCTTAGGTATCTTCACATTACTACTTTTTATAATAACTATATATTAAAAAAAAATCCTTCTAAACCTTCCTTATATGAGTGTCACTTGTTCGAAAGACAAAACATAAAAACTGCATATACCTGAAAGACAGAGAGCCTTAATGTATTTCCTTTAAGGTAGAAACAAAGGAAAACACTGGCTCGCTGTTTAAATCTCAGAAGTTCATAATCCAAAGGTATTAAATAAATAAATTGATTCTCTAGTTCTAAACAACATCTTTAGCATGTTTACGTAACAATTTGTCAATAGGACAAACAGATAAATGACAAACTAAGAACAATGTCTTTTGGGGCAGGCATGGTAGCCTAGTAGCTGAAGTCCTCACCTTGTATGTGCCGGGATCCTATCTGGGCGCCGGGTCTAATCCTGACAGCCGCATTTCCCATCCAGCTCCCTCCTTGTGCCCTAAGAAAGCAGTCAAGGATGGCCCAAAGCCTTGGGACCCAGCACCTGCACGGTAGACCTGGAAGAGGCTGCAGTCTCCTGGCTGTGAATCAACTTAACTCTGGCCATTGCGGCCACGTGGGGAGTGAATCAGCGGACAAAAGATCTTCCTCCTCTCTGCCATTCTGGATATCTGACTTTCCTAAATTAATAAAAGTCATTATCACTGACTGTTGACTGCTGAACAATTTTATTTGTCTTTAACACTTCATTATTTTGTAAATTTCAATCACATTCATATTCTCAAATATATCTAGGAAAACATTTTTTAAATGTGCAAGCACAAAGGTTCAATGAATGAACACTTTCAATGAAATTTAAATTTTATTTGTTGATCTGTGTTCTAGTTTGAGAACATTCCTTCTTCTCAGTAAAATTCTAGAATCATCTAATATAAAAGAGAAACTTAAGGAAAACTTTTATGCTTGGTCTCAGCTGGTTTGTGTGTTCCTACTGTAAGAATAGAAATGTAATTCATTCTGTTGCAGGCTGGCGAGTCCACAGCCATGAGCCCCACAGCAGCCTGTGGGTTCCTTGTGTGTCACCCCCTGGAGTAAGGATGGGAAGAAGGTGAAATAAACTGAAGCCTCAAACCCTCATGTGGGCAGGGACCTGATGATCTGGCATCTTCCTAACTTTATCCCTTTAATTTTGTATGCATGGTTACCTTTCGAACACGGGCTTTGTAGCGACAACACATTCCATCTACAGCAACATCAGCAATCACCTGAGAGTGCTGCAACATCATTGTTAAGTGAAGAACTAGAAAAAAAAATGTGCCTACAAAAGATTCAGTTTGCTTCTTTTAAATGTGTGGTACTGCGATGTGGAAGAGACTGTAAGAGTGTCAGACCCGAAAAATCACAACAGAATCAGTTTTGCTGCTGAGTCACAAGTGAGTGACAAACAATTTCAGAACCAAAATGCCTGCATCTTTTCACATGGCTGTCACAGCTGCACCACCAGGGAGGCTGTCACATTTCCAAAGAACCCTTCACTTCTAAAGGGATCCTGCCAACTTCTTTCATTCTGCTTTATTTCACCTGACAAAAAATATTTACCTCCTGTGATAGGAAGAGTCTCACAGCTTGTAATTAAGAAAATGTGATGAACATATGTTGGAGGCAAAATGCTTTATTACTGATTGGGGTTTTATCTTTTCAATATATATGCAGTTATAAATCCAAAATATCATTGGCATTTTAAAAAGAGCAAAGTCTCTAATAAAAATCATTAGATCTGGCAGGAAATATTGCATAAATAATATTCATTTTGTTTTTCAGTGGAGGTATCCTCAAATAATCCTCCATTTACTCCAACACCTTGCTTTCTTTCCATGCATTTTTCTAGTATTTGTTACTTCATATATAATCTCACAACCTTCATTTCCATGGCAACACTGTTCTCTTCTGCCAGTAATCAGAAGTGGGAAGACGAAAATATATTCTCTGTGATCAATAACTAAACTGAAACTATTAGCCATGGTTGAAACAAATTCCAGATTACATGCAATGCCATAGAATGAAGGGAAACCTGTATTTATTGAAAGCAATGAAATCTTAATATATTTTTCTGGGTTCAATAACAAACTAAATTGTATTTTGGAAGATTACTTGGTCCAAAAATGTGCTAATTCACTGCATTAGCTATACCAATATTGATCATATTATTATGTTTATAGAATACCACCATACATTACAGCTTAAATATGCCTCATAGGTGAACATATTTGGAAATACTTATTAAAATAATATAAACCCTGAAAAAAGTTTAGAATATTTTCAAATATCCTGAGGTCCTGAGAATTTTGCTCTTCTTGCAAGCTAACAAGTTAGACTATATTTCCCAGAAGCTGAGAGATGGTGTAACACTCCTATGTCAGAAACAGTTTCTTTGCTACTCACAGCAGAGTCAGCATAAGCATGAGCACATTGATGCCAGTTTTCTTTGGTCTGACGTTCCATAGAAGTCATGGGAATGCATCCAGGGAAAGTCAGCACAAAGAAGCTGTCAACATCATTGAGCAGTCCGCATGATGGAGCAGGGCACCTAGCGGAAGAACTCTGCATTTAGAAAGTGCAACTCTACGGTAACCAGTCTCTTCTGTTCCCTTTATTCTCAAGGTCACTGTTGTTTATGATGTACCAGACTGGAAGCACAGCCTCAGTGACTCCAGGTCTGTTTCCCAAGGTGCTTCACTGTAGCCAACATATTTGGAAAGGTGTCCCCAAAGAAGCAAGCCCTGAGCATCCGCATCACAAGACTTTCAGGATGTCAGTGTCCCAGGGACAAGTGTCCCTTAACAAGCCCTTAATAATTATTTGCATTGTGAATCTTTAATGAACGGCAGGTTGTTCAAATCTAATCTGAACATGAAAAATCAAAGAAGATTAAAATAAAACTTCACAATCACTTGACCATGTATGATTTCCAGCAAATGAATAGTCCCTGATTCCAATATTCCTAGCTACTTCAGTGAATAATAGGTCTTGGAATCCTTTCCTGAGATTTAATGAAAATATTTACTCAACTGTAAGGGCCTATATTTGAATCCCAGTTTCAATATTCATGATTTAGAAATGAGAATTAAAAATGAAAACTGTGAATGTCAGGGGTTTTCTCTGAAAATTTTTTACTTTGGGGGTAGATTTGCTTGATTTAATAAAGCAATTCATGTAAGTAAATATTTTTATATCAGTCCATTAAAATACATCATTATAAAATATTATATATTGCTTTCTTATTTATAGTGTAATTTGAGTTTAACATCAAGATAAATCCAAGAGCTATATTAATATAGAATTTTCAAAGTAAGGATAAAGTGAAAACTAAAATAAGCTGCAAATACTCATTTGTCTGGGCACAGAAATTCATCACCATATGCAAATGAATGTACACTCATCAGAATATGACAAATTGGGATTATTAGAGTGTCGCTAGTGGCAGAGAAGGACACATTAGGCTGCAACCTCCATCCAAGAAATAAATCTAAACAGCTACTCAGAAGCCACAATTGTATAGAAAAGGTGAGGGCACTCATAGAAAAAATGTGACAGGCACATAAAGATGTGAAAAAATAGACTATCTCCTCAATGAGGATCACCTTTCACTTTGTGAGGCAGACATGCTTAAGTATCCAGGGGACAGCCATGGGATGCTCCAGGCCCTTCACAGATGCCCAGAAACCTGAAGGATCAACAGAGCAAGCTGGTTGGCATCACAGGCCCCTGAACCGAACTGCTGCTGCATGTCTCTGAACTTGCAGCAATAAGCTAGACCTCCAGCAAGTTCAGCTCCCCTTGCACCAGGCTTTCGGTTCAGAGGCGGAATGCCAGGGTCCTGTCTCAGAGCACCTAGTTTAAATCACAACTATTCCACTGCCAATTCAGTTGCCCACTAAAATGCATCCTGGGAAACATCTCACGAGGACACAAGTACTTAGATTTCTGACAGTCACATGGAAGATACAGATTGAGTTCTGGGCCCCTGGATTTGGCATCTCCATAGTGACTGAGCAGCTAGGACATAGCTCTATCTCTGTCTTTCAACTAAACAAAAATGGGTCTTTTTTTTTTTTTTCAATTTCCCAAGACCTTGGGCAATCACCCACTGCCTTTCCAGGCGCTAAGCCGAGAGCTGCATCTGAAGTGAAGCAGCCGACATATGAAATGAGGCCAATGTGAGATGCCAGTGCTGCAACGCAGAGGGAGGATCAGCCTTGTGCACCAGCATGTCTGCCCCCAAAGTAATCTTTCATGACAGTCAACAAACATCAAATATTTCAAAGAACTATTTCAAGAAAAAATGAGGAAGTCTAAAGATACTAAATAAATAAATAAATAAAGTCTAAATACGAAATATAACCAAGATTATAAATTATTTAAAAAGTCAAATAAGGGCCAGGTGCAGTAGCCTAGTGCCTGGATCCTTGCTTGCATGTGCCAGCATCCCATATGGGCACTGACTCTTGTCCTGGCAACTCCGTTTCCCATCCAGTGCCCTGCTTGTGGCCTGGGAAAGCAGTGGAGGATGGCCCAAAGTCTTGGAACTCTGCTCCCACATGGGCGACCCTGAAGAAGCTCCTGGATCCTGGCTTCTGACTCCAGGCTTTGGATTGGCACAGCTCTGGCCTTTGCAGGCATTTGGGGAATGAATCAACAGGTGGAAAATCCTCTCTGTCTCTTCTCCTCTCTGTATATCTGATCTTCCAATAAAAATAGATAATTTTTTTAAAAGTCAAATACAAATTTTGAAAATGAAAAATGCAATGAAGGAAATGAGAAATGCAGCAGCAATCATATTATCAGAATTGATACACAAAGGAATCTGTGAGGCTTTTAAGGCAGGTTATTTAAATGCCAATATATACAAATGTCTTACAGGACTTGTGAAACAAAAACAAAAGAGTAGTTATTTTATATATAACATATCAAGAAGCAGAAAGAAGCAAAGAAGCAGCAAAAATGCCAAAAAGATCAGATACAAATAGAAGATCATGAAAGCAGTAGGAGAAAGAAATCAAAGCACTGAAGACGTGAGTTCCAACAAATTTAACAGTAGATTTCTCCAGGTCCCAGAAGCAAAGACACAGTGAAATGAAATATTCAAAGTGATGGAGGATAAAGAATACTAACCAAGGACGCTCTATCAGAAATTAAGGAAATATAAAGACTTCTCAAGCAAAGTAAAAATTGAAGTTCTTCATCAACATACCAGTCTTGCCAGAAATACTAGAGAAACTTCTTCAGCTAAAAGATCAAAATGCAAATTAGAAACTTAAAAAACTGATAAAATATAGTCAAATTTATACTTATCTAAAAATAAATACCTCATTTGTATCTTTTGTTAAAAGATTCATTTTTATTTGAGACGTAAATCAGATTTAGAAGAAGACAGAAAGATCATCCACCTCCTATGTTACTCCCTAAATGTTTACATTGGCCTTTGCTGAGTCAACAGAAGCCAAGAGACAAGAGTTTCTTCAGGCTCTCCTATGCAGGTGCAAGGTCCCAAAATACGGTACCATCCTCTTCTGCTTTCCAAAAGAGAGAGCAGGATGGGAAGTGCAGCTGCTGGGACACAAACTGGTGCCCATATGGAATCATGGCACTTGGCAATGTGAGGATTTTAAGGAGCTAATATCAAAATATATGTAAGACACACAGCTCAATAGCAACAAAGGTAACCCAATTGAAAAAGGGACTCTGTGGTGCCTGTGTGGGACAGTATATTGAGCCACAGTTTGGGAAGCCCACAGCTTACATGACTCTGACGGAGTCCTGCCTTCTCTTTGAATCAGCTCCCTGATAATTGGTGTCATACAAGGTAGCGCATGACAGCTCAAGCATTTAGATTCTTTCCAGCTGTGTGGCTGATCTGGGATGGCAATTCTGTGTCTGAACTTTTGCCCGCTTCTGAACAAACTTGTGTGGGTTTGTTGGCATTGTTGTTGCATGTTTGCTTGCTTGTTTCTTGTGAAACTACTGAATTGGGTATTTTTCTTTCCCTATGTCTTCCTGTCCACCATAAATAAAGAGGAATTTTAAAAGGCCGAATTCACAAAACCTGTGACTAACGTGAAGGTGACTGCATGTTGTGTGTCTGAGAGGGTTTGGTAGATACTAACAAAAGGACACAAAATTTCAAGTAAACATGAAGGGCAAGTTCAATAGATCTATTGTAAAGAATAATGCCTAGTAATATGCTATACACTTGAAAATGATTCAGTAGGTTTTGTTAACACCACACAAAAAGTGTAAGTATGTGAGCTAAGGTATACAGCCATTTCACAATGATTAAGCCTATAAAGACATCATGTTAAAATTAGATATTGATTCACACTTGTCAATCAAAACCATATTAAAATTTTTCAAAGCTCAAAATTGAGCAATAAATATGTAACACCAGGTATTAATTTTCAATAAAGGAAAATTTAAGATACTAGCAAACATTTGAATATAAGGACCACAATTTTTATTTTTAATAAAAATTTTTAAATGTATCTTTTTAAAAAATATTTGTATACTTATCACAAGGAAACAGAGCTATTTAAATTATATTATAGTTATGAAATAAAATGGAAATATCAATATTGTGATTGAAAACTATCAAAAAAACCTCTGGAAAATAAGATTGTTCATAGTACCTTACTGACCTAAAAATTTGCACCATATAGAAACAGTACTGCTTCTTCTCCCTTTAGCTCATTTTCTCAGTCACAACGATCAATCACAATACTTTCTGGTAAGTAAAATGAATATTGTAAGTCAGAAGAGAAACAATAACATTCAGCTTAAATGATGTTGAAACAATTCACATTTACTGATATATGAATTCACAAAATACAATTCTCTAGCCAAAGACCTTTGAAGATGCGTGAAGTTAGATAACAATGTACTCTTAGTATTTTCAGTGCTATGTTGCTCTCCATCATTACAATTAACTGTTTGTGTACAGTGCATTTAAATATTTTTATTAATTATTATCATCAGTCACCCCTACTTACGTATTTCAATGAATTAGCCATGTCAAATGCATTTCTTTTAGGAAGTCACTTTCCAAAGTTCTTAAAAGGAAATTGGCCTGGAAGTTTTAAAGTTGTTTAGACTGCCAAAACCCAGAACATCTTGGCAGTGCACCCTTCATTAGTGAGTTTGGCAAAAAGATTGCTCAGATGTGATATCCTCTGAAGTGCTTTGTGTAAAGCTAAATACTGTTGCTTAAACTCTTTCCAAACAGCCTTGCCTAAGTCATCAACGGTCAGTTGTCCATGAAACTAACACTAGATCACCACTTGTTAAGGAATTGCTTTGCCAGGAAAGTCACGATATGGGTTAAAAAAAAAAAAGTTGAGTTTACTGTTAGGTACCCTGAATCTGATGTTCTGACATCCAAGACATAACTTCAGAGAGGATGATAAATATCTGGGTATGATATTTAGCAGCTAAGATAAGACTGAGAGTTAGATGTGGAACACAAGCCGATCAATGTTTATTAAAGTTGTGAGTAATGATGAGATTTCCCACGGAGTTAAGTATAAGGAGAAAAGTTGTAGGACATACATGAGGAACTGACAGCTTCACTGGGAGGGAATTGGCCTCAAAGAGCGACATATGCAATCTGTGTCGGGAGGAAATCACAGGAACGGAGTTTCACAGAAGTGAGTGCAGGCAGTGTTGCTTGACTCATGTAATGAGGCATGAAAATATATTTAGAACATAATGATCAAGGAGACACTTTAGTGATTCTGGAATAGAAGCAAAATGGAGATAAAATCATTTCCACAAATGTGTTTGAATGTATTAATATAAAAATTAGTCTCACAGGATTAATGTGTTTAATATATAGTATGATGTATAATATAAAGAGGAGAATAATTCCATCTCAACAGCCAGGAAAGATACTTCTCAAGTATTCTAGGCACATAGTTTGATGGTGTGGCGAAGAGCATAGCATATGGTAAGAAGTTTTGAAGTCATAATGCATTCAATCAAAGCTAAACTCCACAACAGAAATCTTCTATGAGCCCCGGTATCATGCTGAGGCATTTGGTGTGTAAGAGTAAAAAATAAAATTTCTCTCTGTATTGCTTTGAAATTAAAAATGGGAATATGAAGTTTTCTGTAAAGTTATATATAAACTATTTACAAGGTAGGTTGAATTGCTTGATACAATAATTATATCCTAACTAGATTCTCTGCTTCTTATCTTGCTACATGGTTTCCCTCTTCTAAGCTCTGCCTTCCCCTGTCCTCCTTCCCATTAACCTCTCCTCTGAGGTGTTGAATAAAGGATGTGTTTCTATTTATTTGTATGTCTCCCTCTAATTTTCAACATAATGCATTTCCAAAAGAACAGCATCCAAAATGTGTTACTGAAATCTTGCACTCCAGCTGTGGACAATGGCCTAGATTGCCTTATACTTAAGCAGGTGTTCCAATGCTGGGAGAAAAGCAGGTAATAGCTGGCAGGCATCCTGGGTCTGGTTAATGACAAATATGTGTTAACCAAACCAGTGTGCCAGCATGGTCACCTAGCCTAATCTGTTGTTGTTGTTATGCTTTTTCTAAAGGCATGTGGAGGGGAGGAGAAGGAGGGTCCTTGAGTCCTAAGGGCAGGGGGTCCAGTGAAGCCCAGGCCACTTGACCTAAGTCCTTAGGCCTGCTTGCACTGTGGGTGCTGTGTCTTTGAGCCTCTGGGTTGGGGGATTCTGTGGGGCCCAGGTCAGCCAATGGTGCTGGGCGAAGCACACTGGCCACCAGGTGGCACGTTGGTTGGGGCTCGTTGTGTGGGGTTGCTTGGGGTCTGGGGGACAGCACACATAGGTAAATGCAGGACATGAGGGCTCACGTCCAGGATTAGTGGTCTGACCGTAGAGTGCCTGTGTGAGAACTGGGCCTCCTCAGTGTAAGACAGAGCAGTGGATGGCAAGCACAGATGCACATGGAGGATAGGGCAGCCCACTGGGTTCTGCAAAGGACTTCAGGTATGGTATCAGAGAAAGGAGGGCAGAACAGATAGGGCAAATCCCTCAGCCAAGCAATGACAGCAATACACGGGCAAATAGAGACACTACAGTTGGCTATGTAAGCCAATGGTCATTGGAAGGATCCCTGTGTACTGGGGTTGTTGGGAGCCTGGGTTTGGCTTCTCCCACTACTTCCTCTATTCCCCAACATACAAGAAGAAGAAGAAAAGGTGAAAATAGTGGTCTCACCCACTTTCCCATATGTCTTAATTCTTCCCACCCTGATCAACTGTTTAAACATTATCAAACATAAAATTTTTCAAATAAATAATTTTTTTAAAAAATCTTATAAAATGAGTAGGATAAATCTGTGTACAAATCTGTGTACATTCAGAAATATCCAGAAAACTTACATTTTAGTATACTGATATGTCATATGATGTCCATACAATAACTATTTTCTCTATCACTTTTTAGAAATTCTGAGCCAATATTATAGTGTTCTATAATATCTCAATACTGACCTCCAAAATGAGTATTGGCTGAGTCCTTGATGCTTCACTTCCTATCCAGCTCCCTGTTATGGTGTCTATGAAAGCAATGAAAGAAGGCCCGAGTCTTTGGACCCTAGACTTATGTGGGAGACTAAATTGGAGTTTCTTCTTTTTTCATTATATTTTATGAAACATTTCCATAGGCTTTGGGATTTCCTTTAGTCCCTTTCCAAATTCCCTCCTCCCCACCCAATTGGATTGCCCCTATATTGCAATAGTATAATTCTTCATAAACAGTTATAAACCATCATTCTGCTATTTAGTGCAGGCATGGACAATGGCAGAGAACCCAGCATTCTATAGTCAAGACAAACTTAACAGTTTAATTGGGAGTCCATCTTTGATCTGGAAGCAAAGATGCATACTGCATTCTATTTTCACTTGTGGATATGCTCTTCTCTGTTACCATTACCTTAAATCACATCCTCTTACACATCCCATTAAATGAAAAGCCACAAAACAAAATCAACAGTAGGAAGGAAAATAGAAATTTACAATGCCATGAAGATAAATAACGTGCTGGTGATGAATAATGTGTCACTTTAGAAATGAAAAAGAAAATCACGAACATTCTGGAACAAAATTTTGCTACTATCTGATCTATATGTTAGTGAAGAATTTAATACAAGAAAATAAAACCTGTTTTGAGCAAATTAAAGCAAAAACAGCACAGCAAAATCTGTGAGACACAGTTTCCACTGATCTTTGTTGGTGAGATATGTCTCCTGTAGACAACAGATAAATATTTTTTTCCTTTTGATCCATTACACTAATCCTGTGACATTGATTGATGCTTTTAAGCAATTTACAATCAGGGTTAATACGAATAGGTGATAATTTGGTCTTGCCATTTTAGCAATCAGTTGTTTATTGTATCATTTAGTCTTCTGTTGGTATTTTATTGGAATCTTATTCACATTTGCCTTTGGTTTTAGCAGGTGCTATTTCTTTTCTCTGTAAAGAGAACATCTTTAAGTATCATTTGTAGGACATTTGTAGGACAGATCTGGAAGAGGTATGTCCTTTGCTTCAGAAGAATTTTATTTCATTTTCAAAGACAAAGGAAAGCTTTACTGGGTAAGTTATTCTGCACTGACAATTTTTCCCCTTTAAGATCTGGAATTATCACTCCATTCTCTTCTGGCCTGTAGAGTTTCTTCTGAGAGGACCGCTGTTAAAAATTCAGTGTAAAGCATCAACTGCAGAATGAAGGAGGCAGAGAAAGAATCTCAGAATTGGAAGATATTTCTTGCCATGATGGGGAAACAATCAACAAGGTGGAAATAGAGTGATTTTAAGGAAAAAAACAAGGATTAGGGAGTTAAGAGACAGTGTTAAAAGTCCAAATGTAAGAGTCATGGGAGTTCAAGAAGGCACAGAAAGAGAAGCTGGGTTTAAAGATGTGTTCAATGTTTGCCTTGATTTACTGAGGCCTTGTTGGGGCTTTTAACTGACCGGATCTTTACTCTGTTAGACCTATCTTCAGACCATAGAAGGTCTCCCCAAGAGGCCACTGAACTTATCTGGACAATAGGACACGAAACTTTATGCTAGGCATGTGTTTGCAAGCAATGAATCTCAACTGAACTTGATCTATGGTTATGCAACAAGGTGGAGGAATCCACCATGGGGGGAGGGGTGTGGGAGGGGTGGGGGGAATCCCCAGCGCCTATGGAGCTGTACTACATAATACAATGTAAGCAACAATAATAAAAAAAAAAAAAAGATGTGTTCAATGAAATAATAAATGAAACCTTCCCTAATTTAGAGAAAGAATTGGGCAACAACACATAGGAGAGACACAGAACTCCCAATAGGATTGACCAAAGTGATCATCACCATGATACATGATAATCAAGCTCTCGTCAGTTGAACACAAGAAAAAGAACCTGAAATATGCATGTGAAAAAAAAATCAATTACACTAGAGGAGCCCCAAGTGGAGTTTCAGTATCTTGGCTTTAGCATGGCACAGACCTGACCATTGAAGCCATTTAGGCAGTGAACCAGCTGATGGACATTCTCTTCTCTCTCTCTATCTATTTCTCTCTCTCTCCTCCTCCTTCCCCCTCTCTCCCTCTTCCTCCCTCCCTCTCCTTTTTTCTCTTTCTTTTTCTCATATCCCTGTAAGTCCGCCTTGCATCCATTTGATTAATTGTTGTCTTTATACGTACAGAACACTGAGAAACAGTTGCTATTAAATAAACTTTTTTGATCTGGCATCATGTAAACCACAGCTGTATCTCCTCATTGTTTGGAACTGGTTAGTGTTCTGCTTTCTCTACCTGTAGTTGATAAGGAAGACATGGTTCCCTCCAGGCTGGAGACTACATACTTAGCTTAAGAAACACCATGTTGAATCCTGACAGGAATCCAGTGTTCACCTCCCTAGGTTGATGAGCCCTTTCCAGGAAACTTGGCTGTTCACGCAAAATATAAACTAACTGAAATAATTGTAAAAGATTAGTTCTATGGGTTTTGAGAACTACCTCCATGGACCTAGTTATACAAGTCTGGCTTATTGAACACTTTGGTAGAGATCACTGGATGTGAGTAATCCAATAGCAGCCAGAGGATCTCTCACACTCCAGCCCCCAAGTAGTCAGGCCCTCCAGCCCCACAGGCACTAGGGCTTGCAGGCTTCACAGGGGTTTGCTGCATTTCACTCGTGATTCAATCAGCAAGTGGGCTGCCACTTCCAGCCTTTTGGAAGTGACACTGTCTGAGTTCCAACCACCTCCATTATATTTTTATTTGATTTTAAATAAAAGAACCCTACTATTCTTTGTTTTTTCATCTAAACGTAACAAGCTGGAGGGCAAAAATGTCAAAAGAGGAGCCATTCTGTCTCTGAAGAGTAAAATTCTGAGCAAATTTTCTGGGATTTTTATTTTATATTCTCACAATTTTTTCAAATGACTTGCATGTCAAGAGGGAAGTAAATGAAAACAATTGTAAAGTGAGGTATAAGCATGGATACTGCAGCCGCATAGGTCATTAAAATAACTCCCATTAAACTCAGAAAAGATCCAATGTGATTTTATTTAAAAATGGAAGTCTCATTAAACCAAAAAAAAAATTGACAATATGAGAAAAAGTGTTAAACAATTACATAAAGAGGGTTTTTAAAAATTCACAATGTGGTAGCTTTTAATTGAAAAGATTCCAAAATCAAGAGGTATACCGTTCAGAGACCATCTATGATTATTTTCTGCAGCTGAGTTACTGTAAATCATTTGTGTTCACCGTCTGAAATCTTCAGAAATAGTTCACATTGATTCATTTTTTATTTTACTTACTCTTTCCTTAAAAGATCTGTTTATTGGAAAGTCTGCAAACCTTGACTGATTTCCCAAGCCACAAGGAGGGAACTGGATGGGAAGCAGAGCAGCCAGGATATGAACTCGTGTCCATATGAAATCCTGATGCTTGCAAGGCAAGGACCTTAGCTGCTAGGCTACTACACTGGGTCCTTAACATCTCTTGATTTTCTGGTTTTTCTTCCATTTGAGATGATAAAGATCATTTCACTTATTGATGTTTCCAGACTTTATGTCAGAAGATATAAGGGGACTTCACGTTTGTGGAAAACTACATGTGGATTTCAAAACATTTTGCATCAAAATGAATTGACCTTTTCAAGTTATTTCTCCAGGAAACCTCTAAAGTGCTATCACACATTTGAACATATCCTACAGAGTCGGATAAAGACCAGACTATGAAGTCAGGCCTATGTTACATTAGTTTCTAGCAGCTGAGTAGCAATATTAGAAAAAATTAGAAAATTGGTTGAAAAAAAATAAGTTCAAAAAGGATATGATTGACAGTTACGGTAATCTGCTGAATGGAAGTCTGATGGTTTTAGGTGAAAACGTTGCATATGCATATATCTGTATCTATAAAGATTGACGATGAGTAGATAGATAAATAGATAGATAGATAGATAGATAGATAGATAGATAGATAGATAGATAGATAGAGACAGATAATGAAGCTAAAGGCTGCATAAAGATAAAACCACATTTTTAGTCTATATATTGTCATCACCTTCCAGTACATGGTAAAGAGTTAGTACCCAAGTATTCAAGGATGGCTACACTGATGTGTGTGTGTGTGTGTGTGTGTGTGTGTGTGTGTGTGTATTTCAATGAGGCATGAAATGCACAATTTCTTCAAGTTGTACTTAAACTGCCACTACTTTTTGTCGAGACATACTTACCACATCCACCATTTCAGTTAAGAACCACTGTTGTTTCCTGACTACGCTGCCGCTGCTGCTGCTGCTGCGGCTCAGCGCTGTCTCCCTGAATCCCTCATGACTCTGTTAACAAGTCAGCCAGCCTACTTAGGCCCTCTCATTATGTTCTGCTTTTCAATGTACTGGAACTGCTTTTGGTAAATTGAAATTAAAACTGTTGTTAGTATTTATATAATATTTCAGTCAGCTTTCTATACCCCTCAACCTAATTTGATGTTATTCTTGCTCAAAATCACTCTATAGGTTTAAATTGCACATCATACTTCTTTCCTAGAAGCGATATGTGATTCTGTAAAGTGAATAAGCAAAGGTGTGGAATAAAGGGTACCAGTTGGCACTAAAATCTTTTCACCAAACCTTATTCATTCTTATTGATGCCCATTTGCCACCCTTAAATCCTATTTACTTAAACAATTCTACAGCATTTCATTTGTACTATACTAAACATCGGTCTAAATACTGTATAAACCTTAACTCATTTTGTGTTCACCACACTAACGAAGTCAGATACTTGTAATAATCTCATATCACAGAAGAAGCTGTGATTTGCAGAGGTTATGCGGTTTGCTCAAAGGGTCAAGCTTCATGCTATAAGAACTTACTAGAAGCAGGTTGTCTCTTTTCTCATGAAAAACCTCCCTAACACGTGAACAAGTACCTGCAAGCCTGAGGTTCATTCTGTCATCTACCTTTGGCTGATGCTGCTATACTCTGCACAGAGACCACACCCTTGTGTTTGGCTTCAATCATAAGAAATTCACTATGCATGCTCACTAACCCTTTTGTTTCAGAGATGAGCCAAGTGTTCAGATGTAAATACATCACTTTTCCTTCCTCTTCTAAACATTTCTCTTCTAAAAATAGCTGTGTGTTTCAACCAATGTTGCCTTGATGTTATACAATTAGATGCAAGCTGGGTAGGATAGGATTCAAAATCATTTGTTGTGTTGTCAGATTGCTTGGATATGAATCCACATTGTTATGTATTGCATGGATGTAGGCAAGGAACCTTTTGTGGTTCTACGTTCCCTGTGTGTTATAGGGATAATAAAACGTCTTGCTCTGGGAGGGTGATTATGAGACTCAAATCAGATGGAGCAAATTAATCATAATAGCAGCTTTTAGCATGTAAGTAAGATTTATGGCAGTGGACAGGTTAAATAAAGTATGTATTATAATTTCAATTTATCTATACTACTTGCCTTTGCCAATTATTGCACAATTATTCGTACATTTTTTTAATCTAAAGATGTACAAAGTGTTTTATTTTCAGTGCTCACAAGTAAACTCAAAGAAAATTCACTTAGTAAAACTATCTATCCTCACATTTTAATAAGAAGCCAGTGAGAAGACATAGATTTTAAAATCAGAATATAACCTAAATTGCTCTGAGTTAATCTCTGCCCTGGCTCTGCAGACACCCACCAAGATGTTTATATTTTTCTAATTTTCTGGAAAATACATTGACTAAATTATAAAGTGAATAACTCGTTAGAAATTTATTATTTGTAACTTTTCTGTTAATGTGCATATAGATTAGGAATCAAACACATTGAATATCTTAACCAGCATATCCTAGACCATATGGTCCTTTATTTTAGCAGTTCAATGTATGTTTTAGGTTGTCTTTAAAAAAATGCACAGCATTTTGCATGCATGAAAGGAATTATTTATAGACATAAAATGTAGCATATGTAATCATAGGTGCAGAAAATTTAATTTCTCACAGACGTATTAGTTGGTGGTATTTTAAAAGTCTTACAAAGTGGTAGAATTGGATCTTATATGATTGCAATAAATATGCTCACCAAGTAAGGTCAAATGTAAGGTGATTAGTAAAGTTCTATCTAATATTGCTATAATCCTCTGTTATTTAGAAATGTCAACTGAGCAGTGACTTTAAAAATCTGACACTCCATTTCCTTATCTTTCTCTTAAATGTCATGCTGAAGAGCAAAATACACGTGGGCCACAGAGTATTTTGAGTTGTTTTCAGTCTAACGTCTTTATGTGTTGGGGTTAATATGCATTTTAGCCTCATTTCTGTGATAACATAACACCTATTTCAATGAAACTCAGAATACAAACCAGAACAACACAAGTAAAGCTCCAGGGAACATGAAAGAAAGGAGAAAGAGCTTAATCCCTTCGATCCTGATTCTTGCCCCATCCAGGCTCCTATATCAGTTCTCCAGTGTATACTCAACTGGAATAGACAAGTAAAAGAAATTATTCTTCCACCTGGACATGTCCTTCCATACTTTTGGGTTTAAATCCATGTTTTGTTAGCTCCTGACATATACTTCACAAATTTCCTCTTGGTAGTGAAACTCTACTTGTGGAACATGTATGTATTGAAATCTTAGTGTGTGACTGTTTGCATGCTGAGACAATTTTCACTATAAAAATCTTGACAGGTCACTGACAAAAACTATAGCCACAATCAATAGGTTAATAACATGTGTAACAGAAGTATCTAGAAGAAGTGCTCCAGGGTTGTTTATATAGAGAGAGATTAAAAAAAAAATTAACAACAACAACAAAAAGGAATCTGGGAGAAGAGGAGAGAACTGAATTTATAGGATTCAAGAGTCTGAAAAAATGCGAACACAGCAGTGACAGAGGCAAGTCTTGGAGAACAGAATTCTATTTCTACCAATGATCTCGGTAGGGACACCATGCAGAATGTTTGTTTTACCAATGCCTCTGGCAGAGGCAGAGAGCCAGTGCAAGTTTATCAAAGCGCTGCTTGCCAACCCACAAGCCGTGGTGAAAACTGCAGCTGCTCAGAGGCCACAATGCTTTTCAAGTTCATAGGCTTGGTGGGGATTAATGTAAACCCTAATTCTTAGATCACACAATGAACCTCCCTCCTCCCCTTGCCCAATGCCTCCACTGAAGATGCACCAACAGCTACTTCATAATGTTATGAGGGTAACATGAAGCAATTCCTGCAAATTGTTTGCATGTACTTCGTAAGAGTTCAATCATTATATCCTCATAACTGGAAAACACAGACAAGTTCAGGATAGCTAAGAATGGCTTCCAATATGACTGTCTTTCCAGGTAGAAACCTCAGCATAAAGAAAACAAGAGGTTAACTGTCCTGAGAATGGTATACACCTGACATCTTGATTTTAGAAAATGTCACTTTTTCACTGGTCAAAAGTCCATTTTGTTTCTTCCATGTGCATTAATTATATTTTCTACTTTCCCACTAAACTTTTTTTTACTTACAGAAATTACTTTCATTCTGCAAAAAGGTAAATAAATTAACCTTCATTTCCACTTTTTAGCCATATTTGGAGGTAATTGTGTTTTTAATATCATATACTTTGTCCCTGCTGATTATGCTCATTGCCCCTGAACTACTCAGACCAATACCAGTGCCAAAAAAAATTGAAGATTTTTATTAGAAAACAAATGGAAATGGAAGATCTGTCACAATGTATCCTGTAGAATTGCACAAAGCAAAATAATTCTTGAGCTCCATGAAGAGATGAGTTCTCTCTCTGATCATTTCATGCCAGGATTGAAGAGTTCATGGTTGTCTGGTTTGAAATTAAACGGAGTTCAAAAGTGTGAAAAAAAATGTTTTTCTGTTTATCTTCTTGTTGCGGGGGTGGGGGGAGACTGAAAAATCTATAGCAGAGAGTATTCATATTACTCTGCAGCTTATCTCAATATGAACAGATTAAATAAGGGGGATGACATTAATTATTAATAGTATCTGATATAATTACGTTACCTGGATACCTGTACAATTAAAGCATTTTAAACATGTATACCTTAGGCTTCGGTTCTGTGTCATGTCATTCTAGTACTCATGCTGCTGAGTTTATGAAAATTCCCTAACTGTGGCCCAAGAGACTATGATGGATGGTAATTGCTGCCAGTTTATGCAGAATATTTAATAAAAATATCAGGAAACATGGAAACACATTTGTAATAGATCCAACGGTGAATTTGTAAAAGTCTCCATTTCAGCAAGCATTCAAGAATGTATTAATCAAAGAAAGAAAAGCAAATATTATTCATCACAAGTTCATCATGCCACAAATAAAAGATTATACATATCTCCACCATACTTATGCAATGGAAATTGCTTATTACTAAGAAACATAGAAAAATAATCATATCACAACCACTCAGAGCGTATTGTGTATTTATAGCACTGAAAACCACTCAGCATATTAGAAGCTGATGAAAGATATATGTCATAACACCTAAATATTTTGCATAGAATTTTCTTACCTTCAAATATTCAATGCTCCATTTACAGTCATTTACAAATATTTTTCAATCAACAGCAATGCAAAATCATACATTAATGTTTGTCTATTCTTTCTCATTCTCAGTACTGTCTAGTTCTCGCTCCCACTTACTGCATTGTTCTATGTAAGTGTTGTTGGCTGATTTTCCAGTGCTGCCCTTGGATTTCCTGATGGATGTGTTACAACTGAGGCCAAAGTTGGCTACCATTACTGTCAAAGAAAAACCTTCTCCTTGTTTGGGCAATCAAATGGGACCTCACTGCATTGAGGACAGTTACATTTGGATTAACAAGAGCAGATTGCTTGATTGTAAAATTAATTGAATAGTGTAGAGCAGTATATCTTGAGTGGCCAAAGGAGTATATTGGTTATTAGTTTTCTCTCAACGCAAAATACAGACCCATAGACCAGAATGCAGAAAGAGTGAAGTTCCGTCCTAACTTTGCTGCCGTAGCAGTAGAGCACAGTAGGAGGACTACCCTACATCAGAGTAGCTGTCTTCAAGCTTCACAGACTCAGTCCTCCTTCCTGGGGCCAGAGATACAGATTATACTTTTTTTTTCTGGAATGTGACTTTCAGTTGTTCTGTGCTGCCCTTCTTCCTTATTTCAAGGAGTAGACAATTTAATCCACTCATTATATCCTCTCAGATGTGTTTCTGCTTCCTAGATACTTTCTCTTCATTATGTCTATTCTCTTTGTACTTATGAAATCTGAGTATCAACATCCTCTCTTGAAATAACTGTGAATAGGGCCAATGTGCTGGCATTCCATATAGGCGATGATTTGTCCCACTTCTAACCTAGTTTCCTGTTTAGCCTGAGAGAATGCCTCATGTCCTTGGGTTCCTTCATCTGCATGGGAGACACAGAAAGCAGCCTCTGCTTCCCAGCTTTGGACCAGCCCAGCTGTGGTTGTTATAGTCATTTTTGGAATGACCTATCACATTGAACATTTCTCTCTCTCTCTCTCTCTCTCACCTTCTTTCTGTGTAAAATATGCCTCTCAAACATTAAATCTTTTTTAAAAGGAAATTTCTGTGTGGTTTATCTTGAAACCAAATACCTCTTCTTAAAATATAGTAGAACTATTTTTTTAAAGATTTTTATTATTATTTTTAGAAAGGAAGATCTACAGAAAGAAGCAGATACAGAGAGAAAGATCTTCCATCCACTAGTTCATAAAAATAAAATACTACCTTTCATCCAACTTAAACTGATCTTAAAATATTAAGATTAAATGCTAGTGCTTTGGCAGAGAGAGGTTAAGCTGCCATCCATAACAACTTTGACCCATACAGGAACTGGTTCCAGTTTCGGCTCCCCCCCATTTCCAATCCAGCTCTCTGCTTATGTACCTGGGAAAGCAGCAAATGATGGCCCAAGGACTTTGACCCCTGCACACATATGGGAGAACTGCAAGAATCCTCTGTCTCCTGGCTTCTGTCTCTTTTAGCTCTGACTTTTGCAGCCACAACTGCATTCCTTTTTCCTCTTTTTCTTTCTGTCTCTCCCTATCTCTTTATAACTCTGATCTTCAAATAAATAAGCAAGTAAATAACCAAATAAATCTTAAAAATAAAGAAAGTAATTAAAGTTCAATTGCCTGTTATTTTGCTGGAAACAATAACTCAAGATGTGATAGATTTTGCTTTTTATTGCTCATGAACATTTTGATGTGTCCCAAGGACTGAAATAAATGTGCTTGCAATGAGAATTTTTTTTTTGCTCCTTTGGGAAATTTGTTAAAAAAAACAGAGTCATGTCACATTGGCCCATTAGCAGTGGTGTTTAGGGAAGGCAACAGAATGTACATATTTTAAATTACTCTACTATCTAATACAATCTAGTTTATTATCCTTTATTTTTCTCTGTGTATCTACTTTGATTTAAATAATTGAATAATTTATGAAACAATTTGTGTTAAATCATTTTTAAATTATTTCATAACTATGTAAAAATATTAAAACATTCTGGAGGTCTCCAAAGAACTAGTGAAGTGGTTATCAAGTCACATCAAGAGGGACTAGGGGCAGGCACAGGCTTGCTACACCCATCACTAATAAGAACATTCATTACACTTCAAGAAATGACAACTTTCCTGGCTCTCCAATGGTCAAGTCAACAAAGACTCGTCATCTCAAAATGAAAAGTCTAACAATTTTAATCGCTATATTCATAGCTCAGTCATTAGCTTTTCATGCTATTCATAATCGTTCCCTCTCCTAAATAACACAACTTCAATGGTTTCAGAACTTAATGCTAATTACTGCCATAATTACCTGTCATACGCTCTTTAAAATATTATCACCAATATTCAACCACCAGACATTTCCTTTTATATCAATTTTACATCTTTATTCTAATTTTATAAGATATTGTGCACATGCATAGCATGTATGATTTATTTACTTTTGTTATATCAGTTTTTTTTTCCCATTTTAAAACTTGTAATATATTAATATTCTGTCACGGTTGTCCAGTACATATATATGCTGCTTCAAAATTAGACCGAACATATTTGCTTTCTGTTTTTGAAACTTGATGCTGAAACATTTTTATTGTCAACTGCCTAACACTTTTATTTTCATTGCATCACCTCAACAATAGCTGTATCTCCCAAACCAATGTAATCCTTCTCTTCATCTCTCTTCCTCATTCCTGTTCCTAATTTCTGCTCCTAAAAAGGACATGTTCCTTAAGTTTGAAATATGTTTCTTCTTCAATGACATCAGCTTCTACTTTCTCTAACACTGTTTTCCATAGCAGGCAGCACAATAATACTGCTGTGGAGTTTTCCTTCTTTATTGTAAGTATCTCGTGTTTGTGTTTTACACTTAACTTATCACAAGTGTCTCATATCCCCTTGCTGAAGGAAGTCTAAGAAATTCTGAGAGGTAACCCCTTACATTACGTACTTTCTCAGCCGTTAATGAAACACCAGCTCATGCCCAGTAAGTATTATTTGCAGATGGAGAGTTTTAATAAATTTTTAATTCATTAATCTTTAACAGAATTTGAGAACCATTTAATTCATTTTTTTTCAAGTGTTCCTCAGATGTATTGATTTTCAGTGGCCAGCCAAATGAATGTTTAGGAAGGAATACTTAAGAAATTTAAATTATCAAATGGAATGCCTTAAAAAGAGGTCTTTCAAATTTTCTTTGAAAGCAAAAAAATAAAAATAAACCCACAGTATGGTTCAAATAACAACACAATCTAGTTCCAGGCAATTTTATGTTCCTAACGGATTGGAGTTTTATCACAAATATGTTTATTAGCTGATGCATTCATTTGAGTGTGATTAACTTCTGGATTGTAGCAAGCCTGTTTATGTTTGAAATCATGATTTGGAATGATCATTTGTTGGCTTGTGTCTCAAATAATTCTGTTTGTATACAGAAAACTCACTATGCATATGATGTAAATACCATTTACAAAAATATATATGTAATTCATAGGAAATGGATAGTGAGGATTGACGGTGACTTCATGAGTTGGCTGGCAACTTATTTTGTGACACATGCTTAGAAACAGTGCTCAGTGAGTCCTACAAAGGAAGATTGTAAATCCTGAATCTTACACTCTCTTAGCTAGTAACTTAATGATCAAAGTAACATGAAATCATTAGGTTAAAGAGGGATTTACAGTGAGAGACAGAAGCTTTTAGTTCAGGTCAAGGTTTTATTAACCAGAGAGGAGAGTCTGGTAGACAGCGCCCTGGTGGTAGACAGCCCGCCATCACTTCCACAGGGCAGGGTGATACAGTAGGGAAACGGCTGCCCATCTTAATCAGAACGGGGTTTTTGTACATCGTAAGAGCAGGGGATGGGGTAAGACAACAGCTCCTTGTTTTGTGCATGCGTGTGCCATGTAGTACGGGGTACTCATTATGGTGGGTGTTAACGTTTGCTCAGAGACGAGGTTAGGGTGCATTCCAAACATTCCTGAATGGGAGTGTCCACTTGTTTTCTGCAGGGTTGTGGAGTTACTTCTACTGTCCCAATCTAACAGAAATGACCTCCTTGGGGATTTTCTCTTGATGTTTCAGCTTGGTCATTACAAATAAGAAGCACTGCACAATTTTTTCTGTCCATCTACCTTTTTTATATATATACATATCTGCAATGTGTGTGAGAAGGTTTTAAGACACAGTAGTAAAATTAAACGAATCTTTATCACCTTGAGAGCTGTAGATAGGTTAGATTAGGGAAGGTGCTGAATAAAGCACTTACCAAGGCCTGTTTGAAACAACTATATCCCTATTACCATCATGTTGGTAATATTAAAGGCATATGACATAATGTTGCAATGTACACAAACACAGGGGAAAGTTAATTTGATCAAGCAGATTGGAATTTCGATCATTTCACTGAAAACTTTCTTTAGAGAAGTCCCATTTGGGATAATATAAACAATTTTTAAAAATCCTTTTATGGAGTATCTGTAAATGTATAAGTTCAGCTTTTAAACTAGCTTCATATCAATCATATAGTATATGAAGTATTGAATCTTCTAACATAAGAATCGTAATTAAACAAATAGATAAATGTGGTGACGAAAACTAAGTATCTTAAATATAATATTCATGTCCCTCTCACAGTGTTGCCTTTTAAATTTTTTTCGTTGGCATTAAAGGTGAGGTGATTCTCAGTGTCCATAATCCAACAGATTTTCTTTAAAAAGATTGGTTTACTTTTATTGGAAAGGCAGATCTTCAGAGCAAAGAAGAGGCAAAGATCTTCCACCTGCAGGTTCACTTCCCAGATCTCAGTCATGTCCACAGCTGAGTGGATCCGAAACCAGGTACCAGGAGCTTTGCCCAGGAATCCTACATGGGCTCAGGGTCCCACACCTTTGGGCCATCCTCCAGTGCTCTTCCATTACACAAGCTGGGAGTTGGGTGAAGTGGACAGCAAGGACATGAACCAGTGCCCTCATGTGATCCTGTCATTGTGAGGGAAGATTAGACAATTCAGTCATCACCCTAGGATTTACGTATTTTTATATTCATATATATATAAATATATATATATATATGGGCTATTTTCTATATTCACGTATCTATATACACATAAAAATGTAATAACCAATCTTAAAACAAAATGTTTGACATAAATTTTGTTGCTGTGTTCAGCAACTAACTCTAAACAATGCCGATCTCAAATATTCAGGATGAGCCAAGGCTACTTTAATTTGGGAAGTTATTGGGTGCTTACCACATTCCACATGATCTCCTGAATTTCATAATGTAAAAATGCAATGAATGATACTTATAACATTTCCAAAGAAAATAACATTGTCCCTTATGATTTAAAATTATTTCCTGAACGTCTACCAGAATATTAAATCTCTGCAGAACTTTACTCCACACCTTATATAAACCAAGGAAACTATTCATGAACTCTGATCTGTTTATGTGAAATAAGTTCTAATATACTTGAAATTATGTGTTACTAGTATATAATTACCATTTCATGTTCCAATTACTGTAAAACACAAATTAGTGGATTCAAAATCTTGATTCTGAGTTGCAACATTTGCTAAACAGCATCTGAATCCATTATGAAACAAAAGCAGACACTTTGTATAAAAAGGACAAGGAGCACTGGAATCTGAAAGATTTTGACTATGAGTCTGGCCCCAATAAAGTAAATAGCCTTTATTTTTGTGTGTAATATTCAACAGAAGGCAACTTTCACATTGAAAATTTAGAATAGTAAAATAAAGAAACAGTCTCCATAAATACTCAAACTCTTGACACAAAGCTGATAACAATGATGGAAAAATTACGCCAAACTAAACATCATAATGAATTCACAGGCTCTCGCTTTCTGGGGATTCCTTACGAGTGCAGTCAGCATTATTACGACTCCAAAAAGCTTTACAAGTATTATTATTCCTTCACTTCATGCTTATAATGAACTATTCAGTTTTTAAAACTCTTCTATAAGCAACATCACATTCTGTTTTTCCAACAATTCCTCAAGTTCCAAAAATGGCAAAAGCACACTCACATATATGTGTGCACACACACAGACACACAGGGTTAGTCAGCAACCATGAAAAAATAACCATCTATGATGTTCAATTTTATGTGTCAACACGGAGAGTGCTTTGAGTGCGTTGAGCATTTACACTGGCAACTGTTGACTAAACAGATTGCCCTTCATAATGTAGGTGGGCCTCATCCAAGCAGTAGAACAAAGAGAAAGATCTTTCCAACAGACTGCCTTCAGATTGCAAGCATATCCAGGGGGGATGTTTTCAGAACTCTGCGCATCCTCAGTTTGCTGTTACTAGTCAATAGTAAAGGTCTTGGACTCACTAACCTCCATAATCATGTGACCAACATATTTTAAATATTTTTATAAATACACAGACATGCATGTATTTATACAGACAGATGTACATCCATCCTACTGGTTGTTTCTGAGGAATCTTGACGAGCATCACTACTGTATCATTAATACACAGTTCAAATCTGTGAGATGTTTATCATGCACAGAGTGTATATGCAAATGAACAAGTGTTCCGATATGTTCATCAATAAATGTAGATGATGGCGATAGGACTGGAGATGTAAAATAGAATTGAGAGATCCATAGAGATGAGATAGACATAAGGATAGAAGTAACCCTCATCGCCAACAGTAACACGAGGAATTTGAATTTCAAACCTTTGCAATGCAGATAATGAGTTGTCCTGGATGACTACTCAGAATTGGTGAACTGTGACAAGGAGAGGCTGATAGAGCCCTGCCTAAGCCGTGCCATTCCCATGAGGCAAAGTAACCAAGTTATAAGATGGAAACAGAATGAAAGAGTACAAGGGTCCTTTGTCTTTGCTTCCCACATTATGTCATGAGAAATTTTTTCTTTGCTTGCTGCATTGTGGTATCTCTGATGGTGAATAGAGAAGCTGGCCCCTTAGTGATGCAAATGAGAATGAAGGAGTTGTAATTAGATGTCATCACAGTCAATCATTGAAGGCATAATGGAGGAAGGGAGTTTATTTCAAGGGGGAGAAGTGATGTGCTCAGACTGTGGCTATGGAAACACAATCTCCTTGTCTAACCTGTCTCAAACATGGTCTCTGGAATCTAAGATCAGCAGCTTAAACAATTAAGGAAGGTGACTTGCTCATCAGAGGGCTAGGAACCAACGACTGGTGGCTACATTTATTGTCCATGTAGCCTTTGCTACAGAAGAAAAAAAATAAGTGATGGCAAAACTTAGCTCAAAGAGGCAGAAAGAGTTCACCCTAATTCCTGAAAGATTTGTGTGTGTGTGTGTGTGTGTGTGTGTGCATGCAAGTAGCTGTAATTAATTCAGTTCTTCAACTAATTGGAAGGGCCTGCCCACATCAGGAAGAGAAACCGGCTTTACTCAGTCTTCGGATTCAGAAATTAATCTCATCTAAAAACCCTGACAGATACAACCAAATGATATTTGACAAAATATCTGGGCTTCATGGGAAGGTCAAGTTGACACATTAAAATTAACCATGCACAAATCTTTCCTTCTAGCCCACCATTGGTAACTCTTGTCAGCAAATCCATCCAGGCACAAACATCTCTTTATTCCAATAGTACAGTGTTTTATCTATGTGAAATAATTTCACTTTTATTTAAGAGCAATATTAAACACCAAACCTCCCTTTAAATGCTATCCTTGAAATACATTTCATTTTCAAAACTTTACAGATTTTTCAATTTACTCTTGGGAAATGTGTCCTTTTGGAAGAAACATTAAAAACTATCAAAGATTCATTATCATGTAGTTACTAATTAGTTTCTTGTCTTTGACACAGAGATTCATAAAACCTATCATTTTAGGTGTGTGTTTACAAGTACTTATTCCCTAATTCTTGAAAATGAAACAACATCAGCCTTTTTCTCTGCATAATGGATAAATGCCTGAACAATTGTTTATTATTCATTTATCTACCCAAGACATGTTATGTCACATATTTTGAATGAATGTGATATCACACATACTTAAGAAAATTCCTTTTCTAACAATCTGTCTTCTGAATCAAATGAAACAATGTTTTCTTCTCTTTGTGAACTATTCCGATGTGTGTGAGCCAGAGTAACAGGAGTCAGGCTGCTACTTCATGTACTTGGTATGGGTAATTTTTCTATTCCACTAAACAGTATTGTTTTCCAACTTCAGTCTTTTCCATCAGAAAAAAAAAAAAAAGATCAGTCCAAAGACTCCAGAGATCAAAACATGAAACAAGGAGTTTTTATCCTTGAAAACCTGAAGCTGATCCTCATGCATGTTTGAAAGAAATAGCTCAGACTGGTGACATGTCGTTTCTGATGTTCATCTTTTGCAGTTTATAATCTTGGATTGCTCTCCAAGCTTGGGAGCCAAGAGCAACATTGGCATGATCATACGGTCACTGGCACCTTAACACATGCCAAGAAAATGATGGTGGGTTGCAAAATACTTTCATTTTGGAGAGAACAGCTATCAAGAAGCATGCTTGTCAGTGTCTTAACTGTGAAAATTAAGTGGAATTATCTTACTGACTTCAACCATGTTCATTTGACGCTGCCCTTCCACAACTCCTGAGATTGTCTCAGAACAGGAAGCATATGTTTAAATAGCAGATGTATGCTCTGAGTTAACCCATGCTAAGGAGTATTAACACCTGAGGAGGCTGGGTGCTCGTGGGCATGCGCAGAGCAAACAGCTCCTGCCAGTTCTTTGCTTCAAACAGACACATCTTTCACCTTCACTAGTGTGTTGTCTGTGATTTAGTGCTACCGTTACATAACACTACTAAACTGCTTAAAAAAGTGTACAATTATTTGTATGAGTATCTACAAATACCTATGTTCTTCAACAGAGCTAATTGTAGAATTTCCTAATAATATTCCAAAGTTTTTACATTGAAGATATTATACAGCTATAGAGTTGAAGAGTCCATGTTATATTACATGAACATAATTGCTAAGTTAATTTAAAATATATGTGTGGGATATTTAACTCAATCTAAAGAAAGATTGATGTAGAAATCTACACGTTTTATACTTACTTTATTTTCAACTATTAAAATATCTTGTGATATTTTAATATTCCGTCACACTTGGAGAGCTCTACTGGTCCTCATGACTCAGTTTCCCCAGGGATGACCTTTCCCCCTTTAGTTCTGGCTCTGAGTTGTGTCCTAGATATGGTCTGATATTGAAGCAGCTTCTTTTGGCTGTTCTCTTATAAGATGGATGGTGAAATCCTGCCGGGTCATAGACCAGACATAGGTAGTAGTTATGTAATTGTACTGTGAAGGATTCTATCTGAAAACCATTTCCAGAAGGAAGGGATTCTCTTCCCTTCTCAACCTGTATTCAGTCAGCCAGCCACAGGGTGCTTCTTGGTAAAGGGACGATAAGCTTTGCTGGTGAGAGTGATATTGGTGTTAAGCAACATGCCAATTTCATCCTTCTTGAGGTGACACTGTCTTTAGGGTTGCTGGAGACCTGTGAGCCCGGGCCTGGTCTAGAAATGACCATGCCAGGTCCCATCAAATAACTAAGTGGCATGCTGCGTAGGCCGTGAGGGTCATTTGAACAGGCAGTACGGTTAAGATAAGTCAGAAAACCTCTCTAGCAATATATCACCCAACTTATCTATCAAGACTCGTGATCATTATATTTTCAAAGCTGAAAAAAAATCTACACTCTCTGGATTGGCCAATGCCTTGGCTCTATTTCAAAGTATAAGAAACACAACAAGATTTCTAAGTACAGATGGAAATTGAATAGGCAAGAATATAGAGACAAGTAGACTCCAATTCTTTCCAATATATTTTACATCACCAATAATTACACAAATCATACAAACATATATAATTTGGGAGATAAAATGCACATCCAGTTGAAGATATGGTTATGATACCACCATGGTGAAGATTTATTGTTTCATTTTTGACCACATATGATGTACAAATTGTACAACACAAAGGAAAAGTGAAGCAAAATATACTTATTGGTTTTCCTAAGAATTCTAAAATAATGACAAGTATAGACAAAATTTGACCTCAGTTGAAAGCCACACATATGAAGTAGAGTCCGATAAGGAATAACAAAGTGTGGTCTGGGACCTGCAGCTTAACTGTCACCAAGCAACTTGACACAATTTAGCCCCTGCTCAGGATCCAAATAAACATTCCAAATACACATTTTCTAAGATGTTTAGGTGAATTTGATGAGCATTCATGCAAAAATCACTGTTTTCTTTGCATTTACTATGTGCATTGATTGCAATGAACAGGGTGAGACATAGCATAAATATTAAAAAATATTTTAAGCTCTGACCGTTACTGGACATAATGATTTTTTGTCTCTTCTAGTGACAAACCAGGCTGGCCTGCTTTCTGCTCTGTGCACTTTATTATTAATTCCAATCCAGTTATTTGTTCTGTCTCATTAAACTAGCATAGCTGTAGATCATAATGAATACTTTATTCTTGGGTTCCCTCTAAAGATGGGGTGTGATGCATTTGCTTGCCTTTTACAAGCATTCCTTTAACAGTATCATGCCTGTTGGCACTGGAGAAAAGGCCTATGTGTGTGTAGATAACTAGGAAGACAATGGTGTAGTTACAGCTACTGCAGTAGGATGTAGAATTTCATGAAGACTGCCATTGAGATACCTGCAGAAAAAATATCTTAGATTCCAAAAAAATTGTCAGTGAGGAAAGACATTTATGATATTTTTTGTTTTAAAAACCCTGCCGCAAGCTTCCTTGTGAAAGAAAACAGCCTGATTTGGCTATCCTAAACTGCTGCAAGTGCATTATATTTAACCGCCTGCTGCTTCTGACATTCCCTGCCAGATGCCTCTGACCATGATTTGATAGATATCCCTTCTAATCTTGCCTGGACATTTATTGGAAACAGCAGGTAATGATCCAATTACCTGCATGTCCCATGGAAAATATCTGTTAGAATCTCTGGATACCAGCCACACCCACTCTCCCGCAGCCATCACTCAGGTATTCCAAGGATAGACAAGTGCCATACAGTGAACAGGCTCATTGGATTGACTGCCTTTAGGCAGTTTACCAAAAGCAAGTACTCGGTGCCATCATTTTGAGTAAATTATCCAGGCAGAAAGCATCTTGGAAGCCCTATCCGCTCGTATCCCCTTAGTAATGGAAGTTCCCTCTGCAGATCTGTAGCAATTATCAAAATTTTCCCCACAGGGATACCACCTATGTCCCTGAGACCGAGCTTCCAATGGGAAACCAGGAGGCAACCTGCTTCCTTCCAGAACATGGCGATCACCTCTTAGCAGTGCTTGTGCAGGTCTTCAGTTGTTTTTAAAATACCACGATTCTGTATGCAGGCTTCATGCAACTCCAGAGACTTCTCAGAAATGATGTTACAGTTGACTACTTGGTAGGGTTGATGGAACGGTGAGCTCTACCACTTACATTCATGTTCAAATCCTCATAACCTTCAAATACTACTGTTTTTTGGGGGGGAGGGGGGAGCCCTTCTCAAAGGCAATTTAGTTAAAGATATTGAGATAATGGGACTGTGCTGTTTTTTCCAGATGGACTCTAAATCAGTGACAGGCAAGGAGAGATCTGACAGAACATAGGAGGAGAAGCAATGTGAGTGGCAAATCAGGGATCAGAATGATTGAGCCACAAGCCAAAGGGAACGTGGAGCCACAAGAACTGGAACTGTATCTCCTACACAGCCTGCTCAAATAATAATTACCTTGCTGAAACTTAAGTTATAGGACTGAAAACCTGCCAAACAGTTAAGTTTCTATTATTTACTACCACCAAATTTGTAACAAATTGTTAGTACAGAGAGAGAAAATACATCCAAGAAAGTCCTCCAGTAAGATAAATGATTAATGAATCATTTAACTAAATGACAACTAAACAACAACAAAAACATGAAATATGTACCTGACCGAAGGTGAGGAAATCACCAACAGCCAATACTCACTGAAGGTATTCAGGTTACTCATTAGATCTCTACCAAGAGCTGTTATGATCCACAGATTTGTTCTAACTTCTTCTTTATGAATCATGGCAGTCTGTAAAGTCAATAATGCATCATGCCTCACGTAGAGTAATGTATTTGCCAAAAGGAAAGTGCAGTTACCAAGTCTCTTGGCTTCCTTAGGAATACACCGATAATTATTCACCATCATTCAACGAATCACAAGATAAATGCCAGACTCAAATGTCCACGTTGAACTCAGCATGAAAGACCATAGTGTTTGAATCCTTGTTAACAATAGCCATAATTCATAAAAGAAAAAGACTGAACATGTTTTACTCCAGTCTCTGTAGTCCAGGTTAATCAGAGTGTCCAACAGAAATAGTATGTTAGAAAATTCGTGGCAAGTCTAGATGTTATCGCAAGGCTGAGAGGTTACTATTTGTTCATAATTCCCCATGACTGCTCTTTGTGAACATCCTACAGACGAGTAGAGGTACTACTGCCTTTGACCACCTTCTCCAGGATATTTGCTAAACAAAAATCATGCCAAGAATAATTGACCAAGTGTTGGTTTAGTGATCTAAGACACAGAACACAAGAAATCACACATCTTCATCAAACATATAGACCAAGATCCCTTGCTGTCTAGTATCAAAAAGCTAAGATTTCCCTCTGGAAAAAAGACTCACTATCATCAGAGGTATGAGAGTTCCCTAAGCTACAGATTTCTCTATTGCATGTGCAGGTACAATCTGGCTGTTTCGGCAATTGGTTGTTAGGATTGTGACTCGTAAACTAGAAGCACCTGCTACAGGCTGAGAGTAATGTCGCCTTTTGCTGGACATCCATCTCCTCTGCCAGCATCCATGAAACTGTTAGAGGCCAACTTTCAAACTGAAAACAAGTCAAACTGAAAGTTCCAGGAAAAAGAATGATCATTATTGTGTGCATATTACACCTAATTAAAATTATTAATAGGAAAAATGATTTAAAATCAAGATGACCGGTACTGGTTCCATGCCGTGGTAGGCTATGCCTCCACATGCAGAACTGGCAATCCACCTGGGTGCTGTTTCATGTCCCGCCTACTCCACTTTCCATCTAGCTGCCTGCTTTATGGCCTGGGAAAGCAGTGGAAGATAGCTTAATTCCGTGTTCCTGTTTGAACCAGGACAAGCCCAGCTCTGGCCATTGGAGCCATCTGGGGAGTGAACCAGCAGAAGGAAGACCTCATTTCCTATCCCTCTTCTCAGTAATTGCGCCTTTAAAGTGAAAATAAAATAAACATTTTATAAACGATCAAGGTGACAATCTTCTTGGACATTATTCTTTATAAAATACATTAGTTTCATTAATATTAGCATACTAAATAAATTCACTCCTAATTTATGCATCTGCATCAACTCTTTAACAAGTTTACCATATTGTACAGCATAATGATATATTTTTTAAAATCCTAGATAGCCTGCTACAGTTTATATGATTATGAGCCCTCCAGAATTCATGTCGAAACTTAAGGCTTAATGCAGTTTTATTAGGAAGTACGACTTGGGGCCAGTGTCATGGCGCACAAACCATTAGGTGCAACACGGACATACCATATCGGTACTGACTCTCGCCTCAGCTGCTCCATTTCCTGTCCAGTTCCTAGCTGATGATCTGGGCAAAGCAGTATATTCCTCAATTATGTGAACCTGAACCTGCATGAAGCTCCTGGCTTCTGGCTTCGGGCTGGCCTTGGGCTGTCCATTACAGCTCTCCATGAAGTGAACCAGTAAATTGAACACCTCTGTCACCCATGCCCTCTCTGAAACTCTGATTTTCAAGACAAGTAAGTAAGTCAGAAAACAGGAATAAGGCCTGTAGACAGTCACTGGGCTCTAGCACTCTGCCCTCAGTGTCCAGTGCCTCAGGAAAAGTTTGAGAATGTTTCTTAGCTTCCTTATCTAGGCTGCATATTCATCCTTCATCATGTGCATGACCTGCGGGTTCTTTCTACCATTCTGTGGGCTGTGTCCTTTGCTCTGTAGATGCTTCTTAGCTTAACATATTTTCACTTTTCTACTTTTACTTTTATTTCCTATGCTTCTAGGTTCTAGGTTCTTCTTTTGGTTCTTAACCAAAAAGTTTTGCTCATGCCGATGTCCTGCACAGTTTCCCCAATATTTTCCTGTACTAGACATAGATCTGTGACCCATTTTGTGCTAATTTTTGTGAAAGGTCTTTAGGGGGTCTTGTTTCATTCTTCTGCATATAGAGATCCAGTTTTCCCAACAGTATTTGTTGAAGAGATGCTCCTTTACTCCAAGGAGAGAGTTTTAGCTTGCTTCTCAATGGTCATAGATACGTGAACTAATTTATGGAGGTATTTATTCTGTTCCTTTGGTCTCCATGTCTTTTTTGCACGTGTATGTGTTTTCCACTTACATGCTGTTTTGATTAAATTGCCCAGTAATATTCTTGAAATCTGGTCTTGGAATGCCTCAAATGTTGCTTTTGTTTGCTTTTTATTACCTTGTTTGGGGTCTCTTGTGTTTCCATGTGAATTATACAATCGTTTTTCTAACTCTGATAATAAGATGATTACAATTTGATTGTGATCACATTGAGTCTATAAATTGCCTTTTCCATAGAATTCAGTCAGTCTTAAGAAGGTACAGAACTCATTGTTGAGCACAGTGTCTCAACAGGTTAATCCTCCATCCATAAGAGCTGGTATTCCGTGTGTCACCCATTCACATCCAGGCTACTCCACCTCAGATCCAACTTCCCACTTAAGGCCTGGGAAAGCAGTGGAGGGTGGCCTAAGGCCTTGCGTTTCTGCACTGATGTGGGAGATCCAGAAGGAGCTCCTGTTCCCTGGTTCCTGGCTTCCTCCACTGCATCCTGGCTTCAGATTGGCCTGGCGTAGGCCACTGGGGCCTTTTAGGGAATGACCCAGATGAGGGAAGATCTTTCTCTCTGTCTCTTTTACTCTCTGAAATTCTGCCTTTCAAATAGTATAAATTAATCATTTAAGAATGCACCAGCCTGTTGCCATTTTGGAAGCAGAGACCAGGCCCCTACAAGTGATCAAACAGGCCAGGACCTCCATCTTGGACTTTGTGCATCCAGACCTTTGAGGAATATATTGTGTTCTTTATAAATGAATCAGCACAAGGCATTTTATTATAGCATCATTAATGGACCAAGATATAGAGTGATAAATGTGAGGGAGAAATACAGAGCAGGAGGTTTTCCCCGGAACTACATGAAAGGGGATATCAGATGACATATGTGGGAGTGAGTCTTGCAAAGATGGTTTCCTTACTGTCATTACAATGATCTTAGATATCACAACATTAAAACTTCTTGAGACATGTAGAAACAAACCAACTGCAATTTAAATATGGGAAAATTCTGGGTCTATTACCATAATTCATATGGACCACAATGATAGATCTATTAGTTTAACAGCAACAAGAAGTACAACAACAGGAGGTTTGCATTTCTGAATTGGGTTATGTGAATCAGGAAAGTACAGGATGCAAAACTGTTCATTTCGGACTCGAGGTTTTCTGTTGTACAAATGTTGATGGGCAAAGGCTCAGTATGACAGTCTGTGTGTAGTGAAAGTCCACCAAATCTTTGTTCTTTTGGCCTTCACAACTTGGCTTAAATTACTAAGCAGAAGTTTTCATCTATCAGCTGAGATTTCATCTTCAGAATTAGCATGGGTTTTGTACAACCATACCTCAAAAAAGTTCATCATGGGAAAGTGGAATTAAGATATTTAATGTGGCAGACAAGCATGTTGAAAATAGCTTATTTTATAACACAGATGCTACGTGAACATTTGGAAGCATCTCATGTTGGTTTTCTATTCTTCCTTAAATGTCTTATTACAAAATGTTTGACTTAAGATAAGCTTCACCCCATCTAGGTTTTTAGGTCAGAGGGCCTAGACACACACCATCAGCCTTAGATAAAGTGACTGTCAGGCTGCACTTCTTTCTGGAGAAGCTCAAGAGGATTGCACTTCCTTGCTGATTCAGGATGACGGTTGATTACAGGTCTGAGTGTCAGCTGGAGTGCATTCCTTGTTTCCACCAGAGGCTCATAGTCTTTGTGTCCTGCCCTCTTTCCTCTGTCTCAAGTCAGTATAGATTCCTTCTCATCTCACGTAAGTTTGGATCCCTTATGTTTTCAGATTTCTCTCTGACCCAGCCAGGAAAGATTCTTTCTTGGACGGATACATGTGAACACACTGGACTAAGCAAAAATATTGAGAAAGAACGTCCTTCTATTGTTTTACCATGATCTGTCCCCACTAAAACTGACTGTGAGGGTTAATTTCCCAGTGTGGCAGTGTTGAGAAATGAGACCTGACGGGAACTTAGACTTGGTAGAAGTGGAAACCCGTTGGGAAGTGAGTGCTGCTCGGTGGTGAGACTGGTGTCTGAGTCCTCAACGCAAAGCTCTCCTTGCTGGACGAATGCCTCTGTCTCATGAGTTGTCGCCACCCAGCAGTGGCGCTAAATAACAAGGCATACTCTTGAGGGACTGGGACAAGCCAGAACCTCAACCAGACCCTTCACTGCCCAAAGCAGCTGCGTTTAAACCCTTCTCCCCACTGCCTTGTTCTCCGTTGGTCTTAGCTTTCCTCCCCTCTTCGCCAGCCCTCTCTCTGCCACCCTTCTTTCCGTTCCTCTCCTCATAGGTAGGTCTGCATAGCTTCCATACCACTTTTGTATTCCTCTCTGCTGCTTTTCCTCCCGTACACCTTAGTTTTTCTACCCAAAGATCTTAACCCTTCTTCCCCTCTCTGCTGCCCTGTTCTTCCAGTTTCGTCTTTATTCTTTCCCCAGACTTTCTCCTCATCATCCCTCTCCTCTGTCATCCCAGTCTTTCACCGTCCATCATTATCCGTCCATCCTACCTTTTACTGGCTACTTTTTATCTCGTTCTCCACCTTCACTTCTCCCCATGGGTCCACTTGGCACTATGTGATAAGCCAGTACCAATGACATAATCGAAGCGAGGACATTAGCCTATCCCTGTGACTTCCTGTTTACCTGCTGTCAAGACCAACTCTGCCTCCTGGCCCTGGGCCAGCCGCCATTTTGCGACGGCCCCTCTCAAACCCAGGAGAGGCTTTAGCACCCCACCCCCCACAGTGAGTGACTTCTTATTTTCCTAGTGGGGAAAGAGTTCTGATGAAACAAATTCAGCTTCTTCAGCTCTTATAGTTTTCCCACTTGTCCTGTGAGGCTTCGTCTGCTGGATGTTCTTGCCTGTGTGTTTTTGCCCATGAGGTATTCATCAAAAACCAAGAAGACATGGTACCAGACTCTGATGTCCAGGACTGTGAATAAAAAATATTTGTCTTTCCTTTATGAATTATTCTGTCACAGATACTGTTATACAAACAGAAAAGTACAGAGACTCTGTTCATCATGGTTAATATCCTTGCATGCATCTGTTAAATTTATGTTATCCTTTCAGATAAATAATCCCAGTTTCAAAAGTTTGGATTTGGCCAAATAGAGGGACAGAGTGCTATTTTGCCATGACAATGTTACATAATTTTCCTTTGCTGTATCAATATTTTACAGACAGGAAGATTTGTAATTGTTGTAGCTATAAGCAAATCAAATACATAAAACTAGTTTTATGCTAATTGTAATGTCATGGGCATTAAGTAATGTCATGGTATGAGAAGTATTTATGCTGCATGAGAAAGACTGGATTAATTAAGTAATAATTCTCCAAAAATATTTTATGTTAATATATTACATACAATTATTATATGTCAAAATTTGACTCAGGTTATAAGCCCTACTGGGACTCTTGAATAAACTTAAAAGTAAAAATACTTATAAGCTTAATTTATTAGATTCACAAGTATTACTCAATAGTTGAGGAGATTTATTACCGTATTCAGTAAGAAAACCAAATAGATTAAATATGTAAATGGAATTTATAACCTTAGATAAATTATCAAAGTTTACATATTAAAATAAATATTATGCAATCACTTGAAGTAATTATTAAAATTTCCTAGCTAAAGATAGAATAATATTTGTGCCATGTAAAGAAACATTTAAAAATGGAGAGTTTTGAGAAGAATAATTACAATAAATAGAAAATAATAATTTAAATTGACAGAATATCATTTTAAATCAAAAGACATTCCTGAGTAGGATGTATTTCCCACTCCTAGAAAATGCAAACAGGTGTGTTTTAGCAAATGAAGGCAATTTCACATGATTCTTACCAATATATCCCATTAGCAGGGCATAGGATAGGAAAGGGGAGTCTTGAACACACAGTAAAAATAAAGGATGTGGAAAAAGATTATTCTAATCCAGCAGAATAGCTTGTAGAAAAGTATTAAGATGAGAGAATGTGACATTGACTTCCCTCAGTTCCTGTGCTCTCCTGTTAGGTAATTTAAGCGTTTTGCTGTATTGAGAAATAGTAAAAAGGAGAATAATGCATTTACTCACTAAGCATCTGAACTTCACTTTCAATATGTCTGCCATGATCTGAACACACTTTGGCTCTCACATTCACGTAGGAGTTCACATCGCCAACACATGCATTTGTGGAACTTGCCCGTCATTACTACGGGTTCTCTTATTCTTTCTTCCTCCTGCCGCTGTGGCAGGAGGTCGAGGTTTTCTCTCTTCCTGCTGCCACCATGGCAGGAGGTACGGCTTCTTCTGTCTCTAGGATTGGAGTCTCTCTTCTCAGCTTTTCTAATAAGTCTTACTTTAAAACTAAACTGTGTCCACATGAAGATTCTTCTTTCCTGCGAGACAATAATTGAGGTTGCTGTTGTATTCAGGGTCAAAAATCCTACAACAGCATCATCAAAATTAAGGACTACCCTGTAAATCCACAGTGCCAGTAATCTGTACTATTGAAATTCATTTTTCTTTTAGGTGAAGAAACTTGTAACAACTTCTTAAAAGAACTTGTTTAGCTATTCCTCCTGTATGTTATAGAACTCATTCCACTTGAATTGCTTTATTTTCTGTTTCTAAAATAATTCATTTAATCTACATGAAAAAAAAATGGCCTTATTCACGCATGATTCATTTGTTTACTGGAAAGTAAATTAAATCATACTGACAAAATTATTTCATCTTAGAATAATATACATTATCAGGCCCAGCATCACAGCCTAGTGGCTAAAGTCCTCACCTTGAATGTGCTGGGATCCCACATGGACGCTGATTCGAATCCCAGCAGCCCAGCTTCCCATCCAGGTCCCTGCTTGTGACCTGGGAAAGCAGTCAAGGACGGCCCAAAGCCTTGAGACCCCGCACCCTCATGGGAGACCAGGAAGAGCTCCTGGCTCCTGGCTTGGGATTGGCACAAGAATATATATATATTATCAGGTAAACCACACAAAAAAGTGCTGACAAGCATGTACAGAAAGGATAACTTTTACACGCTGCTTGTGGATGTGTACAGAAATTGGTATAAGAATCAGTATGGAGTTTCCTCAGAAAACTAAAAATATAATAGTAATGTGATACATCATTTCTACTACTGAGCACATATCTAAAGGAAAGAAAATCATTGCATCAAGAAACTCCTTGCATTCCTATATTTATTGTAACACTAGTTACTTTGTGAAGATAAAGAACCAATGGAGATGCCCACCAGGAGATGAGGAAGTTAAATGTGTTACTATGCCCAGTGGGTTACTAGTAAGATATGAAAACGATGAACTCCTGTCATTTGCACTAACATGAAGGTATTTGAGGTCAAGGTATTACATGAATTATTTCAGATGCAGAAAGACAAACTGCACATTTTTTGCTCATCGCTGGAAAATAAATACGACAGATTATCTAAAAAGAGTATTGTAGTGGCCACTGGAAACTGAGAAAAGCAGAGTAGGCAGAGTTTAAAGACGGAAAAAAGTCAGATAATGAGTGTGAAAACGTAGTTCCATTGCAGGAATTAGTTCTGCAGCACTTTACAAGGTATTTAAAAGTGACTAAAAGCATCAAGTCCAGACGTTACAACACAGAATGCTTCATAGGACAACACTACCCTGACTTGACATTGCAATTACAAACACATTCCTGTAATACACCTGTTAGATATGTACAGATGCCTGTTTAATTGAAATGTAATAAAAATTAAGAATGATTATATTCGCAGTATGTAAAGAGACACAAAGAAACTTGGAAATATCAATACTTGGAAAGGATCAAGCAAACTCATGGTAGAACCTTGTTGGATCCCAGAGAAAACAGCAGGGATCTGTGTGGAAGACTTAACCGAGCAAGGAAGGGCTTTACTGAACCCAGCCGAGTGGGAAAGTAAAAGTCAGTTTCTCCCTTTAATTTCATTCTATTTGGTTATCCATGTGACATGGTCTGGAAGAAGAGCAGGCGTTATAAAATTAAATAAGAATCAGATAATGAAAGACTTTGTATGCTATAATAAACAGCCTGAATAATCATCTTTAAATCTAATTCGGTATTTAATGGACTGCAGGTACTAAAAGGTGGCTGGACCCCCTTGAAGACAGAAAAAAAAAAAAAACCAAGAGATGAGAATTTGAGCAGCAGATGAAAGTTGTAAAAACTTTCTCCATGCTAAGGTAATCTAAGGGCCTGCACTGTTGAAAACAATGTGTGCTATTGATTCTGCCGTGGTCTTAGCTGTATCAGGGTCACAGGCTTGAAAGCTTCGCCTCCACCACCTGTGTGGTCCTTTCTGTCCACTTGTGGTGCTCACCTGTCTCACCTGGCAGTGGGAGGTATTGCATCTATAACCACTCCCCGCAAATCCCCATAAAGACCTGGGATGGGGCGGGGCTTGCTCTATTGGCTTTGTGCTTCCATAGCTGGTGAATGTGGACACTTGGCTTCTCCCAGTACCTGTTTGCTCTCACTTCCTGCAGGCAGACTCAAAGAACAGGCAGCCCATGAACATTGCCCCTGTATGTCTGTATTCCTCATCCTCTGTTCACTGCTCGGGTGAGTCAGTGACTCTGAAATGATACGATGCTTTGTATTTCCAGTGTGTGTTATTTTAAGAGTTCCAGGAGAGGAGAGTCCTAGCAATGATGGAATGTAGACAGAGAAGCCAGGGACAGGTGAATGTTTGCAGCTTTGTGTGTCCAGCTTGTTCACTGCGTCTCTGTCAGGACAGTTTATGTTGCTAGGAAAGCTGGATCATAGGTCTTCAGTGTCATGGATGAGTTTCACGGTAATGATCATCTGTTCCTCTCAGGGTTTCGATTCCTAGTGGATTGCTACAGTGTCTCTATTTGCTAATTTCAGCTGGGCCCTGGCATCACCAAGCCTGGTTAATAAAAACTCCCTAATACATCTCAGATCTGTCTGATGTGATGTCTCTTGCAGCCAGGAACAGTTCTAACTCATTAATTTGGGAACTATTTTTATCCACTTCTAATCTTGCACATTATTAAAATTATCATTTTGCAAGTGAAAGAAAAAATATGGTGTGAAGTCTCCTGATCTCACAACCACCAATGTAATGAAAAACTGTTCCCTGTTTGGAATTGAGTCCTAAAGTTAACCAATGGTCTTTTTCCCCTGTGCTCTACACTGGTGATGTCTGCTCTTAAACACCTTAGTGTTTGGCTTTGACTGGAAGACGACCATTACTTGGGACTCATGAGCTAACACGAAAGCCAAGAATTCTAAATGGCTTTTTTCTTTTGCAACTAAAGGTGTGCAATAAAACATGTGCAAAAGAAGACAGGGCCCTTAAATGAAACACTGTCTAAGCAGATACATATTCTCAGTAATACTTTTTAAATATTAAGACAAAACCTCTTTACATTCTATCCTGCTCATGCGAAGTCTCATTACACTCAAAAGAAATAAACCTCTCCTTGGAGCATGAATACATTGGAGTCAATAAGAGACTGGAGACTGGAGATTACAGAGAGAAGCTAACAAAAGCAAAAGAACAAAGAACAGATCTAATGACTTTAGGCTAGTTGAGACTTTTAATTTAGCCAGGGTGTTATCTCATTAACAAGGTGAAGTTTCACCCTGAACATCTATTTCCTTTGTTCATCAGAAATAAATGGCTGAACTGGTCCTCCTGTTTTTCTGTCAAGTCACAGGTTTCTCAGGGTTTGTCATAAGAGGACAGACAGAGCACTGCTTGGGAGTGTGTGAAGTTCTGTTTCCAGTAACGTGGCCCTCTCAGTACGTCTTCAGTTATTGTTCTTTTCAGCAGCAGTTTTGTTTTATCATTTGCAGTTTTAGAGTAAAGATGCATGGCTCTTTCCCAACAGAACCTAGCAACCGAATATTGTTGGTTATTTAAAGCCAAATTTGTACTCAAAAATGTTCTATCCCCTGCTTATTACTATTTTTAAGAATGTTATAATAGTTGTGAAAAATGTATGCTTTAAGTGAGTGGAATATTTGTTATCCTAGCAATCATTTTCTGATTTCTAATTTTATGCAAGGGTCTGTACAAACAATAAAAGTATCATAATACTTGGAATTTCTTCTGTCATTCCAAATGGGCAAGGAACTTGGGCTTGATAATTTATCTCTGATCCCTTTTTATACACCACAGCAGGATTCTGATCTCCAATTAAGTACTGGGAGTGTTGACTGGGAGTGCTGCAGTCTGCCAAAATTTCCCCCTGAACTGGCAGCTGGTTTGCCACAAGAAACACAGCCCACCTAATCACAGAAAACTTTTTAAAATGGTTTTACACCAGAATGTCCTCGATTTTCTTTCCAAATAATAGCGTTTCTCAGCCTTCACTTTTTCTTACATCCGATGCATAATTTATATGCAAATAGAATTTGTATTATGAACCTAGATCCCCCTTGGATGCCGTCTACAGAAGATATTGAATGTACTTTTGGCTTGCTGACAACAAGCATGTTTAAGAAAGGAAGACTGCAACTTACAAAAGCCTCTGTACAAAAACGAAACCAGTCTCAGGGCCTCTGAACTAATGAGACAGAATTAGTGAGAGGAGGGGCACATCCAGGGAGGAGGGGCCGGTGGGAGGGAGCAGCATGTGGAGTGTGAAATATATCATGGCTCGGTGCTGCCTCCCATGGCCTGACTGCCTTGATCAGCTAATTAGGAAACCTTTACCCAAACTAGTGTTAATTTGTTATTTAACCCCCTTGGGAAATGTTCACAGCTAGAAGCCACTGGTGTTAGAATGTGTAGACATGCTTAGTTTGGAAACAAGGAGAATCTTGAAAGATACAAGATAATTAATGAAGGATATTCACTAAAATTATGGTTTCCTTGTTTTGTGCCATAAAAGTGATTTTCAGAAAAAGAAAATATGTGTCATGAGCAGTGTGTCAACTTTTGATCACTTGGCATATAATACAAGTCATGTGGCTGTTTAAATCCATGTGATAGGCTAAGCATGAAGCTTAATTACATCTGAAATGACCCACTTACCATTGGGTGCTAGGGCCTGAGTGATGTAGCAGTACTCATTGCCAGGTCCATGAGAGCCCAGCCCTGTGTGTCATGAAGCTCTCATAGATCCAATAATGTGACCATCAGATGCCACTTCACAGGATGGATCACACTGGACCTCAAACCAACACAAAGCAGTAATGCACTTGTAGAGCTGGTCTTTGATTAGTACATTAACAATCCTGACACCTAAGGTGGTGATAATATTCTGAAGTTTTTTTTTTTTATTAACTTCCATGGAAAAAAAATAGTTTTTCACAAAATCCAGATTCTTAGAGAAACCCAACATACTTAACAGTTTCAGGAATTAAATATAGCAGTAGACTCAAAAATATCTTAAAACTAAAAAAGAAACTCTTTTAGACAAAAACAATTCCAAAAGTGCCTTTTGAACCTTAAAAATATTGAAACTAGATTTGAGATAGCTTACAATAATGAGGAATTTCCACTGACTGTTCATTTATGCTATACCAGGTATTGTTTTAAATATATACATTCAAATACACACACACACAAATGTAATGTCTTTTCCAACTGAAATCACCCAATTCCCAATCATTTCACATGCACACACACACACGAATTCCCGTCTCTTGGAGGTGATGCCACTTATGTGAGAACCAAGATTAATATATTAATATATTAATAAAGTCTAATTATATCTGAAGTCACTGGGTTCCGTTGACTGTTCTGAGTGGCAGAGGCCATATCACTGCCAGATTCCACGAGAACTAGGACTCTCTGTCATAAAGCTAGGAGGTGCAATAAATGAGCTTAGCTGTAAACTAGTTGACTAAGGTTGGTGTGCAGCGTAAAAGAGTTAATTTTCCTTTTGTAAAAGAATATTTTTATTTGTTTGACAGTCAAAGGTACAAAGAGGAAGTGACAGAGAGTAAAAGAGAGAAATTAAGACAGGGAACGTTTTCTGTTTTGTGGTTTAATTTCCAAATGGTCACAGTGGCCAGGACAAGGTAAGGCCAAAGCGTTGAGTCTAGAACTCTTCCCAGGTCTTCTACACAGCTACTGGGTCCCAGGCATTTGGGCCATCCTATGTCGTTTTTCTTGAAACTTCATTGCAGGCTGTGGAAGGGAAAAAAATCTATGAGTAAAGGAGAAAGTTAAGACTTTTTTAAAAAGATTTATTTTATTTTTATTGCAAAGTCAGATATACTGAGAGGAGGAGAGACAGAGAGGAAGGTCTTTTGTCCGTTGATTCACTCCCCAAGTGGCTGCAATGACCAGAGTTAAGTTGACTCAAAGCCAGGAGCCTGGAGCCTCTCCAGGTCTCCCATGTGGGTGCAGGGTCCCAGTGCTTTCCGCCACCCTCCAATGCTTTCCCAGGCCACAGGCAGGGAGTTGGATGGGAAGCAGGGTGGCTGGGATTAGAACCGGTGCCCGTTTAGGATCCCAGTACATGCAAGGCAAGGACATTAGCCACTAGGCTGCCAGGCCAGGCCCGAGAGTTAAAAGTTTAGATGAATACAGTTGAACTATTGGAAATATGTATGAAGTGAAATAATACTGATGATTAGAACAGTGAGATCGGGCTATTTCCTCAAAAGCAAGACTACATCAGATAGGTTTAGATCAAACAAGGGGCTAAAGTTGGTGTCAATGGGTGTTTTAAATGACAGGATAACAGCAAGGTCCAATGTAAAAATTCTTGTGATTTAACTCTACAACAGGAAGTTTGGGTGGAGGAAGGAATGACAATATTGAATACTAAGTGAGCTAGCATGTATGTCTGGGGAGCTTTCAAAGTATGATGAAATTCTCAAGGGCAAAGAAATACTCAAGGCAGAACCAACTTAAAAGTTAAACTTGAAACAATGACAAAGCCATGGGAACATATCCTGGAGAAGGATAGGCACCAGTGGGAAGAACGGGAAATGTTCAGTCTTACCCAGAAACAGATCTTAGATCGGACAATCTACGTATAATGAAAATGTCTAAGGTCCCGGAAAGGTGGATGGAAGCCATGCAGGAAGCAAATAGCAAAGTGTATTTTCTTCCCTCATTCCCGAAGAAGTAATAGAAGGGATGAAAAAAAAATGATTTGAAAAAATAAAGTACAAAGAAGCCAAATTAAACAAAAGACCTTTAGTCAACAAAATGCTAACAGATAGTGACTTCATATGCAAGAACCTTGAACAACATTACTCTCTCTCTATCTCTCTCTTTCTCTCTCTAATTTTTAGCAAGTACCTACCATTCCCTAATTCCAATCACAAAATAGTACAGGAGGGCAGATACTATGACACTGCAGACCAGTGCACTGCCTAAGACACTAATATCTCACATTGAAGAGAAGTTGGAGCCCTGGCTCTTGAGCTGTCAGTCTAGCTCCTTGCTTGGCACCCAGGGATGCAGAAAAAGGTGATCTAACTGCTTGGGTCTTAGTCAACCATGTAGGGGATTCAGATGGAATCTGTATTGTGGGCTTCAACCTGGCCAAATCTGTGTGTGTGTGGTGTGTGTCTGTGTTTCTCTCTCTCTCTCTCTCCCTATCCATGTTTCTCTCTCTCTCTCTGCGCCTTTCAAATAAATAAAAAGGAAGGAAATAGGGGGTGTGAGGAAAGTGGAGAGTGGAGGAGGAAATTTTGAGCACATGGAACTGTTATCATAAAAATTAAAGATGGAAAGAAGCAAGGAAGAAAAATAGAGGACAACAGTATGAAGAAATTGCTTAAGTAGACCTATTGGTTAGCCTTTAGGAGCACAGACCCAGTTGAAGAGGTCCAGAAAGTGTATTTCAAAATTTCAAAATTTGTGATGTGCACTCAGACTTTGGTAAATCATGACCTCTGTCTCCATGGGAGTACTGCAGTTTTGTATGTCCTGTGTGACTGCAGGAACGTGGCTTTATGGGATTGGTCTTAATAGTCTTTTCCATATACTCTGTCGGAGGAAGAACACACACATATAAACGGTACTTACTACTAAACAACAACATACTAATAAAAGCAGAAATTTTGTACTTCGCATTTTTAAGTGTCTAGAACATTTTAAATGATTCTTGGATGTTTCACACAACGTTCTTTGAAGAATGAGATGCTATCACTGCTATCATTCTCATTTTCAATGGAAGAAAATCATGCAAAAAGAGATAAAACAGCCTTTACAGTTCACACAAAGCCTTGACGACACAGAATGCAAACACGTCTTGTATACTCTATAGCAGATCTAACAAGTATGAAGAAAAGCATAAGAAAATCACTTAGTTCTCAAATGCTTGAGGGACAATATTAGCAAAGAAAAAAAATCTATCTGAATTGTAAAAATTGTAAAACATTATTTCCAAAGCATGTATTTTTTTTATTTTATTTTTGTTCCATAGGATCTGTTAAAACAATACCTTAACCAACCCGATTCTTAATGTCAACAGAATTGGTGTAATGAGTAAATTTCACATAGAATATTAATCTACATGCAAAACTAGTGACAAAGTGGCTGCATTGCCAGATTTCGAAGGGGATTCCTCAGCATTAAGCTCCAGTCCCACATGGCAGGACAAGCCTCACTAGGTCAGGTTTCTCATGTCAAAGGGGAAATACTGATCATCAAATGCAAATTGCCCCTATAAAGAATAAGCAGAAATAAAATGCTTTCTAAAGGCAACCCCACTGTCACTGCTAAAAACCCTCTGGTTAACTTCCTGAAACTATTTTGAAATTGAGTCTGGACAATTGATAAAGATAGTGCAATAGCCAGGAGTTCAAGTCTTAAAGAACCATTGAAAACTCTTCATCATCATCGTCATGTCACACCTGTACTCACTGTTTCTCACTTTAATTATTAACAAAATGCTCCACTTTGAACGGAAAATGGTTGTTCAAATTACTCATAGTAGTCGTGAGGCAGCTCATCATACTCTGAGCTACTTGAGGGCTCTGTCAGTGAGACTGTGGAATCAGTTTTAACTGTCACAATATCTGCATTACATCGTGACTTTTGGGGAGTAGATATGGGATTAGGAAGCAATTTTCAGAAAAATTTATCAGTGTGACTTGAGAAGAAAAGATAGAGCATTTAAGAAATGATTTAGACTCAGTTACTATATATGCGCTTTTGTTGGCAAAGCAAGAGTCTTAGGAGAAAAATTTGAAAGCAAATTAATTATAAGCAACTGCCACAAATGAAGTTCTAGGACAATCTATGTTGTGTTAAAGGCTGCTACTATCCAGGAAGTCTCAAACTGTATGCATTTGTTGACCCTTTACTGTATGCTTCTGACTAATTCCTGGTGTCTATAGACCCTTAAATCAGTGCAAGCTCTGGGCATTACACACGTAGGACTGTTGCATTTCCAGGGGCTTCCAGATCACGGGCTCCACACCCATGGGTCTACATGACTCAAACTTCGTTTCTCCAGTGGTAAGTATTGCCAGGGAGTGAGCATCACACTCCCCGTTGTGTCAAGAACTTGGTCCCATTTCACTTTAATTGTGATTTGAATCTACGGACAAGTGCACAGAATGAATAATCAAAAGAGCTCAAAGCACTAGGATAATGTCTTTTGTACCAGGAGATTCTCTTATTAACATCTTGCCTTTTGTACTAACATCTGATTGAGAACTGCCTTCTCCATGCCCATTTTTATGTAAATAAAGACTGACCTCTGGCACTCAACATGTTATTAAAAATGCACACTTGGAAGCACATATGTTTACTAATTAGAAACACCCAGGGGCTTTGTGGGAACAGAAAAGAAGAGCATTCATGGTAGCTAAGTTTTCCCATTTCTTGTAGCTGCTTAAATTTTAAAATGGTATTCTTGGTTCATGTATTTGTAAAAATGATATCAAAGATGCTTGGAAAATGAAGGAATACTACTTACTGGAGGTAAAATATTTTTGATTGAAGTAAATCTAATATAAACTGGAAACAAAACATTTTACTATTCGTGTACATTTGGTTGTTGTTGCTATATAAAGTTTTAAAATTTGTATATACCAACACAGATGAAAATGAATTTACAAAATGTATCTCATTAGTCATTATTTAGGAGATATCCATTCCAGTGCATTTTCATTTCAATTGTATTTCAAAATGTTTTTCAAATCTCATTTTGTAAGTATTGAACACCACAAAGAAAACATTTATATAGTTGCTCTATTCACTAGAGTTGAACTTTTATCATAGAAATGAACATATTTGAATTTCTTCATTGTGCCTTCCAGTACAAAGAAATGTATGGCCATCTTATTACTGATTTGGTTAGCATGACTAATTTTAAAATTGTTCATGTGATACAATTTATGAATTTCTATGTGGAAGCACACAGCTTTTAAGTTCCCACCCTCACTTATTTGATGAAATGAACAGCACGAAAATAAAAATAAAAATGAGCAGATGATTTGGCTTTTAATAATTGCTGTCATATTTGGACAAGTATGGACATTCTGTGTGTGTGTCTGTGTAGTTGTGTGAGAGTGTAACAATTTGAAAATGTAAGGAAGTTACATGTGTTCTTATGGAAATGACATTCTCAGATAAAATAGAAGACATAAAAATGTGCACTTCCTAAGAAAATTACCCACAAATTAACCATGCACAATTATTAATTTTAATAATTAAGATTTTTTCTGTATTTGATTTTTTGTACACACATACCCCCCCAAAGTTCAAGCTTCCTTAAGAGTCTGTCCTATATTTTAGCTTAGCATTAAGTGTACTTATTTCATAAGCAGATGGAACATTATTATCGATGTAGGATGACTGAGCAGCTTTACATTATTTTGAGTATTATGTTTTTAATCCAGGCTTTCTCAACTTACATTTTATTTGATGGTGCTATTTTGATTCCACGTACATTTTGTATATCTTTGCACTTTTCCAATTATTTTTCTTTGCATAAATCTCTAGAGGTGAAATTAGTAAGTCAAAGTGTGTACACATTTTTAATTTTTATGCATAGTGCCTTCGAAAAAGGTCGAGCACATTTCCACAACGGTCAATAGAATGGGGTAGTACATATTTCCACACGCCCTCAGTAATTAACGTGGGTGAAAGTGTCAATCAGCTGAAATGGCACCACAATCTTTAATTTGCTTTTAAAAAAAAATGGCAGACAGCTTCCTATATGAATGATGCAGCTTTTCAATATTTTTGAAAAAATTACAAGTATCTGGCATATTTCATAATATTTCATAATATTTTTCTTTTATAGTGCATAAAGTAGTAGATGCCATTATTGTTTCAATAGAGAAGTTTAGCATTTTTATGAATAGATAAATTAATTTCTAAGTTATGAAATGCAGAGATACTTCAAACATTCTGTGGGGAAAATAATGAAAACATAATATCAATTTCTTTTTTATTATTATGTTCCTATTCTTATCATTTTATGATACAGTTCCATAGGCCCTGGGATTTTTCCTTCACCTTCACCCCAAATCCCCTTCCCCATTGAGTTCCCTTGTATCATCACAACAGTCTAGTTCCTCATAAACTGTCATAAGTCCATCATTGTGGGCATGGTTAATGGCAGACGGACAGCATCCCATTGTTAAGAAACATCTAACTGTGTCTCATGATGCAATGTAATTAAAAAAAAAACTAAAAAAAAAATAAATAAAATAAAACTAAAAAAAAAAAGAAACATCTAACAGTTTCCCTGGGGTCACATCCTAAATCGGGAAGTAGAGATGTGCACTGCACCGTAAACTCACATCTGGAAATGTCAGTCTCCACAGCACAGTCTCTATAAATTCCCCAAAGTAAAAAGCCACAAAACAAAATCAACAACAGGAAGAAACATAGAAACTTACGATGCCATGAAGCTGAATAACATGCTACTGAATGATCAATGTGTTGCTGAAGAAATAAAAAGGAAATCAAGAACCTTCTTGAAGAAAATGATGCTACTGCATGATCTATGAGTTATTAAAATTTAATGAGAAAAAATATTTTGAAGAAATGAAACTTAAAACACAGCAAAATTCATACAGTAACAGTTTCCACTGATCTTTGGTGGTGATATGTATCTCCTGTAGGCAACAAATGGATGGGTTTTGTGTTTTTAATCCAGTCTACCAATGTATGACATTTAATTGATTAGTCCATTTACATTCATGGTTAATATGAATGGGTGGTAATTGGGTCCTGTCATTCAGCATTGATTTAGTGTTCTGTTGTTATTTTGCTGGGATATTCTTCACATTTGCCTTTGTCTGGGTGGGTACTATTTCTCTTCTCTGCCAAGAGACATCTTTAAGTATTATTTCTAGAGCAAGTTTGGAAGAGGCATATTCTTTCAACTTTTCTTTACTGTGGAAGAATTTTATTTCCTTTTCAAAGACAAAGGAAAGTTTTGCTGGGTACATTATTCTGGGCCAACAATTTTTTTGCTCTTAGAATCTGGAATATGATGCTCCATTCTCTTCTAGCCTATAGAGTTTCCTGTGAGAGGTCTCCTGTGAATTTAATTGTCATTCCTCCAAATGTCAATTGATTTTTTCATGGGCATATTTAAAGATCTTTTCCTTATGTTCAATTGAAGAGAGCTTAATTATCATGTGTCGTGGTCAACACTGTTGGGAATTCTGTGTCCTGGGTTTTGTTTCCCAATTCTTTCTCCAGATGAAGGAAGTTTTTCTATTAAACTTTTTCATTAAATTGTATTATTTCATTAAATAATTTTTATTGTTTTTTTATTTGAAATCTATCTTATTCTAAAAAGCATCCTGTTTTCACTTCTTTTTATTATGATGATTTTATGATACAATTCCATAGGCCCTGGGATTTCCTTTATCCCCTCCCAATAACCTCCCTCCTCACTAAGTTTCAATATTATTACTATAGTATAGTTCTGTTACACAATCAATATGCCCATCATTGTGGACTTGGACAATGGCAGAGAGTCCAGCATCCTATTCTCAAGATATAGTAAGCAGTTTTATTGGGAGGCCATCTTTTTCTGGAAGTAGAGATGCATACTGCATTGTATCCTCATCTAGATATGATAGTCTCCATTACACAGTTACTGCACATCCCCTTAAAAATGAAAACTCACAAAACAAAATCAACAACCAGAAGAAAAATAATTTAACGACACCATGAAGTTAAATAACATGCTACCGAATGACTAATATGTCGCTGAAGAATGAAAAAGAAAATCAAGAACCTTCTTGAAGAAAATGACTGATCTATCAGTCCATGAAGAATTTAATCAAAAGGAAGTGATTTGAAGAGATGAAACTAACAAAAAATATCAAAATTCATGAGATAACAGTTTCCACTGATCTTTGTAGGCGAACTGTGTCTCCTGTTTACAACAAACAGATGATTTTTTAAATACGGTCTACTAATCTATGACATTTGATAGATGAGTTTAACACTCAAGGTTGATATAAATGAGTGGTAATTAGGTTCTGTCACTTTAGCAACGGGTTGTTCATTGATTTAGTCTTGTTATTTTACTGGGATATTCTTCAGATTTACATTTGGTTTTGGTGGGTAATATTCCTTTTCTCTGTTAAGAGAAAATCTTCAAGTACCCTTTGTAGGGCAGGTTTGGAAAAGGTATATTCTTTTAACTTTTCCTTAGTGTGGAAGAATTTTATTTCCTTTTCAAAAACAAAGGGAAGTTTTGCTGGGTATTATCCTGAGCCAACAAATTTTTGCTTTTAGAAGTTGGAATATGACGCTCCATTCTCTTCTTGCCTGTAGAGTTTCCTGTGAGAGGTCTCCCGTGAGTTTAATTGGCATTCCTTTATATGTCAGTGGATTTTTTTCCCGTGCACATTTAAGGATTTTTTTCTTATGTTCAATTGAAGAGAGCTTGATTCTCATGTGTCAAGGTGAAGATCTCTTTTGGTCAAGCCTGTTGGGAGTTCTGTGCCCATCCTGGATGTTGTTTCCCAATTCTTTCTCTAGATTAAGGAAATTTTCCTTCATTATTTCATTAAATACACCTTTAAACTCAGCTTCTCTTTCTGCACCTTCTCTAACTCCCATAGCTCTTATGTTTGGCCTTTTAAGAGTGTGCTTTAATTTTTTAATACTTTTTCTTTTCTTTTTTTCTTTTTTTTTAGCCTGATGCAGCTCTGCTTCCACATTTTGTTTGTTTCCCCTGGTGACAGGAAATACCTTCTAATTTTGAGATCCTTTTTTCTGCCTCCTTCATTCTATTTTGGAGAGTCTCTACTGTACTTTTAATTTGCTCCACTGTATTCTTCATTTCTAAATATCAGATTTCATTTGATTCATTTCCACTGTGACTTATTCCTGAATTCCTTGAATGACTGCTTAATGTGCTTCTCATTGTTGCTAAGAAGTTTTATAACAAGTGTTTTGAATTCTGTATCCCCAATTTTCTTGATGTCTTCCTCAGTTAATCTGAGGTTGGCAAAGGGTTTTCCTTTGCAGGGGAATCTTCAGTAATACTAATTGTGCTCCTGTCTCTTTTTTGCCCTTTGTCATTGCACATCTGATTATCAGATTATTCTCATTGGGGCATGTTTTTTAAGCTGTGTCACCCACAGGTCTATAGTTTTCAATTTTACCTATTGCAGTTGGTACACAGCTTTTTGTAGTCACTTGTGCCATTCACTGCAGCGAGTTCAGATCTGGGCTCTTATGTTAGATTTCCACTATGGTCTCCATACCACAGGTCCTGGCTTGGGGCTCTACCTTTGTGATCCTGTGCTGATGTCACATGTTTGTCTATAAAATGATTCTTCCAGTACCGGTTCATGCAGTTCCCAGGCCTTGGGAAACACCAGGTGTCCTGAGTAGCTAGGTTGCTGGAAGTGCTGATCTTGCCAGAACCTGCTCACTGTTAGGTCTGAAGGCCACCAAGATTAATTTTCAGTCTTAAGGTGCCAGGTTGGTATTATTTTCTATGTGGGGTCAGTGTGATGTGCTGAGCTCAGTGAGTTTGCCTGCAGCTCAGCTCATGAGCAGCTCAATGTTGTCCCTGGAATCTCAAAGCCTTTGCCATGCTGTACAAAATGGTACCTGACATGCAATTTATGTAGTTCTTGTTCTGTTGGAATTAGGTCTGGATGCTACCAGACCTATTTTGGTGGAAAATGAAGGATGCCTGGCTAGTGCAATTCGCTGAGCCCAAAATGTATTCACTCCTAGCTTAGTGCATGCACAGCGCTGCTCAATAGCCATTGCCTCCATATAAAAGATGGCACCCGATTTAGCTCTACTGGGTATTTGGGCTGTGAAATCCACCCTGTTCCCACACCACCTGTTTGAGATCTGTTGCTCTGTTTCTGCTCCTGGTCAAATTAAACAAATCAGCAGAATGGGCAGTTCTTTCTCTGGGTTCATCTCCTGACTTTCTGGTGAACTCCCCTTCCCACCTGGTTGTTGGTGGGGTTTTGGTTGCCAGTGGAGTTCAGATCTCCACTTGCTGAATGTCTCTGCCATATGGGGTCACTGCAGCACCACACTGTTGTCTCCTCTGCTTTCTTGTGTCCATCATTCCCCACGTTCCCCTCTGCCATCAGCCTGTCTTCTCCTGTTTACTGGAATGTGCCCTCTCCGCTTCACCAACTTTATTTTCAACACAAGCTTTATCAAGCTCAGAAGACATTGTTTTGGCTAAAAAGATTTATTATCTACTTGAAAAGCAGAGTTACAGACATAGAGAGAGATCAGAGTTCTTCCATTCAGTCATCCCACAGCTTAGAGCAGTGAAACACTGAAGCCAGGATCCTGGAGCTCCTTCCAGGTCTCCCATTGAGGCAGGGAGAGACTCAAACATTTGGGATCACCTTTCGTTGCCTTCCCAGGCAAGTTAAGAGTGAGCCAGATGAGAAATAGAGCATCTGGTACTTGAACAAGTGCCCATAAGGGATGACAGCATTGTAGAAGGCAGATAACCAACAGCATCACACTGTCAGATTACCAAAAGATCTTCCTTTATAACAGAAGACACACTGCTAATACAGTGTTTTTAACATTATCCACTGAAGAAAACTGCATGTCCTGTAAAGAGTTTTAAAAATTAGAAAATAGTGGTGGATGACTGCACTTGCTACAACCACATCCCGTGTCAGCGTGCCTGAACTCAAGTCCTAACTGCTTGTAATTCCAGCTGCCTGAGATAACGGTTCAAGCACCTGGGTTCCTGGGTTACTAGCACTCATTAAAAAAATCCAGGAGGAGTTCCTGACTTCTGTCTTTAACCTTGCCACGCCAGAGTTGTGGACATTTGTTGGGGTGAGGCACACACACACACACACACATACACACCCTTCCAATTCACACTTTCTGCTTTTCAAATGAGTAAAATAGATAAGATTAATAACCGTAGAAAACAGGAAGTCAGTCAATGCCATAAGAGTCTTTACCTAATGACTTTACCTGGGAATCTTCCCCTCATCCTTGTTTCCTGAGATGAATAAGCAGGTGTATTGTTAAAGTGGATGGGGCTCCCTGGGGGAAAACTTGGGGCATTTGTCAAAGTTTTGACTAAATTTTCAAATGTTGTTACAATAAACAGAAATTGCGCCTCTTTAACTCAGCATGAGGTCAACAGGAAGTTGCCTGGAGCATCACCCCAAAAATTCTTGATAAGACTTGCTCTACCACATTCATTCTTTTGTAGTCACTGCTCTCTTTCTTTACATCATGTGAATTTAAGAGCCATATTTTACAATTGTTATGACTGAAAATGTTCATAATGAGTACAATGCCTGATAGATATTGATATTCTAATTGCATTTTATGGTGTTCCGGTAGAGTTTCCTCATTTTAAAAAATGAACTTTAATGTTACTATAATTCTTGTATTTGCACCAAGTTCCCTGATCACCGCAAATACGAATTAATTTATTTGAGCAGCAGTTTTACAAAGTGGAAGAAACAGAGGTAAAGAGCTACAACATGAGAAATCCTTGATTCATTGGTTCACCCCCTCAGTGTCTGTGATGACCAGGGCTGAGCCTGGCCAAGTCATGAGCCAGAAGCTTCACTTGGATCTGCAACGTGAGTAAAGGGACACAAGCAACAGTTTGCATTTTCCATGTTTCCCACACACATTAGCAGGAAGGTGGATTAGAAGTAGAGCAGCTAGGACTTGAAGCAGCAGCCGTATGGGATGCCAGCACTGCAGGTAAAAGCTTTACAAACTATGCCTCAGCACAAGCAAATTTATCCAAAGTTTCATTCCTTTAATGGAAAAATTTGTGTGAATTTTTCCTTTGCAAAAGATGCATACCACAGTCTTTTTATCACAGACATAATTATAGATCCATTAGAAAGTATTCTTGAAAAAAATAAGCTTTCTGAAAGTCACATTTTAAAAGGAACTGAAAAAAGCAGTACAGATATTTTCTCAGGAAAGGAAATTTCAGATTTTATATGAATAAATAATGCTTAAACAAACTTCAGTAAAAAAAAAAGAATTTGGTTTAAACACTATATAATTCAGATGGCATTTTACAAAAAGAGAAAGACCCAATAGAGAAAAGTAGTGAAAAGGTGTCCCAGGATGCTGTGGTATTCTGCAGTACAGTGGGGTCAGTATGGCTCACAATAGTGTGTGACAGTCCTGTGGGAGAAACTGAAGGAGAGAACATGAAAAGAAACACTGACGAGAAGTATCATTGGAAGATGTGTGTGTGTGTGTGTGTGTGTGTGTGCTGAATAGTTCTATTGGATCCCTTAGAAATGTACAAATACTTCATGCTGATCTAAACTTTAAGAATTGTAAAAGTAATAACCACCAGAATAAAATAATTCAGCATGTTGAGCAGTTACAAAGATCGTTTTAGGTTTCTGATGTCATTCTAGTCTATGCAATGCAGATGGAGGCTAAGTAAAAGGATTCCCTGAAATCCACACACAATTGGGAAGCTGTTTGAGCAGTCTGGCACTGCATAAAAAACAACTGGCCTTGGTGACTGCGGATCTTAAGGGTTTTACTGCACAAATAGTAGTTGCCAATTGATGCATCAAAGCATGATAATACAACTGCCTTGAATTAAAGTATATTAGCAATTACATTTTCAGTGCAAAGTGTAGTACTCTAATTTACTTACAAGCCAGAAATTTGAATATTATCCTAAAGCTGTTGAAAATCACATGCAATACCAACATTCTGATAGTATCTAAGAATGTTCATAGTCATTATTTTTAGAAACAAGCCATAAAGTATCGCCTATAAGTTGTTGCTTTCTAAATGATGTGACTTCAGACACTAAAACACCTTGGGTAGTGAAACAAATATTTCACTAGAATAACCCAGACACATCCACAAGTGTTTGTACTTCAGAAACAGCCTATTTCCCTATGTCTATCCTTTGTTATCATCTCAATGCTGACACAGTTGTCCTCCACAGGCTTCTCAACTCCTTGTAAGTAATCAATAAGTAACGGGTGCACAAATAAATATCACACAGTAGAAATGTATACAAGGCTTGTTAAAGCTGTTAAGAAAAATGGACAAATAAGTCCACAGCTGGAAGAGTAGATGTAAGAGGTCTAGGGGTTTTCATCAGCTCATTTCACTTTCTAAACGATGTGTGTTGGTGCCGGATTGTTCTGATAATTTCTATAACCACATCCCAGTTACAATGATGTGTCTTGTCATTACTTAGTTCAGAACTGCATCTGTTCAAATGTTCCAAAAATTTAGATGTTTCTGATATTCTGTTGAAATTAACGGATTTAATTTGCCAGTTATTTTGGTTTTCTAATATTTTCCCTGTATTCTTTCCATGCAAAGTGTTATCACCAAAATTTTAGTAAATAATGCTGTGAAACATTGATTAAAAAGTCCTTAGGAGTATTTTAACCTCCCATTTCTTACTTGTCAGGAAGTGAATTGTAAGTAACTTTTTGATACACATGTGTTGCTTGTGAAGATTATATGAACTTCGTAAATAACCGAGAGTCCAGCAATGGGATAGGATCAGACTTTCGGTTTTGATGGGCCTTCAAGTTCAAGTACAGATGACAGGTATATGCTTCACATCTTCCTTATCTCTCTTCTGTCTCTCTTAGGCTTCTTCACTTCTAAGAATCGGAAAACAGGTAGAATTCGTTGTTCCAGGTCACACTCAAATTCTCTATCAGTGACATAAATATCACATACGACCTTATTATTATAATGTTCTGTGATAATATTAAATTGATATATATGTATATATACCAACTGAAAGCCTTTTTAAACAAAATTATTTCATACAGATTGTGCTGTATCTTGATCACAAATGTGTAGAAACTAAAAGGACGTTTCTTTCTCAGAATTTGCACGGGCGAGAGTGTGAATCCAACGTGAAAGTCACAAATCGGGCTGTGCATCAGTTTAACCATCCCTGATAGAAGCTTTATCAAGCTGAAAAAGAGAAGCTAAGAATATTAAATTCTAGCCAAAAAGTGAGTGTTTACAGAGTGCCGACAGGCAGTGGAGTGGGAACCTGCAAGGGCACATGATGTGTGCATGGTTTGATATGTCTGTTATGTATCAGTCATCACAGGCATTGTATACTAGGCATTTGGATTCTCTTCTAGAAGTGCACTGGAAGTATGTATTTTGGCAGAAAAACAGCAGAAATTATTATACATAATTTAGCAGAAACATCATCTAGCTTTATTTTGTAATGACACCAAGTCTGTGGTAGTATTGATTCTTGATTTTCCAATATTATGAGGCATTCTTTCACGGTCCAATAATTACAATAACATTGTCCTGAGTCAGTGTTGGGCTGAGGACTGTGAGCAGTGCCTCTCACACTCGGATGTGCGTAGGAAGCACTGGACCATCTTGATCACAGAAGGCGTGGTTCTGCTCTGCATTTTTCAAAAGGCCCAGCTGTACTGACAGGGTCAGAGTAGATTGCTCTTTATGGAGCCAAATGAAAGAGTCCACCTGTTGGTTATAATTACCCTTCTTCAGTCTGAAGAGGGTTTCTCTTAGTGCACAGGATAAGAATACAGCAGACATCACATAGATTAAAGAGACAGCAGTGCAAGGCCGAATCTGTTACAATGCCACCTACCACACTGCTACTAGCAATTTTATGTAAATCTCAGAAGTTTTCAAGATAATTTTTCCCTGAATATTTTTCAAAGATGACCTAGATTCAAAGACATTAAATGAGTACTACTGAGAAAAATGCACAGTGGTTTTTAGAGTTCAGAATGCTTCATATTTTTTGTTTTTAATCTGCATTCATTTTACTTTCTCTCCTGTATTGTATAGCTTTAATGAGAATTCCAGGATAATCTTTCTAAATCCCTAGTATCTTTCTTACTTTTATCTTTCAAGATGAGTCGAAAAGAACATCTAACTATGGCCATTTGCATTGATATGTAAATTTGGTCATACATATTTTATAGAGCCATGTAAATGCCTGAGCTGAAGAAGATTCACCTGCTCATCCCTTGGATGGACTGTGTACCCCGCTTACAAGCACAACAATTGCAGACACCTGCTTAGCATAAGAAGCTTATTAAAATGCAGTAGGGAAGAGAATACCTTGCTGAGCAATTTTCTTATAGTATTAATAATCCTGATGGGAAAGACAATAGAAGGCAGATATGGGCCTTTTCACCATCTAGACATTTTCAGCTGTGTGACTTAATACAAAGGGCATACTGATTTCAGGGAGGTTAATGCGCAGTGGCAGGGGTCACATTACCAGACAAGGCGAGAAAAGCAATTAGAATGAAAGAGGGAAGTTCGGCTTGGAAACAGGGAAAGCAAAGTGGAGCTTTAACTTGGAACCTACTTGGCAGCACATCATGCATGTGTACATACCTGATATTTCTTCAGTACAAATCTTGTGGGATTTTGTTCTCTGAACTCTGATCACTAAAGAAAAAGAAGGATCCAACCAACACTGGCCTTGATGTATAAATGATCAGATCGCCATCTCTCTACCTGCTCACATTTAATTGTGACAAATCTGTTATAAAATTGTAGATATCAGCATGTGGTCAGAAGACTGATCACATGTTTAAAACCACACATCTAAATAATGTTTTTTAAGAGATATAATATTGAAATTTTAAATTAAAGTGACTGACACTAATCACTAAAGTCAAGTTTTTACAAATTTGTACTTCCTTAATTTTTAATTTCAGAAGGTTTTCAATGTATGAAGTTTGAGTCATAGTAGGCAGTACTTCTAGCTCACATCATGTTCCTCACTTGCTAACATATTACATTAGTATACTTCTCCCAACCCAGAAATGATACTCAGACAGCCCTGACACAAGTATCATCTATTTGTCACAATGAAGTTTAGTTTAATTATGATACCAGCACTTTTTTATATACACACACACGTATGTATGTTATTTTTGGTATACATTTTTTAGATAGAAGGAATCTCCTAAGAAACATTTCAAACATCTGCTTGAATATGATAAATGGACTGTTGTGTTGGTAACTGAGTAACTATCTGATATTAAAAATCTAGGGAAACTTTTCTTATTTTCTCATTTCTTTTTCATGCTCCGTTAGTGAATATGGAGTATATTACTTTTCTGTAGTAAAATTAACTTACCTTTTATTTGTGTGAGCATTTTGAAGTATACTATTCCTGGTAAATTTTTAAAGCGATTCCTAAGCATTTAATCATGAAGAATAAAGTTATTTAGATGCCAAAATTATAAAGATAATATATTGAACCAATTTAACATCTTACTGATTTTCTCTTCATTTGTTCAGCAGAATAAAAACAGCTCATTGCCATTGCTTTATATGTAAGTAATAGCTTTACATTTTTAGAACTGTGCAAAAGTTAATATTTGATGTAAAGATATGAGGATAAAAATCTCTTAACCTTAAGCACGGTTCACTGTTGAAATGCTTAGAATGTGGAAGTGTAGATGAAAACATAGCACAATGATAAAGAATTCAAGAAGCTATGCCTATTTCCAAGTTGAAATGAGAATTTCATGCAGTGAACAAAATTCTTCTGCTACGAAGCCATTGAATTATTAAATAAAATAGTTCTTCGGACAAGTTATATGTGAAATTCAATTTGATGAATTACAATAATCTCATTTTCCCACTAACCAGAATATGCTTCCTGCATGTTTATACTTATTTCTTTTGAAAAATAGAGAGGTAGAAAGTCAGTTCTCTTATGTACTGGTTCACTGTAAATGTTCGTAGCACCTAGGGCCTTGCCAGGCTAGAGCCAGGAATCCGCAACCCAATCAGAGTCTCCCATCTAGACTCAAACGGCCCATCCCTTCGCTCCATCATCTGTTGTGTTTCAGGATGTACGTTATCAGACAGCCAGACATGTCCATGAAGTTGTGGCTCAGATCCAGGCACTCTGATCTCCGAATCAGGAAAACCACAGAAATTGAGGAATACGTGTTAACATCATCTGAAGATGAAGATGGCTGTAGAGTAACTCACGCAAAGGAATATGTACCAGAGGAAAAAAAAAAATGCCACCTGCCTTTCTGTAAATGAAAACAAAGTGTATTCTTGCATAAGTCTCTGGCTCTGCTACCAGCTAATCGGTATATTTTCATATAGTTTCAATATGTTACATAGTCATATACGTAAGTAATGAAAGCATTACAAAAATACTGTATTTTGTGTATTAGTTTTAATAAAAGATAAATTAGCTATAAAAAAGCAACGGTGAAATTCATTGCTCTGAATGTTGTACTGACAAATCACAGAATAATGTATTTTTATAGTCTACTGGAATTATAGCAATTATCACCTGCATTTTTTTTCCCAAGGAAAGTATCAAAAGTTTTATTAAAAGCTAAAGCAATATGCACCTTTGCTTGGAGTGATATAGTTGCTATTCTTAACAGTCGTCTTTTCTTGGAGTTTTAGAGATTATCAGTGAACAGAAACAAAAAAAACCACCTAAGTGAAGCTATGGTAGGGTTGGGCCTCAAGGACGGCTTAGCTGTGTTAGTGCGGGACAAGCCCAGTTCGCGGAGAGCTCGGAGCTGCTTGCTGCACATACTCGACCAGCTCCCCTGTGAGGCGCCTGCTTGCTTTCCCCGTTCAAGTGTTTTGAGACCTGTGATTTGAGGAGGCTTTGAATGCCTTTGCTTCCCTTTCCCTGAATACACGGTTTTGTTGACAGTTAGAGGCCTTCTGCAGTGGTGAGGATGAGAGAGATGACAGGATGTGTTCCATCACTTTGTATTGAAATAACGATAATTCAGATAATCCCTAAAAACCACGTTTATAGCTTAAACACACAACAGTATTTTTCATCTTGTGAGAATTTGTTTACAGGATTTCTTTCTTCTTTCCATATACACCAGGAGGAATGTTGACCATAACAAAAGTAAGAATGGAGTTGTATATTTCTAAGGACTTAAAACATATTGCAAGGAAGATATACATAATCAACAGAAACAAAAAGGCATCAGATTTGCTTCAATAATCAGCAAGTATAACATCAACAGCAAAGTCAAAAAAAAACAAAACTTGTGACAGCAGTTTCTCAGACCGCTCCTAGAAGATGCTAACTTCCTTTCCGCAGGTGCAATCTTAGATTTCAGCTTCCCTGATCACTTAACATCCTTCATTTTTGATGCATTTTATAACTCCCAGGGAAATCCTTCCTCACTTGAAAAACCATGACATTTCATAGTGTTTGTTTTCCAGTGTATCTTTCTTCATAGTCACATTTTGTGAAAAGGCTTGGCTGTGCCACAGAACAAAAGCAAGCAAAAAAAAAAAAAGAAAGAAAGAAAAGAAAAGAAACAGGGAAAGAGATGAGACAGCCATCAGATGAACAAGGAACAGGGAGACTCGTTGAGCCACCCACATGGATGCTGCGGGTACCAAGATGACTCGATTTCTGCAAGAGAATACATCTACCCCATTATGAAGGAGAGAACTTTAACTTCCTTAGTCTCAATAATTCCCCATTGTGAAAACGAAGTATGTTTTTTAGTATTACATTAAAAATGATGAAGAAAAATGAGGAGAGTTTTAAAAGCTTTTTTAATCTGGTTTTCAAGCTTATCGTATTACTGCGTTCCAGTAAGTAAGCAGAGCTGAGTAGCTTTTCTTTTAAGACTGTTTTTTTTTTCCAATGTAGACAGAAAAATAGATTTTATGATGGATTGTCCTCCAGACAATCCCTTTGATTGAGTTTTCTCTTTTCGCCATTGTTTAGACCAAAGGATTATAGTAATTAGTGGAATGTGGACTACTGCAACAGGAAATAAAGAAAAAAACTTTTAACTATATCAGTTCTTCATGGTTCTCACATATGACAGAAGAATGAGCACAATGGCCAAGGTACTAAAGCACGTGATCACATAATCTCTGGGTTATGGTCACGTATTTGTCTGAAAAAACTAATTACCAAAATATATGCTGACATTGGGTCATGCAATTTGTTTCTGAATATCTTACTAAATTGTCGATGTTTTGTAACGTTGGGGGAAAAGAACACTTCTCCCTTTCAATTTCAATTGAGAAAGTAGATATAACAATCCAGGCTCGACTAAGTAAGAAAACTGATTGCTGGTCAAAGAAATGCGTCATAGTGCTACGGCCTGTAAAGCCTTCAAATAAATACTAAATAACATTATGGGTCTGCCAAGTAACAAGTCACTGAGTAAATATGTGCCCTAGGCTTTCTCTGTTACTTGGCAGACCCATATTCCGTATGAGAGCACTTCCTTTAAGTTCCAGCGACTCTGCTGGAACGTAGCTGCATGATGAAATGGTAGGCCAAGTGCACTGACCTCTGGTACCCAGGCCTTGAACTCTGTCTTCTGCATGGCCTGTTCTAGGTCCAGGTACTGTGGGCATTTGGGCATTTCATCTGCAGATAAAAGTTCTCTGTGTATCTTTTCCTCTGTCTCTATAATTTTCTAATAAAATTGAAATAAATAAATTATTTTTAAGAACAGAGAAGACATAGTAGCACACTTTTACTAAAAAACGCCTTAGAATTAGCAAGTGAAAGTTACTACTTCTTGTCCATGTTTTACTGCAAAACATATATACTTCCTCTGAGTAGTGGTTTTGTTCAAATCTCATTTTTTAATCATATCAGTAATACACTACTTCTCATGTAACTTAAATGTCACCTATTATTAGTCAATACTATATGATAGTATAATTTAGGAATATAAGGTATTTTGCAGTTGTATTAATGAAAATAATCTAAACTTGAATTGATCTCAAGTTCTGAACTGTCTAATGCTAGTTGTAGTTGTTTTTATTCTGTTATTTCGGCTTTTGGAATAGGAATTTCGAATTTCAACTCAGTTAAAATAGATATCATCTGAAATCAATTCTTCATAAACTGGTAGAATCCACTAATAAGCTAATAGAACCACTCAGATTGCACATTTAAAAACGGGGGAAAAGTGGCATTCTTCTGACCTGTGATGGGTTCACAACTCGCCACGATGCACACCAACGGAAACGCTGCATCCGCAGGTGCCAAGTGGAGTCCGTGACTGTGGAATATTTCTCAAGATCTTTGCTAATGCAGTTGCTGCTAGGCCACAGCCCACGTTGGAGTAGTTAGTCCTTAAGAGTTTGAATATTATTGTCATGCATATTGATCTATCCAAACAACCAGTTAGAGGACACTCATAATTGCTTTATCTTGATCCAGACAGATGGAGAGACTTTTTTAGGGTGTTGGCTCATGTTATTTGACAGGTAACAAATTCAAAGTTCATAAGGTCAACTAGAAATTCTACTAGGACTCAGTGCTATAGTCTTCATCTTGTAGCCTGCTGGAAACAGAGTCCTTTCCCCTTGAAGAAGCCTCAATCTTTCTTCTAAAATATTTAATTGAGTGAACAAGGACCATGGAAATTATAGTGGGCAGGCCGTTTCCTTCAAAGTCTGCTACTTTCAGTGTCAATCATGGCTAAAGACTAAATTTACAACAACACGTAGCTTGGTGTTTGAACAAACAAATACATTTAAAAATACTACTGAATTAGAAAAGATTACAATCTAGCCAAATTTGCATGTAAGTGAATGAAATACTAGAAGAAGCAGAGGTTTGTAGCATAGTGGGACTCATCTGGCCAGCCCCTCCCTAATCGATATATATCCTACATGGTTAGTTGGGATGGCACTTAGGTGGATAAATGACTTAAAGATAAATAACAAGCTTACTTCATGTAGCTAAATAAAGCTACACTGAGACATAATCATGGGCCTTCAGTTAATTGTTTCCTATGACTGGATTCAGAGTTGAGCAGTTATAACAGAAATCTTATGGTCCATAAGGAAACACACACAATTTCACACAAAGTTTTTGTTGACGTCTACTTTGAGAAAATACTATTTCCTAGGAGTAGCCTAAAGAAGAGACTGGAGAGTAAGAAAGGGCAAAAATAGATATTAGTGGCTGTCCTATTTTGGTTTTTATCAGAATGATTTGCTGATTTCTAGCCTTCACTACCTGTTTTTGGTTTTGTGTTTCTAATAAATTCCAGATTGGTGCTTATGCTGCTGGTCTGGACATCACAATTGGTACTCCACTTCTGGTACAACATTCTTGGCTGAAGAGAGTGAACCTAAAAAATAAGTCAGAACAAAAAGCTGAAAATAAAAATTAACACAGCATGAAAGATTCTGCTTCAAGAGAGATGGAATATTCCAGGATGCCAACAGAACTCAACCACCCACCGAAGGATGATGGAAAAGTGGATATATGGGAAGAAAAGCTCGGCTAGTGTTTCCTAGTGTGAAGTTTCTTTAAGAACTACTGACAATCGAGGGATGAACATTTTTGGCATCATGTACCTAAAGGTTGAATGTGAGAAAATGAGTAACTGATGCAAACTATAAACTACAATGATGTTAGCAGGTAACCTTGCTATTTTTGAGATGGACACATTATATCCCAGTATATGGCAAAGTATTGATCTACATGGAATATTGAAATAAATGAAATAATGTGTTTGAAAGTTTTCACTGCTTTGTAAAACCAGGCCACTACCAGGTTTTAAAACTCATCGGGTTCCTTATTTTCAATTCTGAAAATTGCCAAAATATTTAATTCATAGTTACCACCAGTGCTATATTTAATCCTCAGTTCAGAGCTTTGTAAGTTTAAGGACTTAAGGCATTAAATCTGATCATCTTTTCAAATGTTCTAGCATTCGCATGTGATATTTTAATCATCTTTGAAAATAAATAATAAATAAATACATAAATGGAAACAGAGCCATATTTAAAGCCTAAATAGAACTGGTATGCTTCTGAAATCTTCATAAGTGAATTACGCCCAAGGAAATGTTTTCTCAAATTGCTGCCATTTTCCTAATGGTGTGTTTGAGAGAAAACAAAACAAACATTTCCTAGTATCCAAGAAAAACCAGTAGGATTCCTGTTTTTAGAAATTGTTTATTTTTATTTTCCAGCTATTTAAAGTAATTGAATAGTCTGTTATAAAATACTCAATCCCCTCACGTGTTAGTTTTAAGCCAAAAAAGATGTCACATCTTTATTAACAATAACATTTGTCAAAATTTTATTGAAATTTCCCTTTCTAAAGTTTCACAAAGTGACAAAATCCTCAAAAGCACAACCAGAATGCTTTCCTCCAGACAACACCCTGGCAGGCACTGAGAGAAGAATACCTAGTCACGTGATGAATTTCTGTTCTAGTTTGTAAGTTTCTCATCAGTTTAGGGATGAAGGGGCAGCAAACAAGCAAGTTTTCTGAAAAGGCTCGGCTCTGAAGCATAAGCCCAGCACTACTGACAGAACCTGAAGAGTCTGAGCTAGTTGGCGTTTCCTGAGTAGACACTTGAAGAGACCAATGTATGCATGTAGAAACATTAAACACGTATTGCCCATAGTTGAGTCTATTGGCTTTCTGTTACTTGGGCAACTCTAAAAATCCAGGCATGCGAATCATGGAGAAGAGGACCAGATTCAATTTCCCTGTTATATATTAAACACACATTAAACACTATTGTAAAGCGTTTTTCTCCTTCAAATGGATCAGCTTTAGAGGTCTTCAATTAAGGAAGACATTCATTTCTTAAGCATGGAATTATGGATTGCGGGATATTTCTTAAATAATCAAGGAAACACTGTACATTGAGCATGTGTTTTGTCGTCTCTGTATTGCATTTTATTTTTTAAGATTTATTTGTTTTTATTGGAAAGAAAGATGTACAGGTGAGACAGAATGATTTTCCATCCACTGGTTCACTAACCTAGTAGCTGCAATAGCCGGAGTTGAACTAATCTGAAGCCTAGAGCCAGGAGTTTCTTCTGGGTCTCCCACACGGGTGCAGAGTCCCAAGGCTTTGGGTCATTACCTACTGTCTTTTAAGCCACAAGTGGGGAATTGGACAGAAAGTGGGGCAGCTGGGACATGAACCAGCACCCATATGGGATCCCAGCACTTGCAAGGTGAGCTCTTTAGCCATTAGACTACTGCACCAGGCACTTCTTGGAAGAATTTAATAAATACTGATTTCATCCACGTGATCCAAATAAAATACCCAGAACAGTAAGACACCTAAAAACCAACCAGAACTGGAAATAGAAGGAAGCAAGACATTGCAGCATGAAATCAACACCCCTACCCTTCCTCAATCCTACTCCAAGTTATCTCTTCCATTTGTGGATATTGCACCAATAAAGGGAGATATGAACAAATGTAAAACAAGCTTCATTCAATAAAACACACGCAGCAAGCTGCTGAGGAGAAAAGTAAAATAAGAACAAATGAAACAGATCTTTTAAGGTTGAATCAGCTAAAGCATCGGTTGGAGCCAAACTGAGATGTGACTTCAGGCCATTCATTATCCCGTGCTTTCCATTGCAGATACAAAAGTGAATGATCCAAACAACTATTTCAATAGTAACATTAAAAGAACACCTGCTTAATAATGATCACTAAGTATTTCATTGTCATTGTCCTTACCCTCCAGTCTTATAAATGCTGGAATGAAACATAATGATTCTCTAAAGCATATTCAGTTTAACTGTCTCCTAATGAATTTTTGTCAACAACCCTAGAAATTACAACAAAATGACATTTTCCTTGTAACTTAAATTAATGATTATGTCTGTCTTAAAGGCCATCCTTCAAATGTTCCACTTTAACAAAATTTCTGGTGTTTATAGCTTAAAAACATATAAATATATACGTAATTATATGCTACAGTCACCAATCACAATTCATATTCCCATGTACCCTAAAATATGTTCAATGTTAGGCATAAAATATGGGTATTATACCAAACTAGAAAGAAGTACCATTAGCCACTGAGTCACGCTATGCTGCTGGGCTCTTTTCATTCTTTATAACTCAACTGAGCTTGATTTTCCTCACCTCTTCCATTTATTACAGGCGAAAAGCAGAACTTTCTCTTTTGGAAACATGATTATGTGCAAGCTCTTCATTATGACAACATTTCCAACCAAGATTCACATTATATTATCTACAATACCTATTTTATTATTGTCTCTGCAGAGGAAGTGTTTGTTAGAAATTGTGTTCAGTTTAATTATTGATAGAAAATGGCAACATAAAATTATCTACAGTTATACTTTTTAAAACTCAAAGAAGTTGTTTTAAAGGTTATTTTTCTTTGGTATAAATAGTGCATGTTGCCTAACATGTTTCTCTCTTTATTCAAGCACAGAAATCACTATATTCTCTATTTAATGTTATTAAGGCTGAGTAGTCTATCATAATGGAATAGCTCTGGCCTAACAGTCAAATTTAGTAAATTATATATAAATATTTTCCTATATACTTCTGTTGTACAGCCAGAGGGCTTTTTTTTCCTCTGAGAATCTATTTCTTTTGTGGGACAATATTTGCAACTTTTTCTAATTTTTGTTTTAAAGATGGTTGTTTAAGTTAATGAATTCCGAGGTTACTTTGACTTAAAAATACAAATGCAACAACCTTATTTAATTCTGGAAAATAGGACTAGACCGGATGAATTTGTTTCCAGTCATTGTTCATGCTGGCAATTGCCCCAATTATGAGAGCATTCTTTTGCAAAGAGGAAGAGAAGCAACGAGAGAGAGGGACAGCCAAAAATGACAGCAATAGCTCAGGTAGAGAAGACAGCATGAAGAAAGAACCACAGTTAATCTAGTGATGAAAAAGCTATAAAGAATGCATTTGAACATCAAATGTTCCTTTGCAAATCCAAAAGACATACAAAATAAATTATTAAAAGGTGTTGTTCCATTTAAATATTCACTGAATGCCAAAAGGATAGATTTTATTGGAAGTGATTCAGGCCCTGGAACATTAGTTTTGGACATGTTCATTGGGTAGATGGATGCCAGGAAAAGAAAGCCACTTAAGAACCTTTAAATATCTTGTACATGTCTTTGAAAAAAATTCTATTTTCTTTTCTGTAGCAGGGGTTTGTGACCAAATCTTTAGAGTTCTTTGCCACATTATAAGAAATGCCGCCTGATGTGCCACTACACATCAGGAGTTCTTGATCTGATGGCCATCAGAACTGAGGGCCTGGAACCGATAGGATGCCACATTTTTGCAATTCACCCTTTCCATACACTGCCTGTCTGCCTTCTGCTGCTCTGTCTCTGCTCCTGGTCAAATCAAACAGACCAGCAGGATGGGCAGTTCTTCGTCTGGGTTCACCTCCGGAGCTCCCAGTAAACATCCCTTCCCATGTTGTTGCTGATGGACTTCTGACTGCTGGTGCGATTCAGACCGTCACTCTCAAATGCCACTGGGGTATAATCATTGCAACACCACACTACTGCTGTGTCTGTCAGTCTCCAGGTAACCTTCTGAAGTTTATGTCCTCTCCTGTTTCCTGGTGTTCGCTCTGCTTCACAGTGGCTAATATATCTCCATCTGTTTAAGCGTGTTCTTTTCCTATTCCACCATCTTGATTTGCTCTCAAGTTACTTCATTTTTATTTGAAAGAAGAGTTAACAGAGAAGGAAAGAAAGGAAAAGGTCTTCAAACTGCTCGTCACTCCCCCCACATGGCCACAAGGAACGTAGCTGGACTTACTAAAGCCAGGAGCCAGGAGCTCTACTTTGAGCAATCCTCTGCTGCGCTTTCAGGTCATAAGCAGGTATTTAAACAAAAGTGGAGCACCTGGAACATGAACTGGTGCCTATATAGGATGCCAGCCCTACAGGCAAGGGGCTCAGCTTACTACAACTTGGCAATGATCTGGCGAACACAAATTATGTTCTGGAAATTATTTAGTTTTTCACAATATAAATTGTGGTCTCAGCTTGGGAGTTTATAGACTCATTGTTATAATGGCTATATCAGTGACAGCAATGAAAGTTAAAAAAAAAAAAAAAGAAATTTAAAAATTAGAATTGGAGGAGTCATTTTTGGGGGTCATCTGAGTCCCAAATGGATCACTGGGCAGAGCTTGTGGCCAGCCTCTTCTTGCCATGGTTCCTAAAGTGAGGATAATCTCACTGTGGAAGAAAGGACAACACTTTAAATTTGTTTGCCCATTTGGGAGTACATCACAGAAAGGCATACACATCTCAGGAGTCTTTTTAAAAATAACATGTAAGGTGGTTGTTGAAGCAGAGTAGGTTAAACTGCTGTCTGAAATACTATCTCATATGGGTGTCAGTTGGAGACCTGGCTGCTTCACTTCCATATTAGCTCCCTGTTAATACACCTGGGAAAGCAGCAGAAGATGGTTCAAGGCCTTGGACCTTTGTTCCCATGTGTGGGGGCTAGATGAATCCCCTGGCTCCTGTCACCAGCCTGACCCTCACCTGGCTGTCACATCCATTTGTGGAATGAGTCAGCAGGAGAATCGCTCTTATGTCCTCCTCTCTCTGTAATTCTGCCTTTAAAATGAGGAATTAACATTGAAAATAGCCAATAACATAAATTGCACAAACATACTCTTTATATTAGTAGGTCCTCATGCGAAATCACAAAACTAATGGTAAAATCGAATAGTATTCACTGTCTCAACAAATGAGGCCTAGAAAGTTTGTTCACACCCAAAGAAGACACGGCAGTTGGCTCTGCTGGAATATGCTGCAAAGAGGCTGAGATGCCAGAAAGAGGAGGAAGTAACAAGTGCTGTGGAAGCAGCTTTGAGTGGTGAGAAAGATGCCCGTCTACCTCCAGGTGTGAAGGTTTCCATCCCTTGCTAAGGGTGCAAGGTGAACTGTGTCCAAGGGTAACAGGAGACTGCGATTCATTAAGAGATGAAGATTCCTCTCTCCAAAGAAGCAGGAGCATTTATATGCTGGCTTTCATATATGTATCTTCTCATTATTTAGCTTTTTTTCCCCCCTGTGCTTCAAGCATCTTTACCTTTAGTGTGGGAGTGGTAATACCATCTAAACTGTCAGATTGCTATTTGACTCTACAAAGATAATTTACTTAGCGGACATAAAACATTTCCTAACACATGGTAATCACTAGAATGTGAATCTAATTGTCCTTTATAGATGTTCCAAGTGTGCTTTGGTTGGTGGTGATATAAAAGACAGGGAGGGGCCCGGCACAGTGGCGCAAGTGGTTAAAGGTCCTCGCCTTGCACGCCCGGGATCCCATATGGGCACCAGTTCTAATCCCGGAAGCCCCGCTTCCCTTCCAGCTCCCTGCCTGTGGCCTGGGAAAGCAGTCGAAGACGGCCCAAAGCTTTGGGACCCTGCACCCGCGTGGGAGACCCGGAAGAGGCTCCTGGCTTCGGATCGGCATAGTATCGGCCCGTTGCGCTCACTTGGGGAGTGAATCATCGGACAGAAGATCTTCCTCTCTGTCTCTCCTCTCTGTATATCCGCCTTTCCAATGAAAAAATAATAAAAATAAATCTTAAAAAAAAAAAAGACAGGGAGAAGATGAGTTGTTGTTGTTGTTTTATATAAGTTTTGTTTATTCTAAAGGCAGAATCACAGAATGAGAGAGAGAATCTTTCACTGATGATTCACTCCCCTAAAGACCTCAATGGCCAGAGCTGGGCTGGGCTGAAATATCTTCTGCGGCTCTTAGGTAGGCACCAGGCCCACGCACTTGGGCTATGTATCCATCTGCTGTTTTCCCAAGTGCATTAGCAGGGAGTTGGCACAGAAGTGGAGCAGCCAGGACAAGATCCAGAGCCCACATGGATCCTAGCACTGCAGGTGGCAGCTTCATACACTAAGTCACAATGCTGGCCCCAGAAGGTGAGAATGTTATTGTAAAGACTCTTACATGGATTACCTAGCTCACATGTGAAATCCTTCCCCTGTAGTGAAGGCAACATCTTCAAATATGCTACTATCTAACCAGCTTTCTAGGTTGTCAAATTTTAAAATATTTTCCTCATTGTCTTATGTTCTTCTGAGCCAGACTTCTGTATCATCCTAACTTCACTGCTGTGGATGTAGTCCATTTACTACCTGGTCTTTCGGTTCCTGAAAGTCTCATCCCTAACTTTTTTTCCCTTTCAAAACCACAAAGTCAATCATTTTGTGTGCTTGTAATGTTTCTGTATGTGTGGCGTAAGGGACAGATGCAGAAGAGAACTTAATTCCCCTACTTTGTCACCACTTGAAAGCACAGTAGTTACCAGATTTTCTTCATTTACATCTCCTTGCCCGATCATTTATCTCATAAAGATGGACTGGCAGTTTTAAATTATTCTAAAAATGAATTTAGCGACATGGCAAATTTCTCTTTACTTCTTACAATAGAATGTGAGCAATTATTTGAAAGTAGCTCGGGCTGGACGTGGTAGCAAGAATCAAACTCAGCTATATGTCCAGCTGTAATCCAGTTGCTGATTTCCAGAATACAACTGTCACCACCAAGGCAAATTCCAAGTGGTGACATGATGTATTGACGCATGCTGGGGAGAGATACACACTAGCATAGCACTCTACTGCACTATTTGTATTCCATCGTTCAATCACACCAAACTTAAGTAATATCAAGTGGTACATAATAGAAACTGATGAGGATATAATGGGTTTTCAGTTTTAATTGCCTTTGTGGTGCACCTAATTTCATTACACATTTTAATAATTTTAAAATGACAGCTATGTTTTGCAATGGATTCTCAGAAAGCATGAACGATCACAGCCACTAGACTAGCTCTTGAGTCTTCTCAACTCCAATAGGGGAATGTTGGTTGGTTTTTAGTGCAACCTTGAAGCGTAGGTGAAGCAACGCCTGGAGGAGCAACCATCAGATAACATGGGCTGAGCACCACTGAGCAGGTGCATGGCATCTCATGCCTCAAGCAGGCGTTGATATCAGGGAGGCAACTTTATCACACATTTTAGTGATCCCAGCTAAAACACAGTAACATGGTCTGCCACTTTTTCCTTTTTCTCTCCTCCTTTCTCCTCTCTGGCTTTCTAGGATCTCTTTAATAAATAACTTTTAACTATGTCCTTGACTCAGGTTCTACTTTGAGGACATACCCCAACCCCTAAAAAAAAAAAAAAAAGTTAAAGCCAAAGGTGCCCCTAGTAAGCAACGATTCCAGCGAGATTGTGAAACTAGGTCACTGTGTAAGATAAACCTATCTTCAGGGGGAATTGGTTATCTGTGTTATCCATGGGGACTTGTAGACATCTGATATCTGATACTGACTCTAGGACAAAATAACAGTGAAGTATGTTATCTGGTAATGTATGATTTGCTATTTAATGCATGAAACTCCCCAGGCGGTCCCCAGAGCCAACTCCCCAGAGCTAACTCCCCAGGTGGTCCCCAGGGTTAACTCCCCTGGTGGTCCTCAGCGCCATCTTTTTCATACTGTTTAGGGCTGTGTACCTTGATAACTCACCTTGGTGAAACGTTTTAGCAGCTGGCTTGGTAATGTGTCCAATGTGTGGAAACCAACGTTTTCATTCCCCTGGCACGAGGATCCTTGATGCTTGCAGTTTGGGATCAGGAGTCAGAATCACCGCATGTGGGGAGAAGAGTCTGGTGTCTCCTGCTCTTACCTGCACGCTCCTTCCATCACTCAGCATGACACCTTACAGTTCCACTCATGCCTCTGCTATAGCTGGAAGGCAGTTGGCCCTCGGGGTTCACGTGTTAGGATCTTGGTGAAGTGACACTGGCAGGAAGTGGAACCCAGAGGGGGACCTTAGGTCAGTTGAAACTGTGTCACTGAAACCATTTGAAAAAATCCCCTATGAACTCCTCCTTGTTGTTGCTTGTAGGATGATGGTTAGAAGAGCCAGACGCTGGGCCTGGCGCGATAGCATAAGGGTTAAAGTCCTCGCCTTGAATGCACTGGGATCCCATGTGGGCGCTGGTTCTAATCCCGGCAGCCCCGCTTCCCATTCAGCTCCCTGCCTGTGCCCTTGCAAAGCATTCAAGGACAACCCAAAGCTTTGGGACTCTGCACCCGCATCGGAGACCCGGAAGACTCTCCTGGTTACAGATTGGCTCAGCTCCTGCCCTTGCGGCCGCTTGGGGAGTGAACCATAGGACGGAAGATCTTCCTCTGTCTCTCCTCTCTGTATATCCACCTTTCCAATAAAAATAAATAAATCTTAAAAAAAAAAAAAAAAGAAAAGCCAGATGCTGCCCTGCCCTGCTCAGCTCTCTTGCTTGCTGTGATGTGACAAGCTCTTTCCCTTAAGATCTGCTACAATGTGTTTCAGTCAAGAAAGGCCCTCATTGTGAGCCCCTTAAATCTGTTTTTCTAAATACAGCTACCCTGCTATAAGTCTTTACTACTGGCAACCAAACTGAATCAAGTAGACTTTTGTGACTATGTTTTATGGACTTTTGTGTGGAATTACACTATCTTACAGAATCACTGCGGTTAATCATCACCCAAATATAAACTGGATCTCAGTGCTGGTGGGAAGTGGCATACTGCACTCCTGGAGCTGCCTTGGATGAGGGAAAGGTCAAGTGAGAACACTACTGGGCTGTGGTAGTTCCGGCATCTAGTACTATACATTATTGGCTGGTAGTAGAGATGGAGGATGGGTGAATTCAAGGCTGGATAAAACTTCCGTGTGTTTTCAATTCTACGAACTTCCAAGATCCAATGAATTACACAACAACCATGACACAATAGCAAAGGTCTAAATTCCCAGCATATCACAGGAACTAAGTCAGCTTCAGAAAGTGGTGGCACAGCTGCCCACCTTACTACTTCTGTGGCTCTGACAGCTCTACTGCAAATTACATCTCTGTCAAGGGCATTGGGGCCCTCGTGTTCAGCTGATGACCATTATTCTCTCTCATATAAGGAAGCCAAGATGGAAAGTGTAACTTCAACAGTCCAATCTATACTTTTTAAAAAAATTGTTTGTTTGTTTTTTTGGCTGTATCCCATGTGTTTTGATGTTTTTATTTCAGTTTGGTTCCTTCCAAATAATCTCTTTTCTCTAGTAGAATTCATCACGTGCTCATGAAATATACAACGGCATCATTTTCCCAAGAAACTTCTGTTTCCTTTTTGTCATGCATGTGTTGGTCACTCAGTGGTGTGTTATTTTCTCAGGGTGCTATAATTTGTTGTTGATGTTGTTGCTGTTGTTATTGATGTGGCTGTTATGAAATGATGTCAATCCAAAAAACAGTAATATTATTTCAACCCCAAACAGCCTGTATCTCATGCAATAAGATATTGTGAAGTAACCAATGAGCCAACAATCGTTATGAGTCAGACTGCTAATGATCTACATCAAAGAATTGTAAAACCTAATATACTTGTAAGACCCTTTGCTACTCGGAAATGGGGATGGAGAGCAGAGAAATCTTCCATCTCCTTAGAATGTATGAGGAAGACGTGAAGGAACATAACAGGTAACTTATGAACAACAGACGCGAATCAGCATTAGACAATAGTAAAACTACAAAGATTTACAGGAGGAATCAAGAGCGATCCTGACAACCTCTTAACAGGAGGTCATATGCACAAAGTAGGGAGGGATCCCAGGGCGGAGCAGGTGGACAGGAGGAGGCTTGTATCCCAACCCTGGGGACTCCTGGATCCTCACCAAAGACTATCAGTGCCAGCACCAAGGACTACATCCCAACTGCAAAGCAGACCATGGGGAATTGGAATGCCTTTGGAGGCCAAGAACTCTGAGGCCATCCAACCCCGTTTGGATCTACCACATGGGATGGAAGAAGCCCAAACCCTTCCTTGCAGGATCCAAGGTCATCGGAACAGCAAGCTTCCTTTGGGACTAGGGAGAGAGCTTTCTCTGGTCCTCACTTAGTCCCAACTTTGGATCCCCACCCTATCTTGCAATGACCATCAGGATCCCTCCGAAGCCCCCCACCCCAAAACACACACACACACACACACACACACACACACACGTCCCCTAGCACATTCCAAGGCCAAGGTTCCATTTTCGAGTGGGGCATTTGAGAACATGCGTGCTTGACTGTATAACTGTACACCATATACACTTCACCTGGATGTAGACCAAGCATTCTGTCATTAGTCACTGACAGGAAATGTCTCTGAAAGTCACATCCGAGGTGTCATGTGAGTATTCTAAGGTCATAGTGCTATCCTGGTGCTAATATAGTTGATCATACATGAACAAATATATTGGGACCTCTATTGTGGCAGAGCGGGTTAAACTGCCACCTGTCATGTTGGCATACCATATCATATTGCATGCCAGCTCAAGTCTTGGTTACGCCATCTACTTCTGATCCAGCTCCCTGGCAATATGCCTTGGAAATCAGTAGAAGATGGCTAAAATGCTTGGGCCCCTGGTGCTCCTTGGAAAATCTGATCCTCGGGAGTTCCTGAGTTTCTCTGTTGTTTTTCTCTCAATAAATTTTAAAAGAGTGCTACTTCCTATCCAGCTCCCTGCGTGTGGGAATGCAGCAGAAAATGGACTGGAGCCTGGGACCCTATACCCATCTGGAAGACCTGGAAGAAGCTCCTGGCTTTAACTTGGTTCAACTCTGATGATTAGAGCCACATAGGGAGTGAAACAGCAGATGGAATGTCTTTCTGTTTCTTCCTCTTTCTGTAAATCTGCCTTTTCTATAAATATAACCAAATAAATGTTATTTTTAAAATGGTACCCATGTTTCTGTTCTACCTCGAACAGCTAGAAAGCTTGGGTATGGAAACCCAAGACTGAAATTAAGATTGATCTGCACTGATGCCAGGGGGATAGTATGCTATTCCCCTTCCTGTGGTTTTGGCATGCCATGTGGGTACCAGTTCATGTCCCTTCTGATCCACTTTTGATCCAGCTCCCTGTGTATGCTTGAGAAAGCAGCAGAGAATGGCTTAAGTCCTTGGGTTTCATTATTTCCTGTTGCTTCAAAGCTATATGCTGAAGCCCCAATTCTGTGTATGTGGCTATATTTGGGGTTTATGTATCTTCAAAGAGGTATGACCCTCTGAGCCTAACAAGCTAGGTCTTAGTAAAGAGAGGTCATGACACAGAGGTCATGACACAAGGGGAAGATGATCATTCACAAGCCAATAGGAGCATCCTCAGAAGAAACCAAATGGGAGACCCTTTGATCTTAGATGTTGAACCTTCAAAGGTGTGAGAAAACACAGTTCTGGCATCCATCACTCCGTTGCAATAGCTCCAGCACACCAACGCAGTCTATTCGCAAACTTTGTTATCTCAGTTTTTGCTTCCAGGACTGTTCTCTTTCAAATGCAGTGTTTTAAACTGTAAGATAGTTCCTCCCATCGTGAACCTGGGGTTTGACTATAGAACCAGCAGATCAGAGCACTGAGAGAACTGGCCCTGCTTGTTATGTGAAATAGAACTGTTCTTAGAGAGGGGGAAAAAAAAGAAATATGTCTGTGGGGCCGTGTCTCCAGGAATGCTGTATTACGCTCATTGCCTGGGTAAATACAGGAATTAGAGGATGAGAAGGCCTGTGTGATGGGTCAGACCACCTGAAGCTGACAGTGTGTGCCCTACAATCAGGCAAATAAAGGAGGTTGGTACCAGTGCCTTCCAACAGCAACAGAAAAGTCACAACAGGTGGCAGAGAGGGTGAAGATGAATACCATCTCGCCTGCGCCAGCAGCTGCCTTGCTTCTTTGGTCTTGGCCGCTTTTTTGGCAAATATGGCCGAGCACTTTGAGGAATGCTGACTTGTAATCTGTGGTTCCTGCTACAAAAGGAGAATGTGAGACAGAATGTTCCAAAATAGAAAGAAAACACCCTGGGATGCTAAAATACTTTATAAAACATGTTCCTTTCTCTTTTTTAAAGATTCATTTTTTTTGAAAGGTCAGATATACAGTGAGGAGGGAACACAGGAGAGGGAGATCTTCTGTCTAATGATTCACTTCCCAAGTGACCACAATGGCCAGAGCAGTGCCAATCCGAAGCTAGGAACCCAGAGCCTCTTATGGGTCTCCCACGTAAGTACAGGGCCCCAAAGCTTTGGGCCGTCCTTTCCTGCTTTCCCAGGCCACAAGCATGGAGCTGGATGGTAAGTGGAATAGCTTGGATTAGAACTAGCATCCATATGGGATCCCACTGTATACAAGTCGAGGGCTTTAGCTGCTAGGATACCATGCTGGGCCCAACATTTTCTTTTCTTACATCTGCTCTCTTGATGAGTTTCTCATTTTTCTATTTCATGTGTGTTCCTTCTTTTGAAGAGATTCTTCAGGACCTGGTAGCTCCCCTCCCCCCAGTTTAACTTACAGAGTCACTGAACAGTTAATGCAATGTCAGGCTTGCCTGCCAGCTACAAAATCGATAACATCTTGCAGACAGTAGTTGGCTTGTAGGAGAATTTTACTTTTCCTAGAATTACTGGCCCAACACAGTGGATCAGTGTACCTAAGGAACAGGAACTTTCATAGGAAAAGTTGTTGGATATCTGGGTTCCAACTGGGCAAAAGACATGTCCATAATCGGCTGTCTGCCATGATGCTGCATGACAGGCCCAACACTGCCTGGTGGCATAGTGGTGCAACACCAAGTTTTTCTTACAGCTATTTGGATTAGAGAGAATATTTTTCAAGACAGCAGCTATAGGGCACTGTACCCAACCAGGAAGCTGAACTGAGCATGTGCTGACACTAGGGAAGTTACAGGCTTTTTCCTGAGAGACAATTGATACCTGAGTGATGGAAGTGGTGGGCTGGAGTAGCAAATGTGCAGTGTGCTGGGCCATTCTCCTTTAAACTGACCGTGATGTTATTCACAGTCATTTAGAATGGTTCTGGTAAAACACACACATAGCTTTTGTGTTTCATACCTTGGATCTTCTGTATCAGGTCACTGCTGAATCCAAAAGAATATGCAAGATCTGTGGACAAATATGGCATGGAAGTGTGTGGATGCAAAGCTCCCGAGCTCAACTCTTAATCATTGTGGAACGGAAACTGGTGGACAAAGTCACAGCCTTTCACTTGTGGAGTCCTATTTCTGTGAGATCCTGTTGAAACTGAAATCCTTGTTTTGTATAGCAATATCATGTCCAGTGCCCTCCCTTCCTTTTGTGTCATACTGACATTCTCACAAACATGGATTTTAGAGATGCCCAATCAAGATGTGGAAGTGAGGAAATGAGTGTTCAGTGACGTTTCCCCCCGGTGTGTACTTCAATCTCTAAGAACAACTCCCAGTTTAAAAAAAAAAAATGTTTTGAAATGTGGAATTCTGGTGAGACTATTGGAAGCTAGACAACTAAGAATATTTCTTCACAGGTTTAAACTATTTCCTGCATGCATTGAAGTCGATATTTAAATGCCTCTCCTTTCTCTTCCTGCAAATATTTTTGTTTGGTTATTTTAATTTTTGTGTGTGTGCTTTGGAAGGGTCTCAAGAATTATCTCTTTAATTCCAGACAAAACAAAACACCAGCATTTGGGATAAACTCTATGAGGCAGTGATGGACTTTGAACTTTTAAGCTCAGGACTTTTCTTTTCATGTAGATGAACACCCATGTTTTATTGGAGTCAGATCATTCCTAATAAGAAACTGCATTGCTGTTTTAGGGGAGAAATGTTTCTTTTGCAGATATAGATTATAGCTGCATGGCTCTGCATGCTGATGCCTTTGTGAACATGAATCTTTCATATCTGAATGTATCCTGGATCCAGAACTAAGATCCATGGGAGTACAGACCGGTTGAGAGAGCTGGTAGTTATATTTAACCAGAAAACTCATTAGAAAAACAGCTGGAATGGATTTGTTGATGCTCATGCTGACGTACAAGGCATATTTCAATGTTTATGTTATTTATTTGAAAGGGAGAGAGGAAAAAGGAAACAATGAGAGAGATAAGAAAGAGAAAATGAAGGAGAGAGAGAGAGAGAACCAAAATGCTCATGACACCTCATGTTAGCCCAGACCGAAGCCAGTAGTTAGAACTAAATCCAGGACTCCATCACGAGTGTTAGGGACCCCAGTACTCTGTGATCCCTTGATGCTTCCTGTGAGTGCATTAGAAGGAAGCTCGAATTTGGGGCAGAGCCACAACTTGAACCATTTACTTCCACGTGGAACAGAAAGATCTCCAGCAGTGTTTCAACTGCTAGGTCATTGCTTGCATCTCTTGCACTTTCTAAATTCTGTAAGTGGCTTCTTGCACACTATGTACTTAACTTCTCTCTTCCTAATCACCTGTCATCAGTTAATACATACATTCTATTGATGCTCCATCTTCCATTATTTTGGTAGTCCTATAATTCCACACCCACATCATTGTTTCCCTCATTTAGGCATTTCTCATACTGCTTCCCCATTATGTTTCTCCCTTAACTGATTTTCTTGACTACACTCTTCCTTCCTCTAAGACAACACTCCCTCAGAGTTACATAAAGGTGCTGGACCTCCAGATCAGCTCTGTTCAACAGAATTCTGCAATGATGGACAGTCTATGCCTGTGATGTCCATCAGGATAATAACTCCTAGCCAAACACCAGTGGGCACTTGAGAGGCAGCAGAGAAACTAAAAACTGTCTCATTCTTGTTGGCTGTAACATCTTAAGGTCGGGAATGTTGCCCTTAAAGTTACAGCCATGCAAACTACAACAAAAGACAGTGATATAGCTACCATGTCATTCTACCATGTTCTTGTGTGACTCCTTGGCAAACTGGCATTTTTGGGAGACTCACCAAAACATTTTTCTGTGTTGTCACCAGTTGCTCTTTATTGGAGGATCATAATGGAATCTTACCGAAGAAAGCCTAACAGTCATTGGCTCACTTCGTATACAATAACGAGCGAGAGTATTCTGCGTTGAAGTTTATTAAACAAAGACGCATTTGGGTCAAGACTGGGGTGTCCCTCTAGAGGAAGCCAGGCTGGTTAGGAGACTATTCTTTTGCATTTTGTAATATGGCAAAAAATAAGCTTGTAAAGGAGGCCAACTTTTTTTTTTTTTTTTTATGAATGGTTTGTAAACAGACTTGAAGCTACCTTGATGGCCTAACTTGTCAATGAACCATATTCAAGCCCTTGATTCAGGAGGAAATGATGGAAAGCTTCAATTTAATCTCATACTTAAGTCCCATTTTTCAAGTCAGAGTTCCATGAGGATGTTTCAAAAAAACCTGTTTACCTTGGTGCAAGAATTTCTGAGAACTGCATAATACACATTTTCCATAAACTTTTTGAAGATTTCTCAGAGATGGGCTTCAAAAAAGTTTGCACCATAATAACATAATCTTTCCATTCTAGTACCTGCAAACATTTTGAAATACTTTCAGACTTCACAGGGTTTCATTTTATAAAGATTTGATTCATAGGGTTACTTATCTCTTGCCTAAATTGGTTAAAAACAAGAAAGAATTGGTTAGTGTTTGGTATTCTGCTTCTCCCTTGCTAACATATACTTGTCACTTATTCTGTGCCATACTGTGTGAGATACTTTATCCCCGCCCCACTTTTTTCTCTTTCTAGACATATGTATCAAACGCCTATACTTAACCATGAACTCCACCATGTAATAGCAAGACAGTTGTCATAAAAACAAATGTGGTTCCTGTTTTTATGATGTTTATATTTTCGAAAGAAATACAGGTAACAAATACAGTAGGGAAGTAAAATGAAAATATGCTTTTGATGTATTTACACATAAATAAACAGGATGCTATGATGATTCAAAACTGAAAGTGGCATAATACTTTCCGACAAACCAAGTACCCAGACCAGCAGTCATTCACTGAGAGATCTTATGAATAATGGACCAATCAAAGCTATGAAGGTCTGTGTGAAGGAAACATTGAGAGGCTGGGGCACGTGACATGCTCTGAGTGAAATATCTGGTGGCCACACTGCAGATTCGGAAGCTGCCATGTAGACAATGTAAACTAACATTCACAGGACAACATGGCTAGTGAGCAGAAGGGTCGGTTGGAGCAAACATATAGGATCCCAATGCTGAAAATCTTCATATTGAGTATCTAACAATCTTGATGATTAGATGAATGAGAAAATGAGTAAATAAATGCTGGGATTGGAATACAGGTCAAGCAATTGGCCAAGTTAGTGAGAAACACATATAAAGGCTTAGCAGAAGGAATTTTATTTAAGCTGTAGTTTCTGCTAATGGCAGCTGTCGAAATGATAACAAGCATTGATTACAAAACGGATCTTGGAGACACAGGGTTTGTCACTGTTAGATTTGATAGCCACAGAATCTAGCGGCTAAGTGATTTCTGACTGTTTTTAAAGTTATTTTGTTTGTGTTACATAGTGGAACTCATTTAGTGTTTAATATAGCTTTATATTTCATAAAAGTAGAAATCAGAGATTTTATTTCCAGACCCCACTCTAATACTACTATTGATATCTATTATGAATAGTGTTTATTACTATCATAAGCTTTGTATGCATAGCAAAAGCTACCAAGAAGTTCATCTCTGAAGAGTAACATCTCAGGATGAATTCCTAGAATTTACATTAAGTTTTGAAAAACAAAATGAAATAGCAAAATACTTGCTATAAATCATTTGTTTACAAAATGTCACAGGCAAGCGTTTACCCAAAAATTAAGTCAGGAATTTAAAAAAATATATATATTATATAATATAGTTAATTTATATATATCATATAATGTATAATATAGTTAATAATATGTTATATATAATATAATTAAGCAAGGAATTAATATGTATATATTATATTTAATATACTTATATATTATAGTATATAATTGTGTAGTATATTATATGATATATTATATATATATATTTGATATATGAGGGGCATGGCGGAGAGAAAGGCCTGGACTGAAGCTCACAGCATCAAACCTGGTCTCATATGTGCGTGGTAGACATCCCCACTACCTCATGTGATGTACATTACTCTGAGGATGCAATCAGAAGCCAGAGGTATAACTCGAACCCGGCACTCCAATATGGGCAGCGCCCATTCCAAGTATTATATAACCCTAGTCCAAATGCCTGCCCTCTAAGTCCATAGTTTTTTAGCATTTTATTTTTAAGTAGGCCTTTGAGGCTGCACGGAGGGCCATGAGTCCTTTGTTTTCAATATAAACCTCAACACACGCTGTGGCATTACATGCGTTGACAGTTCCTTACAGCTCTTTCTGAATGTTAAATACCATTAAAAAGACTTGCTATAAGAGTCATGATTCTGGATCATTTCTCCAGAACTATTTTTGCGAAAATTGCTCCACATACTTGAATCTCTGATTTTCTGAATTCTACATATATGCATTGCATTTTTATGCTTTCCCTTTTCTTCCTAATAATATTCTTATTTGAAAGTGTAACAAAATTCACAAAAGACACCCATTGTAAGACTGGAGAGAAGAATAGAGGGGTGGGGAGGGAACTTGGGGGAAGGGAAAGGGAGACCCCAGTGCCAACGAAACTGTATCAAAAAACAATAAAAAAATGAAAGAAAGTGTAACAAAATGTGTTTATATAGGAAGTTATAGGTAATCGGAAAGTATCTGCATTTCAAATTTTAAGAGTTGATTTTCCACTGCCGTCTTCTATTAAATGCGGGGTATGTTGATATTTGTGCATGAACACATGCTTACCAAATGCTACCTAAAGTACATTCTTGATCTTCACGCCCGATGGTAGATTCAGTGCTACTGCCCAGCCCTCAGAGTGGACGCACCGTGCGGGACATCACATTACTGCTAAGGTCTTTATATCTTCACGCCCGATGGTAGATTCAGTGCTACTGCCCAGCCCTCAGAGTGGATGCACCGTGCGGGACATCTCATTACTGCTGAGGTCTTTATTCTGCTCAAAGTTGCCTGTTACACATTGGCTTTCTTTAGGACAACCTTTCTTATCTATTTCCTACTTTCTCTAAGTTTATTAGATTAAAATATCTGTATATTTTATAACATTCATATTTATGTCAGCTGAATCAATTCACCAGAGTACTATGTTTAATAATTCCAGGATCACAGTTCCATTATTTTTGAATACTGTAATCATAAAGCTTTACTTTTAAGACCATATTCTGAAAAGTAGATATTAGTGAAGTATAGAACATGTTCCAAAGATAGAATGTGTTAGTATTACATAGATCCTCAAGAAAATCAGGCATGAGTGTAAATGCATGATTATGGAAACATATTGAGCTAATATAGATATAATTAAAAATATAATTATTTTGTCCATGTTTCCCCAAAGAATGTTGACTAGGGACACAGAACGTTCTTGAACTTTATAGGCATTTACCTTGGTGGCATTCCTCAGCATCAGCACGTGAGAGTCGTAATTGCTGCCAGCTAACATGAGGTTGTGCTCAGACATTTGGGGAATCACTGACCAAAGCTTCACAGAGAACCTGTGCTTCCAGGAAGTTTCGTGAAGTTGGAAGAGAAGATGAAATGCTGCAGGTTTTCAAAACACATGTGATTTTGACCTTGGGATCACTTTCATTTAAATAGAAAGGAAGTTATTTATTTTTCCTTTTTGAGAACGTTCTTGTACAGAGAAGAAAAGTTATTTAACATATTCTCTTCTGTATTATGGAAAATCAGAACCGTATGTGTTGTTTGGACAGGCTATAGGAAAGGAATTAGCTATAGGAAATGTCAGCAAATCCTGACAAAGACCTGAGCTTCAGTGCAAAATCACAATATTATTCTTCACTTTATTCTTTGCATCAGCCAAGCAAAGGATGCAGGACATACAAATCATTTGTCCTGAAAAATCTTTACACTTTGCATTTCAAATGCACTTCCTTGATATTAGCATGTGTTCCAGTTGACTTTCATCCACCGCGGGAGGATAAAAGGGCAGTGGGTGTTTAGTGTTCTGTCTGACCTCTATACTGGATACAGTTAATGCTGGGCCGATAGTACATTCAACACTGAATTGTTTTCTTTCATATTTAGATCAGAATGAAAGACCTTCAAGTCTCAACCTTTTAAAATTGCTGACCTAAATTTTATCTTTAAAAACAAACTTTCAGCATCATCTAAGGCCATTTTGCCCATATGGCCCACAAGGCATTCTCTTCTGGTCATGCGCATTTATCTGGACAAAGGATCAAATGCATCCTTGACAGTTTCTACTTTCATGATAGTAAGTCATACTGGCTGTCAAGCTTTTGCGTAGAAGTTTGCTGTTAAGGCAGTCAGATCTTTATTTATCCCTTACTCTACAAATGGATTAAATAAAGCATGCGCAAGAAACTTCTGAAAAAGTAGGAGTTTCTCTTTGGTTCTGGATGAAATATATAATTTTTAGTCCACTTCCTATAAAGTGTCATGGTTTACTTACTTCTGTATTTGCTAGTAACATATAAAAGGAAAATGATAGAACCGACATCTTTTGATTCATAATTTATAGCACTTGTTTATATTCATCTAGAAAACTGGCCTTTTTACTTTTTATTTACTGTATATGGTGGTTACTGATGTAGCATGACTGTGATTACAAATAAATTGAAAGCATGCTATTGTAAAAATTAAAGAATAATGAAGGAAGTAAGGAGAAGGGGTTGAGGGAAGGATGGAGGGATGAAAATTTGGCTATCTTCTTAGCAGGAGATACATAAAATAATTTTTCATATTAATAAAATTTAAAACAGTAAGACGTTTAGCATGAAGTTGGTAAAGTTTCAGGATGCATTTTAATGAAAGACAAAATTTAAAACATATGTTGATACCTGCACGTAAAATGTTATCTTCTACTGGTTAGGAATTACAGGAGGTGTAAACTGTACTCAGAGTAAGGAAGGCAGTTTGCTTTGATGACTTTGCTCCTAGTGAAGCTAACGGGGGATGTAACACACATACAACAACAACAGGTGCACACGCGGAGTAAGGCCCGAGAAGAAATAACAGCAGTGGAGAGTATGTCATACCGTCCTGGGGTTGAGGGTCTTAGTGACAAAAGCACAAGCTCCAGCTCCTTTTTCCTCTCTCCTAACGCTCCTTTGCCCTTCTGCAGTCCACCGGGCAACAATGCAGCTCCTGCTTCCGAGCCAGCTTCCTGCCAGTGTGCACAGGAGGCTGCCAGGTCATGGGCCACGTGATTGGGTTCCTACCACCCACGCAGCAGACCCTGAAGGAGTTCTTGGCTCATGGTTTGAGTCAGACCCAAACCCAGCTGTTTTGGGCATTTGGGGAGTAAAAGGCGAACGGAGACTCTCTCTTTGTCCCTGTCTATCTCTGTCACTTTGCTTTTCAAACACAAGAACAAAACACCCGATCAATCCCCTCTGTCTTCGAGTACAGAAATTTCAGGGTCATGGACCAAATCAATTTGTTTCGTTTCTAAATTATACAGTATGTAGTATTCTGTATAGTAACACGAAACAGAAAAAGATGACTAGATTCTAGGTGCCAGGGAATTTATTAAAATTTTACTGGATTTTCTAACATTAATGTAAAAAATAAGAAAGAGAAGTAGATGCAAAAGTTAAGGCAGCTTATATGTGCTGTCAGTATAGGACAGTACTGAAGCCATACTGTGTACTGTGTGGGAGGCCCAAGACTAGGTGAAGGGAGCCACGAACACCGATAACTGATGACATTTAAGACCAGGAAAAACTGACAGAATAGTTGCCAAAGCAGAAAGGGCAGTGTCATCTGGGACTCTAGCAGAAAGTGACCTTAGCTTGATGGCTGGAACACGTATTAAAGTGCTGTGTGTGGGCCCAGTGCGATAGCGCAGTGGTTAAAGTCCTCGCCTTGAACACACCAGGATCCCATATGGGCGCCGGTTCTAATCCCTTTTGCCCAGCTTCCCATCCGGCTCCCTGCTTGTAGCCTGGAAAAGTAGTCAAGGACGGCCCAAAGCCTTGGGACACTGCACCTGTTGTGGGAGACCCAGAAGAGGTTCCAGGCTCCTGGCTTCAGATTGGCTCAGCTCCAGCCGTTGCGGCTGCTTGGGAAGTGAACCATCGGACAAAAGTTCTTCTTCTTCTCTGTCTCTCCTCCTCTCTGTATATCCGCCTTTCAAACAATAGTGCCGTGCGATCCGAAGAAAGCCGTATCTCTTCTGCATTGTCTCCACTTCTACATTTGTTTAAAGCAGAAACAAAAATGAGTATTTTCAGAAGCTACTGGCAGAATGAAATTCAGATACATTAGAATATTTCAAATAGTGTTTGGGAAGAAACTGGCCTTTAGACAGCATATTTATTGCTACTATTAATATATTATACAATGTTAGTGCAGGGTACCTTAGTCATCTGATTAAAGACAAACCTTTACAAGTCTCGGAGCTGCTTAGGATGGCCACTTAAGTGTGACTCTGTCACTGTGTTTGAGCTTCCAATCTCTCATCCACAAAATGAAGAGAATTTCCCTTTTTATGTTTAATTTATGGAATCCCTATGGACTTCAAGCAACAAAATACTTGTGAAGAAGTAGAAAGATTCACGGAACTTTTTCAGCACTCACATGAAAGAAGTGCAGAGCTGAGATAATTGGATTGTTTCCAGTTATTACAACGGGGTCTTTCGTCAAAAGGCAGAACGCTTCTCTCTTGTTATTTCTGAAAACTTTTTAGTACTTGTGAACTAGCACTCCTCTTGAATGGTGCTATTCTGATTACTCAATTAGCCTATCTGGCATAATGGTTTTCGTTTGCTGTCAGTACTAAGAATGATATAGACAGAAAATAAACCAGTGTGAGTGGTAGGAAGGATGAAGGCAGGGATGACTAGGAGGGACGATAACTCAGACATCGCAAACAGAATGGACACAGGCCGTCGGGCGAGAGGTGGCAGAGAATGGCCACATCTTACCAGGAAAGGTACTCACAGTTCTACACTTAAATGCAGCTTAACTGGGTTTTAGGCAAATTTGTTAGCTTAATCAAGTATGCAATTCAATCTCAGTGTCACGTGTGTACATCGCAGAGGCTGCCAGCGCCAACGTGAGAGCCATAGAAGATTTCTTTCTGTAAGAATTTTGAATATGCGTTCATATTGACTTGGATCCATGGGTCTGTAAGTTTAAAAACTCAATGAGCAGTTGAAATCAAACAGTGAGACAAGCAAACTGAATTTGTGATTCCCAAAAGAAATAACAGTATTCTTTTCTCAAGGATGAACTGAAAAAAAAAAAAAAGACATCTATTTCTTTGTAGACACGTAATACTGAAATGGATGAAATAGTAAAGCAAGAAAGTCATCCTGTTAAGAGCACAATGAGACCTGCAGCTGTGTGAAATCTAAGCTCTAGCTTTGAGGGAAAACTTCAGTCAATGCTTAGCCACTTCTTTACATTTCAGGCCGTGGAATATGTTACAAATAAAACAGGGCTGAAGACCAAGTGAATGCTATGAAAGATGGCTGCAAGAAGCTATTCCAGAAGAGGAATGCAAAGCTCAGACATGATCCAAGATACGGTGGGATCTTTGCAGAAGTTGCAAATGAAAAGACATAAGTAAAGAAAGAAAGAAAAGTACGAAGGAGGGAAGGACACACGTCTGAGTTGGGGGAAGGGCTCCAGTCAGACAGTAACCCAACTAGAGCAGGAAAAAACAGTCAGCTGGCAAACAGACAGGAACCAATGATCAGTTCTCGGAGAGCAACATCTGAATGCAGGATGCTACAGCAGGTAAGCCATCGCACTGACTACATGCGAAGACTCATTTAGGAACATGCAAATACTTTAATCATTTACCTCCTTTTTAAATTCAAATATTTTCAAATCAAAATCCAAGTTAACATTTTGCATCTTGTTTCAAAATTGAATTATCAAGAAATTGTAAGAAACTTTTGATTTGTTTCTGTAAATGTAACATTAATTAGGTCTTAAAGATATTAACACAACATCCAAATGTTTTTCATAGTCAATCAATTTTTTTTTCATTACAGAATTATTGGCCCAGTATGGTATCTTAGCAGGTAAAGTCCTCGACTTGCATGTGCCAGGATCCCATAGGGGCACTGGTTCAAATCCAGGCAGCTCCACTTCCCATCCAGCTCCCTGCTTGTAGCCTGGGAAAGCAGTCAAGGATGGCCCAAAACCTTGACACCCTGCATCCGCACAGGAGACCCGGAAGAGGCTCCTGGCTCCTGGCTTCGGATCAGCACAGCTCCAGCCATAGAGGTCACTTGGGAAGTGAATCAGAGGATGGAAGATCTTCCTCTCTGTCTCTTCTCCTCTCTGTATATCTGACTTTCCAATAAAAAATAAATCTTTTAAAAAGTTACAGAATTGGGCCCGGCACGGTGGCGCAAGTGGTTAAAGGTCCTCGCCTTGCACGCCCGGGATCCCATATGGGCGCCGGTTCTAATCCCGGCAGCCCTGCTTCCCTTCCAGCTCCCTGCCTGTGGCCTGGGAAAGCAGTCGAGGACGGCCCAAAGCTTTGGGACCCTGCACCCACGTGGGAGACCCGGAAGAGGCTCCTGGCTTCGGATCGGCATAGCATCGGCCTGTTGCGCTCACTTGGGGAGTGAATCATCGGACGGAAGATCTTCCTCTCTGTCTCTCCTCTCTGTATATCTGCCTTTCCAATGAAAAAATAATAAAAATAAATCTTTAATAAAAAAAAGTTACAGAATTATTTAAGTGACAATACACTTACCAAGGGAAAAAAAAAAACTCTGTATTTCAGCATTTCCATCGTGTTTATCCAGTCTAGCTTTCTAGTTTAACTTTCTAATTCCAAGTACAATTACCATCAGTATTTTTTGTATAGGTTTTCCTGATTTAAATAGCTATTGTGAGTTTTTACAAATGCAAACATTTTACTTTGGATTTGGTGACAACTTGATAATGATTCATGTTGCAGACTTCAAAATTCTGTAAGCAAAATTGAGTATTATAGCTGGAAATAAGTCAGATTTTTTAATGCAATTTCCTGAGCCTGCATGGTTCCCATTCATGGTTTGTACCACTTTGAAGTAGTTACAAAATCCCGAACCTCAACTTGAAAGAACCCTGAGTTATACTGTACAGCCTTGAACATATTAGCAGAGTGGTTGGTTGGCTGCTGGTTCCCACATTCTGGGTGAAAATGCGCAATTTATTTTTTCTCATGTCAGCTTTGACAGCAATTAAGCTACATGGTTGGCACAAATGATTTCACGGTCTGAACAGCATGGTCAAAACGAGTTTGGTGGTTTATTTTCAATGTATCATACCACCCTGGAAGATAAATCAGGACTTGGGTAACTTCTGAACGTTTGAGCAGTTTCCTCTTCAGGAAAATGGAAGTGACAGTGTGTAACTCAATGATGAAGATGAAGAATTCTATAACAAACGCTGCATTCCCGCACAATAGAAATTTTTTTCTACTACGTCATCTTTCTACCTGGCCAAGTTTGAGTAGACAATGGGACAGAAATCTCTCTCCTTTTTCTTTCATAAATTAGCCTTTTTGGTGACAAAGAATCAGATTTATTTAAGCAGGATGGTTACTAAATAATATCCTTATAATAGTCATTTTAATATAGACACAGGTGTTGTGGTTTCCCCCCCCCCCAGGCAGGATATAGTCACTGTCTTGTTGCAAATGCAAAAATAACCAATGATTTACTTGATCCAGCAGTGTTTGCTCTATTTACAAAAAGAGACAAATTTGATACAGCAGTCACGAACAAAGGAGGGTCTGTTCTCAATGGCACCCCCTTCCCAACAGGGCAAATCCTCAACCCACGCCATAAACAGTGAGTGGCCACAGGAAGGTCTTTGGCTGATGTTACTCAGAAAAATATAACCTTCAAAGAATATTATTTCACACTGTCATAAACCAGCTTCCCATTAGGTATTGACACAGAAATACTTAGGTATTATAATTTCCGTGTCAATCTTTATTTGCAACATTTATATGAGTGTTAACCCTCATGAATATGAAGATATCACGGGAAGGCCTTTTCCTTGTCTAGCACAGGAAATTCAAATGCGTTGTCAGATATAACAGGGATCATTACACAAAAGCCGTCAGTTTCAAGTCTTAGCAGAGGGTTAAGTATGACAGTCGGATTTAACTGTATTCAAAGGGTTTTTTTATTTTTTGAAAAAATATAAAATTTCATATCTTACACTACAAAAACAGGTACATAAATCAAAAGCACATAGAACTTCAAATGGAAAAAAAAATATATAGAAATGCTAATCCTTCCTTGAATTAACTCAGGCAGGGACTGGAGGTAGCCCGCCACCTACCACATAGCAGTGTATGCTCTAAAGCTGTGTCCAACCTGGTTGACACAGACAGATATTTATCAACATATTAACAAATGACAGAGTCTAGGTATTATTCTCTGGCTACTATAGATCTGATTCATACTCATAAATAATTAACAGTAGAACTACAGCAGTCTAAAGATTCACAAATATGATGATCGCTGAAACTTCCCTTAATATAATCCCAGCCTGAACAAACATGACATATTTTTGCCATCTTTAATTCTTTCTATTCACATTCAGGAGAAAAAACACAACATTTAGCTCTATTACAGACACACTTTTTAGAACAACAAAGAACAATGGTGTGTTTGGTGTGCTCCCTAAGCAATAGCTGTGTGGTCATTCTGAACAACATTCAGCTACTCAAGTGCTCTTCTTCTTCTTTTTTGAAATGAAAATAAAATTCTTGATGATTCTTTTTATACATTTTTTTTGTAACGAACACCAAATAAACAGAGGAAATGTTCAATTTAAGCAGCTGTACTACGGAGCTGTAAACGTGATGACTTCTGATGGCTGTTAAATTTCAAATAAAGTGAGCAATTGAACTCTGTGTTTTCATTGGCATCATTATTATCATATTGTACCTAGAGTTTATTTACTTTGAAATTAAACATCAGCTAGGACATAATCACAGCATGTACTATTTCACTTTCATTTTCAAATTTTCAGAAAGAACAAATGAGAGAAAATTCTTACTCTATTACATGACAGGATACATCCAGGAAAATTTTTAACCCTTGACTCAAACTGTGTCTGCCAGTCAAAGCCCCATCATAGCCAAAAAAACAACTCCTTCCATAGGTAAACATCTCTGCTTGTGCTTCCAAGAACCAAATTTAAAAGGGAGAAAGAGAGGCATCAAACAATCTCACACTCTCATGTTCAGATTAAACAGCAAACATACCAATACGTAAGTGCTGAGCTAATACTCATTTTCCATTTTAAACTTGCAACCCGATACTGTGTCTTTGCCACCACACACCACTTACAACTCTTTTGTAAACTGAGTCAAGGATGTTTGCTATTGGGTAGGGTTATCTGAAATTAACAGTGCTGGCCACAGTTCTGATTACATATTGGAGTGTAAATTTTGCATTCATTCAACATTTTTCGAACACTGATGTGGTAAATAAAATGTAAGCAACAAAAGACCATGCACATTCAAAGTTTTAAAACAGAATTAAAAGCTTTGCAATCTTATATCTAATTGACACATTTCAGAAACAGTGAATGACCAAATGTAGTACAAGTGAGGAAATGACACGATTGGAACCAAACTGTGGTTGATAAAAGCAGTAACCGAGTGACTTCAGCAGGTGCTGCTCAGCTGAACATGATGCTGTGATTGGACCTTGATTCCAAAGTCTGACAATGACAAAGACTCCAGCCCTAAAATGCCTCTACTAACAGTTAACACGATCTATTACTTGACAAATCTACTGCATGTACTAAAATGATAGAAACTATAATTTTTGTAGTTCTCATGACAAGATGAACCAACAGCATATGAAATCACACAATCGAAATTTGTCAGGTCATGCTCTCAGTTCGCAGAGCTGGCTTTCCGACTTGTTCCATTTCGCTCTCGTACAGTTGAGACTGGCACATTCCAGGGAGTGAAATCTCCAGAGTTGGACAAATATTTTAGAACAGCTTTCCTCTTTCCTCTTTGAGGAGGAAAAATACATTTTGTCAAAAGCCTTGCCTCCTGTGGAAATCATTTTGTCATATTTACAAATTCTCGTACAACTGGGGATTTCATTAAAAGCTGTGTGCATATGGAACTATAATTTCAAATTATTTCCCAAAGCAGCCATTTGAATTTCAAAACAAGCAAATATATTTGATAAAAATTCATTTATTTTCTTCCTCTGTAGGAAGGAGGAAATCTACCTTGCAACTTCCAGCTATACTCAGTCAAATTCTCCCCGTCCTAATTATCTCTGAACAGGGAATGCTGTAAAACTGATTAGTAAGTTTTGTTGTGTCTAAGTAATTGTAGTTTGCCCACTGGAATTTAGAAAGGTTTTCCTTCTCAATCCCTATTTTGTCTTTCAAGTGCTTCTATGGTATAGCACGAAAATTCAGAAATTTTTAAAAATCCAGTAACACGCAATGAAACCTCCAAGATTTTGTAGAAAGAGTCAGTTTTCTAGATTTTCTGGTAACTGACCGAATGAATCTGTTAGTAATGGTGATACCTATTGACTTAGGATTTTTATCAAGACACCTCTGTCAGCTTTTTCTGGAAGCTTCGCTACAGCCTCAGAGCATAGTTCGTGGGGAACTACGGTATTTCTCAGCTCTGTTACCAATCATTTGAAAGCTGAGGTTTTTTTTTTTTTCCTTTTTGTCATTGTCATTTTGATTTTTCCTTGTTCTTTAGCAAAAAAAAAAAAAAATTACTATTTAAGTAAAGAGCGGACAGGATGGAAATAAGTTATTTCTCCAAAAGTTAATTCATGGGTGTGCTAACTTTCAATTAAAACAGGTACTTGGAAGAGGGCACAGTTAATAACATACAAGTGCATTTCCTAAGCATTTCATTAATTCACACTGCTCTGATGAAGAGGCTGCCGTTTAATTAAACACTGCTTCTTTACCCAGACAGCATTCCATGATGTTCACAAAGCACACTACAAAACAATGTTGATTATCAACAGGGCTTTGTACAATTTTCAATAAACTTTAATTTGTGTGAAAAATATGTTCACCTGCTATCATACATAGAGAACAAATAGGACGTACATTGTATTCTTAAAAAATTCAAATCAAATACAACTTCAGAATGGGGTTCATCAGAACGATGCTGTGTCGCCGAACACAAAACAGAATCGCTCCACGAACATCATCAACAAACGAGACCTGTCAAAACATGAAATAGAACATTCTGGATGGTAACACTATCCCACTACTGCCCTAACATCAACATTTCTTGCACGGAGCCATAATGGGAATGGAGACAAAGGATTGGCACTTGAGGATGACGCTTCCTGCTATGTGCCTCGGTTTAACAACATTAGCAACAGCTGCACAATTAAACCCTTCTACATCCCACTGACGGGGTGCCCTGCAGTGTCAACTTGGCCTGACAAGCTCTTTTCTGGATTCAGAAAGGTGAAATTTCTTACAGGGGTGTAAGATGAATGGCTACAAGAACTGCATTGTCACAGATATCATAACCTGTTGAAAAAGCCAAAGGTGGGTTTCTCTTGCAGAGATCTCCTGTTCGTGAACACAGAAATGAGCAGTTGTTGGACGGATGAGAGGAAAAAGACACAAGCTTGTGCTCACTCTTCCTTCACTGCTTCCCTATTTCTCCTATTCATATTACAGATTTGTACACTTGTTCCTATATGTGTCTAAACTTAAAACACTACTTAAAAGGCAAGCAGAATAGTAGCGCACGTAAGTGCAAGCATACACACACATACAACTCCAACTGAATTCAATTCCTGTATATATTGCAAATTGGACAGTATATACACATGGACAGCCAGTAATCTCCAGAAGAGCAACTAAACAGAAATCTGATAACACAGAAAAATAAATACACACCCTGTATTGTACTTTTCCTTGCTCCATCAAGTGACATGTTTATACACTGATTTCTATAACTTAGCGCTGTGTAACAGCATTTTTAAATTACAAAAGAAGATATCTATTAAAGAATCATATTGCTCTTCAATACACTTATGTAGACAGTTAGGACTTTAAGTAAACTTCAGTGAACTGCAGCTTGTTCAGCCCACGAGAGGCTGTGAAATTTTTCTTTTTTCCTTTCAAGTACACCCCTGGACGTTTTGAAAGGGACGGCCTTGATTCAGTCTATAAAGGTGCTATATAGTCAGACATTTCATGTACAAAATGGGAAGGACTTTCCTGCTATACCATAATGTTTAAGCTCACGTTCTGACTCTACTCAGGTTTTAGTTGCTTCATGAAGAATGAAGAAACCAAGAGGAAGATCCCGAGAGCGTATTAAAACACTGATTACAAATATCGTGGCTGAGAAAAACTCTGAATGTTCGAGAATCACCGTTTTCCCTTTTCCCCATTTTTTATGTGTTAAATCTCGGGGTGGTTTACAAAGTGCAGACTTATTCGCTTTCAGAAGTGACATGAGCGTGACGTTACAATGGCACCATCCCGGTTACCAGCTGCACCTCCATTTCTTGAAGGCTGTTCATGATCTTCTTCTGGTGACCGGCAAGAGTCACGCCAAGCCGTCTCAAATCCCTGCGTGGAGAGAGCACACGTTGGGTGTATGCATTGATTCAATGGGCAGCACACCTCAACCGTTCACACGGCCAGAGCACACATGTCGCAGACCCTAGATTCCAAGGCCTAAGGAGACCAACAAGGTCCAATTTTCAAATGCTGGTTTTAAAATTGTACCATAAAAAATGTGTAATCAGAGCATTTATCATGGGAAGTGATGTCTGTCTGTCTATCTATCCATCTATCTATTCTTTTTATGTTTATCCACATTTGTAGTCATCCGTATTTTAGTGGCCTGGTGGGTGGCAGAACAATTTTGTACATTTTCCCTACGCCTTTCAAATGTAAATGGTACAATTTCCCTAAGCAGTTTTGAAAAAGTGGACCTACAATATACACACACACATTTTCTTCTTCCTTAAATCACCATAAAATACATGTCTAAAATCGTACAGCTGAGAAGTCAAGAGCCAACTTTTCAAATGATGCCTTCTACAGTAATCATTTCATAATAACAGGCATTTTTTTCAGGGATGATCAACACCACATCATCCCGTGGTAACATTTTATGCTATTTCCAATTTCAAACCCAAGTATCAGAGTTTATTTTTTTTTTTTCCAAGTAATGTCTTTACTGGCATTCACAGCATTGGGAAGATTACACGCTATCAGAAAGTCCTTGCAACCAAGAAACAGGAGGGTTTTTTTTTTTTAATGTAACAAACTTGTTGTAAAAAAAAGAAAACTGAAAATATTTTTAAATTCATCCATTGTAGATACCAAGAAAATTGCCTATGTTTCTTTAAACTTTATTTCATGGAATTTTGCTTTCCTAAGCTTTTTTCCATGACTCAGGTAGATCTTTAAGGGGGAAAAAAAAATGCTCTACCTTTTTTTTTTTTTTGCCTCTCTGTCACTTTACCTTTCAAGTGTTTAAAATATAAAATAGCTTAAAATAAATAAAACATAAACATTTTAACACAGAATTAATAAGTAAATATATTTTGTCAGGAAAACGCTGAAATCCACGTAAAACTTATAATATGTACTCTCCATGAATTTTCTTGAAGACTCCTGATCATTCCTTCACGAAGACCAAGACAATAAAATTTATACTTGTCAGTTTCCATTATGGCCTAATGAACATTCTTATATTTCTGCTTACTATTCATGAAGAAATGTGTAGATGTGAATATTCATGCATACTGATGAAGACTGGCTCAAAGGCAAGGGGGAAAAAAGACAAAATTTAAAAAATTTTAAGTTGAAAACAATTCCTTGGCAAAACATTGAATTTGGATAGGAAATGGAGTTTTAAAAAACTGTCATCTAAGAAACATTTAAACTTATTGATATAGAGAAATAAACGATGTAAAGTGCATCAAAGAAGCTGCCGACTCAATGAATTATTCACTCTTCATAACTGCTGTGTGTCTCAGAAAGGAGCTTTGGAGAATGACTTGTTTTTTTGTTTTGTTTTGTTTTTTTTTACTGTTGGTGATCTGATCATGAAGAGAATTTCCCCATTTCAAAAACATGTGAGTGGCCATATGTGAGTTTATTGCTCCATATTCCAACTCTTTACTCATATTTCAGGCTATGTGTTTATTGATTTGAAAGTCAAGGTAACAGAGATGGAAAGGCCAGGAGGGGAGAAAGACACAAACAGGAATGAAGAGTCAGAGAGAGAGAGAGAGAGAGAGAGAGAAGAGATGGCGGGGGGCTAGAATGATCATCCATCTGCCGATATGTTCCCCAAAGGCCCCCAACAGCCAAACCTTGCCCAGACAATCAGGAGCTCCGGACCGGTCTCCAATACGCATGACAGGACAGAATGTGAAGGACTATGTACTGTGTTTGCAGAATAAAGGGCAAAGAACTGAATCAGATACAAGGCAGTAGGACTGGATGCATGCACTCCAACATGAGATCAAAGTGTCCCAATGTGTGGCTGAAGTCGCCACCCCATAAACCTGCCCTAAGCCCTACTCTAGAGTGTTGGTCTATAAATGATATCAAATCTCAACAATGACTTTATTTGTGTATATTCTATACTGAACTACTTTATGAAAATGAGATGTAAATATTATTTCACTCTCTGGAAATTAATCACAAAAACAAAATGGTCATGATTTCCTGTCATGCTAAAGAATAAATGTTTTGAGGAATTTTGCTTGAGTAACAAATTTAGGTGTAAAAGCAGTGCTCATGAAAAAGATGACTGCTATCTTTCCTTAGAACATTCGCAACAATTTTCTCAGTGAACCAATGGGATAAATTGACTTCAGAATCAATTTTTTATCTGGCTCTTCCCTAAGAAACATACGAATGTTCAGCCCACTTATATTCTTCCTTTATTTTCTCCTTGCCTCTGCCTTCTTTCTCTCTATGGAAGGCATTTAAAGAAGCACGTGATTTTATGCAATGCCAAAAATGATGTTGGCTGGATGGCATCTCTAAATCTGTCCTAGAGCTGTCCCATTAATGTGTGAAGATTTTGAAGACAGCATGATTACAATGCATGCAACTGACAAATGTCTCTTTACAAAGTGAAGGAGACCTCAAACTATGCAATTTAAGCTTAATATCAATAGCAAGACAGTTGTCTTAAACAATCCGTTTCACTATTTTTCTAATGATCCCACAATTGAAAATTAACATGGCATTAGAAACATGCTCACACTGAGGAACAGAGAACTTTAATCCAATGTGGTTAATGCATTTTTACATGCTTTTAACTTCCATTTTTTTTTTTTTTTTGCTATTTCCAACAATTTTCACTGCATTAACTGAACAGTATGACATGAGACGGTCAAATTAGCAACACAATGAGATTATTTGATGAAAATAAAATGCTTTCCATTTAATGACAAAGTTTCTGCCTTATCCAGCATATCTATATATATATACATATATATATATAAAATTTGGAGAGGATATAAGACATGCTGTTTTCTCTTTGCTCCTTTTCTTTCTAGAGAAGAACAGTTCTAGAAAGTTGGCTTTAAGTGTGTCCCTTTTAAAATATATATTTTTTAAATTTCACCATGATCACGTGTAATCTTAAGCAATACTCAATGCCAATTATAATGACCATAAACTCTTTGAACATAGGATTACAACTTGAAACATAGTGAAAATAGTATTGACACATAACAATACTTTAATTTTTTGACATAGCTTAACTAATTTTAGAAGAATTGCAAGTATACTGAATTGCTATCTGACAATTACATTCCAGCATTTTTCAAATATTATTCACGAGAAAATACTATTTTACATACTATGAAGCTAAAACACTAATGTTAAAAATAGAGAATAAACTGTTTGGTGTTGGAGCCAACTCTTGATTATTCAGGATGGAACTCATGGGACTGTGGAAGATTCTTTGCCTGTTCCTTCTGCTCCCTTCTGCTTTACACACCTTTCAGCCTTAGAATTGGAACTTAGTTCCAACATAGGTCGAACAGAAGGGAGAAGAAAGTTCAACGAAGGTTGACTACATCTCAGTGTGTATCACATTCGCCTTAGTCTTGCCACGCAGTTGTATGTTCTCCTGTTTTTAGCTTAGACAATTCTGGTAATCAGTTTTAACAATTAGTTTTCAAATAATCATTTTCTTTTGGCAATAGAATATTATCAACAACTTGCTAATACTGTTCACAGGTAAGATATTGTGAGGGCTAAACCTCGAGTTTTAGATTATTTATGTAGAACAAAAAGGATAGTAAATTCTATGTGCACTTTGAACAAAGATAAACCCAAAATAATGCATAGTATTTTATTCATAAATTAATGAATCTAGTTGAGTTCATGGACTACATTTCAGGTCCAGATTTGGAAAACTTCATTTTGGTAATTAAAGATTCCTTTGAAGATATTAACAGGAATCCTACCAATTTATACAAATTGAAACTAATCAGACATTGCTCGTTTTCTGAATAATCAAAGGCTGACAGTTCTGACAATACTGCTTGAAGCAGCTCTTCTGTCTGTTAACAACTTTCTATTCAAGTTGCAGTTTGGAATTCACCTTCTTACAATGACTTACTGTACTTGGACATGAGTGTACAGTTTGCACCGTGACTGCCACGATCATCCATCTACCATGAATCTAGACATGTAACAGCAAGATTCCAGCACGGAGTAAACAGGAGACAAAAACATGCAATATTGCGAAGCATTTTCATTGAACATCTTGGACTTCAATATTTATAAGTTCTTTATTTTCCCATTCATTCACACAATACTGGCAAATAATTCATAATCAAATCAAACCTGTATGAAACAATTTAAACCAAAACAGGTAAGTATAAAAACCTAAGCATTTTGCCCTTGTTTTTCTTAAGCCATTTAAAACAAATTTGATATCCCAAATTAAAACACATCTTTGATTATCACATGGCAGTTTGATCACTCACTCCTGGCTCTTAAGGATTGATTTTACTATTTTCTAAGCATGAGTAGTGCATTGCTCCATGACACTGCTGTGTCATTTTACAATGTCACATTTTACAATGTCATGGCAACAGCTCTAGGAATGATATTTAATTCCATCATTATGTCTGAGACTTCATTAGGTTCTTGTTTAGATGTTGAACGATGAACTTCACAGGGTGTTTTGAGACTTTGTCTTTCTCTTTTGCTGATAATCTGAGTTCCTTGACATTAGTTTCTATCAGACTTTCTTTTTCTCTTATTAAGGAAGGAAAGCAAACAAAATGTATGGATAATCTTTATTATTATTATTATTATTGACCAACCAAAGAACTGATTAATCCTTGTTTTGTGAATGACCTCACAGTTTGAGATTTTCTTACTGATTACAAAAATGTAGTCCCTAACACAGTCAACCAAAGAATATTTATTAAAAGTTTTAGACCTTGCAAGAAATCAGCTTTACCAGAATTAGGATCTATGTTTCAGCTCATGGTAAGGAGCTGTCCACTCTCACGGGTCCCAGGTTTTTGAAGCTACTGACTGAAGCAGACGGATAGTCTGCAAGCAGTCAGATGCTGATGCATCTCCTTGCTGTTTGGTCAGAGTAAATGAAGCAAAACACAAAACTATTTCCAAGAACAGCTAAAGGCAACAAATGGGTAAGAACCACCATAGCAGAATAGAGAGATTGCTCTGTTTGTGTCAGAAATAGAACCCAGAAACGAAGACAGTTGGGGGACAGCAGGGCAGATAGGAAAATAATTAGAAAACAAGTGAGAAATAATTAGAAAAGAAGTGAGAAAAAGGGAAATCACAACAGTAAAATATTCAGTTTATTTATGGGATTTTTTTTGCCCCTCCCCCAAATTAAGTAAAACACAGGTAATTAATGCAAACAAAATCTTTGTATCTATTCTGTGAAGAAGCAAATATGTAGTAAGTACAACTATAAATGCAAGTGTTCTTTCTAATAAAAAGAGACATTGTTTTAATGCATTGTTTAAAATTATTAATTTTATTGCATATTTACAAATAATCTGACATTGGGTAGAAGAAATACCTACAGTATCATTTTAATATAAAATGACAAATGACTTTAATAAATTAAAATGACCATTTTACTGAAAAATTAAATAGGAATCATGTAAAAATATTTTAAACGTATCAATTTTTCAGTATTCTATTTTAAATATATCACAAATGCGTTCCTTGCATATCCAAAGAAATAATGGGCAAAGTCTATATGGGATAAAGCAGATACGATTTGGTGGTGACGGTAAGAATGGGACTCAGAAAATGATAATAAGCCAGCTGATGGTTGATGATTGTTGCCTGTAGTTACTGATATGAGGGAAGAAAATGCTGAGAAGTGACATCCATGGCTGATAAATGCTGGTACCCTGTTACCTTTTGTGGGGATGATCAATGAACTCAATGAATGCAAGAATGACAGAGTGGCAAGGGTGAACTCTTTAATATTCATCTGATGTGGAGCAATGAAAGCAGGACTGCAGCTTAGTGCTTTAGAATATTCTATCATTTTCTAAACCTCACGACAATATTTTAAGCTTTGAATTTGCAGGCCATTTGACATAATCATTGTAGTCACAGGTTAAAACCTCATTATTGTGACTGTGATCTAGATTGAACCACCAGGACAGTTAATTCTTCACAAATAACAATTAGGCTGAAATAATTACGCATACAGAGTATATAATAAAATACAAACAACTTTCACACTTAAGAACTTAGTACTTAACTCTAGTGATTTTTATTTAATAAGGTTTGATAAATTCTATCTTAAACGTGCAAACCAAAAAGGGCACAATTGGTTCCACTGAGATTGTAACATAGCGAATCAGCGGCAGGACTTGATAGATCCTCCGATTGCGAGAACGTTTAAAGTGCACCACTGGGAGGTTAAATGAGATTCCTGCCAGAAATGTTTTCCTCAAGTTGTGGTTACCCGGAAGTTCTTTGAAGGCAACCAAAATTTGGGAACGTTTCACTGTTAGGTAGGATTAGCCACACCAATTGTGCTTACAGTTCGTTTTGTTTCGTATTTACATTCATATGACATAGCTACCAGTATAAAAACCATGTCAAGAAAACGTCTTTACCACACACAAAAAACCAGTACCTTGCCAAGGAGCTGTGAGTCCAATCATTCAAATATTCAAATGCTATTTGCTTGAAACACAAAGGCAAGATACTGGTAAAAGAAGTATTAATCATGCAGTTGTTAACAATACAGGCTAAAAAGGATGAGGCGGCTTTGAACGCTGCTGCACAGGGACCAGGATAAACTGATTTCACACCTTGACCTCATCCAGATTGGTTTCTGTGCATTTCGCCTTTCCCCAGCAATTATGTAAAAATTATGAGAAAGATTACTCACTCCAAGGTCACCTGAGCCACAGCGTCCATTGAACTGTATCCATTTTCCATGAAAATCTCTGTATACCGGCCCATCTTGATTGCTTCTAGCCATTCGCCTACTGATCTGTAGGCCCCGCATCCTACTGGGACATGTTCTGCCAATAAAGTAGATACTCTAAAATACATAAAGCATAAATATTAGAAATGATACTTTTACTCCTTTGCAGCAAAATTTATTATGAGGTTAACTGGATCTTCGAGTCATTTAAAAATATACTTATGAGACAAAATTATAGAAATAGTTACATGGAAGGAAATAATTAGGTCTACACAGCAGCATAACATCAGTTCACTGACATTTGTTTTCTCTAGAATTAGTGAATACTTATTTTTTTTTCTGTAAAATAAAACAGCAGCTAAGGATTTCATATAGCATGAATAGATGAGTAAAGTCTCTAGGGGCAGTGCTGCGGCACAGTCATTTAAAATGCTAAGTGCTGCTATCCCATATGGGTGCTGATTTGAACCCCTCACTCTTAGTAATCGGTCATGCTCCATGAGATCAGTTTTACTTCCAGGTTAACTGCACATCTGACTACTTCTCTATCTCATTTATCATCAAAATTTCAAGACACTGCACAAAATTGTTCAAGACTTCTAGTTATCTTCTTTCAATTTTATTTTCATTCCCTTTCCATGGCCCAACACAAGCTTTACTTGAGGTTTATTTTTACTTTGTGGATTCCATAAAGACAGATAAATCGGACTCTAAGATCAATGATAAATACTTGGCAAGTAACACCTAGTATGAAAAAGACTAAAAATATGAGTATTTGTTGGCAATACGAAAGAATGTATTATAGTAACTTCCAGCCAATAAACATTGGAGTGGAGAATTCTTAAGAATTTCCACAGAGTGAGGCTCAAAGAGGGAACATTTGGAAAATAGACTCCTTGAAGTTGAAATTGTGGTTGTGTTGCGCCTTTTGGTAATATCAGATCTGCATTGTAAGCCTGGGAAGGACAGCTCAAGCAAAGTTGGAGAACACGATGGTTGGAGAAGAGATTCACAAGTCCTGACAGATCAGCATCACCTACACTTTGCAAAGTGAGGTGATCCAGTCTGTAACCCAGGCAGGCACAGAGCGCAAAAGTGGCACTGAATTCAGGACCAGCGCCTTCTAGAACCAGGCTCTGCAAATGACTCAAAAAGAAGGGTAAATAATGTTGCGATATTCGAGTTGAATTTATTTTAATGAACTCAGCAAATTCTACAGTTACACAAGGAAACACAAAAGTGCTTTTGCTTTTAAACTGCACTCAACTAAAATGATAATGCTAACCTAAATTAATGTAGTTTTGGCACACTGAACATTTTGCTTTAAAATTTTTCCTTACTGTCTATTTGTGACATCCTAAATAATTCAAACAAACAAATGAAAGAAAGGCTTCATATTTTATAGAACAATAAACAATTTAAAAGTAAATATTCAAGGCACAGTGTAATGAATAATTGCCAGCATTCCCCAGTTGCTGCTATAGAAAGTTAATGATGCCTGAACAGTGTGAAGATTCAGGTCTCATTTGTATTTAAAGTGACTCTGTGCCTAGTAAACAAGTGTTATGTCAAAATTACAAAACATACGCAACTTTATCAACACCTTTTTTCCTCATTTAGCTCATACTGCTAGGTGGACAATTCAATTTCTGACGTAACACTCTAATAAAAACACACAGCTGCCTCAAATAAAGTGGATATTTCTAACATGGAATCAAATGGATTCATTCTTTTTCAGAGTCAATTTATAATAGTTCAGGTAAAGAGAATAAAGGTCCTGTGTAAGTATGCAACACTATTTAAATGAAAATAAGGTCCTCTTACCAATTTTCTCTACAAGATACCCCCTTATCAACTTTATTTTGATCAAGCTGCATATTAAATGATTAACTAAGGATCTGCCTACAAATGGAAATGACAAAAGGGGTCTCACAATTTGTCAATGTTCATAAAAAGGAACACTAAAATGTCTCCATACATAAATGATGGATTATAACTCATTCTAAAGAAGTGGAAGAGCAATTGTTGCTTGATATTTATACTTCAGAATGTATCCGTGATTCACTGGCTTTGTCCTGATGCATCTCCTTCATCATCATCTATTCTTAAAAATACATACAGTTAAATGTTGTATCTTTATTCTGCCTAAACATGACTATTCACACAAATCAGAATCTAGCATGTAGCAGTATGCTATTAGATTAGGTTATTGTTGCTCTTTTAACTCTATTTTGATAGTTTTAATTTCATTTATTTCAAGAGTGACTGCAAAGATCATAAATTAATCATATATTCATAAAACTAACATGTATTCAATACGAATTTAATTGATGACCAATCTGGGACATCAATCTGAAATAACTACATTCAGGAAAAGTGTTCACGCCTGGCCCTGTACCTGCTTGATGCATTGACCAACGTCTTCAGACTACTCGGGTTACGAATCAGCTTGTCCAGCATGTTGACTATTTCGTCAAATTTGGGCCGACTGTTGCGGTCTTTCTGCCAGCAATCCAGCATTAGTTGGTAGAGAGCAGCAGGGCAGTCCATGGGGCTGGGCAGACGGTAGCCTTCCTCTACTGCTTTAATCACCTGCATGACACAGAGCACATCAGGACCCCGACAGCACGCACTCACAGGGGGGCCGGGAGAGCTTCGTGCTAACACTGATCCTTATCTATGCCCTGGCTACACAAACAACAAACAAAATCGGAACAAATAAAAAACAACATAACTGAATTCCAACACTACTTCCAGTTGTTGCAAAGCAGTGTAATATTAGAAACACATTATCCCAACAAATAAAGATGAGCTTTCTTCACATAGTACAAGTAACATAAATGATAATACTTTTAATGAAAATGTCGGTTAAGAGTGATTCGTAAAATTAATTGACTTGAAATGAACAGCTCATGTTTTATTTATCCTATATTCTAGAATCCAACAGATTAAATTTTCTAGTGATATCGCTGAAAAGTTAGTGGCTTTTTAATGAAAAAATATGTGCAGAGAAACATTTTTTTTTAAAGTGATAGAACTGCAATCCTATTTCAAAAGTGACTTTTGGATGGCAAATGATGGATATGCCAAAGGTTAAATTAGCATAACTGTCTCGTGTATCATTTAATAATGTCAAGCTTCAACGGTTTGTGATCATCTTCTGATTTCGGGAGGTATTCTGAATGACTCTGCAGTAACACAGCTATTACAAACGTCATTGTTTTCAAACATAACCACACACGACTATCAGTTTAATTGTGAGGTTGTTTTATTAAATATATTTATAATTTTGGTTTGTCATTGAAATATCTACCTCCAGAAATGAACTATTCATGGTATTTAAAAATTAAGGTCTTACTCAAAGTGAAGACTCCACTATTTGAGAGATACTGATATGTAAGAGATATTGATATTCAAGAGATTAATGAATATATTTCTCTAATCTTCAAATGAATATATATTTAACAGCTGACTTGTTTACGTTTCCTGAAAAGGAGTTTAGATTTTTGATCTTGATCCATGGGAAGTAAGATGAATAGAGGAGAAACTTTACAAAGAGTTCTGAGTTACTGGAGAAAACCCAGTTCCTACAGGAACTGACACCTGCCAAAACGCTGTGCTGCAGATAAACAAGCCATGGAAGACCCAGTGTGATCTTGGAGTAGAACAGATAGAAAAGAGAAGCTAAAAACTAATACTATCATACTGGATAGCTATTTCCACCAACATCAGGTAAGCAGGTTAACAGAGGAGGGAAATGTTGTCAGGTCTAATTCGTGCCTTCTCTTATTTGAGGTGAACGGAGAACACCCAGATGGCAATTTGCAGGCACCTGGCTGGAGCACAGGAGACATTTGGGCTGATAATACACATGCGAGGGTCATCAGTGATTGGTCACAGCTTGAGGCCGGTGCAGTTTATTTCTGTTTAGGAAAGGCATATAATAAAGGTTTCTGAGAGGCACCAATAATTACATGCAGGCAGAGAAACAGAAAGGACTTAAGGCTTCTGAATATCAATGGTTACAGGAATAATTGAATCACTACAGGCAAAACCCAACGGGCCACCGACCAGTGTAATCAACACATTCAACTCAAAACAATATACGCAATATGGTACAAATCACAGAAGAAATATTTGCAACAACTGACATGTCTGACTAACATAGCCACTGCATTAAAAATGAATATATACTGAGAAAAACATGATAAAATTACAAGTAGGAAGTAGACAGTAGTCAAAGACCACAAAAGAACCAAATAACTAATAATTTGGAGAAGAAACTCTCATTGGTAATAAAAAAATAAATGCTAAATGAATAAAAAATATCACTTGCACTCATGCAAGAATACAAATTCATTAATTTACTTATTGTAAGATACCCATACCCCATTTCTAATAATGGTACTGAATACTTTCCTGAAGAACAAATCTGCATCAAAATAAGAAATACCAACATAAGTAGCATAAATCATGGAGCATTTTCGGCAATTCACCTCTAGTTTAAAACGGTTTATTTTATAATGTGCTTTATAACCCCCCAATGTTTTACCAATTGGTTCTATTTTCCTCTTTATTATTAATCTACAATATGGTCTTAACTCCACTGGGCAGCAACTTTTATATGCTACTATGAAAACAATCGATTATCTGACCTGTGAAGTTATTTACACAATTTATTACTTAATCAGTGTTATTTTCAGATAGATTATATTCAGAAATATAATTTCCCTTCATGTAACCTAAAACTTGGCCCACATAATTAAGTCTTCACATGTAGTGATAACTTCTTCTCAAGCATTTAATCTACATATAGGATTGGAACTAGAGCTTCAGATTTTGTTTAGAAATGTTGAATTTGTTTTCAATGTAATTCTTTTTTCTTTGGTAGTTTTAGTAGTGTCTTATAGCACTGGTGTTCTTTTGACTTGCGAAATGTTGAAAAATCTACCTGCATCACCCCATGTGCCATTCGGTCATTAATTTTACCATGCAGTTTGTAACATACAACTAGATGAATCACAATCTTAATGGACTGCCTCATCATTATTATATCTGTTAAACTCAACGCTTGAGACGGACAAAGAATGAAAAGAAAGAAAAGGCAATGAGAATTTACACAGTTTGGCACCAGTTCAGAAGTGTCCTGGCTGGATAAATAGCCTTTTTTTCGGCATTAACATGAAAATATTCTGAACACAATTTAAAAAATGTTACCCCTCTCTTTAGGGTTTTTTCCTCAACATCGCACCCCAGATATGGTATTATCCATTCGGGGGCTAGACGATTCCAGTGGGCTAGGTTGCATCCTGTGAGAGACTGGCTTCACCTTTGCAGGTCTCTACCTGTGTATGCTGGGTATAGTTGGCTTTTCTTGCTGATGAAGCATCGGCCAGCCCTACGAGCTGGGGAATGCCAAATCCACCAACATGGACTCTGGCCAAGCTCATTCGCCACACCGTGTGTGCCCTAAACAATACTGGGAAAACACTTAACTGACCTTCCTTCGAGGAAGGCACACTTAGCATGTTCTGAACATCAGCTAGCCCGTATGAGCTGGTTCGCACACAGCACTGCACAAAGCTCCTTGTCTGTAAGCAACTCTCTTCACAGAATGCTGTGAAGACATGACAGCTGAACTGCAAGCCTGAGCTGCCCTTAGGAAGGGCGAATTGTCACCATAGGAGAATGGCCACTGAAGAACAGATCTGTGCTATGGAGAGACAGAGTATGACCATAAAGCAACTGCGTCTCTGAAATCTTTACCCACAGGAAAGACACCTGACCAATGAGTGTCACTGCTGTGCTCTTCAACCCTTCAAAATGTTGGCACCAAAGCCATGTTTTGCTGGTTCCTCCCAGCAGTCCCTGACCACGCAGGGATGAAACGACAGGTCACCATGAGGTAAGGGACTCCTAGAACAGATAGCATTGGATTCAAGATCTTCTAGTTGTTCCAACGCTCTTCAGACTGCATCTCTCTCAAATGTTTGGCCCCAGTCATCCTTTCCCCAACCTCCTGGTACACGGGGACACAGCTACATGTCACATGCTGACGTCTCTGCTGGCTCACCTTCATCCCTCCATGATTTCTGACATGCAAGCATGTCTTTTTTTTTCATGTTGGTTCTTAGACACATCAAATTGTTAGTAAGCAGCATTGCCCAGAGGTAGCGGGGATGTGAGAGATATGCATCTTACATAACAATTGTACTGTTGTGCCATACAATGTATATGTGTACATAGCGCATAAAAATTAATTCAAATATAAGCTTCCAAAGGTACAACAATGCGTGAAACACTTCTGTGTAAAAGTATCTTCTAAAAGCTAATAAAGTACATATTGTGAAAAATACTATACATAGATTCTAAAATTATTGTTGTAACAAAATAAATTTAGCACTTAACTCTGTATTTCATGAGATTTACAAAATATCTTTGTATCCTTATTCTTACATATTTACACACTTACCATTAAAAGGAGCAATTTTGGAGTATAGTACATTCTTTATCACAAGAAATGTGAAAATATATGCTTGATATCCAAGCGACAGGAGAATTATAGAGCAGGCTTGAGTAGTTGCTGTGTGTCAATGCAGTAAATTCTACTTAGGGAGTAGGAACTATGTTGCCATTATTTGATTGAAATTCCACATGTAGGAGTAATTACTACAAACTCAAAGAGTCCCTGTTTATAACTAGAGTTTTAAAAAATATATTTCTGTAATTAATTTCAAATAACAGAAACACCATCAGGTGCATCAGTGTTGTTTTAGGGTGTCATTCTTGTTTTCAATAGTTACTGAAGAAATAATGACTGTCTTTTTCTTCATAAATCAGTCCTGAATTAACTAAGTTCCAAAGATTAAGTAGACCCATGAAAACTTCAATATAAATCCCTTCCCTCAATAATTATTGAAGCTGATCAAGAGTTGTAGAATTCAAGATACTGCTGGATTTAAATCCAAGGATTTTATTTTGGTGTTGTTAAACTCAAGGTACATGGATTTTGTCCTGTAGCACAGATATTTCTGAATGCATCATTCTTTTAAAAGAAGCCAGATTTATTATAAAGGTAGTATATTAAATTGTTTCATGAAATATTCCCGTTTTTGATATTACTACAGCATGACTAAGAAGTTGAATCATTTGCTGATTTCAGGCCCTAGTAATTTGTAGTACTTGGATAATAATTAAATTCCCTTCACTTCTATTTCAGTTGCCTACAGTATCTTATCTCTCTGCTTTACCAAAATATTCCTGCTTTTATAATTGAAGATGTAGGTCACAGCAGACTGAAACAAAGAATGGAAAAGGGATGAGGTGCTGGTTCACAAAAAGAATGTTGACCTCTTCTGGAACTGTCAATCCTCCCTGCTATCCAAATCAACCTATACATCAGAAGTGGTGATAACCTGCTGGGTTACGCTCTGCAGGAAGAACACAGAGAAAAGTGTTGTAACAAGAAAGGCCTAAAAAACAGAAGACTTCAATGAATTCTCAAAGCATTTTGAAATGCCCGTGTTTCACTGAATCCATGGCAGGATACATTCTGCATGACTCTACCAGGAAAAAGTCAGCCATGAAATATAAAAGTGCACTGGGATAAAGTCTTCAATTTGCTGGCTGCTTTAGATCCTGAAAAACATTGACATTTAAAATGTTTGCTGTTAATACACTGACTTACTTCCTGACTACACGACATCATCTAAGACTCCTGAACTTGAGTCAAGTTCATGATTTGATATTTATTTACAAATATCTTAGTTGTTCTAGTTGACTTTTTACTATATATTATGACATTTTTTCCCCCTGTGATGACAGTAGCAAACCTAAATCAAAAACAGCTCGCTTCTGCCTTCTGCCCCCTTGACACAGAGGAAGGTGTTGTGGACTTTAGATGGCCTTGAATGGCAGGCTAACACGAAGGTTTTCACGTGGCAAAGGCCTTTCTGAATCAGAGCATTTGGAATGCAGAAAAGATGGGCTGTATCCCTTAAAACTGCCAAGCCAGTGCTTCTATGTCGGCTTACCATTTCCCCACAAGCAAATTTTGAGGGGTTATGATCTTCATATAAAGTTGCTCTGTCATGATTCTGGGATGCAGAATTGAATGGCAATTTGGGCTTATCTGAAACTTAAATGTCAAAGATGACCAAGGTCTTATTGACGAAACAAGAAAGCCTGAAATAGACACTGTGTTAGAAACAGATCTATAAACATATGATCACTTTTGTAAACCTCATTCAAAGCAAAATATGACTTTTATTATTATAACTTCCTGAAATATGACACCATGATTCCCTTGGGTATTTGTATATAGTTTGAAAAAAAAACATTATTTGCAAAGAGTATCAATATAACGGGACAGAAGTAGACAAAAAGTTTCAAAAAAGTTAAAATGCAAAGGAAGAAACTCTAAGATTGGCTGATGCTACAATGCTCAAAGAGCCTAATGAGTACCAAATGTCTGAAAAATGACAGAATTCTTACACAAGCTATAGAATGCATCAAGAAATTTGCTCACATTGGAAGATGTAGGATTACGACTTCTCTCTCTCTAGTAAACAGAATGGGGCCCCAAGGAACACGAGTGCGGCCTCCAAGTTCCAGCTGCTTGCTGTGAATGCAAGAGGCAGAAGCCCACAGACACACATAGCCCTTGCTACGAGGGAACAGCAATCCAAACGAATTCCTGGAAAAGTTCACGTGTGACTACGGCTTTTTGGGGGGCACATGTGAACAAGTAGGCTGCTACAAGTGCCTCCTGGGAATCTCAAGAGCAGGAGCAGAGGGAAAGCACTCAACCAGGATGTTTCTCTTAAAGAAAACACATTCCAGTGTGGTGCAGCCAAAGATTTGGAGCTGGTGCCCAGGCCCAAGGCAGCAGTCCCGTGCGAGTGGGTTGGAAGGACGTGGGTCTCCTTCAGAGGACTTAGCTGGAGAGCCCATCAAGAGCCTGGCGTACTCTTCATTTGAGCAGTCATGTCTGAGTGTCTGCTCACAGGCAGCTCCAGTTACCCCGGATAGGGAAAGCAGTCTTGTTGCTTCTTTGCAACCTCTTCATCTGGACAACCATGTGGAGTTCACACAAGACATGGGCAAGGAAGGCAGAATAAAAATCTAAGCCTCTTCCTAACCAGCACTGACTCATCTGGGATTGCAGAAGATACCTTGAAATGGTTAGAGAATAGCTTCAAATAAGATTGAAGTTAATTGTTTATATTTTTAAAAAAATTTATATATTTTTATTGGAAAGTCAAGAATTAGAGAGAGAAAAAGATCTTCCATCCTCTGGCTCACTCCCCAAGTGGCCACAACAGCCAGGGCTGAGCTGATCAGAAGCCAGGAGCCAGGAGCCTGCTCTAGGTCTACCTCATGGGTAGAGGAAACCAAGGCTTTGGGCCATTATATATAGCTCTCCTAGGCCACAGGTAGGGATCTGGATGGGAAGTGGGGCAGTTGGGACACAAACTGGCTAGAGGACTCCAGCCACTAGGCTATTGTGCCAGGCCTTATAACTGATTTTAAATTTGTGTATGCAGAAGGGGGAAGAGAAATCCAATTTGCTGGTTTACTCTCCAAATGCCTGCAGATGGCTTGGTTGTGAAAGGCCAAACCTGAGCCAAGAAATCAGTCCTGGGACCCATGTGGACGCCAAGAACTCAAAGTACTTCAGCTCACACCTATTGTGTCCTGAAGCACACATCAGCAGTAAGTTGTAATCGGAAGCAGAACTAGAACTGAAATCCAGGCATTCTGATACGATCTAAGCATTTTCAAGTGGTATGGTGACCACCATTCAATATCCATTTTAATATTTATATTAGAATGTGTTAGATGGTGGCTCAGGACTACCAAGTTTGGCTGGAGAGGTACGGCATCTAACAACCCCTTGGACACTAATGGGACAGGGGGATTTTATAGAGCATGGAGTGAAAAAATAATCAGAGCATAAAATAAAAAGTTTAAAACAAGTAACTATTGAATTAGGACTGTTCATTGTAATAGTTTTACAGAGAAGCAGTGACGTATTTATCAGTAAAACACTCAAGACAGTGTATAAGATACAGAAAGTGTTCCAATTATGCTGTTTAAATAATGCTGATTATCTGAATGAACCACATCACATTTCAATGAGAAACAAAAGGAAAGATTGGAGAATCAAGTGCCATGTCATAAATGCTCTGAACTTCAGTAAAAGATTCTTTAACAGTTCCTTTATTCCTGAGATTATATCAAGTATGAATTTTTTTTTCATTGTCAGAATGAAGTATGTTTTTTTCCTTCTCAAATGAGATAGACTGCTCAATTCTCTTTATACTTTTTAATTTTAATAAACACTGATGATTACCCTTTATCATTTAAGGACACCTACTATTAGACCAATGTTGCTTTCAGTATGGAGTCTGAGCTTCTTTCACCAAATGCAAATCATAAAAATCCTGCCTGTGAGGATTCACTCTTTGATGGCTTTTTTTTTCCCTCTTTGAAAATGATACTGACATAAATTGAGTGAAACATCACTCCGGTGCAGCTGATACTGCCTGGCAAGGGACCGAGTTCCTACAGAACTATAACTTATTTTATTTTGTAGTAATGCTTTCTGAGCAGCTGCACGAAGGTTATTTCAACAGCAGCAAAACAGATCACAGGGTAAGCAAAGTATTTCATGTTCTTTAAGGAACTGTCGCTTTGGAAAACAAAAACCACAGCCAAGCGCCTTGACTTGGAGAAGAAAGCACCCACTTAGGAGAGTGGCTGCATACTCACATCTTGGTTTGTCATCTCCCAATAGGGTCGCTCTCCATACGATACCACTTCCCACATCACTATTCCATAGCTCCACACATCACTGGCAGAGGTAAACTTCCGGAAAGCTATCGCTTCTGGGGCAGTCCATCTGATCGGGATTTTGCCTCCCTGAAACAGAAAATGGAAGAGAAACTAAACCGTGGCCTATTTCGAATCTACCCAGGGATATGTTTCACTGAAAGGATCTGGAAAGAGATAGAACATAATAATAGGATCTGTCCTACAAGCGCACGATCCATGGGTACCTGCAGACTAACAGCTGACCGGCTTTCTAGAAGTTCTCTAGTCAATGCTGCTAGACTCCTGGAGCATGTATGGCGCAAAGAGGCAGCCAGGGGGATCCACGAGCTAGACTCTGACTTTACAAGTGTTAGCCAAAGACTCAAATTCCCTTCATGCTTCCTCTTTTAGTACAGAAATCGAAAGCAGAAAGTCTATGTCAACTTGAGTAAGCATCCCAGGTAATAAGACAAGCATGAAAATTGGGCAACTTTATCACCCAGTGTCTTCCTGACAGAAAATTAGTAACTTTAGGAAGTCATGGTTTCTTTCCTCGTTATGTTCTTCTGTTTAGATTTGTATTTCCTCATCTTTTCTTTGTTATGGTTCCTTTCACTTGGCATGGTTTAGCCAAAGACTTCATTATGTTGTAACACTTAAACAAAAGAAAAAAATTAATTGACTTTGATTTATGGCTAAAAATTTATAATGTTTTCCATGCTGAAACATGTTAGAGAAACACATTTGGTATGTTTTCTCTTTGGTCACATAATAAACCTTTTCATCCCTGAGCCTTTCGGTACCCTTTATTTTCTTAATCTTTAAAAACAGGGAAACTCAGAAAACCATTTTATTCCCATGTAAGCATGAAAGATCTCACATAAATTATGGAAAATGAATATTATAAACTGAAGTTTGAAGATGTATGTATTTATTTGCAAAGCAGACTTGCAGCTAAAAAGAGATAGAGCGGAAGGGGAGACAAAGAGAAATGAATCTTCCATCCAATGATCCATTCCTCCAAATGGCCACAACAGCCAGGAACCAACAGCTTCATCTGGGTCTTCTATGAGTGTGGTAGCAGCTCAAATGTCTGGTCCATATTCTGGTGCTCCCTGGGGTGTGTCAGTGGTGAGACAGATCAGAATTGGTCAGTCAGGACTTGAACTAGCTTCTGGAGGGATGCTTGTGTCCCAGGCAGCGCCCTAACATGTTACATCACAAGGTTGGTCCCAATTTCAATTTTTTTGTTTCAAACATTCATGTGATATATATACACATATGTGTATGTATACATATATGTATATATATGGATGGATATGAGAGAGTATTATCTTTTAAAAAGACTAATATATGCCTTCCCATTTTGCAGGAAATAAATTCTTCCATACATATCCTAGGGAAAAAATTAAACTTAAGTTGCTCTTGTGATTCAGTTACAAAATACATGAGGAAATGATAGTTTGTGCCATGCCTGAAATTATTCTGGAAGTTGAAGTTCGGCTCAGCATGCTTGCTCCTCAGATGACAGACACCCCGTTTAAGGATGACACTCTTGAAAATTATGTGTGTTACTTACAGATGTTCATAGGTCATATCGTGGAACTTAAGTTGGCAAAAAAAAGTCTGATACTCTAAATAAACCTTTAGAATCACCATTTCTTCAAGATGTTAAACATTATCCTATAATTTCTCGTCTGGAATTCTGGACATCCACATGTCATGTACGTCATTCCAAATCCTGTATTACTTCATTTTTAAGATTGCAGAATTCCTTCAAACTGCTATCATTGCTTCTTCAGAGGAGTACCCCCTGAGAGTCTCTGGATGTCTAATCCTATCCTGGAACATGCCACAAGGACACTGATAATTAAAATTATCCTTTTGTATTAACTGAGACACCAACCAATCACCCTGATGATGAACTGTTTTATGACCTCAAACTCACTCATGTCAACTTTGTTAAGAGCAACTCTGAGCCCAGGAGAACTCTTAATTGATTTCCATTTAATAGAAATGCTTGCAAAGACGAGAGTTCGGTCTCAAGGAAGCGGTCTATCCAACCAGCAACACATTCATTGATTTATTATGCTGCCTTTTGGAAGGCTTTATTTGCTTGGGTAAATCACACATGCCTGTTCAGCATAGTGCAAATGCCCAAATATTTATAACTCACAAAGCCAAAAAAAAATCTAAAATAGAATAAAAACCTTTTTAATAATCTATGACAAAAAATCGTTATTAGATCATCAGTAGAGGTAGTTTTAAAATGTCTAATTGATAGTCAGCACTTGGCACCGCAGTTGAGATGCTCTTTGTGACAACACGTCATCCATGCTACAGTACTCAGGGCCAGGTCCCAGCTCTGCTTCTCAATGCAGCCTTGAGCTTCCTGCCAGTGCCGGGAGACCCTAGGGAGCAGCCGGTGATGCTGCAGCTGACTGGGGTCCCTGCCACCAGCAAGGCACACAGGGTAGAGCTGCTCGCTGCCTGAGCCTTGGATGCCATTTATTTTATTTGTCTCTTTCTTCCACTCTGTTTTGCTACCCTCCTTCAGTCAACTTGCTCACTCCTCTCATTTGGAGGGACCCAACTGATGCTACCAGAAAGACTTAGAATCAGATAAACACAGAATAGCACAAATAGTCATGGCCGCAATCAGCCACAGGAAAGATTGCCAACTATGTATCACATACATTCAAGATGAGTGACCGATTTTCCACAGATGTGGGCTTGACAGCTTTCACAGAACTGGAAGAAGGCAACGAGGCATTGCAGTTCTCTCTTGTTAATCAAACATTTTGAAGAACTAGGTTTCTCTTCTCCCCGATACATATTCTTCAGAAAAGTCTGATCTGGATTTTTCATATTTATTTCATACAAGTGTATACTTGTATGCAGAGGCCTTGATATATGGAATATTTATATTTATTTCGAATATTTATTTCATACAAGTGGATACTTGTACTGCAGAGGCCTTGATATATGGAATAATTAATTCTTTCAGATGCTCTCATATATAGATACATATGTATATATGTATGTCTATTTCACATTTCTACAAATCCTGTACACTTATATACTTCTCTTAATGTAGGGTTTTGCTGTTTATTTTTTTTTTTTCATTTAAAACACTTCAGGATTCTAACGTTGTTGTAGCCATTCTGAATTTAGGATCTTTTAGTATGCTCAAGAAAAATAAATTATCGAGGCTCAGAAGCCAAATACTTTTCTTATAAGTTCTATATTTGAGTTTTGTCATTTTAAATTAATTAACATTTAACAATTTTATGATGCAGTTCCACAGGCTCAGGGTTGTTCCCTGCTCCCCTCCTCAATTCCTCTCCCCCAACTGATTTTCCCTATGTTATTACAATAGTATAGTCCTTCAAAAATAGTCATAAGTCCATCACTTAAGTGCATCCTGACATTGTAGGTATAGAGTTTAATGATTTTTTAAAAAAAGAGTATTGTCTGTGATTTTGTTCCTCACTCTCTCTCCAAGACTTTGTTAGAGAAATGTCCTTCTGTAATTTCCTTTAACAGCTTTAAAAATTAAATATCCTTATCTAGTTTTTCGGAAATACATTCCATCACATCTTACCCTGGTGGTGTAGGCTGCCTCTGGATCATCTTCCAGCACCCTGGAAAGTCCAAAGTCAGACACTTTGCATACGAGGTTACTGTTGATTAAGATGTTTCTAGCAGCCAGGTCTCGGTGCACGTAGCCCATGTCAGACAGGTACTTCATGCCTGCAGCGATGCCTCTCAGCATGCCAACAAGCTGGATCACAGTGAACTGGCCATCGTTCTTCTGGGAAGACAGTGTGCAAATATTAGTCTATGGTAATCACTGCGTGACCATGTCAAAGAATCTTCCTTCAGTCTCCAAATTCATCCTATTGTCCATCACCACCCTCAGGCCATTTCCAGCTGATGGAGAATGTGAAGTGTGGGAATATACACAGTTAAGTGGGGAATGCTTATCTGCCCGCTGCTTAAAGCAGATAAAGGCTTTGAAAGTCATTTTTGAAAGTTGCATTTCGTTCACCTTTCCTGCATTGCAATGCCTTTATCCTCCGTCATCAGAGGAGTGTTTGTCACGCTAACCTACTACCTGCTTTGCGTTAACCTGGCACCGATTCTGAGGTGATTTAAGCACAGCCAGCTGTGGTGGCATATTGATGTGAAGATGAAATGGCCAGCGGGACAGAGGGCTTTCTGCAGCAGCAGATGGACGGGCATGGCTTCAGAGCGACATTGGCAGGCCTAAGAAGTGGATTCTTTGTTACTCGTCACATAGACTTAACAAGGTGTTACAGTTATTTTGAACTAAAGGAATGCTGTGATTTTACAACACAAGGTAACTTCATGGTGGCAAGAAGAAATCTGGCAAACAAATCTGGTGCAAGGCTTCAGGTTGGAAGAGAAATTTGGAAAATCATCAGTTCATTGCATAGGCCAATTTTACCATTATCATCAATGACACCACCCCATCTCTTTTCGTAATCTAAAGTAGCAGTCAACATGTTACAGATATAAACCATTAGCCAAGGTGTGAGATCTGGCCTACCAATATGCATTGCACTAGCTCACCCAGGCTCTTTACTACTGAAGTAAGACACCAAAGTTCCAGTTGTTTACAAGTCAGACAATGCTGATGATTCTCTTGCTATGTACTGTGCTGGTGGTAGGAGTGGCTGGCTTGCGGCACTTCGATCATCCTACAGTGCCCCCATTCATGAACTCCACAGCCCTGTGGAAGCATTTTGCTTTGCCAGGGCTATATCTAATTTGCATTTGTAAAAGATTTCTGAAAATAATAATTCTCATATAAAAGTTAATTTGGGAGTATAATTATTCTAACTCTAGGTATTTCTACCCTAATCAATAGTTTAGTTTCAAAGGGACCTACATACAAATTCATGATCACCACCACTATGTAAACAATTCTCTGAACAATTAAATGAGGACTAAATTATACCTTTAAAAACGTATCGAGAGAGCCATTCTCCATATACTCTGTCACAATCATCACGGGCTTACCTGAAAAGAAAAGAAACTGAAAAACCTCTCCTCTTTTATTTTTGCAAATTCTACCAGAGAACATTTTTGCAAATAATCTTACCGCACAAACTTTACAATACACATACAGAATAATATATTTTTATGCCTAGATAAATGCATATTTTAAATGCGCTGAGCTGCAAGCAAACTCCTGACAGGCAGAGACGGTAACTTGGTATAATGAACGGATTAGTGAGAAATCAAGCGGCATGAGGTTAATAACAGAAGTACACATCCACTCAGCTGCCAATATCAGAACTGACTTACACAAATAAGCAAGATTAAAGATTTACGCCATTTCTGGGAATGTAATGAAATATCACATATTATGCAGGAAAGCACTGGAGACACATTCTTTTAGAATTTCTACAGAAAAATTCCCCCTCTCCACACACCTAGCAAGCTTAGGATCCCTGGAGTACACCTTATGCTTCTCTACTTGATGATTGTGGTATTAATGTTTTAGAGTTATCTGCCATCTCCTGTCCACTACACACAGCTTGTGTCGTCCTTCTTCAAAGCCCTGGGCTAATTCACGTTGCTCACAACAGCTTCCCCAGGGACCATTTCACCAAGAGTTTTCCACTCTTGGATCTGTTGTGAAACTGCAGACCGAGGTTATCTGGACAGTTTCAGGGAGCCACACTTCCCAGTTTTTAACGCAGGAGCCGTGAGTCATTCCTTGTGCATTGTGAGGGTTCATTTTAGGTCTCTTCTTCGCTGCATTAAGAGACACTTGGAAATGTGGCAAAGGACTAGTTGTGGTGCGTGTGTGGGAATGATTTCAGAAATCATTAGCTAAGAATCTGAGCAGACTAGCCAAGACATGCCTTCTAGGCAGGAGGTGGCACCGTTTGGGCCTTAGGGCATGGTGAGAACAAATATAGAAGGAGGATTACTTTGTTTTTCTCCAAGAAGTTAAGAGACTTCTCAGCTGCTGTGTTGGACACGACAAGTCCAGGCCCACTCCTTTGGCCAACAGCTTAACAACACTGACCCTCTCTGCCCCTCCAGGACTCTCAGCTTTAGGCCACCATCACCATCCACTTTCCTGTCAGCAGCCATGTTGGCATGAATCTGTAATAAATCCCTGTGCATGTTTCTACAAACACATTCCACATGTCCCAGCTCTCTGGAGAACCCAACCAGCACAGACACTCTCAAGTGATATTGAACAGTTCAACTCACTCTATGCCAAGGTTTCTCATCTATGAACAGAGACTAACACTGGCACCCACTGCACAGGGCATGGTGACCCAAGCCACTGAAGAGTCCCTGTTATTCTGAATTTTCTATGTAAGCGTTAAATATTATCATCTTACATATTTTACTAATTTTGTTTCTGTGGGTTAACTTTCTTGCTAGACAAAGTTGACTAATAGAGTAAGTTATATGATTGCTCCCATAAACTCATGACTGTATTCATCTGTAATCAGTGGATCCACAATACAAAGATTTGCAACATCCCATTAAAATTAAAGACGACAAAATAAAGAAAGGAAAAAAGAAGATGGAAAGAGGTAGATAAGTATGAGTATAATAAAATGGTATGTATGGGCCAAGTGTTGTGGCCTAGTGGCTAAGTCGCCTTGCACCTGCTGGGATTCCACATGGGCACCAGTTCATATCCTGGCTGTTTGACCTCTCATCAAGCTCCCTGCTTGTGGGCTGGGAAAGCAGTTAAGGATAGCCCAAAGCCTTGGAACCCGGCACCCGTGTGGAAGACCCCGAAGAAGCTCTTGGTTGCTGGCTTCGGATTGGCTCAGCTATGACCATTGTGGCCACTTGGGGAATGAACCAACACATGGAATATCTTTTTCTATGTCTCTCCTTCTCTCTGTGTATCTGTCTTTCCAATAAAAATACATAAATCTTTAAAAATTATATGTATGAAGTACTTGAAATCCATTCTCTCTATATTAGTAAACAAATGAATAAATAAAAATTTGCTGTAATAGAAAAATACCTCAAATACAGTGATTATTTGCACTATTTCAGATAAACCTCACTATATTTTAAAGTGTCCCTTTTACTTTTTAACAACACACACTTAATAAAATTGTAGCATTAATTTAAATTATTTTGAGTTGAGAAAGAAGAGATTTATGACAGCATAATTATATTTCCATTTAATTAACTTCTTCTATTGTGAAGGGAAATAAGGCCTATGCAACTGTGAAATGAATTACAATGAACTAAATGGTATTCTCCAGAAGGGCAGCTGTATTTTACTTAAGAACTGATTAATTCAGGTCACAAAATTAGATCATGCTCACTTGTGTGCAGCAATTTCCTCAATGTACAAACACAGATATAGAAAGTGTGACAATTACAAACACAACAGCAATAATTCACCATTTGGAATCCTAAGGTAGGCCAGCCTAAATTCCCAGGTTCAAAATCATTTATGAAAATATTTAGAGGTAGATTTTTAATGGAACGCAACATGTGCAATGCAAAACCACAATTTCCCTGGTGTTTACAATTCGTGAAAAAGTTACCAAACTTTGAAAAAGATAATTCCCTGGACATATGTTTGTGAAGGGTAGTTTAACACACATGTAGAGATTGTGTATTCAAGATCAAAGATGTCATCTGATTGTAAAACTGATGCGGGAATGTGTCACGGCTGTAAAAATGAGAGGTCCATACTCCAGGAAAAGAGGCAAGTCATGGGCAAGGAAAACATGACTTCAACTTTGGTTTTTTATTTATTCATTTTACAAATCAGGAAGTAACAGGATATGAAGTGAAGAATGAAGGTTTTAAAACTAAATAGGAATGTAGTATGTTAGCAAACACACTACATAATTAGGCATATTTTTAGAGAAATGCTTTCAATTAAATTTTTTTTTTTTTACATTTGGGAGAAATGTGCCAGATCACTTTATTCTCTTGAATGATTTTTCTAATAAAGAAATTTTATTTACTCTTTTGTTTTGTTTTGTTTATTGTTAATAACATTGTATTATGTGATACAGTTTTATAGGCACTGGGATTCCCCCTACCCCTCCCATAACCCTCAGATTTAAATTTCATCTAATGATCTGGCCACATATATTTTAGAGTACCTCAGCTCAACCCTAACACTGACAAAATTCTGTGTTTCTACATTCAACCCCATCTCAGCTCTTAGAGTCCATGTTAGCATTTTTACTTCTATCTGCAGCCCCTCTATTTAACATATCCATAATTCAGAGTTCAAAATGCCTGCTGGGGGTAGTCAGCTTAGCAAAGTGCCTCTGTGTTAGATTTCATATCAGCTTTAACACTGGAGGACTCTAGACTGCCCTGATCTACCAGGCATCAGTCCTGCACTTGGACACCCATGTGGGTAGCTCTCCTACTAAAGAGGACAGCAATATACCCACAAACCTTCAGCCAACAAAGCCAACACGGAGTGCACCTGTTGAACGCAAGCCTTTGTTTAATCAGAAGGGAGCTGAGATTTCCTGGAGCCAGCCTGAGACTCCAGGAATCCTTCCTGTGTGACGGTACCCTGACTCTGCATCACTGACTCCATCATTTGCACAAATCCCTGAGACATGATAGGGAACTGAAATTAGCAAACACCCCAAGAAAGCAGCCTTATTTCTCCCTCCTCGGCACCCCTGAGCATACAGCTCACATCTTGTCCAGGCAAACAAAGCATCAGTCTACATTAGTATCATCTACTGCATCCCCATAAAATTCTCCATGCTTGTAGAAGTTCCTCCGTGCAGCTACATACAGCATTTTGAGTTTCCTCACTCATGTCTCAGAGTTTCTTCTTTTTGCCTGATTTCTCATATTTTGGAATTTCCTTACACTCGAGACTCTGTGGTCCACACAGTCACCCCTAGATGTGCAGCGGCAACTAGCCCAAGCAACTTTGTGTACACTAAAAATGTGTTGTCTTTCAAGCCATTTACCTAAAACGGAACGGTGCCTGCAGTAAGCTGCAAACATTCATTTATACTCTTTAAGTCATCTATAGATTACTTTTAAAGTCTCATACAATGTAAGCACTATGCTTATAATTTTCAGACTTTATTGTTTATGAAAAATGACGAGGAAAAGTAGGCTCAATGTGTTCTCAAAACAAGCAATTGCACTCCTCCAGCCCACATCCTTGGAGTCTTGGGCAGAACCCAAAGATTTAGAATGCGCAGCTGTGCAGAGATTGCTGTATCCACAACTGTTTACTCAAAGTCTAATGGATAGTGCTTAAGCAAGATTCCCCGTCTCTTTCTTGAACAAATACGTATCATAAATAAAACTCAGATTCACTGAATTTAGACAACAGAATTTATACTCTAAAGAGAATATGCTGAACTTATGACTTATACAGTTGGAAAGGAAAAGCAATTACTCTTAGGAAGATGGGCACCACGGATTCATCTTGTAAATTTTTTTTTTTTGCTAGCATCATCTAGTTTTAAAAGTCAAATTAATTATATGTGACAAGATAGGTTGTTATGTCAAAAACAAAAAAAATGTTCTTTTAGAAATATAATAGAAGGATAAAACAGTCATTATATCTTAGACGATGAGAGAAAACCAATTAAAAGAAATATTTGCAAACAAATATTATCTTCTTTTGCTGACAAGAATAAGGCACTTCAGAACCCATCGGATTATTTTCCATGCTGGAGTCATTTTGATGCTAATTACATTTAGTTTGGCTTGTGTTTTGTCTCAGTTCCTGCTAGCCTGCAAGAATGACATAGCGATAATTAACCTGGCTTACTCTAACCCTTGTAAATTCAATCAAACTGTATAGATCATTTTCCATTATCTAGCTTGTAATTCAGGCAAAGAATGGATCTGCCAATAATTTTGAAAGCATATTATCAAAAATCCATGGAAAACGTGCTCTTAGCATGTCAAAGCAAGACTTCACCCACAGAGTAGAGCTCCTATATTACTTTGTATTTATTATTTATTTGGGGCCCATCCCAGGTACAGTCTGAAAGTAGCCACACACTATAGAAGTGATCTTTGTCATTGATAATAATAATAGGGCTTCACATTATTCATTTTTTTCATCATTTACTATTTCTAAAGCACTGTGTTCTTACAAATTCTTATGAAAGCATTAGGATTTTTTCAAAGAGAAATTTAGAGAAGTCAAACCCATTATTTGGATTGACAACATAGTTACAAGAAGCAAAGCCAGAAACCAAATACCTATCCCTCTGAATACATATGGAACTTTTCCTTTCCTCCATACTAGGAGGCCTATAATTTCAAAATAAATATTTACTTTACATGTTAACATTCATTTTAGAATCTCAGGAATATTCACTTTCTGGGACCTATACAAATATGGTCATCGTGATTGTGTTATTTAAACTATCCAATTACTGAGATTTAGCCTAGTAGGAATGCATAGTCCACTACTGAGAGCTACCCTAGCAGCAACTCAGCTTCTCTCTGTGTTCTTTCTTTTTAAGATTTATTTATTTTTATCACAAAATCAGAGTATATATATATATGCATATATATATAGAGAGAGAGAGAAAAATAGAGACAGAGGGAAAGAGAGAGAGAGAGAGAGAGAGAAGAGGAGGAGGAGGAGAGACAGAAAGATCTTCCATCAGATGATTCACCCCCCAAATGGCCACAACTGGCAGAGCTGTGCTGATCTGTAGCCAGGAATGAGGAGCTCTTCTGGGTCTCCCACACAGGTGCAGGGTCACAAGGCTTTGGGCCATCCTCGAATTCTTTCCCAGGCCACAAACAGAGAACTGGATGGGAAGCATGGCTGCCAGGATTAGAACCAGTGCCCATATGGGATTCTGGCACATTCAAGGCTAGAACACTCTCTAAGCATTCTATCCTTTAATAAAGTCATTACTTAAGCAATGCTCTGAAGAGTCTACTTTGGAATGAGCTTGGATTCCACAGTACTTGGAATTACATCCTCAAGTAATTCAAGCCTAGAAGCAGAGGTTATAACAGTGGCCACCAGAGGCTGTAGGGAGTGGGATTTAGGCAGCAACTGTTTGATGACTATGGAGCTGTGGTTTTGCAATGTGACAGACTTCTGGAAGTCTGCACCACATCATTGTGCTCATTGTCAGCAATACTTTGCCACACAATTAAAAAAAAATTAGAAGAACAAATCTCAGGGTAGAGTTTTTTTTTTTCCTTTTTCCCCACAGTAAACAAGAAATGAGTATGTCTATTTGCAGTGCAATACTTCAGTGTCAACATTCAGTAACACGTGTCCAAAAGAAGATGGAATATGTCACCCTGGACGATGCAAACCTGACATCAAACATCTCAATTTTGGGAAAACAAACTTGGGAAATGACTCCAGCTCAGGTGCTTGGGGTCAGGTTCCTGACAAGCAGCAGGGGGACGGCCTGCGAGGTTGGGAACATACAATGACAGTCTCCAATCCCAGGTATTGAAAGAGATTTGATACACCCTGAGCTACATCAGTTTGACAAACACTAAGCTGGGTGGCACCACAGTAGTTGCAACTAAATCTAGACTGATCATTTTCTCCATGTTATTTCCAACTGCTTTTCTGAAACCACTAAGTCATCAATAAACATAGGAAGTCAGTGAAGAATCCCAGTTCTTCACTTAGTGACACCCTGATTCAAGGTGATCATCTCTCAGAAGCATTTTGTGGGACCTACAGGTGACTTCCTTCTGCATAAACTTTAATGTATATACTTTTATTTAATGATGAAGGGATCTCAGCTCTTTAAATTGCAATCCAGTTAGCAAGCCAACAATAAAAGTTCTTTAAATTACTTTTGCTTTTATTCCAAGGGAAACTTGGAATAACACAAGGATGGTGATCCAAGTCAACCAGAAAACAGAATCTTGTGTTTGTACTAGACCTAGATATGACTTATTGAGGGAGATATACAAAATGATAGCAGTAACTAGTAAAAGCAAGGGAGTGGCTCATTAAAATGCAGAAGGGTACTGAGATACCATAATTATATTACGATCTTTATTAGCTGCCTAATATGTTACAGTAAATCAATTATAAAATTACATAATTCTAATTTAAGGAAATGTGATAAAAAAAAAAGCCTGTGTATCTTCTGTGAGACTAGAACAGAAAAATGTAAACTGTGCCTACAAGCAGAAATTCCAAGCTTTCAAAACATCTTCCTTGGAGCCAGCTTTGCGGCACAGCAAATCATGCTGCCACCTGCTACTCCGACATCACACGCGGGTGCTAGTTTAAGCCTTGGCTTTTCCACTCTTGGCCCAACTCCATGCCAATGATCTGGATAAAGCAGCAGCAGATGATTCAAGTATTTGGGTCCCTGCCACCCATCCAGAAGACCCAGAAGAGCGAAGGCTGTTTGGCAGGCTGGAAAGCAAATTAAAGGATGGAAGAACGCGCTCTCTTTCACTCTCTCCCTCTTCTTTCCTTTCCTTCCTTCCTCCCTGTCCCTCTCTGCAATTCTTCCTTTCAAATAAATAAATACATACATATATGTAAAAAATCTCAAGCATACTCATATTCACACATTTTTTTTTTTTAGAGCTAAGGGTAGATCCATCCTTACACACAAGGTTTTGTAATAGTATACTAACTGACATCCCAATTTTAATATGCCCACAACTGATTGTCAACCATAATCATTCTCCTTCCAAATTCTTCTTCGTTAATGTCACGTCTTTTAATACACTCAGGAAAAAGACACATAATGATCATAGACTCCTCTCATTCACGAGAAACCTTTCTTACATGATTTTGCATCATCTAGACAGGATGTGGACAATTAGGATAGCAGGTAAGATGCTCTTATTCAATACTGAAGTACTTGTGTTTGAGTCCTGCCTAGAGTACCTGACTCTGGTTTCCTGCCAATGCAGACCCTGAGGGATGGCTGTGATGGCGAAAGTGACTGAATCTGTTGCCCACATTCGAGGACCAGCGAATCCATTATGACCTGTCAATAATCTCAGTTGCTTGCTCTCTTCCTCCCTGCTTAAACACCAGCTACTAAGCAAGTAAATATTTAAAAAGGAAGAGGTGAGTGTTTGGGCTGCTGGAATTCCACACAGAGTGCCTGTGTCTGAGTGCCAGCTCTGTTCACCATCCCAGTTCCCTGCTGCCATGTACCTGGGAGGAAGCAATGTACAGCTGAAATACCTGGGTTCCTGACATTCATGCACAAGACTCATTTTGAGTCCTTGGCTCCTAGCAGTTGTAGCTGGCATTGGGGGAATAAACCAGCACATGGGAAATTTCTCTCTGCTCTCCTTTTCTATATATTTACTTCTTAAATAAACAATATGAACAACTTTACATTAATAATAAAAAGGCACATTGGTTCAAGCCACCTGTTTTCATCTCAGTCACCTGACTGATCTCGTTAATGTATGAATTGGATTCTGTCTCATTTTGGTAAACTTTTTAAAGCTGAAATGAAGTAAGGTCATTGGAGAGACCAGGAAGTATCTTTATGTCATCTCCCCTGCTCCCTTAACATGAGCTTCTCCAGACACTTCTGGCTCACCCCACTGCAGCAGGAACAGACTTCCAGAACACCCCGAACATGTCTGATTCCTGCAGCTCTGTTCCCAGGTGTCTCAAGCCCAAGTAAGCCCTTGGGTCTTAATATTCTCACTAGCTTGGCTTTCTGCATTTGACACATTGTAAGTGTATGTTCTTTTCTGTCTCTGCTACTCAAAGTAAGCTGTATAAAGAAAGAATCTCAGTCTGTTTAATTCCTGCTTTACATTCAACGATTAATAGGAAAAGACAAACACTAGATTATCAATTAATATTTTGAATAAATATAATATTGTTTTACATACATAAGAAGATAGAATATGACATTGACTCCACATTGTTTAAAAGGTGAGATTTTAGAGTCAAAAATAGCAGCTCTTTGAAAACATGGATTTAATTCATAATAATTTCCTGATATGGGGAATAGTTATTTCAATTTAATGTTGATTTTCCTTATATGAAAAAATCCAAATACTAGGGCCTATAGCAATAGCATCATCACTCTGATCCAAGAACCAGACAAAGGGTGTTATACCTGTAAATTTTTTTGATGCTAATGATTTGTTAGGTGTAATAATCAGCATATTACAGAGCCTGTTAATGGATTCTATCATAATGTCTTTTGTAAACATAAGGTTATTTAAAATAAAATACAAATGGTATTATTCTAACTAATTTTACTAATCCACACCAGTGCAATTTATTCATCCTTCTGTTTAATTTCAACTGCCTGAATATGTCTGATCCTATGTTAGTTTTGAGGTGTTCATTGTGTAATAGTGGGAATAAAACGTGTGGATACAATGGACATATTAGATAAGAAGACAAAATGCAGGGCCCGACACGGTGGTGCAGTGGTTAAGGTCCTTGCCTTGCATGCCCAGGATCCCATATGGGCGCCGGTTCTATCCCGGCAGCCCCGCTTCCCTTCCAGCTCCCTGCCTGTGGCCCGGGAAAGCAGTTGAGGACGGCCCAAAGCTTTGGGACCCTGCACCTGCGTGGGAGACCCGGAAGAGGCTCCTGGCTTCGGAATGGCATAGCATCGGCCGTTGCGCTCACTTGGGGAGTGAATCATTGGACAGAATATCTTCCTCTCTGTCTCTCCTCTCTATATATCCACCTTTCCAATAAAAAAATAATAAAAAAATAAATCTTTAAAAAAAAAAGAAGACAAAATGCAGAGAAAGGCTACTGGTGTTTGTGTGATTGACTCAGGAACAGAAGTCACTTATTTAGCAAATACTTCAAGTACTCCAATGTGCAGGGTTTTCACTTCAGAGCACTCAAATGAAAAATCAAATAAATAAACCACGCTTTTAGAAGTTTGTACGGCTAAGTGTGTATTCTGACACAGATCTGGGAAGCTCTCTATTGATGAATGATTCAGCATTATTGCGTGCCTACTCTACTACACAGACACTAAGGACTTTTCCCTCATGGGAAAAGTTGCATTTGAATTTAAATTTAAAATCAAGTTGAAAGGAAAGATATACAAGGATCAAGTGGAGTATCTGAACTGGACATATAAAGAACCAGGCAGAGTTTGTAGAATTTTGTAGCACATTCATACCCAAATCAGCTCCAAATTAAATGCATTTTGATCCCTGGTTGATTTGTTGATGGTGAAGTTTGACTGGAGAGCAGTGCTTTACTAACAGTTGCACGAAGCAATGTATGGGCTAAGTGGAGATGTTTGAAGGCTGTTGAAATTAATATAACAGTCTTTGAAAGGAAAAGACTCAATGAGGTAGAATGATAATAATGAAATTATAAGTTAATAAATGAGTTGAGGGCCTGGCGGCTTGGCCTGGTGGCTGAAGTTCTTGCCTTGGACGCACCGGGATACCATATGGGCGCTGGTTCTAATCCCAGCAGCTCTACTTGCCATCCAGCTCCTTGCTTGTGGCCTGGGAAAGCAGTCGAGGATGGCCCAAAGATTTGGGACCCTGCACCCGCATGAGAGACCCGGAAGAGGTTCCTGGTTCCCGGCTGTGGATTGTCATGGTACCAGCCTTTATGGTCACTTGGGGAGTGAGTCATCGGACGGTAGATCTTCCTCTCTGTCTCTCCTCCTCTCTGTATATTTGACTTTGTAATAAAAATAAATAAATCCTTAAAAAAATAAATAAATGAGTTGACATAGTCTGGTAATACATCATCAATTATCATCTATTTAAAGTGAGATTTGGAGAAACCCGTAATAATTTTGCGAAATTTGTGAATTACTAAATTCATAATAGAACGAAGTTTACTTGTACATGACTACAAGTTTAGGAAGGACTTACCCCAACTATTAAAATCAAAAGAAAGGGAGGCAATTTTTCCAAACTCTTTCTATGAAGGCAATATTTTCTTTCTCCCAAAGCCAGAGACATAACAGAGAAAGGAAATTGCAGATTGAATTGATATGCCTAATAAACACAGATGCAAAAATTCTCAACAGAATACTAGCCTACGGCGTCCAACAACATACAGGAATGGCATTCACCCAGACCAAGTTGGATACATACCTGACATGCAGGGATGGTTCAACATGCAAACCAATAAATGTGATTAAGCACATAAACAAATTGAAAACTAAACACCATGTGATTGTCTCCATAGATGCAGAGAAGGCTTTTAAAATCCAATACCACTATATGCTAAAAACCCTAGGCAAGTTAGGCATGGAAGGAATATTCTACAGTACAATCAAAGCAATGTATGAAAGACTGAATGCCAGCACCGTATTAAATGGGTAAAGACTAAGTTTTTCCACTAAGATCTGAAGCTAGGAAGGATGTCCACCTTCACCAATACTGTTCAGCACAGCATTGCAAGTCCTTGTTTGAGCTATTAGGCCAGAAAAAGAAATGAAAGGAATTCAATGTGGAAACAAGAAATGAAATAATACCTTTTTGTAGATCACTCTCTATTCATTTGAGAATCAAAAGACTCAAACAAGAGACTACTGGAACTCGTAAGAGAGTTTGTTAGGGTAGCAGGGTACAAAATTAATGGACACAAATTGATGGCCAAATACCCCATGGCCCAGAAAGAACTTTTAAGTGCAGCCCCCTTTAAAATAGCAGAAAATAATCTTAAATACATTGGAATAAACTTAATCAAAGATGTGAAAGAACTCTACGATAAAAACTACAAAAAATTTTAAAATAGAAGACATTAAAGATAGAGAAATTTATCATTTTCCTGGATTGGCAGAATCAATGTCATTAAAATGTTTATATTACCAAAATATTATACAGATTCAATGCAGTCCTAATCAAAACCCAGCAGCATTTCTCTCAGAAATAGAAAATTGCATAGGTGAGTTAATCTGGAAACACCAGAGACCACAAGAGACAAAGCTATCCTGGCGAATGAAAATAAAGGTGGAGGAAAAACAAACTAGCGCAGTATGGTTCCAGTACAGAAAGAGAGAATGATCAGTGCAATAGAGCAGAAACCCCAGAAGCGAGCCCACACATGGTGTAGGCCCCGGTCTCCCAAGGGTTAACTCCACAGCTCAGCTGTTTCTCAGAGGTGTAACAGGAAGGGTAATCATGGCCTGATACATTTAGCCCATGGCCTGACTGCAATTTCCCTCCTTCCTGCCTCCCATTCTTGCACGTCCTGACTGCAATTTCCCTCCTTCCTGCTTCCCCTTTTTGCATGTCCTTGGGGGAGCTTAGGTGTTGCTTAACCATTGGGAAGATCCTGGGAGGGGCCAAGCAAACTATATAAGAGAGTTCGACTTTGAATAAAGGCCTCACTTCACAAGAATGAGTCTCAGTGTGTTGTGTGTCTTGTCTGTCTCATAACCCTAGTCCCTCCGCTCGACTCGGGGCTTGAGGTACGTGGCAATGCAGGCGTTGCCTACAACATGGATAGCCAACAAATCTTCAACAACAGGCCTGGAAAGAATCCAGGAAAAAGTTTGGCCTCTTCAACAAATGCTGTTGGGAAAATTGGATAGCAGCCTGCAGGAGAAAGAACCAAGACCCTTCACCTGTCCCCTTATACAAAAACTAGCACAAAATGGAATAAAAAAAATCTGAATCTGTACCCAAAAACTCTCACTATTAGAGGAAAACATAGGAAGTAGCCTACAAGATATAGGAATTGGGAAAGACTTAGAAGTGTCACCAAAAGCAGAGGGAGTCAAACCAAAATAAACAAAACTCAAACTAAGCAGTTCTGTGCAGCAAAGGAAACAATCAACAGAGTGAAGAAGCAACCAATAGACTGGGAGGAAATCTTAGAACACTACACAATCGATAGGGAACTAACATCCAGGATTTACAAAGAGCTTCAGAAACTCTACAACAGCGAAACAAACAACCCTGTGAAGAAATGGGTAAAGGAAATGAACGGACATTTTTCAAAAGAAAAAATTCTAATGGCTAGGAGACATGAAAAAATACTCAGGCTACCAAGGTATTATGGAGATACAAATGAAACCACATTGAGGTTCCACCCAACTTCAGTGAGATCGACCTACATTCAGAATTCTACTAACAATACCTGCTGATATAGATATTGGGAGAAAAGTACTTCACTGTTAGTGGGAGTGCAAGCTAATGCAACCACTATGGAAGTCAGTCTGCAGAGTGCTAAAAATACTGAAAATTGACCTGCCGTATGACCTGGCTTTCCCACTCCTGGGAATATATCCCAAGATAGGAAAATTAGATTACAAGAAAGTGACCTGGAACCCTATATTTATAGTGGCACAATCTACAACAGCAAAGACAAGGAAACAACCTAGAAGTATATAAAGGAGGAATGAATGAAGAAACTGTGGTAAATCTGCTCCATGGAATGCTACTCAGCCATTAAAAAAGGATGAAATTCTACTATTTGCAATAAAATGATGCCAACTAGACACCATTAAGTTCGGTAAAACATGCCAGTTTCAAAAGGACAACAGCATACATTCTCTCTGATGTAAGGGAAATTCATGGAAAGTACAAAACAAACAGACAGATGAGCAAGCATGCTTCTACAAATCTTCTCACAGAAAAAATGTGGCATGGAGACGGAAACACTGGAAAGTGAAGATACATCACGGTACGTATCTCTACTGCTGAATGACAGGAGGACTCCCAGTGAAACTGTTAAATATATATTGTCAATAAGACACTAGATTTTCTACCACTTTCTATGCCTACATGCCATGAAACATTTCAGTAACGGTGTGCTGGACTTTTGACTATTGCTTAAGGTCTATACTACTGTAATAACGGGGGTGGGGGTAAGAGTGGAAAGATAGGGGGGAATGTTGAAAGGAGGCATTCTTGTGCCTATGGAAGTTTATCATGAAGACATTTAAAAGTAAATTTAAAAAACAAGTTAATACATTGAACTATGGGAATTCTAGAAAGGAGCAGAAATATTTTGTAAGTCACTTTGGCAAAGTTTTGAGTGGTAGAAAAACGATGCTGAAATGCAGAAGTTACAACCTTATCCCCTTTATATGTTTTCTCTGATCTGATTAAACAGTGAAAGCTATCATTGGGTACATTCCACTGAAGTGTCAGACACTGCAAATTAGTCAATTAAATCAGGACCTGTGTTTTTTACATCATGTGATTCAAGGTCCTGCAGAATGAATATATATTCATATACACACAAAGAGAGAGAGAAGACAGAGACAGAGAGAGATCTTGCTTCACAACAAATCACAGACAGAATCTGAATGGGAGGCCAAGCTACTGGCACATAAGGCGGTGATGGAGGAAAGATGAACCTTCCCATTGACACCACCCACAGGGGTGCTAGTTTGGCTCTTGCCTCAGCTCCAATCACAAGATTCATAAGATTTAGTTGCACTTATGTCTCATTATCTGTGTGCTGCAGGTTGAGAATAACTGTTGAATAAATTAGCATCAGATCAGAGAGCATGAAATTAAGGACACAAATAATGTGAGATGCAACATGGTAAATTAAAAACAAGTTGAAGACTTTTGAAGTTCCCAGAGCCACTTTTACGGAAGAGAAGGATGATTTCAATTCACAGAGAATATAAAGTATACACAAGGGAATTGTCTAATATTCATTTCTCCCTTTATGTTTTTAGCCTCATGGAGGCAGTGTGCTCAGTAGAATAATTGATTAGGGGATCAAAGATACAGAATTATCTTCCCAACTGCAGTAGCGTGTTTGGGAGCAGAAGTAACAAAATCCAGATATGTTTATTCGTTGATACAGATACTAGTTTCTAAAAACAAAGTTTCATATACACATAGATTTATATAAATTGCACTTACTTTTGGTCACAACACCTTCTAAGTGGATGATGTTAGGATGATCAAACTGCCCCATGATGCTTGCTTCGCCGAGGAAATCTTTGCGCTGCTTCTCTGTATAGCCTACTTTCAGCGTTTTGATAGCCACAGGCAATTCTCTTTTACCTGGTAGTTTCAACCGTCCACTACAAACTTCACCAAATTCACCTTGTGATAAAGACAGAGAAAACATAATCTTATTTTAAATTCTTACTATAATCTACCCTTCACATTATTAAAAATTAGACCAAAATTAGCACTTGGGAAGCAGTAGTATAAACTTTACTATCCATCGTATTGGAAATAAGTAGCAAACTGGGAAAAGTCATCTACAGGTGCTCATAAGACCCTGGGTCACCAACTACAGTCACTTCATCTACAAAACCACTGTGGGAATGTTTGAAAGAAAGTAAAAGCCAGGAACTTCAAATTACACCCTCATTTCCTGCTCTTTCTCCCCCAAGTACTATTGATAACAAAACAAAGACAAGAAAAGGTTAAAACTATCCAAAAGGTAAAAAAGTAAGACAGAAATGGATTGGACAGTAGAAACAATTTATCAAATAGATGATGAGATATTATTTATCCAAATTTAGACTAGAAACTCAATACATTAAGCGTATATGAAAGACAAGGTTGTACTATGATATGGCCAACTACATGCAAGTCTGAAACAAAGACAAGTATGAAAAGTTAAATCATCCTGTGTTGGACCAGGATAGCGATCTACGACATTGCGTAATACAAATAAAACCAGAAGTGTAAAGGAGACTCGTCTCACCTGCTCCAATAACTCTTTCAATGGTTATACATGAAGCTTCTATCTCCTTGGCAAATTCATGGACCGCCTGGTTGGGATCCTCATAGGTATGTGGGTCAATGTAAGTTCTTACTCCAGGCAGTTTAACTGAAAAATAAATGTGCATCAAAATGGCAGTGCTAGTAGTGGGTAAGCAACAGTATCAACCTTATTAATATGTTCCTATGGTTCACATCTCTAGTTCCTAGAAGGACGGAGCTGAGCTTCAATAACGGATGATATGCAGAACTCAGAGTCCCTCGCACAGCTTCTGTATATAGTCTTTGTCATTTCAAGAAAATCTGGACTGCCTGCATACACAAAAAATGCATGTGTCACCATGTTTTTGAATAAGTGCATCTTTCCTTGACAAAATTCAGAAATCAGCATCACAGGTAAAATAAGACAGCTTTATTTATTAAATTAGACAATGAGAGGCTACGTCTCTGCTTTCTTGGCTACACTGTTATTTAGATATATTACACATTACTCACTTTGATTTTATAAAAAGTAATTTCAAGTAACTTACAGTGGTCTGTTACAATAGTGACTAAACAGAAACATCAAAAGAAAAGGAGGCTCCTACATACTGCTTTGCTGTTGTCACTGCAAGACAGTAAACCATACTTTTCTGTTTTATGACCCTATTTTATCACTTGAAAGACTAGCAATATCGCATTCATTGTGTGTTTGAGAATATAAACTAACCCTCTGAAATTGTCTGAACACTAAAACATGTTATATGGCTCTGGAGATCTACATTTTGTGTTCAAGCCAGAGTGACAAAATACAAAAGAAATCCTTTGCCGTTTCCTTGGCAAATTAACTTCAACATTACTATTAACAGAAAAAGAAACCTATTAAACTACCATGATTAGATCTTCCTGAGCCACATTTTTTAAATGATCTATTCTAATTTTGTTTTTGGTATGTATTTGTCTATTTATTTATTTATATTGTATAGGCAGATCATGTTTGCAGAGGGAAGGAGAGACAGAAAGATTTCCATCCACTGGTTTACTCCCCAAGTGTTCACAATGGTCAGAGCTCAGTTGAGCCTATCCAAGGCCAGCAGCTGCAGTTTCTTCTGAGTCTTACACACAGGTACGCAGGGTACGATGGCTGGGGGGCGTCCTCTTCAGCTTTCCCAGACCACAAGCAGGGAGCTGGATGGGAAGTGGAGCAGCTGGGACCCAAACAGGTGTCCATATTTAATCCTGGTGCTTGCAAGCCCAGTATTTAGTCACCGAGCCATTGCACCAGGCCAAAATTTTCTACATTTCTTTATGGTATTTTTTCCAAGTTCCTTGAACCTAGGCAGCTGTTCACAGGAATTGTAGTGTTGGATGAAGAAAAATGCCAAAAGGCATCATTTATTTTACCTAGGGTTGTGACTCAATGATGGATTTCTAGTGACAGTTAGGAATTAGAATTGGCTTGGAGAATTTATTTGAAATATAAAAGTTTTATGTTAAGCCTTTTATTTTTACTTGAATGATTATAACAGAAATATTCCTTAGAAACTGAATAAAACTAGGGGTATGTGTCATGGCTCAGCTGGCTGATCCTCTGGCTTCTGTCCAGGCTGCTCGGCTTCCCATCCAGCGCCCCTCTTACGTCCTGGAACAGCAGTTGAGGACGGCCCAAAGCTTTGGGCCCTGCTCCCACACGTGAGACCCAGAAGAAACTCCTGGTTCCTGGTTTTGGATTGGTTCAACTCCAGCAATTGTGGCCATTTGGTAAGTGGAACAGTGGATGGAAGATCTTTCTGATTGTCCTATCTGTACATCTGCCTTTTCAACAAAAATAAACACATCTTAAACAAAACAGCTCTTTCAAAGGCCAGCCAACAAAGCCAAAGCCCCATGCCTCCTAGAATCCTGACATAATTCCTGCATTTTCAACAAGGTGTTTTTGATCAATTGTGTAAAGAACAAGATGCTTTAAAAAACAGACATTCCCTATTCTGTTTTGCTTTTATTTTGCAACATGCTTACTGTGCCCATTATGAAAATGCATCTTTTCCTCTTCTGGATCTTGCTTTGCTTTGCTGTAGCCACACCGCCTGGAACAAAGTAAGCTACGATTAGCCTGGTCTCACATTGGTCAGTCACATCTGCCCAGAAACTTGGAAGGCTACTGAGATTACTACAACCCTAAACTAGTAATCATTCTGATAACGGAAACAGCACCCATATTCCTCCTGGATGTCACTGACTTCTGTCAGTATTCCTCCACACTTGGCTAACAATATTGCCTAGATTCCATGGGGAAATCTGTTCTCTGATCTCATTTTTTTTTTAACATCCCTGCACCTCACAGCCACATAGAAGCCTTTTTTTGTTGTTGTTCCCCTCCAACTCATTCTGTCAGCTCAGAGACCCCTTCTACTCCAGGACAAACTGCTCGAACTAGACTTCTGATACCAGTCTAGCAGGTGCACCACCCAGTTCTTTTGACTCTGTTTTCTTCTCTGTCAGTCTCTGTCACTCTTTATCTCTTTCCCTTGTGTGCAATCTTTAGCTGTTTTTCTGGATGTTTTTTATTCAGGTCACTATGAATTTTACCACAACCTGCAATGCCTTGCGATCCCATTCTGTAAGCCCTGGACTCTAATGCTTTTTCTCATAAACTCGTTAGTTTGCAGTTATCCCTGGTTGCTCAAAATGCCGACAAAACTTGTCCTGTTAAATCTCACAGACAAGCTCTTAACCTGTCCCTGCAAAGCCTGCATCTTGGCTGTCCAGGCTGCAGAGGCACGCATACCACTAAGGACTTCTCTCCAACTTCTGGCTTCTCCCTGGCTTTGTGCGGGGCCTTTCCTCATGTCCTCTGCATGAACTTCCTCAATTCTCCTTTCAACCTACTCATTTCTAACAATATAAGTAACACACTAAATCTCTGTATTCACTTTTGGACGATTAATTCCTTGTCCCAAATGTATTTATTCTCTATCGATAAATGCATTTCTGTGTAAAGATGATCCCCTGCATTTAATTCAATGGATCTGAAGTAAGATACAAGTGTATTTCTGTTTATATCATCCAGTGATTCCCTGTCTTTTCCTTTCATAACACTGTCATGTCCTTGGTTCCTTTCGGATCAAAGCTTTATTCCATGTGCCTCACAACAAATTAATTGTCCAATTCCACGCATTAAGCAATGTAGATAATTTACAAGTCATCTTTTCCTTTTCATTAGCTCTTCCTCAGCTGTAGCCTTGCTATTTCTTATCTGGATAACTATTAAGTGCCTCTGAGATGATTCTTCTTTGTTCTAGAACTTTTTCGCTAGACTATGCTAGACATATCTTTAGCCATACTAGAGCATATATAACTTTTAAATTGCATTAGCTATCTGCTGCAAAGTCATCAGTAAAGTAGCAAGGTAAACACTGCTAAATGCAGCCGGAAATCGTTGGTTGTGTCATGCCCAACCATCTGTCTTCAGGAGTATAAAACCTTTCCCTATAATCACCACGCTACTGCACCAGGCTTCTCTATGTTTGCAGTTCTTTAAGCTTCACTGAACCCGTCCTTCCTAATAATTTCCAGGCATCAAATTCCTGTTCAATTTTGCCTTTTTCATATTCTGCCTTTGATATTCCAAATTAAAGTAATGTTATACTCTCTGAACACAATGCCTTTGTTCTCTTGTGGTTTGACTCCCATTGCATAGTGCAGTATTGTCCTTACAGTAAATTGTCTTGCTCCCTTAATGCCTTCAATTATTTGAATGACAGCAACTAGCAGTTACCCATAAACTCCTTCAGTGATCTAGTATCTGACTCAGAGTTGCCACCAAAAATATTTGTCATACTGACAAATGAGGTAATGAGCAAGCGAATGATTTTATTGTGTCTATACAAGGACAGGTGTTTGGAAAGGAACTATGACGATGAATATTAAATTGATGCGGAGAATGATCAGCCACATGACATGAAACAACTAGCTGAAATGAAGATATTTAAATTAGCTTTAGTGAAACTCCAAGCAAGTGATTTTACTATTCATAAGGGCCTATCACAAAACGTAGTTTATTTAAAAGAAAAATTCAACTGATTTTCAAAATACGACAAATGTGAATTTAATTTATGAAAAGAGAGCCAAGATGATAGGCTGATAAATGATAAAGTGTTTACATTGTGGATTTGGTTACAGATCAACTGTGATGAAAAATGAGACTCCAACAGATACTGTACAGCAAGCACTGTCCCTAGGTTACATATGCTAGTATAATTTAAAGATCTTAGATTCTCATATGCATCAAAAATCATTTTGTCATTTCCTGCTGTGTAGTTACTGACATTTCACAAAATTTGGTCGACACAATTTCTCATTTTATTAATTTCTGAACATGTAACCCCCATTATCATACTAAAACTGGCAATTAATTTAGGAAGCTTAGCTAGTGTACTTTGGAGTAAATTTGAAGTCATACACTTAAACAAAGAGAGCTTTTGGTTCAGGAAAACAAACAGGAATTTAATAGTTTTAAAAATTTCATTTTTAACAATTGGATACATTTGGCATTCAAAAGCCATTAGGACATCTTGAACCATCTTACCACAATGAACTGGAGAGAAAACATAAAATCATCCTGAAACTGCATTTGGTCTGTTTAGTGAAGACCTACGTTGTATTACTGTAGCTGTTCATGATGTTGCTATGTGTTCGTTACTTTATTTTTTTTGATCTTTATGTATCCCTAAAGATAAGCATTATTGACATTTTTTCTTAATATTCTTCCAAATACAAAAATGTAAAATGATCTTGAGATTTATGCTATTTGAATAATGCTACCAAGAAGTTTTGTAGAGAAACTCTGGAACCTAATAAGTATACGCTTTCTAACAGTTTACAACAGAAAAAAATATATATCTACCCAAACTTTAACTCTCTTACCTTAAAAAAAAATCAGCTTTCAAAAATAGCCTTTATAATTGAAATGAGCTTTACAGATGCTTTAATTGCATACAAATTCCTCCTATGAAAATGGAAATGGAACTTTGGATTTTACTTAAATAGGATTTGCAAACACAATGGTGAAAAATGATGAACATTTTCTTACTATTATGAGGGCAAGAAGTTGCTTCTGACTATGGGCATCTCTGGAATTCTATACCGCCTCATATACCGCCTCATGTCAAATTAACATATAACATTAAGTTCCTGAACACCCGAAGGCATCGTTAAAAAAGCCCAAACAAGATACAGCAAGTAAAAGCGCAGCTGGTGGAGCCTGGCATCCACCTTGGCGCAGCCGCACTAACAGAGCTGTGCAAGAAGCCTGTGCACTCCGAACGATCACTGAGCCTGCTCCAGATGCATCATTTTCAGCAATGAGCCACTCAAGAAATATGTCGTTCTGTACATAAATTATGCCTCCTACATTCAGGAAGTATTTTTCTTTCTTTCTGAATGGAGAATAAGGTTTCCACATTTTACTGTGTCTTAATGAGCTTTAAAATGACTGCGCTGAAGTATCTGTAGTATTTGTATTTAGAGGAATAACCTTTTAATAATTTATATTCATGTTCTCCTAGAAAACCCAGTGGTTTGATTTTCAGAAAACAGTGTGGGCATGAGAAATTATATTACATGAGGGCAAAACTCGGAATTAATTCATAAATACATAAAGATGGCAATTATGAGTGATTTGGAAACAAATTCGTTGGTCCCATTCCTATCCTAAGGACCTGAGTAGCACAAGCTTGTTTATAATAATCCTGATCTTAAAAACCTGGACCTAGCCATAACATTGAAATGTGCATACCTAAAGTGTTCATATCACATGATCAAAAAATGCTAACCTTTATACATGCATGGAAATGCCAATGAATAATTTATTTCTTGGGTGTAAATTTAGGATTTGATAATGAGTTAGGCACTCTGGAAAACCAATGCCTAAAGAGTAATTGACTAAATGGCTCTCTAGTGACCAATGAGAAAAGATGAATGAATAGAACAGCTTAAAGAGAATGCAAATCCTTGCTCAACAACAGCCCCTGGACTGTTTTATTTTTTTCTTGCTTTATCTACAGAAATGAACACTGAATGGTTTTTTCATTGTAATCTAAATAAGAAGGGCTGGGACACAATAGTGAAAAAACAGTGATTTTACATTTTTTCCAATGTCACAGTGAGCACAATGAAGAGCTAGAGCAGAAAGATACTCCTTTCTCTATTTCCGAAATTCATTAAGAAATGCATTTCCTATACTCCAATGTATATCAAAATTATTGCAAGGACAACATATTACAGTAAACACTATCTCTGTTATCTAATGAAATTAAATATCATTAATTTAGTACACATAAAACTCACATTATTTATTCACACTGCCTTGTTCTGATGTAATAGTGATCACAAACACTGCAATCTTCATCAAAGAATTTTGTTGCTGGAGTTTTGAAAATAATAGCTTTGAAAAATCCTCTGACCTTTTCAAGTCTGGATTCTCACCAGATCTACAGGGGTTATTTCAATAAAAGCTCAGCCAACTCAGCTTCAGAAGAAAACTTGAAGATGAAAACTTATTTACAATGAACTTAATTTTCTAAAAAATCACAGAAGCAAGTACATTAAGAATTTAACACCTCTAATTTTTAAATAATTAACTTCCATGTCCTTGTCATTTGAACCTCTTAGAAAAAGCAATAAATGAGATGAAAACATTGGAAAGCATGAAGACAGGTGGATGAAAGAAATAGACACACTTATTTGATAAAAGAAATGCATACTTTGGAACTCTGCGATATTTCCCACGGACTTACAATTGTACTATATATCTGCGTGTCTGAATTGGTTTTCTGTAAGCAATGTTCTAAGTAAATATTAAGGAATAATTGTCGACATTATTTTAGAACTGATACATCCTACTTGCATTAAAATGGTCCACCAAATACTGCTCATAAACAAAAATTGGCAACTTTCGTTTTGGAAGTAAAACAATGATTAGATCATCAGGCCAGTTACAACGGCACAAAGGGAATGACAGAGACACCTCTGCTAAATTGGGGCAAGTTCAGCAACAGAGTGCTTGATATCTAGGTATCTGAACTTTATCCATATATATTACAGAATAACATCCATCACCGGGTAGATTTCAATGGAAGAACACAGAATAATTGGAACACTGATATTTTATTTATGGATGTCACAACAAAGAAACTATAGTTATGAAAAATAATGAGGCAGAGGGATCAAAGATAACAACATATAATTTTCATCTCATAAATGGAACATTATATATTTTAAAAATAACCTAAGTACAGTTTACCAGTGAGAAACAGAGTAAATGTGAGAATTCCTGAGCCTGGCAGGAACTTTCATTTAGCTGAGCTGCAGAAACAATGATTGAGATTAATGCAGTTGAAATAATGCTCCTGGGAGTCGAGAATTCCATAGGTATCTCAAGGTGTTTCTAAAAGTCAGTGCATTTACAAAAAGTGGTTTTAATGCATATGAATCATGCTGTTAATATCCAAAGGAAACATATTCATGAATGACATTCCAAGCACAGAACAATGAAAATGTTATATTCAAAATGTCTAATGTCTGCTTTATAATTCACATGAGTCTGTTCATGAATGTTGATGACAATATTTCCTGGAAATAACTCACATGGCAAATAACAAATATTAGGATGATTGTACACACAAAATTAGGTGACACAATTTCATAATTCTTAGGATTTTATAGACTCTCATAGGGAAAAAAAAATGGTTCTTCTGAGTAACTGATTTCCATTAGCTAAGGTTGTTCTGTCCCTAATGCTATAATCAGAACTCACGTCAGCCATACTTGAAACCATGTCATGACTTGAAATTGAAAAGAAGAAATTGAGTAAACATAACAAAATATTTTTTAACTGTCATTCTTCCCAAGTAATAATCCTAGCCAATATTTTCATTCTACAATTTATGTTGCTAAATTAGTTTGTTGCCTTTATTTTGTTTGTTGTTTATCACACACACACACACACACACACATGCGCACACACACACAGGTTTATGTGCACACAAATTTTCGCTTCCACAATTCCTAGCAACATTCAAAAGAAGTTATAAGAAGTTGTTCATCTTCAGTTTCTTGGTGAAAATAGAAGAGTTTTGCCTTCTATTTACCATACAAGCTTCCAAATAGTTCCTGTAGTTGTGAAACCAAATAGCAGAGAATGAAGATACTAGCTTTAAAGGATATGCGCTTTCAATTTAACTAAAGTTAGTTTTTGCTAAAATTTCCTAAGACAAAGTTCCATAAATATTCACCCTAGCTTTGAGGTACCTTTGTGATTTTGTTCCAGGTAGATATACATGTCAAACATGATTAATCCTGCCTATTTTGCTTCAGTAAGAATTTATTCACTGCAAATATATTTGAAATTGAAATAGAATAAGTAATTCATTCTTTTTTCACCTCTTCATAAGTGGGAAAAGATATAAATAGAAAGCCATTTGATTTTATATATTAAGTGACCATAATTTTGGTTTCTATTTTCTTAGTAATTGAAGCTCCATTCTCCTAATAGTTATCCAGATAAATTAAAGATTTTGGTGCAAATTGGTGTTCTCATAGTAGCCTTATTTATTTATTTACAAATATGATAATTGCATAATCTTGAGAGAAAGACTTTCGAGTTAGAGTGTTTGTGGCTGCTTAAAACTCTTGGCTATGCATGTGTGCACACTCACTCAGACACACTTTTTCTTACTTGCATACTGGTGCACAAAATTCACATGAACATTTTATTTAATCAATGAAATGTATACCTAAAAAACTGAAGCCACAATTAAAATGATTCTAGAAAACTCAATAATTCTCTAAGATATTTCTATTACCATCTTTTCTTGGCCAAGTTTGACTGAGTGACAACTCATTCCAATAGTGCAAAAATTCAAAGTCTGTTAATCTACAAAGTAATTTTCTTGAGTCTTTAATTTATGCAGGAGTGCTTACTGTTGTCTAGAAATCTCTCTAGATCTGTGAGTGGAGGTTGTTGAATTCTCAGTCTTCTCACATTCTAGACTGAGGTACTATAACTCAGATGCATGTTTAAGGTTTGTCTTCATAAACAACTGTGCCTAGCTTCCTTAGATGGTGCTTCCAAAAAACTGATTAACTTACTGGTAACACATCAGAAATATGCCTTCTAACATCAAAAATCATTCAGACTTAATAAAATGAGGATATGTGAAGACAATAGTTTTCTCTTCCAATGCCTGGTGTAGCCAAAGGAGTTATGGCAACAGCAGATTACAGTCACGTTATGGTTAGCACACGATGCTGGGAGATGGAAAAGGGAATTTCACCTTGACAGAAGTAGCACTTTACTTCCATGCGTGATATGGAACAACAAAAACAGCGACATGTTAAATGCAGAACACATATTATAATCTCAGACTGCCCAGGCTTGTGATTCAAACTGTGTTTAAAGCCTCAGAAGAGAGGTATGACTGCTTGATATTGGGATGGAATGCTGCGTGGATAATATTTTACTTGGAACAATCCACACTGTGACATCGCATGGCAGGCTTCACACCTGGGGGCCAGTTTCACAATCCTCTTCTCACTGTCAGGGCGTAAGCGCGTGCTAACTGTTAAGGATGTACACAAATGGAGAAATCAAAGCAACGCTGGCAGCGATACACAGAGGTGGACGGCACGGAGTGACAGTGGGAAGGGACACTAACCATATTAGGCTTGGATGGGCAACGGCGCACAGGGAAGAAGCCCTTCCACAGCCACACTCGCAGCAGCTGAAAAGCAAACAAGAGAGCCCAAGATAAGGAGGAGATCCCGACCCCAGAAGACAGCATCAAGAAACTCAATGTACTCAGGTGTCTGCTTCCAAAAACAAAATCCCTAAATGCATGCAATCAAAAACTTTCCACAATACTGTTCCAATGAAGAAGCTTTTAAAGGATTTAAAAATAGAGTAATGCTAGTAGTTTCTGTTTTACTTAGAGTTAGTAGTAGGAAATATAAAAAACCAATATTTTTGAATTCACTGTATGCAATTAAAATAGATATACAAATAAAGAGTTAAAGCCATTTAAGTGTATGTTCCCTTAGAAATACTTTCAGAATACACATTGGACGACATCCTAAGTAGCCCTTTAAATGTAAGTTTTGTACAAAGTCTGTAAGTTTAGAGGGAGAACTAAGTCTTCCTCATTTGGCCCACTGATTCCTTAGGCAAGTGGTATTATTATTTATCAGAGCCTATTGAAATGCCTATATTTATTCGATTTATCCATTCACTTCTGGAAGGCTACTGATTTAAATTTTCATTTTCAGATTTAAGAAATACATACCCAAATATTTATTTTTACATCTATTGGTACATGAAAGGAAAGCAAATTGCACATATTACATACACTTTTCTGAATACTGCAATACTCAAAAGGCCTTAAAAATTGCCAAATAGCCACAGCAAAAGTAATCCAGAAAATACAGTAAGTTATATCATAAAATGCATTTCCTTTACAAAAACCACATACATGGCTGGCACAATCTACTGAAGAAATTATTTAGTGCTTCAATGCATTCACTTTCAGGCATTTTTTTATGAATAGCATTTACAATAATTTCAAGAGGACTGTAATATGAATTCAGAAATGATAACAGGTACTATCAAATCTTGGCTTCTGTTTAAAAAGGAGTTGTGCTTTGAATTACTTAAATATATCCACTTCAGTTTATAGGGAATAAGAGAAAGATAATAAAATATAAATATTTAATAAATTTGCAAATACTGATGAAAGTAGACAATATTTCCAAGTCAATATGGATCATTTTCAATGGAAACCAATGTTATCTATATATTTTTTTTGTAACAATGACAATATCTAGGGTCTGATGATTTGGCTGCCATTTAAGTGGAATATTAATAAACAAATGGGTATCATGACATTTATTTTGAGTTTGACTAGCTAATAAATTATACTTTAAAGCCCGTGCTACCCATTTCCCCATTGAAATATTAGAAGCTGGAGTTGCAACATACGAAAATACTAAAAACTCAAGGACTAGATTAAACATCAGAGAAACATTTTTAAGATCTTGATATACTTCTTTATATTTACATTTAATTAATGACTGCCTTAATTATGAAACTATTTTATGGATTCTATTTCTTACGGCTGCATCCTTATCACAACATTCAAATCAATGTTAGCGAAAACACAGCCCACAGGAGAAATCCAGCCACTTTCTGCCTCTGAGAACACAATCATCTCGGAGCACAGCCAGGCCTGTTGTTCTTGCCAAACTTCTTTCCTGCCAGGGTGGCTGAGTGGAGCAGTGATGCCAGGGACTGAATGGCCCACAGAGCCCAGAGCAGTCGCCCTCCAGTAGAAGCGTACCTTCCTTTCCTGGACTGTTGACTTCCTGAGTTGAGGATAATCCTGAGATCCCTTTTTTTATCACTTTTCAAGCACAAAGAATGACACTTCAGTTGCCGATGTATTACTGCAACTGCTATTCACTGGCGGTACATGTGTCTCAATTCACTGTGATCTAGTATAGAAAGCCGATAGATAGCAGTTCCAATTTGCTAAATCGTAATAATTTTTGGTTGTTGACTATCATATTCAATTGTTTCTCAGTCAGAAGATGACGCTGTCTGCTCATGAAGTGAAAACTTGAAAGCATCCTTGCAGGTGAAGGAGTGTGGAGTTTACAAATCCATAAAAACTGTGCTGGGAAAAAGTGTCCACCATGCTGTGACTGCCCATTAGCTAACAGGATTTGTTAAATATCTGGTCACTGCTGTCATACTCAACAGATAAAGTAGGGATTCTAAAAGAAATCAGAACTTTTTTCAGGTCTCTGAAAACATTAATATGCCTTGTGTCCTTCCAGTAAGTACACACACACACACACACACACACACACACACGTGCACACATTTACACGCAATTCAGCGTCACAACAAATCTACAAATTCCACTCCTGAAGAATATATGTTACCTTACCCATCATTAGAATTCTACTTTAGACATTCAATGAAATTCAGTTAGAAAACTAAACACACATAAAATGAAACTTACACATTTTTTTTTTCTGAATCATTGTTTTAGATTTTTTACTGAGGCTACCTTTGGCCTGTCTTTAAAAAGCCTGAAAAAATTGCCTTCGACAACACAGTAAACTCCTTTGTGTTTAGGGTACAGCTTTAAAGTATGTTAATAATAGGTTTTATTGCATAGGTTTTTTGAAAATAGAGTGAGAGAATACATATTTTTCATTTTGATCAGCATCTGGCACATCAAACATTGGGCAGAAACTGGCAGCTCTACCATGATTACTGTAATCGAACAGAATCTCATTCTCTGGACAGAATTGTTTTTTCTTCATTATCCATATAACATTATCATCCTAAGCTTATTTATAATGCAACCAAATGATTGTATTCAGTTCAATTACCTAGATAGGTAATCAGAAATGCAATTTGGAAAAAAAAAAAAAAACTATTTCCACATGCTGTTGAGAAAACGAAAACTGAAGTTTCCTTTCTATAAATATCTGAGATGGATTAATAACTCCTAACGTAACTCCGAGGAGGCTGTCACCACGCCATCTCAGCACCAGATGGTATAAAATATAGTCTTTTTTAATCAGTCAATTTTCAGATAAGCGCAGGTTGAAAATCCTTACAACCCCTGGAGATAATTTAGATATAGAAACCAAAATGTGCTAGAAATAGCAGCCAATCTAATTTCTGCGAACTGCAGTTGAACTGGGGGGTACATTTGCATTCCCATCACTTTAGCACCTGGAACTCCATAAGTAACCGTGTGAAGCCGTAACAAGATCATTATTATCCAAGTTTAAAATAGGTAAAATCTTCCTGGCTTATTATCAAACCCCGTTGGTCTTTTTTCCAACAGGATATTTTAATGCCTTTTTTTTTTCCAAATGATTAAAATGCGATCACAGAGGCTTTCCAGACTCAGAGCAAATTCAAATAAAGTTGTTTTGGCCAAGCAAAGCTTTCTGAAAGTTGAACAATATAAGAAAGAGAAATTGACTCCTGAGAAGAAAGTCACTCTTCCCAGGAGGAAATTCCCAAGGGAGGCCGCCCCAAAATGCAAGACTGCGTCCTATGGATAAAGGATGAGTTAAATTCTTCAACAAGAGATCAGAAGGGAAGTAAGAAAAAGACTAACGCAGAAGGAAGAGCAATTTTACAGAAGAAATACTCTAGTTAAAAAACACATCCTAACAGTAAGATGAAGGACCCTCTGACAACATCCATGCCTACATTGTCTGGAAACACGTCAGTAACAGTGCAAGGAACTTGTGAGTGTCCCGGAAGGAGAACCACCGTAAAACTCGGGGGGAAATCCATGGGGCAGGTGGGGGACCTCAGGAAAGGCATGGGCAATCCCAGAGTGAGCCAGTGAGGAAGGCAGTGACAATGGTGCAGATCCTGCAGAAAACAATATACTTAAACTCTGACTTCTGGTTTGGCGTGTTTGCACTTCCCAATGACGAAAAGGCAGTGTATATTCAGGAGCGACCCTTCCAATGTTACATGATGCTTTCCCACCCTACCCTCACAGGCTGGTGGTCATGCCATACATCGTTGTCCACGTGCTGGCAGCTGCTCTTCAGCCTTCTGGCTCCCAGTTGGAACCCTGAACACTGTGCTGGGTCACTGAGCTTCGATGTGCAGTAGCATCCACCCGCTCAGCGCGTTTTCTAAGTCACAATGTTTTCTGCCTACATTTGCTGTATCAATCATTGTAAGCAGAGAAGCAGCCGCACCTTGGACCTACCAGAGCATGAGGAAGTGGTCTAATGCATGAAGAGCGTAAGGCTTGCATTGAGCCTAGGAGCAGTCCTCAGTGTAACTGCTACTGCAGGTGTGGCTTTGCGTGGAAACATCAATGAGGTAAGTAATTACAGACACTACTACACAGTGTTGCTTTGAAGAATGGTTTAAGAATGCATGCAAAGCTCTCAGTGCTGTCCTGCGAGTGCACACAGCATTTAAAAGTTTCTCATAGTATTGCCGAAGGGCAAAGATTGGGTTAAAAGAATATCCCTGAAGCTGAACACAGATCTTACAGGAATTACTAACACTGTAAACAAATACAGTAAACAAAACGTTATTTCTGGAGTCAACAAAACAATGAGAAATACATATTTTGGGTATAAAATAAATGTATAAGTTGCCTGTGGATTGGGGGGGGTGTTGTGGAAATTGAGCATTAATCTACTTTTAATTAGGTAACAATCATGTGAAGATAAATGAAATGATAGGACTAGAGCACATCAAACCCCTAAGACATACGGTGCTAATGTTACATTAATTATAGCTATGGGAAGGGTTTTGATTTTCTCTATTTCACTTATAATTTGAATAAAATAACAAAAGAATTGAAACTATCCCAATTTTGAGCCTTTCTGCTCAAACTGATATTCACAACTTACCAGTTTTAAAGTGATTAAAAATAATGTAAATGTGCAATTAACATTTACAGCTCAGGAAACTGGGGAAACTGCCCACAGTAATTAACACTGATGCTGTTAATTCTTGTCCATACTTCTTAAGGTATCGCTTGGGGCCCTGCTACCATGCCTGTAGTTTCTATATCCCAATAAAATCCTATGTTGATATGCTGACCTCCACTGTGACAATTAGACTCCCAGCAACAAAATCAGGCTCCCCATCAAACAGAATGAAGACAGCACCTTGGTCCCTTCTTGAATGTGAAGATCGCAAGAAAGAAGTTATCTTCAACATCTGGACAGATCAAAATCTTTTAGCAAGAATTAATTGATTAATATGTTTATGTGTTTATTTGAAAGACGGTGGTATAGAGAGAGGGAAGAGAGAAAAAAACAGATATCTCTGATCTTCTGGTTCATTCCCTAAATGTGCTAGCCTTGGGACTGGGATGAGAAGAAACCAGGAGCCAGGAACTGAATGCAAACTTCCATGGGAATGGCAAGAACTCAAGGATCGGAGCAGCTGCCCTGGAGTGGGAGATGAGCACGTATTCATTTCATTTTACATCAGCATCCTCATTGTGGATTCCAAGCCTTGAGAACTTTCAGAAATAAAACCACAGTTCATTCCCCACCCAGTATTTTGTCATAGCAGCCTGAGTGCCCTACAACAAACTCCCCTTTGCATTTTTGCCCATATTTACTTCCACTTTTCTAAGATTTAGAACAGATTTTGCAACCATGTCTGGCTAAAAAACTAAGCAAATCTTTGGTAAACAACGGAAAGGAGACACAACCGAAATGATGGTATATGTGAGTCAAATATTCTCTACTTTACTAAAACTATTCCTAACACAAAGACACAGAATTTCCCGACCTTATCTGAAAAAGATAAATCTAACTGATTAGAAATACCTTCTGTTTTGTTTTGTTTTTCCTTTTTTTTTAAAATTTGTTATTAACAATGTATTATGTGATACTGTTTTATAAGCACTGGGGAGTCCCCCCACCCCTCCCACACCCCTCCTCCCATAGTGGATTGCTCCACCTTGCTGCATAACCGCGTTTCAAGTTCAGTTGAAATTCCTTCATTGTAAGCATATACCTAGCATAAAGTCCAACGTCTTATTGTCCAGATAAGTTCAGTGGCCTCTTGGGGAGACCTTCTCTGGTCTGAAGGTAGAGCTAACAGAGTAAAGTTCCGGTCAGTTAAAACCCCAAACAAAACATCAGCGTCGATATACAATGTTATGGGATTAATTGGCATAGTATTGAGTGAACAATATGTTAAACAAAAAAAGTTCAATTCTTCAAAACCTCTGGGTTTAGACAGTATCAGTGACAGGTTCAAAAAGTAACAATCAACCAAGCATAAATTACAGGTTAAATCAAGGCAAACATTAGATGTCTGACATAGTATTGAGTAGACAATATGTTAAAATTACATGTAAGATCTTGATTACCTTCTACAACTACTTCAATGTCACCTCCTCAATTGAGGTGTGCAACGATTTTGGAGGGTGTTGCAGAGAAATCTCTCATACCTTGCTAATGGGTACTTGTTCTTTATGTTCCATCTAATAGTACATGAGTGAGTCCTTGATGACCTATCTTCATTGTTCTTTGGTTATCTCATCCTATTAGTGTGTGTATATGAGTGTGTGTGTGTGTGTGTATGTGTGTGTGTGTGTGTGTGTGTGTGTGTGTGTGTGTGTGTGTGTGAAGGGGGTCAGGGGGGTTAGGAGGAAACTTGTTGGTCATTAACGCGCCCGATCTCGTCTGTTTTTCCTTTTTTTAAAGTGTGATTTTGAGTATCACAGAACTGAATACTACAGCTGTATCATACACTGGGATTCGTGTATGCAAAATCACTGAGCCGGGACACCAGCACAGGCTGAATGGGGTAGTTCATAGTCATCTTTTAAAATTTACCTTCTTTTCCAGCTTTCCACTTCAGCTTTACAGCATAACAGCTTTCATGAATGGCAATCAGAATGCTCACATTAGCTCTAAGACCACACCCTAATACCTGCAGCATGTCTCATCCTAGGCACCATGCCCTGGTGGACAAGTTTTGGGGCATCGTAAACTCTTAGTTTTCCCTATTAAAGTTCCAAGTCTAACTAAGATCAAGCTTTCATTTTGTTCTTGCTATTGCAATGTGGTAATGCTACAAGACGATATTGGTGGTAGAGTTGACGGTGTTGGGATGCAGAAAGAGGAAACAGCTGTACCGATGGCAAAAGGCCAGAGATGGCTCCAGGGCGTCTTCTCGCACTGGAAGCTCACTCCTTCCTTATCACCCAGAGCCTCTCGTTGCCGATCTCCCCATACTCTATTCTCTTTTCAAGAGGAATACTGTGAAGGACCTTTACACTTTTCCTCCTCTCATTCAGGATCCCCAAGTCCTAAGATCTTGCGATGTAATCAATTAATTGATCATCCTTTAGAGACTGATTGCTTGTTAACACCTGTGACTGTCAATGTCCCTTTATCACTGTTATTGCTACTGGCCATAAGTAACTCTGATGATCTGATCCTCATCACGCTCTCAGCAGTGCCACACGGGACACTCTGTGAAGATCCTGGATGCTCCTTTTCACCACCCTAGTGTCACACTGATACTTTTGTTATATGTTTGCCAATCTCACGTGGATCAAGGTTCATTAATTTTTTTCTTGTTTTCCTGTATGTTCTTTTTTTTTTTTTCTCCGTGGTGGACTGTACTCAAGGGGATGTATAATAGAATTGCAGCGGAAATTATTATGTTCATAGATGGAAACAGAGAGAATCATGTCCTCATGCATACAGCCCAAGGACGGACTCACAGCGATACAGTTAATAACCTCCTGCATTGTTGGGAGACACCTCAGTGGCAGCATGATGGACTTGTGATAATTCACGGAAGATGTCCTTTGTAAGACTGGAGGGAGAAGGGGAGGAGGGGAGGGGAACATGCTTAGCAGGGAGAGAGACCCCAGTGCTTATTAAATGCTGTCATATAGCAAATAAAAATAAATGAATAAAAAAATGTTATACCCCAATTCTTCATGGATGTTTTGTACCATTACAAAGTATGACACAGAGCCTGGTGCAGTAACCTAGTGACTAAATCCTCGCCTTGCATGTAACAGAATCCCATATTGCTGTGGTTCATGTCCTGACTGCCCCACTTCCCATCCAGCTTCCTGCTTGAGGCCTTGGAAAACAGTAGAGGAAGGCCAAAAGCTTTGTGGACCCTGCACCTGTTTGGGATACTCAGAGGAAACTCCTGGCTTCTGATGGGTTCAGCTAAGCTCAGGCCATAGCAGCCACTTGGGCAGTGAACCAATGGATGAAATATCTTTCTCTCTGTCTCTCCTTCTATTTGCAAATCTGACTTTTCAATAAAAATAAATAAATCTTTTAAAAATATATATCATAAATGATGTCACAGTAAATTCCATATAACACCAAAAATTCTTTATACAATTTTAGCATATAGCTTAAAATCTACTGAATTTTTTACTTGGAAAGTCAGTTATGAGAGGAGGAGAGACACAGAGGAATATCTTCCTTCTGATTCACTCCCCAAGCAGCTGCAATGGCTGGAGCTGAGTCAATCTGGAACTAAGAGCTTGTAGATTCTTGCGGGTCCCCCATGCTGTTTTAGGGTTGCAGGACTTTGGGGAGTTTTCAACTGCTTTCCCAGGCCACAAGCAGGGAGCTGGATGGGGAATGGGGCCACTGGAACCAGAACTGATGCCCACATGGGAACTGGGAGAGTTCAAGGTGATGACTTTAGCTGCCAGGCTACCATGCTGAGCCTTCTATTGAATTTTTTTAAGTCAATAAAAGAAGGATACCATCTTGTATGACCCATTGTAGACTATATTATATTTTTAGAGTTGCTTATTTAAGTCAGAGTTACAGAGACAAAAGGAACAAGGGGGGGAAGAGACATAGAAAGTGAGATGGAGAATCTCTTTCTTTCTCTCTCTCGTTTTTCCTCTATCAAGAGACCCACAACAGCCTGCACTGGGCAAGGCCAGAGCCAGGAGCCGGAAACTTCTTCAAGTTCTCCCACTTGAGTCGGAGAGACCCAGGTATTTGGATAGTCTTTTTTTTTTCCATTGTTTAAAAAATTATATATATTTTATCATTTAAAAATATATTTTAAGGGATGTTAAATGATGTCAGAAATTCCCACAATAAATGTCAAAGTTAGATACACACTGTGCTTATAACTAACGAAAAATACATATGAAGAAAAACATTTGAAATTATTCTTTCAAATTGGTAAAATTACAGATGATAATATTCTTGATAACTTTTAGATTTCTCAACACTAGTAAGGAAATTTTCCTTTCAATCTTTTTTAAGATTTTTCATTTTTTCTGTTGTTGTTCATTCTTATACCTTTTAATACCACAGAAACATTACATGAATTTGTATGTACTGTGGTCCTATTGAAGGCCATGAATCATTGTTATGCCTAAAAATTTCTTTACTACATGAACCAATCTTTACCCTCTTGAAATCAATAGTGCCTTACTAAGTAAGAATGTATATAATTGGGGTTGACACTGTGGCTCCACTAGCTAATCCTCCACTTGCAAGCAAGGGCATTCCACTAGGTGCCAGTTCATGTCCCAGCTGTTTCACTTTCCATGCAGCTCCCCGTTTCGGAAGGCAGGAGAAGATGGTCCAAGTCCTTAGGATCCTAAACTTGCACAGGAGACCCGAAGAAGCTCCTGGCTTCAGACTGACTCAGATCCAGCCATTGCAGTCATTTGGGAAGATATTTCTTTCTCTCCTTCACTTTGTTAATCTTTCTTTTCAACGAAAATAAGTAAGTCTTCTTAAAAAAGAATGCATATTTTGAACAAGTTTTACTTTCATGATTAAATAATACAGGCTTTTTTTTTCTTTAAAGTTCTTGGGGTAGTCCAATGGAACAGTGATTAAAACTGCTGCTTGGAAAGAATTCACCTAGTCTCAGAGTACTTGGTTCAAGTCTTGACTGTTCTACCATTGATCTAACCTCCTGTTAATGTGTACCCAGAGACAACATAAATATTGGGATCCCTGCCACCTATGTGAGAGGCCTGAATGGAGTTCCTGCTTCTTGGCTTCAGCATGGTACACCCTGGCTATTACAATTATTTGGAGAACGACAAAAATCTCTCTGTCTCTATCTCCTTTGCCATTCAAATAAAATGAAAATAAGTACATTTAGAAATATTTTTTAGGGTCTGGTTCAGGGATCCCATATGGGTGCCGATTTGTGCCCCAGCTACTTCACTTCCCATCCAGCTCTCCGCCTATGGCCTGGGAAAGCAATAGAGGATGGCCCAAGACCTTGGGACCCTGCACCCACGTGGGAGACCTGGAAGAAGTTCCTGGCTCCAGGCTTCAGATCAGCTTAGCTATTGTGGCCCTTTGGGGAGTAAACCAGTTGATGGAAGATCTTTCTCTCTGTGTCTCCTTCTTTCTGTGTATCTACCTTTCCAACGTATTTGGATCTTCCTCACTGCTTTTCCCAGGTCATTACCAGCGAACTGGATAAGAAGTGGAGCAGCTTGGACAAGGACAAGTGCCCACATGGGACGCCTGCAATGCAGGTAATGGCTTTATCAAGCTATGTTTCAACACTGTTCACTCTACTGTATTGTTTCAATCTATATTTTAAACAGATTAGATTAAATCACATAAATCACTGAGGTAGGCTACACACACTTGGATACACAATTGCTTTTTTCCATCTAAACTTTAATAATGCTCTGTGCTTTCCTTGCTTAATCTTTTTAGTGGTCAGGGATCCCACGCATGCCACAATGTGAAGGCACTGAGGTAGCAATCAAACGGCAGTGTACACCTTAGACACTGCTTGCTTATTCCAGCACATAATTGAACTCAAACAAATTTCATGAAATAGTAACCATCTTTTGTAAACTTCTTGCAACAGTCGTAGACACAATTACTGTGTAATTTACTGAAAATCTATTCGCTATCTTTCTTAAAGAATGGAAAAATTACATCACAAGGATTTTTTATCTCCTTGTAATAATGTGATACTCAAGCTGACTACAGATTTGAATATGTAAGGGAATGTGAAAACAACAATAAGACGTGATGTCCAGTCCTTACCTTGTAAGAATTTAATCGGAATGCCTTAATCTTCAGAGCCAAACAGCACTATATTTCAAAAGCTGTTAGGAAACTTTCTAAATTTCCCCCAACTTGAAAATCACTACCCAGTAGGTACTCCTGAATACTTGAATTGGATGACTCTCCTTAAGGTGGTCTTTGGGGAATTGACTTAATGAACGAAAAGGAAAAGTGTGTAATTAGCATATAAATGATCTGTTAGTAAAAACTTCTGAAGTGCCTGGAGGTGCTTAAAGACAATTTGTTCTCTGGTAAGGACTTTAAATAATTCTCCTCTAACTTGTTTACAATGTTAATTTATATTATCTACAAATAAAGAATAACCCACTGCCAAGTAACTACATTTCATTGGATCCCTATTAATTTCAACCACAATTGCTTCTTGGAATACAATAAGCATTGTTTTCAATTATAAAATTAGTGATCTTCATAAGCATTTTGCCCTTCTACCTTTCAGTACTAGCTATCTAGATCTTCAGGAAAGCATAAAATCTCATGAACTAAATAAAATGATATGCATTCTGGGCTGGCATTGGGGGTGAAATCACTGAGCAGCATCCAGGTGGGGCCCGGTTGGTCCCTCCTGCTCCACTTCTCAGCCGCTCCCCACTAGCGCGCTAGGCAGCAGTGGGATATGGCCGAATCCTTGCACCTCTGCTGCTCCAGCTGAACACCTCGGAGAAGCTCCTGACTCAGGCTTCAGCCCGCGTCAGTCACGGTATTCCGGCCATTTGGCAAGGGAACCAATAGATGGAACATTTGTTTCTTCCTGCCTCTGTCTGAATTTCAACTCAATCCACAAACTACTTTAAAAAAAATCCATATCCAATATCGCATTGTGCAGTTCTGAGCTACTGGATTGCAGATTTAAATTCGTGTAAAAGTAAAATTCAGCTTTTCTGCATAGACTTTTGTAGACAGTCTTGAAAAAAAGGTGAATATCCTGGCATATAGTATCACACTCTGACCCATTTTAGGGCTACATTTTTTTTTAAGATTTATTTATTTGTATTGGAAAGGCAGATATACAGAGAGGAGGAGAGACAGAAAAATCTTCCCCCCAATGGTTCACACCCCAAGTGGCTGCATCAGCTGGAGCTGAGCCGATCCGAAGCCAGGATCCAGGAGCCTCTTCCTGGTCTCCTACACAGGTTCAGGGACCCAAGGCCTTGGGTCTTCCTTGACTGCTTTCCCAGGCCACAAGCAGGGAGCTGGATGGGAAGCAGAGCTGCCGGGATTAGAACCAGCGCCCAAATGGGATCCCAGCAAATGCAAGGTGAGGACTTTAGCTACTGGGCTACCGCACTGGGCTCATTAAGGCTAGTTTTATCAGAACTAGATTATTTTTTATATAACAGATATGTTATATTGTGATACTGCTCACTTCAACACTTTAGTCAGTGACAAAACATAGAAGGGTCTAGTTATACAGCCTAGATGTTGGCAATAAAACACCAAGATTTGTGTGAGTGAACACTTGTACGCCTGCACAATGCAAAAGTTAACTAACGCCATCTCTGAATACAAACTCTTTGCCAGGACACCCATGATTGGATACTAAGATCACACACACACGTACACTTAGGCACATTTCCAAGAAAATGCGATTTCTTCTTTGCTTTCCCCATAAAATTTAAGAAATTATGGAAGGCCTCACATGCCACTGCTATGACAATAATAGGATAGAACAAAATACGTCTCCCGGAGGAATCATCACTTCTCTCTCTTGAAATACGCAACTGCATCACTCGTATTAGCACCTGCCCCACACCAGTACTACCCGGGAAACAATGATAAAGGAAGCGAAATATCAGGAAAATACAATTCCCTTTTACATTAGGCAGGGGTAGCGGCAGGGGAGGGAAACAAATGGAATTTTCTGACAGCCTAGTTAACCCTCTGTGGTTCGGATAAAATGCTTCTCATTCAGCTCCCTGTGGAGTCTGCTTGCCACTGCAGGAAGGTCCCGTCGCGTGCTGTTTAGAGCACCTGTGCGTCTGAATACAGTTAGTATTTCCTTACTAACTGTACTTGTGTATCAGCGATTGAAGAATTTGGAAACCTCCGCCTCTATTGTGCGTATAAAAGGAACAAAAGCGCTGACTCGCTTTATGAATCAAAACAATGACAAAAGTAACAGCCTTCATAAATTCAGGTCAAACAGCAATGACAATCAAACAGATTTAAAGACTACGCCATGTCATAAAAATGTACTATTCCAGAAAGGAAAGCTTGATTTGTGTTTGGAAGTTAACTTCCTTGTGTTTCTAAGATCATTCCATGTATGAGAAGCTCTTATATTCCAGGTTAGGGAGCAGCGGGTCATGGGAGGAGGGGGTCTCGGCAGGGCCCGTGGGAGGCCTGCGGGCTGCACGGAGGGCTGGCCCGAGTCTGGCCATGCTGGGTCCAATCGCACACAGCTGCCGTCTCCACTCAGTGAACTCAGCTAAAGTTCCTCACCATCCTTAAAGCGCACAAGGCTCAAACCAGTCATTTCCATAACACAATTTCCACACCAACTCAGACATGAATAAGCATCTTCCATTCACACCGCAATTTGTTCTCAGTTCTCTCCAAGCGGCAGTCGACAGCAACCAGCTCAAGAAGCCAAACCACAACCTCTGCAACAACTGCAGCGAGAGGTCAGCATTTCCTAACTGCCAACTTCCCTCATTTTTGTTTCCACTTGTAAATGAGGGCCAACCAAAGGGAGCCAGCTCCCTAGCTCCATGCCAGCTGGCCCACTTCCGCCTTCTCCAATCAGACCATGTCCACTTTCCCTTTTGTCCATTACAGCACGTGTACACGATCCAGCCTGCTTTTAAGGCTCTGCCAAATTCAAGCGATGCTGGCGGACGACCTTCCATTGCAAACTCTGCAGAAAAGATTAGCCCAAATCTGTTTTCCTTTTGGTGGCCTCAGTTTATTTCTACAGAAAAGATCCTTTTACTTGCTCGGTAAAAAAGAAAAGCACAATTTAGTTCTTTTCTCTCACAACAGTAGTGTTAATATATGACATACTAAATCTTGCATTTTTTTTCTAGCCCGCTGAAGTCTATACTGGGCCAACATTAATTACCCCCAAGTCTTGGAACCTTGAGTTTACTGTAAGATTCTTCCGTTGAAGTTTTGTCCCTTCCCACTCATTTCACAACTGAATCAGTCCTGAGCGTGGGCCTTCACAGAGGAAGGTGTGACTACAATGATGAATCTGCTTGTGCTCAGCTGTTTTAGGTTCCAAATTATTTTGAGAATAGTAGAGAAAACAAATCTTCTGGCAGATAAAGTTGCACACATGTGATGCTAGCTTTGCCACATTAAAAAAAATGCAAGGCTATTAACACATCTTTGATGATAACATTGGATTAATAAAAAATAGTATCAATTAAAATATGCATGAGTTTCAAACAAGACTGAAAAGAATTCTAAGAAACAAGCTGAATGTTTAATCATTTTCTTTTAAAATTGTTTCACAATCATGTCAGCATATTTTTGTAGCTGATGTACAGCAACAGTAAACTTAAAATCTAGGAAGAATCTAAAAGACTAGGATGTAAATTTATTTCACTCTAAAATAAGAACTGCAGAAGTATATTCAAATTACCAGAAGGCAAAAAGAAGTCTGGATTGTGATCACCACAAAAGCATTAGCATGGCTGAATATGAGAATAATTTAAAATGAAACAAATGTAATATTTTCATATAAAAGCATTCCTATTCTCTGTAACTACATTTTGTTTTCCAATCATATTTGTTCAGAGCACTAAAGAAGCTATTTTAGCAGTTATAAATATTTAAGAGTAACTATTGTGATGTAATAGCAGAATTATTGGCATATATGCTGTCAATACATTTGCACTTATAGTGTATAATTGGTTAATCATGGATTAATTTGCTTCATATGTAAAATAACATATATATGCATTTTGCACAAAAATGTTTACATGAAGTATTTACAACTATAATTTACGATCACCTACAAAAATTAATCTGGCCAAACATGAATAAATAACTCAACCTAACATTGTTTAAATGAATATGGTATCATTTAAAACTAGAAAAAATAACAGGATATTTTTGATAGCCGATGCCAGGTTGGTGATAAAAGGATCTATATCCACTTTTATTTGAGTTTTTGGTGAAAAGGCAGACAGTACTGCACACTTACACAGCTATGCAAAAAAATATCAGTTTAAGTCTCCAAACATAATTAATATTGCATTATGCAAAATATGAATTGTGAAAAGAAAAATGTAATAGTTCTAAAGAATTTGACACTTGGGCCCATGCGGCGTGACCTAGAGGCTAAAGTCCTCGCCTTGAACGCCCCGGGATTCCATATCAGCGTCAGTTCTGATCCCGGCAGCTCCACTTCCCATCCAACTCCCTGTTTGTGGCCTGGGAAGGCAGTGGAGGATGGCCCAAAACTTTGGGACCCTGCACCCATGTGGGAGACCTGGAAGAGGTTCCTGGTTCCCGGCTTCAGATTGGCACAGCACTGGCCGTTGCAGTCACTTGTGGAGTGAACCATTGGACAGAAGATCTTCCTCTCTGTCTCTCCTCCTCTCTGTATATCTTACATTGTAATAGAAACAAATAAAGCTTTAAAAAAAAAGAATTTGACACTTTACTGTATAAAAATACTAAGTTCCACCTAACTTTAATAGCAAAAGACAATATATATGTTGTATACAAAACAGCTCATTGCTGTATGTTTCCCTGCACATATATAGTGTATAAAATATAAAATATTAACATGTAAAACATATTACATATTAGCTTAAAATTTAAACATGCAATTAAAAATGGAACTATGTTTCTGTGATTAATTTAGGAAACACTTAACTAGTATGTGAACCCCCAGGCAATTTAATGCCTGCTGCAGATGTTCATTGTGTTGAATATACAAAAATTTAGAAGGCCCACTTTTCATTATGCATCAATAATTTCAAAAATATATCAATTTACCTTATTTTGAATTAGATAGGCATGTTTTAACATCCAGGCACATTGAAGGCAGATACAGTAACATAAGAAAACATAAATTCTCTCCAAATAACCACAGGAAACTAAAGGGGAACATATGAGAAAATATTTGCTTTTAATACAATTTCACTTACTCATATATTTCATGTGGTATGCTACATAAAGACATGAAGCATGCTATACTATAAATTCAATTTTGAGTATAGAAAAACCTTCAGTATATGGCAAAATAGAAATAGTGATACCATTCATAGTATTGTTTTTCTTTGTACATCTGTCTTGTATGTTCTTGGCCTAAATAAAAGACAACTGGAAAGAAAGTGGATCTATCAATTATGTCTTCTCTATAAAAGACCCAATGAAATACACTAGAAAAAGAAACTTGAAGGATCCGGGAGCCCCAAGAGTAGTTAGTAATGGGAGGATAGGGGTCTTTCATCTAGGGGACTGACCAAGGACATGTTGGAACACAGCAGGACCTGTCCAGATGCTGTCTGTACAGCTCCACCTAACAGGTGGGCAGATGGAAGCAGAGCTGACAGTGCTTCTCACTTTGGGACCTGTGATGTCCTAAAGTCCCTGAGAGACTTCCAAGATGGGTTACTTGAATCTTACTAGAACAAGGATTTTGAAATCCTTGAAGACATCAGAGGAGGAGCAGCTGGTCACCTTAAGATGGAGATCTGATGAGTTAATCTGCAAAAGCCACAGTCAGATATGTGAAATGCACACAAGGGCTTCCTTCTCAATGCACTGCGGAGCTAAGACTCAGGTACCAGATGGTACAGCACACATTTACTCAGAACAGAAAGTCTCCACTTCCCTATTGGACCTGGACCACGGAGTGCAGACTAATACAAGTTTGGAATGATTACTTACAATTTATTAGACTCCAGGAAAAGCCAGACTTTATTTTTGTGTTTGTATGTACTTATTTGAAATCCTGAGTGATGGAGGAAGTGGAAGAAGGGGAGGGAGACAAATGGCTTCAACAGCCATGTTGGTTCATGCCAAGCCAGAAAGCAGAAGCTTCATTTTGCTTTCCCACATGGGGTGGGGGGGGGGGGCTGGGACCCAAGTATTTAAGCCATAATGCAGTGAGTGTCTTTCCAACTGCCTTAGAACGAAACTGGATCAGTAACAGAATACCCTGAACTTGAAACGCATTTTCCAGGTTACAGCCATGAATCTTTATGATGATGAGATTATGTTCTGCCAAATGTGTCCTCAACGAATTTCATCATTGTGCAAACAACCTTACATGCGCACAAACCTAGAGGGCAGAGTCTGCTGTGCATGTGGGTTTTTTGGTAATAGTTCACTGTTTCTAGACTACGAACCTGTACAGCATCAACTGTCCTGAATATCAAAGGGAACTTAGAACAACTATTTATGTATATAAGCCAAAAAGACACCAGTAAAATTAAACCCTTGACTTTTTCAGTTTCTTGTGGAACAACCATCATATATGATGCCCTAGTCCTAAAGGCTGTTGCCATGAATGACCATGAGACAGAGGTAAATACTGAAGACAACTATAGGTACAATAGCCTGGACCAGATCTGAAAACATCAGATATCATCATCAGTAACCTACAGGGTCCTGTATAACACAAAACATGCAAGTGAGACCAATGGAGACTTCCTATGTCTCAACTTCATACAGAAATGATGTTCACGGTCACCTATCATGTCAATTCTGAGCTTACACTGATTGGATTACACTAGTTCCAGGCGTTGTTAGATTTTAGTTCACGTTTTTTGACAAAGAATAATCATTTAATTAGCTAACTCTAATCTTAGAAGGTATGTAATAAGAACTCAAATTATTTCTGGATGTAAAAAAATATAATATTATTATTGGTACAAATAAAAAATGCACCATGAAGAGAATGACTCCTGGTTTCCTTTAAAGTTTTTACTTTATTTCTACATGTTTTGGGACACAAAAATAAAGGCAGAAATATCTGGAGGAGAGGTGTTGATTTGGTCACCCATGCATGGAACTTACCTTGCAGTGACATGTAAAGGAATTTAATAAATGTTAATAATGAATGATTGTGAAGATGTCATTTATAATGTTACAGTCCAGGAAACTTGAACATAATTATAAAATGCTAATTCCCAATGTATTTTTCAAGGGAAAATGCTCATAAAGAAGTATTTTCACATGATCTACTATTCCACCATGCTTCTGATGTGGTCTTAACGTCTGAATGTTGAAAGGTTGGCTTCCAAATACCATCTATCACAGCTACTGAGGGATTTTTGCATCTGAAAATCATGAGGCCTTTTCAAACGGAGAGTTTACATTGTTTAATGGAGATTGGAGGAAAGCAGTTTTATGCCCAGGCACAGAACTTCAGATGACCAGGTCATACAAAGGAAACTTTTTTATTAAGTCATTTCTAGAAGTCTTAAGACACCCTTTTCATTGAACTGATCACCTCAAGAATATAATAGTATGAAAGTCACCTCTAAACAGCATTAAAGAATCCTTCATCCCCTCGGAGAATTGCTTGTCGTTTTGTTTTCCAACTTCAAAGTTGGCAGAAAATGTTTACCTTTTTGCAGCACATGCAAAACCCCCAGAATAGGCAGGAGTATGAACAAACATGCAAAATTAATTTGAACTAGACAGCCCTGAAATTTCCTTGAAAGCTGACCACATTCGTGAATGAAGAATCAAAAACAAAGTACTGAGAATGGTTGCTATCTCATTAAGTTGTATTGAAGAAGATAAAGGAAAAAGTGGTTTCTGTCCACTAGAAGGTGCTCTGCTCTGAATTATCTGTTCCAGTAAATACCATACTTTTGATCTTTATATCAGACTAAGAAGCGCCCAATATTCAAACTTCAAATTTAGCCACCAAGAGTCAAATGTAAATACAAAAAAATAAAACACTCCATGCTATAGGAATGACAAAGAGGAAATGTACACAACTATTTTCTCAGGCATTTAACCATTAGAGCTTGGAGATGAAAGAGCAGCGGTGTCAATAATATGTCTACAGTTTATATCACAAAATCAGGATATAAGGAAATTATTAGTGTCTCATAGTCTCATCGATATACAGAAAAATAATGAAGACCAGTTACCATGTGCTATGCATACAAAGGGGCTTAATTTATATTTGTCCTAAATAAATCAATTTATAAATTTTGAGAGCTTGCCACTTGCATTGTAATTCTTTGGGGAAAAAATATTTTAATGATTAATGGGGAAAAAAGTCATGGAAGGGTGAACCCTGAGTAAACACTGCCTGATACTGAAAACACTTAAAATAGGCAGCCACTCTACCATTTCTTAAACAAAACTTTTAGTTTCAACATTAGTATTTATTATTTTAAGCTAAGTCTAGGCATGAAGCCTCTAAAAGTTTCTGAATGGGTAACTAAGACTTAAAAACAGAACTAGGGAGTTTCTATATTGTTTTCTGTCATCGATGCATGCATTTTATCATTTAAAAAGTAGTAAGTATTTCTTTTTTTTTTTTAGTGAATTCATTTTATTATATCCATATGCTAGAGTGGCAATTCATTTTCCTCTGGTCTAAGTAAAAACAGAAATCATCAATAATATGGATTTAGAATATGTATATTTTCTTGATTTCAAATGTTTAAAATGCACTAAAGGGCCAATTGTTTTAAAATTCAAAGACATTATTTAGAAGGGCATACCTTGATTACAATATGATATTTGGGAGAATAAAATGTAGAAAGGAGAGAAAGTCATTACGTTTCTACGTGCGTGGGTCATATATGCCACAGAAAGAAGAGAGAATCAACATAACTTAGCCAGCTTATATTGGTCTTTTTTTTTCTATAATTTATTAGAACTTACAGTTTCCTGAATTTGCAAATCAGGGCATCCAGATGCAGTATTGCAGCTAAGACAAGGTTCAGACAAAAATGGCAACATTTGCTGAGTTCAATGAGATTGCAAAAGACTTTCACAAATCTTATCCTTTAGGCTTTGAGTATTTATATGTCTACGATGCAACAGTTAAAAATAATTTGCTGATAGATTAAAACACAGTAGCCAAATATATTTTAATAAGATAACAAAGATCCCATTAAATTAAAGAATACACATTCAAGAAATTTAAGCAGGGACAATTTCTTGCTGAAATTTTGCTGGTAAAAATAGTTAACCCTTAGACTTTTGGGGTCCTGGGGTGTGATGTCATCCTTCAAATAACAACGATCTTAGGAAAATATGGTGAAATCAGCTTTTCTTGCAGAACGTAACGTCACACTAAATATTTTCCTCAGGTGACTTTAAGAAAGTCGGGGGGTGGGGGCAAGAGCCCCTGTGCAGAGTGACCTCTGTTTGAAACGTTTGCTTAGTGATCTCGAAAGCAGTGCAACAGGCAGTGACACCTGCTCTCAACATGTAGGTCTGGGCCAGGCAGAGGCCAGGGGCCAGGAACTCCACCTTGGTCTCCTACACGGCCCTCCTGCTATGTGCAGCAGCAAGATTAGATATCCAGAGGGTAGCTAAGACGAGACACCTGCACTCCCCCCACCGCCGGCCCCTGCTTGGTCTTAACTGTCTTAAAAGAACAGAAACTGCTCTCCAGCTAGAAGGGTGCACAGCATTTCTCATATTGAAAGAATGGGTTACTCTATGTGTTCTTGAGGAAACGTCTGCCATTCTTAAAGAACAAGAACTAAAGCAAATAGAATTTTCAGCTGCTATGAGTCTGAGTCTGGTTCAAGGGAATGGCAATATATTGTGAAAATTAATGGGGCCTCTTGTGACTTAAGGATAAGGTCATAAATCACTTTGGAACATAATATTGTGTATTGAAAAGTGCCTAATTCTGTATATTTATGAGTTGAAGAGGTGCTGGAGAGCAAACAGTAAATGAATAGAACAGTAACAAAATCAATATGAATATTGATTTCCTGACCTTTTGGGGGGAGCCCTACAGTACATTTTTCCCATTTAGTCAGGTTTAAATGATCTCCAAGAAGACTTTCATCAGGTTTCCTATAATGGTCTGACACCCAAATACATTTTCAAGTGGACAACTCTCATTATTAAATACCCCTTCTACCAGTGGCCCGGATAAAACATATAAAAATACATTTCTTGCAGCTATACAGTATACCTATTTATACATTTACTTGGGTTATTTTATTTTTAGCAACTGATTATGCCTAGCTCAATGTTAGAAAATAACTTGTACAAAAGCTCTTCTTGGGGAAAAAATGTAGAAACGTAATTCACCTGTTCACATATCAATGGATCTGACATTAGATAAAGTTCATTCTAAACCAGTACACACTATGATTGACGTATTTGGGTTGAGCTTCTTTGGTAGAAGAAAATAGAAACAGTCCCCGAAAAGGCTTGGTTATTTCCCCAAATCCTGTTTGCCAGAAAGTCTGCTTTCTGTCCATCATCCTGTTAGGACATAGCGCTGGAATCATCAATCCTATTTCAAAGATCTACTGGGCACAGACATAGGCCTTCTTAAACAATAGTGAAAACTGAAATTAGTCAAGTACATACACTCCTGAGAGAGAGAGAGTAGTCCAGAATTAGGAGTTGACCACATCAGAAAAAGAGATCAAGTTATGTTAATAACAGAATAAACAAGAACAGATTCACACCACTCTTACGAAGACGGAATCCCTGGAAATAGAAGTCCTGTACTTAAAAATAATTAGCACTCACACGGACAAGCTAAGGCTGAAGGCACATGTCATACACTGAGCTAATCTGATAGACCACTTGGCTGATCGGTTCTGGGATGTGCTTCACAGCCAAATGGTCAGATCAATGGAAGCAGAGATCAGATGCAAAGTTCAGTGTCACAGCTTCCTCTCTTACCTTCCGCTGAGGAGGAAGCCGATAACCACTGCCAGCAAAAGGACTCCCACGGTCACAGACACAGCAATTATAGGGATCTGGCTCTGATCGCTGGATGCTGCAACTGCTGACAGGAGACACAGAAAATGGAGCTTGTGGTTAGAATGAACATGTGGATCCAAAATAAGAGTTGTCCGATAGCTGATAACCAATTCATGGTTTAAGCCCTTCACTCACACTTGGCTGAACTTTTCCGCTAACATTCTTTCTTTAAAATTGTGTAATTGCAAAGTCATTTTTAGGAGAGATTATTTACACTCCAAATTTTAAAAAAACTCACTAAATTCAGTGATTATTTCATTGTCTTCATAAAGAATGAATGTATATTGTTTACACAGTTTTCATCTACAGGCCTTTCAACTGCAAGACAAAATGGAATTCCTGCTTAAATTTGCCCAAGAAGGAGGTGTTAGGTACATGGAATTTAACAATGTTTAGGTTTTACATGTTGCAGTTGTGTGGGAAAAAAATGAGATTAAGTCAGATAGGATTCCTTCCCCACAGACATAGTTTGAAGTCCAAATAATGAGACTAAGAACTCAATGAAGGTGAATATATCATATTGTTATTCTTAACGTAATTTAACAGAATATGTAGTTCCAAATACAACATAATCAGTATAATCTTTTTTTATATAAACATCAAAGCATGCATCTTGAAATCCACGCAGTCTTCATTTAGGTCAGCTTCACTTACATCACATTTTTAAAATCAAGAGGATTTTGGTTAAAATTTCTATATTTTAATGACGTAATTTATATAATAAAAGAAACATGATATGAACATGATTATTTGTATCTAAGTAAGCAAATGCATTTCTCGTACTGATAAGCAATCCTGATTAAAACAGGAAACATCTAATTACAATAAATTCTACTAATAGTTTCAAGAATTCATTAATTGAATATCTGTATATTTCTTGCCTAAAGACACAGCCATTCTGATAAGTGCAGAGTGCTGTTAGTTCACCTGCACCAGACCAACTTTTAAGTAAGCAGAATTAACAACAGAACATTGTCCATGTCTGGCTTTTGTAACTTCTTCCAAGATTTTATATCAACAACAGTTTGGGTTTCACAGTTCCCTTTCAATCTGATCAACTTCTCCTCAATTCTCATTTCTTATGAAATATTAATTGATTTGAAGGGCAAAGAGACAGATAGATAATTTTCTTCCAGTCCACAACAACCAAGATTGGGTCAGCCTGAAGCCAGGAGCCTGGAAACCCATCCAGTCTTGCAAGTGAGCAGCAGGAACTGAAACAGTTGAACCATTCTCAGGAAATTGGACCGGAATTGCAGAGCAGTGGGCACCTGACACAGGTACTCTGCTATGCAATGCTGGCAACCTCACGTGCCAGGCAACAATGCCAACCCCTTACTTCTCATCCTCCAAAACGGACTTGTTCTATGGCCACTTTATGGCCTTTGGAAACCTACGTAAAAAACAGACTAAATGAAACAATGATTTACAAATCTGTATTCCTACCTTCTCTTTGAGAAATTTACAGACAAATAATACTTTACCATGATTTTTCCTATTTTTCCAGTGCTGCCTACAGATTTAATTATTTGTGTAGTACAAATGAAGTGGAGAAAATTATTAAATTCTAAACTAAGAACACTTCTATCATTGGGGTTTTCTGTTTTATTTGTGTTTGCTTTAGTAGAACACATTCTTTCTGAAGAAATCTGTCCAGATTTGGTCCATAGAAGTTTGCTATTTTGAAATTGAGTGTTATTTTGAGTGGATTCAGACTGCTGCTGAATGTCTCTGGATATCTCTTAGTAACTGAAAAAAAAATCATCTCCCTAACAAATCCTTCTTATTTTCTATTTGGATTAATCCATTTCCACTGCCCATATTTAGAAATGTCATATATGACAGATAAAAGCAGTGAACTTTGAATGCCATGATCACATAAAACTGTAAAAACTTCTTTTACTTAACCCTACTGATAAAATCCTTCCTGCAATTTCTAAGACTTATTCATTCTAAACCATTCTCCAAAATAAAAAAATAAATAAATATATAAATAAAAATGAATGTCTTAGTGTTACAGCATTGCTGCAAACACAGCTTTGTGAAATTTTGTTTTGCTTCTTTGAATAAGAATTGCTAAGAATGATACAGCACTGCAGTTTTAATCAGCTGGGATTATTTTTAAAATTTATACTATATGAGTGAAAAAATTTTAAAAATGAAAACTCCCCTTTAGGAGAGAGTATTGTTTTCTGAAAGGCTGAAACTCTATCGTTTATATACATGAGAGTATATCTCTCTGGGGAGAAAGTTTCTTCATAACTAAACTTACCAGCATTAGTTCAACCTGATTAAAAACCAGGCCAAACATTCACTAAACACATGAGCCAAGGAGATTCTACAACCTTTTAGGATCACATTTCCTTCAATTTTCAAATAGGTTTAATCTCCTTAGACCCCTGTATTTCTGGTAAGATCAGTGATTACATAAAAGCAATTTGCAAAGTGCCTCAACTACTGCCAACTTAAATAAACAGTAGGTATTAGGTCTACTCAACTCCAAGTTTATTTACTATCCTTATTATCTGTCAGTATACTTATCTTCTGATGGCCAGCATTATTAAACTCTGAAATTTGTCTTGCCATCTTCTGCTTTGAACTGAATGCAAGGTTTGACATATACTATTTGACATATATCATACATACATGATATAATTTGATATGCAGTTCATCTTACCTTGTACATAAAATATGTAATGTGATCAAGGTGAACTGACACCTCATCCTCAAGATACTCACTTCCTGCTCTTTATTTTATTAGGCAACATGTTCCCCCCTTTTCATTTTTCCTTTCCTGAACCTGTGGGTTCTGTTGGAGCCGCGTCTTCCTCTCCTACCTTCTCTTCGTTTTCATGAGAGCTCATGCTAATGGTCCTCACTTCTCTCTCCTTCCTAATCTTTCTATTCTCTCTCCTTGACAACTCTTTGCTTGTAGTAAAATAAACGTCGGTCTCTGTACCTCCAACTACTATTTCTCTTAAGAGCAATACTTTGCTTTTTTGATAACAGACTGTTCTCTGCTTTATTGGGATTGTCACATAAAAACAGCACTTTAAAATTGACCCTTACACTACATCCACCCTGAAGGGTATGAACACAACATGTCAACAAATAAACATAAATCAAACCAATAACTGAAACTGACTTGCTATTTTCTGGCTCCTTTTAACCACCAATGGGTCTTTCTTAACCTTCATTTACTCACAACTTATTATTTTGTTTTCCCCATGCATCAGTTCCCCTCATCCAACAGTCATGAATTTGATTAAAATATTTCTAATCATTAACTACTTTATGAGCTAATTTCATCATTTACCATATTGTAAACATGTTGTGTATGACAAAATGAGCCTTCAGACACTCATTTATCCAAATTACTTGTTTTTTTTAATTAATGACAATATAGTCTTGGAAAATAGCTGAATGTGTGCTGCTGACTACTGAAAAGGCACGTTCCAAGCAATGGAACATGCTATCAATCACAGCTATAATTCTAGTATCATTTATTGCATAACAATGTTTATTGTTTCAAACCACTACACATTCACATCATACTTGGACATTTTGAGACAGTCTAGGTTGAAAACGCACACCTTTTCCCTTCACATATTTCCTACATTCTGTGCATGAACACAACAACAATCACTGGTTAACTTCCTTCATCTGGAGATCCTTACTAAGTTACAGCTTTCCAGAAATAATATTAGCATCTACAAGGAAGTAGAAACTTTGGAACCACGTTAGAAACCAGGTAACCACAAGAAAAGATGTTGAAACATTTTGGCTGCCAGGAAAATTCAACTTGAAGCCATGATGAGAGATCATGACACAGCAATCCAAAATGGATAACAAAGAAAAAAATACGAAAGCATCAAATGTTGATGAAGAAGGGGAGATATATTATTCATAGATTTCTTGTGGGAATGTAAAATAATGAGTGTGCTACAGAAAACAATTGGTAGTTCCTTTGACAACCAAGCAGTAATTATCACATGACCCAACAATTTTGCACTTGGTAATTTATTCCAGAAAAAATGAAAACTTACATTGGCTCAAAAATATATGTTCATGGCAGCTTTTAAAGAGCAAAAACTGAAAAAAATAAAACCTAGATATTATTCAACAGAATGACCAAATGTGTTAAGATGCTCTGAGACCAAGTCTGGTATGTATATCATGGAATACTATTAGGTTTAAAAAAATGAAGAAATAAAGAACTGTGATAGATACAAAAACCTGAAAAAATCTCCAGGAAATAAACCTAAAGAGAAACAAATTCAAAATATAATACCACCTCCCGAATTATTCAACAAATGAAACATTTCTGAAATATCAAAATGCAGGACAGGTGACTGGTTAGCAGGGGTTACTGGCAGACTAGGACTTACTCCCAAGGTGGTGAGGGCGGTTTTAAAGGCAAAACTTGAGAGCTTTTTAATGTTTGCTCAGTATGCTATCTTACAGCCACCGTAACACAGACAAGTGATCACCCTGTCACACCCATGTGTCAACAGACACCTTCATCAATATACAAAGAAGAATTAGCTAAGGTGATTTAAATCTGTGGGTTGCTTCACTGTCAATATCCTGGAGTAAATCTAGTTTTACAAAATGTTCCCATTAGGAAAAACTGAGCAATATATGCCAAATTTCTCTATTACACAAAATACTACGTGTGAATTTACTCTTAAATTCAAATTTTAAAATCATACCAGCATTATTCTTGAAGCCAGGTAATGCAGCTTTGACAATAAGAGTTAGAAAGGGCTGGTGCTGTGGCCCAGTGGCTAATCTCTGACCTAAAAGCACCAGGATCCCATATGGATGCTGGCTTGTGCTCTGGCTGCTCCACTTCCCATCCCGCTCCCTGCTTATGGCCTGGGAAGCACCTAATTGTAAAACAATATTCTTGTCCTTAAATACCGGAAAAACGAAATAAGCTTTCCTTAGTAAAATGTCCCAATAAAGACAGGAGTCTTCACTATTTCTACCAAAGAAAAATCCGCTGAATACATTTTGGGAAAATTAAAATCACCTATAATTGCATACTTCATGCATTGTAACATTAGGAGAACTTGTTGGGGGAAAAATAATATCTATGTATATCCATATTATATATAGATATGCTATATCTATATCTATATATTATTATATATTATTATGTATAGATATAGCTATAGATATATAGATATATAAAGAGATACACATGTGTACAGGTGTGCATATAAGTATGTATTTAAACATGAGAAGAATTAAATTGTCACACATTAATTTTCCAGTGAAATAATGAAATTTATTTTAGTGAATAAAATAATGAAGAGTCACAAAGACCACACTGATAACAGTCAAATTAAAGGTCTGTCACACAAACAGAGCCTAATTTCTGACTTGAGGTCTAAGCTGAATTGCAATTGTTGATCAGGTTTGACTCCCTGAGACTATGCAACTTGAGAAAGAAGGGAGGGTACCCTGCAGGACTCATTCATCCACAGTACTCCGGGTGAAAACTCTAGTCACTGACTGGGGATAAATAAAAAATGCCTTTAAATTAAATAAAGTTATTCAAAACTGGTTTTTTTTTAAGATTTATTTTTATTATTTTTTTTATTGGAAAGGCAGACATACAGAGAGGAGAGACAGAGAGGAAGAGCTTCCGTCCCATGATTCACTCTCCAAGTGAGCACAACGGCCGATGCTATGCCGATCCAAAGCCAGGAGCCTCTTCCGGGTCTCCCACGTGGGTGCAGGGTCCCAAAGCTTTGGGCCGTCCTCGACTGCTTTCCTGGGCCACAGGCAGGGAGCTGGAAGGGAAGCGGGGCTGCTGGGATAGAACCGGCGCCCATAAGGGATCCCGGGTGTGCAAGGCGAGGACCTTAACCACTTGTGCCACCGCGCCGGGCCCACCTCAAGCATATTTTAAGATACTAGATATGGTTTTGTTCCCAGAGTTGCCAGGTTGCATAAACAGTACATATACATCCATAGAGTTCACACCAACATCCATAAACAGCATCAAGACCTATTACAATGGCCAGTGCAGGTTACGCATCTTTTGCTTTAAATCCATTTTGGGTTCAAAGACAAAGACTAAATAATTAATTAGCAAGATTATGGGAATTTTCTGAATATTCTAGTCTTCTAAAATCCGAAACAAAAGTTTTCCAAATATTATTAATGATTCAAATGTTACTGCCTCCAATTAGATCCCAGCTGTGAGCCTTTGGTTTTTAATAAAATTAACCCATCATTATTCAAGATGGCACACTTGGCTATTTAAGATTCAGCTGAAGACCACATTGGGAACCACCCATTCATTTTTTATATAACAGAGATTATTTTCTCTGGCCCATGTTTTGGTGAACGGATTAATCTACCATCTGGCAACAATTTGAGTTCTGGTTGTTCTGCCTCTGATCCAGTTCCATAGTAATGGCCCTAGAAATCAACAAAACATTTGGTCCCTGCAACCCACACGGGAGATCCAGAAGAAGCGCCTGGTTCGCGGTTGCCGCCTGGCTCCCACCTGGCCATGGCAGCAAGGTGGAGAGGGAAGCAGTGCGTTGAAGTTCCTCTCTGTTTCGCCCTCTGGCTATCATTCTTTCAAAACACCTTAATAGATTTTCTACCTAATTCCATCAAACATGCCTTTTGTAACATTCATTACATCCTGATTTTCCAAAGGATCATCATACATGGACTAAATAGAATTTTTACATAGACATTTTTATTGATTCCACCACTTAGAAAGTTAACTGCATAACTTGGATCTCATGGTGATTATCAAAACCGACACATGCATTTTTTTTCTTCATTTGAACAGTATTATATTTTATATGAGTGCTTTAGAAGTTATATACACCCATTTAATATTTTACAATATTTGTGCTATTTCTTTTTCTTTTTAAAACACATCTTTTTAAAAATTTTTATTAGCACAATGCAAATAGATCAAATACAATTCTAATATATTTATTCTCTTTTCTTACTCTCATCAATTCCCTTCCATTAAAAAAATAGTCCATTTTTCAAAAAACATAGTAAATTTTACAATCACAGGCTGAAGTTGCCACTAACCATAACATTCAACATGTAAAATATATAAAGATTGCAGTTCCACAGGAGTGCATAAACGCTGACTAACAATCACAGCAAATCTACCATCCACTCTTACATCTATTAGTAAGTCAAGTTCTTCAAGTCTTTTTCCACTGCTACTTTGATGCATGGCCCTTAATGACAAGTACATAATATAAATATTCTGTTGGATTTTAAATCTAAAGCAGAAAGGTGTTTATATCATTTTGGGGAAATGATGGGGCACCAAGAGCAGGCTTCAGAATGCTTCCCAGATTCCCCCCTGAAAGACACTGTCAGAGATTCAGAAGTTGTTAAGAAGTCAGAGTGGCTCCCAAGGGTACCTTTTTCTTACCAAACTCAGTACTCTTGTTCATTCCCTGTGGAATTTTCCAGTAAAGACTAAACTTCGTAACACAGTTCAATAAGCACAAAGTTAATGGCAATAATTCAATAAAGCATGGCAGCAGTAGGAAGAAAGCCTTTTAAAGTAAGGTTAAAACATCGTGAAGGATCTCCTGATGGACCATGTCCGGGTCGGCTAAACGCGATGAGGAGCAGGATGGAAGTGCTACGCCACAGACCGACCGTGAGCGTATGACAGGTGCTTCCTACCCAAAGCGGCTGTGCGTGGGAGACAGCGGGAGAGCGAGGCCGACACAGGGCCCTGGGAGGGTATTGATCTGCGCCCTGGGAGGGTATTGATCTGCTGAATCTCCTGGTAACCTTTGCAGAGAGACATGAGCTGACAGTAATGAAAATGACTTACACACTGGGACGGTTTCAAACTCGAATCTTCGACTGAAGACCCCGTAGCCTGCTGCCGTACGCGCTCGGATTTGGAAGACATACACCGAGGCTGGCTTCAAGCCTTCTGCAGTAACGCTTGTCTCTTTAGATTTGATGATCGTGTAGCTGCTTTCTTGGTCCTTGAGTTACAAAGGGATACAGAGAAAAAAGTCAACATGGGAGTTTCCAATGGAGGCAAATGTTAGAACCACAAGATTACAAACCAGAAACCTCTGTCAATTAGCACAGATTTTTTCTTTTTTTTTAGGACAAAAAAGCTGAGTGTCCCATGTGTGCTATTTATACAAAATCTTAAAGTTTTTTTCTAGAAACTAAAATGATAATGCCATGTTTGCCACCCATCTACCATACTCACTTCTGGCAAAAAACAGACTCCTAAAACTTTGAAATAACAATTCTGCGGGTGTTTTAGAGATGTTTTCTTTAATGTGACTGGTGTACTTGCTGTCCTTAGAGTGTATCTAGTATGATGTCAGTTCAGGGAAAGCTGACAGTCTCTCACGTGCTGCCAGATGAGACTTCCTTCTTTAAAACCGGTGAATTCACTTCATAATTATATTTAAGGATCAGGAGAAGACATTAGGAACTTCGAGGGACTTTAACTCATTAGGCTTAAAAAAAGAGGGCTAATAAAAACACGCAAATAACCCAGATCTTTTTTTTTTTCCTCTTTTAAAAATATCCACCATAAATGGGAACAGGACTAGGAAAACAGTGCATGGGGAAATAGTAGGGAAAAAAAAAAAAACCACATTGTGAAGACAATTTTAGAAACTCCAAGAATGTCTTCTACTTTGATGGCCAATAACAGAATAACCATCCTCCGCTGCTCATTGTGTCTGACTTGAGGGTTGACACAGAAATTCCACGCGAAAACCCAGCAGGCCCATTTGCACTGATTCCTCAGTGCTCCTGGCCGTGAAACCGAGGAAGAAATCCATGGAGGTGTGATTAAAACAAGGCATGCAACGCATACGGAAACAATTTATAAACTGAAATGTGATTTCATTTCATACTTATTTTATTTTCTCAGCATTTTTTAAGTGGACCCATCAATGCTGACATCAACTACTCTGAATACCACCACCAATCCTACCTAAAAATACATAACCTGTATTCTTTTTCAAAGTAAACTTACGGGGCCCAGCGCCATAGTGTAGTGGTTAAAGTCCTCGCCTTGCACGCCTGGGATACCATATAGGCTCCCGGTTCTAATCCCTGTGACCCTGCTTCCCATCCAGCTCCCTGCTTGTGGCCTAGGAAAGCAGTTGAGGACGGCCCAAAACCTTGGGACCCTGCACCTGCTTGGGAGACCCAGAAGAGGCTCCTGGCTCCTGGCTTCGGGTTGGCTCAGCTCCAGCCATTGAGGCCACTTGGGGAGTGAATCATTGAATGGAAGATCTTCCCCTCTGTCTTTTCTCCTCTCTGTATATCTGACTTTCCAATAAAAATAAATAAATCTTAAAAAAAATAAACTTATGATTCCTCATTTATTGCACCAACATATGAAATTATCTCTGAGAGAGAAATACGTCCAAAATCTTCTTTAAAGAAGTAAATACTAATTCCAAAACCAAATATTCCTCATTCTTTTGGGGTAAATGAGTAATCTTTAGGTTTTAACGAGAAGATTGAATCAAGTGTCAAAGAGTTTTACGAAAGACTTCCAGAAGGAATTAAATTCTCAAAAACTTCAAGTGTATGCCAATAATTTTCTCCTTTCACTACATTTATTGTCTATTAGCCTATACTATTAGATCTTTTCCATTCAACAGTAAAAGCGTAATATTTTTATGTTTCCCCTAAGACATGTAAGAAGTTCCCATAACATATGAAGTGCCGTAGGAAAGCTAAAGCTTATCAATAAACAAGCCTGATGATGCCTGTATTACTTCTCAATGTTAGAATTCAATATTATTTCTAAGTTACATAATTTGATGTTAGCTTTGAGTACAGAAATATTGTGTCTGTAGGAAATTTTCAACGCCTTTGTTGATATTATTCCTATTTATTTATTGATTGGATGATTTTAAAGATTTATTTTTTTTGAAAAGGTAGATAAGCAGAGAGAAGGAGACAGAGAGAGAAAGATCTTCCATCGGCTGGTTCACTCCCCAAGTGCTTCCTCCAGGTCTCCCACATGATGCAGGGTTCCAAGTTTTTGAGTCATCCTCTACTGCTTTCTGAGCTGGAAGGGAAGTGGAGCAGTTGGGACACAAACCAGTGACCACATGGGATCCTGGAGCATGCAAGGCGAGGATTTAGGTACTAGGCTTTTGCACCAGGTCCCTATTCCTTTTTATTTAAAACATTTTAAACAGTTGGAAATTTGCTCAAAAGTAAAATATATGATTCTGATACATTTGACACCATAATGATTTTGATATAAAATACTAACATTTATGGTGTAAAATAGGAATTATTTTTTAAAAGAAAATGAAATAGGAACAGCATCATTAGAACATCAGTAACACAGTAGGTGTTCATGGATGTCAGTGCAGAATTCTGAGCATCACTTTACGCCCCTATAACATGGAAGTGTGTTGCTCAATCGTAACGGGGAAATGACACCGAGTTAACTTATAGAGCTGAAGGCACCTGCTCCACAATGTGGTAGCTTGTAGCTGAATTGGTTGATTCATAACTGCATATCGTGGTGGTAGAAATTCCAATGAAAAGTAATAATCAGGGGCCAGCCTTGAGGTTCAGTAAATCAAGCAGGTGCCTCTGATGACATCATCCCACAGTTGACCTATTTAGACTCAGCAACTCAGCTTTCCATCGTTTCCCAGCTTCAGCCTCTGGGAAAGCCGTGGGTGATGGCTCCAATCCTTAGGCCCCTGGTACCCACATGGGAAACCTGGATGGGAATTCCAGGCTCTGATGCCAGCCTAGCCTAACCCCAGCTTTAGAGGCATCTTGGGGAGCAAACTGGTGAATGGAACATGTCTCGCTCTCCTTTTCTCTCACTGGCTTTCAAACATGTTTTTAAGTAAACCTTCTTTAAAAAGAGAAAAGTGAATATCGAAATCAGAATGCTCTCCTTGAAAGAGTGCATGATTAAATATCAACTGAAAATATTACACAACATGCCGATTTCATAATTAATGTTTATATATTTTGCCATTGTTAGACTCTAATTTTACATTGTGTCTCTGTTTTAGCTGTCTACTAGAGAAGAGAATTTAGCCAAGCATGTGAAATGATGAACGTCGCTGAACTGACAGTGGGGGCAATGAAAATGTCTTCCTGAATGTGCATCTATCCCACTCTGTTAATGCTCTCACCTGTTATAATTTTCTCTATCGTGCAAGCCCTTCTTACACATCGGCAACACCCACAGCTGCCCGGCTGCCAAGTCCTGGCTCAGGGCAGTGGCTTTTGCTGCATGACCCTCCAGCAGAGCATGGGAGCTGCATTCCCCAGCTGCTGAGCAAATGGCGCTGCCATGTGGGCAGGGGAGGAGGGCCTGTGCAGCAGCCAGCTGGCACAAGCTGCTGAAGGGCAGCTTCTTCCTTCCTCCGCCGTTAATTAAGAGATGGCAAAGAGCCCATCACCACGCTGGAGCAGAGAGGCCCACCGACCTCTGTTAGAGCTGGGCCATGGAAGGCAGCGATGCTACTTGGCAAATGCATGTGCCCTGGAAAACACCGCCACCTGGGTTTGGCCAAAAGCCATCTAGTAAAATGGGTGCTGTCTGCAATGTTCAACACGAGAGATCTACCCGGCTCCCCTTAATGCATGATATAAAAGCTCATGATCCCATTTTGCTTTTCTGAGATCCTAAAAAATATTTTCAAGTAAAATATTTAAATATACAGACCTTGACAAAAAGGTCTGAAAATTAGCATATTAATGTAGAAAGGAAAACAATGACCAAAATGAGTTAACAATTTCCACCAGGATAATCTGTTATGTAAACTTTTTGTTCCTTTTTACATATCTAAGAGGCAATTTATATAAAGAAACTTTTTTTCTCAAAAACATTTTTTCCTTACTGAGTTACACAAATAAGATGTAGTATAATGGCATTAAATGCCAGCAAATACAGCAGGAACAAATCCTAGTGGAATTACATACTTCCAAAGAAATTAATGTAGAAAGAAAACAGCTTCACAAAATGAATAAAATTCACTAACAGAAATATTCACGGAAAAGGCCTCCTTATCAACTTGTTCAGTAATCCTATTAGGATCCGTCACTTTGTGAAACATGTAAATCATTGCACTTTCTTAAAAAGCATGTACATATTGAGAGCCGTGTGTATGTGGAAGGGTGCAGGGCAAACACCCAGGGTCACTCATGTAAGCAGAAAAGGAATACAATGGTGCCCAGGCTGGCACATGTGCTATATGTAAATGTTGTCAACAGTACTTTAAAATGCTGGACAGAGGGCCCCGGAATGGGGCACAACAGGGGAGGTGGAAGTTGGCTACATTTCTAAGCTGCCCACTCCAGCTCAGCTTGACAAGTTATACCTCATCATGAGTGATAAACTCCACCAGTCTTTTTCAATTGCTCACACAGAGGTGAATATTACCATTGGGTTGTAATAAACATATGTTTAAAGGAGGCAGTCTGGGAAGAAGACACTAACCTTGTATAGGTCCCCATATCTGACTTTGTACCCTCCGTGTGAAAAGTAATTGATAAGACATTATATTGGATATAATGGGCAAGAAATTATACAAGGATGTAGCATCGCAAAAATTTTAAGCTTAGTAATAATTTCTCGGCACATTCCTAAATATGAAGCTTTATAAATAAAAAAATAACAAGCTTGTGAAAAATATAATTAAAAGGTAATTTTACTTTTATGGAAAGTTACAAATGTAGGAGCTGGTTTTCCCAATGGGCATTTTCTGGAACTTCTTGTACGTGCAGCTTGCTGCTGGGTTTCAGGCCCAGTCCCTGTCCGGATGCACGGAAGATTTTCCCTGCAGTCATTACTGCAGTTCAGCATCTTAAGTGTTTGTAACACACCAAAGTGTCCTATGATTTCATCCTTTAGTGCTCTGAAATTTAGTTAAGCTAATGTTAGATTACACTGTGGTTCCCAGGCAGCAAAAACTATCTGGCAGTGCAAGAGAGGAACAGACCACCCCGTGCCCTATAGCCTCCACAACCATGACTACAGAATCAATTGTCATCGATTTGCACATGAAATTGACACGTTCTCTTCTACAAATCGGGTCATTGCAGCCACTGAAATGAGAAAGAAAGGAAAGAAATGACATCTTTTATACTGTTAGTCCCACCTTTTCAAAGTATTTGATTTCATATTCCAGGATGATTCCATTGGGGCGATCCGGCTCTTGCCAGGACAAAGATATGCTGTTTTTTGCGATCTTGCCCTTTTTCACGTTGGTGACTGGAGAAGGGGCTGCAAAACAACAACAACAAAAAAAGGGAAACTTGATTAATGGAATCATTCAAACTGTATTTTCTTGCACAAGTCACACATATTGACATTTTTACAATATAGCATATTATGACTATCGGCAGTTTAATTTTAATCAGGTAACTGCTTAACTTTATGATTAAAAGATGCTTTGCAAATAGGAGTCAGCTATGTATTTTGAGGATTTTCTTATCCCTGTAGCAATGCAGAATCTTAAATTTCCATTTTTTGTATAAATTTTAGACATGTAAAAAATTACTTTTTTTTTAAAGAATGAAGATGTTCTTTGTCAACTTGTATATATATTTTGTGTTTGCAAAATGTAAGGACAGTGAAAATAATCCATAATGCTAACCCATTTATAGCTTTGGTACCACATACCCACAATTTTAAGGCTCTTTTTCATATTTATGAATTTGATACATATGAGTTATAAACCAAACATGGGAAGCCCCATAACATTTTCTGATCATTATATAACCAGACTATAACAACGTACATTATATAACAGTGCATGTTATATAATAGTGTGCATGTATAACAGTATGTATAATGAGCAACGTCTGCCTTAATGGTGATATTGATATCACAGTGTGGTTACTTCTACTGGCAGGTCTCACAATCACCTTTTGGCATAAGTTCAAAGTCTTACTGACTTCCCATCAGGGCAGAGCTATAAACCTATGCCTTGTTCAACACTGGGGAGACGGCATCCAGCGACACAGCACTGTACAATATTAAGCTGTGAACTGCCTACTTCATTGGAGGATTTGCAGAAAAACCGTGAGTCTCCTGCAACAGGAGCAGCAATGAAGAGCTAAGGAAGGCAACATATTCTTTAATTGGCATCTGTTTGGTAGTAAACTTCTTTATAAATCTCCATGAATTTAATCATCAGTTAAACTGTCCACTGTATATATTTATTTTCTACTTCGGTAACAATACTTCTTCCCATTTTGTTTTTTTTTTCACTTCACTACGTGCAAACCTCCCTTCAGAGATGGCTGTCAGTTTTCCTGGAAAAGACTGGTGGTGTTGACTCCATTCCCCTCACGAATTGTATTTCACACATTTGCTTATGAAGGGAGGGACTGACTGGGTTTCATTCACTGATACATTTCAATGGCAAAGCTATTATTTAGCCTGTGAAAATTTACTAAGTCATTCTGAATGAATAGATGAATGACTGGCCAGCACACATCATCACATATCACTGAAAACTATTTTTGTCCATCTTAAAGGCATATGAAGGATAATACCAGTTGGGAATCTGTACTTTTTTTTTTTACCATTTACTCTTTCACAAAATAATGAGCCACTTCAAAGCGAGCTAACAAACAGCTGTGAACACAGATACATCAGCTCAGCGTGGGACAGTCTGTGATTCACTTACATCCGTCCACGTGAAACTTGAGTTATTTAGCTTTCAGTGATCACTTAACACATGCCATTGTTCTCCACACTTTGCTTCCTTACTGCCCTAAAAATATTCTCAAGTGAGGACAGAATATTACTTCTGATGGCAGAAGAGGGCAGCACTAGAAGTAGTCATTTCTTCAGGGAGCACTGAGTTGACCGTAAAAGAGAATTAGAGGCCGCGATCCAGGTGCCAGTGAGCCTGTTGCTACTGAGATGCTGTTACTTGTAGGCTGACAGAACAAGGAAATAAAACACGTGCAACCAGAAGTACCTCATCATGCGTTCATCTCTGTCTGTGTTAGGCTACACTTGAGTACCAGTTTTTATCAGTCACTGCCTGGGCCATTCTACCCTCGTAACATTGCTTTCTTGGGTACTCCCACTCAAACAGTCTGTCTGCCATCTGCTTAGCTAAACGTTTTTGTAGGACCAACTGCTTATGAAGTGCTTTTCGCTGTCAAAGATACTGAGAAGGGTATCCTGGGATCATGTCCAGCATCTTAGAGGCACAAACAGTGGCATACAAAGCACAGCCATCAGTAACATGAGGGTATTTCAAAATGTTTGTGCAAAATGTAGTTGAAAAAGTTTACACGTATCTGCTATTCAACTCCATTGTTCAAAAGCTGAGAGTCCTATGTTTCTTCTCTGCCATGCATCTTCGATCACACTTGGAAGCCCCTAGTTATACAGATGGGTCTAGGCTAGTCTTCCCTGAAGAACAGGTTAGCAGATCTCTTTCTTGAAATTTTTGACTATGACTTAAGTACTTTTAAAAAAATACATTTGAGGAGTGATTTTATTAGTAAAAGTCACAGAATAATGAAGGTAGCTCAAACTAGGATTAGTTTTCCTTTTAGCATAATTTTATTAACAAATAGTTGAAGCTGAAAACTGGATTGGTTTTGATATTTTGTAAGCTGCTCTGGTCTTCAACCTTTTCCTCCCCATTATTGACTGCCATCATGATTTTTTCAGCATGCCTGGTCTTTCTGCATTCAGTGATTATTTCCACTGGTATCTAATAACTCTGATCCTTTAGTCTCTCTTGGTTCTTGTTTCAATCAAATATGTTGTAATTTTATCTGATCAGACCGTAATCTCTACAAGGTTAGAACACATCTGTACCCTGTTTGCTTTTCCCTGTCAATCTTAGAGCAGTTTCTGATAAATTCTTGAAATACACAACCACCATTTTGTTGAAGACACTGTAGCGATCCTCCTGGTTGAACTCAAGTTTTCTATCCACCTTCATCACCTAAATACGACGGATGTCTTTTTGTTCATACAAACTTGCTCACGTCACTAGTATGCTCAAAATGGCCACTGTGCCCAGTGGTTCAGTAAACCATGAGTGTCCTTCTATATGGCCAAATTTAAAAACTCATCTCCTCTATCATGGGCTGTTCCCTTTGATACTCACGAACACTCTCAAATTATCCTGTATCTTGGGATCTTTACACACATATGTCTCTACATTGCGAACACACTCCCTGAACATCATGCATTTTGTTCTTCCCCTATATTTTTATAAGCAAGCCATGTTTACACACTAATCTACCGTTCAGTAGCTCCAGCCTTTTTTTCATGCTAGCTCTTCCTGATAGAGCCTTTTCTTGTTTACTGTCCATGTCTTTGTGTACTATAAGAATGCAGCCTCCTTGGTGAGAAGCACTTTGGCTGTCTAATTTACTGCATCTCATGTACGTTCAAAATTCTGGGAACATAGGGTGATCTCTATTTTTTCTTGTGCATGAATTGTTTCTATATGGTTTAAAGTTAATAATCGTTACATAACACATGGTTCTTTTTCCTAGGTATCAAATAAACTTGTCACACAAACCATTCAACTTTGCAGTTTGCAATCTCCCATGCCAACAGGAGCTTGCACTATTTGCGATTTACTCAGATGTTTGCTCTATTCCAGTAAATATGTGCTGGAAATAAAATGCTTTCAATGTGTTTCTGACACAGCACAATGTAGATAAAGCTGTTTGTGAATATCATATAGTGAATACATACATGATCTATAAGAATCTGATGACATTAATAAAACAAATAAACATCAGTAATGAAGAATTTAATACATGTAGGGATCTATAGGGGAAAATGTGAAGAACTTATTTTAGTCTATGTTCTATTACCCCAAATTATCTGTTTGAAATGAGTTACCAAGATACATTTTACAGCATAGCATGCATACATGCACCATTTCAAATTCATTTATATGTAAGCAATTATGTGTATATTATGAAGTGATAAAAACCAAAGAGAAATAAGGAATAGACTTTTAAAATAATAAAAAAATAGAGTACAGGTTTTAACTCTGCTATGTCTGATTTTCCTACTCATAAACTTTCTTTCACATATTCATGAATAAAAGAGGATAAACAGAGGGGAGACAATTTAGAAGACATACTCTGAGTGACATTAACCTGATAACCCCTCCCTGTACCTTCCCCCCATGGTGGATTCCTCCACCTTGTTGCTGTATTATATTTCAAATTCAGTCAAGATTCTTTCATTGCAAGCATTTACCAAGCATAGAGTCCAGCATCTTATTGTTCAGGTAAATTCAACAGTTTCTTGGGGAGACCATCTCTGGTCTGAAGGCAGAACTGGCAGAATATCATGCTGATCAATTTAAAGCCACAACATAACATCAGCAACAATTTACAACATTATGGAATTAATTGACATGGTATTGAGTAACCAATATGCTAAAAAGATGCAAGACCTTAACCACATCCTGTGACTACGTCATTGACATTTCAATTTTAGCTTATACACAGAACCGGCTGCTATACATCTTAAAATGGCTATAGGGTACAATTCAGCTGTCTCGTGTCTATTTTCATTTTAGTATTTAGCAGTTTATAGTGTTGAAGCATAATTTTACTGAACTTGGCAGATTTCAGGATAGTCTAACCTGGCTTATAACTCTAACAAGGCATATGTCAACAGCTGAGGTGCAGAACAGTTTTAGGAGGGGTGTGCAGAGAAATCTTCAATACCCAAGGAGACCACAGGGAATTGGAGTGCCTTCAGAGGCCGAGAACTCTGAGGTCATCCACCCCCGTTTGGATCTACCACATGGGATGCAAGAAGCCCAAATCCTTCCTCGCAGGATCCAAGGTCATCAGAACAACAGGCAGGAACACTGAGCATTCTGCAGAAACAGAACAGTAAACTTCCTTGGGAATACGGAGAGGAGCTTTCTCTGGTCCTCACTTAGTTCCAACTTCGGATCCCCACCCTCTCTGGCAATGACCATCAGGGTTGCTCCGGAGCACCCCACCCCAAACACACACACACACACACAAATTAGAATAGATGGACAGAGAACAACAAGGAAAGCTTAGAACCAGACAGGAAACGGTCAGCATGGACTCACACATACCTTACCAGTTAGGACATTTTTCAATTTAAACCTTTCCACAGGCTACACACATGCACACACACAGACATATGCTTGTTGCAAGATTATATACATATGTTAAAGAAGCATATAATTAAAGAACTATGTACTTAGTTGCTTTATATACACACATAAGTATTCCATGTGTATAAACAGTATGCTCACACACACATACAGAGTACATATGAAGGAAGGAAAGAAATAGAAATAGGTAGTCGTGTGCTGACTGCTCCCTTTTAGAGCAGTTTCAATGAAATTGTACATGATTCCTCTCCTATATTTGTTTTGGAGTATGCACATATCATTTGAAGTTAAAGTGAGCACCTAGCTTTTCTCAAGCAAACAACAAATACAGGTACTGAATTATGGACAAATTAACATTTTTACATGAGACCATTATTGTGACATGCGCACAGACACACACAGACACATGGCTTGCATATATGCTATATTTCCTCCTGTATATGCAGTCTGTAAATCACAAATACCTATCACCTCTTTCATATATACTTTCTTATTTTGTTACCAACTGACACGACTGGCCCCTCAAACATGAGCATAATGTGTTTGAAGCATTCCTGCTACCCATAGTCTCTAGAAAGAAAGAGGGCATTTCAAGGTTTCTCAAATGGAATTTCAGTCTGCTCATTCAGAAAAGAAAAAAAACCTACAATCATTCCATCTTAGAAACCTGCAAGTTCATCTTTTGATATCTGATCTCAAAGAAGTGTCGAAGACTACCATTTCACACTCACACACACACAACTGGCTTTACATCCCACTAGTTCTGGAGAGATAATACCCTCTTTAAGAAAAATCTGAAACTCACAAAGTCTTAAAAACATATCAGTTTATGTAGAAATGAGTAATTTACTCGCAGAGCCACATGCACCAAGTATTATTCTAAAATCACAGTCACAATGATGATGATTATAAAAGAAAATTGATAATACAGAGAATTATACCACCGGGGTTTACAACTCACTCTGTAAAGCAACCACAAAACTGTACAGACTGTAACAGCCAACAGTGTAAGTAACTAGGTGTAAAATGATGACATGCCTTTTTAAGATTCAGTAATTAACTACATCAGCTAAAACACATTGCCTTCCATTTATTACTTGTTATTAAATTGTAGCAGAATTTTAGCATAGCAAGTAGCTAATATCAACAAGTACTGAATCATAGCCACCACAATATTCACCTTTAAACAATGCTTGCAGTAACCTTTTAAAATAAAATAAGGTTATAGCTAAGAAATGAGGCACATTGGGGAAACTTTAAACAATAAGGTGATAAGTTCTACTATTTTGAAGAAACACGGTGTTGAAAGTATAATTTTCAACATTGTTTTATCAATATTAAACCTTAGTTATGGGTTATAACAGTTAGTTTTATAGGCAGATAACCAGTAATTAGGTCAAAGAACAAACTCCTACAGCTCATGCCCTTGTTTAATGAGAAAAAAAATAATCTACAAATGCACATTATATAACATTATAACATCTTATTAGCTGCAGAATAAGCCATTAACATTTACAAAGCCATAAAATACATACTATAAGTGAATTCTTAATTAATTCAAGATTTTCACATTATGTGTCACTGTTAAAATACTGTAAAAGAACAAATAAACATATCACAAATATAAAAAATGTGCATGGCAATGTCCTTTCCTATTTTTCATGGGTCTTAATCTCAACCATATTATCAAGAAGAATCATTTAACTCACCATGAACCACAGCAATAACATCATTTATATATTGATTTCCATTATACTACTGAAACACAGGGCCATTAAATTTTCTTTCCCTAAACGTACTTTCTCTGAGGCCATAAGTCAAGATTACTTTAAAACCTGAAGTTGGGCCAATGTACACAAAAAAATTAAACTTCATGACTACAGAAAAACCATGGAGACCCAAGAGGTATTTATCAGGTGTGCTTAGAAATATTGACATCACAATGTCTTTAAATATGACAATTTCTTTCAGTAGCACTTGGTACTACAGAAAACACACAATTAATGATCACAGCTGGTCAACACATTACAGTCCAGAAGAAGGACAAATTATAACACTCCACATGAAATTTGTAATGTTGTAAGAATTTAATTTCACAGTTCTTTCCCTGGAACTAACATGAATGAATCAAACTAGAGCTTCTGCAAGTTGTGGAAAATGTGGACTAATGCTGGGGCCCGCAGGATGCCGCTTCCCTCTTGGACGGTCGCACACAGGGACATGGTCAAAGAAGATGAACTGTGAACTGCAGCCCTACGTGTCTGGCCACAGACGCTTAAATGACCCAAGGTACATAATTCCAGGCCACTCAACAGCAGTTTGTAGTCACACCGACAAATAAAGTGCATGTAATCCTTTATGTAAGATACTCAAAATGGGATATTTTCTAAAAATTTCACTTGCTAGAAAGGACTAAGTCCAATTTTCTTTAGCGAGCTTAAATAATGAAAAATATTGGCTAAAGAAATCAACAAATGCATGTATGGATGACTAGATATTTTGATACTACCATAAGAGTACATTGAACTTATATTTAGCATTATGTGCCAAACATGGTACAGTCTAAGTTCTTCATATACACTAATCATTTAATATTTTCCAACATCCTAAAAACTACTGTCACCCCTTTTTGAGGCAGAAAAATTCAATAACTAGCCCAAGTTCAGCCCACAAAGCACTGGTGGGCTCAAGCCAACTCATTTGACCTTATATTCTAAATATTACTGCATGAAGAACAGCTCCTAACAGAGATGTTATGCTTAAAATGCTATTTTATATAAATTATGTAACAATTAAAATATTTAAAAATGTTAATTTCTGTCCACTTTGTTGGCACTGCTAATAACAAAAAGTATAAAGAGTATCTGATAAGCAATAGGTAAGATTTATTGTCACAAAATGTATGCAATTATGCCACATAATTTTGTTTGTGTTGTATTAACTATAGTAACTTTTTAAGTTTATGATTTATCTATTACATCTCTTGTAGACTGGTTCCCTCCTTAAATGTCTGTAATAGTTGGAGCTGGATAACATTGCATCCAGGAGCTGGGGACTGCAGTTTCTATTTACTGAGTTTTGGCCTGACTTTCTATATCTATGGTTAATAAAACAATTTTCATATAATTTATTTTGACCTATGCTGGAGGTCATGAGGACGCAGCACCTGTACCCCTAACAAACCTCCGGGTGTCTTGGCAAACTGAGACCCTGCTTTGACCTGATGGCTGACATGTGCCTTGGGACTGCATGCTCATATTCTATTTTGTTCTGCTAAGGAGATCCCCACCTTGCACTGGGAAATGAGGGAACAATTAGGGGTCACTGTGGTTAGGTCAGACTTGCAGATAGCTCTTTCCAGGAAGGGTTGTATCTAAAACTGACCTTTAAGTTGATTGAGGGCTACGGGGTCGGGGTCCAGTCACGTTACTGTTCCTAATGCTCTGGGTTTCCTGTTTTTCACCAAGTCTATAAGTATCACTATTAGACTCAATAAAAGGATTGGTTGGTTGACTCCTGGCTGTCTCTTTTTTCTGGTGGTCTTGCGTGGGGCATTTGTTGCTTCACCTTGGGATCTTCCAGAACTGTGTAAAGCAGCCTCAACAACACATGTAGACTGGGCTATGAAGAGATATCACATATAATTCTGCACCATTGAAACTTGCCAATTCTCTTATGAAAATGTCTCAAGGCAAGCCATAATATTCAGCTCCGATTAAAGTCAAACGGAATGATGGTTCTCCACGAGCTGCACCACACCCATCACAAACTGGATTTTTTTTTTTTTTAAAGATTTATTTTTATTATTTTGTTATTGGAAAGGCAGATGTACAGAGAGGAGAGACAGAGAGGAAGATCTTCCATCCGATGATTCACTCCCCAAGTGAGCGCAACGGGTCGATACTATGCCGATCCGAAGCCAGGAGCCTCTTCCGGGTCTCCCACGCGGGTGCAGGGTCCCAAAGCTTTGGGCCGTCCTCGACTGCTTTCCCAGGCCACAGGCAGGGAGCTGGAAGGGAAGCGGGGCTGCCGGGATTAGAACCGGCGCCCATATGGGATCCCGGGCGTGCAAGGCGAGGACTTTTAACCACTTGCGCCACCGCGCCGGGCCCCCAAACTGGATTTTGAAGGAATCCTTGCAAGTTAAGTTCAAGTCCAACTTTCTCTACTCCTCACTGTGTGACGCAGCTATTATCAGACACAGAGCCATGTATACCCCCAGGGAATCTGCATTTAAGAGTTGATAGCTTAGAGAATTCAATTAGTTCAAGCTTAATAAGTAACATACAAGAAACCACAAAGCTGAACATGGGTACCAGTAACAGACAGAAGGCATTCAGTGATCACTTGATACATTCTTCCTCCTTTAGGCCAGTTCATTCTTATCCCAAAACAACCATACACCATCTACCTTTCCGGAGAACTTCCAAACACTCCAGGAGGCAAAATAAGTGTGTTCAGCGACTCTACTCTCAACAAACTCCAATTCCTTCCTTCAACCCTAATATTTCTGAGCACTGGACATGTGGCAGACGTGAGAGAATTGGTCTGTGGCAATCAACACCTCCATACTGTTGCGGGCTGTGGGAGAGGGCACACTGGACCCAAGTGTGGGATATTAGGAGGAGTCTTAATTTCCCAAGCTTGGCGACAGCATTTCGCACTACACTTGCGCTGAGCCCCAAGTCAGGGGTTTTCTGTGCCCTGTCCGCTGTCAACCTGACAAGTTGGTGCAAACCATCAGTGGTGGCACCCCCTTACATGTACATCCTAGTCAGTACACATAGATCCTGGAATATTAAAAATGAATCATCTGGAAATAAGTATTCGATGCCCTGCATTCAGAAAGTCAGATCATGCTGGGAATGCGTACAGCTCCCTCACAGACACTGCACCTTTTAGTCCAGTGACTGACCTCATGATCTCTGTCGCCTCCATAAGTAGAACAAGAACAACTACATGTTTTGTCCCCAATCACTAAAAATATCCAATCAATCAAGAAGTCAATGAATCAGGAAAGTGGCACAAGGTATTTCCAAATAGTATTATAGATGTAATATCATCATTACAAAACAGAATTTTGTGTTTTTTTCAAAATCTATGGATAAAAATGACAAACGCCATTTTACTTGTATATGAGCTTTGATTTAATATTCAAAAGGAAATGCATTTGCAAAACCCTTAAATAATATGTACCAATTTCAGTTTATGTCAAGTTGGATGTCTCATCACACTGCTGATGAGTAAAATTCACAAGATAACCGATTCATGTGACTATAAAACACACTTGAGATGGCTCAAAATCACTAGGTTTTACAATGATGCATTTTTAACACATGTCTCAGTGACACTACAAGAAAGAACTGTTGTATCATATTTATAAATGTAGAGAATGACCAGTTTTTTACCACAAAGCAGGAGCGAGGTTTGTTACATTTAAATGATTTAAATACAGTGAGAAGAAAGTTTATGAATGCCTATTTTGGAGAGACTATTTACAAATCTTGGAAGAAAAAGCCAGGACTCTTGCAAATAATCTTGGACAGCTTAGTAAAACTGCCATTCTACTTAATCATTTCACCATTTTTATTTTTCACTGAGTAGAAGTTGTCTTATATTTTATACAGTAGATATGGACTGCTAATCTATATTTTATGTGAGTATCAATAAAAATATATTTAGCAATTCAATATCTTATCAATAACATATAAGTAGTGGAGTTGGGAGTTAACAGGAGACCACAAATCTAAGTGTGCCTCATATCCTGCTTGCATGCTTAATGATATCAAGAGTTGTCCATTAAAATGAATTTGAATTGGCTAGCAGTATAGCAAAGCATGTGAATATATATGGAAGTTTTACCAACTAATTCTAAGCAATCATATTTATACTTAAGTGGAACAAAGTAAAGAACATCAGGTATGTTTGAAGACTGAACAATATTTTTGTCACATTAAAAACACTACAAGCTATTTCTTTTTAATATACCTAAAATTACTTCTTAATACAAACACTTTCTTCTGTGAAAACAGATGCTAAGGGGCAGGTGCTGTGTCACAGCAGCGTAATCCCTCGGCCTACCTCCCATATGGGCTCCCGTTTGAGTCCCCACCTGCTCTATTTTTCATCTGTCTCTTTGCTCATGACCTGAGAAAGCAGACAAGGATGGCCCAAAGCTTGGGACCCTGGCAGCCACTTGGGATATCTGGAAAAAGACCCTGGCTCCCAGCTTCAGATCGGCCTAGCTCTGGCTGTCATGACCACTTGGGGAATGATCCAGCAGATGAAAGATTTCCCTACCTCCCCCCTCTCTCTCTGTAACTGTGATTTTTCAAGCAAAATAAGTAAATCTTTTAAAAAGTGGAAATTGAACACAAATTGTAGGAAATTTGCATAAAGCTCATATATGTATATATGTTCACACACACATATATAACAAACTTTTGTGGTGAGATACACACTTCATGCACACAGGCGTCTTTGATATTGTCTTGGAATGTATATAATCAACTTACTGTTGGCAATAGCGAGGCGTGTGGTTCTTGATTCAATCCATCCAGGTACAGGTACCCCTCACACAGTTGAGTACAATGTTATCATATTGTGGTTACTTCCTATGGTGCCTACAACAGCCCACCACAAACTTGTACCTTAATGTAAGAATCCATTATGACAAATTCTAGAGATCTGGATGTCCCGGGGGTGTTCCCTCTGGAGATGGTAGCAGAGAACGATTCTGGGCCTTTTTAAATCTGAGAGTCCATTAACATCCTGGGTACAGTTCCTTCCTCCGACCTCAGGGCATACTCCTTGCTTCTGACGCTGAATCAATCCAATTGCCACAGCCCCTTTCTATCAAAGTCTAACTCTATTTTTTTGAAAGATCTGCTTATTTTTTTTATAGGAAATCAGATACACAGAGAGGAGGAAGGACAGAGCAAGATCTTCTATCTGATGATTCACTCCTCAAGTGGCTGCAAAGGTTGGAGCTGAGCTGATTCAAAGCCAGGAACTTGGAGCTTTTTCCGGGTCTCCCACATGGGTGCAGGGTCCCAAGTCTCATACTCAACTGCCTTCCCAGGTCACAAGCAGGGAGCTGGATAGGAAGCGGGGCCAAAAGGACACAAACCAGCACCCATATGGACTCCCAGGGCATGCAAGGCGAAGACTTTAGCCTCTAGGTGACCATGCAGAACCCACACAGTCTCTCATTTCAAAAAAAAAAAAGTTTTATTTTGTTTATTTGAAAGGCAGAGCTAGGTTAGGAAGGAGGCAGGTGGAGAGTGGGGAGAGAAAGAAAATCTCCATCTACTGCTTCACTCTCAAAAAGCCACAATGGCCAGGCGGAAGCCAGGAGCCAGAGACTTTTGCTAGGTCTGCCACATGGTGGCAGGAGCCTAAAGAGCTGGGCCATCCTCACCTGCTTTCTCAGGCACATTGGCAGAGAGCTGACTAGATGTGGTGCAGTTGGGACTCTAGCTTGACTTCTGTGTGCGATGCAAGAACTGAAGTTGGTGCCTTAACCCACCAGACAGATCAATGTCCCCTACTGTCTCTTTTTTTATAAGGAGCCATATTGTTATGCTGGCCTTTTATAACACATGCAGAATGTAATGAGATAGGCCATAAGTCCCGCCTTGCTCCCTAGTATCAAGACTACTGCCTCACATACTATTGTAACCTATGTCACTTCATAAGTAGGAACATTGATTCATCTGTAGGAGCTGTAAAATGGAAAGTAACATACTTTTGAATAAAAAATGGAATTCCAGTGAAACTATTCAATATACCTTGACAATTAGACACTGGATTTGTCTACACCTACAATGTCAGGATACACTTAAATAGCATAAAGATGGATGTGGGATTGTTGTTGAAGGACTATACTATTACAATGCAGAGGAAATCCGTGTTTACGTGTGGGGGGTGGAAATCGCTGAGCCTACGGAACTGTATTATAAAAAAATTTAAAAAATGCAAAACACATAGTAAAGTTAAGATCAAAATGTTAACTTTTCCTAGAAGATTTTGAATTACAAGGTATGTGCTGCTTTGGAAGCTATGTGAATTTTCTAGCCTGTTTTGGAGAAAAAATAGTCACACACTATGTTTTATTAAGACAAAAAAAATGATGAATATCAATTATTTTATCCAAGAGTGGCAATCCAGAAAAAACACATTCTTATATATTTCCCACACCCCTCACCGTAGGCAAACTGTAGTATAAGTAGGCACAGAAACTTAATAATTTCTTAAATTTGATTTAACAATCACATAAAAAACAGTTGAATGAATTACACTACTAACTTTCTACACTTGGTCACAACCCCTACATATGCATGGATGTGTGTGTGTGTTTATATAAACTATATATATTTATGAATATATATATACACGACGTCATGAATGCCCCACTCCCAACAAACTGTCCCTGAGGATTATAGATCTGTGTAATGAGTATGTTGGATGAGTACATGATTTGTATCCACTGTTACTGATTTCTCTACTCAGAGTTGAGGGCATTTCATTGATCCCACCACACAGATGGGCAAAGGAAAATATTTGCAGCATTTAAGTGAAAAACTAAGCTGGAAGGCATAATAAATAGTCATAATAGCATTTACATGATTTTTTCATCTCCAAAGGATTTTCTAAGTATAAAAGACACTGAGAAATCAAAGTAGTACAGATCTTGATGCTGGTGTGCATGGCCTTAAAGAGACAGATGAGATAATCAATGAGATTGACCGGCGTTAGCAGTAACAGCTACAGAATTAAGGATGTACACAGAAAGAATTCCTTCCACTGCTGTAATGTTTCGCTCCTTTCCATTTCTGTTTTCTTAAAGTGTCGGGGCCTCCTGGAAACCTTGTATCTTGAATTGAGAAGAGATGGAAATCTGAATGTAGTGTACTGGAATGAACTATCTGCATTGTGCTCTCAGAAACGTAAAACAAATTCTATGTGCGATGCTGTGAAAGCATCAAATGGCCCCACTAAATATATACAATCACAATATGTCAAATTAAAAATATTTTAAAGTAATAGAAAGAAAAAAATTCATTCTGATTTGATGAACTCAATCCCTTCTGCTTGACAAGTAGTAAGTAATGTATTCCATTTAAATACCTGCATGAATGAAAAATTATCCTTTCGATAAAATTTAAAATATGGGTTTTTTTAAAAGATTTATTTTTATTACTTTTTTATTGGAAAGGCGGATATACAGAGAGGAGAGACAGAGAGGAAGATCTTCTGTCTGATGATTCACTCCCCAAGTGAGTGCAACGGCCAATACTATGCCGATCAGAAGCCAGGAGCCTCTTCCGGGTCTCCCATGTGGGTACAGGGTCCCAAAGCTTTGGGCCGTCCTCAACTGCTTTCCTGGGCCACAGGCAGGGAGCTGGAAGGGAAGTGGGGCTGCTGGAATAGAACCGGCGCCCACATGGGATCCCGGGCATGCAAGGCGAGGACCTTAACCACTGTGCCACTGCGCTGGGCCCTAAAATATGGTTTTTGCCTCTCTTTGTCCTAAATATTTATGACAATATTTCAACGTAATTATCCATCATCTTCAGTAGTAATAAACTTAATATAATGAATAAACAATAAAAGTATCAATAGATAAAACAACAACACATAAAATTAACATTGGATGAAATAAACTGTTACTTGGTCATTCCAATTACATCTGTATAACAATTTGATCACTTGAGGCAAATTCTTCTTTTGAAGCTGAGTTGTTCTAATAAAATACAGCATGAATTAGTAGTCATATGCAATAGATTACAACTGAATTACTTGTATTTATCAAATAATTTTTGACACCATGAAGAAAATATTTTAGTGTCTTGACCCATTATTCTGTAGGTCAACAGAATTCTACAAATAAACAAACACATACAAAATCTATTCTTCAACAAAAAACCATTTTCTTGGGTAATTTCCATGTAAAATTAAAATTTCTGATTAACTAAAAGATTCCATCATTGTATCTACTTCTGGTTAAACAATTACTACGGGATAAGAAGCACTGGTCTAGCAATTCAAAGTGATGGACAAAAGAAAGGAAACATGGTGTTGCATGTGTAGTAAAAGTTGACTCGTAATTCCGTCTCATTTCTTACCACACCCCAGTTCAGTAAAAGGGTCTTCGTCTCAGCTGCACAGTGCTTTGTAAATTCATGTTTCAAATTCTGAGATCAGTATGAGCTCATAAAAATGTATCGACGATTACAAAGATAACTATTTGGATGTGAGATTGTCTACCCATAATTAAGTTGTATGTCCTAGCATGTGGAAATCTTAATGAGTCTGATCACTTCAGTAATGTCAAGGGCTTTTGTCTCAATAATTTAATGTTCAATTCTTTTCTTTCCTGTTCTTACTCTTTTCCAGGATATGGTTTTATACATACACTTGGTTCCTTTTTATCCTCTTATGGGTGAACAGTACCAGGCTTTGGATATTTATATTTCCATCACAATGTCAGAAAAATTTCTTTTTACAGTGTCTTCTGCATAGAATTTTTGAGTGATCTACTAAATTTTGTAAGTGTACCTGAAGAAAGTGAAAGGGACATTTCATGAACATGTAAATAAGATAAAAAGAACAAATAAACTTTAGGCAGAAGTAACTAAGTACTACATAATTACAATTTATTTCAAGTCCCCTTTAATCCTTATATTATATAGACATTGCTCCCAGAACCTCAGTTGACAATAATCTTGCTGATTCAATTTCAGTCTTTGTTATAGATTTATTTAGATTATTGACAGTCTCATGATTCAATCTCATAGATTGTATGTATCCTAAAATCTATTCAATTCTTTGAGGTATTCTGATTTGCTGGCATAGAGTTGCCTGTAAAATTTCCTAATAATTCTCTCTATGATTGGCGTATCTGTTGTTATATTTCCTTTTTCTTCTCTGATCCTACTGATTTGTACCTCGTCTCTCCACTTTTGATTAGCTGGGCTGATGGGGAATCTATTTTGGTGATTTTTTTCCTTTGATTCATTCATCTTTTGTATCATTTTTTTCTTTCTTTTTTTTTTTGTCTCTATTTGCCTGATGTCCTCCTTTATTTTGGCTAGTTTGTTCTTCCTGCTAATCTTGGAACTGATTTGCTCTTGTTTTTCTAGATGCTTCAAAGTTATGGTTAGCTCCCAAACAGGAAAAGCCTTGGACCAGATGGCTTTACTGCTAAATTCTACCAACTGTCTCAAGAACTGACCCCAATACTCCAAACAACACAAAGGGAGGTAATCCTTCCAAATTCTTTCTATGAAGCCAATAACGCCTTAGTAACAAAGCCAGATGGAGACACAACAGAAAAGGAGAATTACAGACCAATATCCCAGATGAACAAACAGTGATCCTCAGGAAAACAATTGGGCAACAGGATCAAGCAATAAGCCAAGCAGATCATTCACTCAGACCAGGTGGTATTCAGCCCTGGCATGCAGGAATAGTTTAACATTCACAAATCAATAAATGTAATTAACCACATCAACAAATCAAAAAATAAAACTACATGATCATATCATTAGACACAGAGAAGGCATTTGATAAAATCCAGCACCACATCATTGTAAAAAACCTCAAGCAAGACAGACATAGAAGGAACATTCTCTAACACAGTAAAAGCAATATATGAAAAACACAATGCCAGCATCACACCAAATAGAGAGAATCCGGAAGCTTTTCCACTGAAAACTGGATGTACACGTTCACCACTGCTATTCAATATAGTATTTCAAGTCCTTGACAGAGTTATTAGGCAAGAAAAACAAATTAAAGGAATTCAAATCACAACTGACAAATTAAAGTTATCCCTGCCTGCAGATTACATGATTCTTTCTCTACATAAGAGAACCAAAAGATTCAATTAAGAGACTATTGGATCTCATAGGAGAATTTGAAAGAGTAGTATGATAAAAAATTAATCAACACAAAAAAGATGGCACTCCTATACACAAATAACTCTTTGGCTAAGAAAGAAATTGAAAGTACAGTCTCCTTTAAAATAGTGGAGAGGAATCTTAAATATGCAGGAATTAATGTAACCAAATATGTAGAAGATCCCTATGATAAATCTATGAAACATTAAAAAAAAAAGAAATAGAAGACATTAGAAGATGGAGAAACTTACCATGTTTCTGGATTGGCAGGATCAACATCATCAAAATGTTCATATTACCAAAAGTACTATAGGGATTCAATGTAATCCCCATCAAAATCCCAACAATAATTTTTCTCAGAAATAGAAGACACAAAAATTCATCTGGAAAGACAAGCTCATGGATAGACAAATCTATCCTGAAGAATAAAGATCAAGCTGGAGGAATCACAGACCTCAAGACATATTACAGGGCAGTGGCCATTAAAACAGTCTAGTACTGATTCAAAAACAGAGAAAAACATCAATGGAACAGAATACAAACACCAGAATAAAACCCACACATATATATACAACTAATCTTTGACAAGAAAACCAGAAGCAATCTAGGAAAAAAGCCTGGTTATTAAAGGCTATACTATTGCAATAATATTGGGGAAATCAGTGAGGGGGTAGGGAATTTGAGGAGGGCACAAGCGAAACCCCAGAGCCTGTGGGACAGTAGATCACAAACCATATTATTCAAGTGTAGGCAGAAAATCCCTTCCTAAACTCAATTGTAAATCTGACATAGAAGTATCTAAGAAAAAAACAAAGGAGTCAGTGCTTAACTGACAATTTAGACAGAACACAGCATATTTTAATTTGCATTCTTATTTTTAATTGAGTCCCTCAAAATCTCCTTTAAAAACAAATCTGATTTATTGTAGTAATTCCAACAAAATCAATTACACTGAGCATAAAAAGCATGGAGCTTGCCTATTTCCTTTTATTTTTATTGACTGAAATAAAGCCCAATGCTAAATATTATCTGCTTTTAACTATTTACAGTAAAACAGAACCCCTGATGTTTTCAAAACATACCATTAATATGATAATACGTTCTGATATGGGGTCCTTATTAATCTTACTATAAAGAATTATTCATATACATAAGATAAAGTTCTTTATATAATACTGTAAAATATTCCTAACATTTTATGAATAATTAATATCAGGATTTACTTAGGCATAACACAGAATTGGTGAAAATAATTTTATGGAAGTCTTATTTAATAGTGTAAATAAAGATATTTTCTGGTCCTCCCCACTTCATGAAACACTCTATTCAACAAGTATATAAATAGTGTAAGAAAAACATTGTGATTAAAGAGGAAGCTCCAGTGCAGAGTCATATACATTAACACTGAGTTTTATATTTATATGATTTGAATAACAATTAAAATCAAGTATTAAGATGTTATTTGCTATTTTTATAACATAAAATGTACAATTAAGCCTGTTTCTTTGTTGCAGCTCAACATGTATGTTACAATATTTTTCAAGGCTCATTCATGATAGCTTTGCTTCTGTCTAGTCCCAGACCTCGCTCTTCTCCCTTCTAAACGCATTAGACACCAACCTATACTCCATGTACCACACAAACAGAAAGCAATTCTGCTAAGTGCAAAGGTGGACATCGACATGCAAAGCACCCTGCTGTCTCTAAGGAGAGAGGGAGGCAGAGGGAGGACGAAGGGGGTGAGGTGACGGGTGTCAGATCCACTTCTGGTGGCTCATGCCTCAGTGGAGACTGTTCCCGTAATAGTTTGCCCTGTCTGAAAATTCCAAAGTGTACAAGTGCTAGAACTTCTGTCTATAGCCGTCTGCCCAGGACTGTGTTAAATATTTAATCAAATATCTTGTCATGAGTAACTCGGGTCTAATTTTTTTCAGCCAATAGACATTAGAAACATACTCATTATATCAAAAAATGTAATCTAAAACTGAATAATGACTGTTAACATTCTGATATATGTGCTTCACAGTAATTTCAAATCACTGTATTTTTCTTCATCCCCACACTTTAGCATCCTGATATAACCACTGAGCAATACACAGTAGAGCAGTGAAGAACATGAAAAAGATTGTGTATGGATTCTTCTTGCCTCTAGTCATCAGAATGGAGCCTCATCCTTCTGAGAGTCATGTTTATGCCATTAACTAAATTAAAAATGTACACTCCTAAAGGGATTTATCTTTTTAGCAGATAAGCACATGGATTGACTCACCATTTCCTCTAGTTTACTTTATAAAAGGGAAAATAATAAATATAGAAAGGAAGAAAGAAGGAAGGACAGAATGAGGAAGAAAGAAGAAAACAAATATTAACAATTATACTATATTCATTCTACATAGTATATTGCAGCTGTTAAAAAGAACAAAATGGAGTGTATACAAATTAAGTATAAACTACTATACAAAATTCTGACTGGGAAAACTCTGCAAAGCATGTTAAAGAAAAATAGTTTGGAACGTTTAGACAAACTAGCAGAGTAGAAGCCGACTCGATCTAGGCATATGATGTAGGAAAGTCCAGCCAGCTCAAATGTGTTACCTGATCGTATCTGCTGTAATAAAGGTGCACATCGATGATCTTTCACTGTGTCTCAGTATTATGCTAGGCATTTTACATAGCTAGAATCATTTAAACTTCCCCACAGCAACCTGAGTTAGCTACTTTATTACATAAGCAAACTGGCTAAGCCAAAGTTCCTAAGGAAAGTGACAAGATTACTTGACCTGTAAGACACAGCTTTGCGCAATTTGCAATGAGCTTCCTGTTTGCTGCTCTCCCAAATCACTATGTTGAAGCCCTATACCTCAACGCCATGGTAGTTTTGGACACGGGCTCTGGACTCTTCATGAGGCCATGAGGCTGTATCCTCAGGATGGGAGCACTGCCCCTAAAGAGTGTTTCCCGCATGCTTGAAAGAAAGAGGACATAGCAAGAATACAGCCACAAAGAGAGGCCTCATCAGAAGCAGAGCACCCACCATACTGACTTTGGGTTTCCCTGCTACCAAGCTAGAAGAAAATAAATGCCTGTTGTCTATGTCACACTCTGCCCCAGGCGGTAACAAAGACTGGCCCCTCACATCAACGCCACACACTTATTAATGGCCTGTGCTGTGCTCCTGTATGTGTGTGGGGGAGAGCACATTAGCAAGGGCGCAAATAACTATTCCCTTACTCACACTCGGAAGTGATAATTCTTTTTTCCCTACATACTCACGTTGCATTGTAAAACCTGTATTTCTCTACATATATAATCAGTAAAGCACAATAAAATAAAACCTGTCCGTTACAAGTGTTTATTTTTTTCTTAGAGACAGAGCCCAGAAATTTTACAACCACTTGGTTGTCATCAGAATGGCACAGGAGACTCATCAAGAACTGCCAGTGTCCTGTAAGCTGAAAAGAGGCTGAAATGCAGAGGAGGCCAAGTGACTTGCTAGCAGTCACACAGTCACTCCCTGACACTGGAGCTGGCAACTGTCAAGTCTCAGATCTGTACTAAGTTCACCAGATCACGATCATTTATAGACCGAGCTTCAGAAGTCAGAAACTCTTTCAAGTCCCTATTGAACAAACTATATTCTCCAACAGTTCTTTTCATAGAACAATGCTGGAAACCTCAAACACCTTGGAGACTTGCCTTTTAGAACAGCAAATCTGAAATGTCCGGTATAGTAGAAGAGAAGGCCTGGCTGTAGTATCCTGGGGTTTGCCCAAGTTATTTACAACTCATCTAGTCTGAGACATTGTACTTAACAGATGCATCGGTTTTTCATGACTAAAGGAGTGTAGCCATATAAAACCTTGCAAATCTGAATTACATCAACATCTCAGATTTTCTAAGATAAACACATTTTATTTGTGGGAAAAGAAAAGATTTTGAACTGGTCTAGTTAGGAAAATCGTTAGGCTAGATATTTCAACAAAGGGTATTTAATATAGGGAACTGTTTATTGCTGGTGGTATGTACTTAATCAAATAAAGAAGAATTACTGAGGCAATCCAATACCAGTAAATCTGAGAGGCGGATAATTCATTCAAATTAAAAAAAAAAAAGGAAAATTGGAAGGATATCAGATTCAAAAAGCCTGTCAGTAACTGCTAACTCAAGTCTTAGAAGAGGGCCTGTGAAGGGTGCTGTGATGTAATTCTGGGACTTTCTGAAAGGGGAATGTGATTGGAACCACCTGTTGCTGTGGAGACAAAGAATTGTTGCTCTGGGGACAGCTGTAATGGTTAAGGGCTGATTCTCTGCTGTAAGTGCCAGCATCCCATAAGGGTGCTGATTTGTGTCTTGGTTGCTCCACTTCTGGTCTTGCTCCCTGCTTCTGTACTGCAAGGGCAGCAGAGGATGACCCAAAGCCTTGGGATCTACACACACGTGGAACACCTGGAAGAAGCTCCTGCTCCTGGCTTTGGATCAGCTCAACTCCAGCCATTATTTGTGGCCATTTTGATTGCGAACTAGTAGGTGGGAGATCTTTCTGTCCCTCCTCTTTGTAAATCTACCTTTTAAATAAAAATATGAATAAATCTTAACAAGATATTATTGCTGGGAGAAAAATGTCTGAAACTGAAAACAAAATGCAAAGGATGACTCCATTTTCTCTTCCCCTATGACCTCCAATGGTGATTGCTGACCGTGCAGAAACCTGCCTCCTGGGTCTTAGTACTAGCTCCGCAGAGCAACCTGCATGAAGACGGGTTTATGTTAGAGACAAGCATATTCATCAAACTATGTCTCCTACAAAGAACTTCCCTGTTCCAGTGTCCTTGATGTCTGGATGCGTGTGCATGTGTGCTGAGGGCACTTGGAGGAAACAGGGCATATGTAGTCTGCTGCTGTGGTTTCCACGGTAACAAGCCACATGTACAGCAATAGTCTGGAGGTCATCATTTGAAAGTATGTATACTTATTAAATGTACATGCCTGACATGTATACTTAAATTATCATTGTTTTTCTTGCTAAATCTTCCACCATAAGGAGGCTACGTGGCACAATGGAAAGTCACACCTTTCCAACAACACAAACTTGAGCTTCAGTTCTGGTTGTGCCATTATAAAAATGATTATTTTATGAAAATTCTAGCTAAATCTGTTGCAGACCTCTATTCATTTCTTAAAAAATTAAGATATTGTCTAATTTGTTAGAAAATAAGCATTTCATATTGATATAATCTAGTTACCATCTACTACATAATAATCTACAATATAATACTCTTACTGTGAATGCTAAGTACTTCTATTTGAATTATCCAACTCTATTTATTCACATTGCAGCAGAAAAGAGGAAATCAAAGCACTGCTCACAGGGTAATTACTATGGACAGCACACTGCCAGGGAGACTTCCACAGATCATCTCCAATACATACACTGTCGTGTGTTTCCAAACTAGAGACGGTTTAGCAGGGAGAATCACATCACTCAGCCGCACAGATTACTTTCAGAATCAGTTTGTTTGTTGTTCCTGTTGCCATCGTGTTTGATTGTAATTTTAAATTTTTAATCATAATTACGGAAATACCAAATGTGCTCATTTAGTTCTCATGAAATTAGCTAAAATGGTATCCATTAGGAGACACGTACTTCTCATTCCAGATTAGGAACACATTTTATGTGGCTCAGTTTTTTTTTTTTTTGCTACTGAAATTAATATTTAAACAGAAGAAACTGTATGTGCATGGTTTAATTATCAATGGGCAGGCATACTGGTGGTCAAGCATAAACGAAGTTTGCTTAAAACCAATAATGGATACCAAGAACTCTTCCAAGAATGCTGCCTTATGAGAAAATCTAATTGGTCATATAGAGCTTTCTAGCTGGTGCAGGTGCTTCCAGGACTGTGAACACTCCAAATGAGATTTATTATATCATACTAACTACACTGAAAGTGCTTCCTTAGAGGCCAAACTATCAGCTATTCTACAGAATTACCTATAAAGAATTATCCATAAAGGCTCATCAGGTTTAGTATAAACATTTCACTGCATCATATTAAATGGAATTTCTGTGGACTCCAGCCTTAACTTGAAAGTTTGAAAAAGTTAGTTGTCATCTAAAATTTGAGCACCTTTTTCTATAGATTAGTGGGCCATGCATTTACACAGTGACCTTCTCCCTGGCAGATTAGACTTGCTACATTCATCATTCAGACTCACAAAAGGATTAATGTCCTTGCACAAAAATATTAATCTTGGCTTAAAGAGCTGTGCTCCAAATCAAATACTTTAAATTCACAGAGGAGCACAGCCTCAGGAACCAGGCTGGCAGGCTCTTCCTTTTTCTCCCCTCATAACTGAAGAAATCAAAGTGCCGCCAGTTAAGAATGGTACAGAGTTTGGAATCCGCAACTTCTGTAAATATGGAGCTTCACTTTGAAGTTTAAGATTCAAGGTACTCACACCACTTTGTTTGTCACTCTTGTCATCTGAGCAGCCTTGTGTCTCGTGTCCACAGCCCCACGGCCAAAACTGCTCTCAAAGTGATCTATAGAAAAAAACCCTCATTCTTGCACAGTCAAGTAAGTTTGCTCAAAGGAAATTATTTATAAATTGAGAGACAATTTCCAGAATAAAGTTGTTTAAAGGAATGCAGGGCAACATTAGACCGCTTAAAAAGAATATTCTGTGTGTATTGGATATTGTGTGTATGTGTGACAAAGAGAGAGGTGGAGTTATGTTGCAGGGTGCGGGAGGGAATTATATGATATCTGAGGCAAAACCAATGATGGATCAAATACATAACAGCTGTTATTAGACTCGGTCACCTAGTAACATCACAACCATCTTAGTGTGAGTACAACTTAAAAAGTTCTCACAAATTAACCTGTTATGCCTTTCTCAGAATATTTCCTTATCACTAAGTAATACATTATTGCATGGAGAGATGTATCTGTGTAGTTATAATACAAAGTGTTAAGTTTGGAGAGTGAAATATGAAACTAAGCAGACACATAAAACTAATAAAGTTCACTTAGCATTTAAGTTTATTATAGGATCAACTAGTTATATTGAATTCTTAGAGTTAAAGAATTATATCACCAAGTCCGTATTTTCAAGAATTTGCCTTAAGTACAATGGAAACAACAGATAACACGAGGTTTGTAAGTAAGCCAATGAGTCATAAGTGTGTTCGTGCAGACATCTGCTGTTGGGCAATGACCACAGATCCAAATATCCCCAATGTTTCTGCAAGCTCGTATTAGTTCATTCAGTGTGTCCTGCAGCCATCAGTACGGCTGCGGAGAAACATGATTCCGGTCCCTTTCCAACAGGAAAGCCTTCCACAAGGGTTTCACTGAATCTTACATGGCCTGTGGATGTTAGAACACGTGTGTGTAGACACTTATACATCAATGCAGAGTAGCTCTCAGGTTTGTACTCAAGACTGGTACAATCACACTGGCTTCTCTTCAAGCAGAAATTCACAGAATTCAAATCCGGAATTCAATCAACAAAAGGTACTTGCAACAACTCCTCCCCAACACAGAAAACTAACTTTTTTTTGTTATAGGTGATCTCTTTTCATTGTCAAAAAATGTAAAAGTATACGGCAGGAAATAAACTATGATTTGGGGAATTTCTGGCATTTGAATGTAATCAACCTTGCCTAATAAGGGAACATCTAGAAAACAGAACTGGAAAAATAAAACAAAAATGTCAAATATTTAAACATAATCTTATTTTAAAGATTTAATTATTTTTATTGCAAAGTCATATGTACAGAGAGGAGAGACAGATTGGAAGATCTTCTGTCCGATGGTTCACTCCCCAAGTGAGTACAACGGCCCGGGCTGTGCCAAGCCAAAATCAGGAGCCAGGAGCTTCCTCCAAGTCTCCCACGCGGGTGCAGCGTCCCAAGGCTTTGAGCCATCCTAGACTGTGTTCCCAGGCCACAAGCAGGGAGCTGGATGGGAAATGCAGCCGCCGGGATTAGAACCGGCCCCTATGTGGGACCCTGACGCATGCAAGGCGAAACTTTAACCACTACGCTATTGTGCCGGGCCCTAAAGTTAATCTTTAGGAGAGAAAAACCATGAGATATACTATAAAAAATTTATACTTATGCAAGTTCAAAAGACTATGGGAGAGAAGACAAGATTTGTAGATGCAAAGATTATATAACCTCATATTCAATAATGATAGTGCGTTCCAATATCTATGAAAAATAATCTCGATATCAATTTCTTGTTACATGGAAAATTGTAAAAACAGGGCAAGTGGAAGATAAAATTTGAGGAAGAAATTCCTCTCAAAAGAAGAAAATATACATAAATGTGTAATTTACACTACTGAATAAATCCATTAGAGGACAATCGGAATACTCTCAAGAGAAATTTAAAAACATTTATTGTCATTCTATAGCAAGAAGGAATAAAAGAATTTCACTCATTAAAAAATAAAGATGCAAAAATGACTTAAGTGTTTCAGTTAGCACAGCTATCATGTTAAAATTATTATTAATTATAAATTTAAATAAATAACAGAATAAAGAAGAACATAATGAAAATCTGTGAAATGAGCCCAATAAATAGAAAGTACACTGAATATTACTGGGATGCTTTTTAATTAAAATACATTTTAAAGCTTGATTTATATTAATAAAACACAAATGAAAATAAAATTATACCCATTTAACAGTGAAAATTTTAAAATTTGATAAAATGAAAAGGTTCAGAGAAGGGATTTTTTTGCAACGATGCACATTTTTCAGAAGATAATATCTGCAAAGTTTAGAGGAGAACTTGAAAACTTTGCATAAAATAAATCTGAATCTGTATATATGTAATCTGCAGAAGCAATAGTGTAGGAAGACAGGCTCAACATGAAGCCATCTGTCAGTGGAAGACTGGACATACTGTAGTCTATTTTAATAGCATTCTGCTTAAAGTAAAAGCTTCTATGGGCATTGTGATTGGTTATGTCGTATTCCCAGAAAAGCAGTCGAAGTCAATCACTAGTGCCTGTGAATATGAAGTCCCTTGCAAATGATTAAGATAGGATGGCTTTCTTAGGGTGAGCCCTAATCTGCTATGACCACATCCCCCAAAACAACAGCAATTTGGGCAAGAGAAAGTGACACAGGGAAAACGCCTTCCTTCCCAGGATATGGGTTAGGCTCCCCTTAGCCCAACACTGTCCAGAAGTTGGGCATGGCTGGAACCAGTCCGTGCTGCTTTCACACCTGGATCTTGAGAAGAGCTCTACTGCTTAACTGGCTCAATGTTAAACACACATGCTCATCAAGCAGAGCAAATTCATACAAGCAGCAAATTAAATAAGTCCTTGAAACTACAGAAAAGCGAGATGTACAAGAGTATCGGAGTATAAAATGTTGAATGCCTATGGTTGAAGTTGGAGAACAACTGTGCTCACACCAGCAGCGCAGACCCACCCGAGGAAGACCGTCTCTTCTAGGGAGAACATGAAGAGAGGCAGGATGCAGAACTGTCACTGCCTTTTGTTAAAAGAGAAGGCACGTTTATGTTAACAAGGCGGATATTCCTATACATTTCAGCAGGCTGGTAAGTGAATTCCATCATTTTGGGTGAATTGTTTCAACACTTAATGCGATCAATGAAACATACAGAGCCTACGTTGTTCTGCATTTTCATGTACACTGGATCCATCTATACCTGTACCATAATTTCACAGGTGAACTTCCTTGTGACAATTACGGGAAGAGATAGAGAATAGCAAAATCCTGAAGTCACTCATTGCACTCACATGTTGTAAAGTAGAATGATTACATATAACCATGTAAAACACTACAATCATTGTTTCTCTTTGTAAGTATTATTCATATCGTGTCATCACATATTTGTCTTAGAAATGAAAGCGACATAGTAGCAAGCCAGCCCGCTCTGGTTGCCCCATGCAAACACCCAACTGATGAATTTGCTCACAATCTAATCTTCAGGTATACAACTCCTAAAGGAAGTCAAAATGACTGAGGCATCCAACTTGTCAGTACAAATCCTAAATCACTATTTTCTTCTGTGTTCATGTGCCAAAACTGAAACAGGAGCAGTGCTTTGTCCCTTTAAGTGTAACTGTGCAGTCTCAAAGGGTATTCAGCATGAGAGGAGAGGTCTTCCCGCGCTGAGGAATGCCTCAAGCGTGAACAGTGAAACCTTATTCTCCTCCACAGACCTTCTAATGATACTTCAAAGGCTCACAGAGCACCCCACAGGCAGTTCAGAAGTGCCCACTGTTACCTGCTGAAGCCAGGCTCACAGAGCAGGTGGCTAAAACACACTGCAGGAAAACCAGCTTCCCTCTGAGACCCTGGGCTGCCTGAAAAGGCAACACTGCATGCTCTGGTTTTCAATTAAAGGAAGACTATTTAAAGACAAAAAGATAGTTTTTAAGAGAAAAAATATAGTCTTCTCACAATATGTATCAAAGTATCTTCAAATTGTTAATTTATTAATACTTTATATATTTTATATAACATATTAATATATATATTTATTATATATATGTATCCTTCCCTCTCCTTCATCCCTTCCTTATATCCTCCTCCTGTTATCAGTCTTCAAGTTACTACAGTATGTTTTATTAACAAAACAAATCATTTGGAATACTTTAAATTCATTCAATTACAATTTACACATTTTATCCAATCCACAAAAACACAGTAAATAAGTTATGGTTTCCTAGTCACTGGATTAAGTAAATTCCAGTTGTATAGATTTAAACCGTATAAAATCTACATTTAGGAATCACAGTTACACAGTTAAATATGACATTAAAAGGCTAAGATTGCACCATGACAACAATTGAAATCATGGATATGGAACAAACAATTGATTTCTGGGTACAGCAAATATATTTTATCAGAATCATTATGTAGATCTGGCTCTTTTCCAAAAGTATAGTCAGGACTGATTAATAAAAGATTATCTTAAACTCATTATATACTTGTTATATATTTGATATATACAATATGACAATAATTTTGAAATAATACAAATAGGCCTAACTTTGTTGTCAGGTCTTCATACACATACTCGCTATGATATGGAAGGTGATTCTGAATAATTTTATGTGTTTCCAAGAAGGATGGATGTGAGGAGTGGGTGGTGTCTCTGACTGTTAAGGAAGGACTAGAAACCCCAGCTATGCAGGTGACTGGCTGTTAGCATGAAGTTACGATGATCTCTCTGACTTATTTTAATTATTGGTTTCAATTTATTGCAAAGAGAGACATACAGCCACAGAGACAGAGAAAATTTCCCAACTATTCAAAATGTCAGGGCTGGAGCCAAGAATTTAGTCTGGCTTCCCATAATGGTCTTAGGGAACCAAGTTGTTGAGCACATCTGCCTGCTCCCAGAGTATGTAGTCTCAGTAAGCTGGAACTGGAAGGAAACCCAGGATTGAACTCAGAAACTTTGATAGGTAAGGCAGGTATTCCAAGCTTCCACTTGATCACTGCACCAAATGCCTCTCACCCTCCCCCAGTTTGTTACTATTTTCCCATTTAAATGTCCAACAAAGATCAATTATCTTGTTAAGCTAGGGTTTCAATTCTTTGCAATCATTTAATGGATGATGGTGGAGAAATCCATTCAGTTAACACTTAAAATCATTAGAAGACCGGATCTTACAGACAGAAAAGAAAATCAATACAATTGGAAAGTATCAAGTACTTCAGGTTTTATTAAAACTGATTACACCGTAGGGGTTGGAGTAATGGCTCAATTAGCTAATCCTCTGCTGGTACTTATGGGCAGGCCAAACGGATGGTGGTTCATGTCCAGGCTGCTCCACCTCCCAGCCAGTTCCCTGCTTATTACCTGGGAAAGCAGAGGAGGATGGCCCAAAGCCTTGGCACCCATGCTGGAGACCAGGAAGAAGTTCCTGGCTCCAAGCTTCAGATTGACTAAGTTTTGGGCATTGCCGCCAAATGGAGAGTAAATTAGTGATCAAAACTGTTCTCTCTGTCTCTTCTCTCTATAAATCAGCCTTTCCAATAAAAATAAGTAAATATTTTAAGAAAAAAAAAACCCTACTGATAGCCCCTGTTGATTTAACCGGGAAGCTACTTCTCACCAGTTCAGTGGATCGCCAGTTAGTAAGGCAGGAGGTAAAGATTAGAATTGATTTCTGTACAGGTATATAGACAAGTAGAAATTAATAATAGTATCCCAAAACAAAATTTAATTTTAATAATAAATGTTAAAAAGATTTAAATGCCTACTCAAAGCAAGTAAGAAGGTACTGGCATAAAATTTTGCTCTGTAGGCATGAGGTATATCAGATAGATTATTCCATTCTGTTCTTTGTTAAGTTGCATAGACACATACATACATACATATACATTCTGGTAAAAGGCAGGAAAAGTTTATGCTAAGTAACAGCCTTTGAAAATGATGGAAATTAAACGTATTATCTTATGAAAGTGAAAGAGAAAAAAGAGGAAAGGAAGTGAGGGAGGGAGAGAAAGGAAGGAGAGGGGAAAAAGGAGAGAAGAGAGGTGTGAAGACGGGAGGAAGGGAAAAAAGTATCTTTTTTTCCCTTAGAATTGCATCTATGAGTTACACTGAATTTGTCCTCTTTGAGTTAATAAGCACATAAACATGAGCCCTGACAAGAATTGTTCTATAATTAAAATGTACTTGCTGTGTTCCTGACATCCCAAAATACTGATTTCTTAAAAAGGAACAAATTAATCATGTTGCTATCCTTACTAAATGAAGCAATGCATCTAAAATATTTTAGACTGAACCAAGTTTCAAATGCTAAACATTCCAAGTAAAACAGTTATAATTAAAATTATGAGTTTGAAAAAATCTTGGTCCTATGAAATAGTCAATGGGCAGATCGTACTATTGTAAGAAAACAGTCAACTCAGTGAAACATTATTTTAGTATGTGTCTAGGAGCTCACATCGGTGTCAGGAGCTCATGAGGCAAATATGAACAGAAGTCAAAGATTAGAATGAGTTTTGTCTAAAAGCTGATGAAAACACAGGGAGGTGGTATTGATTTGCAGCTGCAGATTTCCGCAAAGTTTCCAAGGTCTTCACAATCTATATGCTGCCCAGGTGAGCTAAGATCATGGATAACGGCAGGGCACAGCACAAGACCTGGTGAATCCAGAAAAGTGAATTTGCCTCAACACATTGCAAATGCGGGACACTTGTACATTTGGGAAAATGAACACATCTCAACTCACGAGAAATGGCAAAGTTTGACTTTAACATATTAAAAGAAAACTATAAGTACTTAGTACACAGTGCAAATACTTTCAAAACTGCAAGCTTTAACTCTGTTTTCTCTTAATGGAGTAGAACTTGACTTTTCTAATGTATCAGACTTCCTCACCTCTGACACTTCATATCTCTCATATTTTGAAGAAGTTATTAATTTCTCTTTGTAATGGAACACTGCTTAAATTTCAGGGCACAAATCAATTTGCTTGGGTTTACATCAGCAACAACTGTGCACCAGACCTGCTGTTTATTCTTTCTTGCTAGGTTTTCTCCGTATTTCTTGACACTAAGCCAATTTTTAGACACATTAGTCTCCTTATTGTCAGAAACTGCGTTCCAATTTGACTTAACACACATGTCCTATATATTACACAACTTTCATTCACGAACTGAATCTGGACAGAATCTTTTCCCGATTTTTCACAGAAAGATCAGATTTCAGAGCATTCACAACACCTGGAAGAAAGCTGACCGGGGTAGGGAAACTTTCATGGAAAAGAGTAGCACACATCAGTGTGAGTAACAACCATGCAAATTCAAGGGAAATGACCAGTGATCGGGCGGAATGACCCAGCTGTGCTCCCCAGTGAGAGAATGGAGATGCCAGGAAAGCAGCAGAGGGTGGTTCTAGCCCAGAAGCAGAGCGTCACTGCCTTATCCTCTTCATGTCTCACAGCATGCATTTCTGTGGTTCCATTTGTGAACTGCCCTTCACCTTTTTCATCAATTTCCTTTTCCTTCACAGGAGTGGAAAAAAGCCACAGGATTCTAAGCAAGATGTGGAAGATGCTCTGTTTTCTCCAAATTGTCAGAGATCAGACAAAAAGCAAGCCATACATTTCCTTTTAGAGTTAAGTAATAAATATTAATAAACTATTAACCAGTAGTATGTCTCAACCAGATTATTCTATTTTAAAATAATTTGGTGTGTTGCTTAACTTGTAGGGATTGAAGGAACAAGTCTTAGAAACAGCTTAACTAAAATGCTAATCAACATAAAATGTTAATTGAAAAGTAGCACTATGCTCTGAAATCTGTATTGTAAAATACATAAAATGTATTCACCTTATATAAATGAAACAATAAGAAAAAGGGGGAAATGCAATTATTTTAACCAAGTAGAATTTTATCAAATAATATCAGCTATAAGAGAAAATGCCATAAGTGCACACATTGATTTTTAACACCACCTACCTACTGCTTCAAAATTGTCTAGAAAGATATGGAAATTTTTCTATTTTTAGAAACTGTGTCACCCAATCACCTCTTCAAAAGTGATTATCAATATGTGAAAATTGTCTTCCTGTTTTGAAGAAAGCTATGGAAACAACTTGAAAAACTTATTTTTTTTCCTTTCCATTTGATTAAAATGCTTAATGCCTGACAATGTATAATCCCAAATGCAGCTGCTACCTCATTCAGTGGTAGATATCACATGCATGGTCAATAATGTTGCTTTATTAGGATGTAGTGTGACTCAGTGCAAGCAGCAAGAGGACAGAAAGAAATGTGAGCTGAGAAATGATCTCCAAAAGGCACTCATATTTTTGGAGACTGGAGAGCGCTTTTAATAAGCTATCATACGTGAATTTAAACAAACATGCCTCATTCATTTCTCCTGTATGAGTGGCTGGAGAAGTGCATTGGATTTTGGGTGAGGAAATCACCCACTGCTTGCTGATGGAGCACAGTCCCACGTGAGAACTCTGCTTAGACGCTCTGTGATGTCGGCAAGTTACCTACATCCGCTACCCTGCTATGCCGAATGGAGCAAACGCGATGGAAATACCACAGGTTCTCTTCCATCTGGGGACACACTCGTCAAGCAGCTTTCTCTGAGAGGGACTTTAAAATGCCTACCTTGGAAGAAGAATGGAGAGTTCCTCACTGGCTATTAGCTTTTTCTTTTCCTCCATTGCACAATTTTATGTTTTTGGTCATTTAGAAGTTTCATAGACTAATGCAATTTTTTTCTGAAGTATATGCCAGCACCTACTGCATGAGAATTGACAGCAAAAACATGCAAGATATATGTATTCCCCCTAAGTTATAACAGCCTGGGACCGGGCTCATGATTTTGGAAATGCAGTGTCATTTAGATAACCATTCTTTTTCCTTAAGAGGATTGCCAAGGACAACTTTTTAGATTACATACTATAATACATGCCAATACAAACATTATTGTGTTTTTTCCACATTTTCCATTATTCATTTAAATTATTATTAAAATTATATCAGGGAAGCATTGTGGTTCAGCCAGTTAAAACTGCAGATTCTCTGATTGTGGTCCAGTTTCCTGCTAACACACCAAGTAATTTGGGGAACTAGGCAGTGGGCAAAGGCTTTCTCTCTCTGTCTCTCTCTGGGGATTTCTCCTCTCTCTGACCCTCTGCTTTCACATAACTTTTTTAAGGTCACAAACAAAGGACACAAGAGAAAAAAACAGGTCACAAACAAAAACAGTTACCTTCACACTACGAAGCTTCATGAAAGTTTATTGATTGATCCAAAAAGAAGAGGGTTAACGCAAATATTTTTGTCTAGTGTTAAAGCTTTCCAAACCATTGCACTAACCTTTACAAATGAATAGCCCCACTGTCTCACTATTCTAATGTTCTGTGATGTAAATTAAGGGTTTTCAAAGAAGTGCATAATAAAACAAATGTTTTAAAATAGCACAATATAACACGAGGATATAATTAGCACTTTACTGGCTATACGTTCAGTAAACATATAAAGTGCGTCAAAGTGGATGAGTTCTCTGAAAGAGGACGATGTTGCACAAACTTACAGCAAGAGACACTTGCTTTGTATTTTTATGACTTGAGTAGTAGATAATTTGAATGTCCAAAACAAACAACATAAAAATCCCCAAACCCAAAACTCTGTAAGCAAATGAAAACGCAGTACTAAATCATGAAAAGTGACTGCATCTGTTCACTCCATAAATTTTCATCACGGAGTTATTCCTGATGGCTAGCTGCAGATGTGTAATGAATCTCTCCTTGGTGGTTACATTATTAAATAAAGAAAAATCTTAAAAGGTTATAATTTGATCCAACGACCACATTCGATACTTAATTCGCATCCTAATTCAAACTCAATCTGGAAACAAAGCAAGAGAATTAATACAACTTACTGAGGTATCCATTTCTAATTAAAATTTTAAGACCTAACATTTGCAAATTGCCTTTCCCATCAATATAAAGTAAGCTAACAGGAAGACATTACAAAACACCAAAATATTTTGTTGGAAAATTACTTTCCCTATTTTCCTCAATTTTGCACAATGCAAAAATAACAATTCTTTATGGATTTTCATGAGTCAATGTAATATTTATAACCACTTCTCCCTGCCAAGCAGCATAATGCATTTGTGTGACAGCGGAGTGTGGCTGCTTGCTTAAGACGAAAAGAGATGGAGAATTAGCTAATACTTCAATCATTTCTCCTTTTTTCAAATTTTTTTTCTTAGATTTGATGTTCAATCACTATAAATTGAACTGATCAATTTGCTATTAATTTAATAAATTCTATATGTGATAACATATGCAGAAGCACTGAAAACAGCATATAAATTTACTGTAAATTCCCAAATGATCCGTGATGCATGTGCTTTTCATTTACATTATCTCCACGATGCCACAGAATATTGGCAAATTATGACCTTTTGAGATTTTTCTTCCTCTAATAACAAACCAATAACTGTCAAGGGGAGATTCATGGCAAAGCTACAGCTAGACATCAAATATAAAGAAATATAAGCCCCCAGTTAGGTTCCCTTGTGATAAAGTTGAATGGAGAGAACAAATCCAGTCACTACTCCTAATTTAGTATTGCATTTCTTTTTCACTACACAATTGTAGCTATGGAGGCTTTTATGTAGTTTATTCATGGACATTTAAAAATCTGTTACTGTAAATCATAGAAGTGAAAAGAAAATGCATTTTGCTATAAGTTCAAATGTGTACTTTATCTTCCTTCAAGGGACTTCTAATTCACTTTTATACATTTTACATATGTTTGTTGAATATTTAACCAGCAAAATACTAATTATTTGTCTGTATTATCTTGCACTCTAATTCCAGTATTTATTATGCTATATACTGATAAAGCAATATTCTATATCCTAGAATATTAGACGAAGGAATGTCATCAAACAATTGCTTTTAACTGCAATATCTAACATTTAATACAATGAATCACAATTTTCTTAAGGGATATTGATACCTTGTAATGTCAGACACAAAATGACACAATTAAGAGTACAGAAAACCTTCTTAGACCGCTACAAAAATGAGCCAACTTATAAAACATGATGTATCCAGAGAGCTCAGTTTAGAATATGAAACATGCACATGAAAATATTGTGAAATATAGAAAGGAACAAAATCAAACAAAAGCTAACGAGGGAAATATTATCATAAAAATATTTGGGCAGGTCTTCAGAGATACAGTCACCAAATATTACTGATATTACACAATTAAACAGTCGACCAAGTAAAACATAGTGTCTACTGACAGAATTACATCATGGGTGGACAACAGGAGAGAATCAGAGAGAAAAAGCTAAACACACCCAAGCATTTCACACATGCGGCAGGGCTACTGGACAAGGCTGGTCTTTTTCTGATTCTAGCATAAATCCAGTGTGTAGATTTCCACAGCATCTTTTTGCAGTAAACAGGGCATTTCTCAGGCCAAATGTTTGGGTTTAAATTCTGATTGTTCCACTGACTGATAGCATGGAAGTGTACGTCAATGTCCCTACAGTTCATGTGAAATTACAAGATGATGATAAGGCAATTTTTTTTAATCTGCAGTATCTGGTGACTTGGAGCAATGACAAGGTGTCTACTAATTTGAAGCACTAATTGGGTGACTGTTCTGCAGGTCTTGACTGCCTTCATCCTGTGGGACAACTGGTGGTCACAGGGCACCAAGAGACTGGGAGGGGACACCGCAGACCTTTAGTGGCACAACAGACAGCAAAACACATTCCTCCCTCAGCTCTCCATCAGTCCATGAAGGAGACAGTGTGGCTCAGATTGCAGGGCTGATGGACCAAGCTCAACCTCTGTGCCAGGGTTTATTTTATTTTATTAATTTTAATTTTATTTTTTAAAGATTTATTTCATTTTTATCGCAAAGTCAGATATACAGAGAGGAGGACAGAGAGGAAGATCTTCCTTTCGATGTGTCACTCCCCAAGCAGTTGCAACGGCTGGAGCTAAACCAATCCGAAGCTAGGAGCTTCTTCGGGTCTCCCCCATGGCTGCAGGATCCCAACGCTTTGGGCCATCCTCGACTGCCTTCCCAGGCCACAAGCAGGGAGCTGGATGGGAAGTGAGGCTGCCGGCACCAGGCCTTGGGCCAGGATTTAAATGCACGTGATACAGTCAAGCTGCTTCTCAAAACATTGTTAATCCCAGCAGCTCCACTTCCCATCCAGCTCCTTGGTAACGCATCTGGAAAAGCAGAAGGTGACCCAAGTGTTTGGCCTCTGCAAGCCAAGTGGGAAGCTCAGATGGCATTCCAGGTACTTGGCTTTGGTGCACCCAGGGCCCAGCTCTTTAGGCTTTGGGGGGCAGTGAACCAACTGGTGGAGGACATCCTTCTCTGTGACTCCACCCCCTTCTGTGTAACTCTGCCTTTCAAATAAATATACAAACATTGTAGAAATAAACATGCATGGCTCTATTTTCATACTGATTCATAGCCATTCTTTTTATTTTTGCAACTGGATAATTATATCAAATTTCAATCTGAATAAAACTAGAAAGAAATGTTTCCCTCCTTTTGAAAGAAGCCTGTGGTTGATAAGTACAATCATGGAAATAGAAACTACATTGAGTAACAAAAAGTTTTGAAGAAGATAGTTCTAATATTTTCACAGCAGGTTGGCATGTAATCCACAAAGGTAAGAATCAGCAACTCTATGAATTTTATCTCCATTTTCTTGATGGAGACTAGAATGTCTCAGCCACATACAAGTGTGTGTTCCTGTGTGACACATATTTGCTTGCTTCCAAATGGCAGGCAGCTTTCCACTCGGAAAGCTCTGCTTGGGCATTTGATGGTGACATTCACATGAGCAAATCAGAGGTATCAACGACGTGCATCATGCTGCCTAACCTGGACTGTAGTCACTTAAGCTGTCACAGTCATGAGTTTGTAAAAATGACTCTTCAAATGCTATGTGAGTTGTCATTATTAGTTTCAATATGTTCTTCAAAGTACCAGAAACTTTTTAAAGACAGTACTACAATACTGGAAGGGAGAAGCCAGGAAGGCTAACAGGGCTAGGCAGAATCCAACTGGGGACTCAGACCAAAGCTACCACCGCAAGGCGGTGGCTGAGTCCTTGGCTTCTCCAGGCTCAGGAGCAACCTTAACCCAGGATGAGTAGCCATGAGGGAAACTTGGGAGCTGGATTAAAGTCTTAGCTCTGCCCTGCTGCCAAAATCTGGCAGCAGGACAAGAAGGGGTGGATTCTGATCTTGGGGCTGGGGGCAGTCTGAAACCCCCACAGGGTGGCACTTGTGGGAGGTGCCCCTGCCAGGCAGAATCCCACTGGGGACTCAGGCCAAAGCCTCCGCCACAAGGCGGTGGCTGAGTCCTTGGCTTTGGGCAGCCAGTGCAACAAATTGTGCCAGCTCTGCCTGCTGGCCACCCAGCAGCAAGCTCTGGGTTTTTTTTTTTTTTTATGACATGAAATATCTGCCATGAATAAGGCCAGCTTTAGTGTTGCTAAGACATGAATTTCTGGTGATGCCCAGGAACAGGGACATGAAACTGTATGAAAAGTTTGGGACTGAGACCTGAAGGCTTGGAGGGGAGCGCCCATAAAATCTATTTGAGCCAGACTGAAACACCAGCCAAATTAGGAATCCTGAGAATGGCTATTAGCATAGAGATCACTGACTGCCACACACCAAAGCTATGGACGGGGACCTGTCTAGCTGGGCACCATCACTTGACTGGGTGGTGGAATAGTGGACTGGTCACATTTAGCCGGGTCAAGACACTTACCAGCACGTGATAGAAGTTGGTCTGGGAGTAAGCTCTACGGGGGAAGTGTGGGCCTAACTCTGTGGAAGTAAAAGTCCTGCAGGTTAGTTCGCAGGCTAGGGTGGCGGGAGACTAAGCTATGAGTGACCATGGTTCCTGCCATCACTTATGGGTAAAGGAACCAATAGCATTCTGGGCAGGTAAAGGCAGCAACACCCGAAGAAGCATCCTAAAACAGGATGTGGAGTGGGCTGAGCTGCAACTGGAAGGGGCAGACTGGGCAGGGCCAAGCCAATTTCAACTCAAAATAAAAAAGAATAGAAATCAGGATGGAGCACATGTCCTTCCAACCCAGGCTCTTACAATAACTGGTCTACAGGAGGCAGGGATACTATGCCACAGCACTGAAGCCAAAGGCTGAGACAGGTGAGGGAAACACCTGTGGGCCTCATGTGAGCTATATCAGGGAAGGGCCTGATGGGGCTGACGGTTCTGAATGGTACAAGCAAAATTAGAGTGGGCAAGCGTTGGTAGGGCTTTACCACATCATCAGACGGCAGAGACTGGCACTGTGGGCAAATTCTGTTAACTTAAATGCCAGAACCACCTGGAGAGTGCATAATCCAGAAGTTGGAGTGGCCTAGTAGTGAGAGAGTGGGCACCTCCCTCGTGGGTAACTACTCCCACTGGAAAGCACGGAAACTAGGACAGGGGCAGGGTTGCCAAACAGAAGGGCACCTGCCAGTATGTGTGTGGGCTGGATGGTGGGCTGGTTGGGTCAAACTAGGCTTCAATGCCCACTGATAAGTACCAGAGTTTAATGGGAGGAGGGACAGACTGAACAAGCCTGCGGCATGCATGGGAACTAGGGAAGGGAGCAGGCCTGGTGGGGGTTATGGGGAGTCACCCCAGCTGGGCTGCAGCTCCTACTGGTTTGCGTGAGGACCGAGTATGAAGTGGGTAAGCTCTGGCTGGACCACAATACCCATTGGTCCAAGTGGATGACAAGGCTGGAAACAGAATGGAACCAGCAGAGACCAGTCACATTAAGCAGGGCCATGAGATTAACAAACACGCTAGAGAACCATACCCAGGGGAAGATTCTGTGGGGGATATTTGGGCCAAACCCTATGGAAATTTTAGCCCCACAGATTACTTCAAGAGATGGAGTTGTGGCAGACTAAGCTAGGTGTGACTGGGCAGCTTGCCACTGACCACAGATTGGAGAACCGACAAGAGTTTGGATTAGTTGGGGCAGCGGCACTCGAGTGTGCATCCTGAATAGGGTGTGGGGTGGGCAGGACTGCAACGTTCACCAGCTCATGCAAAGCAAAGGGGAGGGCCGGACTGCACCGGCACTGGCCTAAAGCCCAGTGGCATGTATGAGAACTGGGTCTGGGGGGAATCAGGGGAAGAAACTTGGGGAGTTCCCTGGCGAGTTATAGCTCTCACTGCTGAAGAGGTGGTCTGGACCTGGGGGTTGGACAGGCTGGGCAAAGTAGCACCAACGGCTGGTCAATATATGAAAAGGCAATGGAACGGATGCACCAGGCAGTACTGAGCAAGCCTTAGCCCACAAGTAAGATTGGAAATCAGGGTGGAGCACAGGACATACCCAGCTAGGTTTTTGCACCAACTGGTCTGCATGAGCCACAGATGCTGAGCCACTGTGTCTAAGGCAGGGGTCGCGACAGGTGAGGGGCTGTGTCAACATGAGTCAGAGCAACCACTGGAATGTGTACAATCTATGGCTGGGAACAGGCCCAGTTGGGGGGCTAAAGGGACACCCTAGCAGGGTGAAGGTTCCCACCAAGAGGTGCGTGGGCTGGAATGGGGCTGTGTTCTGATCAGGATACAGTTGTAGTCTCCCTTGGCACAAGTGTGGACTGGGACAAGAGGCACCAGGCTGGGCCAGACTGCAACACTTTCTGGTGTTCTGGAGGACCAGGGTAGATATGGGACAGACTAGGCTAGGTCTCAACCCCAACTGAACCATATACGAGCTATATGTGGGTATGCATGAGCCGTGGTTGGGCTGAAACATCCTACAGCAAGAACCAGAATGGGTTGAAGGCCAGTTAGGAAAAGCCACTGTTCCTGCTAGGACAGGAAGCAGACTGAGTAGTACTGGCTCATGGACCCACTGGTATGCACGAAAGCTGGCACTTGTAGGGATTCTGATGGAGAAGCCTGGGCAACTCCTCTGGCAGGACACAGACCCTGCAGGTTAGCGCAAGAAACATGATAGGAAACAGCCAGGAGGTCATAGAAGGTGTCCCACTAGCATACAAAGGCATGGGTCGGGGGCAGATCAGGCTGAATCAGTTCACGTCATCCACTGGCAATTCTGAATGCCAGAACAGAGTGTGGGTCGAGCCAGGTTCAGTCACGACAAAAGCAGTACACAACAAGGAATGCCAAGGTGAGGTTGCCTGAGCCAGATGTGACCACAGTACCCAACCAGCACATGTGCGAACCAGGAAGGGAGGGGGCAGAGCTGGCAGGGGAATAAGGGGTGGTTCCCTTGCTGAACAGCTACTTCCACTGAAGAACATGGGCTGGGATGGGGGTAGACCAGACTAGGCAGGGCTATGACACCTGTGTGCCTCATGTGAACCAGATCAGGGAAAAACCAGGCTGGGCTGATTATTTTTACTGGTGCAAACAAAAGTAGAGTGGGTGAGGATTGTTGGGGCTTAGCCACAACATCAACTGGCAGCAGCTGGCACTGGGGGCTAGTTTTGTTAAGTTAAACCACAGAACCACCTGGAGAGTGGATAATCTGGGAGTGGGAGTGGCCTAGAAGGGAAATAGTGGGCTCCTCCCTCATGGGTTGCCACCCCCCCCGGAGGGCAAGAAAACCAGGACAGGGGCTGGGGTGACTAGACAGACACCCAACAACATCTGTGAAGGCTGGACAGTTAGGCTGGTTAGATGGAAGGAAGTTTTAATACCCATTGACATGTATGAGAGCAGAAGGGGATGTGGGACAGAATGGACTAGTCTGCCACACATACTGGCAAACCAGGGTAGGGGCAGGCCTGGTGGGGGTTATTGTGGGTCGCTCCGACTAGGCTGCAGCTCCCAGTGGTTTATGTGAGGGCCGAGTATACGCTGGACAGAATTAGGCTGGACTGCAAACACCCATTGTTTCCAGAGGAAGACAGGGATGGAAATAGAACCAACCCAGCAACTGCAACCACCAGCTGATCGGGGCGATGGAATGTACTGGGCCCTGTACTTGCTAGCACACACAAGAATCTGGTCTGGGAACAGCTCAGACAAAGTTTCTTTGGGGTTCCCCCCAATCAAGCTTTCGGACTCAGAACACTAACCATCAAATGACAGAGGACAGAACAAGTCAATCAACTACCTCAGTTACATGTTGGCAATGAAAATACTGGGCAAACAGAGACGCTATGATGGACTATGTCGATCAGCGAAATCTCCAAGAACCGCATCGTGCTTGGAGTGATGGGAGTGGCAGCAATTCAGAACTGTAGAACTATCAAGACCACTTGAGCAAGAGCCTCGGAGCATGCCTCACGTCTGGGACCTGGTGTGGGTGGGAGACCGGGTGGGGCTTCTCCCTTAAAATCTCCTTTTACATCAGATATATTAAAGAAACAATACAGAACTAACTGTCTTACCCATCTTCCTGTAGTGCTTGAACCTTTTTACCCTATTTATGTCAAGATTGTCAAAAATAATAATAAAAAAAATGCTAACTGTGCTGAGAAAAAACATTCTTGACTTCCTGCGCTTTTCAATGAGTGTTAGCCTTCCACAAGTACTTCACTGGCTACGATGCTCAGTTCAGTATAAATGCTCTCAGGAAAAAAATCAGTCTCCAAGACAAACTGAACACAAATCTTTACGATCATCTTCTCTGAGAATTTACTTAGTTATTTTGTTCAAAATTATTTCTCTTATAATAAATGTGAACCTTTGCAGATTTAGCATTTTCCCAGACAATATGTGTATAGAGATCCTGACGTCAATAAAAAAGAAAAAAAACTATAATTAAAACATTAAAATGCAGATAGCAAGCTGATCCAGCAAACTAGTGAAAATGTATTCTCGTACATTTGAAATTTCCTTTTTAACAATTAAGATTAAATGATTAATACTGTTTAATTCCTCTATCCTAAATATGTAATACCTAATAGAACTGTAAAGAAATTGAATTGCAGTTTCACTAAAAGATTAAAATCCCCCAAAATAATAATGAATAGTAGAGTATCATGAAATATATGAATGCAACTGTAAGTACACTGAGATATCTTCAAACATTCAGACAAAATACACATTATTTTTGATAATATGCATGCAGTTTCGTAAACATGTTTCAACCAAAATGAACTTTTATCAAGTTGTTACAATGTGTCTGAAAAGCATCTAGTTGAGTCAGTAAGAAGGGTAAAACACCAATGTGAAGAGTCCTTATCAGAGTGACATGAATTTTGTTGGTTAATTCTAAGCAAGAAATGTCAAACTGATTTTGGACACTGGGGGAAATTGGAACTTCTGGGTCTCCCACATGGGTGTATGGAACCAAGAACTTGAACCATTTTGCTGCCTCCCCAGGAGAATTAGCACCCAGCTGGACTGCACTTGGAGCAGACAGGCCAGGAATTGGAATCCAAATGGGATGCAGGCATCTCAGGCAGAGAATTAGCTTGCTAACCCATTGTGAAGGCCCCAAGATCAGTTTTCTCTTTTTGAAACAACACTATTTTAAAAAGGAATGTGGGGCCCACTAAAGTGACCCAGTGGGGTTAAGCCCTACCTGTAAGCCACATCCCATTTGGGCACCAGGTAGAGATCTGGTTGCTCCACCTACAATCCAACTCCATGATGAAGCACCTGACAACAGAGCTGAAAATGACTCAGGTGGTTGGGACCCTGCCGCCTAAGCCAGGATCACGGCTGGAGCTTCTGGCTTCAGCTTGTCTCAACCCCTGCCACTGTGGCCACTTGGAGCATGAACCAGCAGATGAAAGCATTCTCTCTCTCTTTCTCAGTTACTTTCTCTCTATATAATATCATCTTTTGAATAAATAAATCTTTTAAAGATTCATATTACATGCTAAAAAATCCCGATTTAAAAATAAAATACCAATGAATTACACCCATTCATTTACTCATTAAACATCCACTAATAGCTGTCGCATGTTAAAAGCAGGGCAACTGTTGAGAATTAAGTCATTAATAATACATTCACAATGGCTGATTAGAAGCCAAGAAAAAGTACAACAAATAAAGGGAAGATGGCTGTCTCTCACACGGAGTCCTGCACTGTCACACTATGCAAAATCTTTCAGTGTAAGAACAGCAAATGATTTGAGAATTAGGGGGAAAAAAAGTGCCCTTTGCTTGAGAAAACATCATAACCTTGGAATGTTCTTAAGAGAACTTGCAATTTCTTAAAAGAAATATGAATCTGCACAAAGACATCACTTAATAATTGCACACACTGGGACATTCGCTCATTCCTTCAAAATACTTAGCTAGTGGTCTCTCTGGGCCAACACAATTAGTGGCATTAGAATATACTTCAATAAACAAACTACAGTAAAGTTCCTATCCTACTGGAACTCACTGTCTCAGTGACAGACCATAAATGTACAAACTAAGTCTTATTATTTCAGAGCCTAACAAATGTCGTGGAAAAACATAATACTGGTAAATAGAACAAGAAAAATAGAGGGGAAATGGTTGTATTTCCATGGACTGTAAGAGAGACAGAGAAATGGAGATGTACTTCCTTGTAAATGCAACAATCTGGAAATACTTGTGAAAATACACTTGAATCAAATGCTACCAAGGCTTGTAGAATCATCAACATTTTAAAGATGATGAGTATACATAAGAGCTAAAGTGATACTATAGGTGTCTTGAGGCTGGAATAGCCCTAGAGTTCAAATTAGCAATGAGGCAAGTGGACTTTGGGGAGTGAGCAAGAGAGAAGACTCTGGAAGATGTGGCCAGCTGGAAAAGTTCCAGTGCCTGTGGATTATGTCTTTTACTTTTCATAAAATGGAAATTCATCATAGGGTTGTGAGCAAGGGTGTATCATCAACTTAAGTGTATTCAAATGGTCCCAGTGGCTGCCATGGAGGTCAACAGGGAAAGTAAGGAAATTAATTACGAAACTACTGTGGAAATCTAGTTATTGAAATAATGTTAATTGAGATGAAGCCATTAGCAATGGGAGTTGTGGCACCTCACTGCTTTATAGATGCATCTTCACCTATGTCGAATAGGCAGGCATTACTGAAGTTAAATGTGAGATTTTATGACTGTGGATGTGTGGGGCGGTTGTATCAAATTATTACAACCACCGAAACATACTTGGTTATTTTAAGCATAGGCCTGCTGCTGGGTTGCTTCTTTTGCCTTTGCCCTTATTGGAAAACAGCCCTAGTAGTAAGGTTGGGTACTTAGTCAAGAAGGCAGCATCCTCGCTGTATCGCTTTCCTTCAGCGCTGAGAAAGCAGGTTCAATGCCTTTGGGTCTAGAGCTGCCCAACATGAATTCCCCACATTTTGCCTACATCCAGTAGCACATAGCAAGAAATAATGACAATTCACAGAACCTCTGCATTCCGTACTTTACAGGGAACGGGAAAAAGTGTAAAGTCACGATGGAGTAAGTGCTGCTGATAAGCAGATAAAGAATTTATTCTAGAATATCTAGGTGAGCAAAATGCCATGACACAGGTGCATAAAAGTGAATATAGCATCAGAGGAGGAAGCCAGGATGCAGCTATGCATGGGCACATGCCATCAATACTAGCCCTGAAGAGGGTGGAGTGGGGCCAGAATCAAAGAGCCAGACACACTAAAGCAGGAAACAAAAGGACGGGAGGGCTAGCCTCCAGAAGGGAGCAACGCTTTGCTAACTGAGAATTTTAACATGTGAGAGATTTACAGAATTTAAAACAATACATGTGTACTGGTTTGCCATTAAGTTTATGGCAAAAGCACAATAACAACAAGAAGAAACAAATGTGGATATTTGCTTCTGAATGTAAAAGGATGAGGGAAGAAGGGACATTGGTGACATGTCAGCTAAGTGCTGGCTTCCTACATGTTATGTCTCTGACGTATGATGCCAGAATACCTTTGGATGAGATGAGAAAATGTTCTCAATGACCTGGCACAATGGCTCACTAGTATAACACCCCCTGCAAGCACCGGGACACTTTAGGGGCACTGGTTCATGTGCTAGCTCCACTTCCCATCCAGTTCCCTGCTTGTGGCATGGGAAAGCAGTCGAGGATGGCCCTGAGCCTTGGGACCCTGCACCCGCGTGGGATACTCAGAAGAAGCTCCTGGCTCCTAGATTCAGATCAGCTCAGCTCTGGCCATTGTGGCCATTTGAGGAGTGAGTCAGTGGATGGAAGATCTTTCTCTGTGTCTCTCCTTCTCTGTAAATCTCCTTTCCAATAAAAATAAATAAATCTTTAAAAACTGTTTTTTATAAAAACAAAAGAGAGCCTCACCCTGAAGGAAAAAAAAATAGGTGTAGACTGATGGAAAGGGTAAGGTAATTGTCTAAATAAATTAAACACTAGTCAAAGAGAAAATAAATTTACACAACAGTTAGCACCGAAACAGTCATGAAAATATAAAAGCTTAAGATTTTAGGCCACTTTTGTATCCAAGATACACCAGTTACAGAACTGACACAGGGAGTAAGAAAAGTTTTCTTGCCTTCTGGATGTTGCAGTGCACAGTCATAAACTCTGGGGCGTCCACAGACAGTTTGCTAAGAAGGGAGAATTCCAGCTTGACGTAAGGGAGACTCAAAAGAAGATCAAACTGCAAATCTCAGAGAACTCGAGCCAGATGCGCCATCACAACCCTTCCTGAAAGCAGTGCTTTCCAACAATAAAACTGAGTCTCTCCACGCTTCGAGGATGTTCTAGCTAAATTTATGTTACTCACTGTTTCTTGGCTGCCAAGGTAAGGCAACTATGAATTTAAATCTCTGGGCTATTAACTCTGCATAAAATTTGCATATGAGTTATAATCTTCAGAGTTGATAGGAGGAGTAAAAACGAGGAACTGTGGTGCTTTTGGCTGTTTCTATGTAAGGATGAGTAACTCACTGGAGAAATTTTTTGGTTAAAAAAGAAGACAATATTTGTGTTGGAAAAAGTCTCATATAACCTTAGGCTTTCAGAGTGAAAGGCCACAGGGTAGATAGCAATGACCATTTCACTCTGTGGAAAGAGGATCACTTCAAAAAAAAAAAAAGCTGATTCTGAGACTGCTGATAATTTCACCAAAAATACTTTAGATGTATTCTTTAAAAATTCAATTATTGTGTTTCTGTGAAATTTAGGATAATTTGGAGTAGAGTAAAATATTTTTGCCATAATCATCATTGCTGTTGTCAACATCTTTAAAAGAAGTTGAAGGCATTCAGAGAGTCAAGAATTAATTCACTTAGTAAGTCCAAGGGAGAGTAGTTTGCTGTCAGACCAGAATAAAGTTACAGCGTCAACTAATGTGATTCTGCAACAAAACACTAGTCATTGCTCAAGATGCCCATGGTTCATCTTTACACAGGAGTAAACAATTCTGAGCCCAAGAATTTCATTTCACATCTAAGTACCAGACGCAGCTCTACAGAGTCTCCTGAATACCTAGCTGCAAAACATTTAGTTCCTCTGCTGCCCAACAGAAACCAACACTGCATACTACCTCTCTCAAATCAGCACCATGACATACACTGTTGAATGTTTTCTTTGAAATGTCGAGGGATCAGTAAGGTGTGTTGAAACCTAGTCCTCTGCTACAGATTCTGTTCATATCTCAACAGCTCCACAACTGGTCCAGTTCCTCGCTGATGACACTGGAAATCAGCAGAGGATGCTCAAGACCTTGGTCAACTGCACTTATGTGGGAGATCGCAAAGAAGCTCCGGGCTGCAGGCCTTGGACAGGCCTAGTTTCAGTCACCGAACCAATTTGGCGAGTGAACCAACACATAGAATGCAAGCTTTTGTTCGTTTGTTTATTTGTTTGTTTTCTGTATCTCCTTCTCTCTGAATTTCAAGTAAAAATAAATAAATCTAAATTTTTTAAAAATACAAATGATAAGGGGGCAGTGTTGTGTTGTACAGGCAAAGTTGCTATCTGTGGCACCAGCAACCCATGTGGACACCCAATGTGTCCAGCCTATTCCACTTCCCATTCAGCTGCTGTTCACGAGCCTGGGAAACATAGCAGAGGATGGCCCAAGTCCTTGGACTCCTGCACCCACATGGTAGAAACCGGTGAAGCTGCTGGATCTTGGTTTTGGATTTTGCCTAGATTCCATCATTGTGGCCATGGGAGGTGGGAGAGGGGTGGGAGGAAAAGGTGTGGGGAACCAGCAGTTGGAAGACAGATCTCTCTCCCTCTCTTATCATAACTCAAATAAACTAATCTTAGGGGGAAAAGACAAAACAAAAGGTAGGACTAGAAATAATGGTGATGCTTTAAGAACAGAGTTGTGGCCAGGCTGGGCCAGATCATAAAATCCACTGCCAGATCTGAGAACCTGGATATGGGGCAGGACAGGCTGGGTTGGGCTGCAACAGCAGGCAGTTCACATTATGCCGGGGACTGGGGGGGTGACTGTGCCAGGTTAACCTACAGCACCCACCAGCATGAGCTGCAATCTGGCACAGACAAGGCAGAACCAGACTACAGAACCCGTCAACAAATGCTGAGGTAAGGCAGGCCATGCCAAACTGGGCAATAGCACCTACCAGTACACGTGAGAATCTGGGGGAGGGTTGCAAGCCTGGTAGGAAGGCAGTGCAGGCTCCCCTGCTGGGGCATTATTCCAACTGCTGAGCATGAGAATTGGGACTAGGGGCAGACCAGGCTGGGCAGGGCCACAGCTTTTGGTCTACATGTGAAGGGGACTAGGGGAGAGCCAGGCTGGGCTAGCCGTCTGTATCCAGTGGTGCATGCATGAGCCAGAATAAGTGCGGTCTGGTTGGGCTTTGCCACAGCATCAGCTGGCTAGTGCTACTAAGGGGCAACTGCTATCAAGCTAGACTGCAGAAGCACCTGGATAATAAAAGATCCCGGGCTGGGAGTTGACCCAGGAGGAAAACTAGGTACTTTTCTAATGGGCTTCAACTACCACTGGTGAACATGAAAACCAAGGAAAGGGGAGGGCCAGGCTTGGCAGGCAATAGCACCCACCAGCACAAATGTGTGCTGGACATTGGGGCTGAGTTGAAACAGGCTGCAACACCCATATTCGTGTATGGGAGTTGGGATGTGGGAGAGACTGACCCAGTCTGTTGTACATACTAGCAAACACAGAAACCAGGGCTGGGGGTGGGCCTGCTGGGGGTTATTGGAGGTCATGTTAACTAGGCTGCAATTCCTCCCAGTGTATGTGAGGGCCGATTGTCTGGTCCTCAGCATCCATTGCTTTGCATAAGAGATGAGGCTGGAGACAGAACTGCTCCAGCAATTGCAACTACCAGTGCGTGTCTAGGCTGATGAAGGTGACAGAGCCAGACATTGTACTGGCAAGCACACTCAAGGATCAGGTCTGTGACGGCCTCAGACAAGATGCATGGAAGAATTTCCTCATGCTTAGATCAGTGAGATAAATAGCATTTCAGAACTATCAAACCCACTTAAACAGGACCCTCACAGCACTGGAGACCCTGGGAGGACACCGGGTGGCCGTTCCCCATCCCTGGGTACTAAGGCTGGTGAGAGGATTGATCCTGCTTCTGCCCTTATCTTCCTACTTCACCAGATACAGGAGGAAGAAAAAGAAAACTTGGAAACAGTAATCGCATCCACTTTCCCCTAAGCTTCCTCCCTCTACACTCTGATGAACTATGTGAGCATCATAAAAATTTTAAAACAAATAAATCATAAAAAGCACAGAGTTGTTTAAGGTTTAGTGTACTCATCAATTATGTTAAGTAGTTTCACTGATGTTTTGGGACAAATCTCTCATGTTTCTAAGTTCCCTAGGGAAATATCTATAAATATCATAAAGAATTGCACGTCTGCTTTCATTTGAGGGTATTAATGTTGTTGCATTGGGAAAACTTACATCAACCTCAGAGTGCTTTAGTTCGCAAGCTTTAGTTTCCTGAAGTGCCTGAAAATAAAAACCACTGGGAGCAGCTCTGTCACCGACAGTCATAACTTTAAAAAAAATCTTTTAATTTATCCTTCTGAATGAAAGTATATTTCAGAAGCGGAAACTTTTTTATATGAATAGCATATCAAAGATTCATGAAATGCATTTACCGTGAAATGCAGACTTAATGTGAATAAACTATTAGTAGGAAAATTATCTTAAATGATTTTTTAAAACGCTAAGATATTCAGCTTTCCTTTCAAAATGGCACCTACTATTCTGTTATGGAAAACCGAGACTCCTTAAATTCATGTACTTTAGGGCTCAGTAAGATAGCTCAACTGGCTCATCTTCCCCCTGCCAGCTCTGGCATCCCATATGGATGTTGACTTAAGTCCTGCTTGTTCCACTTCCTTTCAAGTTTCCTGCTTCAGAGCCTGGGAAACCAGTAGAGTCCAAAGTCTTGAGAATAGCAGGTCCTTATTACTAAATGGTTTGTGATTCTGTTGGCAATCACTGGAACTCTGTACCATGATTAAAGTGAAGTTTCCACAGGCATACCAAAGTCCTAACAGTGCAAAAAAGAAGAAAAATAAGAAAAAGAAAGAAAAGAAAATGTAAATTCAGCACCCCGGTAGTTATTCAGAGTAATTAATTTCATGTTATCACTGTAGAGTTTAATATCCAATTGCACTGATTGATTTCTAATTGTTTTACTTCATTAGTCTGCTTCCCTGAATTCTTACTCAGTGAGAAAATAAGGTCACTGAAAGACAGCACAGCTCCAGCTATTTCTATAGATTTCAGAATGTTCCATAAAGGGGTCAGCAACTTGACTCCACAAGCTCATCTTCCACTCTGTCCTGGCTGCTCCACTTCTCATTCTTCTCTATGTGTGTGGCCTGGGAAATTATTAGAGAATAGGCCAAATCCTTGGGATCCAGCGCCCATGTTGGAGACCCTGAAAAGGCTGTGACCTCGGACACCTGGCTTCAGATCAGCTCCGCTCAGACCGTTGCAGCCATTTGTGGAGTCAGCAGATGCAAGAAGACCTTCTCTCTTCTTCTCTCAATGAATCTGCCTTTCAAGTATAAATAAATAAAAATATTAAAAGTCTGTATACAAAAGAATGCTCAGTGGAGTAGAATGAACACTGGAGGGAGTGAACAGATTTGAATGGAAGGCGGTTAATTTCAGGAAAACCACTTGAAAATGTTATTTCTTTACACATTGCCCAAAACATTTCTGTACTCAGAGTGAACTTAATCAGCAATGTAATGGCATACTCATATATATGCTTGATTCAAACATGAGTTTTCATGAGTAGTTTCACTATTCTACCACGCCTACACAACATGCTGAAAAGACTTACACAAGGCAGTATTGCAACGTCTAAAGACAGATGAAGAAAGTAGGCAGGCCACTGAGGATGCTTCGAAAACTCTATCCCCAAAAATAGCAATAAAGAACAATGGTGCTTCAGAGTGATGCTTTATATTCTATGCATATCAACTTACAACATGAAGCTTTACGCAGATAATTTTCTATCACACATACCGATGAGATCATTGAACAGTTCAGTAACAGGGTTGCCCTGATTCTGAGCTGAGCCACAGGGAAGTCTGATGTTTCACAGAGGAAATGGATCACTGAGCATGTCCTAGTTAAAGAGCATATCAACTTGCCAGACACAAAAACAGAATTTACAACTACCTTCCTGGCACGTAGTGGACAGAACACAGCATCCAGATTAGACAGAAAGAGGCCATCATTCATCAAAATGAGAGATGGTACAATAGGCTGTCACGAGGTGTTTTGGTGGAGAGCTTTTGGGAAAAGTTGCGTAAAGAAAACCTGATTGATAGTTGTCACAATTTCCCCACGGAGATGGGATTAGAAATATCAGACCATCTCACAAACGTGATTTCTCTCAAAATACACACCAAACACCACCTGCATCAGAAACAAGGGATGTGTTTTTTAAACTATGCAAAACCCTGGTCCCTTACTTAGGCATACTGAATCATAAATTTAGAGTGTGAAGTCCATCAGAATGTATTTTAAGAAACTCACAAGGTAACTCTTTTTAAATTAATTTAATCTTGTATTTTATAATAGCTCCATAGGCCTGAGACTCTTCCTCCCCAAGCCCCCTCATCCAATTGATCCCCCTTACATTGTTACAATAGCATAGTCCTTCAGTCAAGTCCATCACTCTACTATTTAAGTGTATCCTGACCCTGCAGGTATGGACAATGGCAGAGAATCCAGCATTCTGCAGTCAAGACATATTGAACAGTTTCACTGGGAGTCCATCTCTGATTTGGAAGTAGAGATGCATAAAACTTTATATCTTTACATCTCCATGACAGTTTCTATTACATTGTTCCTCTAGATGACTATATGTGCATGCTTTTGTCAATTCTTAAGCCCACAAAGAGTTACTGAAAAACTATTTTCCATTGTCAGTAAACAAAACAGTAATTATTTAATGAAATTTCCAGAATGGAGACAGTCCCATTCAGTGAATAGTTTGGGCAACATTACAGTGTCTAAAAAGACTATTAAGAAAGGAGGCAGGCTAGTTAACCAGACTGTATTAAAGGATAAGCTCTTTTTGAGGGTTCTGAAAAACCTAAACTATCATCTTTGATTAGTGCTCTGTGTCTGGTTCTTCAGTTAAAAGGAAAAAAAAGAAAATGGTAAACAAAAAACAAACCTAAGAAAAACAAGTTTCCTAGCAATAGGTTCACCACTAGTAAGAAATGGGATTCTAACGCTTGTCTGAATAACAGAGACGATCAAACCCATTTATCAAGGAATTATTTTAACAAAGACTACTGTTGGCCCTTTCTTAGCCCCAGGAATCATCCTACAGAAGCAGCCACTAGAATACACAGTTCCAGCGCCTTGCAGTCAGAGTAAACCCTGGAGCCAGCGTCGGCTTCTCTGAGAGATCAGAGGAAGTCAGCAAGTGGAGGATGTGAAAACAGAGCTTTCGAGGATGACTGCAAGAACATGGGCTGAGACAAGGGAACAGCGCTTACCATGCTGTGTGGCGCCTTGGAATATAATGGCTCTAACCCTAGAATTCCTTCATTTAGATTTCTTCTCTCCTGAAATAGATTGGTGACACTGGAGAGATCACTTCCTATTTTTTACTTCAACTTCCTTATCTTAAAACACAGCAATGATAACATCACATCACAAAGATACTGCTAGGATCAGATAAGGAGAGAAAATTATAGTTCCTTGCATACTAAAATAGACAAAACAATTCATTGAAACATGCTCACCTCCAATTTCAGACGATGGTACTTCCATAATGGGAAGGTAGGGAAGAAATAGAAGGCCACGTAGTGTTTTACAGTCAATAGGTGAGTCTCTAGCAAGATTAGCCAATGAACTAATCATGGATTTCTCATCAAGATACACACAAGCATGTTGGCAGGCACCATCCAATAGTGCTAATTAGGTGAATCAGATATGAGTTGCAGACATATTCACTGGCGTAGAATCTCATCTTTGAATTATTTTCAACACAGTAAAAAGGCGGGGGAGCAAGCACAGGACAAGAGCCTCATGTGAACCAAGATTCAGTACAGAGAAGCAGCTCGAGCTGGCAAAAGGTCAGGGAGTTTGTTGGCAGCCATTATCAGAAAGTTATCCTTGACACAGACACTTGGTTGAGGCTACTATATGCAACTAGTCAAAATATTTGTCTCTGGATATTTTCCTTGCAAATGTTCATATTATATCAAATTAATAGCCATTCACATATGACAATGATACAGTTCATACTTTTCCAAGTAGATGCTAATGAACATCAAAATTCTGAATGTTTTTCTATAAATGAAGTATTTTTCCCTAATTGCTACTATTTTGATACTATTATGTTGCTATGAATTATTTTCAGAAATGAAATGGATTAAGAGAATCAAAATTACATGGACTTCAGTGTCAACATAAAGTACAATGCTCAAAAAAATTGAAGATTTAATCAGTATTAGAAATGAAACTTTCTTCACTTTACCTAAGCTTAAAGCATTTCCTTTTGTTATTGATAGTCAGTGGTTCTAGTCATTATTTTAGCTCACAAATCTTCTATGCACTATATTCATACAGCCTGAACACTATTCCTCACACAGTTTATTCCGTGCATTCACACTACTTGGAATGTTAATAAAAGGCTTCTTAAATATCACTACACTAACATTTTAAAAATACTTTTTCCATGCCAGGTATCATAGCAATTACTCTGCAACTATTAATCCATGTCTTTGTTCTATCCATTCTGTCACAGACATCGTTTCACTGAATTCCACTGGTGGTTAAACGGAGACCCTGGCATATTTATCCAAATCAAAAAAACTGATTAGTGACAGAGAAAAGATGGAAACCAGAAAGTCTGCTTCAAACAATCCAGAGATTTAGCCAAACTAACAATCTGGTGTCTCATGTAACAATATCATCTTGGTGTATTTCATTTGGTAGATAATAAAATGCATTCAATCCACTATGTAGAAAAGTTAAAGTAACTGAAAATGAGGCCTAGCAATTTGTTGTCACTTTTCTTTCCTCTTTTTTGGAATTAAACTTGTATATATTGATTTCCAAAATCACAATTCTAGATCTTTAAGACTAAATACAGAATGCCTTCAAATAGGATAGTCAGATAACTGGAGTTCCTATTGGTGGTGTCAGATGGCATGACAAGCACAGTGCATATATAGCAGTAACAAGCTCTACGTTAGATGACCAAAAACAACATGTATGAATGTAAAGACATTCTGACTATGGTGGGAAATTTCCAGGGCAAAAAGAGGCATACAATATGTAATATACATATATTAAAAATGCATGCTTATAAATGTAAATAAATATTATCTAACCATAAAATCACATAAAATGGTTGCTCATGCATTTTTAAAAATGATTTACTTGTTCACAAGGCAGAGTTACAGAGAGAGAGAGACAGAGGGACAGAGTGAGAGTGAGGGCAAGCAAAAGAAACAACTTCCATCTGCTTGTTCACTCCCAGATGGGCGCAATGACCAGGGCCTAGCTCAAGTCAGTCACTTGGCACTCCATCTCAGTTTCCCATGTGTGTTGCAAGGCCCCAAGCATCTGAGCCACACACATTAGCAGGGAGCATGACTGGAGGTAGAACAACCAATACTTGAACCCTTGCGCCTACGCAATGCTGGCAGTGCAGAGTAAAGCTTAACATGCTGCCCCACAATACTGACTACTAAAGGGTTGCTCTTTAACAGAAGAAAACAACAGATGAGCCTAGAGTAAGAATCAAAGTGAGAATCAGAGAAAACGCATACGCCCAATGATGGTCTCTTATGGTTTAAAAATGTAAGTGTATCATTAACTGAGGTATAAAAGCAATGGATCCTTCATGACTGAGATATAAAATAAAACAGAAGGAAAATAGCAAGGGATGGAGGAAAGCATGGAAGACAGTGCAAATACAGAGAGAGATGAAGAAAGCATCCACAAATCTCAGATATCTGAAAAAGCATATTCTTCCCGAAGATTATGAACAACTGGTTCAAAACCATCTATGTTAGGATGGACCAAGATCGGACTTGTGGCTCAGACATGGATCAGGACACCTGCGTCCTACAGGGAGTGCTCGGGCTGGATTCTTGGCTCTGGCTGCTGAGTCCCACCTGTAGTAATGAGTAAGTTGGGAGGCAGTGCAGAAGGCTGCAGTGGCTGGGTTCTTGGACAAACAAGGCGGGCTGCACTAAGTGCACAGTTCCTCACAGGAGCCCAGCTCCACTCTGGCTGCTGCGGGCATAACAGGAGTGAACCAGCGGATGGGAGTTCACTCAGTCTCCCTCTGCTACTCAGATAAATAAATGTAAAAAAGGAAAGTACATATATGTAGGAATGTTTGCTCAAATTAAACAAAAAAGCTAAGTAAAATTTACAAAATTCAAGGAGTACATACTCTTTTTTGAGTGGAGTTAATCACATAAAATCCAAGTAATAAACCCTGTCTTTCCACAAATAAAGGGAAAATATAATGAACTGTTTCCACTCCCAAAATAAAGACATATGGCTCAAGATACACTACAACTGCAGACATAATCTTGATTTATGTGATCAATGTAATGAACCAGGATGGTCTTATAGATTTCATATTTTTCTTCCTGCTTAAGATCAAATATAACAATTTTTGCTTTTGGCAAAGCTAACACTTTCCTGCAGTTTCAAGTCTACTGTCCAGAGATGGCAATGCTGTAACCTCCAAGCCATGATCATTGGCATTCCAATGCTGGGCAACTGCGGGCATCAACATTGAGGCTGACTGCTGGCAGATTCAGGGGCTTTCCTCCAAGAAACTCAGACTTTGCTCCTTGAATTTGTTCTATTCAATAATTCTCTGAGTCCCTTATTATGTTTAAGATCACTCTTTCCTGAGTCTTGCAGTTCAGAAAACCAACATTAAAAACATTTTTGGCGGGCCAGGACGAATGTTTTAGGATAAGAGCTCTTTAAGGAAAGGGAAACTCAGGAGCAGCAACTGTATTGTCAGGGAATCAAGCATCTGTTTAGCACCTCAGGACAGCCATCCGACAAAATCAGGAAGCATGATATAACATCACTTGTGCTCTCCTCAAAACACTTCATCAAGACAGCACTTTTCCCGAACAAATTGCACCTGTTTTACTATCATAAGAACATAAAAAATAGAAAAAAATGTGCAAAGGGTTGTATCAAAATGCACTTCAAGTTTATGGAGCTGCTGTTGTGGTGTTGCGGACAAAGCAATGCCTACGATGCCAGCATCATATATGGATGAAAATTGGGGTCTTGGCCACTCCACTGTTGATTGCATTTCTTTTAATGCACCTGGGAAAGCAGGGAGAAATGACCCATGTGTTTAGGCCCCTGGACCCACCCGAGAGACCTGGATCAAGCTTCTGGCTCTCGGCTGCCGTGTGGCCCACTGCAGACATTTGCGAAGTACACTGCAGGATGAAAGCTCTCTCTCTCTCTCTATCTACCTCTCTAGCCTCTTCTCTCTGAAACTCTTAGATATGTACATATATATGTACCTACTTTAAAAGCACGGCAAGTTCAACAATAGCAAGATGCAGGTATTTCTGCAGAATTCCTGAATTATATAAATGATGGAACATGCTGGCCTTACATAAAGAACCCATGATGCGGGGGAAATGAAAATTTGAGATCTCTGGAATGTTAGATGAATGGGAGAATTGAAGAGACTCAAAACATTCTCAGTTTCTGAAACTAAGTTCATCGTCCTAGCATTTCAGATACTATAGACCTGAAATAAGAAGTCATTTCCTCATCTTTTCAATCTCCACTTCCTCCCTCATCCAGCTCGATTAACTGAAGGAGAGAAACAATTCTCTCCCCGCCTTAACCTTCTTTTCCAGCTCAACTCAAGAACTGAACATAGACTTGGGAGCCAATTATCGAGAAAACGTGGGTTGGCTACACACATACGGGGTCTACAGCTTCCATTTGACGACACAGGGAGAGGATCTACATATGCGAAAAAACTGGTTTCATGCTTCCCTGTTGTTAAGGCAAAAAAGAATTTTCTATATGATTCGTCACTAGAGTCAATGTGCTATTTTTGAGAGCCAGCACAGGTGCTAAAGGCGTCTATAATTACTTGATCAAAGTCTGGACTGGAAAGTGGCCTAAGTTAAAGTCAGAAACTGCAGGAAATTCCTTCTCTCTCTCTCTCTCTCTCTCTCTCTCTCTCTCTTGGTAGAAAAAAACAACAGTGAAATAGCAAATTGAAAGTAAAATTTTTTCCAGATCTGTGAACTCATCCGCTGTTCACATCTTTGAAAATGGCCCAGCAGACACTGTCTTTTCTAGGACAATGAGGGGAATGATGGAAAGGAAAAGAAAGGGAAAGGAAGGGAGGAGAGGGAAGAAAGGGGAGGGAAGGGGAGAGGAAGGAAAAGGAGGGGAGGGGAGGGGAGGGATGGGAGAGGAGGGGAGGGGAGAGGAGGGGAGGAAAAGAAAAAAGAAAAGAAAAGAAAAGAGAAGGGAAGAAAAGAAAAGGAAAGAAGAGGAAAAAAAGAGGAGAAGAAGGGAATTGAGGGGAGAGGAGGAAAAAAGAGATCTCTAACTTCTGTTTTGTTTGTGGGAAGACAGCTGGAAGCTGCAGGTGCAGGGAAAGCACAGCTGGGCTATAGGTGCTTTAGGAAGTGGCAGCAGCCAGAGTGGTGCTGTCCCGGGCAAGGAGGCTGAGCACAGATCTCATCAAGGCATCAAGGTTTAAATGGTAGGAAACATGGCTTCTGACACGCAGACACTGCGGACACATGGAGTGAACCCCAATGGCAGCAACGTGTAGCAAATGAATTTGAATTTAGTGACCCTGTTCCTTACTCAGGGTCTCTCAGTAAGTTTCAGAACTCCAGAAGATAGGTTAACACCCCTGCTAGCTTCTCCAAGGCATCTGCAACTATGTCCTCAATGCACTGGGAGAGGGAAACGGGTGGATGGAAACACCCTAACCCCTCAGCGGCTTGTGACTTCTGTCCTTGGAACTGACACCCATGCAAGGGACTCAGAAAAGCACTAACAGTGACGGAAACACGCTATGAGTGGCTTGTGATGAACCGGATGTGGGCCTGAGCATACACTGCAATTGGCACAGTGATACCTCTGATGTATCTCTCAGTTGTTTTACCAGATCTATGCAAGATTTACTCTGCAACGAGAAACATTTTGGGGGCTCAGCAGCCCATGAATTAAAAGCTGTAGTACTGAAGAAATGTCCACACTTAGGACCTCTTAGCTTCTCCTATAACAGAGGGAAAATACATCCCTGGGGAAATTAACGCCACTGTGAAGAACATTGGAAATCAAAAGGTGTTTAGGTGCACTTTGGCTAGACCACAAAGTAATCTCTACCCAAAGGATACCTGTACTCTAATGATGTTCCAGGAAGTAATGTGAGCTTGCTTTAAGGAGACCAGCAAACTGGGACCGCCAGGAAACAGCTGTGCCTTTTTACTCTGGATTCCCGTTTCCTTAAGTCTACCTCTGCAGAGTATTACTCTCAGGAGTTTGACCACCTCACAGTCCTGTAAGGCTTGGTGCTGCTTACCAAGCAAGGTCTCCAATGGAGGATGAGCACATCCTCCGGAAGCCAGGGCAAGAGGCAAGGGGCGAGTCCTTGCAAACACAGGGGTCACCAACGTTGCTCATGTTTCCAAACTACTAGAGCAGACAAGGCGGCTGCTAGCTAAGAGAGAAGTGGGCTTCAGTTTATTCAGATGTCTACACAGCTCTCGTGAGGGCAGGGCTCAAGTGCTTCAACACTTAGGAATCGACGTATCTCAGCGCACAAATCAAGTTCGGAACCTCTGCATGTTGATCAGTCAATTTCGGCTCTGTCTTAGAATGAGTTAATTTTCTCTTGGGCTAAAACATACACATGTGTACACTCACAGATTGCTAAAACTAGCTAATTGTGTGTGCCTAGTGCAGTTGCTTTCAAATAAAACATTTAAAATACACAGAAAACATGTTTGCTACATATACTTTTATGAGCAGATACAACTTTTAATAAACTGCTTGCAATAGGGGTTTTAATTTGAATGATGCATCTCTAAATGAGAACGCATTTTAAATTCTTTAAGAAACAGCAGAAATGTCATTGTGTAAAAATTCTAAATCCTTTTGACAAGTTATATAAACCAATTTTGTAAGAATATCTTATATGAAGGAGACACGCACTTGCTAGAAAACACGAGGTTCTCAATGTTAGCCTCTCCTAAGTTTCTCATGTTGCTCAGTAATATACGATACACATATCGGCAATCTCACACCCTTTGCAGTTTAATTATGAAGAGTTTATGAACCCATTCCGTTGATTTTGCTTTCATTTCCCACTTCCTCGCAGAAGTATTCTTTACTTTCCGTAATATTCATTTTTTTTCCCTTTCACACACATCATTTTCTTGGCGAGGAAACTGTTACAAAATTTTAGAATGCTTTCCTGTTGCAATACTATAACCACATTCTATAAGAACCAGAAATTTAAATCAATTACAATATTGGATTTCAGTGTCATATTTTGACTCAAAAAAGCATCAACCGAATTCAGGTAGCTTCTCTCCAGAGTAATACTTGTTATGAAAATATTTTACCTACCACGTAAACAGGCTAGCCCTCTTTCCCTTTACACTAAGCTACCTCCTACGATCAGGGAATCCTGTGTTGCTGCAGAGGTTTATGTCCTGGATACTCCATCCCCAGTCCAGCTTCCCATTGGTTACAGGTGTTATATATGTATATATATACACATATATGCATGCACAAGTGAAATCTATAATTTAGTAAGAGATATTATATATTAGATACATATATAGTACAGTTGCTTTATATATGTTATGTACATATATTATATACATGTTATTGTGTTATATATATGAAATTTATAATTTAGTAAGAGATATTATATATTAGATACATATAATACATATAGCATATATTATTGATATATTGGTATTGAATATTTTATTGATTTACATTATGCTGTATATATTGTATATAATATTAATATATACTATGTATATTATTTGTATCCTCTTTCAATGTGGTCAGCCATGCATGCTTAACAGTCATTGAAAAAAAATCAGCATTTAAAAATATCTGGAAAAATAAATTTTACATAAAAATCCCTGTAAAGTGCAGACAGCTTACGAAATATTCACATACTGAACAGAAACTAGTACAGCTCACTGCTATAGGGCCAGTACTTGAGGATTCTTCTGGTAGCCTCAAATTTACAGCTTTCATGGAATTACTATAGCATAAGGATTTTCATGGAAATTGAGTTAGTGAGTCTTGAATGATGACACTGAAAAAATCTTATTTTGATGCTTGGTTAGATTGGCAAAATCGTTATACTGTGTACCATGAGCAGTTGGGGAAAAAAAGCAATAAGCAAAAGTCAACGAAGTGTCTCCTGTGAATACAAATATTTGCAGGATAACCAGGCCCTGATCACCGGGATAAAGTGCATCTTCCTGACATTTAAGAGTTTCAATGTCAAAGAGCCGACAGTCAAAGACAACTGGAACAAATATTTATCTGTTGACCACCTCATGACACAAGGAAATTCACTTCCTGTACCTAGTTCATTAAAGCATTCTTTCAATGTGGGTGAGATTAAGTAAACTAGAGAATTTGTTTCCATCTAAAACGTGTTAATGGGAGAATTCTATGGAGACCAACTAAGTTTGAAAGTTGTTCCATACGAGATCTCAAACCATTAGTTTATGGACAGGCATTGTAGTTCAGCAGGTAAAACAAGTGTTTCCTACACCATCATCTCAGAGGCTGCACTGTGTCCGAGCTCTTCTTGGGCCAATTGCCTGTTAATGTGCGCAGGAAGGCAGAAGAGGATGGTGCAAGTGTGTTGCAAGTGTTTGAGTCCCTGCTATTGGTGACAGAGAACAGACCTCCTGGCTCCCAGCTTTGGCCTGTTCTAGACTGGCTGTTGTGGCCAGTGAAGGAGTGAACCAGTGGAAAGACAATCTCTCTCTCTCTCTCTCTATCTCTCTGTAAGCTGCTTTGCCTTTCAAATAATTCTAAAAATAAATTTCTAATGAATTTCGTATTTGTGTGATATAGTTATATATTTCAAATTTAGTGAACACTTATATCATCTAGAAACTGTGACAGCTGATAAATTTTAGCATGTCCTGCAGTCGAGCATATACTGAGGGAAAAAGTAATTTTCACTACTCTACTGATTTAGCACTTTGATTAATCCCATCTTTGCTTGAGAAGTAAATCAGGAAATATTAGAAGGCATTGGTAAACTGGAATTTATGGACATACTGTTTTTGCTTGTGGGAAAAAAAAGTCCTATCAACACGTATTCACTGTTGCTCAGATGATGAAAGGGCCCAGAGCAACTCTTTGTGAATTACTCAGGTACTGCACGTCATTTGGGCTACTTCAGAATATTTCCACCAACCTTTACAAATCAGGAAATCGTAAACTCCACTTTAAGTATTTTCTTATACTGAAGAGACAAACATTGATGTAACTGACATTGACAAGTTTTCGGGAATTATTTTGGCCGAGAGTTGACGATCAACTGCATTCTCTCCTTACATCACCAAAAAGGTTACATGAACATTGCATGAGTCAGTCAAGCTCATCGTACATGTTCGTGCGCCCTGATGGCAAGCATGCTACCCCAGACTGAACTGGACTGGAGGTGCTCATGAGGACTGAGATTTGGGGTCCAATCAGTTGGGACAGTTACAAATGTTTGAGCTTAATATCTGTCTTCTCCCAGACGCTAGTTGCTGGACAAACACAAGTTATAAATAATTCTTGGACTCGGAATGATTTCTTGCCATACAGCTGGCTGAATTTTTAAGTCAAACTCTATTTTATACTGGGCTTTCATTTTACCAGCAAGTAAATCTTCTATGTTGATCTTCTTGACAACTGAATATGTGATGGGAAATGTAGAGGAATTAGTAGCATGCACCATGTTCTGTACTCTCAAATTATTGTTCCTCACTAACTTGGAGATTTCTACATGGAATTCAGTTGCCTTGTTAATGTGGTTACACAACAGTTCACCATATTAAAATTTTGGTTGAATGAGCTTACCAAACAAAAATCGGTTCCATGCATTTCTGTTATAAGAAGAATAGAAATAATTTAAAAAAACTATCAAAATCTGAAAAGAAATTTAGTGCAGGTGCCAAGCAAGCAATCAAATAAACAAACAAATGAATTCTCACTGATCACATGGTAAATGAACAAATTAAACAGACAAAATTCTTGAATGTAAGAAAACAAAAATGAAAGTAGATATATAGTAGAAACATGCACTCTATAAAATTGTATGATATAAAGCATTTACTTACAAATGTACTCGGTCCAGAAACATGTTTAAGGCAGTCTATGGGTACGCCTATCTTAGCTTTTATCTGTTTAACCCATCAAGCATCCTGAGATGTAATCTGTATGACATGCTGAGCTTTACCAGATGGGGCGTCATCTCCCACATCTGTCAACCTTGTTCCCAGCTGCAGCAACAGACAGAGCTAAATCTAAGGGACCGGGTGTGGTGGGGTGCGGCACTTACCTGCTTGATTTGTGGTTACATTTACAGACACATATTGCCGGGCTCCTGGGCTCAAGTTGGATACTCCGTTCACTGCCTCAATCTCAAAGGTATAGTTTGTGTGAGCAAGTAGATCCACCATCATGACAGAGGTGTTTTTCAGGCCGGTTTGCTGGGGGAGGTACCTGACATGACGGCCACACTCCTCACACACACCTGCATGGGAGTTGCACTTCTTGCATGCAATATAATAGGACACATCTTTCCTTCCACCAGTGTCAGCAGGCGGAATCCATTCCAGAAAGACACTAGTCTCATTAACATTTGAGATGGCATTCCGAGGGGCAGAGGGGGGTCCTGGTTTGGAAAGTAAAGTGAGAAAAACATATTTTCAGATGATATGAATTAGGTATCATTTATCAAACTAACCCCTGGCCTGAAGGAAACAAAAGAGATCTGCAATCACTCATTTAGGTCATAACTTCTAGTTACCTGGGAGAAAGCTGACTATAGATTTTAGGGACATGAGTAGGGTGGAAGCCCTGTAGGAGTGATGAACAATGCTGTCCTAACATTTTTCAGGTGAGGCGGATGTTTCGCTTATGGTATATGAAAACACTCCTGGGGCAGAATTGTGTGCACAAGTAATGGCTGTTACAATTGTAGGGCTGAACACTAACTAGTAAGTGGGCCTCCTTGGGGTGTACACTACACATGATTCTATCCTTGTTGACACTGATCTGTCAAATTCAAGAAGCAAATTCCAACGAGCCCAGCTGAAATCAAAATGTCCAGGGTGGCTTTTGGAAACAAATTCTGTAGCTAGTCAAAGAATTAACTAACAGCCTTGGCTCACCTCAAAAGAAGCTGCCTATTGCTAAATAATGATGATAATTTGAAACCTCTCTCTTATGCCAAGACATCACTATGTGTTGGTCAAGATTACAACTTGAAGGAACAAATGTACTCTACTTCGCTGTTTTCTTCTATAGTATGGACCTGCCACTTGTGAAAAATACAAAATTTCATTTGAAAATAACCATGAGGAACACTTCAACTGGAAAAGGACAAAATGTTCATATTTTCATAGGTCAGGTAACAAATTTCAGCTTCTAACAATCTTCCACAATAAAGAAAGTCATGCACTTCAATCAAACAATTATACAGACTACTGAATCGTAACATCTGAAATAACTACCCATGTAAATGATATAACTTCAAAAAGTACTTAACAGACACATCGCTTTTTCAGTCCTATGGTAATAGAGAATGAATGTAAAAATCTGTCTCATTCTAGTGAGATGGAATTGGCTCACTAAAATTTTCACAATGAGAATCACATTTAGAATTCCTTAAATGATTTCTCAGAGTTAACAATATCCTAATTGTGTATTATTTTGTTTTTGAGCCTAACAATTAGCATATTAAAATCTCAAGTTATTCACATAATTTCTAACTCTCAAGTTAAGATAAAATTGAAATTTCAGTCACATGTTCAAATTTTGTGATCAGATATTCTCAAAGTGAAAATATAACAATTGGTTTGATGAAACAAAACGGAGCATGGTAGATGGTGAATGATTCAGAAACTAAATAAAACAAAGGAGGAGGTCGTTAAGTTGATCTGAATATACAGTGTCTGTTTTAAATACAAACAGTCACATTAACTTCTACTTAAATTTTATAATCATGACTACCAAGGAGTAAGTTTAAAACTGATCAGAAAGCTACCTAGTACTTAATGATACATAGCTATAGAAATACGATGTAAATGAAAGAATTCCATAACTACGAAATTGAAACTTTCTTCCCAAAACAACTTTTTACACTCATGAATAAACCCCATAAATTTGCCTTACATGCCACATCATATGCTTTAACACAGAATCATCCCTTTTATGTCAAAACAGTTCTTAAATGAGTACATAAGCATTCTTGTTTACTAAAACCTCCACTTACAGTGTAAGTAGACAACACGGGATTTCTGGAAAAATAGAAAAAGTTACACCCTTAATTTCTGAGGAAAAAAAGTAATGGCTAGCCCAATATGTCCGGCTGAAAAGAAGTGCTAAACTTCCATATTTTTTTGGTCAACTGAAATACACTTGTATTTAACACCTTTCCTGGAAGCCTATAAAACCTAGCAGTATTTAATCCCTTCTCTCTGACTCTACTGCTAACAGCCCCTCTAAGTCAAAATGAAACTCAAGTTCAAGCAAAGATCACCAAGATTAAAAAAACAAAGGGGGAAAAAAAAGAAAGAGGCCATGTCTAACCCACACTTAAATAATGTGAAACTCTATAAAACAGGTTTGACCTAAACTAAGCTGTGATTAATATGCTTAACTACAATGCAAATACATCACCCTCGGATTTTTCATTTTTTTTTTCTTGCTTGTTTGTAAAATACCGCTTACTAGGTAAATAAATATTTGCAACTATATTTCCACTATCCAAAGCAGTTTAACCTGTAAGCTCACTTCCAAAGAGCGAACAGCAAAGTGAGGTTCGGGATCTTGCTCTGAACATGGACCCAGTCGTTACAGGATCATATGCAGAATCAGCTGTACTCTAAGCACAACTAAACACACACACACACATACTCTCTCTCTTTTTCTCTCACTCTCTCTCTCTCTCTGGCAACGTATCAGAAAGATCTTATACCCGAATCCTAAGAGATACTTTTCATTTCCTTTCTATTTATTTATTTATTTTTAAGAAATACGTGCAGATTGTTTTTCTTTCGACAAGCACTGCTAGAACTCACACACTTGGACAAAGATGTGAAGTCTGCCTAGGAGTTTCTGACCTAAATTCTAAGAGCAAACTCTACAGATCACACGTGCCAATGAGGCACGATCTCCTCCCCAAGCCCAACCCTGACAAGCCTATCAGAGGGAGGCTCAGGTCTATGCCAACGAAAGCAAGTCAACAACTGGAATACTTAAGGAAGACACTGACTAAAAAACTGATATTTAAAAACAATTCAATATATATTCCGCTAACTTAAGCAGTTCCACTCTCGTGACAAAAAATTTTATTTTTGTTGGGGTCATTATTTTCTTCTATCTCATGGTAGAGCCTGCCTGAAGTTTAAAAAAATTAAATAAAAGAAAATAAAAACAAGCCCCCAAACTCAAGTTAGTTATGAAATATAGCCATGAGCTATTAGCTTTCAATTCTTTCAGCCATTGCAGTTCTACACAATCCAATGGTGTTAGCCAATGCCCAAACAGCATGTATGCCACCATCTGTGTGCGGTAAGAGAAACTAGCCAGATGTTACTGGTATCTAGGCACATATGCAGTTATATGTCATTTCCTAAAGCTAAGATGCCATGCAAACATGTAATATTCAATCAGCTGTATGCATATAACCTTATAAAGGAAGAAGAAGTGTGTTATATTACATAAAAAATACAATTCTTTATCTGGGGCACAGCCTTCCAAATACCAATTCAATGAGCCTCCTACCAGCATCAACATCATCAACATCCAGGTTCTTTCTTTGTCAAGACCTCAGTGCTCCCTCTCTATTCCAGAATCTTACTACACTCTTAGGTAGTGTTCACACTTCCATTTAAATACAAATCATATCCACTCATGCTTCGTATCGTTTCCACTCAGATGTTCTCCAAAAACATCATCTACTCATTGGCAGAAGAATTCTTCTCATTTGGTAATCATTCATTGTCTAAGATCCTAAGCCTAGACACAACAGGATGATCCTCACTAACGTGAAGCAAGTAATGACAGCAATACGGGAAACTGTGAAAATATTCAAGGTTCAGTTGACATTACGAAATTCAGAAACAATTTCAATGTGTGATGATTTTATTAAAAATAATCCATGATGATTGTCTACAACTCAAAATCAATAGCAAAATTCCCTAAGACTTCCTGAATTGTTCTGCAAGCAAATTCAAGCTACTGGGACCTACAATATTGAAATGGAGCAGGCAACGGAACCATTATGTGAGAAAAAAATTCACGTTTATTGCCTTTCATTTCTGTGGGTTTTTTTTTTACTGTATTTATTTTGCTTTCGGCAAAAATGTCAGGAATGATGTCATCAAGTAAATCAATGACATTCCCACGTAACTAATAAAACGGAGTCCTGAAATCACTCACAAATCGCTGAGCTGCAGATTTTGAAATTAAATGTTCAAGCTTTAGCCACTCTGCTTGCATCATTAGAAAAAATAGTTTTAATAATAGTAAAGGATACACAACTAATAATAAACATGACAGCTTTTTAAAAAGCCTAAATTGTAGTTTGCATGATTCTTGAATCGGGTGTACAGTCCCAGATCTACCTGTTCGTGGAAAATTTCCTGCCTAATTACATACACAACCCTCTTATCAGCCATGACAACTTCGAAAAATAAGGCAAAAGTGCTACTTACTTCATATATATGTGAACAGAGACCTGATTTTAGAAAAATAATCAAGCATGAAAAGGAAAGCGCATTTACCAACGTCATGCTGTATCATGAACAGTCAAATACATCACAAAGTAAAAGGAAAAAAAATCTGCACCTACATTTCTGATGTTGAAATTAAAGTTAGGGGAAATGGGGACTTCCAACAGCAGGTAATACAGAGACAGGTTTATCAATGCTTTCTCAAGGAGAGAGAAATGTGGTGAAACTACAGTGAGAAGCTTTACTTTAGGCCTGTTTGAGAGGAAAGCGTTAGATTGCTAACAGGCTCCACCATACTGTTTCTTCAAGCTGGTGAAAGTTAGTGTCACCAAATACTGTGGGTTTCCTTACTTGTGCATGCCATTGTGGGTGGATCAGACTCCCTCCTGAAATAATCCTTTTCACAGACACAAGAGGTTGATGCTTCCTCATGGGTGTAACTGTGGGGTGGACATTTGCTGCAGCTCTGGCTGTGAGGTGAGGCTTTGAAGAACCCAGGTCTGCACACTGTCAAGAGAAATAAGAGACTAAGCTTTTCCCAGGAACAGATGCAGCGTTTGTTTTTTGAATCATGGCAATATTTTGAAATGTATACACAGAGCACAAAAAACACAAATGTTTGCATCAATTGCAAGAAATTGTCATTGGCTTCTGGATCACAAATAGCAGGCTATTCATTCAGATAATCAAATGTCCATGTAAAATATTTACAGTGAATGCTACCGAAAGCATAGAAGTTTATTTATGCAAATGGAGTTTTTAAGAAATTATATTTGTAAGAGGCACATATTTATATGTATTCAAAAGTGAAGCACTTATTTAAATACAATGTTCCTTTATTCTCTTATTTCTGAAATGATGAATAAATGCAAATTGGTCCATGTACTCCAGCAATGGACAAGTACATAGTAGATCATCAGAACTCGGTTGCAGTGTTCAAACGTTACAATAAGTGGTAGCTTATGGAGAATGTCTAACTCAGCCTATATCATTTACATTATATTTATTTTTGAAGTCAGATTTTATGCACTTATTTTACATTCAACTCTATTTTAGAATTTTTCATGCTAATTCAATATTTCTTTATTCTAAGATTTGTAATATTTATTCTATTCAAATTACAATGATCTGTAAAGAGTAGAAACTGTGTCTACCTAGTTTTACATTCACAATACATATCAAAGTATTTGGCACAATGGATGTTCAAAAAGCATTGCAAAATACATACATGAATAAACAACATGATGTGAAATTTGTAAATAACTACATGAAACTGCTTAGCAAAATTTTAGCTATTATTCTATTAGTAGTTAGGTAAAATGTTTCCATGAAGTAAATCTTTCCTAGTCATTCAAATGTATTCTCCATCAATAATGAAGTAAAACTGTAGTATTCCAAGTACACACATGCTACGAACATCTGAAGACCACCTAACTGATGTTTGGAATATTTTTCGTGCTCGCTTTTCATGAAGTTGATCAATTCTATTTTTTCTACTTGAAAAATCCACCACATTTACTCAAGTGTATTGGTTCAAACATCAGTGCACATTTGCTGCATCTCAAAGGTGAACCTGTATTTCAGTTGGAATTTTGACAGACATAATGAGCTGGGGCTAAATTCCATATGCTGTAAATGATCCTGAGCTTTAGTAATCAGTGCTGAGGCTTTCTGCCATCACCACAAGTAAGCAGGAGTTGGCAAAAATGAGAAGGAACTCTTTTCTGCAGACCTAATTATGGTGATATTAAAGCCTTAATACTCTTACACATTCAGAGAGAACAGGAAGGTCTCGGAAAGATAAGAAGAGCCTTTTGATAGCATTAAGGGTTTTCTTGTAGTTAAATGATTAGGAAAAGATTTAAAATATAATTTTTCTCATAATAGGATTCCTGTAGCAGCCAATACCATATGTAGCAACAATCCAATTTTTCTTCTTTAATCCTTTTAGGAAAGCCATTCTCACTTTAAACTCTACTTGCTTTCAAAATCAGGATGTGTCAATCTACACATTATGCATCCTTGGAATTCATTTATCACTTATGAAGCAAAGTCACTTTTCTCTTAATAAATGTCTGTTAGAGGCTTTCTATAATATCATATAGGACACTGTTTTTCAAAGCACATGGAAGCTTTGAAAATAGAAACTATATATTTATATATATATGTTTATGTATGTGTTTCTATATGTGTGTGTGTATCTATCTATCTATCTATCTACATATATATATGAAACAACAATCAAACGGACCAGAAGTTCAGATGTTCTACAAAATGCTTTTAGATTGTGTGGCAGGTGACAAACTGCTTGGTACTCAGTTGCAAAAGTAAAGATTATGCATGGCTTCCCCTATGTGAATCATAAAGATATCACATTAAAAATACAAATATGATTTTACCAATACAAAGAAAGTTGGGTGGGAGGGCATACTGACACCTAGCACATACTGGGGTCTGGAAGAAGAGGAATGCCAGTGTCAGGCTGCGATTGGGATGGAACCCTGGTCCTCACATTCAACTCACAGGTTCAGCAGCCAGTGACGATAATCTGTTGAGATGCGATAGGAACTGCTGTTTTTGCTGATATTCAAGAAAGACAGGAAAATTACCCAACGTGAGCAGCATGCTTAAGATGGAAAAATCTTCCCTGGGGACACACAAGGTGCACAAAACACAGTGGGGATGCCAGGCAAAGGTCACGAGCCCACAACACCTTACTCTCTTAAGTACGTAGAGATGGTCTGCGGCACATAGTGGCTCAAGTGAGGAGGTCCGACTTCAACTGGGGAGTGAAAAGCAACACGCGTTCAGCAGACACCATACTTGAACCTTTGCGCTCTGATATTCCCGCGGTTGTTGATCCGCACAATGATCCTACGCAATGCCGGGTCGTGGCAGCAGCCGTAGCTCCCAGCCGGGTTTCCATGCAGGGTTGAGATACATAAAGTCAGCTTGATGTTGGACGACTGTTCCATTACAGGATTACTGCAAGTGAGCGTTATGAGTATGGCTAAGGTGCCACACGGGTGCAGGGTCCCAAGGCTTTGGGCCATCCTAGACTGCTTTCCCAGGCCACAAGCAGGGAGCTGGATGGGAAGCAGAGCTGCCGGGATTAGAACTGGTACCCATATGGGATCCCGGCGTGATCAAGGTGAGGAATTTGGCTGCTAGGCCACGGCACTGGGTGCTCAACTACTTTTATGACTGCTTTATAATGGGTTTATCAAAATGGAACATGGTTGTAAGTTGAGGAATTTCTGCATTTGTGACACTATTTTGCAAATAAATGGCAGTCAATGTCAGATCCTACTGCTGGCACCACTAAGCATAACTGACAAAATTAAAATTTATTTACAGTAGTTTCAAACATTTGAGCAGGGAAACAACGTGATAAGAATGGTGTTTAGGGATAATTCTTTAGTAGCTATAAGAGGTAGAAGAGAAAGAACAGGGACAGTTAACTTTTTGTTTTTATAGTATTAGTCCAGAATGAATAAGTCACATAAAAAGGTTTCCAATTACAAGTGAGGAGAAACAAATCAAGAAAAAAAGTAAAATTAAATTGATTTTTTTAAAGATTTATTTTTATTATTTTTTATTGGAAAGGCGGATATACAGAGAGGAGATACAGAGAGGAAGATCTTATCTTCCGTCCGATGATTCACTCCCCAAGTGAGCCGCAACGGCCGATACTATGCCAATCCGAAGCCAGGAGCCTCTTCCGGGTCTCCCACGCGGGTGCAGGGTCCCAAAGCTTTGGGCCGTCCTCGACTGCTTTCCCAGGCCACAGGCAGGGAGCTGGAAGGGAAGTGGGGCTGCCGGGATTAGAACCGGCACCCATATGGGATCCCGGGCGTGCAAGGCGAGGACTTAACCACTTGAGCCACCGCGCGGGGCCCAAAATTAAATTGATTTTATGATAACACTAAATAGGTCACATGATGAATGGGACAGCCTGCACATGATTCCAAGGTGTTACATCCAAAGGCTGTGGAGCTCTAAATGTGACATGTTAGGAGGGAGAGAACAGGCTTAACGTCACTATTTTATGTAAGAAGCAGAGAAGCTCCAGCAGAGGAAGCATATACAATTCAAAGATATCCAAGAAAAAATATCACAAATGAATTACCCACTGCCTTCCGGTTCATGATTCAATATCCCAGTGGAACACACAACTCTTATAAAATTACACTTTTACATATTATTTAACTTCGTTGCTCAGAATCAACATAACTATTCAGTAATATCTCTTCTTCAGACTCCTAACCATCTCCATCCCTTTGGCCTGATGTACTGAGTGTTGAGAAAGCACGGGGCATTTCAGAGGCACCTCTCATTTTCTTACCACTAAGTTTCCAAATCTGAAGGCACTTGTACCAACCCTCCCTACTTCTATTCCTGCTAAAATGATGTGTCCTTCTATATTTCAAAGAGAAATATCTGCAAATGAACTAGGAAAATCCACTGCGCTCTCTTAAATTCACTCTTCAAACATCTTCAATGCTTTTGAAGCAGGCACAAAGCAATCCGCACTTAATCCCAGCAGTCAGTCTCCGCGTAGCTACCAAGTAGTTTTGCTCCATATCAAAACTACAAACTCCTGCTGTGTTTTTGCCATGGTGAAACTGCTCACCTTGACCTGCTTTGGTTAAGGCTCTAGGTGTCTTGTTGCCAATACGCAGGTCACAGATTCCCTGCACTTTGCTCTTTTGGGAAACAAGTTCTTTCCATTACCAAATCCTAGCACACCGAACAGGCTTGCACACAACATTTTAAATGTCTTCTAGTACGGTATTCTACATTAATAATGGTCTCATTTTTAATTGCCTCCTTACAACAGCCTGCATTTGTGACACTCTCTGGACACTAAACATGCACTCTAAGCAAGATCTATAAAAAATAAACTGGTTTTGAGAGCTGTGGATTACAGTACAGGATCTGAAAATCTGACAATATATGGAAGACACTGACCATTATTTGTCGTCGAAGTGAAGTGTACATATTTAGTTCACAATGCAACAAAGGCAAAATTTTGTTAAGGTGATAAACTAAAACTAACTTACCCTGATAAGTACCACAAGATATTGGGCCTGGCAGCGTAGCCTAGCAGCTAAAGTCCTCACCTTGAACACGCCGGGATCCCATATGGGCACCAGTTCTAATCCCAGCAGCCCTGCTTCCCATCCAGCTCCCTGCTTGTGGCCTGAGAAAGTAGTCGAGGACGGCCCAAAGCCTTGGGACCCTGCACCATGCCCAGGTGGGAGACCGGAAGAGATTCCTGGTTCCCAGCTTCAGATCGGCACAGCACGGGCCGTTGAGGTCACTCGGGGAGTGAATCATTGGACAGAAGATCTTCCTCTCTGTCTCTCCTCTCTGTATATCTGACTTTGTAATGGAAATAAATAAATCTTAAAAAAAAAAAAAAGAAAGGAAACACAAGATACTAGAAAAGACAGAAAATGGATAGGAATAGATATATCACTGGATTTCTACATTCTATTAATAATAACTAACAAATAATCGCTTAGATAAGCAATAGACATTTCCTAAGAACCAACTTGATACTTCTTTCAAAAGAACGTATAGCAGAGCAATGTTCCCACACATGATGGAGACACCTCACTTGAATGTCATCCGGAAAACATCAAGTGGTTTCACTTCAGGTAGTCAATGACTGCCAGACAAGAAGTACTGCCCATGGGAATCTGTTTCTTGAAAGAAGTTTGCAAATTCAACAGTGGAAGAAAAAACATTTTAGTAAGTCTTTATACTCATACTCGAATATTCATCTTCAATACAACTTTTTCTCATGTTGTAAACCTTCCGACACCTATCATACTGACAATTTTGGTTGATTATTCAAACTGCTTATTTTCTTCTAATGCACTTTTAATGAAGTTCAGTATATTCTAACCAGAAAGAGTCTCAACTCTCACGATGCCGATGTATATTCACTTTATAATTAAAGTTAACATTTCAGAAACATCAATACTGAGACAAAACTGAAAAACGGTAACAAAAAATGTGGTTTTAGTAACTCTGAAAAATGCTCTCAATTTATAATTAAAATGTACAGGGATTACATAAAATATGTATCTGTATATGCATATCTGTACATGTAACATGTATCGATCATGAAGAGTGATGGAAATACACACCTCTTGTGAGCTGCAGGATTCAAGACACAATTCACTTTCCAAAAGTTACTGTGTTTGTCCAAATATGCATTATTGAGAATGACAGAAAATCACTATGAACAAGATATTTGCCATATTTCCGTCAGACATGAATGAGTACAGGGTAAGTCAGATATTACTTAATAGGCTTTTTAAAATGAGGGAACCTCCAGATAGTCCACCCAAACTTCAACAGATGTGTTGAAAACAACAGCTTAACACAAATGTTATAACGAAACTACAAACACATCAATATAAAAACTACGGTTATAAATGACTATATTGAGCGATGACACAATATTTTAGGTCACATTTAAAAGCTCTTCTTAGCATGAAAATAACTGTGTAAATCAATTGACACAATTAAAATATATGTAAATAAGGAAATTCTAATTTGGCAACATCTCTTGAATGACTATAACAGGAACAGGAAAAGAATCTTAAGATTTTGACTTGTTGGGTAAATCGAATGGACAAAGACTGAAATTACAAAGGCTACCATTCTAAGAATAGAACTGCATAGAAGAGTAAGACTACTATTTAAAAGCGTATTAAATACTTCTCATGTGCACAGTTTGGACTCGAAGCTCATCAGATATTAAGAGAAATCTTAAGAAATTATATGATAGTTACAAATGAGGACGAGGACTTAGGCTGCACATCCATGCACATTCATTAACCCAACATACGTTTATTCACAAATCAGCAGGACATGCGTCATGAAATACATGGGACACCGGACCCAGGAGGATTATTAAGGCATTGCCTTGTTTTCACTAGACTGTTACAAAATGATAATGATTTCAGGGATAATGATTACATAAGTGTGTCAAGTGTGTTTTGAATGATGCTTAATATAAGTATATACATATAACCTTATCTTTACTTAAAAAGCACTTACACAACCTTTAAAAATAGTATCCAGGGTGTAACATGTTTATGATACATAAACGCACATGTACTTATATAAAGTGACAAAGTTGTAAAGTACAGCGGCAGCCTACACACACAGATACAGCGTTGGAGAGAAAGACAGAAGCATTGTCTGAGCGGGTGTAGACAGTGAATACGTTTCAGTTTAAGGAACAGTTCAGATCTACCGGTTACATCTTGTTTGTTTTTAATGATGCACAGGTGCGGACAAACGCGATTGTTGCAACAGGACAGACAAGGTCAGGTGCAGGATCCTGACCATGACAGTCCCGCAGGGCTTTCCTCCTGTACCACTGGCCTTGCCTTACTCACTCAAAGGACAATCCAGCATTTGTAACAAAGCCTCTTTGGTAAAAATGAAAAAGTATAAAATGAACATGCACTGTTTTTTAAACAAACAATAATACTATGTAGAATAAATCTATGAGTGATTAGATGCTGCCTCCTTCAAAAAAAAAGCAATTACTAAAACAAAAACAAAAATTCTTCAGTCTTGTTAGAGAATTAGTGCCCAGATGATTTAGCAATAAAGTTCTCTTTTTCAAAAAAGGCAGAGCTAGACAGATACAATTAAACAGTAACATATGTTTGGCAACTATAATCTTCCTCAAAAATAACAGATATGTTTCAAACTTACCCCTGAATGTTTGGAGAATCTACTTGAATATCAGAAAACTGAAAATCTGCAGACATGAATGTAAATACACTACAAGAAGGGCATAGAACACAGAGCACATAATCATCCTAAATAAGTTTCCTCCAAATTGCACACTGAGAATTAAAACCAATCAACTCGCTGCACAGATGTTTAATTCCTATGTATGGAACGTTCCTCATTTAGAATTGAAAATCCGTCAATCAGCAAAGGCACTGGCTAATGCCATCGTGTGGGAAAAGGGTCATCGGTCTGCCCTTAATTTTCAGTGTGCAAGTGTCCTACCGGGCCTCAAATGCAATAGTTTCCGATGTCAATATTGAGGGGGCATAGTCTTTATTCAGAGAATGGGAAATTCATCCTCAAGATAATGGTAAAAGCTGTACTTCCACAATGTGTTATTCCCAAAGCTCAACCCAGGCAAATGCTCAAATGTGCTCACTTCCCATGGCATTTTATACCACATTATTTGAATGTGCTGATGTTAGCTTATTTTTTTCTCTTGTGAATATGACCCATGCTATAGAATCATTCACTCATCTGCAGTGTTTATATTTGTACCCTTGATATCTGGCCATCTCAACTTTAAAACAGCATTTACTTTTTATTTTTTTAATAAGTTACAGGAGAAGGAAGAAAAGGAGTGTGAGAAACGCAAGGGCTGGAACAGGCTGCTCTCAGAGAGGAGACAAAGCAGACATCTGACTTCTTGGTACAGAATCAGACTTTAAACAACGTTTCTTGCTTCATCGTTATGTCATGGTTGCCAAATTGCTGCCTTTTTTCAAAATACTCTTTTGTGATCACGAGAGATAAGAGTAGCAGCAGCCACACTGATAAAAACCCCATACTTAGCCCAGCACTAATGTCACCCAGTGAATAAAACTCCCATACACTCATACAATGATCATAATTCATCAGCATCAATCTTTCCATGTTATAGATGCACAACTAAACTATAATACCAAACCCATAGATCAGGCACTGCAAAAGCTGTGAGTGCACTGCAGTGGTCATCTTGTCACACAGCTCAACCTCCTCACCAGCATCCCTCTGTCAATTAGCCATTCCAACGATTAATAATTATGAAGCTCATTCCCAGGGTAACCCGGTGTAACCGTAGACTGCAGTAAGCAGTAACTCCAGCGGCATTTTTTTCTTGTTACTGTGGTCTCCACGGTGCCTTTTCCAACACTTTCAGTCCATGACAACACACTATTGAGCATCATGTTCTTTGAGGTACCACAGGCTCAGATTCAAAACTAAATAACGTTCCCATCTTTGTCTATGTGTTCCTTGAGAAGATGCTTTATAACATGGAGAGTAAAGGCCCTTTTTCCGCAAATAGTCTCTCATGGTTTATCTGTAAGGATTTAAGTGAGAAACACACATACAGAGTGGATGGAAGAAGTCTGAAGAAAAATGGAAGTTGAAGATGCTGCTTGTGGTGTGAAAAAGATCTGAAGTCCATGAATATTGCTTTTCAGAATATGCATACGCATAAACTTTGTGAAGCACAAATGGTATCTAAAAGGAAAATTCTCATTTTAGAGCCATTCTTTTGTCAATTCTACAAAATGGCATGTAACTTTATAAATATTTTAAAAGATTTATTTATTTTTATTCCAAAAGGCAGAATTACAAAGATAAGGAAAGAGAGAAACATCTTCCATCCTCTGGTTCACTCCCAAAATGGCCACAATGTCCAGGGCTGAGCCAATCTGAAGCCAGGAACCAGGAGCTGCTTCCAGGTCTCCCACGCGGGTACAGGATCCCAAGGCTTTGGGCAGTCCTCGACTGCTTTCCCAGGCCACAAGCAGGGAGCTGGATGGGAAGCAGGGAGCCACTGGATAATAACGGGTGCCCATATGGGATCCTAGTGCTTGCAAGGTAGATTTAGCTACTGAGTTATTGCACCAGGTCCTTTTAAAAGACAAGGTCTTCTAAATATTTAGTATTCTGATAACTTAATTTTGAATTATAAATGTAAAGTGTTCTTTTAGGGGATTTTTGTGCTTTATTATATTTTATTTAAAAAGAAAAATGTACATTGTTTAGAATATTTTTGTTAGTAAATTTAACCTACTGAAAATAAACAATTTAAGAGGAAAAGAACAGTAAAAGTATCATGCTGAATTGTGTGAGCAATATGTTAAGGACAAATGAGTTTTAGATGCTTCAGCTACCACTCAATTCAAAACAGATTTGTATCTCACAATCAAGAAACAGCAGAAGCAGAAAGGGCCTTGCACGTGACTGCCAAGTCCTGCCACAATCCACACAGAAGATGCGCTTGGCTAGGATGCCAGACAGTAAGCCCACCCACTTCCTCTGTTCCACAATTGGAGGAGTCGTACTAGTGAATATGTGGCAGTTACAGACAACAACCCATGAAGATGCCCCAAAACATGCAAGTTAAAGGACATTTTGAGACTTCAAATCATTATTCAAGACTCAACAAGCCATTAGAGCCTGTCTGAGGCCATACTGAACTTCAAGAATAGGGTTTTGGTCCCTTGTTCTAACATTGTGTTCTATCAAGTATATCATTCATCCATCCTCAAGGGGATAATAACTAATTTTTAGGAGAAAATCAGATGCCACAGAATCCGCATGTCACAGAAAGCATCGTTTTTCTTCTTAACCTTCCTCTCTTCCACTGCTAATGTCACTTCAGGTATTTCACAACGCTCTTCGTTAACGTCACCAATTCCAGACTCACTGTCATGACTCTCCGGGGATGTCAGAAATAAGGCTATTCATGCCATGCCCAGGTACCACCTTCGAACTTAGAACTCGCAACAACTCATTTTAGTGCAAGTAATGCTTAGTTTCTAGTGAGATTCGGGATAAACGGTTTCAATGGTAAAGTTGTAAACATGAAAAATAAATAAGTATATCCAACATCTTTTTCTAATTGTGTTATGTATGCAAACATTTCAAAGTTAATCTGCTGGCAGAGGCTGAAGAACATAACTGGATTTCAGAACCAGATGTGCAACAGTTGACAAGAACTAAAATCTGCAGTTGTATGATTAGGGATGTCACGCAGATTTGGCTGTGGGCCTGCAGAGAAAGGGAATCTCAAATCATTATGTGGTTCGAACAATTAGAGTAATTTGTGGATAGGAAATATGGCATAAGGGAGAACTTATTTTGATGGTTCATGGCATGTGTGTTTCTTCACCCCACATTTTAGGGCCTTTATCTAAATAATAAGACGCTACAAATAGGCTTTTTTAGGAGCAACTAAACATTCTTGGCAGATTTTGAATTTTAATATAACACCTTCAATTTTACTGAAGCGATGCTTAATCTAGTTTAAACTGTTAGTCAACTGTACTCTGCCTTCCTTTTTCATATCCCCTTTCTTTTTTTCTCTTAGTGCCCTTGGCTTTGTCCTGACCACAGTCACTGCAGTAGTCCATGACCCCTCTCACTAGCTCTCCTGCCACTGAGTCCACAAAGTTTCCTCTTGCTCTGGGAATGGCTTACTTTGCACATTGGCCACTATGGACCTTGCAGTCCACCATCTAACAGTGTGATGCTGCCAGTCTTCTCTTTACTAGGGGAGATCCATGTCCCTGCTCTTTGAATCTAAGATGATGTGAAGAATCTAGTGGTAACACGGAAAGGTCAAATTTAAGCGTCCTGGCTTTTAACTGCATTAGGATCTCAACTCAAAACTACAAACTCTAAACAAGTGAATGAATTTTCAGACTCAGTCTCATTGCATCAGCCAATGAGTGGAACAGAAAAGTCCTGTTCACACCATGCCTCGCCAACACAGAATTTCGTGAGCAAAAAGAGAATGTGAAATTGTCCTGATTCTCCCCACAAAGCATACGCTGTAATTCCATATAAAATTATACTTTCTTGAGCCTTCTTCCCTTCTGTTCCTTGGAGATGTTTAGCTCTTGGCCTTTCATCATGATTTTAAACAAATTTATGTGATAATTCTTGGTAATTAAAATATCCTTAAAATATACAGCTGCTTGAAGTTATTTACAATTGTGTTTATCTACCTCAGCCAATATTTCCGCTAATCAATTTTCATAATCAAATCGGGATTTGTGATTATCAACAGCTATGAAACTAGGGACAGTTGTAAAAAACCCATGCTCCACTTCCACCTGTTTGTAATCACACATTAGTTCCTCTAGTGCCAAATCCACAAGCCTCTAAAATCCATTTTCCACAATCACCGTTCCTCCCTACATTAATGGACTTTACCAAACTCCTTATTTGTTTTTATCCAAATGCAATGGATTCAATCCAGCTGTCACTCAATCCTATGCAAATACAAAGTCACACAAAGTTCAGTATGAACTTCACCTGGACCTTTCGTGATGCTCCAAAGTACATGTTTATGCACTTGCTCTTCCCTCTTACCAGACAGCTGCTTTATTCTCTCGCTTTCGTTCCTATTCTCCCCAGTCACCCGCCTCTCTCTCTGAGAAACAGGGCAATCCCAAGAAAACCCACGGCAGAATACCTCAAAAACTCATGGGAAATCGATGGATAAAATCTTGAAACTAATACACCAATTTTTTTCATAATGCATAATACCTATGAACTTCTTTGAGGACCTCCCAATACTAGTTCTCATAGCCACACCCAGGTCTGGCTTATATGTCTCATTTATTTTCTGTCAATATGGATAAATAGTCATTATACCTGAGCCCAAGTCACAGAAAAAAAAACCATACAAATTTGGGAGAACTTTGACACTGCATTCTATGTATATTCTCACTATAACAAAATTTTGGTAGTCAACATTTTAGCATAGCAGCTAATGCTACTATCAGAAACGCCAGTATCCCATATGAACACCAGTTCAAATCATCACTGTTCCACTTCACATTCAGATAGCTCCCTTCTCTGCTAATGACCTGGGAAGGCAGCAAAGAATAGCTCACAGCTGTACCCTCCTGGGACCCTGAGTACAAGGGAGAAATACAGATGTAGGGAGAGAGACAGAAAGAGATCTTCCATCCTTTGGTTCAAACCTCAAATGGCTGCAATGGTCAGACTTGGACTCATCCAAAGCTGGGAGCCAGGAGACAAGAGTCACACAGATACATGGGTTCAATGCTTAGGGCCACTGCCACTGCCTTCCCAGGCCACTAGGAGAGAGCAGGATCAGCCATGGAATAGCTGTGCCTATATGGGATGTTAATGCCACAAGCAGAGGATTAACTTCATATGTCACTGGACCAGTTCCCAAAGCAAATCTGTTTTTGTTTGTTTAAGACAATTTTAAATGGCCTAGTGGCAAAAGTCCTCAACCTGCATATGCTGGGATCCCGTATGGGTGGCAGTTCATATACAAGCTGTCCCACTTCCCATCCAGCTCCCTGTTTGTGGTCTGAGAAAGCAGTGGAGCACAGCCTTGACACCCTACCCAAGCATGGGAGAATTGGAAAAAGCTCCAGGCTCCTATCTTTGGATCGGATTGGCTCAGCTCTGACTGTTGTGGCCACACCAGCAGACAGAGGGTCTCTCTCTGTGTGTCTCTCCTCTGTTTAAATCTGAGTTTCCAATAAAAATAAATCTTCAAGAAGGTTTTTTAATCGAGCAGTACAAATAGTACTTATATTTCCTTTGTCTGAAAAAAAAATTATCCTCAATTTCAGTTTTAATTCCTTTTGAATCCTATCAACTTCTCAATTCTAAAATTGAAGTTGGCTGAAATTTAATATGAGATTAATTGTATCTATATGCATTTCAGGACTCCAAGTAATTCATGTTAAAATTTAATCCTCATTGAAGATATTGAGAGGATGCTACTTTAATCCCACTATGGTACTTATAGGTGGAACATTTAGAGATAAGTAAGGCCACAGAAAACATAAGGTCATGTGAATTACATCCAGTGCAACTCTAGTTTTATAAGTAGCAAAGGAGAGACCTTTGTACCCTGCTCCATCTCAGCTGTCGTAAGGACCTCAACAATACAGATCAGATCCTCAATCTCGCATCTCTGGAACGGTGAGCTGAACAAATGCTTCCTCTTCCTCTTTCTTCTGAGTTCTCCTTCCCCTCTCTTTCCCTTCCCCTTCTCCTTCTTCGAGGTTCACAGGTAGTGCTGGGGTCAGGAGAGAGACAGACCAACCCCAATGACAGGTTCATTCCCCAGATACTTAAAATAGCCACACACTTGCAGACTGAAGCCATGATCTGTTTCTCCCTTATAGGTGAAGTGGAGAATCCAACTGAGTCATTAACTGCTACCTCTCAGGTTGTACATTAGCAGGAAGTTGATAACTGGAGTAGGATCCAGGACTCAAACTCAGGCATTCCAATATTGGAAACCAGCTTCTTAAGCCAAAAATCTGCTCAGTATAAATAAATGTTCATTAATTATAACTTAATGTGTGGTATTAGGTGATAGCAAAAGAAAATGCTTTAAAACACCCAAACAGTTGGTAATATGTGCAGGAATCCTTTTCCAGGAGAGAACAGCATTTGAACTGGTGTACTGAATAAGGAAGTCGCCCTCATTCAAGTGGGAATGCATCATTCAATCCCCTGTTGACATCACTAGAACAAGAAGCAGGAGGACAAACACATTCATTCTCTTTCCTTGAGCAGACACAAGTACTTTTTTCTCACTTTTCAAGCTGAGTTCCTGGTTCTTTGGCCTTTAGACTTGAACTGAATTACATGAGGGTTCCTGATTCTCCAGCATGCATTGTATTGAAGGAATTGCTACTCAAGACGCCAAGTACCTGGCACAGCCTAAGACGCCACTTCCGATCTCCTATGACTGCATGTGGGATCCAGTTCTCTATGCTTGCACTGTGTTTCCTGCTAACCCAGAGACTGGGAGTCACAGGGCATGGCTCAAGTAGTTGTGTCTGTGAACTCAGACCCAGACTGAGTTCTCGGCTCCTGATGTCAGCCTGGCCCAACTCCAGCTGGTGAAGGCCTTTCAGTAGTAAATCACAAGATTCAAATAAATACAGGAAGTAAATAATTTTCTAAACAAGAAGATAAGATTTATAAACAAACAGAAAAAGATGCATTACTAAGTTTTTCTAAAAGCATTACACTGTCACAAATTTAACTGATAGCTAATTTCCAGCATAAATAAGACAAAGGACACATCAAATCGGCTTATTTCAAAATAATAAATGATAGCTTGTTTTCTGGGTTTTATGAATTACACACCCAGGACTAAACAAAGTAAATACGGAAATTATTTGAGGGTGTGGGGAAATGTCTGTACTGATCATGGATGAGATTTTTTTCTCACCTTTATTCTTTAAAATGTAGTATTTATACACCATTTACCCTGTAGTTATATTACAATCCAGATACATTTTAAAATAAACTGGAGAGTATGTGACGTTTATAGGTAAATATCATGCAATTATATATGTTGGAATTGAGTACTGTGTGCATTCACTGTATAGATATTGAGGGAAGCCCACATTTTGCCTATAAAAAGCTGATTTTAATATTTTTTAAAGATTTATTAATTTTTGTTGGAAAATCAGATTTATAGAGAGCAGATTCAGAGAGCAAGATCTGTCCACTGCTTCACTCCCTAAGTAGCCACGATAGCAAATGCTGAGCCAATCCAAAGCCAGAAGTCAGGAATCTCCCCTGACTCTCTGACGCCACTGCAGGGTCCCAGGGCTTTGGCCTGTCCTCAACTGCTTTCCAAGGCCACAAGCAGGGAGCTGGATGGGAAGTGGGGCAGCTGGGATTAGAACCAGCGCCCATATAGGATTCTGGCACATGCAAGGTGAGGACCTTAGCCACCAGGCTGCCAAGGTGGTATTTTTTTAAACTTCACATAAATGTCAATATCACATAAGAAGAGAAAACTCATCAATGTTTCATATTTATATTGTCCTCTTCTATAAAATTTGGGTAATTTAAAATATTTGCTAAAATACATGCCATGTCATAAACGTGCACCAAAAGCACAGGTTTGCTCCATCTTGTCATATTTGGAATCACTTGCATCTGCATGCATTTGTATTCACAAACTCACAGATCCACTCACACATTACCTCTGTATCTCTGTAATCACATTTCATATTCAGTATACTTTAATTTCAATCCCCAATCTTTTCAATCACTTACCGAAGCCAAATGCGCAATGCAACACAGATCCAACAATCTCTGAATATTAGAGGGGAAAAAAAAGGCTTGCCTCAATGACCTCAGTCAGGTGCACACGTGTGAGCTTTATCACTGTGTTCCTGTGTTAGATATCTGAGGAGAAAGGAAGTGCACCTGCCAATCCCTTAAGAGGGAGAAAGCTTTGAAAGAGGAGTTATGTTTCAGGGGGAGTCTCAGAGGATAGAAATAAAGGATTAACTCCAATACACAGAAGCCGTATGTCATATCTAGCCCCTGCTCTATTTCCTTTGAACATCTACTTTTCTTCAGGAAAGTTAAGTTTGCACAGCAAACATCAAAAGAAACGCTGAACCTAAACTATACTGTCCCTAAGTATCTGAGAGTCCATGTTGGTGAAGTTCAGCCAATAAGAAAGCAAAAGAGAAAACTTTCACTAAGTAACCCAGCCACTGTTCCCACCATGGCAAGCCCCCTTTAATCAGCTGCAGCAAGTCCACTGTCCGAGCTTCCCACATGGACAGCCACTGCCCGAGATGGAATGGTGAAATTCTGATTCTGAAAACTATTATGAAACCTAACATTACTCTTCATTTAAATTCCACAGTTCATCCAAATTCTTCTTTTAATTAGCAAGTAGTGTATTTCTGAGAAACACCTCTTCGGAACTCAGACCAGCAGGAACAGGTCTAAGATTCCAGTAACTGATGAAACGCACTGAGCGCGGGGCACTGGAGTCCCATCTGAGCGCTACTGCCATGCATTCTGCCTCTCCGGGACGGGTTCTGGGCCTTTTGCACCCTGGCACTTTCACACATGAGAGACAGGTCTTTCTGTTTCTGCCAGATTAGCCAAGCAGTTAAACTGTCATGAACCATGTCAAGACAAGTGCGATCAGCAATTGTGCCTCAATTACTCAACCATAACAGTCTCTGATACTTTGCTTATAATCTTCTCCAAACCCACACTGTCATCAAATTACTTATTTATATTAACAATATTTGCAAGTTGTATGTTCAGTTGTTATTTTGCATGATAGAGTTCCATAGGCTCGGGGACTAGTATACAAGGGCACCATAAAATGGTCATGACAAAAATAAAGTCAGAGTAAGGTTATTTTGGTTTAAATTATTTTGAAATCCATGCATAGCTTGGAATAATACACTACATCAAGTCAAACTTCTACAACGTGTCTGCTTGACTAGAATTCTGTGAATATCAGTAAATAAAAGGTGGAAATTTTTTCAGAGCTCATCCAATAACTTGCATGAGGGTGTTCTGAACATGTATGTACAATAACAAAATCTTAGCTGTTGTAACAGAAACAGCAGAGGAACTACTAGGTTCCCAATTCATCTGTATCTGTCCACCATCTCCCACGCATGTTGGGCATTCATAGGTGATCCGTCCTTCCTGAACGCTTCACTTTCATTTCCTGTTCATCCAATGCTCTGTACTTAAAGTGATTCATTAATACTTGTGTCTTAAGGAGATGATCTCCTGTAGCACATTTTCAGCCAGTCACTCACTCTGAGAGGTATCAGGGGAAATGAGAGTGTCTCAAGGGAGTCTAAAAGCATAATCAATAACCAAAAGTGTCCGGCACTAAAAGATACAAGTAGCTCCCATTACACGAAAAGGTTCTCACATAGATAACAGACATCTTCCATCAGCCATGCCTAATTATCATGTTTCAATTAATGTTTAAAGTACGCTTATTTATTTGTAGACACCTCTTCATTGTTTTTAGTGGATCCAGAACTTCGTGCAGGAGGGAAGTACTCAGAAATGGGCACACAACTGAATCCTATAGACATAATTGTTTTGTTTTGTTTTCGATTCCACTTTGTAACTTCACATACAAAACAGCAGACCTGCGAGGGCTCTGCTTTCTTTTCCATTTTTTTTTTTATCAATATAAGAGAACAGATTCCGTGCATGTCACAGTTACAATCCCAAGATAAAAACACTTTCCACCTGTCCTCCCTCCATCTTCTGATCCCCCTCCTGTATTCCTTCTTTCTTTCACTGTAGCAAATACATAATTTCAGTCCAGTATATAATCCTAAGATGCATTCATGATTAAGACATGATATTTAACTAGAAGGAAGCAGAAAGACCACAGTTCTACACTAGTGTAAACAAGTTTAAAAGCAAAAATTAGACTTCAAGAAAGCAGCTTTATTCTTATACATGTTTCACATGCTATATTTGCTGCTACATATCAGGTAAAGCACTGCATTATTACCTTTTTGTGACTGCCTTATTTTTCTAGGCAAACAGTTTACAGATGCAGCCATTTTGTTGCAAAATACAGAATTTCATTCTTTTTTTTATGCCTGAGTACTATTCCATGGTATATAAGTGGTATTTAACTGGATATCAAACTGATAGATAATTTGGGTGGATTCCACATCTCTGCTCTTGAGCTGCAGTACATATGAGGGGAAAAGCAACACTTTCATATGCTGATTTTATTTCCTATGGGTGAATTCCCAGGACTGGAATGAGTAGATCATATGGTGTATCTACACTCAGGTTTCTCTGGAATCTCCACGTCTTCCATAATTGCTGCACTAATGTACTCACCAACTGACAATGGATTGGAGGACCTTTCTAACCACTTCCTTACTAGTATGTGTTCATTGTTGATTTCTGGATAATAAGCATTATAACTGGAGTAAAATGAAATATCTTCCTGGTTTCCTTTAGCATTTCCCTGTTGGCTGTTCATCCTGAACATTTTTTCTTGAGTCTGTTGTACATTTGGACTTCATCCTTTGAAAATATCTGCACATATCCTTTGCCCATTCCTTAGCTGGACTGTTTGCTGTTTTAGTGTTAAGTTTCTTGATCTCATCCTATATTCTAGATTTATCCTTTCTGCGTGCACAGCCCATAAGCATGTTCTCCCAATCTGTTGGTTGCTGCTTCACTTCGCAGTGCAGAAGCTTCTGCGCTTGACATAATTCCACTTGTATTTTTCTTTTACTGCCTGTGCTTCTGGAGTTTTTCTCCCAAAATACCTTTTGACTATGCCAATGACTTGCAGGGTTTCTCCAATGATTTTGCCTACTAGTGTTAGGGTATCAGGTCACCTACAGTTAGGTCCTTGATCCACTGTGAATTGATTTTGTAAATAAAGTGTTTATACAGGAGTCTGGTTTCATGTTTCCGTAGGCACAGATCCCACTTTCCCAACAACACTTATTGAACTGAATGTTCTTTATATCCATGAATTCATTATGGCTTGTCCGTCCAGGATTAGTTTGTTGTAGATGTGTGGATTATCTTCCAGTGGTTATATGTGGTTCCACTTGTTTACATGTCTTTGTGTCAGTATTACAGATATTCTGATCATAACTATCCTGCAATATATCTTGATCTTTCATATCGCAACAGGGAGGGGAGAGCCTCACAGGCCAATTTGGTCACATGACCTCCACCAACTTGGGAGGCCAACGGGAACTGACCGTTTATCTGTCCAATGGAATCCCTCAGTCTCACAGGATTGGAGCAACCTCTATCTGCCTGTATGAGATGCTGCTTCCACTCTACTGATTGCTGAGTTCACAACTTTCATAAAGCAAATACAAAGAATGTTAATTTAGAGCCACAAAAAACTTAAAAATGCAAAATATGAATACCCAAATACAGTATGAAGCACCAAGAAATACCTAAAAGCAATTGTTTAGAAAAACTCCTTTGTCTATACAAAGTTGTAAATATTTATACAAGTATTTCTGATGTTGACATTGCTTTCACTATATTTTCCTTATACTGCAGACACATATTAAATAAATATATATTAAAGGTTGACTTACACATTATAAAGATGTATTTACATATTTATATATATAAAAGATTTAGCCATTTATTTGAAACAGAGAGAGGGAGAGAGATTCAATCTCTGTTTCACCCCCAATGGCTGTATGGCTACAACAGACTGATGGGTTAGACCAAAGCCGGCAGCCAGAAGCCAAGAGCCAGGAACCAACAGCCAGGAGCCAGCAGCCAGGAACCAGCAGCCAGGAGTCAAACAGCCAGGATCCAAGAGCCAGGAGCCAAGAGCCAGGAGCCAGGAACCAAAGCCAGGACCCAGAAGCCAGCAGCCAGGAGCCAGAAGCCAGAAGCCAGCAGCCAGGAGCCAGGAGCTTCAGCCGCATGTACTGCGTGGGTGGCAGACCAAGTCCTTGGGATTTCCTCGGCCATCAGCAGGGAACTGTGTCACAAATGGATCACAGCTGGGATCTAATTCAACACCCATGCAGTGATGGCACCATCACAGGCTGTCATTTACCTGATAGGCCACAATACAAACCCCCTTACACTATATGTATACGTGGGCACATTAGTAAAAACAGTACACCACAGGGATTGAATTTTAACAGAGATTTGACAATCAAAGCCATAAATAAATTAGCAATTTTTTAAAATATTTTGAATGACTATGTAAGGAAGGAATCTTAGGACACAGTCAAGAAAACAAAGAGACTATCCTTGTCTACCAAGCCAAAGATAGGTTAGTATCAGGTGTGTTTTTCAACATTTTAAAAATATAATAGATTATTGTTACTTCACAGTTCTGTAAGAACTTGCATACCTATGTAATCCGTGCTTGAACACTTACATGCCACTTACCACATTATGCAGATCTCATATTAATTAACCATGCCTATGCTTTCTCTTTCCAAACTGTAAGCTCTTACATGAGCAAATATGTTACATGTATTCCAACATATATGCTCAAGACAATGAAATATGAGTTGAATTTAAAAATGAAGTGTCAAATAACCTGTAGAGAAATATTTACAAGTATTTACACTGACCTCTTTATTACTGCAGATCTGCTCTACCAATCAATTGTTTCAAGGTTTTGTTTTTTTAAAGTGTTAACATCTACAAAAGGACAAAGGTTTTAGATTATTCACTACATTATTTTCCCATGAAAAAGAGCAGATTTTGTAACAGCTGACAAATTTTCTAAAAGGAAAATACCAGTGATCAGATTATCCATACAATCTGTCTGAGGGAATCTTAAACTTTGTCTTCACAAAAATCCAGTACTTCACACAATGGTTTGCCGTAGTGCATAAAGTCACATTTCTTTGTGAGTCGGACTATATTTACTTTCTCAGAGATGTTTGAGCTATCCTGTCATCTGCTGAATTTCATGCATAATCCTAAGTATGTATTCTGTGCCTTAAGGAAAAAATACTTGAAGACATAAAAGATACTTCAAATCTTACAGTCACACAGCTTTCCAGCCACTCAATGTCTATTACCTAGATACTTCTTGGAAGTTTATGCTAATGATATTGCATGTGGCATGAAATACGTCCTTTCATATTGCTCGTTATGAATATGACTGTGAAACAAAAAGATGCAGTTTTACGATTCTTAAGTATTTTGGTCTGAGTGTCAGAAAATGCTAATATGATTTATAAAGATACATTTAAATTTTATCATGAGCCTATTACAGAACATTTCAGATGCTAGTCCAGAGTATTCCAAAAAAAAAAAATAGTTTTCCCAGATCTGGCCCAGTGGCCTAGTGGCTAACAACCTCGCCTTGCATGCCTGGATCCCATACGGGTATGAGTTCTAATCCCCACTGCTCCGCTTCCCATCCAGCTCCCTGCTTGTGGCCCAGAAACCAGCTGAGGATGGCCCAGCCTGCACCCACGTGGGAGACCTGATTTTGGATGTGCTCAGCACCAGCCAGGGCAGCCACCTGGGGAGTGAACCTGTGCACGGAAGATTTCTCCCTTCTTTCACCTCATCTCTGTACATCTGACTTTCCAATAAAAATAAATCTTTTAAAAGAGAGTTTTTCCTCCTGTTTAGAACTGGTTATCAATCTGTTTCCTACAAATATTGATTCGATGTTATATTTCACAGATGCTCATCTATGGACCATTAAAGTAGCCTATTGCACTCACTGGAATGATTAGAAAATCTATTTACTATACTATAAAGAGCAGTGATATCTTTCTTAAAGGGTCCACATTTAAAGTACAGTCTTACTCAAATAAAAACACAAAGAAATTATAAAAAGAAAAACAGGGTCTTACCAAAAACATACAAACATAAGTTTCTCAAAGAGCAATCCCCTGATATAAACAAACCACAAGCACACCATCACAGGAATGATATACAAATAATCAAAGTTATAGTTTATCAAATGTCATCATTTCTTGCCTTCAAACAACTACCATGAGGTTTTTCAGAATTTATTCTGTTTCTTTCAGACACTGAAAAAAATCTGTTTTTGAAATCCATTTTCAATTTAGACACTGCTGATAAAGAGAACAGGAAAATTTCCTTTAACTGACTGCCTTGCTACTTGAGGAAACTATCTTCTTATGAATTTCAGTTAATGCAAATGAAGTGGAATCATAATAGAATCTATGTCACTGGTACAGTGACTTAATACACTCATTCCCTGCCTTCAAAGCCCAGCATCCCATGTGGGTACCAGTGTGTGTCCCAGCATTCCATGTGGGTACCAGTGTGTGTCCCAGCATCCCATGTAGGTACCAGTGTGTGTCCCAGTATTTCATGTGGGTACCAGTGTGTGTCCCAGCATTCCATGAGGGTACCAGTGTGTGTCCCAGCATCCCATGTGGGTACCAGTGTGTGTCCCAGCTGCTCCATTTCTTGTCCATCATCCTGCTGGTCAATTGGGAAAGCAGTGAAGGATGGCCCAGAGTTTTGGGATCCTGACCCAATGTGGGAGACATGGAAGAATCTCTTGGTTCTCGATTGGCTCAGCTCTGCCTGTGGCAGCCATTTGGGAGTGAATAAGTAATAGAGGATCTTTCTGGGTTTCTCTTTCACTTTGTAAATCAACCATCCCCTTAAAAATAAATACTTAAAAATATTAAAATTTACAACGTGAGTATTTCATTCAATATCTGGCCCATTAAACATCCTGTTGATCACAGGTATTACTATTTTTTTATTTGTTTATTAAAGGTTACTGATGACCGGGTAAATAGCTGGAAAAGTTAGAATGGTTTTGGAAATGACAAGGTATACTCCCTACATGGATACAAAGCAAGAGAACTGCAACTGCAGGAGTCATAAAGATGTCATATTACATCTTGGAGCACTACAGTTCATAGCAAAGTACCCAAGGACGTCAACAGAGATACTTAGAAATGAGAATCTGGCAAAGTGGCGGACATTGAATCAACCACAAAAATCAATAGCCTTTGGGGCCAGCACTATGACTCAGTACACTTCCAACATCAAGCACTGACAGTATCCCCTATGGGTGACGGTTTTTGTACTGGCTGCTCAGCTTCCAATCCAGCTCCCTGCTTATGACTTGGGAAGGCAGGGGCAGATGGCTCTAGTGCTTGGGACCCTGTACCCATATAGCAGAACTGGAAGAAGTTCCTGTTTCGTGGCTTTAGACTGACTCAGCTCCAGACTTTATGACCATTTGGAGAGTAAAATATTAAGTGGAATATGTTTCTGTCTTTTCTCTCCTTTTCTAATTATACAAAAAAATTTTTTTCAAACAATGAAAATCCTTTGAATATAGAAGCAATGCCATGGCTGAGAAATTACTTGTATGATTTATTCAATTTACAAGTTCCAAAAAATTTTAAGACATTTGGATTATAGGGTTGTTTTTTTTTTTTTAACTGCCCTTGTGTTTCTGAAGCTCTTTGTAAATCCTGGATATGACTCCCCTATCACTTATGTAGTGTGCAAAAATTTTTCTCCCATTATGTTGGTTGCTTCTTTACTTTGTTAATCATTTCCTTTACTATACAGAAGCTTTTTACTTTGATGTAGTCCTATTTGTTTATCTTCAACTGCCTGTGCTTTTGGTGTCTTTTCTAAGAATTCTTTCCCAGTTCTCATTTCTTGGAGCATGTTTCCTATATCTTCCTTTAATAGTTTTATGATTCCTGGGTGTAGATTCAGTTCCTTGATCCATTTTGAGCTGACTTTTGTATAATGTAACAGATGCAGGTCTTGCTTCTTAATTCTACAAGCTTCTATCCAGTTGCCCCAACAGCATTTGTTGAATAAACTAGGCTTTTTCCCCTGGATTGTTTCCAGTTTTCTTGTCAAAGATTAGTTGGCTATACAACTGTGGGCTCACTTCTCATGTTTCTACTATGTTCCACCGGTCTTCTCTGTTTCTGTACCAGTACCAGACTGTTTTGATGACCACTGCTCTGTAGTATGTCTTGAGGTTTGGAATTGTGATTCCTCCAGTTTGATTTTTATTCTTCAGGATAGCTTTGGTTATTTGTGGTGTCTTGTGTCTCCAGATGAACTTTTATGTATTCTTTTCTAATTCTGAGAAGAATGTTGTTGGGATTTTGATTGGAATTGCAATCCAAATGTCTATCCAAAGAGGAGTGGTTAAACAAACTGCGGTATATCTACTCCGTGGAATATTAGTCAGCCATTAAAAATGAAATCATACCATTTGCAACTACATGGTCCTAACTAGATACCATTATGCTAAGTGAAATAAGTCAATCACAAAAAGACATATACAAAATGGTCTCTAAAATAAGAAAACCACCATGCAAGTTAGGCTTTTGTATCTTTTTTTTTTTTTTTGTCACCCATGTGTTGGTTATTCCATGGCTTATTTTTTTCACTTTATGATGTTGTATATTATTTTCTTTTTTGTTTATAACTTCATATCTCTTGTTGACCTTAGTTTGTAGCTCTCATTTAAGGGAGAATATAGTGACGGAGTATTAGAGATTACCATATGCAGATGTGAAGATACAATGCAACATGCATGCCTATTTGCAAATCAAAGACGGACTCATAATGAAATTGTTGAGTATATCTAGACAACTGGCATCTGCCTGGCATCGTTTGTACTAGCAATGTCGGAGCACACTGAAATAACATATTGATAGAATTATAACTTGTTATGAAAGACTATACTATTGTAACAATACGGGGAAAACTGGTTAGGGGGTGGGACTAATTTGAGGGGGTGAATCCCAGATTCTACATAATTGTACCATAAAAGTCAAAATGAAAAATAAACACCCAATTTGCATGTAAGAGATTTACACAATAAAATGATTTGAAAACTGAAAAAGAAAGCCTTCAGATCATGTTAATCAAGATGTGAAAAATTTCTACAATGAAAAAAGACATCTACAAAAAATGGAAAAACTTCCGTGTTCCTGTATCAAATTCATTAAATAATCAAGTTAATTAATTAGTCAAAATGTCTTTAGCCAAAGCAACTTACAGATTCAATGCAATCTTAACTGAAACACCAAAGATGTTCTGAGATCTGGAAAAACGATGTTATATTTGATGTGGAATCACAAGAGACATATAATAGACATATCAATCCAGAGAGCCAACTACAAACCCCCAAAACTAATACACACATCTACAACCAACAAGATTTTGACAAATGAACTAAAATCAATCCTTGGAGAAAGCATGGTCACTTCAACAGAGTAGTGGAAAAACTGAATCTATGTATGTGGAAGACCCGTACTTTACACCGCATACAAAAGATCAAGTCAAATGTATCAGATAACTAACTCTAAGACCCGATACCATGCTATCATTAAAGGAATACACTGGAGCAGCACTGTCATATGACTGCAAAGGCGAAGTATTCTTGGAGAATTCCCCAGAAGCATGATCGGTACAGACAAAAACAGACAGGAATTACATCTGACTAAGAAGCTTCTGCACTGCACAGGGAACACTCAAAAGAATAAACCAGCAACTAAGAGAATAGAAGGAAAGATTGACAAATTATACATCTGATAAAGGATTAATGCCCAGCATATTTAAGGATATTAAACATTCATTCACAATAAAACCAGCAAACTAACCTTAAGGAACAGGCTGAGAATATAAACAGGCACTTTTCAGATACCAAAAGACACAGGAAATCATGTTCAATGTTCAGGATCACTCACCATCAGGGTTTCCACTTGTCCAGGTTAGAAGAGTTGGCATCCAAAAACCCCAAAACAATGAATGTACTGTTTGTGAGTATGGAGTCTAATACAAACACAACAGAAGACAGTATGGAGATTCCAGAGAAATCTTAAAATGGGTACACCATAGGATCCTACTATTCTAAGTTCTAGAAATTTATCGAAGATAAGTAAACGTATGAGAGAATAGTCGTACATATACACACCATAGAGTATGACTCCACTATACACAAGAATGAAATCCTGTCTTTCACCAAAAAAAGGAAAAAAAAAAAAAAGAAAAGAAGTGAAACTGGAAAACATCATGCTTACTGAATTAAGCCAGTCCTCAAAAGACAAATGCATTTTTTTCCTGATTTTTAGCAACTGACATAGAGGGTGCAAAAAGGAATGTATATGAGAGGAACTGATGTTTCAAAATATGATTTTTTTTATAGCTCTTGCATATACGCTTGAGGAACAGTGGTTCTTCTGCTTACTACCTGAATTCTTCATTTAGTGGGAGATATGCCAAGGATTATGAAAGCAGATGAGACAAAAAAAAAAAGACAAACAGAGGCGGAAGGGACGCAGGAGCGAGTGGGTCAAGGGAAACGGGATCACTCTGTCCCTAAAGCTGTATATATGAGAGGCATGAAGTTTGGTCTGTTTACATACCTTTTTAAATAAATTAATAAATGAGGCGAATTAATTGTAAAACATTCTCTTTAAATCCCCCAAAAGCTCAGTGTTAGCTAAGAATATAAAATTGGCTTGTTCTCCAATATGAATTTATAGTCTTGGAAGCCATACTGCAAATGAGCCTAAGACTATCCCCCATATTTAAACTACAAGAAATGACCGTGGCATCAGCCACCTTCTTAGGAGCAGAAGGGGCTTCCTACCGGCCGCTTCCAGATCTGACTCTTAATCTTCATCAAAAAAGGAAGCTGTTTTAATGATGAATTTCCAAATAGTGAAGGGAACTCTCAGAGAAAGAAGACTCTACTTGGGAAAGTGTACATTTTATTTGCTTCTCAGATACACCAGGCTGTAGCTATTTCTCACATAATGAGAGCTATAATAAGCTTGTTGTGAATGTCTGCAAATATAATTACAACATGGGAGGCAGCTAAGTCACAAGCTCTGATAAACCATTAGGTGCCACGAGCCAAAATGCCACAGGAAGATATGCAACCAAATTTAATCCTATTAATCCAAAATTAGATATAGAGAAACATAATGTGTTTTAATTTTGGTACTTATTTCTGTAATGCTAACAAAATTACATTTCTTCTTCTTTTTTTTCCCCCCATTGAAATGCATTTTGCCTACTTCTCAGGCAATGACACTAACTCACTTCTTCCTCTTCTTGTCTTAAAAAACATTTATATTTGCCCTTCCTGGTTGCTTAGAAAGTCGGTTACAAATCCAGTGTGTAGAGGTACTCATTCATTCAAATCCACATTTAATACTTAATTCGGGGTTTCTCAGAAGCGAAATTTGTAGTTTGGGATACTTAGTGACTGGCAGGCTCCCTACCTGCACAAAGATGTGCAGAACAAGGGTGGCTTTATCTCCTTGCGTTTGCTATTACTCTTCCATGTTAGCTAACATCAGAATTTTAATTCCACTCACATTCTGCTATTACTAGGAAAGTGGCCTGAAGCGGACAGCAAGAGGAGCGCACTAAATCGAGCACGTAAATCACTCCTTGCCCAGTTCCAGAGCCAATTTAAAGAACATCCTAGCATTAATGCCTGGAAATAATATACTGCCGAGCCTGACACAGAAGAGGAACTCTACTTCAAATTACAGCATAGCCCAGGTGACCGTGCAATTACAATTAACCTGCTGCCCAGAGTGTCAGTGAGAAACAGGAAGACCTTGGGCTAGGAAAGCACTTGTCTACTGTGAAAGGGGTGACTGGTTTCCATAGAGTGTTCCAAAGCTATTTTCAATTAAAACATCTGGCAACTGAAAAAGTTGGAGTGGAATAAATGTAATTATTTTTTCCCCATTAAAACAGCTGTAGTGTATGACATAATAAAACCAACCAGAAAAAATATCAGATACATAATAGGTGCTCAAGAAATGTTTATAAAAACAATTAATTCAAGCTGATGTGCACCACCTCGCCCTCGTTCCAATCCTCAGGCAGCTGCACAATGTCGGAAAGGCCTTCTTCAAGCATGGTTTTTGCACAAACATGCTGACAATATGTAATGACTGCTGATTTTGTTTTAGTATCAGTCAGTTTATTTTTTCATTTAAAGTACAATTATCAATATCACACCAAATGGCACTCGCTACAAAAGAGAAAAGTAATCACTTCTTTGCATAATGAAACTTGCTGAGGCCTCTTGGCTTTCACTTACATTCAACATCTTATTCTAATGGATACATAAACTTGTCTCATAGGAATATTGTGTTGTATTGCACTGTAGCCTATGATTAAATAAGGTCATGTCTCTATTAGGCTTAATGTACTTTTCATCCTTGAAACAAATGTTCCACATTTGAGATGCGACCTTAAATATCATCTCCACAGAGAGGCCTTCCTTGATGGCTCAATATGCAGCAAGTCCATCTGCTGTCCTTTCGTCACAGCACCCAGCGGAACTCACAAGCTCTATGCTTTGCTTCACATTCTAGTCTGTTCCTCTCTATTGTTGCGCTATGAAATGACAGTGAAAGACACAAACAACTGACAGCATAATGAGTAATATCAGCATATGCTGGATAAACAAATAGAAGAGTAAGAGAAAATATGCACTGGCTCCCTTTTAAAGGTCGTTTTTGTTTTGTTTCATCAGGCACAATGACAGCATTAGTGGAAGACACGCAGGGAGATGTTTTCTGTCCTCTGGTTCACTCTACAAGTGGCTACTACAAGAAGGTTAGCCAAAGTCCAGAACCAAGAGCTTCATCCTGGTTTTTCACGTTAGTGCCTGGGATCTAAATACTCTGACCATCACCTACTGGCGTCCAGCTACACACACTAACAGGAAGCTGAAGGAGAAGCTCAACAGCCAGGCTGGCAGTGAGCTGGCACTCTGACATGGATTTGAATCACTAGCAGTGACTTAATTTCTTGTTCCACAAAGCTTAGCTCGGGCTATCTCTTGACATTTGTACATTAATTACATAACATTCCTCACAATGCCCTTTTAAAAATACAAAATGTTCACTTATTTTCACTTATAATCAATTAGGGGTATAATTCAATGTGGTTTTTCAAAAGTCTTCCATTAAATACTGAAATCTCCTTAAAGACAATTGGACTAGATACATAATGATTTGAAGATTCTTATTTAAATATTTTATTAAAATATTACATCACAATCTTCTTCAATTCATTTAAATAAAAATCTGCAGCCAGGCTTCCTCCTAGGATGAAACTGTTGGCTTACCCACATGCTGATTTTTAGCTGCTTTACACTACTTTACGCTGTCTGCACAATTTTCACCATTTTGAAATTCTTTTTCCTGGATTCAATCAGACCCCTTCAACATCATATAGTAATTACTCTAATATATCTTTTTCTTCTAACTTTCTGATCATTGAACCTATTATTGGTCATATTTCCTTCTTTTCTTCCATTCGTGGTGTAGTATTCCACACAGTTCAGAAAACAACTGAGAGTTTAACACACATAATTTCCAGATTCATAATTTCAGGTTGGAGCTGCTCTAGGCATGCCTTTCAATGGACTCTTTAAGAATCTCACTTTATTGCCATCATTGACACAATCTAAAACACCCATTTTGTTGCACATGATTCATGTCCATATGATTTTGGTTAACAAAGAACTCATCCTATTATGCCCTTAAGCTCAGGGAAGAAAAAGTGCTTCGGGACACTTCGCACACCTACTGAAGGCTATCATTAATAATTCTCCTATCACAAACATCACCCTCTTCTCTCTTCATTCTTAATTATTTGACTTCAGTCCATATCCTAAACACTCAATGAATGCTGAGACAAATTATTCTCTGAAAGTAATTAACATAGGCAATTTTTATATTCCTTATCTTGGGTAAATGTGCTGTTTGGGACTTAATAAACATTAAGATTATTTTAATATGGTGATGTATATTTTCACTCTTGGAATATTTTTGGCAGTACATTCAAATCTATATAAAATTCAGAGTTTATCAACCTGTCTTCATGTGCCACAATTGAGCTAAGCAAAATGAGTATCATTATACCCACTTTAGTTTTTGAAAATCTTTGTACTGGTACCATGAACTGTTACACTTAAAGCCATACAAAAGAAAAAGTGCGTAAGTTAAAATTCTGGTTTTTACCACTTCTGTACAACTGGCTAAAATGATGACAATATATTACCTAGTATTTGTTTTAATCCTAGGAAAGGAAAAAGAATCTTTTCATAAATTATAGATATTAACTCCAAATTTAGAATAGCAAGAGATTTTTCTACCAATTCCTCCAAAAAAGCTAATAGTGAACATGTATGAATATAGGAAAAAAAGGATGAATTCTATGTTCTGTACTCTGCATTATTGCCATGTTTTAAAATCATCTTCAGAATGATTAGTAACAAAACTAATGCAATACAATGTGTCAATGCTCAGACAGCTTTGATCTTCTCAACAGTTCATAAATGGTTCAAATACCCAACTAGGTACACTTTAAAAAAAAAAAACCTGCTGTATGAAAGACAGTAAATACTGTAGCAGATATTTGGCACAATAGATAACACGTTGCTTTGGGCACCATGCCCCCATTTCTGATTTGAGTCTCAGTTCTCCTGTTCTGTCTAGTTTCCTACTAATGTGCACCCTGGCAGGCAGCAGAATCTGGCTCGAACACTTGGGTCTCTGGACCTACCCAGCAGGCCAGTCTTCAGTTCTTGTTTTTTGGTTTCAGCCTAGTTCAGCTAGTGTGAGAATTTTGGAGAGAATCACAGGATGGGGAATGTCTCCTTGTCTGTGGCTCTGCTTCCTTTGGTGCTTTTCAGATAAAAGGAGCATAAGAAATAAAAAAGTATATGTGCATATGATACTCTGGGGAAAGTTGTATATTACTTATTCATGCGATTTTAAGTATTCATTTACATGTTTAAATTCAAAGTAAAAGCTAAATAATAAGTCATCATATGGCTATCCTCACCTTCCTGGTAGTTGTAAAATATACTATCTACTGAAATACATTAAAAACATTTGGGGAAAATTATTTACATAAATATTAGAGTTTCTCATTTTCATTGAATCTCCCAAAAACATCCTGCCAAAACAGAATATTAACCCTTTGGGAAATATTTTCTGAGTTGAATAAAACCTAAACATTATAATGTCTTTTCATGTTAACATCATCAGATCATGCACACACCCGCAGGTCAGCAAGCAGGGCAAATTGTCATTAAAATGAGACAAATCGTATCAGAGCTGGTGTAGTGGCTCAACAGACCATTCCTTCGCTTTCAAGCACTGGCATCCCTTATGGACACTGTTTTGTGTCCTGGCTGCTCCACTGCTGATCCTATTTCCCGTTTATTGCATGGGAAGAGGGTGGAGGCAGGCCCAAAGCCTTGGGACCCTGCACCTGCATGGGAAACCTGGAACAAGATGCTGGTTCCTGCCTAACAACTGCGATCATTTGGGGAGTGAACCCACAATCTCTCTCCATTCTGTAAATTCACTTCTCAAATGACAATATTCTTAAGTAGACATATCAAAGAAGGTACATCTGTGTATGCATTTAGTAATTATTGCATACATGATTTTCTGTCAGGATCAGAAACATTAACTTAGATAAATGACACAAGTTGATTCCGATTCTGAGAACAGTGGAGTCCAGTGTGCTCCCACTACAGATGGAATGTTAGTCCCTTTGAGTGAAGGTCATTCTAGATAAGTTGCCAGAATAAGATGGCACCTCAACCATCCTAGGAATCATCTCTGCAAAAGACAGCAAGTGGAGCAGCTATTCATGAACTCAACCACCTCCAACCACAAGCAGTAAGGGCACCAGGTGAGACACTGCACTGCCTGACTTTAGTGTGACCATCAGAACACTTGTACAAATGAAACCAGCAAAGGGTTGTCGGTCATCACCTCTCCAGCAGCCATACACTTCACACGTTTGGGGGAGGTACATTTCAAACTTGAAACTCCCCCACGCCTCTCACTCTAACACGCAGGGTCAAGCAAGATCCCTCAGATTCTGCCTCCAGGCCAGTAGCTGTAGGTAGTAGTGTTTGGGGACTTCAGCCAAGTGGCAAACACCCCTACTGTAACTGAGAGCAGACAAGAAAGTGTCCAAGCTGTAAGTCTGCGGAAGTCAACGCCTGGTTTTGCAGCCCAGCATTGGTCCACCTATACTGTGATACAATTCTAGGTAAACCCAGTGGCCTTCAACCCCCGGCCAAGGCTCACAGATAGAACTCCAAGATATGTCCCAGCCACAAGCAGCAATCCTACCATGTGGGGTCTACTCATTTTGTTCTGTGTCACTAATGCTTCACAGGTTTGTCTGTACTGCTGCACAGTCAGAACCCTTGGGTACCCAACCACAGACCAGGGACTTGGAAGAGACAACTGGGCTAGCCATTCTGCAGGAAAGGGACAGACAACCAATTTTTAGATATGCACTCAGTTCTCCCTATAGAGGACATAAAAACTGATTTGGGGACAATGTTAGAATATGGTTCCTGCATAGTATCAAAAAAAAAAAAAAGCACCACACTAGTAACAAACTATGACAAATCGCAACTGAGGGCTCACCTAGTGCTAAAATTGTACAGAGACCCAGAAGAAGCAGGCAGATGGTTAGAGCTTCCAGAAAACAGTCACAGAGCCAGATGAGGACCAGAAAAAAAAAATCCCTCATCTGCCACTGCACAAATTGCTGCTATAAGTCACAGACATGGGGAATTTTGAGCAAACCCTGACTTTACCCAAGGAACACGAGAACATGTCTGAAACAGATCCGATGAAAAATGCCTCATGCAAGTCAAAAATCGCTCTTTACAGGAAAAAGTTTAAAAAAACAAGTGGAGAAACAATTCAATACTCAAACTACTGAGAAACTTAACAGAGATGGAAATGTTTCTAAAACAATGTTTTAAAAATCAAAGCAAAACCCTTGACAGGGAAAGTAAAATGAGTAAAGAAAAAAAAAAACAATAGTTATCAGTAGAAAGATAATCTATTAAAACTCTGTTAAAAATCCATTAGAAATAGTCAGAGCAAGGAAAGCAAGCAAACAAAAGAATCAACAAGAATTAAGGAAGGTAATGAAAACTGGGAAAAAACGACAAGAAATTCAACTTCTGGATTACTGGAATTGATGGTGAACCTGAGAAGGTTGATGAGATAAAATTCATATTCAAGGAGGTAATAACAGAACACATTAAAGAGATAGTAACAGGGACCAGCATGATAGCGCAGTGGTTCAAGACCGCGCCTTGCACGTGATGGGATCCAATATGGGCACCGGGTCTAATCCTGGCAGCCCCGCTTCCCATCCAGCTCCCTGCTTGTGGCCTGGGAAAGCAGTCGAGGATGGTCCACAGCCTTGGGACTCTGTACTCATGTGGGAGACCCGGAAAAGCTCCTGGTTCCCAGCTTCGGATTGGCTCAGCTCTAGCCATTGCTGCCGCTTGGAGAGTGAATCATTAGGCAGAAGATCTTCCTCTCTGTCTCTCCTCCTCTCTGTATATCTGCCTTTCCAGTAAAAATAAATAAATCTTTTTAAAAAGAGCGAGATAAAAACAGAACATTTTCCAAACCTACATAATGACACTGGAGTCTGGACACATCAAGTCTCATCTCTGAACACAGCTTACCCTAAGACATTTTATAATTAAGCTCTGCAAGATGAAAACCTCTCAAAGCTGTCAGAAGAAGCGCACAGTGCATAAGGCTGTCCCAGTTCAGCTGGCTGCTGAATTTCCGGCAGAACTTCCCAGGCCTGGAGACAACAGGATGGGATCTTCACAGCAGTATCAGGAATAACGTGCCACTCAAGGCACACAGAAAAGCTACCCGTCAGATACAAAAGACAGAAAATAACATTCAAAAAAAAAAAAAAGAAAAAGCAGAATTTGGTTGAATTTATCAAAACAACATTTAGCTCACAAGTTAACTAATAATGAGATTTCTGAAAGGACAAAGCAATTCTCACAAGGAAAAATAAAGGAATAGATAAGATACATAAATAAATGAATAAATAAATATTTAAATAAAATCCCTTAAGGTAGAAACATCACTGAATAAAGAGCCTAAAAGTTAACCCACACATGTACAGCCTACTGACATGGGCAAAGATGCTAAGGACACGCGTACAGGATAAAGGACAGTGTTTTCAAACACCATAGCGGAAAAATCCAATATCTGCACTGAGAAAAAGAAAATAAGACCTGTTGTTTCCCAATATGAATACAAATCAACACAAAATGAATTGAAGATCTCATTGCAGGGCCTGACACTTCCAAAGTATCAGAAAACATAGAGGACCATTACAGGATATTGGAATGGACAAGGATTTTATGGATAATACTTTAAAAGCACAAGAAACAAAAGCAAAAATGGCCAGACAGAATTTTATCAAACTGAGAAGTTTTTTTTCAAGATTTATTTATTTTTATTGGAAAGACAGATATACAGAAAGGAGGAAAGACAGAGAGGAAGATCTTCCCTCCGATGGTTTACCCCACAAGTGACCACAACGGCTGGAGCTGAGCCAATCCAAAGCCAGGAGCCAGGAGCTCTTCTGGATCTCCCACATGAGTGTAGGGTCCCAAGGCTTTGGGCCATCTTCCACTGCTTTTCCAGGCCACAAGCAGGGAGCTGGATGGGAAGCAGGGCTGCTTGGATTAGACCCGGCACCCATATGGGATCCAGGTGTGTGCAAGACGAGGACTTTAACCACTATGCTATTGCGCCGGGTCCTGAAAAGCTTTTAACAGAAAAAGAAAAAAGCACCAACAGACTGAAAAGACAATTTGTAGAAAAGGAGAAAATACTGGTTAGCCATGCATCTCATGAGGATTTAAAACCAAAAACCAGCGGGCCAGTGCCATGCTGTGGTGCAGTGGTGTAAGTTCACTCCTAGGCAGCCAGCATCCCATATCAATATCTGTTCTACTCCCAGCTGTTCCACTTCCAATGCAGCTCCCTGTTTATACCTGGGAAAGCAGTGGAGGTTATGCCAAGTTCCTGGGTAACTGCATACGGATGGGAAACTCAGAAGAAGCTCCTGGATTCTGGCTTACATGGACCTCAGTCACCAATAATTGAGGTCATCTGACCTTCCTGGCTGTAAGATCTCTCTGTATTTCTTTCCTTCCCTCCCTCTGTACCTCTACTTTCAAAGAAAATATAAAGAACTAAAGTCTTAATATAGAAGTGTGCCAAATAATACAGGCAGGAGAGCTATATAATCAGTGCTTTTAAAAGAAGACGTATTAAAGCCAACAGGAACAGGAAAATCAAAGCCACGTTGAGCTAGTACCTCTAGTTGGATCACTATTATCAAAAGAAAATGACAGGACCTGGTGCGATGGCCTAGCAGCTAAAGTCTTCATTTTGCATGCGCCAGGACCCCATATGGGCGCCGGTTCTAATCCCAGCAGCCCTGCTTCCCATTCAGCTGCCTGCTCGTGGCCTGGGAAAGCAATCAAGGATGGCCCAAAGCCTTAGGACCCTGCACCCACATGGGAGACCTGGAAGTTCCTGGCTCCTGGCTCCTGGCTCCTGGCTTGGGGGGTGAACCAATGGATGAAAGCTCCTCTCTGTCTCTCCTCCTCTCTGACTTTTCAATAAAAATAAATAAATATTTTTTAAAATAATACGCACTGGAGAGGATGTGGAGAAAAAGGAACCCTCACAATTTGTTCTCTGGAATGTAAATTCATAGCACCTATGTAAGATCCTCAGATTTAATGTAAAGTGATCACGTGACCCTGCGAGCACATGACTGGGTAATTGTCCAGATGAGTTCAATCTCTTGGAGAGACGTCTCATCCCGTGTTTAACAGCACTAAATTTAAAACAGCCAAGGAATGGAAGCAGCTGTGGTGTCTCCTGATGTCTGTACAAAGATGGAAAAGCTAGCTGTAATTTCAGATCACATGAGAGGTATTATCTCAGACAAAATGAGCGTGATAAGAAACACTCGTGCTACGAGATCTCACTCAGCAGTCGAGTCTAAGACATGATGACCTCACAAAAGGTAAGAGCAAAACAGCGGTTCTCAGACACGGGGCAGACTAGTGTGGAAGGAGAGAGAGTCCATGAGTGGAAGTTGGTTTGTTAGGAACAAGAACTAATATTTAATTGCAAAACAGGTGATTGCCATTACACACACACACACACACACACACACACACACACATTACACATACATATCACACATGGAGGGGATTTTCAATGTTTCCCACAAAAGCAGAGATTGAAATCTGCAAAACATAAGTGTGCTTATCCTAAGCTGATCCCTGCAGAACACACACGTGTTTTGAGACAGCCCATCATACCACATGAATACCACACGAATATATACAATTTTGGTTATCAATTAAAATTGAAAGAAAAAGGTTATTGCACATCAATGGAATGTTGCTGTGCCAACACAATAAAATAAGCTTAAGTAGATACTCATATAATGTTCCCTCGACAAATAATCAATAACCTTGGGAAATAAACCTGCTGAGATGTGTTCTCTAATTTTCTGTGAGGGAAAAAAAAAAAAACGCCTTAGCTTTGGTTTATCTTCCAGTGACGCTGGCCACCTAAGAGAATTCTACCATCATATTCCTTTAATGTACTTTGTGAATTGCCAAAACCCTCAGCGTGCTTATGTGCACGCCCTTGTTCAATGCCAAAACATGCACAGCCCTCCCTGCTGGACAGCGTCCCTGAGCTGCACACGATAACATGGTGAATCTCACTGCTTAGCGAGATTTTCTGCTTGTGAGCGAAAGCAAAATAACGAACTGGTTTTACGTTTTTTTTTTTCCCCTTATGACGCACCATGGGATTTTTTTCCCAATCAATTAGTATAATTTAATTGCTAATGAGACTGTGGTAATCTTAGATAACCTTCCATGTTCCCCGGTTACAATGAAAGCTCCCCAATGTCGGTGTTGGGACACAAGTATGAGAAGTGCTGAATCACAGCCTGCGGCCGCAGGAGCCAGACGAAGGGTGGGAAAACACACAGAAGGAGGATGCCTTTTGATGGCAAGTAAATTTTAGCATCATGGCCTCCAACAAAACTCACCTTAGAAAACGAAGGAACAATTCTTGTCCAATTTCTCAGCCCATTAAAAGCAAGACTGCAAATTTTCTTAGAATGGGCAATTGATTAGTCTTTGTTATGACATAATTTATTCAAATTTTTAAAATACTCATTTTTCCAAACTACTGAACATTTCAACACATATAAGATGTTAAAGAAATACAATAAATATTCTGTGGCTTAATATTGAGTTCAGAGAATTAGACGATCAGGACATTGCATTAAAATATGTGTTTCACCACAAAGAGCAAAATGTAAGTCTAATCCAGAGAAAAAGTAGAACTGATTTAGGCAAAACTCAATCAGGAACCGAGGTCTAACCTTGTGCTAGTGATCTCACAGAGACACAACGTAACCAAAACTGTAATTATTATTTTTACTGAGGATAAAAATTTCCCCTTAAGGTATTACACTTCTGTATTTCTGATTCTTAGAGTGCTTTGAAGATCTTTGGAAACAAATATCACATGAATGAAGTTTACAGAATGTTTAAAAATCCTACAAAGTAGCATTCATGGTCTACGGGCAATCTTGTGACTTTAACGTACATGTCAGTGCTCAGCGTAGCAGTGGACCGACCATCTTCACTGTCACGCACTTGCTTAGATGCATCCTGCTCCCCGTGGTTTGCGAAGGGCAGATCCGTGTCTGCTCCTCTGTGCCTTGATAGGAAATCACCCCATGCTAATGGCTCCTGAAGCGGACGACCAAGCACCTTATGGCTGTGGTCCTACTCCTTTAAGTTCTTTAACCTAGGACAGGATCACGACCTCTTGTAATCGGGTCCTCACTGAAGCACAAGGAAATCTCTGCCACAAAGACAGTTTTACGGGGCACAAGACAAAATTTTCATAATACTGGGATTTTGCAGGCACTGATTTACCATGTAAGTAAAACTATACATTTATTGCTATTTGATCGTCAATTTTACTGTGTTGTTATAATTTTTTTTGAAAGGCAGATTTAAAATAAGCAAGAAAGAGACAGGCTCTTTTTAATCCTCTGATTTATCCCCACTAAGGCATGAGTGGGCTGACGCCCGCATACTGGTGTGCAACGGAGTTCTTCGCCACAGGTGGCATGAACGCAGTACCCAAGTCCTCAGCTGCTGCCCAGGATGCCAAGAAGCAGGAAGCTGGAGGAAAGCAGAGTTCAAACCCAGGGAATCCAGGATCACAATGTGTTCTTAGCATGTTGCAAGACCACTACGTTTTTTACTGTAGATTAAATACATCATATTTTGAACTGTAAGCATGTATTCAATAACTTCTTCTATATGAAGTGAGATTAATATGTCCTTCATTTTCAATAGAACAAAATCTAAAATCTAAAATATTCCTTCACATAAGAAGAATTGGAAAAATTATAATCCTGTAGAACTCTTTATATTTAATGCATGATACCCAAAGAGGAGCTAAAACTAATGTTAATCAAGTACGGTTCATGTATTTTTCATTCCATTCACCATAAAAGGTAGAATCTGTGCATATTTAGAATGGTGCTACCATCATGACAACCCAGTTTCACATTTTTTAAATGGTAGGTGAATTAATCACTTTCATATTTTAATTGGGTCAGGCTATGACTTAAAGGGACAAATTTTCCATAAAACTCTTGGGATCCAAAAATTGGAACATACTCCTCACAGGAGAGAGAGGGTGAATATCCATATTTTCCCTGTGGTAGAAATAGCAGAAGGTACTGAACAAAAATTCATTTTTCAGTTATAAGAAAATGGGATACAGACCACTTATTTTCCAATAGACATTTTTTGCAATTCAACTGAGCATATATTCACATCTAAATTGGAACATTATCATCTCTAGGTTAAGCAATAAAACTAGTGTCCACCAGACTTGCAGTTAAGACATAAATGTGTGATGGATGAGAAATATCGTGTAAAATTCATAGAACAGAAAAAAAATCAACGTTTGCAGATAGCAAAAATTAACTATACCTTTTTACTCCGGCACTTAATCCTGAAACTTTTGCAAAACCTGTAAGAGAGTCCTATTTTCCCCTCAGAATATATTCCCGGCTTTTAAAAAAAAAAGGCTCAGAATAAATATCTACAAAAGCTCAGTGCATGATTCTCATGTTGGTTCAGTATTTGGGGGGGATTTATAGTTGTTTTCATATATTTGGCTTACTTAGAAGCTCAAAGTAATTCAGAGTCAGCCAAAAATACAGTCGGTTCTGAACTTGTGTCATTTATCAGGAATAGAAAGCTCTGCATTCGGGATTCTGGTGCAAATCACCAACTCCCGCCTTAATAGTTAACCTGTTCATTTTAACTAAATATTAAAATAGTTGTACGCTTTCACACATAGCCCAAATCTTACAAAATAGAGCTTACAAACCATAAAAACACACAAAACATTTCTGAAACAACTTCTATTAAATACACATATCAGAAATGGTAGATTAATGTATATTTCTCAAATTGTTCTTTACCTTCAATAATAGATTTCTGGATATTAAAAATAATCACCTCAGATGTTTCTGTTTTTCTACCAAGTACCAAGAGATTCATATCCACAAGCACATCCATCCAACTCGTACTGTGCAGGCATTTCTTAAATATTGCTCTCATAATTTCCTCATTGTAACTGATAATTTAAAGAAAAGAATCCCTTTTAATCTGCTGGGAGGACCTGACCTATAGTCACTCTTATTAAACAGGCCCTTGGTATCCTTATTTCAGAGAAAATCTGCATGCCTTTTGAGTAACAAAAAATTTAAACACAAGAGGGCCCAGAGAGGGAACGTGTATTTGGGGTCAAAGTAAATGAAGTCAACATTTCATGATCACCAAAATGAATTCCGTGTTCCTAAGTTTGAGGAAAATTTCAACATGAACAAACAAAAGAAATCTCTTAAAAACACTACCTTTTTAATAATGAGAGTATCACTCTTCTCTAAGCTATGCATTAACAAATAACTGATAAGAGTAACAAGCAATTTTGATTATAACTGTACATTTTTTAAAGACTTACTTATTTGTTTGAAAGACAGAGTTACAGAGAGATAAGAAAGATCAAAAGAGAGTGAGCAAGAAAGAGCTTCCACTGGTTAACTCAACAAATGGCCACAATGCACCAGCCCAGGCCAAGCCAACGCTGTGAAACTCCCATCCAGACTCCCATTTTGATGGCCCAGAGACTTGGGCCATCTTCCACTGTTTCCCGGACTCAGTACCAGGGGGCTGGGTGAGAAGAAGACCGCAACATCCTACTTCCTTTGTAGTCCAACACAGAGCTCTATATAAGGAAGATTATACTTTAGAGATTCAACAGTCATATGCCCCATCTATTAGCCTGCTAATATAACAAGCATACATTACATGATATGAGAAAGGTGATGCACTGAGCAGCCTGGCCTATAAGGTGCACTCACTACAAGTTCTAGAAGCTATAAAGGAAAGTGAAAAAAGGAAGGAAGGAAGGAGAGAGACAGAGAATACAAAACAAATAGATAACCAACTCCAGGTCCAGTCTCTATTCCTAATCAAAGGATTCTTGAGGATTAGATGGGTCCATGATAACCAACCAGGGAAGAACACTTCTCAGCATTGCTCATGGATGTGAACACAGACACAAGCATGCATGGAAGAAATAATGTGGCAGGGCCAGTGCCATGACTCAACTGGCAAATCCCTTACCTACAAATTCCAGCATCTCATATGGGTGTCAGTTTATGCCCTGGCTGCAGCCCTTCCCGGTCACTCCCAGCTTATGGCCTGAGAAGAGAGAAAGGATGGCTCAAAGGCTTGAGACCCTGCAACTACAGGGGGGCCTGGAGGAAGCTCCAAGCTTTGAATCAGCTCAACTCCAGCTATCGTGCCTCGGGGAGTAAACCAGTGGATGGAGGGTCTGTCTCTCCTCTCTGTAAATCTGCCTTTCAAAAAAAAAAAAACCTTTCCATCATCAAAGATAAAAGTAGTGCAACCACAAGACAAAAAACTGGGAAAACTGGGGAGCAAACCTGCTCTGGACAATGTATTTAAAACAGATTTAGTTCTCATTGGGACACCCTCCCCCCAAGAGATGAAAAAGGCTGAACATACAAATAATATAAAAATAGCTTAGTAATAGGTATTTATGACGGATAGTCCTATTAAAGCAAACAGCACGGCTGCAGAAACACGAGACAAGCACAAACAGGCTGTACGCCTGAAGAGAGGGCAGCAGGTGCGCATAAACATTCACCACAGAGCATCTTTGCTACTCCTACCAGATGTTTATCCATGGTGGAAGCATCCCCATGTCTACGGAGAGACAGCAAGTTCATTCCTCTCAGGAGAATAAGTGAGACTGTCGCTGTAACAGCTTTTAATTAGATGGAATTTACCTATTTCACCCTACTCCATCATTATCCTTCCCAAAAACAAGTATTAAACTCTGTGCCGGAGGATTCTTTAAAAATGGTGAAAATTACTAACAGAAGAACCATAAAGAAGAGGAGGTGGTAGACAGAGAAAACATGCGTTTGAATGCAATATTAAGGAACTATTAATCTTCTATGGGTCAAATGATATAAAGGAGGCATAGACATTGTCTGGGTATGACAAACATATTTCATGTTAATTATAGAAATGGGATACAGAAATATAGGCATAATGTCATTCCCTGTCATTGGATTTATTTTTAACATGTTTACATAGCTGAGCGGGATGCACACCCGCATGGGTCTCCGAGTAGGGTGGGTAGGTCAGTGGAGGAAGGTGACTGGGATATGTTTCAAATGATTTTCAGGGGGTGGGGGGGATATAAGGGGAGAGGCTGCACCCAGCCTCCCAACCACCTCAGTGCCTGGGGAAGGAGAATGGCCACGTGATGTCATCCCAGTGTCCCTGATGTGGAGCATGTTCTGAGGGTTCTGCTCAAGCAGCTCAAGATAGTTTTGAAATGCTGTTGATTTCACCAATTCAAGGATTAGGAAATTTCTGCATGCATCTTGGCATGCTTACTGCTGCACAGACATCAGCAACCGAGGAGGCCCAGGACCAAGACATGCACTCAAATGTTGTACTACACATCTGAGGATTGTCCCTTGGTCAGGCTCCAATGAGTCAAATGCTCCGGTCGGGTAGTCCCCCAAGAAATTGACTGTTTGCCAGTCAATGCAGTGTCAGGTTTGGTCTGTCACCTGCAGCAGCCAACTCACACACCAGTGGATGTAAGCTACCTGGTCAGTTCTACCTCTAGCCCCAACTCTCACATGAACTGACAGGTGCTTTGGCCAGGGCAGCCCAGCCCACCTGCAGCCTGGTCTTCATGCACACCAGTGGGTGCTATGACCTAGTAGGGGTGACACCCTACCATACCCATCCACAACCATGGTTCTTGTGTGTGGTGGCAGGTGCTGTGATCTAACCCAGACTGTCGCACATACTATCTGGCTCTCACGCTCACCTAAGTGTGTTACAGCTTACCTCAATCCACCTGGCACCCAGACTCAGCCCACACGCATGCCAACAGGAGCTATCTCCTGCCAGGCCTGCCCCCTGCTCTGGCTCTCATACTCTACAATGAGAGCTACAGCCTGGCATGGAAATTCCCAAAGTTCTCCTGCCAGGCTCATTCCCAACCCTAATCTTGTATGTCCCACCTTGGCATGGCCCACGGGCATTCTCAGCTCTCACTGGCAGCTATAGCTGCCTATCACAGCTGGGTGCAACCCACAACCTGTCCTGGCTCTCCTATGTGCCAGAGGATGCTACAGTCTGGCCCAGCCCAGCCGGGCCCCAGTCTGGCTCACATAAATCTTGGTGAGTACTGCAGACTTGCCTTGGCCTGACCCAGACATGCCTTCTGGTTTCCCTCTCAACTATTGCAAGTGCAGTAGCTGGATCCATAGAATCCCCGAGAAGTTATTTTATATATATGTATATATATATGAATATATATATTTTATATTTATATATATATAAATAAAAACAGAATAGAATAGAATTATGTGCCATCAACAAAATTCTCTGTTGACAGGACACAGATACTGATGGGGTCAGCACCATACATGAAATTAAGCACAATGAAACAAATGTAAAGAATGTATAAAAGTTGATCATGAATGATATCAGATAATTAATAAAACAAGAAATGTGTAAGAAATGTCACTGTACTGACCAAAAATATATTCTTAGAATCTGAAAAGTATTTTAAAAAGCTATGTTTTTTTTTAAGTTTTTTTTTTTTTTCTTGGAAAGGCAGATTTACAGAGAAAAGGAGAAACTGAGACAAAGACGCCCATCCCCTGGTTCACTCCCCGAACAACCGCAACAACTGAAGCTGAGCCCGTCCGACCAGAAGCCAGGAGCTCTTTCAGGTCTCCCACATGGGCACAGGGTCCCAAGGCTTTGGTCCATCTTCCATTGCTTTCCCAGGCCACAAGCAGGGACCAGGATGGAAAGTGGGGCAGCCGGGACACGAAGTAGTGACCATTTGGGATGCTGTACTTGGAGGTGGAGGATTTGCCAGCTGAGTGATTGCACTGGCCCCCAAAAGAGGTTTCTTTTAAAGTAAAGAAATTTCAACATGAAAACATATCTTTTCACAAGAATCAAGTTGCATCTTTCCCGTGAACAATAAGATCTGCCGCCCACCTTTGTCCCAAGAAATGCCCTGCTTCAGTAAGTCATTACTTTCCCTCCCTGAACTGTTTATTTTCTGCCTAGCATGGTGCCCTGACAATGCTTTCTGTAAATGTTTGAAAGGTAATTTATATTTTCAAAACAGAAAAAAAAGTATGGTAAAAGAAAAAAGGAAAATAGTTATGTTTTATATTGTAAAAGAGAGAAATAGTTGAAAGGATGCTCACCAAAAATGGCAAATATGGCAAGTTTCTGGTCACACCTCAAATCGAGTCATAATTTAAAACTTTTAGGAACTTCTGTAACACCTGGCTTGTTTTACCCATGCTTTTAGATAGCCAAGTTGCAGGATGGCCAAGTGTACTGACCCTAATTTGCTATCTCAGATGGCTTATTTTTTCAGCGTTGTCTTCTTCCCTTCATCCCTCCCTTTAACAGCATGAGCTCCGCAGCGTTCCCCACACTACTCTGAAACCACATATCAGCTGTTGTGTTACACAGAACTGCTTTTACAAGTATTTGTCACTTCTGGCCATGAAGTACTCTCTAATCCATGGAAAGGAATATATTTTAACAAAAGAAAGACACGAGGACAACCCGAATCTGTGACACCCAGGAAAATACAGCCACACTTCCATTCCTCTTCTCCCTCCATGTCTTCCTTCTTCCCCATCTGAAATCCATCTGAATTCACATTTGTCAGGATATATGCAATTATTCTTCTCCTGAATCTCAGATCTGCATTGCTTCTCAAATGCTAATTAGACAGACAATAGCAAAAAGATCAACTGTGATAAACACTTTATCATCTGTGGCAGACCTCATGGGGCATCACTTTACTGATGGTGACTGGTCCAGGGTCCTCCTGGCAGGCCCGAAAACCCTGCCCAACAAAGCGGCTCTTTAGAGTAGCTTCTGCTTAAAGCACTGTGAAGACTACGTGTTGACATAACTGGACCACTCTCTCTGAGAAGAGAAACATCAAAGCAACACATGATGCCAAGTCCTGAGTGGTAGTGTTTCTAAGACATTACATGAAATCTTCAGGACATTAATGAAAGTGACATATAAGGAATTCTAGACCCGAGACTAACTGGGTACTAGTAGAAATACGGTGAAAATAAAAATTGTGAAACACTTTGAATATTGGATGGCTTCGAAAGTGGCAGAAGAAATTACACACGGCATGCATACATTATCAACCTCTTAAGACCCACTGGAAGTTTACATAGGCCTTGACTCAGTTTGCTAAGAGGTGACCCTACTGGCAACACAGAACAGTACTCCAATCTCAGTTGGCCATATGTGTGTGTTTAACAAATTCAGATTAGCCAAGTATGCAGCGTGTCAGGAATGACAGCTTGCATCATCAACCATATTCACACTACTCTAAACCAGGAATCTCTAAAATCCTGACAGACAAATCAGGTATTTTTAGCCCACCACGTCACTGGGTCTCTCCCAGATCTGCTCCATTCTGACTTGTAGCTTAAAAGCAGCAAGCCAATATGCAAACAAATAGCCACTCAGGCAGAGGTAGCTCAGGTGTCTGTATGCGATGACCTCCGTGTGAAACAAAAATAAGCACCTTATTTGCTGTCTTAATATTTCGCTGTAATACTAAGGAAATATTCACTTTATTATTTCATTTGTGTATTTGGCAGGGTTTTAAAAATTGTTACTGACATGCAAACTCAACACATTTATAGTACACACGGTGACATTTCAAGATATTTATAAAGTTTTGCTCTGTTCAATTCACAGTAATTTGCATTTCCATCTCCTTATCATTTTTGATTGAAGCCTTTGAGCTCCTCCCTTGTAGTTATTCATAAATACATAATAGGTTGTGATGAGCTATCATCCCTTCCCAGTGCTGTGGAACAGCAGAAAATACTCCTTCTATCAAGCTGGGTTTTTAGAGCGTTATTCATAATCCCACTACGCCTCTCTGCTTTCTTTCTTATCTTGAAATTAATTACTTTTATAAGTACATCATCAGGCATTGAGAGTGCAGGAGCAAAGTGCTGCTAACTTCTGACTGTCATATTTGGTGTACAATATTCACAGCAAAGGGTAATATTACTAATAAAATTAGAGCTATCCTGGTCTCTAATTAAAACAAATATTTATGATCTTTATTCATATTTTCTGAATAGAACAGAAGATATAATCCTCAATGTTTTCTGTTTTATTTGAAAGGCAGAGAAAAAAAATGTAAGAAACGATTTCTTTGAAAGGTAGAGTTAAAGAAGGGAGAGAGGAAATACCTGCCATTCACTGACTCATAGGCCACAACAGCCAGAGATGAGCCACGTTGGAACCCTAAACCAGGAGCTTCTTCCAGGTCTCCACCTGGGTGCTGGGGCTCAAGCACATCCTTCGGAAGCTTTCGCAGACTCATTCCTAGGGGGTTGGACAGCTGCCTTCACAGGACCTTAGGAAGGAGCTGCATTAGAAGTGGAGTGGCCGAGACTTTCTCAGGTGCCTGTAGGGAACTTCAGCATCACAGGTGGCAGCTTCATCCACTATTTGACAATGCTGGTCCCAGACAGAGACTGATTGGCTGTCCAAACGCCTGCCAACAGTCAAAGCTGGCCCAGGCCAAACTCAGAATCGGAGGACTTCGATAGGATCTCCTTCCGAAGCCATCCTCCGTTGCCACCCGCAATGCACACTAACAGAAACGCAGGAAGCAGGATTCAAACCAGGCTTGTGGACAGAGAATGTGGGCATTCCAGACACTGAATCTCTCCACTGCACCTGCTCCCAGCTTTGCAAATACTTTAAAGTACTTGATTAATGGAGATGGGTGGAATTCTCCGTGGTTTTTTTTTACAGTGTGATGTCACACAATTACCAATATAAACAGCTTTCCAAGGTATCTGTTAATCTAAGTTTCTAACGACTCTTATTTGTGTTCAAATAGTTCATCTTTTTCTGTAATTGAATATCAAAAGTGAGACAATCAGATATTTTAGCAACTGTCCACTGATTCATAACAGTAATTTATACTTCAGTTTTCTAATTTTGTTCAAATTGAGCAAGTGGACTTTTTACTTAATAACACTCTAATAACTTGAATAGTAATGACTTTCAAAATCTTATGACAGACATAAATGGTGGCATACTATTTAAAACAACCAAAATCACAGTTATCAAAATCATGTTATTTTCTAACGGGTAGCACTTTTATTTTATTTCTTTTTATTAATTCAAAGCAACTAAAGCCATCCTGGCACAACTTGCAAAGTAACCGATGTGCATAATATATTTACTGAAAAGTTCAACCTCTTCCCTAACATAATAATCATTCATAAGTCCCCATGTGACTAGAAGCAACAATTCTGTAATGGAAGTGTCACTGCAACCTTAAATATAGTGTTCTCCGCTGTGAAAACTATAATAACAGATGCTTGCAAATGCCTGGCGTGATGAATTAGTGCCGAGAAGAGAGAAAGAGCTCAGTGTGTGTGTGGGAGTGTGTGTGTGGGGGGGGAGTGTGTGTGTGTGTGTGTGTGTGTGAGACGGAGAAAGAGTAGCACCTCACACATGCAGGAGAAGACAGATGGCATGGACAGAGGCATTCTTGGATGAACTTGGCTTTCTGACCCCTGTGGAATTCTGTCACCTTCAGTGACCTATACATCAAATGGGCAAGACAATGAAGATTCAAAGTCAAGTGGAAAAAAGGAAGGATTTTACTGCTATCACTTCAGTGATGAGAAAAAAGGCAAGTAGGTAATATAAACGAGCAAACAAGACAGGAGGACTGTTTTTACCAAAGCTAGTCAATACCAATTGACTAGTTCCTGACACATTCAATCATCTAGAATAGTTCATAACCCATTAATACTTTTATATTTCTTTGTGGTATTACCATTAAATGCATATTCTGATTGAGCCATTTCAATTGTCTTTAAAAAAAATACAAACAGGTCGTACCATCACCCTCACTGGTGGGTATTTAGCCCAGAGGTTAAGAGGCTGCTTGGAATGCCCACTTCTCTTACCAGCATGCTTGAGTTAAAATCCCATCTACGGTCTCAATTTTTGTTTTGTGATAATACACATAGATGGTGTGGGGGGTGGAGGGGTATAACAGGTAATAGCTGAAGTCCCTGCACTGAGAGGGGAGGCACAACTACAGTTCTAGTCGGCTGGCATGCCTAACCTAGCCCCTGGAGAGTGCACGGGGATATAAACCCAGCTGGCAAAGGATCTCTTTAGTCTGTTTCTCCACCATTCAAATCAATAAAGACTTTTTTAAAAAACAAATTCTCAAACTCCCTCTTTTGATTAGGAGGAAATACTTAATTCAAGCTCTTTCTCTGCCAACCTTCCTTCCTCCATCCCTCATCTCTCCATCCCTTCCCTGCTCCCTAATTCTGAGACACTCAGAAAAGTAGAACAAAACACTTAAAAACATTTGCCTGATGTATTTGGGGGACTGTCCATACACTATTTATTCTCAAAATGAAATGTTAAGCTTTTGTTTTCTTCTGTTTTGTTTTATATAGGAAGGATAGACTGGCATGTATGGTCACCACGGGGCTAGGATCCGGGGCGAATACCTGCATTGTGAAGTGCATCTGAAAGGCTGCAGTCCAGATAAACCCAGATATCATCTCATACACCATCCTATTTAGCTTCAGATTATTATAGTTTCTGAAAATGGACTGAGATGATCCTGGATTACCAGCAATCAGGGTTGGTGGTAAAAGAAAAAAAAATGGCTTTATGTCAAATACAGTCATAACTTTCCAATGATATAACTTACTATCAAGTATCAAAAATCACTACACTATGATGGCAGATAACATTGGGAAAAAAAAAACAGCATAAAACAGCAACCGGGAACACTCTTATGGCACAGCAAGTTAAGCCACAGCTTGCAACTATGCAATTCCATATCAGATCGCCTGTTCAAATTGTGCTCTTCTTCTAACCCATCTTCCTATTGATGTTTTTGGGAAAGCAATGGAAGATGGATCAAGTCCTTGGGCCCCTGCCACAAGTGGGAAACAAAGAAGGTTCTGACTCCCACCTTCAGCCTTCAGACTAGAATCACCTGTGGTGACCATCTTGGAAATGAACCAGCAGATCGATCGGTATCCTCTCTCTCATCTCATATATCTCTCAAATACATACATACATATTTTAAACAAGAGTAACAATCAATAGCAACTGACAAGTGAATATTGTGTTAGAACTACCAATACGGACAGTAAATGCTCAGATTACAGTTATTTTAAAATAACTGTCCAATGGGAAAAATATAAGAATATTTTTCCGCAATTAGAAAAATAAACATTTAAAGGTATAACAAAATCTAGAATTCTATTCTATGGATGGGTTAACATCAGATTAGACAAAGTAAAAGAAAGATTCAATGATCTAGAATACAGGAGAAAAGATTCCAGAATGAAATACAGAAAAATAGAGTCATGGTAAATGTGGAAGACCAGGCATGACACAAACGGCATGGACTGTCAAGAATTAAATAGCTCCTCACCAAAACCAGAGAAATAGAGATACCATAAGTCAGAATTGCTGTTTAATAATGCAACAACTCACAACTTTCCAAACCAGATGACAGATCGGAAATCACAAATGCAAGAAATTCTACTAACTCCACGCAGGAAAACACGAAACATAAAACAATACACTAGAGAGATGTTCTGGAATTCTGCGTGGCTTACAAGCAGAAGCACTGTCTGGCTTTGTCATGGGATATTTTCATGAAGATGTGTGAAAAGCACACAGCCTCAGGTAACAAGGATAGTGACCTGGGGCCAAGATCAGGTTTCTGCATCCTCTCCAGTAACAAACCTAACAGCGTCAGCTCTCACGTTCTCTTAACTCAGGATCTCTCACTTGAAATGAAGCCCTCTGCGTGAGCAACTGTCCCACTTCCCATTCCCATCACTATGTAGGTATCTGGGCTCAAGGACCCGGCACACATAGTAATTACCTGGCCATGAGAAACAGTCTTGAATCTAGGAACACCATGTCTTTAGCCAGCATCTAAAACTGTGGCAAGCAATCTGCTTGCAAGAAGAGCCAGCAGAGCTGACCTTTCACAGCTCTTAACATAGCCACCTAGTAAAAGTATAGAAAGGAAAAAACTAAAAAAATCTGAAGTTTGTCAGATAATATTCATGCAAGAAAAAGCAGACTCATGAGTAAATTCCCCACAGAAAACGTGGGAGAGAGCAGAATGAAGTCCTGGCTGAATATAACTGACAACCTGGAATTATATGATCAGCTAAAATGCTCTCAAGCTATCAAGGTGATTTTCAGACAACCAAATCAGAAAATCATTACAAGGAGACAAAAACTTGAGCAGTTCTAAATAGTATTCTGGCCTCAAATTCATAATTACAGACAGAAAGGGCGAGTTGGAGGATTGATGACAAATCAAAAAGAAGGTTAATATAGGCAAAGCTTCTAATATTTAACACTTTATTGTGTGTTTGAAGCATAAAGGAAATTAAATTCAATGGAATTCAGACTAGAAAAGAATGAGTAATTTAAAATGTTCTAAGAACTTTCCCTTTTAAGTTTATACAGGGAGAGACAGAGAGAGAGAGTGAGACAGAGAGAGAGAGAGAGGGCTGTAATCTACTGGTTCACTCCCCATGTGCATGCATTCATAGCTGGGTCTAGGCTGGAAGCCAAGCAATTGGAACTCAATACAGGTTACCCATATGGGTGGCAGGGCCTAAAGCACTGGAGCCATCACCTGCCACCTGCCAGGATGTGCATTAGAAGGAAGTGGAGACAGGAGCAGACAGGACAAGCACCACAGGCACTCCAGTTAAAAGTGGTGTCTTAAACACTACGCCAAACGCTTGCTCGCTCAGAGTTCTTTACTATGAATATGCACATCACAAGGTGTAGGCAGCCCCTTAAGCTGCAACTAAGTTACAGTAAAAATGACAGAGAAAGAGAGAGAGAGATGGAGGGAGGCCAGCCACAAGAGAGGAAGGAAATACCATTATGTTTTTCGAATTAAATCTACAAACCACACTGAATCTGTTAAAACTAATTAAAAACTGAAATTAAAACAAACAAAAAGAAATCTCTACTTTAGATATGACTTTACAAAAAGGAAGACAGTGATCTTAAACTCTACCAGGGCTAGTTTCCTTGCTTGGACTCATCTTTATACCCCAAACGGCGCTGGTAGACTTAAAGAGTCCTGTACATGACCATCAGGGTCACTCCAGAGCCCCCCACCCCAAAACACAGACACACACACAAACGAATAGATTGACAGAGAACAACAAGGAAAGCTTAGAACCAGACAGGACACGGAAAGCGTGGACTCACACATACCTTACTATAGGACACAAAGATTAGTTACTCCTCACTGAGGTGTTGAGGATTTCTCTGCACACCCCGCCTAAAACTGTTCTGCACCTCAACTGTTGACATAATGCCTTGTTAGAGTTATAAGCCAGCTTAGACTATCTGAAAATCTGCCAAGTTCAGCAAAATTATGCTTCAACACTATAAACTGCTAAATACTAAAACGAAAATAGACACGAGACAGCTGAATAGTATCCTATAGCCATTTTAAGGTGTATAGCAGCCAGTTGTGTATAAACTAAAATACAAAGGTCAATTAAGTAGTCACAGGATGTGGTTAAGAACTTGCATTTTCTAACATATCAGCCACTCACGTCAATTAACTCCATGTTCTAACATCACATACTTTCTTATTTTCACTTTTGCATTTATCTTGACAAAATTTGAAACTATATTCTTATTAATTTTTACAAATCCATGTCATGACTGAATTTTATGCGTACATTCGTAGATGCCTTTGTGCAAATAGTATCCAGAGCACCAGAAGCTCATGTTTCAGATGTTATGATTTTTAGAAAAATATTTATCCTGTCTGCATTTGCAATTCTACTTCAGTAATTTGTGTTTTTGCTACAACCTAGTTCAAGTCAATACTAGGCATGAGGCACGTCGGGCTTTCATCATCTCGACCTGTCTGCGCAGAATCGCTGCTTTCCTTCAGCGCCGAGGGAAAACAAGACACCCACGTCACTAATGAAGCTGTTGCACACGCGAGCACCGACGCCGTCCCCACAGCCAGGGCAGACGCGGATCTCATCAGTATTTAAGACTTACAGGAGCTGAAAACGCTTTCCAGTTGAGCATTGTTCCAGTTCTTTGGACCTACTGCCATGGAGTCCTGGAGCTTGACCACATTACAATTTTCACACTTAGCAACTGTAAAATTGTTAAAGCGAGATCTTTCCACACGGTTTATCCGTTATTACCGCAAGGTTTGACATACCACCTTAGTTACGGACTTTAAATGGCACTTTCATCACTTCCCGGGCTAACCTTGCCCATGAAATCGGAAAATCAGATCATTTTCTGGTCCCTTTTCTTCTTTTTCTTTGGGTGAGATTAGATTTTGCTACGCTTGACTGACAAATCTCATTTAGGATTCAAGGAGAGGCCTGAGCCCCGACCTCCTTAAGAAGCGGGAGGCGAGATGTCTCCGGCAGTGACAAGGAAGAAAGGACCCATTTCAACTCATCACACAAAGGCAATTAGCGATTAATTCACACCGTGAGACAAAAATACTTGTAAAATATAGTCTCTGTCAGGTCGCAATGTTATTTAAAATTCTTAAAATTACTGATTATATTCAAGGATGTTCTCTGCATGTTTCGCTTCTCTTTCAAGCGGTATTTTTAGATCTCCTAAATTGGAATATGACAATCAAAATTATTTTTACTTGATTAAAAAGCATAGACATTAATAGGAAAACACCATTTAAAAAAATAGTCAATATAATGTCAAAAATAGGCACCTCGTCCAAGTCATTTTAACTTAAGGTACTTGCTTCATTATTCAGCGACAGAATGCTAAGTTGCTGAGTTGTAGAGTTTCCAAACAGCACCTGCTTTGGGGACATTTATCCATTTTTAGATGATAAATACAAGCTTGGCTAGGGAATAAAAATTAGAGTCTTCAAAGGCCTCAGAAAGATGATTACATGCTCTAAACCTTTTCTCTGAGTGTAGCAACTTTCAAACTCTCAATGACAAGTTTAGGAATAGGTCGGCATTTGGAAATGCATCTTCCTACACAATTTTACATCTAGCTCATTAAAGCAGAAATTCAAATATATATATATATATATATGTGTGTGTGTGTGTGTATTTGTGTATATGTAGATACTCATGCATATGTGTACATGTGTGTATTTATATGTATGTGTTATATGTGCATATATAACATGTGCATATGTGTGTGTATCATCAGAGGATTATTATAAGCACTTCAAAAACCAAATGGACCCACGGGTGGCCATGGCCAGTGTATTGGACCTGTTCATCACCAGGACGTTACTTGATTTAAATATGAAAATTCACACCAAGGAAAAAAACAAAGCAGGTATCTTGAAAGATAAAACCAGCTCAAAGCAGAAATTGCATTCTGCGGGTGTCTCCATCCACTGCCTTGTTTTCTAAACACTTTCTTCATCAGCAGCCACCCTGCCAATGGCCACACGGGGCACGCCTTGGTTTCTCCATCGCTACATTTAGCATTTGATTTGTTCAATCAATTCTGGGCCCTCAGAAAAAGAAGATGAAATTCGTTTTATAATAATCTGTGAAAAGAAATGTGGGTCACAGTAGCTTACAGACAGTGCTAGATAAATATTTGTGATGTACTGGGTCACCTCCTTTAATCTCTCTGGCTGTATAAATATTTCGGTGCCTATATCAAGTATTCAGACGTGGGACCTCAAATGTTTATAAATCAATTATATATGAAAGCTTCACAGCAACCTAAAGATTTAAATAACTTTTTTTTCCCAAAATGGAAAATCTTTCAATGATTTGATATCGTGCACCCTCCTAAGAGAGAACACTGGAGAAGTCTGATTTCATTTTAGGTACCAGATATCTTTCCAAACGGGTATTTGTTACATTCTCAGCAAAAATATCCTTTAGCAAAAGATGTTGTCACTGATCCAAAAGAAAAAATAAATATTTATACCTTAACACTTGGAAAGTTCATTTAATAAAAAAAAGGGGGGGATTCTTACACCGCTACTTATAATTTCCTATGTTTTTTGAAGATGCCAATATTAGGAAAAAAAATCCCAGACACCCGTACCTCTTCAAATTTCTGAGTTACATGTTTTCACCTTGAAAGTTCACATAAATATATATACACAGAGTAGAAATATACCATCCATGATTTTCACTTACTACTTCTATTAATTTGAGTTTTATCATTTAGTTGGCCATAATGCTAACATACTATGTGACATTAACAAAACCCAGGTCTCCCCTCGTCACCAAATAATGACTTCTTACCAAATTATGCACAAATTTAAACTCAGTAACATGTACAGGACATACAGCTGAGAAATCAGTTTCAATTCAATAAGTAAGGACAGGGAAAAGGTAAAAACCAAAAATATAAATCATTATAGTCAAAGTTTACTGTACACATCATTTCTTCTGAACTTCCATTTTCTTTTTCTTTTTTTCAAGAAATGCTAACATTCACTCTGTATTTGATGAAGGAACTACTACACTATGTGTGCTTAATGGATCTCTTCATCCTGAAACATTTTTCCATGATTCTTTTTAGCCTTTCTAAGGCTGTTTATTTCTGATGCAAAAGAGTTAGCGAGAACACACCCAAGGGGCAACTCAGCTACTGTTTCCAAACCAGGCTGTGTGAGGGTGGGTATGGAAAGTGGGCAGCCTTTGCCCAGGAACCCCCACATTAGGATCCAAAATACTTGTCTGTACTGGGCCCCCAATAGGACCCCATATGGGCACCTGGTTTGTGCCCCAGTGGCCCCACTTCCCATCTAGCTCCCTGCTTGTAGCCTGGGAGAGCAGTGGAGGACAGACCAATGCCTTGGGGGCCTGCATCCTCATGGGAGACTCGGAGGAGGCTCTTGGCTGCTGACTCTGGATAAGCTGAGCTCTGGCCATTACAGTCACTTGAGGAGTCAATCAACAGACCGAAGATATTCCTCTCTGCCTCTCCTCTCTGTATATCTGACTTTCCAATAAAAATAACTAAATCTTTTAAAAAATTATCTGTGCTATATGCAGCACTAATATTTCAGAGTAGCAAAGAGTCCACTTCCAGGGGTAAAATGTCACATCCTCCACACAAGAAAACAGAAACTTTACAGGTTTCCTCCGTTTCATGGACATTGTGTTTTATCTGCAGGTTGTTTTTTTCCTATGTATGCTTCTACATGGATCCACTGCAATGAACCCAAAGCTGCTACTTTGTATTAACTGAGATTTGAAAATGTCAACTGCACTCAGTAATTCAAACTCTTTACTACTAGATGTATCTTCACTTGCACTGGAAACAAGAATGCAAGATTGACTCATTAAGACTGCAGAAGCAGGGGCTGGGCACGGTAACCTAGCAGCTAAAGTTCTCACCTTGCACAGGCTGGGATCCCATATGGGCACCAATTCGTGTCCCAGCTGCTCCATTTCCCATCCAGCTCCTTGCTTCTGGCCTGGGGAAGCAGTGGGGAATGGCCCAAAGCTTTGGGACCCTGCACCCACATGGGAGATCCGGAAGAGTCTCCTGGCTCCTGGCTTCAGATCTGCGGAACCCCCGGCCACTGGGGACACTTGGGAAATGAGTCAATGGACTTAAGATCTTCCTCTCTCTCCTCCTCTCTGTATATTGGCCCTTCCAATAAAAATAAATAAATCTTTAAAAAATAATACATAAGCAAAAGATTGAAATCTACGTGAAGAAAGGCTTTAAGTCTGTATGCAGACACACAAAGATGAATTAGAAAATGAATTTACACCAATAGTGGTCTAAAGAGACCCTTACAGCATTCTAAGAACAAGCCACAAAATACCAAACTATTCATTTATCCATCTGCAACAGAACCAGAAAACAAATTCAGTTGCTTTATTTTGACTTTCACATATTACATATTCTAACACATTGTTCAAATCTGGGCTACTTCCCGTGGTACAGAGGGGCTCGCAGGAGTGGTTTCACAAAAGGCAGAAAGCGACTGTGTGAGCCTGCAGACACAGGATCCTGCAGCTAGACTACCGCGGGAGGAGTCGGGTGCTCAATTGCCATTACCACGTAGGAACACCAGCACAATACCCACAGAGCATACATTTTTTTAGTTTGGCATTTTTTAGTCTGCATACAACTGGAAACTTTTTATGATTTTCCAAAGCATTACAAAATAATCTAACAGAAAAAAAAAATAGCAAAACCTTGGGAAAATACATTCAAATTAATTCTCCAACTGTTTAGTAATTTATTCTTTGCCCATAAGCTTTTTTAACCCAATTTCAGCTCAAGTTGTTTTTTAAACAGACCTAAAAAAATATGCTGATTTTGATGAATGTGTACCAGCTTCACCAAATCCTACTGATAGCTTAAGATGTGAGAAAAACTTGTGACCTAGAGCAAAGCTCAGCAGCCAGCTCCCCTGGTAAAACACACACACGCGCACACACACACATACACCTTTCAGCTGACACATCAGTTCTGAAAAAGCATAAAGCCAATTTGATGGCAAGAGTGGAGATGCGGTATTTCACCACGTGCCAGATTAAATGAAACAGGCTCAAGAGATCCCACAAGAACTATTATGATGTCAATAAAATGTTGTTCTGAGTGGCAGGACTCAACCAGGGGCAGCTCAGCACCTCTCCCTTGCAAGGCGGGCCTGGTGCTGAATACATTGAGAGAAAAGTGGGGCTCGGCTGGAATCAGCCTCCCCACGCCTTATATCATTGGTTTCCCTTTGGAAAAAAACCACAGAGCAATTAAGCATCACCTCTTTGAAAACAGGACTTAGCTGAGAAACAGGTAAAGATAGTGTTCTGATGCAAATTTGTATCCAGTAGAATTTTCTAAGATAAAATGCACTGTGGTAAATTTCAACCATTCTTAATTATTTTTCCCCAATCATCCTTTTTCTTCATTTACTAATGAAAAAACATTTTTCACTTTATCATCTGCCCAAATCAGCAGAAAGCCTCCTTCATAAAGACATAAAAAGCACACACAAAAAGCAGAGACCTAAGTTTGCCAATCACTTCAAAAATAACCCACAGGGACCTTCAGGAAGGCGCCTGCACTGGCCGTTCCACAGCTGTCCCTAGCAATGGGCGGGTCCACTGCCTGCTGTCCCCCTGCAATGGACGGGTCCACTGCCTGTTGTCCCCCTGCAATGGGCGGGTCTGCTGCCTGCTGTGCCCCTGCAACGGGCGGGTCTGCTGCATGATGTCCCCCAGCAATTGGCATGGCCGCTGCCTGCTGTCCCCCTGCAATGGACGGGGCCGCTGCCTGCTGTCCCCCAGCAATGGACGGGGCTGCTGCCTGCTGTCCCCCTGCAATGGGCGGGTCTGCTGCCTGCTGTCCCCCTGCAATGGGCGGGGCTGCTGCCTGCTGTCCCCCAGCAATGGGTGGGGCCGCTGGCTGTCCCATCTTAAGAAGCACACTGTGAAGTCTGCTTCTCTCCTGCATGGAATACACCTGTTTCACTTGCAGTTCCTTTAATTGCTCCCAGCTCCAGCTAGGGTGAGGCTGCTCTGCGGTCCCTCCACGACACTGTGTTTCACAGAGATATCACGGGCTCTTCATCTTTAATAAATATTAGCCAGCAGGTGAACCTGGCAGGTGCTCCTGTGGGGTGAGAGCTTGCAAACACAGAGGGGCCTGTGAGAAATCTCCCATAGGTTCGCAGATGAATCATGTGTATTAGGATGCCTTCCAGAAAGAAAAATTGTGCTGGAAATGTCAGGGACTTCTAGACTGACTTTTCCCCACAGCTTAGAGCTACAAAACACCCATTTTAAATAGGTTGCGCAATTGCTGGCTGTTTTCTCTTACAGGGCTGATTTCTGACAGGATAAAAATGTCTTTATCGCTGAAAATATCAATGTTTAATGTGAGAATGTTTGCTTCAAAATGCTTATTCTAACCCACCACAGCCAACAGCGGGCAGTGCTGCTGCTGCGCGACAAGCTCGCCACCTCAGCCCGGAAGTACTGAGGCCGTCCCGGAAGTACTGAGGCCATCCCGGAAGTACTGAGGCCGTCACCTCTGAACACTCCTTCCATTCACAGCCAGGATTCTAGTCCACCAGAGGCGGCTGACTTTTTAGTGTGGCGACACACCTGGCAAGTGTGAAGTGTTACAATATATTGAACCCTGTCATCTGAAGCATACTGATCTGAATCAAGTGATTGTTTTTATCAAATACCTCCACACCAAGAAAAAAAAAAAGCCTTCAGAAAATGCAAAATGCTCCTTGAGCCCCTGCCAATGCACTTGCCTTTTCATGCATGAGCCATCTAAAGGAAATGGCGCATTGAGCCAGGTGTCCGCTTTGCATCTCTTAGGCTATTCGCTGCCTGGTTGAGTCCCCCTCTCTCAAACAGCGCCTAGTCAATTTTTCTGCAACCAAAACTTAATATTCACTCTACATAAAAAGGATGAGGATTTTTCCTTCTCTGTGTCGTTCAGCCCTTTTTTAAAACAACTTTACTCTGAAAATTGCAGCACCCTCCCATTATGACATGTGTAATGAAATTATTACAGAGAAATGTCTACCATGATTGCAATAAACATCCTTACTTGTTTATTGTAACAAGCCTACGTGTCATTTGAGGAGCCTGTTTTGGGCATGATACTGGAAGCCAGTGGTTTTCTTTAGATACTAACTCAGTGTCAGCCTTCCAGGCCCTTATCCAAGCTGCCTTTTAAGCTCCTGGAACAGAAAACAAAACAAAACAAAACACCTAAAAGGTAACACAATCATGGCCAGCTTAAGCCTGTTTATTTGCACATAAGGATCCTGACTAACACTTGCTGTTGCTAACTAGCTTAAAGAATATGCTGCAGATAAATGAACTAATACAGAATATAGAGCCAGGCCTTCGGTATTTTTAAAAAAAATGTTTCTGTCTAACAAACAACCTTTTGGTGTTGGTTTAGTGGCATCTTGTTAACTGTTCCCAGATCCTCTTGAGAGCCTTTGTATTCCCAGGAATGGTTTAAATCACTGAGTCATAATCTCCATATTAGAGTAAAAATCTCATATTGAAGATGTCTCACGCCATTTTCACTAGTAATTACAAGGCAATTATTGACATGGACCCAATATGGAAATTCAAACTGGTGCTATCTCAGACGATTTCTTAAGACCTGAAATCATGCAGAAAGAATGTCCTCAATACATCCTGCCGCACCGTTAAACCCAAAAATACTAAAATAACAGCCACTTAATATTCCTGTTTTCCAAAATCAAATTCGTTTTCTAAAATACACTTTTCTAAGATGGTGAAATTTGTTCTAAGATGCCTGTACTCATGGCAGCTGAACAGTCAGAGTGCCAACCCTGTGTTAGGCAATGTGCCAGCAGCGGGTACAAACCAGGGATCTTATCCACCATCACAGACAAGGGGGTGCCCCATGGCTGCCCTGGGTGGTCAGGGAGCACCCCCTTGTCGCTCTACTCACAAGCATGGGCAAGCAGCGAGCAGACTAAAGGCAAGGGGCTGTGCCATGGCAAGACTCAGCTGGGGCGTGTGTTTCTGAACCTAACCTGTTCACAGTGGCCCACTGCTTCAACAGTCATCCCCCACTCTCACATATATGAATGCGTAGATATAGTCGAAGCAGAAAAATGTGAGCAACAGGAGCGTTCGGTGGCTGAAATTAAGACACACTGTATTGATTTAAATTCTTGCACTGCCTCAACTCATCACCAAGTCCATGTGCTTCCATTACACTAAAAGCCAAATACATGTATTGATCTGTGGTAGATTTCTTGGAAACCAGGGGGGCGGAGGCGTAGAATGAACCACAAAAGGTTGAAGGGAAAACCATTCTAGGAAACAATTCTCAAGCAAGATTGATATGCCAGAAAATTGAAGGCAAACATCAGTGCTTGGAAAGAATTGCCTTGTTGCTCTCCCTGGAACGGCCTTTCTCCCCACTGCCACTAGGGAGTCATATCCGAAGATATTTTTGGTGACTCTCCAGCATGATAATCTTCACAACAAACTTGATCGGTAACCGGCTTCTGGTGAACCATGCTTATCAGAAAGGCAGTTACCTTCAGCCACACAGCTCTTCTTGTCAATGATTATCTGGGACCTCAGTCAAATGTCAAGGTCATTAGCTATCATTCAAAGAAAGAGTGAGAACCACTTGGTCTACAGACATGCCTTTTTGGGGTTATATTTCTCAAGTATGATGAAAATAACATCAACCGCCTATCGGTCCAATTGTAATTTTCAATGAAATGTTCTGGGTTTTGTTAATTTCACAAAATTAATGACTAATTTCCTCCTATTACCGAGAAGTACTCTTTTACTTATTATTGGGTAAGATTTTATTTAAGTGTTGGTTCTTAAAATTCTGCTTCTAGATTGTTCTTCTTATATTTTCAGAGGCTTTTAGGGGCTCTCCAAAACAGCACTGGATGTCATCTGGACTGCGTGCATACAGTTAGAGCATGCTGTAATTCCCTCAAGTCTGGAGGGAAGGAATGCATTTCACTTCTTGAAACCAGACTTACCAATACTAACATACAAAATTTCAGATGACTGAGTCGTCCTCATGAAGTTCAAATAGTATATTTGTAACAGAATTTTGCTACTCCGCTGCCATGCATAGCGAGAAACCGAACATTCATCATTTAAGGGAGTCAGAGAGAAGACCCACACAGCAATTCTCAGGAGGATCGAACAATGCTGCTTTGTTTTTCGCTTTTTCCTCTACTGCTCCAGTTCCCAAAAGGGAAGCTTATAATATAGAACTCTTCAACAAACTTAGGAGATGTTCCGGTTTAAAGATGCCTTGGTATATGGGTTGACATCTCAAAAGTCTGCAAGACATGAAAGATACTGCTGCATTAAATAGACTGTACCTAACATGGTTTTGAGTTACAACGCCATGACTGAAGTAAACAATACTTTCAAGTAGACGTGATCTATACTCGTGTCGTCACGGAGCTATCTGGCTGATATTTGCTTTAGGGTCCCAGTCGGCAGGGTTGCCCTCTGTCCAAAATGTTATGAATTTTACTCCTCAGTTGATGGTGATGAAGGCTGCACTGATACTCTCATCCGGTATAATTCACATGTTCAGAGTGGCCCTGAGTTCCTTCACTCACAGTGAAAGCTAAAACATTTATATTATCCTGAGACACAAGCATTTTAGTATCTTTCGGTCAAAGGAAAACATGCAATTCAGACAAGAATGTAATTATTTTTCTAAAAGATCAAGTGGGAAGAGATTACATTATACTTAGGTTTTAATCAACTCAAATTAAGAAATAATTAAAATAAAACCCACAAAATTGAAAGATTTATAGGGAAATGATCCAAATACCACTCTTATGGGAATATAAGGATGAATCAGCAGATGTAGTAGAAAATAACAAAACCACATCTCTTATTTCTAATCAGTGTGCAAACCAAAGACTCAAAGCAAGTGCTTATTGAGAAAAATATTTATGAATTAGCACATGCAAACACGCTTAGCTTTTACCTGGAAGAAAATTCCTACTCCTTTCATTTCAATCTTATTAAAAATCCGTGGGTGATAAGACTTTCTGTGTGCATGTATTTTTATTGTTTTCCATGACACAGTTCTGTAATTTTAGGAATCCCCCCACCATTTGTGGCTAACGGATTATCCTCCTGTAATAATATGGGGAAAAATGACTCGGGGGAGGGATGAGTCATGTTGAGTGATGAGAGATTTTTCTCTACAAACTGAAACAGATAAAGGATCAATAGTATGAATTCTGAAGGCACCCACTGAGAAAAGCCCAAGGCTAACAAGGAAAAAAAAAAGACAACCTATTGTACAATTACTAGAACAATTCCATTCCAGCCATTTTTGTATCAAATGTCTTGTTGAAGGACTTAGTTCTAGTCATTGAAATAAGCTGGCCTGTGTTCAAATTCACCCTACTTTCTCCACTAGGCTTCCTTCATTTTTAAACAAACACAAAAAGTTTCCTTCATTCTAGAATTTGCCTTTGCATCTGCCTTCACCTGCTGATTCTGCATCACAAACACATCAGCAGAACTGCTGTTTCCTAAAGGTCAATGGGAAGTGCTCTTAGGGGACCAGAATAGACACAGAACTCTAAAATCCAACAATGTGCCCGAGTGGTGCTGCCGTCCAACACAGGTTTCCATCAAGTACTATGCCACTTCAGCTAAACTTCCTCCTGCAGGGCCTGTTAAGCAGTGGGAAACTTATCTTTTCATTCTATTATCCATAAAGTCACCTCATGTTTTCTTTTTCCATTATATCATTTTAGAAGCATGGACAGAAGAGAGTGGAGTTCAATTTCGATCTACACAATTTCTGTTACTATCCATTGAAATGCTTTTTAGCTCTATGTAACAGTTATTTTAAAAATTCATTCTGTAGAATAATTGGTATTCTTGTGAAATTTTACCCATTTTGAGAGATTTCTCACCCTACAAAAGCATATAAATATCGCCTCTGGTGGGAAAAAAATGAAGTATTACCAGGATTTAGCAATGCTTTGGTATATGGGTTGACATTAAATAAGCTTATCGAAACGGCATCTGTCTACTGGCTGTCCTATTCCTCGGTGCTGGTATTTCAAACATGGTGCTCTCCACTGAACCTGATCCCCTCACACATTCCTTACCTGTGTCCAAAATTAAATGTGATAGTGGCCTGTAAATGTCCTTGCATTACAAAGATTCTAGGATCATACAGTACACTGTTAATTATGGAAACCTAGCAGAAATATGAGAGAACTTCGAAAATGCCATAGCAAAATGAGATTAAAAAATAACATGCATTTTCGATGGATTTTCTTAAAACTCTTCATATGAAAATATTTTGCAGGGAACCACCTCAAACTATTTCCTCCCAATTGAAATGTACTGGTTTCTTGATTGAGTTTCTCTGAAATTAACTCCAAAAAACTATGGCTCTTGACAAATTACCTTTCCACAGACAGGATTTTTAGGAAACAGGTTTCAATATCAATAGTGGCCCATTTGCTAAATCAGAGTTAACAGAACCTAATTTTTATCATTATGCAATAATGTGAAAAAAAATGTAGTTCAACTTCAGAACCTAATATTTTCAGCCAAATTTCATTTCCGTAAGTCTTCGTAAGCCTTCACAAAGTACTTTAAATTCTACACTTCTACTCCTGTGAAAGAAGGAACCTTGGGAACTCAAAATTTTAAAAGATGCATCAATGATTTTCATGAAAATTAAGTCATTTCCAGCATCATCTTAAGTCAATTACCCTTTGCTTACACTCCAATTGATCTTAATCTGGTACAGCATTTTTGTCAATCTATATGACTAAAAATGTAAGGTTTTATTCATTATGTTCATAATCCACAGTTCAAATAAAATAATATTCTGCTTTCAGGAACTGTGCAAAACCTGCACTTGTGTCAGCTAAAACAGATTAGTGGTGACTTGGCAAGCAACAAGATATTCCCCAAGGTTAGAAGAAGTCATACCTTACTGAACACATAGAGTAAATTCATTTCCAGGGATGACAACAGAGTCAAAAACAGGCTTGAAAGGGCTTACGAATGTTAGAAACACAAACTAACAAACAGTAACTGCAGAATTTCTTTGAATAAATATTAAGTATTTGTAAGTTTATACCTTTAAATAAATTATGAGCTTTTTTATTTCCTTCTAACAATACAATCATAATGAGGAGGCTGTATTTATCTCATCTTATCCTTTATGACGTGACATTTTATTAGGCCAATTCTTGTGTTCCAACCTTGAATTCTCCAAACTAGTTCAAAATATCTTTCAGACTTGTCTTTAATAATCCCACAGTCCTGTGCATTACAAAGCGACCTCTGTGGGGGCTCCACTTTTACAACAGGGAAATATGGTAATTAAGAGCTTTTTGCCTCTATTTTCTCATGGTTGTGTAACTTGGAAAACAATGGAGACTCCTCTGTCTGTTTAGCAATTCCATTCAAGTAACAAAGATGTTCAGAGCACATGTCACACAGTATAATAACAGCCTAAATGGATTAAATTGCAGTGTGTATTAAACACACAATTCTCTCTGGCAGGTGTACACAGAGATTTTGTAGGACACCACTTAGCACTCTTCATAGCGAGTAGCAACTCCCAAAGTGACACCTCACAGGGCTCCTCAAAAATCCTCTCCCAGAAGGACTTTTCTGAAACATCTTTCCCTTACAGACGTTTTCAGGAAATAAGCCGCAATGTCAGTAGCGACTCCGTTACTAAATGAATTTCAGTTTTTCTTCAACTCTGCCCACCCCCTTTTTCTCTTCTTTTCTTCATTCCAATTTTTTTATGGAAATCCAGAGAGGCAGCACGGTGCTGTAAGTGCTATTCCAATTTTGTTCTCCGCAGAGATGCTAGGAGTAGGTGCCCCAAAGGTCTGAGGTTCCTGCAAACATCTGCTGATTAGCAACACCCGCTCCAGTCAGTGGCAGTGCTTGTCTAGACTGTCCATTCACATCTCTAACAGGAGTGAAATGCAAATGACAGATGCTAATTACTATACATCTCTTCTGTGTTTTTTCTTCTAGCAAAATACTAGCATCATTAAAGACCATTTTGAATACACAATGGTTTTGTCAAAATATGAACGTTGGTGACTCAGTTCTTATTATGATACTTTGGTGAAGAGATTATATAGGTCTTAATGTCAAAGAACCACACTGACAATGAACAAAATCTTGAAAATAATCAGAGTACAGTATCAGAGTACAAAACAGCAAAAATTTTGCTTTCATAGATCATTTTGAGAGAAAATTCTTGTTATTTTGTGAACAAATTTTGTTTCTTAAGCTTCTTTATTTATGAAGCATGCATCAATGAACTGGGCAGACAATTTACTACTCACAGTGACTTATTCATTACTCATCTTTTAGCAGTCAACAGGGTTACATCAACACACTGGGGATTCTCTGTTTCAATACTTGCTCTTGAAACGGCCACGGTAGGTCAGGTTGACATGATCATAGCAAAACCATGTTTTGCACAGGGGAAGTGCCGGCACAATTATGTTGACATGAAAACATTAAGATGGACCTCAGCTGTGCACTCTGTAAGTTACAGTCAAGAGAGAGCCCAGACAAACTGAGAAATCAACGTCAGTATGACATTCTCTCTGAAAAGTGAATGGAACTGAACTGCAGCATACAAAAATTCAACATGCAAAAAATCAATGGGTACATCTTTAAAGCATATTTTTCAAGAAATACTGAAGATAGCATGTGATGGCACGCTCCATATACACGCAGAGAAACTAGAAATTCACATCACTGGATCTTCCTCCTCTGAGGCCACTTGAGAACTCCTTTTGTACATTCTGCTGTTTTTAAATTGAAGTCGCTGACATCTTGTCTTCTGCCCCTTTCAGTATAGACTCTGTCCACTGATAAACTACTGCTCTTCAAATGTTTTTCAGAAGTCAGTAAGGCATTGGCTGGTTTTCATTATAAAATCTTAATGCAGGAGAGAGTTTTACTTGCATTTGCAAAGAATTGATATTGGAAAACTATGTTCTTATTTTTAGTTTTAAAATATATTTAACTTCATTAAAAGGCTCTTTTGCCATGTATAGAATTTGTGGTTATACACAACTCGATGTTGCTTTTCTAGAGAAAAAGTGTCTTTGTACTCCAGGTGGCCAGTGTCTCTTTCAAAAACCTTCTGAATTTTGCTGGGGTAGAGTGCTCACGAGGGACGTGAAACATCTTTTCAAGCATTCCAACAGCAGTTGTCAAGGAGGAATACGAGAAATATGCTTGTTTTGGTAAAGCCATGAGTATGAGAGTTCAATCCGCACAACTTTGAGATACCTAAGCCAAATGTATCTCCCAAATACAGTCCATTGGGTGTAACTGTCCCTAATCACGATTATTTCTTGTGACATGCAAGATTAAACTCGCTCCAGAGTTGTCTTGAAATACCAAATAATCATATTTAATATTTAGACTGCAACTCTAAATATCAACTGAAATACCAATTCTCACAAATGTGAAATACTAGAAGATGTTCGTTAATGGACAATACTACTCCCTGCTCCTTTTAAAATAGAATCTTCATTTGCTAGCACTGTGTTTCAGTTTACACTGAAGAACTCATCAACATCTATAACAAGTATCATGCAACATAAAAAATAGCAAGTCATTTTGAGAAATTATTTGGGAAAGCAGGAATGTCCTAGCAATAAGAATAATGTACTGAAAACATATGTATATAAGTTATTCAAGGAAATTATTTAAAAAAATATAAAAGTGAAATGAATGTACTTTTCATGTTTCTCAACCTTGATTTTTACATAGCTTCTAAGGTATAAATAGTTAGTAATGTTTGTTAGTAATGTTTAGTTTTCATCACTGAGAGTCAGCATTTTATTACACTAAAATGACTAGCATTTTTATTTCACATAATACATATTTTAACATTAACTGTGCTTAATATATCTAAGCACAATAAAAAATAAATACATTTTAAAAGGCATTCTCCAGTCAGAAACTATTTCAAAGTGTAACAAATGGTATCGCTGAAAACACATATTGTCATGATTTTTTCTTAATATTTATTTATTTCTATTGGAAAGTTAGATCCACGGAGAGGAGAAGAGACAGAGAGGCAGATCTTCCATCTGCTGATTCATTCCTCAAGTGAATGCAATGGCCAGAGCTGAATCAGTATGAAGCCAGGAGCCAGGAGCCTCTTCCGGGTCTCCCACGTGGGGAGAGTCCCAAGGCTTTAGCCCATCTTCCACTTCTTTCCCAGGCCACAAGTAGAGAGATGGAAAGGAGGCGGAACAGCTGGGATACTAACCAGCACCAGTATGGGAACCTGGCCACCATGTCACGCCCAGTTGTCATAATCCTCTATCAGAAACTTGTATTTTAAATACAGACTAATAGCCAGTGATAAAACTATTACTACCATATTAAAGAGTGTAGGACAATAAATATTAAAGTTAGGTTTACTTTTTTCAAATAAATGTTTTGTTAATATTGTTAAGTCCAAATGAAATCTGTATAAGCCAAATAAAGCGATTAATATTTTAGATGGAGTCCACCACTTTAAACGGCTTTTAAGACTATGTATCAGTTCAACTAAATTCTACATACATGGCCTTTTAAAAGAGCTGCTTAATCTTAGAGGGGAAAACTGCCTTTGTAGAAGAAAAAAAAATAATGTGGCAATAGGATACTTTTTAGAAATACTTCTGTTCAAATCCCATTAATAGTATAATGTTTTATTTGAGGTTTATAATTTTTTAAAGGATAAGAAAAAAGAATGTTGTTGGGCCAGATGAATTAAACACCATTAAAACAGAATGATTTTGCTGATTAAGCATACACTGTATTTTATTCAAAACCCGCATGAAAAAGAACAATAAAATTCACATATGAGAGAAAAAAATATACATGTCGAAAGTCATCCAGTTGCTATGAGGATGCAAAAGTAAAGTTCTTTCTTCAGGCCTTTCGCTTTACAAGGTTTGATCTTTGCTCTTTGATCTCAGAGTATCTGCAATTGCAACAGGTGTGTCCCCACTCCCATGTTAGGCAAGTCTCTTTTCATTTTGTGAGTTAGAATTCACACAGGGTGGTCCTATAGCATAGTGGTTAAGGTCCTCGCCTTGAAAGCACCCAGGATCCCATATGGACGCAGGTTCTAATCCTGGCAGGCCTGCTTCCCATCCAGCTCCCTGCCTGTGGCCTGGGAAAGCAGTGGAGGAGGAACCAAAGCCTTGGGACCCTGCACCCACGTGGGAGACCTGGAAGAGGCTCCTGGCTTTAGATTGGCTCAGCTCCAGCCATTGCTGCCCCTTGGGGAGTGAATCATCGGACGGAAGATCTTTCTCTAGTCACTCCTCTCTGTATACTCGCCTTTCCAATAAAAATAAATAAATCTTTTTTTTTTTAAAGAATTCACACAGGGTTTGACGAAACATTTTCAAAGTCCATCACCTCCTTGCTACAGCAATGTATTCTATAAGAAAGATACTTGCAGCTCAAAATCTCCAAGTTAACACAACTATCTACTAAATGGTTTTATATGAGTGTGAGAGAGAGAGTGTGTATGTGTGGTGTGTGTGTATGTGTGTGTGTGTGTGAGAGAGAGAGAGAGAGAGAGAGAGAGAGAGAGATCTCCATCCAATATGTGGGGAAGGCTCATCACGGTTATGGGAAGCACCTTTTAAAATTCATGGAAAATGATTTTACAAAAATAGCTTTCACGGATATCAAAATGTTGGTATCAACAATGTTGGAATCTTTTCATTCCATTTTCCATGAACATTCTGAAGTAACCTCACACCCCAACCCAGAAAGTGAGCCAGGCAGCACAGAAGCTCTGAGCTGAGACGGATCCTTCCCTGCCCCCATGACGTGCTTTATTTTCTGATAGAAGCTGGTAAAACACAGCTTGCTTCAGTACCCTCATCATACCCTCATCATGCCAGGCTACGTCACGTTCTGTGCCCTTCACGAAGAACTACGGCCGAGAGAGCTTCAAAGCGCCATGGGCACCTGGCCGACTGGGTCACTCTGAGTACAGACAGGGCACACACGCACTCCGTTCTTGCCATGCTGGCAGGTCTCTTCAAATACAAATGTCCCACATTCTTCTGAAACAGTTCATGAGCCTTGAGATGAATGTCACTCCCTTGTCAGATCGCCTCTCCAGAGTGTCCACCAAGCACCACAGCTCCACTCCAGCAGGATAAAAATGGTTCTGGATGGACCCTGAGGGTGAGCTACGGAACCAGTGGATGGGAGAGTGTCTCTCTCTCCGAAAATACATTTTTAAACATGTTTGTATACAAGAATGTCACAGCATCTGGACAGAATGGGAACACAAAACCCCAGAAGAAACAAATACCACGAAAGCATCAAATTCAGAATTACAATAAAAGTCACAGGTCTCATTTTCTTCTTCCTCACCATCTCTTTATTCCTGTCTTCTCATCCTCTAATTGTCATCCCGCCTCTCCCAACTGAGTAAATGAAAACCTCATAAAGGATATAATAAGGAAACAAGAAGTAGAAACATCGCCTGGAGTAGTAGAAGGGGAGAATAAAAATAGAAGGAGTTTATCTTGAATTTACCCTTAAAAGGGATGTTTGTCTTAAAACACAGTATCATCCATTTAACTGTAAAAGGAATAATCTGTGGGTTTGTCAGCAACAAGTGCTAAATATATATTACTTAAATTATCTAAATTAACAGTTGTTTTAAAAAAGATTTAATGAACTATTAGCATTCAGGGGATTTTTTTTTAAATAGTATGTGGCAGTGCTTGAGAAGATGGATGAGATGAGCCGCCCAATTCCTTAACATTTTATTATTAAGCAGCAAGAGGAAATGAGAAAAATAAGGTACGTTTAAAAAATATAAAGAGAGGCATGCTTCTCCAACCATTTAGCTTATCATCTGTGTCTCTTTCTAAAGGTGACCACCACAAGCCATGTTTTCATGAAAGCTGATTTCTGAGGTCTAAGGTACAAGGCACTGAACAGTGTTGTCAGTACCAGGTCCTTTATGCGACAACGGTCCCGCAATGTTTAGACACAGCTGAAATACCCAATGACACCTTAACCCTTTCAACAGAGCAGCACGATGCATTCTTCAGGTATTTGTGATGACGCCAGGGTGAAAGTGGAGCTTAAGGAATTGTGTATGATTACGTAGCACCTGATAATGACAATGAGCTGGTAAGATACTGGCTTGCACATTTACTCCCTCAGTGCTGCTTAAGAGTGTACTCCACTGTGATCAGCCTCACACAGCTTCTCCAGGTGCTATTCCAGCAGAAGGCATTGTTGTCAAACAGACAACAGCTCCTTGGCTGATCCCATCCCCAAAGACTTTCCTGTAGGATGAAATGCGAAGACAGCAACACTGTGTGGGCCTAGGGTGAGTGTGTCTTCGGGTTTTAGCTCTTAACAACAACAACAACAACAACAACAACACACACACACACACAAACCCTGACAAAGAAAAAAGGCAAAATACAAAACACGTAAAGAGGAATGGTGTCAGGAAACCACTGTTGTCCAGCTATACATTATGTTTGCTTCCAGCTGTTACTACATTGCATTCAAAAGTTTTAAAAATTTGAAGTGCTTATAAAAAAGCTATAATATCCAATCTTTTTAAAGGAGAAAAAAATGAAGTCTAATTTAGCCTTAATAGCTAGTGTCCTTATACCATCCTGGGACCAGCACTGCTACATACTGAGTTGAGCTGCTCCCTGGGACAGCAGCGTCCTCTGTGAGCTCCAGTTCTTGTTCTGGCTGCCAGATCTCTAATCCAGCTCCCTGCTAACGGCCCAGGAAACGCAGGGGGAGGCAGACCCAGTGCCTGGGCTCCTGCCACCCAGTGGGAGACCCAGACGATGCCCCTGGTTCCTGGCTTCAGTGGGAACTAACCCTGGCTATCTGAGAAGTGGACCAGCAGCTGGGAGATGTCTTTCTCTTTCTCGCTCTCTCTCTTTCTTACTCCCTCCCCTCTCCACATATATATGTAATATATAACACATAATATACAATGCATGTAACTGACTTTCAAATAAATAATTACTTTTTATAAAATCTACAGTAATGTAATGTCTGATCCTTTCCCATTTTCTCACTTTCTACAGGTTCCATTGAGGCCAATGCCGCACACAGATGCATCACATTTTGCAGTTACGATCCCCACAGTGTTGAATGGCGTGACTTGCACAGGCTTACAACCTGCGAGCACTAGATGAGCAGTAAACTACCCCATTCAGACTTGAACACTCACCAGAATGTTCACACCACCACCACCCACCCACACACCTCTCATACTGCACCTCCATCTGCAAGCAATGGCTGTATTTTCATTCAGTCACAAGGGAATGCCCTGCTTCATATTTGGGGAAGGGTCTGAATTTTCTATGCAAATTTCAGTTTCTTAACATTGAACACTAACATTCCGAACTTCTATTACAAGTTACATTTCCAAAAAGCTCTATATTGTAAAAATTAATAGATTGTAACAAGAATTCCAAAATTATGATAAGCATTCCTTGTTAGAAATATAACTTTTCAAAATAATGAATATAATATCTAATTTTTAAGTCAACTTCATTCCCAATCATGTCAATTTTGAACTAACAAATCCCTAATTAAAACAAATGTCAATAGGAAATGGTTCATGGATTCTTTTTGCTTTATTCTTCCTCATTACCTAGAGCCAAAAATATCTTTAAAAGTTCATTCTTTCCCTTATGAAGATTGCTGCTAAGTTCCCTGTAGAAATAAAACCCTAACATATCAATTATTTTTCTTGTGAGGCAAATATTATCATGTGCAAGTTTCTGAAGAAAAAAATCAATACTTTTTAAGGAAAGGAAAAAAAATAAAGGGACTCCTTGAAGCTTAGTTATTTTAAGAAATGTTTCTGTATAGATTTTACCAATTTATCTGAAAGGAAAAGTGACAGGGAGACAGAAACAAATGATTTCTCATTTACTGTTTCACTTTCCAGAGCCTAAGGACAACCTGGTCCCCTCCAGGAGAAGGTGTTCAAGCCCCGGAAGCCTGGCCCACACTCAGGGTGCCTGTGAGCAGACGGCTGAAGGTGAAGTGCAGGCAGAACTCAGCCTCAGGGCTCTGGGCAGGATGTAGGTTACTACACCAAGGCAGGTAAGCTAAAGCTTAGTGCCATGCTCCCCGGAGGATTTCTTGTCAGTTTTCACACCCTGGGAACCATTAAAAAAAAGAAAGAAAGAAACAGTGGGGAATTTGTCATGTCTCTTTTCCAACTCTGTCCCTAAATGGCAGTGGCACTTCCTAAGCTTCAGCTCAGAGGGCACCAAAGTGGACTTCTCTTCAGAAGTCTTCACTCTAGAGTCATTTTCCAATTGATTTTCAAGTATGTACTGCTTATAGAGGTAGTAATTTCATTATTAGTGATAATATCATCATAGTGATTTCATTATTTGATCATTTTAATCTAGCATTATCCACCAGGCAGGCACATTACAGGTAAAATCTGGTTTAGAAACAGAATGGAAGCACTGTATTTAACGTGAAACCTCAGGGCTGGTGTGCAACAGGACAACCGCTCAGCCTGAGGCGCCGGGATCCCAGCTCAGCATCCCCGACCTGGCAGCTCAGCCACTGACCCCCTTTGCTCATAGCCTGGGAAGGCAGCAGAGGATGACGCAAGGCCTTGGAAACCAGCATTACTCCGGGATACCTGGAAGAAGCTCCTGGCTCCCAGCTTTGGATCATCTCAACTCTGACCACCGCAGCCATGTGGGGAGTGAACCAGTGGATGGAAGACCTTTCTGTCTCTCTTTCTCTCTATAAAATCTGTCCTTAAATAGACAGATCTTTGAAGTAAAGTAAAGCCAAGACTCACATGTAAAAGATTACATGCATGAATCATCCCAACAGAGGGAAAGCATATAGACACTTAGCACAAATAACACTTAACAACTTCCATAACTTATAATAATATAATAAACCTTACACTAGTTGGGAAAATCTGCAGCAATTATGGCTGCAAACCCGTTTCTTTTACAAAGAGTTTCAGGTTATGGATATGGACAGTATAGGTCTATGTACATACAAAGTTAGAAATGACAATAAAATTAGGAGAGAATTCATTCATGCTCATTCTGTATGTATGTACTCATATTCATCATAATTCCGGAAAACTCACTTGAATATATTTCAAAACTATTCAGACACATAGTATGAGAAAATAATTCTGAAGTGCAATACTCAAGTAAACGATGATATATTTAAATGTCATTCCTACCAAGAAGAAAAAACAGTTAAACACCTCGTCACCTCTGTATCCAAACCTAAGAATCTTACACAGCCGTTTGACGTCACCTTGTCAGAGAGTACTGGATGCCTCCATGCCGCTCCAGCATTTGTGTGAATACAACCACTGACTTGGCTCTCTTTAAATCCCTGCAAATTACAACGGGCTCTCTGGAATCTCACCTTCAGTTCAAGAGCAAAGTTAAGGAAATTGTGATGCCTGAAAGAACTGCTTTTCCACAGCAGTTTCTTTGCTAGGAAGAACTTATCACCATAGGGGTATAATTCGGATGCAGACTATTCCACAAAGAAAACACGAACTTTCCCCTAGAAAAGGAAGTGTTGCTTGCCTTGGAATGGACAAATCCAAGAGAGGGAGAGAGATCTGGGGGAAGAGAGAGAGAAAGAATGGATGAGAACAGAGCGATCTTAGGATGGAGCAATGAGCAGAGACAGGCCAAAGAGAAGGCGGCAGCAATTCCATGAGAAACATTCCAACAGAACCATCAGAACTGGACTGTCCCCTGCGCCTCGAGAGATCACGTCTTCAGAGATGGCTGCTCAGAACCTGGGCACAGAGGTGATCCACGGTTCTGGGCTCCCAGGATGGTCACGCAGGACGTGGCGTCTTCACCCTGTACTTCCCATGGATGCTGAGCTTTGCTTTCAGGCCCCTCTCTACCTCCAGCTCTCTGCCACTTCCCTGACTCAACACGGAGAGGGCCGATTCCCCATGTTCCTTCGCCTGGGTGACACCGGCTCTTCAGTTCCTGAAGCTTTTCCCAAATACTCTTCTGCCAAGAATGATAACATTACCAGATTACCGAGGCGTATTTTCTCACCTGAATGGTGCTAATTCTTCCTTCCTGCTTCCAAGGAAAGAATCAAGCACACAAAATCAGATTTAGTCCTCAATCTAAAAATCTGCTACAAATGCCACGTTTTGCCGATCTGCGTTTCAAATCTTGGCCAATTTGTTAATAATTACATACTACAAGAGTTTTAATGATTTGATGACTATTTTTAAATGCACTTCATAGGAGTGATTTTGAATGTCTTTTTAAAGATTTATTTGCCTGTTCATTTTCTCTGAAAGGCATATTTTAGAGAGAGGAGGCACAGAGAGAGATTTTCTTTCAATGGCTCATTCCCCAAACAGCTGCAGAAACCAGACCTGTGCAGATCTGAAGCTGGAAACTTCTTCCTTGGTTTCCCACAAGGGCCCAGGGCCCACTGCATCCTCTGCTGTTTCCCTTAGCAGGCAGCTGGGTCAGAAGTGGAGGACTTGAACCAGCACTCACTACAGGAAGCCGGCACTGAAGGCAGAGATTATCCTGCTAGGCCATCTCACTGGCATCAAATATCTTTTCATTTGATTATTGTTCAGAACCCTTGCGTATTTCCACCCTGAAATATAATTGTCTCTTTTTACTTGTTGTACCCTTTGTGTAGTGGATCATTAAGCGTGTGGCTATAATGCAAACTTAGAATGTACCTCAAATATAGCAATAAAATATTATGGGAAAATATTTATTGGTCAGTTTGACTGCAATGACCTCCCTCATCCTGAAATGGTGAGATTATGGAAGATAATCACAGAACACCACGCACTGACATGAACTCTGCCTAGCGTGGGCCAAAGCTTGAGTTTCTACAGCGTGGTCAGTCCGGAGCACTCCATTCTCATGGAGAAGTTGGCAAGGTGTGAGTCAGGCAAACATGAGGAATGGAGCATGGCATGTGTAACTGCCACCCACCCATAAGGCCATGACCTTCACACCAACTCTCCCAGCTTCACTTCAAACAATGCCTGTGATGCTTAAGCAGCAATGGTCGGCAAACCAATGACAGCTACATAGAACAGATTTCAAATAAAACAATACTATCTTCCGAGCCCAAAAATTTAGTTTCTAAATACACAAACATTCCAGAAAGTTAAAATATGTAGCACCTGCCTAGATGCCAGCACCAGCTTCCTGCTAATTTAGACCCTGGGAGGCAAGGGTAATGGCTCCAGTACTTGGAAACCTGCAACACACACACATGACCTGAATGCAGTGCCCAGCTCCCCGCCTCTGCCATCAGTCAGAAACAGCAGCCGTATCCGAGCAGCACAGTAACAGATGGGACCCTCTGTCACTCTTTGCTTCTCAACTAAATACTTGCACAATGGGGAACCTAAAGCTCCTGTTGCACTCATAGACTTGGCCACCTTTGCCTTATTTCCTATTGGGTTGTCACACATTTTATAACTCAATTCACCTGGGGAATCTCTCACTCTAGACACACAGAGAAAGTCTGAGAAGCTAGGGTGGGACAGGCAGGCAATTGGAGAAGGGCCCCTGGGATTTAGGCTCTGACTTCAAGTTCAATGTAAATGCAGCTCCCTGGCCAATTCACAGCATGCCCATCAGTTTGAATGACATCCTCCACACAGAAAGAAATGAATTTATACACCACACAGATGGGAAAAGGCAGCCCACTGCCCTTGAACAGGCACAGAACTTTCTAATACTGATGCTAACAGAATATTCTATGTGCACTTTCTCCAAACCCAAGAAAAAAACTGTTTGCGAAGAACTTTTACTGAAAGTAAGATTTTGTTGTTTATTATCACTATTATCGCTAAACAAAGGATTGAGATTACTACGTTGTTGCAACAATTCCATTCTACTATGCATGAACACTTTGTTGTTACCCAAAATTAATTTTAAAATGAAGTTTTATCTATTGGGTCACAGCATTTACAAAGTATCTTCTTCAATTAAGGCTGTATTAATTCTGTTCCTATATATATTTCACCTCAGGGACATTTACACATTAATAGAAACTTCCATCTTTTTTTATATTTTGAAAGTCTGTTCTATCATTTGTTCATACAGTGGTGCATGAGCGAAGTAACCACACATTTACTGTGGTTCATAACGGATGAGTGTGATGCTGGGAGAGCAGCACAGGAAAAGCCATTCGCAGCCAGTTAATTTACATAATTGTAATTAATCCCAATTTACTTATTATTCCTCTGCCTGTAATATAATTTGAGGCAAATTCTCCATATACATCATGATTCACACTTTAATTTGAAACAGACTAGATTACTTATAACTCGGGTTTAATTTTAGGTCGAGGCATTGATGTATGAGGAAATGTAGTAACAGCCTAGATGTGAACACATCAGCGGATATTCAGCATCACTAGCTGGAAATCAGTCTAAAAGTCAAAAAGATAAAGGAAAAGTATGCCGCCAGCACTGGTCCTGAGCATCTGTCCGAAGCCAGGAACCCTCCCCTCACACACCAGCCGTCACACTGCAGGGCATCACCACCAATCCACGCCTCCCATTGAGGCCCAGGTGACCAATCCATGCCTCCCATTAAGGCCCAGGTGACCAATCCACGTTTCCCAATGAGGCCCAGGTGACCAATCCATGTTTCCCAACGAGGCCCAGGTGACCAATCCACACCTCCCATTGAGGCTCAGGTGACCAATCCACGTTTCCCAACGAGGCTCAGGTGACCAATCCACGCCTCCCATTGAGGCCCAGGTGACCAATCTATGCCTCCCATTGAGGCTCAGGTACCAATCCATGCCTCCCATTGAGGCCCAGGTGACCATTCACACCTCCCAATGAAGCTCAGGTAACCAATCTATGCCTCCCAATGAGGCTCAGGTGACCATCCACACCTCCCAATGAAGCTCAGGTGACCAATCCATGCCTCCCATTAAGGCCCAGGTGACCAATCCACATTTCCCAATGAGGCCCAGGTGACCAATCCACACCTCCCATTGAGGCCCAGGTGACCAATCCATGCCTCCCATTGAGGCCCAGGTGACCAATCCACATTTTCCAACAAGGCCCAGGTGACCAATCCACACCTCCCATTGAGGCCCAGGTGACCAATCTATGCCTCCCAACGAGCCCCAGGTGACCATCCACACCTCCCAATGAGGCTCAGGTTTGATCACCTGAGCAGGCAGCAATTACTTGGATTCCATGCATAGCTGTTGAACAATGAGGCACAAACTTATCGACAGATTTCTCAATAGGTTCACAAAACAAACAAACAAAAAAAGTGAGGTAGTAACACAGAGTGTCTATATACCCCTCAAATAATTTTCTTTATTAACATGTCATATGAAGTTAGTAGCAATAAGTGCCTACTTTAAAATTTTTAAATGCCATATAAATAATAGTAACTCATAAAAATTTACTTCATCTTGGAATATTTCTGTCCATATATCAAAATAATTCTATCTACACCTAATTTCGTTCTCTTATCTCCGATCTCATATCCTTTCCAAGCATAATTCAAGTCCTATCATTTCATTTTCCCAGTTTCTACACGACCCTGCTCCAGTTATAACGCTATCTCTATCCCCAGATTTCTGCGGCATGGGGTTGGTCACGGTGCTGTTGGTGGTAATGAATGTACAACTCACCAGACAGGTGGCTTTGCAGCTTCCAAACTTCTTCCCACAGTTTTATACTCGGGGAAATACTGGCTGTGTTTCTGCCTCCTCCTTCACTCCCCCTCTCCAGGGAAACATTGGTGTCAGATCCCAACAAGTAGTAAAAGCTGCCAGCACTAAAGATCCTCTCTAGGAACCAGGTGGTGGACCTCAAGGTCCAGTAAGTGGAGGGAGACAAATGCATGTGTCAGGCACATGTCCCCAGCTCCCAATGGTCTGATCCACTTACACAAGTGCAGAATGGTGGCAGAGGTTAAGAACTGCAAACCTGTACAAAATTAAGCATGGAAACCATGCACATAAACCGATTTTATTTATAAGAAGATCATCACTATTGCAAACAAAAGTATGGTGTTCAATTTTTCAAAAGGGTGGGGCAAAAAGGACATTCTTGAAAACATGTCTTGGAGGCTCATGATAAATATGTTGATGACATGAGCACTAGACAGCAATTTGGCAACAAACTAAAAAAATAGACAAGAATTGGACTTCAGAAAAACAAATAAATAAAAGCCTTTATAACACATTCTTACATGTTTCCAGCCATAAAATTCTTACCAGCCTTGTATACTGATTCCCTTATCATAAAGTGTTAGAGTATGTTATTGAGAGTGGTAATATAATGTTTCTGGAAATAATCAAACACCATAGTAATTTCATTTTCAATGACACCTTAAATTAGAGAATGCAGTTTAATGTAAGAAATGATTTGTATTTGATGTTTCAAAATGTTAATCTAACACAGAAATTGCTACATGAGAATTTAGCTTTGTAACCAACAGGTGTGTTACTTTGGGGGGATTAAAAAATAAATTATTCAAAACATCTTCAGGTAATTATTTTTGCTGCAACTGAAAAATACATAAATAAGCAAACAGGCATGAGCCAATGGAATCTCTACCGGTGTATCACTTTAGTCATGCTGTCAGTGTTGTTTGTCCTGGGTCATGTATGGGAGGCTGGAGGGGAGGAAGGAGGTTGTGTGTGCTTGGCTTGCAGGGGACTTCATGAGGAGCATAAACACATCTTCGTTGGCTGTCTCTAGATTAGGGGAGCGCAGCATCTATGAGACTCGTGAATATCAAAAGAAAAATGTATGCTGAATTACATTTAGAATAGGTTGCTATATATAATTAATTATAGTCTCACATTAACACAATGACAAAATTAAGAGATAATTGTCACTCACTGCACTTATTAAATCAGAATTTTAAATGCACGCATTGCTCAATGCATCTCCCCACAATTGGTATAAACAGCTTTCAGGTTTGCTGGATTAAGGAGACTCATGTGTGCTTATTGTTTTACTCTGTTTCAACAATGAATAAGTGCTGTGATGACTACTCTGATTCAAAGATGAATACTTCCTTTTTTATTGCCAATCACCGATGTGTCAATTACAAAGACTGAATGAGGAACTCTGCTTTCTGAGTGCGGTAACTGACAACCAACAAAAACAGGCTGTCTGCACATCTCAAGAACACACCTCTAAGGACCAAACACACTATTCCAGGAACTTGGATTTATAGGGGAAGTAACTGAAACAAGTGAAACTACTGGTTATTCAACAAAGAATAAGATGCTACTTCTGCAGACCAGAGTTGTGCAGTGTAATGAGCCACATGCTATCTAGCATCCCACAAGAACACAGGTTCAAGTCCTGGCTGTTCCACTAAAAACAACAGTGCACACTTATCAGCCCAGATATGGTACCAGAGGGCTCCACATGACAAACGTTATCAACCTAAGTTTACATCCCCCCCCAATTTCTTTGCCTTCACACAATTTCCGTAGCATAGAGCTTCAAGTGCTTTGCTTTATGTGGTCACTTCTAAAAACGTACTTTGCCAAAGACGCTCTTGGTGTAAACTAAAAATAGATCATGGAAATAAAGAATTGAAATTGTTGGTGCAGGCTCAGCTTGTAGCCTAGTGGCCAAAGTCCTTGTCTTGCATGTGCCAGGATCTCATATGGGAGCCGGCTCTAATCCCGGAAGCCCCGCTTCCCATCCAGCTCACTGCTTGAGGCCTGGGAAAGCAGTTCAGAACAGCCCAAAGCCTTGGACCCCAACACCCGTACGGGAGACCTGGAGGAAATCCCTGGCTCCTGGCTTTGAATTGGCTCACCCCTGGCCATTGTGGTCACTTGGGGGGAGTGACTCAGAGGAGAGATCTTCCTGTCTCTCCTGTCTGTATATCAGTCTATCCAATAAAAATAAATAAAATATCTTTAAAAAGAAATTGCTGGTACAAGCAGTTTTGAACCGCATGGAAAGTGTCTGCATGCCATGCGTTTTCCATGAACTTTTGGAAGATTCACGTAAATCCAAGTTTTAAGTATCTGTTCAAGATTTACGCATTTTAAATTAGGTTCTTCCCAGATATCCAGGAGACATCCATGTTAATTCCCTTCTGTTTGCTTTTCTTGTTAACCAATCTTGTGTTACAGGGATCTGAGCTAGGACTTAACGAAGATGAAGGGGAAGTTATGTTTCCTCTTCTGTAAAGTCAGCTTCATCCTGATGGCCAAACGCGGAAGCCCACCCAGTCATGAACGCGGCATTCCTAAAGCCACTTTCCTCTAAGCAGTGATGGTTTGAATATTTCAAACATCACTAATTATTTATACCCTCAGTCTCAAGATTTTGGCTTCAAACTTCAATGGCTTCTTTTAATTTGTTCACCACACAGATGAATATATCATTTGTGCAGAACAAAGATGAATTTTAAAATGTATCAGCCGCAGTGCTTTTAAAAATTCTTGCTCATCTTTACTGCAATAAGTTAAAATCTTTACTTGGTTCTAAGATAGACATATTCTATGTGTTTTACTTCTTTAAAAATGAAAGGCAGGCTAAGGATAATTAAACAAATGACATAAACTTTAATATGAAATTAGCAGATTTCTAAACAAATTATTTCTTCGTCATGAGACACATCGTCAAGAGTTCTAACATTGTTGTTTACAAATCTTTTTTTGTTTTGTTTTAATTTATGTGACGGACGGAGAACAGAGGCAGGCAATGACAAACAGAGCTCCCATCTGCCACACCGGGTGGCAATGACCCAATTTCTTCAGGCACCACCTGCCATGCTGCATCTACACTAGCAGGAAGTTGGACTCCAGAGCCAGAGTCAAGATTTGAACCCAGACACCCCAGTCTGTGACACAGATGTCCTGGCAACTAGGACAAATACCTTCCGTTACAACCATCTATGCGTGGGCACTGAGGAAAATCACTTCATTGTTTCTGTTTAACTGAAAAACAACATAATAGTCAATAAACATGCATAATTATTTAAAATGCACATGCATGTACATTAAATTCATTTAGAAATATATTTAGGCCAGAGGTCAATTCTGCCTGCTGCTAAGCAGTAGACAAAAAAAAAAAAATTCTGCTCTGGGGTCTTGCACTGTGGCCTAGTGGCTAAAGCCCTCACCTTGCATGCTCCGGTATCCCATGTGGGCACCAGTTTTAATGCCAGAAAACCCAGCTCCCTGTCTGTGTCCTGGGAAAGCAGTCAAGGATGGCCCTTGGGACCCTGCACCCACGTGAAAGACCCAGAGGCTCCTGGCTCCCAGCTTTGGATTGCCTCAGCTCCAGCCCTTGCAGCTATTTGGGGAATGAATCAGCGACCACGGATCTTCTCTCTGTCTCTCCTCCTCCCCGTATATCTGACTTGGCAGTAAAATAAATAAATCTCAAAAAAAATCTCTGCTCTCAGTAATTGCCCTAAACATAAGCAATTATTCATATGGAATTATTTTAAAAAATCAATACCTTAGATAAAATCTATAGTCACCAAGTAGAACATTATTAAAGCTTTCTTTATAAGATAGGAAAAGGTACAAATTAAATTAAAGGTGCAATTAAAGGTACAAAACTAAATACTAATCCATTACGACTAACATTCATTGTCTCAACTTCATCAAATATTAGAGGACGTTGGTCATTAACCTTACTGTTTTTCTATATTGGAATGGAATCAGAATATGTACATACATACATACACGCATACACACATGTATATATCAAATATAATACAGTAAATTTAAATATGGCACTAGCACATCAAGGTTTTGCAATGAGAGGAACAACAGTTTGTAGGGGATAAAGGCCCAGCAGAATGAAATGCTGATTGCAGCAATGAATAATGCATATTGCCTATGGTACTAATTAACCTTGCAGTCCAGGAAGACATGCTAGAACAGTGAGGCTAATTTAAACGTGGTCCAGCCCTGCTCCCTCTGGCTTGCGGTTATCACCTTTAAGGAAATGTACAGTTCGATTTTATTGGTAAAGGAGAAAGACTTGCAACCATTCTTTACATAAATAATGAAATAAATCATATATTTCTATATTTACAAGTAGATTAAATATGCCTGTATATATGTATATAAATTATAATAATACCAGATATTAATCTAAGAAAACCCAAATACAGTGTCAACACATGAGCGATATAAATAGCTCAGTAAATCCCTATGGTATACAGTCACTCTCTCCACTCACGGCTGTAAGAATTTTCCTTCCTCTCACAGTAATAAGAAATAAGTGGTCATGTTAAGGAAAACCTACAGGAAATATTTGTTTCAACTATAAACATCAATTGATTCTAAATATAATACTTTCCATCCAACCAAGTCACTGTTGGATGGAAACTAACCGTGATGCATAACAAGATGGAAACTCAGCTAAAAATGTCAATATTGAATGTAAACTATACAAATTGTACTGTCATTTGGATACATTTTAAAAAATTAAAAGCAACACTTCAAGTCCTATTTGAAAATACTCCTTGGTAAGAATTTAATGTTGCTTCTTTCAGATTTGAGGTGGATTGACACAGGTGTCCGTCCCCAAGGAGGTCCCCAGGGTGACAAATTACATCTGTTCTCATTAGCCTGTATCCATAGCAGAGCAAATAAAAATTAGTACGAACCAAAACTGAATACCTGCAAGAAAGAAGTTTCTAGGCCCGACACCAAGGCCTAGAGCCTAAAGTCCTGACCTTGAACGTGCCAGGATCCCATATGAGCACCAGTTCTAATCCCGGCAGCTCCACTTCCCATCCAGCTTCCTGCTTGAGGCCTGGGAAAACAGTCAAGGATGGCCCAAAGCCTTGGGCCCCAGCACTTATGTGGGAGACCTGGAAGAGTTCCTGGCTCCTGGCTCCTGGCTTTGGATCGGCGCAGCACCAGCCAATGTGGTCACTTGGGGAGTGAATCATCAGATGGAAGATAGATCTCTCTCTATATATATCTGACTTTCCAATAAAAATAAATAAATCTTTAAAAAAAAAAAGATGTTTCTACCTCTTTGATTTTAAAAGTGTTTTGATTAAATTTTTTTGCTATCTTTGTTCCTGACCAATTGTTTACTTTCAGTAGTCTCCTTATATGCAAATGTAGCTCTTCATGGAATATCCTGGAAATACTCTCCCTTTATCAGAAAAAGCATGTCTGAATGCCATTTTTTAATAAAAAAATATTCAATGAAAATATTGTTACAAGGACAAATATTATGATGCACTGGGTTAAATTGCTACTTTGTGTGTCTACACCTCCCATCAGAGTCTGGGGGCCTATTCCTGCCTCGTCTTCCTCAATCTAGTTTTTGGAAATGTGGCCCTTGGAGGTGGCAAGTGATAGTTCAAGTATTCGGGACCCTATTGCCAATGGGTGACCCCGCTGGACTTTCTGGCTCCTGGTTGCAGCCCAGCCCAGGCTCTGCTGCTGCTGTGGACATTTGAGAAGTGAACAAGTAGATGGTGGTTCTCTCTCTAAGCCCCTCTCTCACTCTCTCTCAAACAAATGATTTAAACACACACACACACACACACACACACACACACACACACAGAGAGAGAGAGAGAGAGAGAAATGGAAGCTCTAGAATACAAGTTAAAATGATCTCAATTTTTTTTTGTAAAAATTAAAATAGCACCCACCTGATAGGCTGCACGCTTGTGGGTGTGTGCATCTAACTACACAGTAAACTTTGAGTGCTTAAAAGAGTGTGTGGCACACAAAACCTACCTCACACACCATGGCATATAGCATCACCACTACAGACAGAAGAACAACAACAGAAATCAACAAAAATGGATTTATTGCACATAAAATGTTCTATGTGCATCTCACAAATATTCATGATTCAGCTAACGCCTAGATGTCACCGCAGTTCCATCCATCCCCTCCACTTTGCCTCTGGATGAAAAGAACAAATGTCATCCCTTGAATACATGAAAGCCGACAGAGCCTCCTCTCAAGAATGTAAGGTTTTCTCAAGGAGCAAAGATATGGAAATCAATGGAAATGTGTCTATATTAGAGAACATTTATAATGCTGACAGAACCAAAGAAAGAGAGAAATTAAGACGACTTAATCGGAAGTGGTTAAAACAATACAAGTGATCAAAACAATACAAGAACAAAGTAGCTTCAGAAGATAATCCTAAGCATTGGAGAAGCAGAAAGAAAAAAGAACCACCTTGCTTTAACTCCCCAGCACTGAGACCTCATAGGTATTCAAGATCAAACACTTCCTTAAAAATGAGTTTTATTAAACTTAAAAACCAATATAGGCAATACTTTCATGAGTTTAACACGATACACTCATTTTGGTATCAACAAGAATGAAATGGCAAAAACACCAAGACAGTTCTTTCTGTTTCTGTGATTACAGAAAGGAAGCATTGGGGGAGAAAAGGGAAACATGAGGCTTTCTGCAGACCCCAGTTCCCTTTAGCTGCATTTCTGCCAGAGACCATAAAAACACCTGCTCTGATCAGCTCTCAGGAGCAAACTGGTAAGGAAAAATAGAAAAATCATATTTTTCCATAACACTCAGGTACATATGTTGGCCTTGTGTAAAACTAGTAATACATACAACTTTAAAAAGAATTTTGACTCAAATGCACCAAATTCAGTTCTAAAAAATAATTTTTAACTCAAATATAGTAAAATATATGAAAGAGAACATTTTCAGAATGACACCAGAGTCTCCTAAAAATAACAGAGGAGATGAAAAAAATAAAAAAGGAAAAACAAAGAGGAAAGCAAAGAGCATGTGGTCAAGAGGGAGTTTTCTTGGATATTTGAATGTATGCTCATATCGCCCTCAATTCCTAGATTATATTCATGGTTTAAAGAATGAGGAAGTTCAATGGAAAATACGTTGCACTAAACCATGAAATTTTCTCCTATAGAAATGGACACGTTAGCAACTGTTTTATAATTACAATCAATTTAGTATAACATGGATTTCACTAAAAGTAAACATATTCAAGGTATACAATAATTGTATAACCTTGAGTTATTCTGTGATTGTTTCAGCATTACTTATACATCTATCTAAATATAATTATATCCTTTATATTGATTCTCTGAAAAATAGTATCACTATGTGTTCTTTAATTTGTATTTTTAAGATGTTTTATTTATTTTAGAGACAGGAGCCGGAGCTTATTCTGGGCCTTCCAAGTGTGTGGCAGTGGCTCAATCCTTGGACCATCTTCCAGTGCCTTCCCAGGCACATTAGAAAAGAGCTGAATTGGAAATGAGCTGCTGACTTTATAAGCAGCTCCATGTGGAATTCTGGGTAACAGATGGCAGCTTTACTTGCTTTACTACAACACTAGCCCCTTGTATGTGATTTTAGAAAAAGAATTAGTAGTTGTTGTTTTTCATCAAATCAATGCTAAAGTGTTTTTATGCTTGCTCTTGGCTGTAAATTTTCCTCTGAAATAGCTATAAAAACTGAGCTTTATTTATTAAATTTAGGAAAGAAGGAAGGAAGGAAGGAACTAAGGAAGGAAGGAAGGAACTAAGGAAGGAAGGAAGGAAGGAGAAAGAAAGAAAGAAAGAAAGAAAGAAAGAAAGAAAGAAAGAAAGAAAGAAAGAAAGAAAGAAAGAAAGAAAGAAAGAAAGAAAGAAAGAAGGAAGGAAGGAAGGAAGGAAGGAAGGAAGGAAGGAAGGAAGGAAGGAAGGAAGGAAGGAAGGAAAGAAAGAAAGAAAGAAAGAATGAAAGAAAGAAAGAAAGAAAGAAAGAAAGAAAGAAAGAAAGAAAGAAAGAAAGAAAGAAGGAAAGAAAGAAAGAAGGAAAGAAAGAAGAAAGAGAAAAGAATATTAAACTGAACATTCTGAAAATATAAACCAGAATAGACGACCCAGTGCAATACCCTAGTGGTTAAATCCTCAGCTGACACACTCCAGGATCCCACAGGGGCACCAGGTCACATCCTGGCTGCCCCACTTTCCTTCCAGCTCCCTGCCTGCCCGGAAAAGCACGGTCCGAAGCCTTGGAACCCTGCACCTATACTGGACACCTGGAAAATTCTCCTGGGTTCTGGCTTAGGAAAGGTGCGGCTCCAGCCACTGCACCCTCCTGAAGACTGAACCAGTAGATGGAAGATATTTCTCTCTGTCCTTCTCTCTGTAAATCTGTCTTTCAACAAAGAGAAACAAAAGCTTTAAACAACAACAACAAAAAGAATAGAATATATCTAGCTGAATTATTGTTGATGTTTAAGTGTTTCCTATGAACCTTTGTGGTGTCTGGGCAGGGAGTGCCATTGTGTGTGATAACGTTATGCCATGTGGGCACCGCTTAGTGTCTTGGCTCCTTGCTCTATTTCCAAGCCCACTCCCTGATCATCAGCCTGGGAATGCAGGGATAGATGACCTGGAAAATTAGATCTTTTCCAACCATGTGGCGATCTGGATGAAACCCATGACTCACTGTAACCCAGGGAATGAATCAAAGGATGCAAGGTATGGAAGAATTCTTCCTACAAAATCCTTTCAATCCTTTCTCTACATGGTAATAATTTAAATAAAGCCATCTCCCTCTTCTCCTCATAAGGCTGACTTTCAAACAGATCAATCTTCAAAATAAAGTGTTTTCTACACAGCTGACATATAGCTGAGGCTGGTCACGCACGAGTAATTTCTTTTTTCCTTGAGCATGCCTGCTTGCTGCAGTAGACCAGTCTTCAGGCCTTGCTATCATGCTGATCATTTAACTCACACCACTCCATAGAGAAGCAACAACTCTTTCAATCATGTTCATTTGTTTTTGGAGAAAAGTCTGTTCAGTGCTGTGTTTCTGATGCTTTTGTTTGGCTTTGTGCCTTGCTCCTTTTTAATCTGTACTAACATAAAAGAACAGGTGCCCTGTATTTCAAACACACAATTCTAAGATAAACAGGCTTCCCTTACTGCTGGTTCTTCCCTTCAATCCCTATCCTCCTCTCCTTGATTTTCTTCTTTAATTATTGTAAAATCAGAATCTCAGGTCAGTCTATAACCACTGGCTTAATGCACCGCTGACCTTATGATTCAACAAGCAAAAACAAACAAAAACAAAACAAAACAAAAACAAAAACCAGAGCTCCATGGGAGTTTGAACAAGGGCTAGAAGCAACATATAGCAAGGAGTCTGCTCTGCCTGTGTTCTGCTCTGCTCAGCCTCCCAGCTGCCAGGAGGGTGTCGGAGTGCCAGTCTTCTCCAAGAAAGCACCACACAGCTTGCTCCCCATGCCAGATGCAAGACTGATGCGGAGGTGAACAGTCCCCTGGCGTCTTCATTGTGGAGTCAGAAAATCGAACCATGGCACCTGACCCGGGAGGTCAGAGGATGCCACTCCTGGGAGAACCCTGACCAGCCTCAACACAGCATGGCTTTTACTCCCTTACATCACACCCTACACAGAAAAACAAACAAACAGACGGACAAAACATAACCAAACCAGATTTAAGCACCACGCCACTTTGAGACTCCAGAGGCCAAATCATTAAAGCAAGCAAGCAAACAAACTCTCCGAAACAGATGCCACATGCCAGAGCCTTCACCTGCAGTCAGAGGTCATATCTCAAAAGCATGTGTGTTGAGTTCATGCCCACAGTCAACTGTTCCAAAAGGATGTACCCCTTTTTTAAGAAAAAGTGGTAAATTCCAGTTTGGTTCCAGATTATTTGTAAAACCTCATTACAGGGTCCCAATGCCAAGGTCAGGAAGAATGCTGGAATTCTGTGTGTTCTTGCTCAGGTTTTGCGAGGCTCCCGGGTCCCTTTGCTCTCACTTGCTTACTCAGCCCATTCTCCGGCCCACCTTGAATTGCCCTGCCACTTCCTCAGTGTGAGTTTCTGAGACTAAGCACAGAAAGACAGCTATAGGAGGTCCAGGTCCTCCACGGTGCCCCTGCCCACATCTGTGCACCTCTCACACACGCCACTTTAAGCTTCCAGGTGACAGGATCTGAGATGATGCAATTAAAACCCTCACAGAGAACAGAGGATGCAGAGTTGAGCTGCAGATCTTGAAACAAACACACTGCCCTCAGACGTCAGCTTGTCACTTTCTCATCTTAGTCTGTGCGATGTTAGCAAAATTAACCTTCTGAGCTTCAGCTGCCCCAGAAATTGTGGCTCACAGTATGTTGGCTGGCTTAAAAGCTGGATTATAAATAAAACATCGAACAGCGCAGTTTGCCGCACACACGTCAACCCTCTTCGCCTTGCCATCCAAGGTCTACAAGCCAGACGATTCTGACATTCAGCTCCGGGGCCGTCCTTGGATCACTATTAGTTTAAGAGTATCACAGCCTTGTACACTCCACTTGAAAGTCAGACCAGCCTCTTTTGCCCACTTTTGTCTTTGCTAGAAACAAGGTTCTTTCTTCCTCGACTTTAATCCCAATCCTGTCCTAGCTTCAGATGAAAATAATTTCCATCCTCCAGAGAACTCATCATGGGAACACCCAGCCAGGCTTTCCCTGAAAATGCCCTCGGCGAAGACTTCACTTTCATCAGATTATTGCAGAACTCAGATTTCTCAACCCTGCTTGCTGAATGTTTAACTTCTTTTTCAGTGCCTCATCAAGGCACTTTATTAATGGTCTCCATTTGTCTGACTTGCCTGTAATCATTTGCAACGGATCTAGTGAGCTGAATTTATTTCTCTCTAAAATTAAGATTATTGAAACACTGACACTTCTAGTCACGCAAACCACCCTTCAGAGCCTCCATAGAGGCCTAGGCATAAACAGTTGGCAAAGACTGGATCACCAGAGTGTGTTCCACTTCCCAGGGCTCCCTCGTGCCCCAGTGGGGGGTCGTGGGGCAGGCCACACCCCTACATGGTCAGGTCACACGCTGGCACATGACTGCAGTGAGAAACGAGGCAAAGGAGCCTGAGCGTCTGACCTGGGGATACTTCTCAGGGAGACTGTTGAAATCTTTCATGGCAAACAGCACCCAAGAGCAGTTGTTCTTTGTGCTAAGGTCTGAGCTTCATCAGTCCCCAGTCCTTACAATCCAACATAGCATTTGAAACCAGAAACAAAACATTCAGTTAAGGGGCCAGTAGAAATCTCATTCGGGCTGGGTTCGTACTATCATTCTGTATTAAGAGCGGAAACTATGAAGGGTTTCACACACAAGTATGGAAGAAGTCAAACAAACAAGCCAAAAAGTGCTCTGATTGAGTGTTACTTTAGTGCAACTGGTAACAGATGCTTGCCAATCATCCACAGTGGGGGAAAAATACCCTGTTTTGTAATTTAATCTATTTTTAGCTGAATGAAGGAAGAGGGTCTCCCCAAGTGTGTCTGCGTGGGCCCGCAAAACACCGTGACCTCCCCTGGCTCTGTTGCTGCTGTTGAAATTCTCTCCCCACCTCCCTGCCGCTGTCACCAAGCAAGGAGCCTCACTGTTGTGACATTTCATTTGTCTGGGCAGTAGTATGCCAAGGCGACTGCCCGGTTCTAAGTCAAGGATGGAAGACAATCAAAGGCCGTTAAGCAAACCAGTGTTGACATATTAAATCATGCTTGAACCAAGAGAGCAAAAACAGATGACACACAAAACCTTCTAAAGAGAATCGTAAATAAATAAATAACACAGGTCAGTCTGCTGCTATAAAAAGAAGCTTTTAGCATTGGAAAACACTGGGATGGGTGAGTATGAGGAAGGCGTTCATGGGCCAAGAAATGACATTGCCTTCAGATGGTGAGATAGATGCAGCACCGGAGAGCGCGAAGAAAGGAAGTGTGAGGGAGACGCAGGGAAACACTGGCAGGAATCACTTCACACAATTTCCATTCAAAAAAAAACAATGGAAAATAAAATTGTGATGATCCCATTCTTTATTTTAGAACCATCCTAACGGAATCCTTTCAAAACCCTCTGCATTCATCAGAGGGGAAGGCCTTGTGCATATGGAGTAGCGTGTCATCATTCTGTTACAGACACACAGCGCGATCATTGAGGCATTCACTCTCCAAGCCTGAGCCCTGCTAATAATCCCATCAAAGAAATGGAGTGATCCATCAGTCAAATCATCCTTTGCTCTAATTGTTACTTCCCCAAACTGGGGCTCTTCCCTTTTTTTCTCCTTTTCTTCTTTAAATTCCACCTTCACAGCACTAAAATGAACAGGATATCTTCAAGCTCAGAAAAGATCAAAGCTTATCAACAAATCACTTCAGATCTTATAGATGAAATACTACCGACCAGCCTTAAATGCGGACAAAGCACTAAAACGCCGAAGAGAATGAAACGCGAGGAGACGTGATCCTCACAAATGACTACAAATAATGAAGAATACAAAAGCATTTTCATGTAAAGAAAACCAGTTATGAGATCGTTTGAAAGCTCGAAATTCACTTTTTTATTATTGTTGCTGGTGACATACTTTCTAGCAAGAACTATGAGAGTTAGTGACCCCCGGGGCTTTTGCTTCGTAATAACTGCTATGTCTCTGAACGAAGGCACATGTTCAAGTTCCAAAGCAATAAATTGATACAACTTCAGTTTACACAGGACTGTTTTCGTATGGGTAGCATAAACTAATGCACGCATGAGCTAGATAAATTGATACTAACAAACAAAAAATTAAGCTACATGTATGAGTTAGGTAACTAGCTAGTTTTCTATGCACCACTCAAAAGAGGTAGTTTTCCAGACTAATCTATTCAGGAGGTTTACTAAATGTGTACAGATGAAGCTCAGAACATCTTCCATCTTATCACAAAGTGCACCTACTCAGGTTGATGACGTACACGATGGTGATTACAGACTACAGCTCAATCAGGGGGCTAAGTGGAGCTTTACAGTACAAGAAATAAAAGCAGAACGGAGTCTAAACTTACATCAGTGACTCTTGTCCAAACTGAAAATACAAAGTGTGACAGCCTGCACATAAACTCCTCCCCCGACTCAACCACAAGCCTCATTATCCCTGCTAATTAGCTAGCCATCATGAAACTTCAGTTGACATGTTCAATTATGAAAATTGAAAATTGGGCCCGGCGCGGTGGCGCAAGTGGTTAAAGGTCCTCGCCTTGCACGCCCGGGATCCCATGTGGGCGCCGGTTCTAATCCCGGCAGCCCCGCTTCCCTTCCAGCTCCCTGCTTGTGGCCTGGGAGAGTGGTCGAGGACGGCCCAAGGCTTTGGGAACCTGCACCCGCGTGGGAGACCCGGAAGAGGCTCCTGGCTTCGGATCGGCATAGTATCGGCCCGTTGCGCTCACTTGGGGAGTGAATCATCGGATGGAAGATCTTCCTCTCTGTCTCTCCTCTCTGTATATCCGCCTTTCCAATGAAAAAATAATAAAAAAAATAAAAAAATAAAAAAAAAATAACAAAGAAAATTGAAAATTGAAACTACATACATCGTGCAAATAACACCATATCCTCCCTCCGCCTTGAAGATTTCCTTATTCTCCAAAGGACTGTTGTGTTTTTACTTATTTGAGCAACAGCTGATACAACGTATCAAATTATTAAGATTTTGTCTGTAATATATATCTGAACTTGTAAATACCACTAAATATGATTAATCTTATTGCAATAAAAATATTACCATAGCACTTTAAATTCACATTTTTTTCTTTTTGACATGATTTGATTATAATTGCTGAGCTGACAAACGAAGTAAAATTTGACTTGTGCTATCACTGAGGATTCTTTATGCTAAAATGATTATAAGTATACCTTCCTTAGACTAGTTTTAAAAATGTATCGTTTCACAAACTTACTTCTAAGTTCCATTCTCAATGCCAAGATATATTTTTTCTGAATTTTTAAAATACTGTGTTTTGAATAAAGTTTGAGAGCATCTGATCACAGAAAAAAGAAGGAATATGAAGAAACTAAAGGTATGCTAATGTCTTATAAATCATTTTATTCCTAATGCTTCTTGCCAAATTTTTATAATAATATTTATTAGAAATGTTTATTTTCATAAGAAAATATTTATAAGAAATATTTATAAGAAAATTATATAAACCTCTTCTGTTAAAATAACAATCTTACTAAACCAGAAGCATTATTTAATTTTCCAATATTTAAACAGCTTAACTATTTTTGGTGATTTATTAAATACATAATGAAGATGAGTGTTGAATACAGCATAAATGAGAAGTATTTTTCATAAAACATCCTGATTTTTTACATGATGAATATCTTTCACTTTAGTATGAAGAAGGTTCAAATGAAAGTATTATATATCCACAATTTTTGTATGGCCACAGTTTTTTAAAAGTAAGGGATTGATATCTGGGCACTGCATGCCTTAGAACTGATTATTTTGCAGAATGCTTCCAATTCCAATAACTTGACAGAAGTAAGAAAACCTAAAAAATCCTCCAGATGGAACACCTAGAAATCCTGAAATAAATAAAATCAAGTTTGAGGTTCTTTTCATTATGTTATATTTAAGCGTAAGGAAACCAGAAGAAATAAAAAAACTAACAATCTGGGAAGGACAATCCAGAAGGCAGAGCAACAGTAAACAGGCAAAGCCTTGGGTGACCATTGGCAAAGCTGCTGCCTCACACATGGGTGTCCCTGTCCGGGCCCAGGACCCCAGCCTCGCACCAAGGAGGAAGAGAGCTTGTGATCTTAAAGAGCTGACCTCCCCCTCAAGGGGACACAGTTTAGAGGGCCGGCCACCGACTGATGGAGAGCCCAAAGAGGCAGTGTGACAGTGACGGTGGGGACAACAGTCATATTCTTCTGGAATCTAACTCAGTAGGTTCTGGAGCACAGATTCTTACTAATCCATGCACGCTAAAATATCACAACACTTCCCAGTTTTGAGTGTACTCATCATCACCTGGGAGGCTTTATGAGAAAGATCGACAACTCAGCCAGCACGAGGCAATACGATCGAAACCGGTCCACTGTATGCCAGCCATGATATTGTGTAGAATGATTGTGTAGCTTTGTTAAAGTTGGACGCCAGGCCCTGTACATGCTAGCTGGCACTGGGGGCTAGTTCTGTCAAGTCAAACCACAGAACTACCTGAGAGTGCATAATCCAGGAGTGGGAGAGGCCTGGGAGGGAAATAGTGGGCTCCTCCCTCTTCGGTTACCACTTCAATGGGAGGGCACGAAAACCAGGACAGGGGCTGGGGTGGAATGGGGTGTGGGACAGACTGGACTACTGCTACATATGCTGGCAAACCAGGGTAGGAACGGGCTGGTGGGGGTTATTAGGAGTACCTCCAACTAGGCTGCAGCTCGCACTGGTCTATGTGAGGGCCAAGAATGTGCTGGGCAGAACCAGGATGGACTGCAACACCCATTGGTTCCAGTGGAAGTCGGGGCTGAAAACAGAACCAACCCAACAATCGCAACCACCAGCTGATTAGGGCCATGGACTGTGCCAGGCCCTGTACTTGCTAGCACATTCAAGAATCTGTTCTGAGAACACCTCAGACAAAGTTTCTTTGGAGATGTCCCCAATCGAAATGCTGGACTCAGAACCCTAACCAAGAAACGAGAGAAGACAGAACAGGTCAATCAACCATCTCAGCTATATGTTGGCAGCAAAACACAGGGCAAATGGAGACTCTATGATGGACCATGTCAATCAGTAGATTCTTCAAAGACCTCATCGTGCCTGGAGTGGCGTGACTGGCAGCAATTCGTAACTGTTGAACTATCAAAACCACTTGAGCAAGAACCTCGGAGCATACCCTACATGCAGGACCTGGGGAGGGTGGGAAATTGGGTGGGCCTTCTCCCTTAATATCCCCCTTTAAACATGAAGGAAACAATATGGAAATAATAGTCTTACCCACTTTCCTATAGCTCTTGAATCTTTTTATCCTAATTTACTATGTAAAGATTGTCAAAAACATAATAAAAAAAAATAGTTGGACACACAAGCAATCAGATAAAATTGTGTCCGAACGAGGCATAGCGGAGGGAATGCTAAATCATGTGAGGCCCTTCTATGAGGCAGTAAGACGATCCGAAACCAAAGGGGAAACAAACAAGAAACACAGATGGGGGAGATTACGCTTTGATTCTTTCTCCCAGCTTACAATTCCTGTCTATTTATGGTAATGAACAAAGAATAGACAGTAAAAAGGTAATCCTAAGTCAAGATTCAAATATTAAAAAATAAACACAGTATTATATTAGATCAATACAGTGAAAGTTACATAATTACAATCTATAAAAGAAAACCATCACAGAACATTCTGAGGGGAGCACAGACATGACTAAATCAGGTCTTATACGCTGTGGTTAGTGCAGGATTGTGACATATACAAAGCAGTCAGCATAAGTATATGCTGTACTTTATGCAGTGATAGGATCTTTTTCACACATACCTCATCTTCCAAATTTGTAAAATTTGTATCAGCACATCAAAGGTCAAAAGAACCCTGCTACCAACAACGCAGTCTTAGACTCAGTATTTCCGGGGTTGGGACTAAGATCTTTCATTTCTCCCGTACTGCCAGGGTTTTCCAAGATGGCTAGCACAGGAAACACTCCTTGGCAGGCAAACATGATGTGATTTAAATTCACACTTTACAGGTGCATACTACAGCATGTAACATTCCACAGATAGGGCAGGTAAGGCTCTGTCAGGTTCACTCCTGCTGTGACACATCTACCAAACACAAGGGAATGACCTGAGGCCTGTTTCCCAAAAAGCACAGTATCCTGAATTGCCTGAACACCCAAACATTTCCTAATGCTTTCCACACATCCATCCGATGCCGGGAGTCTCATATTTATTCATTGTATGCAGATATTAGCTATTTTGCTTCTTATCATTTTTTTTTAATTGGAAAGGCGGATATACAGAGAGGAGAGACAGAGAGGAAGATCTTCCGTCCCATGATTCACTCCCCAAGTGAGCACAATGGCCCATGCTATGCTGATCCGGGTAGCCTCTTCCGGGTCTCCCAAGCGGATGCAGGGTCCCAAAGCTTTGGGCCGTCCTCGACTGCTTTCCCGGGCCACAGGCAGGGAGCTGGAAGGGAAGCGGGGCTGCCGGGATAGAACCAGCACCCATATGGGATCCCGGGCGTGCAAGGCGAGGACCTTTAACCACTTGCGCCACCACGCTGGGCCCGCTTCTTATCATTTTTGCTAACATTTTTGATTTACAGTTGTGGAAACTGAAACTGTCAGGAACATATTTGTGAACATACATTCTCTAACTTTTCAGTACTGAATCTCTCTTCCCATATAATGTTGCTCATGATGACTCCACCGATTCATGTTATCAGAATTTATACAAATCCTTTTCTTGCTATCTAAATAAGAAGAAGAAGACATAAGACAAACGGACTATGCTTTATTTTTCTAGCATTTTTAAATTTGATTTTCAGCCACTTCTAAATATATCAATTAAAACATGCAAGAATATAGATATGTAAAGATCTTCGTGAGGTCATTGTCATTAAAACGTATAGGAGCAACTTTCTACCTTAATCTGTGATAATGCATGTTTTGCCCAAGTGTATTTGAGAATGAAATCATCATTAACTCTCCATGTGTATGATCACAAGGAACGCCAAGCCGTCGGTGCTGGAATCCACTGGCAAAGCCATACAATGGAGCAGTCTTCACCAGGACAAAACGTCCTAGAAACCTTCCTAAAGGAAAACGTGCACAGTTGTTTTCACAACTCTTGCAAGCATAAACTACAACTATGTGTGATGCTTGAGAAGACAGACAGGTGGCTAGACAGATACTCAGAATTTGCACTAACACATTCCTATTTTTATGTGAGAATGCAAATTCAAGTCATCAGTTTGACCCTTGCTTTGGTTCCTCTCTCTTTCACTGCCAAAACATCCTCTCTTTCTACCCACAAATTCACCAATTTACTGCTCTCATTGGATCCATACAATATCCAGGTCCTCTTTTTAAAAAAGGTATAATAATGTCCAACTAACCGTGCACGCACCGATTCCATCCATCAAGAGGTCACCACTTCACACTTGAAATGTGTGTGTTTCATCTTAGGTGTGAACTCAGAACAACTTTTACATGGAAAATCAGAAATTAACACTTTAAATTTCTTATATTTTTATATTTCAATGCATTTAAAGAAACTAGCATGATACAGTTTTTAAAAGCAACAACAGAGACACGTAATTAACGTATTAGACCAGATTTCTGCACTGGAAGCTCCTGTTTCCCGCATTTCTTACATGTTGGCTCAGCCATGCTCATGTGAAGATTCGACCACAGAGAAGAAATAAATCTTTCCCCCTGTCCTGTAAAAAATAGCTCACTTGAACTCCAACTACTCACACCATGTCAAGATTTCCCCTTCACTGGAACTGGAGACGGGAGTTCATACTCATGTCAACCGGACGTGCTGTGTTCCCAGCATACAGAAATTGCACTGGTAGCTTATAGTGCCCTGTTATAGGGTAACTTGAGGAATGAAGGATAAACTGCCACCCAAGTAACAGCTCTTTCAGCTTTGAATTCCTAACACAATCCTTATAAAGCAGGACCTATGATATTTATAGAGCATGTTCACTCAAAATGCAAATGTAGGATTTTCATGTGGTGCATGAAATAGCTAAAGAATATGCATAGTTAGGTGTATATACCTGGTTAGATAAAAATGTATTGGGAATGCCCTTTCATAATGGAAGTTACATATCCCTACCAGTACATTTTATTTTTTAATGACATACATAGATGTAGATATAGATACATAAAGATAAACATAAGAAACGGCCCATTTTAACTGAATTAAGAACAAAATGGTTGGCCTTGTATTAAGTAATTTTCAGGTATTAGCTCACAAGATTTCCATGAAGAGTTTAAATGAGAGAAAATTCATTAGCAGACAGATTTGGGAACATGCACAGGGATGCAGGGCTGAGAACTGGCACACATAGGTTTGGAAGGCAAGCAGCCTGAATCAGAATCTATGCTAATTAGCAGTTCATACCGCCAATCACAGGCAACCTGCTTCCCATCACATTCAAGTTCAGTTAGCCACACTGCCAAGTTTCACTCTGTGAAATTGGGACAAGTAAACATGCTCACGCTGCAAAGGTGACCAGCTCACGAAGCTCTCCATGAACACAGTTTCAGTGGCTCACCTGTTCATTTGGAGACAGTGAATATTTGGAATAGCTGTAGTCAATCGGGAATAATTTTCACTCAGTATAATTTTGGTAATATCTGAAGATATTTTTGACTGTCAAAATTAGTAGTAACGCATTCTGCTGCATCTAGTGGGTACAGCCCAAGGAAACTGCTAACCATCCTCAAATGCGCAAAACATCCCTGCTACTGCCACCACCACCATCACCAGTATGAAAAGCATCTGGCCCAAATTACCAAGACTGCCAGTGAGTGCTGAGAAAGCACAGTGTAGAAAATGCAAAACGGGCAGGCATTCTGGCTGAGCACATTAATCTGCTTGGGAACAGCCACTCTGTCCCAGAAAGCCAGTTCCTGACTTAGCTACTCCATTCCCAGCCAGCTCTTCGTGAAGACACCCTAAAGGCAGCAGAGAGGATGGCCAAGTACTCTGGATACCTGGCTCCTGGCTCCCGCCTCATCCAGTTCTGACTGTTGGGGGCATTTGAGAAGTGAACCAGAAGATGGAAGATGAAAAAACCTGTGTGTGTGTGTGTGTGTGTGTGTGTGTGTGTGTGTGTGTGTGTCCTCTTCCCTCTCTGTCACACTGCCATTCAAGCTCATAAGTAAATTTTGAAAAACAAAATCAACTGTGCACATGGTCTGAAAGCTTAATAGAACCAACCCCATACAATGCCACATATCAGTTTATTTCTTTTTAACAATAAAGACCTTCTATATTTCTCATGTGGGACATCTAAAAATGCACTGACGTGGCCATTTCATTATCTTGGAGTCTCGCTTTCAACAGCAGCACAGACACACACAAATCAACCTCCATACACATCACTGACAGCTCACACGACTACCACTACCATCATTTATTCAAGTTTTCAAATTAAAATCCATTTTCTTTTATTTTATATATCAACAATATTAAGTAGAATCAACATTCAATGCCCTTTGACATTTTTATACTAATACTAATAAAAAAAATAACTAGGCAATCTTTGCATAATTATGTGAACACCTGACTGATTATATTCCCAGCCAACTTTGCTTCAGTCACAACCAAGCGCCAACAGTATGAATGATGGGCATACTGCTCCCCACTGCACGTGCACTATTTCTGAACCAAGGCTCTTTTTCAGCTGGGTATTTTCAGTACATTTTCCTGACTGTGCAATCATCTCCCAGTTGGACAATTAGTAAATGCGTTTTCCCCACTGTGCTTGAGGTGGACCTCGCCCTTACCCTGCATCTTAGCATGGACTCTATACCTTCTTCGCTCTGGCTGGTTCTGGCAGTGACCTACAATCTAAAACTCTTTCCTCCCTTTGCTATATGGGAAACCATAATTATCTAAGGCTAATTTCAAATTACTACTTTATTCCACTAGCAACTGATGAAGATTAGTGGGCTTGCCTTGCATCGGAGGAAGGCAGCAACATAATCACAAGAGAACTCAGCAGGCCACATTTGATTCATGTGATCTCAATTACTTCTGTCAAACACCATTCACGTCAGTAACAAGCAGAAATGTTCAAAACGGGTCTTTTGCTAAGCATTTTGTATTCAAAAAATGTTTTTCACATGTCTCTTAAGAGAAGAAAAATAGCAGACATGTCATTAGAAAGAATAATAAATAGCAAGTAGGGAAACATACTTGGATAAATAGGTTTGGGATAAGCTTTGTTTCTCAACATAAAGAACATTTCAAAGAAATAAATTTGTGTACTTCAGCAGCTCATTACTGGAAATTCAGGCATAAAATTAAAACTAACAAAACAAATCTACACTATACTTTTAGTTGGTAAAATTGAGATGGGAGTACTTCGGTAAAACCAGATTATTACAGGAAAGGAACTGCACCTGTGTTTACAGAAGTTAAGTGAGGAGATGTGGAATTAGCAAGGACTCCTGATTCACTGCTCCAAGATCCTGTGGCTTGAGACCAAGTGTTCATGGACCAGCCAGCATCCTGAACACTGAAAATGCATCTTCTCAGACACCAGTCAGCTCCATTATACACCACACATGTAACAGATCATGGGCATGGAAGTATGCTGTCATCTTCCACCAAATTTTAATATACTATGTTAACTATTAAAACGGATATATTCAAACCTCAGATTCTTATTATAATTATATTCTTAATTAAATCCTAACAGTGAGGTTATCAAGGAAGCTGGGTAATTAAATATCATTAGAGAATAAGGTCATACTATAAATATATTTTGATATGTAGAAAATCCACTGAGATGGTCTTTATCATACCTAATATAGGAAGTGTCAATCACATGTGATTTAATAATCCAAACTTCAGAATATGGTCTGATCGTCATAGGATTAAGGAAGGTTCAATTTAAAGACATGTTTGTCAATTTTCAGGAACACCAACAAGAATTTCAGATATAGCAAGACGAAACAATACAAATGTGAGATAAATCAACAAAAGGCAGTGTTTTAAATCCAAGACTGAGGACTTCGCACGGCCTCTCTTGTTTCCTTGGAATCTACCTCCATCCTGTTGCGATTCGGTCTCTTTCTCATTCATTAAATGAAAACAATCACTGCTGATATCAAGGACTTTGTAGTACAACTGGGGTGGGAAGAGTCTTTACTCCAGTTGCTGATCAACGAACCTTTGCAAAATGGTACATTGAAAGAATTCTACGCAGGGAGATTGAATGAATTAACACCAGCGAGCCTTGACCTTGTCAGCGAAGCAGAGATACAGGAGCACAGGTGGGAAGGATCAACATCATCAGCAGGCATAAAGGAAGTGCAGAAATATTCCAGGGGAAGAAAATAAAATCATGAAAGAACAAATAGTAAAAAATAAACAAACTTCCTTTAGGAAATCGAAAAAAAAAAAAATCTGCTGTGGCTACTGCAGAGGGAGGGATCCGAGCTCACTTTGGGATGAGTCTGGGTAAAAACCACCCTGGACCGTAGGACACTGACAAACACTAAGCCTGAAGAAAACAGCTGGATGTGCGCAGGACCCAGGGCATACTTGGCAAGAAAAGGACTGCGCATGTACAGGATGTATATGGATATTGATATGGATATGGATAGCACGGATATGGTTCAAAAATCAAAATTTCTAGTCATTCATTAAATCTGAAAAACAAAATTTTAGCAAGGCAGGCTGCTAAATTGAAGGACAAAGGAAGCAGAAGTAGATGGTTTTAAGAGAGAACTTGGTGGACCTGCAACAAACATTTTAGGAAGGATTGAAACTGAGTGCCCAGGAAGATGGCAAAGATGCTTCTGAACTGTCTGCCTTCGCAGGAAGTAGAGTTCTAAAGACTTGGTGATCAGTGCAAGTCAGAGCCAGGATGGCACTTACCCTACACACCTCATCCACCCAGTCCTCACCCATGCACGTCTTTACATACAGACAAAAAGACAGCCAGAGAGTATACTTGTCCAAAGCAAACACCCGACAGATACTTGCTTGCACTGAGTTACTCACTAAATGTTTTAAGTACTTTGCGTTGTATGCCTACAATGGCATACACTGTTTACTGTACAGCATCAAGATTCACAGAGCCTCAATTGTACACCACACTTGTTGGGCTGTGTGGTCTAGAGACGACCCGTCACCCACAGCTGGAGTTCACGGTAATTCAGTAAAGTGGGCTACAGTGCACACTCCTCAGTTAAGCCCACTGTCTCACAATTCAGCACTTCCTCCCTACTTAGGAAAGTGCAAGCAAGAACGCGGAAGTGTGTGAATGCTCGCACTAACATTCTGTCAAAACACTAGCATCACGATATAGTTCATAGGCACAGGAAACTGTTCTAATCACACTGCGCAAATTCTGTCCTCCATAACTACAGCTCTCTCTCTCCTCCTCTGTCAACCTAAACGAAAGCAAAAGTCACTCGCGAATTCCACAAAACGGTATGAACAAGTAATCAACTATAGCACGCTGCCATACAATACTATTAAGTAAATGTTTGAAATGTAAATCATGGTTTATATTTACATTATTTTAAACTAAAACAGGTTCATGGCCCTGATCTTATAATTCTTGATTTGGATTTCTTCACTTAACATTGAACCTGAACTGAACCAGCTGTAATGCTCAAAAATGAAAGTTAACGTTTTTAAATGCAATCAGGAAAAAGCTGTGATTCATTTCACCGAGAGCCTTACACACAGTTCAGAAACATAATGTTAATTTGAGAGGACTGTCAGGTGTGTGTGTGTTTCTAAATCCAGTGCAGGCAGTTGTGTTCTATTTGAAAAAGTGAATTCATTTAGAGAGCAAAGCAAAAAATGCCAAATTGAAGCTGGTGCTCAAAGAGGAAACTTAAGTGCAAGAATAATTAACCAAATTCATGAAAATGTACAAGCGATTTTACTTGTTTCATTTCTCTGGATCTATGCTCCATCTGCAGTCAACACTAGGCGAACAGGCGAGTCGACTCACATGCTACAAGCGGCATCCCGACAAAAGAGGCCATGGGGCACAGGGTGGGACCAAGGCACCAGGTCGGTATTCAACTGGCCCCAAATGATGCACATGAAAGCCCGAACATGTCACATAAAATACGATTTGGGCTCACAGAAAAAAAAAATGATTATTTTTAATGGGATGAAATAGCTACTTTACTCCCCAAAAGCTGGCTTCCCTCTGCTCAAACATCAAGTGTTACCCTGTTGCAGAAAACCCCAGGATCCAAGTTTAAAAGGCAACTCACCACAGTGCGGCCAAACGAGGAGCCATCAAATGAATAGGGAGGCATGCATGGTCGAGTTTCAATTTAAAGGAAAAATTAAAGCAGAAAAGAAGTCTCCAAGGGCAAATTGCTTTGAAACAGCATTTGCCCATTGGCTCTATCACCAAGTAGCTCTTTTTGTGGGGCGCGGCTTATTATGCTCCTAAAATGGATCTGTAGATTTTAAAAAGCAAGCATGTAACAGCAGCCACATGCAAATACCATAAACTAAGTCCGGTGAGCTTACAAATGTTTTGCCCTGAAGTTCATATGGCTGAACTCACTTCTGAAGAGTTTTCAAAAGTAAGCCAAAACAAACCTCAGGAAAGAACCTTCATTTTTGAATTTCATACAGTAAGTCAAGTGCAGCAAACAGCTTCATGGAGAGGAATTAAACAGTAGCAAACAATAACCAAGCGGTGCAAGGTATTTAATTCCTTGATTCGGATCATTCAAAACTAAAACTTTCGAATGCAAAGTGAAACTCCGCGGGTATCGATTATGCAGAGCCAATAAATTACTGCACTAAGTTTTTGATCACTGCCAGGCATGCAGTGCTTTTGAAAAGACAGAAATCAGCGTGCAAGAGAAACACTCTCCACAGATTAACAGAGTAAAAGATCACTAGTTCACAACCTTGGGTGGAAGCGCACACACGCTGGAAGTGAGGGACGTGGCCGCCGTGAAACCGCAGGCAAGTCTTACCTTGGCAGGTGCCATTTCTCTCTTCGTACCCGGCCTTGCACATGCACTTCCCGATGGGCACCAGCCACTCCCCCTCTGCGCTGCAGTGCATCCTGGGAGGTTCATCTGTCACTGAATGGTTGACACAGGAACCTGACACTTCCAGCAACTGCGAAGAATCTGCTCCAGTGATGGTGTCGGGGAAGACAGCCAAGTGTCGCACCACGGAAGGGCACTTTTTATAGTACACACGCACAGAAACGAGAGCAATGCAAGCACCGACGTCTTGGAAGGCAAGATAGAAGCCCTTTTTGGTGAGCGGCCCCACATCCCTGACCTCCGTGTTCAGCTTCATGACGCGGTCACCGAGATCAAGTTCTGTAAAGCTCTCATCAGCGGCGATGGTGTCAATTTTGATGTACTGATTTTCCCTGATGCTTCTCCCGTTTTCATCATTGGACTCAAAGTAATACATATTGAAAGTTTCTTTGCAGGTTCCCAGGCCTCCGGGAAGGCTGTTGCAGTCCCGCAGGGTGAACTTAAGTTCTATGAAAATTCTAGAAGCACCTTCGTTGGAGATCCAACTGGTCAAAAGCCAGTTGTTCTGATTCTGTTCCATAACTTTGCATACTTGATAGGTGTGGATAGGGGCGTAGTTTTCATCCACTTCGCCAATTTCTTCCCACTGCACAACAAAAATGAGAAAGATGAATATTCAAATAAATGGAAGGAAACCGGGAACAATCACAAAAACACATCACAAGGAAGAATAAGCCACACAAATGCCTCGAGCCTTGACATGCACACAAAGATTTGTCAGGAAATGTCACAGAAACTGAAATTCAAAAATCAGCTATTTGGATGTAAAGAAGTTCTGAAATCCATTTGTGGTTTTGTTTAATACTTATTATGATTTTCTGGAAGTACAGCATTGAGACAACAAGGTCAATACAACATGTTGGGAGAAAATAAATCACTTTTTTTTTAATTTTTCCCTTTGAAGTTAAGAACTTGCATCTTTCATTACACCCCATAAACCAAAGATGAACGTATAGGATTGACTGATATGCTCCACAGTAGAAATGTGCATTTCAGAGCAAAAGAGAAAAGAAAATTGAATATGAATGAGGTTAATGAGAAGAACAAAGAAAGTATATATTTGGAAGAATAATAAGCAGGGGAACAAATAGTGGAGACAATATTTATTATGGGAAAGAGGAGAACAATTTATAAAATTATAAGTTTTCTATAATAACTAAATGTGGGAAAGAGGAAGAAATTTTAATGTTCTCAAACAGCCAGTTATTTCATCCTGTCAAGTTAAAAATAACAAATTAATGTTGTAATAAAAACTGATACAAAATTCATAAATTTAAAATTAATAATAGATATTTCATTGAACCCATCTACTCAATACCCCAACAGAAATTCAATAGTTAAAGGCTTATTCATTGATTTGTTATCAGATATAGAAATATAGTAGAGTTTTTTTATGTTTCTTCAGCAACACACTACTCATTCAGTAGCATGTTATTTTATTTCATGGTGTTGCTAACTTATTTTTCCTTCCTGTTGTTGATTTTGTATCGTGGCTTTTCATTTAAGGGGATGTATAGCAATGGCTTAATGGAGACTAACATATCTAGTAGCATGCTACTTAACTTTATGGCATTGTAAATTTCTATTTTTCTTCCCGCTGATTTTGCATTGTGAGTTTTCATTTAAGGGGACGTACAGTAATTGTGTAATGGAGACTATCACATCCAGATGTGAGGATACAATGCAGTACGCATCTCTATTTCCAAAATAAAGATGGACTCCCAATGAAATTGTTTACTGTATCTTGACAATAGGATGCTGGACTCTCTGCCATTGTCCATGCCCCCAGTGATGGACATATGACTGTTTATGAAGAACTATACTATAGTAATAATATAGGGGAACTCAGTGGGGGGGGGGGGTTGGGGAAGGGATAAGGGAAATCCCACGTGCCTATGGAACTGTATCATAAAATGAAAAAAAAATGATAATAAAAAGAAGTAAAATTTTCAAAATTGTAGATTGATAAAAGATGATCCTGTCATCTCAAAATAACTGACTTCTTGTTACAACCTGGGAATGCATTAATTCTGCCTTAACAATGTGCTATTCAATGCACAACAAGCTGAAGATTTCTGGAAGCACATCAGACATTGAAAACAATAACTATGGCTTACACAGCTTCAAAAATGTCATCCAGGTAAGGAGATACAAGCGTCCTCCTTTAAAGAGAAACACTCCAATACTGAGAAAGTCAATGCGCTATGAGGATTTCTTCAACAGTATGGAACCAAATTTTTATTCTTCATAATGATGTCATTATAGCATAAAAAATTCCTTAAGTCTTTTTAGAATTTGAGAGTATAAAAAGTACATATAACTTTTACTTCAATCGTCAATGTTCGAATGTAACACAGCATTAAAATCATGCTAACTTTCAATAAATTTAAAATGAGCAGTTTAAGATAGTAAATATTATAGATAACATATTTAACACATTCATCTCTTTACACATGAAATGCAATACACTGTTAGTTCTTGACCCTGTTCGGTTGACAAAAACGTCAGTAATGGGAAATCAAAGATGCATGCAAACAAATATCTTACCTTCACTAGCCTCTCTCAAAATTTTAGATTTCATGTGACACAAATAAATAAAAGGTGATAATGAGATATAATTCCTAAGCTCCCGAAATGTAGCCATCAAGATTATATCTGACATAACAATTTACAGGTATCTTGCAATGTACAGTATTCATGTTCTGATTTAATCTCTGACCTCTCTCAAAAAGCATGTAAACTCTGCTTACCCTGTGATTTCCTAAGTCAGCTTCCTATTTTATCACGTCATTACACCACTTACATTTTTTCACCAATATCTTTACTATAAACGGCTCTTAAATGTCATGATTAATGCTTCATGCAAAGGACCATCTCAACTAATCAAATGAAAACAAAAAAGCCATTTATTCGGAATAAAATTCATTAAAATGTCTTTGAATTAGTAAAACGGACATAAGCATAAAAAAATCATTCTTCTCCAAGAAAGGTTTCAAAATCTACCTTAATGTTACTTCAAATCTTTTTATGACAGTTTTCCAGTATGAAAGTCGAGAATTTTAAATAAAATGCATTAAATCACTCATGTAACATAAATTGTTGCATTATTCGTTTAGCAGCTTCTTGTTAGCAAGTAAAAGCAAGAGGAGTATCAACACATTCCAAGATTTTAACCTGGACAACTCACTTTCCCTGCCAGTGCAAACATCCAGGGAACCAAGGCACCTTTGGTTGTCAGAATCTGAGTGTTTTTGCCAGTGTGGTTCACCAAATCCAATCATGGTGGACAGCTCTGCTTCTTCAGATCCTTAGTGCCCCAGAGCTCATCCTTGGGGCCCATGCAAGTCTCTATGATTCTATGTCATTGCTGACGATGACGGGGCTAGATACACAGAGTCCAGGGACTGCATGCCCAGGCTAGCTACTCTTCCCTCAGGGCACAGAGAGCTCCCAGTCAGTTGAAGCCTCAACCCACAACTGGCTGGGTATCCCACGTCAGTTACATCCAAAGAAGTAGCAAAAAGGTAAAAATGACTTATTTTTAACAGCCATATTGGTTTCACTGGATTCCCAACATTCAAGTCACCCAAGCTGTCAGCTGCTCCCTGCATTGCTTATCTGCATTGTGCCCCACACGTGGGCTCTCTCCCACAACACTGTTAGTTCCAATCTCATTTTCAAACCCCCAAGTCACACAACTCTTTCTTTTCCTCTAAAACTTGAAAATTCTGACTCAGAAATTGCAGAATGACTCACATACTCAAATCCTCAATCGCAAGCTTAACGGCAATCAAACTCATTTAGACCTTTAGATGCACGTTCTCGGATAACTTGAAACACGACGGCCTTGCTTTTCAGACTTCCGTGGACTCAAAGGACAATCCTAGCAATGCTTTTGGCACAGCAGTGTAAAAAATATGACCCAAAATCGCACTCTCCAGACCTTTCCAACACCTGCCAAGCACGACTTCCTAGTAAGTCCCTGTTTATCACCTAAAGCCTGTTTCGACCTTATTGGTACATGCCGATGATTCCTTTACATAATGATATTTTATATAAAGGGATCATTTTAACCAATGAGAAACATTTGAATTACTATCTCAAAAATTATGCATGCCTAAAATCCAGACTTTGTGCAAGCTTTCTGCCACTGCAAAGATCAGATAATATACAAAAATGAACAAACAAAAAAAATGCAAACTCAGTAAAGGTATTTTTTTTAATTTTATTAGTATCTTGCTAATGATTCTTTTATAATTTAATATCATATTTTCATTGTCATGACTTCCCTTTTCTCCTGTTTTGCTAAATTGGCTAAAATGAGCCAAACATGCCCAGATTTGCCCCGGAGATTCATAGGGCCACACAAAACACTGTGTTTTTGCTTTGAGTTAGATGTACCATGGAGTATGTTTGTATGTCTTTCCAAGCAGAAGTATGGCATGAACTAATGCAGTCAATCTAGGACATTCCCTAAGAGAAAGCAGACTAGGAAATCTTCCATAGTCTGTGACTTAAGAACATGAGCAAGAGTACAAAAGCGAGGTTCCACTACTGAAAGGTTTCGTGCGCGCTGGCTTCGTATCACTGTGTTTGATGTATTACTACCAACTGGAAGCCATTGCTCTTTATGAAAAAACACTTTATCACCAAGAGCAAGGTACTTCAGTTACAAATATCACTCTCTTGTCTACCCGCCTTTCCATAGCTATCCAATGGCTCACACAGGGAAGATTCAACTAAAATAGCAAATGTCATCTTGAGTCATCATCAACCCATTGAAAACCATTTTGTTATAATTCAAAGGTGAGCCTGTGCTGAGTGAACACCTCAGAGCTAACACAGTACAGGAATGAAACAGTCATGCTTTAAAAAAGTTCCATCTGTACACGAGGTGATTATCACACTCACATCAGAAACCTGTGCACCATTCACAGATAAGAAACCCAGCACATTTAATACCTATAATCAGTGCCAATTCAGTTAATCTGCACAATCAGAACTCTGATTAGGATTAATGTTTTTTTTTCATCTGTGCATGGATTAAAATTAGAATTTAAGCGAGTTCACATGAGGTTATTTCAGCCAACAGAAAAATGTTCTTTGCTTAGTGAAGTAGATACATGTTTTCTTTTTGGTAGACTCATAGCTCCCCAATTTCTTTGTTCAGTGTCCTTTGGATGAAAACCCAGGCATCCGGGGGCAGCAGCAACAGCAGCATGTCCAGTTTTAATGCACAGTCACAGTGAGAAAGTTTTATACCTATAGCTATGATTTAGTAAAATAAATACAATTAAATGAACCAACTTTCAGAAAAAATCATTTGAACCCAAATCTTGCTACATTTGCTCAATCATATATTACTGGAATAATGACTTGACACATGCCAAATGGGAGTTTCATTTGTTTAAAGCATCTTTTAAAATTCATGAGTATGATGTAGCAAAATTGTTAGAAATGACCCAATTAATTTTCTACATATAAAATAACATGGATATGATTACTTTATTGTCTCCAGAACAAAACACAACTATTTATGAAAGCAAATTCAATCCATGATACAAGTAAAATCATTTGATAAACACAGGGATTAAAACTCTCAAATTTCTATGGCTATTTTCACAAAACAATTCACTAACAATTGAGCATCTCTTAAACCAGGTATGAATCTCAAAGGAAAGATTTCTCCCAATGGAAAAATAAAGCATGCTTTGCTTTTCCTTGAATACTGGCATTGATATTTTTTAATGTATTCACTATTTATTTATTCCGTTTCCACTATTTATTTATTCAGTCTAAGAAAAGCACCTAAGTTCAAAAGAAATAAACCTGGAAGTTACAACATCCAAAGCAGCATGGGGCAAAATTTGAAAAACCTCTTTTTTAAAACATGAATAACCAAGACATTTATTATTCAGCCAAGAAAATTTTTAACTAACATATTTAAGAAAATATAAACATAAAAAAGAAAACTATAAGTCACAGATATTTACATTTTAGTTCTTCCAACTTTTAGGAAGGGATCACAAATAGCTGCACGTTGGAACAGGCACTATGGTGGAGCAGGTTAAGCTGTCATCTAGGACACAGCATGCCATGTCTGAGTGCTTAACTGAGTCCTGGCTGCTCCACTTCTAATCCAGCTGCTTTCCAAAGTGCACGGTAAGCAGCAGATGTTGAGACAAGTATCTGAACCCCTGTAACCCAGACAGGAGACCTAGAATGACTTCTGGACTCTGCCATGCACCAGGCCAGCCTCAGCTGCGGCAAACATCTGGCAAGACAAAAAGCAGATGGAAGCTCTCTTTCCCCATCTCTTGCTGCCACTTCTTCAAAAGAATAAATAAACAAGTGCATCTTTAAAAATAGCTCTACATCATGTAAGATGATCAAACGTGTCGTAAATATTTCAAAACTTAAAAAATCTGACATTTCTTCCTGAAACCTACTCAACGAGAATGAACTCAAACTTAAGAACAAGTCAGCAATAATGTTAAAAGTCAGAACGAGCTAAGTGGGTAGACATGTCTGAAATTAACAAATTAGCACACTGAATATAGTTTTACATGATCTCAGTGTGTCATCCAAGTATTATCTGAACTGTCGGTGATTCTGTGCTGCGAATTATAATTAAGCAGCAGCAGCAACAAAAACAACAAAACAACAAGGCTAAAACTCACCATGAGATCCTCTCTGGCACCATTGCACTTGAAGACAGCATCCTGCTGATGCTACAGGACCTTGCTATTATGCACTGTTACCACTTTCGTTAGTCCAGGCCTTAACATTGCATAAAGCTACGGTAATATTAATGACCTTTAGTGTATAATTAGAGCAATACACAAAATCAATGATTTTATATTTTTCTAGATTGACTGCCACTCAATACAGACTTGCTTAATTAAGCAGAAGGATACATGCACCATGAAGCTTTTAAGATCCCACCAACGAGAGCCAAATATTCGTGTTTCAAGGCTTCGGAAGATCTCAGACACCCCTTGACCATGACAGTCATTACAAGAAGCCAGAGATGAACTCCCAATGCTATTTTACTGCATGCGTATATAACATGTACAACTTGAAATTAGTATTATGATACACTTTCATGAAAATTCTGCCCTATTATAAACAATCAACAAGTCTGATAGAAAACTTTTTTTTTCAAAGAAGTATGAATGTTTCAGTAAATGAGGAAAAAAAACTATTTCACTTGAGATTCAATTTAACAAAAATAAAGTAGATTAACCTCTGCTGTGCTTAATGTTTCAGAGCAAATAAATATAATTATACTTCTGCTATTCTGGCAAGAAAAAAAAGTTTTCGGTAAACCATTTACAACTCTGAATTATGTGCCTAGTTTATAAAATATATCAAGAAATATAAAGCTGCCCGTGTTCTCTAGTCTCTGCCCTCATTTTTCAGTGGATAATACTAGGCTCATGATACAGGCCTGGACAACAGCCCCCATAAATCAATTCCATATCTCAGATTAATCATGTTCTTGTAATCAGTGGCTATTCAACACAAATTTCTAGCTCACTGTTTTGTCGGGAAACAGTCACATTAGAGCTGAGAGCTTATTCAAGTTTACGTGATTGTGTTGCAGGAATAGACTCAAGTCCACCCGACCCCTTGCTGCAGCCACACCCGTAAAATGTCACAGAACAGAAGGTCGTGTTGGGTGAGCTTGGAGGATAGGAAGCAAGTGCAATTTCCATAAGCAATGGCTTTGGTTTTCAGCAACCCAGTGTGTCTCTCTCTTAGATGGAAGGGACAGACTTCAATCAAGTGCAAACTGAGCCTTCTGCATTAAGACTGTGTCTGGTTGGGGTCCGGCACGGTGGCCTAGCGGCTAAAGTCCTTACCTTGCATGCACCCAAATACCATACTGGCACTGGTTTTAATCCCAGCAGCCCCGCTACCCATCCAGCTTCCTGCTTGTGGCCTGGGAAAGCAGTCTAGGATGGCCCAAAGATTTGGGACCCTGCACCCACATGGGAGACCAGAAGAGGCTCTTGGCTCCTGGCTTCGGATTAGCATGGCTCTGGCTGTTGTGCCCAGTTGGGCAGCGAATCATCAGATGGAAGATCTTCCTCTCTGTCTCTCCTCCTCTCTGTATATCTGACTTTCCAATGAAAAATAAATAAATCTTTCTAAAACAAAGACTGTGTGTGATCAAAAACTAATCTCAACAAAAAGGATCTCTTTTGATTAATAATTTTAGACAATCGTCAACAGTAACCAAAAAATAGGAATAAAGGGTATGCGATTCATATTATAGACCAACATATAAAGTTAATAGTAATTCAGATCCAAGAAGATTTCAGATATACGATGGGAAAAAACACAAATTCTAATAAACAATAAAATTATTGATAAATGCAGAAGTGTTATTACATTTTATTCAAGTAACAATTCATAAAAATATAAAATTTTCTAGAAAATAGACACTAAATTTCTGAAGAGAATGCCAGAGAAATATAAACCTAAAGGTTATATAACTGCAGCTATGCAACAAAAGTCCTCAAAGTAATGTTTGAACATGATGCTGCATGAACGTGTAAGTTTTCCCAAGTTTTCCCAAGTTTAACGAGCAACACTGATCCACAGATAGAAAACACCCCCGGAGCCCGATCGGTGTCCATGGAGATCCGTGCCTGCTCACACCAACGAGCGCCAACACAGTGAAAATGCTTGGGGCTAGCAACAGGAAAAGATCTCAGATGGAGAGTCAGGGAACTTGACCGTCAACTGACTCCTAGTCAGAGGCAGCCCAGGACGGAAGAGATACTGAACACGCTAGGAGAGTAAATGCCTGTACAAATATTCTGTTATCTCACAAAACTAAGCTTAAGAAATGTACCTTGCAAAACTCACTGGAAAAAACATAACCAATTACAACATGAAGAAAAGGGATGAATAGATGTGTCACTGAACAAAACAGGTTGGAAGCAAAACTTTTTAAGTCACTATAAAGACCATCGATGCTATTAGCCACCAGGAAGATTCAAGTCAAGCTCACGGCGAAGCGTTACTGAACACCTACTTACAATGAGTTAAAATTGTATTTTTAGATAGTGACAACACCCAGTGTTAAAAATACTGCAGAAACTAGTTTGAGTACTACAAATGTTCATGGAAAGCTGAAATTCAAAGATATAGACTTTGGAGGGGAAGTACTGATACACATGCATATGATTTTCATACTATGTAGCTTCAACGAGATTTTGGTCGACCACCAAATTGCTGGTTAGTATATGAAATAGTACACCCCACTCTGAACGAAAAGCAGCGTCTCACGGTTCCATTAACAAGTATGGTTCAAAATATCTAGTTATAAGTGTCTAAGAGTTTAGTAGCTGCCAGAAGTTGAGGGTGGGAATTGAGTAGCAACAAGGAAGCCAGCCGAGTCACGAAAGAACGAAATGAAAGATGTAGTGATGTTTTCATGGCTGTAACTGAAGTAGTGAGCATGAAGCCCACACAGCTGCTGAGTCTGGCGCAGGATGTAACACACATGGACACTGTGAAGGAAGAAACAGATGGAGCCACAGGCTGGAGCCACGCCACAGGCTGGAGCCACGCCACAGGCTGGAGCCACGCCACAGGCTGGAGCCACGCCACAGGCTGGAGCCACGCCACAGGCATGGTCATGGAGAAGCGATGAGACCATGAATGACACCATGTACAGAGACTGAAATACACAATTACTGAGTTCAAAGCTCACACCTGAATCCACTGAACCATGATAATTTGCAAAACCTGAGTAAGAGGATAGGAAAATCATTGCTAGCCAAAATGATGAATGGAATAAATGAAGTCTGCCTGGTATTTTTAAGAGGTATAGCCATATACTTTATTTATGCAAAATGCTACTACATGTTTCATTTTTTTATATCTTTCTTTTAAAGATTTATTTTTATTATTATTTTATTGGAAAGGCGGATATACAGAGAGGAGAGACAGAGAGGAAGATCTTCTGTCCAATGATTCACTCCCCAAATGAGCACAACGGCCGATGCTATGCCAATCCAAAGCCAGGAGCCTCTTCCGGGTCTCCCACGCGGGTGCAGGGTCCCAAGGCTTTGGGCCGTCCTCAACTGCTTTCCTGGGCCACAGGCAGGGAGCTGGAAGGGAAGTGGGGCTGCCGGGATAGAACTGGCGCCCATATGGGATCCTGGGCGTGCAAGGCGAGGACCTTAACCACTTGGCGCCACCCGGGCCCTCATTTTTTTTTAATGTCACTCTAGGCATTGTCTATGCAACTAGAATCTTAGTAAATATTTCACAGAGAAGGAAAATTTCTTGGAAATCTATCAGGGTTCTTTCTAGTTTATATCTTCTTACGATACTAAATGAAAGCTTTGAGAATGCTGAGTGCAACACTGAAGTATGTCTGGCAATATGCATAAACATATTAAGATACACACAAAATTTTTCAATTTCTCTTTTTATAACATTTCCCACTTCTGACTAGATGGCTATTTCATAAGATACACATGAATTTGCTGCCCATTCTCACGCTTTGGGAGCTATGCAATGGCATTCACCGACAGGTGCTTTAGGCTGCAGCCACTCGGAGGGACAGCTCAGGAGGCCAGTTTCAACCCCGAGGTCTCCTTTTGCACGCGGATTTACGTCCCACTGTCAGTTTACGCTGCTGTGTGTTTAAAGACATTCATTTCCTCACTGACATGAAAAAAAAAAAAACCAGGACTCACCAATCATCTGCTCCTCACCCAGTGTTAAGAATTTTGCCTGAAGAAGTGTACAAATGCAATACAGCATTGACTGAAGTCAGCTATGTATGAATGAAAGTCGAACAAAGGAAGGAATCATGAATAAAACAGCAGCAGTGATTGGCTGGCTCAGCGATGTGTCAGGACCTACTGGCCGAGAAGCAGGAAGAACTTCTGAGTGACAGCTACTTCCCCTGCCTTTTCCTACAAGCAATTTAGTCCAAGAACACTTGGCGCATCGGCCCTGAAATGATGCCAGCCTTTCGCTCTGGCCACTATTTTCTTCCTCACGAGAACCATCTCCAGCAGCAGAACAGCAAGGAAAGAAAGGGAAGGTTAAGCTCAATTCTGCTCCGTGTTAAGAACTGGCAGCTCCAGGAAAGGTTTAATAGTGAAGAGAATTGAATCTCATGGAAACGGGTGCTACTTGATTCACTGTGAATTCCATTTAGCCGTGTAGCCCTGCTCCTAATTTTCTCTGGGAAGTAACAGTTGGCAAACCCTTGGAGGGCTCAGAAGATTGTAAGTTTTTATTAAATTGACCAATTAGAACACTAATAAGTTCCAATGATTTGTGGAAATAGAAGCAGGATTAGTGTCACCTGATGTTGAGCTTGCTCGAAGCACAATTTTTAACCTTCTTGTATAAGATATTTAAAGACATGTGATAGTATCTTCATTTCCCATGTTATTAGGGACCAAGATCTAATTAGGTGGGTTCAATGTCAAGTCCAAAAACTACAACACAAATACTTTTTCCCTGACCACTGCAAAAGAATATGAGCCATACTCACTTGTTAATAAATTTACTCATTGGGGCAAAGCTAGAGGGGAAGTCAGAACAATGCTATTTGCTTTAACTGAGAAACTCAGTGCACTTAAAAAAAAAAAACTGTCAATTAATATGAGAGAGAAACTTCAAGAGAGAGACAGTGAGAGAGAGAGACATCGCCCAGTGCGCAGATGCCTAGCCACTGCGGAGGCCGAGCCAGGATCTGAACCCAGGCCTCCGGCATGGGCAGCAAGGACTCCACACCACCGGAGCGGGCACCTGTTGGCCTCCCCTCCCCCCTCTAATGTGCACGAGCAGGAAGCTGGACTGGGCAGAGCTATGACTTTACCCAAGCAGCAACTCCACATGCTCGACCCTGGGGGACACTTAGTAACGTTCACAGAGCTTCCGCCCGGGGAGCACCCCTGCGGGAGCACAGGGGCCATCACCACTCTCTCACCAACCTTCTTCCCAGCAGGAACTACATCACGGCTTCCCTCCACCTACAGCAGGGACACAGACAGGCTCCACATATGTTACTGTATGTTTTTCTCAGATTCTGCAAGAAATGTCACACCCAAAGTTTTTGAAGGAGATGATTGGGCTTGTAATTCCAGTAAGATTCCGCATGAAACCCTTCCTTCATTACTGTGTGATGTTGATACAGCGGCAAACGCCATACTCGCCCTAGCCCCAGAGCGCTTAGACGGTCCACGGAAACACAGCTACCGTGCCAGGAACCTGCTCATGTCGCACAGGCACACGGTGACAGCACATCACTACGCAGCATGGACACCCACTGCTACCACGTTAACCATTTCTTTATACCTGAAATCTCTCTTTTTTGTTTGGGTGTTTAAGATTTAGCTATTATTTTTTATTGCACAGGCAGATATAGAGGAGGAGGGACAGAGAGGAAGATCTTCTGTCCACTGATTCACTCCCCAAGTGTCCGCAATGGCCGGTGCTGTGCCGATCCGCAGCCAGGAAGCAGGGACTTCCTCCAGGTCTCCCACTTGGGCATGGGGTCAGGCCACAAGCAGGAAGCAGGATGGGAAGCAGGGCCGCCTGGATTAGAACTGGTGCCCATATGGGATCCCAGCACAGTCAAGGTGAGGACTTTAGCTACTAGGCCACCAGGCCGGGCCCAAATCTCTTTTAACAGATACTACAAAAGATACTTTGAAGAGATTCAGCAGGTTGAAAAATGGGTATAATTTATTTACATTTAAGCTGAATGGCTTGCAAAAAATTTTAAAACAGTATTTTTGATATTTAAATATGAAATATACAGCTTTGTTCAAATTAAAATAAGCAGCCCTAAAGAATGTATCCTCACAAAAAGTACACATTGACATTAAATAATTGAACTTGACTCACAGTTTTGAAATCTATTGTCAGGGGAAAATGATTAACGACATATAATTTTTTTTCTTCGTTCAGCCATCTTAATTCCTTTTCTTCTCTGCTGAAACCCCCTGAAGCTGACAGAATTAACCATTCAGCAGGAACGACGCTGAGAGACTCTCCCGGCCTGCGTGAAGGAGCGAGGAGGGAAAGCACGGATTCCCCTAACAGGTGTATCGAGTCCCTGCTCCCTGCTGGAGTCACACCCCTATGCTCTGTGACTCAGAAAACCTTAGCTTGCCATTTCGCTGGAAAATCTACTCAGTTTCTCTTTAGGTCTTCCTATTTATTAAAAAATAGATGTCACCTTTCTGCCTACACTGAACACAACTCTGTAAGGCTCCGGCCTCCTCTGATCCCTCTAACTCGGGTGACCAAGAACACAGACGCCCAAATACTGACTTAATAATTAACTGCATCATAAGCTTTTCTGATGGTTGTTAAATTGTAACTTCCTTGGAAAATGAATGAAATTACACCACATGTACAGAACTCTAGAGCCCAGGAGTCTATATTTCAATAAGAAAACATGATAATAATTATTTAGAATCTATTAAGAATACAGTACATAATTAGAAATTCCCAGACATTTTTATACATTTTAATCATCACTCAGTTCAGCTGAGAAGTCCTGAACGCTTCAAAGCTGCTGAGCTTCCACTCCGGCACTGACCCTGGGAGGCGTGGCCGTGCTGTCTGGGAAGATGCAGTCTGGGGTAAAGGTGCAGGGGAACCCCTGTGAGAATGCCTTCCGAGCCTGCTCCTGGAGACAGGGCAGACGCAGCACACCGCGGGCAGGGACTCGGCTGCCAGGGTTCTCTCTCCCTCGAGAGGCGCTTTCTCGGGTGGGCGGCGGGGATGTGTGTTCACGGTCAGGACCCTTGTGCAAAACACTTGCAGAATACACACAGAGAGAGAGAGAGAGAGATGTTTTTGATATTTGACTCCGATTTTGCATTTTCTCTGCAAGCAGGCAACTGCCAGGCCATGAAACTGCAGACAGATGGGTTACATTTTCATTTCTTCAAGGTTTTGTATCTATCCTCTTTGCTCCTTTTTGTATCTTACTTATTACAGTAGCACAGGTGTGGCAGTTAGTTACAGTAACTCATCTCCAGGACAGTTCGCCATGGCCTGGAGCAACTGCCATTCCAGTGAGGCTCCTGCTCTTGCAGAGACGCTCAGGTACTGCTAAGAAGTAATATCAGGTCACTTTCTTACTAAAGACTTTTTGGTTAAGGATTTGCCAAAACTTAAAACATGTTAACATCTTCAAAAACAAAGAAAAATTTAAGTAATGCATTCAAAAATTATCCAGATAGCTTGAGGTATCAGATGATGCATTTGTATAAGATTACAAATTTTTCCTTAGGTTTTCTCCATATATAGGAATAAATTTAATTTAAAACGCAGAGAATGGAGCGCCCAGCACCATGGCCTGGCGGCTAAAGTCTTCTCCTTGAAGGCACTGAGATCCCATATGGGCTCCAGTTCTAATCCCGGCACCCTTGCTTCCCAGCCAGCTTGCAGCCTGGGAAAGCAGACCAGGATGGCCCAAAGTCTTGGGACTCTGCACCCACATGGGAGACCCAGAGGAGTCTCCTGGCTCCTGGCTTCGGATAGACGAAGTACAAGGCGTTGCAGTCACTTGGGGAGTGAATCATCAGATGAAAGATCTTCCTCTCTGTCTTTCTCCTCTCTGTATATCTGACTTTCCAATAAAAATAAATAAATCTTGAAAAAAAAAGCCCGGGGTGGCACAGCTTCCCCTTTTCTGGCGGGTCGGCAGGAAAAGCGGAAAGGCGGACTGAGTGCAGCGGGATGCGCACACCGCACGAAGCGCCGCCTCTCTACTCCGGCACCCACGCGCATCACAGAGAACCGACAAGCACGTCCCGTAACTCGCTGGGACTCGTGAGCCAAAGGCACGGGGTCACCCGCAACCGGACGGTCCCACAGACACGCTTCCACGCTCCCACCTCGGCGGACAGCCTCACTTGGAAGATGAACACAGCGGCGGGGATTAGCAGGACGAAACAAGATAGCCTGAAGTAAAAACACCGAGGAGCCTCGCTTGCAGACACAAATTGTTTCTTCTTTATCTATTGCTCCCATCACAATAAGCACAAGCCCTGGGACACTCAAACCCCAACCTGCAAGGATTAATACTAAGGCCAGAAGTGGCATGGAGCCAAAAAATACACGGTAAGATGACTTTCACTAACCTATAAAAGTCGGGCAAATAAAGATGAAAGGATGTCTGCTGACTGGACTCGTCAGAGCCATTGGCACGTTGAGTGCGTGATGCGATATTAACTCATATTTACTGATTGCCTCAAGTAACAACATTCGCTTTAAAATACATGGAAGGGCCCAGCACGGTAGCCTAGTAGCTAAAGTCCTTGCTTTGAACATGCCGAGATCCCATACGAACACCAGTTCTAATCTCAGCGTCCCGCTTCCCATCCAGCTCCCTGCCTGTGGCCTGGGAAAGCAACTGAGAACAGCCTTGGGACCCTGCACCCGTGTGGGAGACACAGAAGGCTCCTGGCTTCGAATCAGCGCAGCTCCGGCCATGGCAGCCACTTGGGAAGGGAATCATCGGATGGAAGATCTTCCTCTCTGTCTCTCCTCCTCTCTGTATGTTTGCCTTCCCAATAAAAGTCAATAAATCTTTTTTAAAAATTAAAAAGAAAAAGAATACAAGGAAGTGAAAATTTCATCTCCCTCTAATTGCAATGTGCCTGCTATACTGACACTACTTCGTACACACACAGTGCTTCCGGCACCGTAGCTTTACAGGCCTTCGTAATTTTATTTGTCTGAGGAACAGGAAAACAGGCACCAAAGCAAAGTGAAACATGTTCAGAAATCATCATCAGAAGATAAACTAGATATCCAGTATCAGAAACTCAGGTGCCTGGGGCTAGGACATGCACCGAAGGTGCTGGATATTTCTAGAATCTCCTCCAGGACAGCCGGTGCCACCCTCACGTGGTCTCCACCGTCGGTGCAGAGATGTGGTCTGAGCATTCTGGGAGCTTTTCGGCACCTGATTCAAGCCCCTGGCTGGCGGGTCTCAGCACGTGGACGGGATGCTCCTGAGTGCGTGAGAAACTTGGCAAGACCAAGTGCCTGGGCACGATATCAGCACCAGTGCCCCGAGTTCAGAGGAGGCTGCAGTCCATTAAGTCCTGGGCTTAAAGTTTCACTTAAACTCTAATTTGCCGCAGCCTAAGGAGCGTGATTAAACCTTAGATGAGTTTCTTAAGGTTAGAATTATTCAGTCAGGCCCAACCTGCTTGAGGCACCCTTATCTTAGTTCTCTGTAACTGTATTTTGTACTTTATTTTACAGAAAAGTAACTTTGTTTGTTTGGGATCAGCTCTAAAGAGCATCTGATTCGGTGCTCTCTTCAAAGACGAACCAGAAACACATTCGAGGTTTTGATCAAAGCTACCAACTTGTGTCTGGGTAAACAACACAGGCTCAGAAATAAGGCTGAACTTTCTAGCAGTGCAAAAGCATTCCCACAAAAACACTTCTATATGGCTTTTTACATACGGACCTACGTGAGGTTACAAAACAGCATTCAAACTGAAGGCCACATGACAGATTTAATAAAACCCTGGACAATCAAATGTTATCATATTTAAATGAAGACACAAGTCCGACATCATCCTAAAACGTTATTGCATGAACCATGCCAGAGTTTCACTAGCTCTTTTTTTTTCTTAAGGTATACTTATTTGTATTGTAAAGTCACATATACAGAGAAAAGGACAGACAGAGAGGAAGGTCTTTCATGTGATGATTCACTCCGAAGTAGCCACAAAGCCTCGAGTTCAGCCGATCTGAAGCCAGGAGCCAGGAGCCTTCTCCGGGTTTCCCACGCAGGTGCAGGGTCCCAAAGCTTTGGGCCGTCCTCCACTGCTTTCCCAGGACACAGGCAGGGAGCTGGCTGGGAAGCAGGGCCACCGGATTTAGAACTGGTGCCTATATAGGATCATGGCACAAACTTTTAGCCGCTAGGCTACTGCACTGGGCCCTGTTTCACTAAATCATAAGAACGAGGATTCATTGTAGTAAACATTTTGTAAAAAAAAAAAAAAATACCTCAATTCAAAAGAAAATTTATTAGTAGAATTCCATTTTTATTGAAATGATAATGACAGAGAATATTTGTAAGTTTTGATTTAGGAAGTACTTTGAGTTTAATATTTGACTCACTGTTTAATGAACACCATCATTCCTATATAATTCTAGGAGATTCATTTGGCCTGATTTTTTTTTTGACTGTGGAAAAGGAATAAATCTTGCCTCTTGGCTGGACTTGATCTGGTTGGTTTCTGAGGTAAAAAGTGGTGTATTCAAAATTCAGGTTCATGTCACTTTAATTATTAATGAGACTAGAGTGGCCGGTGTGCCATGTAGAAACCCAGCAGAGCTGAAAACTGTCAAAACAGAACATTAATATTTAAACATATGAACACATATTCGCTATATAAAATCTATATCGCCTGATTTGTATACCGTGAATTCAGGCCATCTAGCTTATGCAAAGGTTGCACTTTCATAAATTTGGGAAATAACCGGCATGAAACTTGGAAATTGCATTGCTATGTTTAGAAAAAAAAAAAAACTTTCATTAATCAAAGATGGAATTCAAAGCCAAAATTCGTGTAAAAGGCCATATACGTATGTATACACGTGGGACACGCCTTCCTGCTGCTACGGGCATCACACTGTAAGTTACAAGCCCTTTAACAACAATCCCAGGTACCTAGACTCATATTCCTGTCCATGATGAAAAAAAACAAAATCCCCTTTCAGCCTTACATCCACTCCTTCGTCCTGTCACCCTGCAGACGCGGTGACCACGTGTGACCACGTGGGGACACAGCTGTGAAGAGCCGAGCCACGGCGGCCCTGGCTGTCCCCTCACCTGCCGTCAGAGCCAGCGTGCCACAGTGGACACGTAATGGACTCGCGTAACACAAAGGGTGTTTCAATATTCACAGGACAATGAAATTAAAAGATAGTTATCTGGCCTGAAGATTTGGAATCTTAGGCATATTTGGGTGTTTTCTGCTTCATTCTCTGAGATGGCTTTATGATGTACAAAGCAGCGTGGCCTTGAGATTCTAGGCACCCGCAGCAGGGCCACTTCCCAGATGCTCAGGCACCGAGATGCTGGACTCGGTGACTTCCACCAAGACTGGCCAAGCGCAAACAGCCCTGCTCCTCCACACCAAGGACACAGATCCTCTCTGCTATTACGGGTGTCACAGAGTAACACAAAGGTGACACAGAATATCTGTCTCAGAAACCAGCTAGCCGGATGCTGTAACAGGAGCATGCGCTTTGAACTCGCCCCAGCACACACCGGAAGCAGCACTGAAGTTAGGGTGTTATCTGACAAGCATATTAAACCCTAAGTCAACTTGAAAAATACAAAACTGCACATACCTGCGCTATCAGTAATTAATGAACAATGTGAAGAACGTTAGGTGAAATCCACACTATTTATTTAACTTGACGTTACACTAGTAATAAAAGACCATATGCTTGCAGAACAAACAAAGGGAAAATGTAATCTGAATTAAGAATCTAGGACATTTATTTATAAAATTAAGATGAATGGTTTAGAAGAATATGAGAATGTTATGCTTTAGGAAAAGTTAAATAATCAGGAGGTGATAATATGAACACAAAAATGCACTGAATTACGTTAAATACAAGACCAAATTCAGTGAAACTTTGCAATTAATTAATTAATACTTTGATTTTGTCACTCTTCGGTATCATTCGTATCAACTATTTACACATTTACTGCAGACTCTGGCTGCCACACCTGTCGAATGTGCAACAGGCAGTTGGCACACCGTGGCAGGCACCTGCACTTACTGCTATTAAGCGGCGAGCTTTGCTTGGGAATCCTTCCGGAGGCTCCGCTGTGACATAGCTTCTACTAGTTTTCAGCAATTGAAGGCAGGTACCTCTAAGGGCCACCAACTGCTGGAAAACTCACTTTGTAAGTAATTGATGGATTTCGCACACAAATGGGCATCTGAAAACAAGTGATATATTTAAAAAAAAAAAAAACAAAAAACCTGTCACTGGCATGGAGCAAATGACCACCTCCGATTTCAGTGCTTACTGCACTAACGGGCAGCATATACATTTAAGATTCACATAGCTAAGAATGTTAAAAATGATTAAATGGTCTATTGTTTTTAAGGGAATATACCAACAACATGCACGATGAAAAATTTTTGCATGTTATATATGCACCTGGTTCCACGTGCAGATATCACACTTGCGTGTTAAACAGGTTAAGCCACTCCCTTCGCTATTCGTTAAACAGGTTCAACTCCCAGCGACGGCACTGAGGAATACTGAGAGAGCAAGCACTGAAGCCATGCTCATTTTGTATCTCCCTGAAGTTCTGTGATGTAAATCAGTATTCTCATCTCTAGAAAGAGCTGGCAATTGACCTTGATGACCCAATTCTAAAAAAGAGGCCACGGCAAATATCAGTTCAACTCTTAAAATTAACTGTGGATGAAACTGCTCGCTAAGCACTACTAACTGATTTGATTTGCAGGGAAAAATAAACAAGACTTACTTTGGTATTACTCAAGAACCACAACCAACTTCCAGATCCTAGCACACAGGTGTGTAGGCAGTCATTTTAATGTTCATTTAAGGAATGCATTTCAACAAATGTTAACCGAATATCACACATAGCATATTTAACTAGCTATTTTGCATTCAGAAGGAGCATTATGTAAAACAAATCTTGACATTTAACTTTATCTCTGCAAAGGAAAACAAAATGTATTAATTTAGTACAAAAGCAAAAAGTAATTTTTAACTTTTTGTTTATAAATATTGTAGTCCAACATACAATGAAATAGAAGATTTCCTTACCATTTTCCCCAAGTCCTATAAGAGTTCACTCCCAGCTATTTCATTCTTCGGGTACATACTACTCATTTGGAATTGAAGTCCAAATTTCACTGTGTTGTACCCAATGCGACTGGACTCATGTGTTAAATAATACAAGCGCTGCTTGCTGTTGACTTTCTTCATTTTAAATCGCCAATGCTAGTCTCTCTGCCAATGTCCATACAACTTCAGGGTACAGTTTGTGAAGGACTATACTGTGGTTATAATAAGTGGGATTCAGTGGGTGGGGGAGAGAGGATTTGGGAAGGGAGGAAAGAAAATCCCAGAGCCTACTCTATCGTATCCTAAAATAATAAGAAGGAAAAAGAAGTCTTTCTTTGTAAGAGAAACGACGATAAAAATGCTTGTTGCACTACTGATCTTTGGGGTAATGCATTTTCCTGTATCAAACCAAACAGCAATAAATCAACACGTTATAATGTAAAAAAATCAATTAATACTGTCATATGTTACTGTCTGCAGTGCCTGTTAGATGAAAATGGGAAAAAGTAAATTAAAACATATCAAGACTAAATTTTAAGGCTGTTTTATGAAGTTATATAAACCCATACAATTTCAAATCAAAGTGATCCTTTGAAATTCTGCTTGCCTATGTGTGATCCAGTAAATTTGGGAAAAAGACGCATTTCTTCTCAAGAAAGTAAATGTAAGTCTATTAGCTTTTTATGGGACTTTTCACAGCCGCTTTGTCTGTTCTACCGCAGAGCCACGAATGACATTACTCAGATGTTCAATTAGAGAATAAGCTTAAAAACTTCTTTTCTCCCTACAACTAAGAAGGAACATGTTTCATTAAATTTTATTTGGAAAAGATGGACCAGAAATGCTTTCCCAGCACAGCCTGCGCATCTACACCACGGTGCCTCTGTACACCAACGCAGCACAAGCTGGGTCCGGCCCAACTAACATAACAGAAACCACGTTGGGGTCACCATTTCCAGCTGCAGACTAGCCAGCCATCCCTATGCTGCCTAAGAAGCAAGTGTAAGAAAGTGAATATGGAGAATTAAGATGCCGGAATAGGATAAGGACAAATTTAAACAGATGGAGAAACATTAGCCAGTGTGAAGCAGAGAGGACACATTCTAGGACACAGGAGAGGAAAGAACAACAGCAAAGGGGTGTTTGGAAACTGACAGACAGAGGAAAGCAGTGAAAACAATGGTGTGGTGTTGCAGTGAATGCTTTCCAGTGGCATTTAGCAAACGGAGATCTGAACTCCACCAGCAACCAGGTGGGAAGGGACTTTCACTGGGAGCTCAGGGTGAACCCAGACAAAAAACTGCCCGTCCTGTTTGGTCCATTTGATTTGACCAGGAGCAGAGACAGAGCAGCATATCCCAGATGGGCAGTGCAAGAACAGGGTAGATTTCACAGCCTGGTCAGCCCCCTAGAGCCGAATTGGGCATCATTTTATTTAAGGAGGAAAAAGCAAGAGAAAGGACTGAGCATACGCTGAACTGGGAGTGAACTCATTTCTGACTCGGTGAACTGCAATAGCGTGATATCCTATAGCTTCCACCCAAGACATGTCTGGGTAGTCCTCAGACCTGACAGCCAACAGATCAAGAACTCCAGTAGGGGCACATCAGGTGCCATTTTGTACAAGGTGGCAAAAGTTAGGATTGCAGGGGACAACAGTGAGCTGTGCATGTGCTGAGCACACGACAACTCATTGAGTTCAATGGATTCAACTGTTCCCACAGGAAAATAATACGGACTGTGGCATCTTATGGGTCAAAATAGGTCACTGTGGCCCTCAGACCTAACAGCCAACAGGTCCTGCAAGATTACCAGCAACAATATCCTAAATAAATAGGACTGCTGGTGTCTCCCTAATCCTGGGGCCTGCTCCAACCGGAAGTGGGAGAAAGGTTGCAGAGACAATGGTGCAGCCTAAGCATGGTAGTAAAGGAGATGGAGAGTGGTGAGCCAGAAGCTGGGGCTGTGGAGACCATGGTGGAAATGTAACATAAGAACCAGACTTGGAACTCGCTGGAGGGAGTGACACAACTGGCTGCAAGCAAGAAGCTGTGTACCAACTGCAATAAGTAAAATCAAACTGTAGACCTGTGGGTGACACAGCTTAGAAACCTGCCCCAAGGAGAAGACTTACTAACCTGAAATACAATGACCAAGAGCAAAAGAAGAGACAAAGGCACAATGAATATTATTGAAGACTCCCTAGCAAAGGAGCAAAACCCTTTGCCAACTTCAGAGTAAACGAAGGAAGACATTGAGAAAATGTGGGCACAGAATTCAAAAACTCATTATAAAGCTTGTTATCAACAATGAGAAGCATGTAAAGCAGGCTTTCAAGGAATTCAAGGAATACGTCACACTGGAAATGAATCAAATGATAGCTGATATATCAGAAATGAAGAATACAGTGGAGCAAATTGAAAGTACAGTGGAGAGTCTCCAGAATAGAATGAAGCAAGCAAAACAAAGATTCTCAGAATTGGAAGATATTTCCTGTTACCAGGGGGAAACAAACAAAAAGCTGAAAGCAGAGCTGGATCAGGGCATAAAAAGCATTCAAGAATTGAAATACACTATTAAGAACTGAAATACACTATTAAGAAGTCTAATATAAAAGCTATAGGAGTCACAGAAAGTGAAGAAAGAGATACTGGGTTTAAAAGTGTACTCAATGAAATAGTAAGGGAAAATTTTCCTAATCTGGAGAAAGAATTGGAAAACCACATCCAGGAGGGGCACAGAACTCCCAACAGGCTTTACCAAAAGAGATCTTCACCAAGACGCATGAGAATCAACCTTTCTTCAGTCGAACATAAGGAAAATGCTAAATGTGCTTGTGAAAAAAATGAACTGACATCTAAGGGAATGCCAGTTAAACTCACAGGAGACCTCTCACAGGAAACTCTACAGGCCAAAAGAGAATGGAGTGACATATTCGATTCTAAAAGAAAAAAAATATTGGCCCAGGGTAACGTACCCAGCAAAGTTTCCCTTTGTCTTTGAAAATGAAATAAAATTCTTCCACAGTAAAGAAAAGAATTAGCCTCTTCCAAACCTGCCCTACAAAGAATACTTCAAGATGTTCTCTTGACAGAGAAAAGGAATAGCGCCAAACAAAACCAAAGGCAAATGTGAAGAACATCCCAGGAAAATGACAACAGAAGACTAAATTAATGGATGAACTACCCATTCCTAAAATGACAGGACCAAAGTACCAACCATACATATTAACCCTGAATGTAAATGGCTTAAGCTCAATCAAATGTCACAGATTAGTAGAAAGGATTAAAAAACAAAACCCATCCATTACCTACAGGAGACATATTTCACCAACAAAAATCAGCAGAAACTATATCGCATGGATTTTGACATTTTTGTTGTTAGTTTCATCTCTTCAAACCAGTTTCTTCGAATTAAATTCTTCAATGACTCATAGATATACAGTAGCATCATTTTCTTCAAGAAGGTTCTTGATTTTCATTTCTTCAGCAACACATTAGTCAGTACCATGTTATTTAACTTCATGGTGATGTTAATTTCTTCTTTTTTTCCTGTTGTTGATTTTCTTTTTGTGGCTTTTCATTTAAGGGGATGTATGGACACTCTCGTATCTAGTAACATGTTATTTAACTTCATGGCATTGCAAATTTCTATTTTTCCTCCTATTGTTGATTTTGTATTGTAGCTTTTCATTTAAGGGGATTTACAGTAGCTGTAAAATGGAGACTAACATATCTAGATGTGAGGATACAATGCAGTATGAATCTCCATTTCCAGATTAAAGCTAGACTTACAATGAAACTGTTTACTGTATGACAATAGGATGATGAACTCTGCCATTGTCCATGCCCACAATAATGAAAAAAGGACTGTGTATGAAGAACTATACTTTAGTAATGATATATGGGAACTCAGTGGGCAGAAGGGACTTGGGAGGGGATAAGGGAAATCCCAGGTGCCTAAGGAACTGTATCATAAAATAATAATAACAAATAATAAAAGATAAAAAAGAAAGGGAATCTTAGGTGCCACTGTGTACGTCATTACAACACAGAAAATTATCAACTTCTGCACTCCCAGTTATCTCACTGTCTTCACCTAAGTGTTTAAATCGGTAACAATTTCTTTGAATTAAAATGTTCTGTGTTTTACTGAATACTTCTCATGAAAATGGCCACAAATATGGCTAAATGTTTCCTGACACAACCAGTTGTAAGAATCTGCAAACTAATAATTAAAGAAGATTTCGGGAGGCCAGCACTGTGGTGTAACAGGTCAAGCCTCCACCTGCAATGCTGACCTTCACATGGACACTGTTCTGATGAGCTCTGAGATAATGGCCGGGAAAAGGAGCAGAGAATGACCCAAGTGGTTGCGAACTTGAAACATTGTGGGAGATCTGAATGAAGCACTTGGTGCCAGCTTGGCATGGCCAAGTCTCTTGGGCCATTCGGGGAGTGATCTGCAGAGGAAAGATCTCTGTCTCTCCCTCCCTCTGCAACACCAACTTTTAATTAAATAGATACTTGATTTTAAAAGTGTCTTTGCCTCATACGAAGGATTTCAAAAATTTAAAGAAAACTCTAGGAGATAAAAGTTGGTAAAGGACACAATTTTACTTAGAACTTCAGACAAAAATCTGATTGCCTGTATCACAAATTGAAGTGTCTGAAGTTGATTTCCAGCTCAGCAACAAAGCTCAGCTTCTTGAAAGCCAGTAACTATTGAACAACTCAAATGCAGGTTAAGCAGAGAAAGGGTACATGAATTTTGAGGCCAGCGTTCAGAGAGTAAGTAAGGAGATGGGATAATTCTTACTCATTTAATTCCTTCTCTCTCTATCTTTCTCCATTCCTATTGGTCTCTTACAAATGAATAAAATAAATCTAGTTTTTTAAAATATAACAACAAAAAAAAAAAACAAATTTCATTTCTCAACAAAAGCCACAAGTTCAAAAGCAATGATACCAGCCATGACTATGACATCACTGCTATCTTCTCGATATTAGTAACTGAAGAAAAATGGGAGATTCTTAAAGATATTTTCCAGGATAGGAAACAAACAAACAAAAAAAAGTCAAATGGACTTCCTGCTATGGAGCTGCTATGCAATCTGTCCTTGTGGAGAGGAACGGAGTGAGGCAGTGTCAGGGCGGGGAAGGACTCTCTGGGTAAGACTTCCAAGGTATTTTGTGCTAGCTTTTTTTGCTACATTTCTCAAAACACCCACGCTGTAAGCAGCTATTAGTGCTGTTTGTCCTTCCAGAAAGTCAATAAACAAAATGTCCTTCACTCTCTCAGTGGAGCTGCTTTGGCTCGGAACGAACCCCTTGCAGCTCCTGCTAGCAAGCATTGCATTATTGGGTTCTATTCTCTTGTAGACTAAACAAGTAAAGCCATTGTTCATCTTTGGTATTTTCCAAAACCTCATCTCAGTATCTAAATAAGTACATATTGTGGTTTGCATCTACTTCTTACATTTTTTGCAATGTATTTGAAATGCAGAAAGAGAGCGAGCGGAGAGTGTTTCCATATGCCAGTTAACTTCTCCAATATTCTTACTAGCTGGAGCGTCAGCAGGCTGAAGCCAGGGTGCAGAACTCAGGCCTGGTTTCTCACACAGGTAGTAGGGAGCAGGTACTTTGCATCTTCAAGCACACACAAGCACAAGGCTGTAGATGTGGATATCCCAAGTATCCCAAGCAACTGCTTAACCTTTGCCCTTCCTGTCTACACTCACTTCAGGACCTTGACTCCATGTGTCAAAGCAAAAGCATGCGCTTGAATATTAATAATCATTTTTAATGAATAATTTTTTCTTTGAGAAATGAGAAAACAGAGGTGATAACATTTTGGAATAACTCATAAATCTAACTCAATATAAAAAAGACATAGTCACCGTTTGCCACTGTTGTGACTGCTGTTTAAACGATGGTAGGGTTCATTTTTTGGTTTTTTTTTTCACAATTTCCTAAATCTTCCTTCTGGGGTTGGACACTACAGGATAACAAAGTTATTGTCTGTGGTGCTGGCATCGCAGATGGCTGTCAGTTCAAGTTTCAACCCCTCCATTTCCAATCCAGCTCCCGGCTAACACACTAGGGAAAGCAATAGAGGATGGCCCAAGTGCTTGGACCCCTGCTCCTACATGGGAGATGTGGTGGAACTCCTGGCTGGACAGGCCCATCTCCAGCCATTGTGGCCATCTGGAGGGTGAATTAGTGTTAAAAGATATTTCTGTCTGTCTTGTTCTCTGTTTCTCCCCATCTCTCTAACTCTTTCAAATAAATAAATGAATCTTTAAAAATATATATATCTTATGTATATATTATATATTATTATATATTATTATATATTATATATTTATACATACATTAATATAGATTTAGAACATAAAATTATGAAAAATCCTAAGTGGAGATAAATTCAGTACTGCATTTACTCTGGCACCAAAATAAGAAAAACAACAAACCAGAGAGACTTGCTTAATGAAGTGGCTTCCAAGTTCACACTCGCAGTTATGCCTTTAACTGTGCAGACTGCAAGGATTTGTGGCGCAAACTGAATAATCTCCCATTATTTGAATAATTTGTAATCACAGTAGGCTCTGTAATTCATTGGCTTATCATTCATTTGCATGTTATAATCAACTAAAGCCTATGCATGCCCAACTATACAAAACTCTGCCTAAAATGAAGCTTCTCCAACTGCCTTGGCAGCTACACTATCCTGATGAATACATGAGGGATTAAGTTAGATGTTCATGCAATATCTACCCAGCATTTCCATTATCTCAGTTCTTGATCAAATGTTAAGAAATAAAACCAAATTGGAATACAGCTGCTCAATGCACTCAGATTCATAACCTGTTTCATTAAATAATGCATAATAACATTTTGGAAGTATTGATATTATAAAAGGAAATTCCACATAAGAAAAAACAATATGAACAGACAATAAAAGTTGCCTCCTCCTTTTGTTTCAGTATTTTTCAATCCACGACTCATCTGTAACCAAGAGAGGCAGCACAGGGACTCTCAGAGCCAGGTCAGCAATCACAAGGGTGATTTTCTCAGGCTCTACGGAAACAGTGAGCTAATAGGATGGTATTTGTTTTGTGACTAGTCAGACTATCCGGATACAGAGAGACATGAAAAATGCTCACGCAGTCAAAGCAGCAGAGGGGATGGAAGCACTCCTGTAATAGAAGAGAATGCTGGTGACTGCATTCCTGCGAAGCAGGTTAAGATACTGCCTGCAATGACATGAGCACGCCATTGCAGGACTCAGGTTCAGCTCCTATTCACGGCACATCCAAGCCATCTCCCTGCACACCTGCCTGCAAAACCCACAAAAGACCCACAACTGCTCTGGCTTCTTTATCCACGTGGAAGACCCAGATGGAGTTTCCAGCGCCTGGCTTTGAATCTGCCCAGTTTCTGGCTGTTGTAACATTTAGGGGAGTGAATTAGAAGATGAAATATCACCATCTCAGTCTCTGTCTCTCCCTCTGTTACTCTGTCTCTTTCAAATATTCAGAGGGGGACAGGGTGAGCTTGGGACCTGGGGATTTAAACCAAAAGCACACGTGAGAACCAGGAAGGGAGGGGACAGTCAGTAGGGGGAATATGGGAGTACTCTCCCGCTGGACGGCTACTTCCACTGGAGAATGTGAGCTGGGATGGGTGCAGACCAGACTAGGCAGGGATATAACACCTGTGGGCCTCATGTGAGCTAGATCAGGGAAAAGCCAGGCTGGGCTGATTGTTCCTACTGGTGAAAGCACAAATCAGAGGGGTGAGGGTTGGTTGGGCTTTGCCGCAGTATCAACTGGTAGATGCTGGCACAGGGGGCTAATTCTGTCAAGTTAAACTGCAGAACCACCTGAAGAGTGCACGATGGGTGAGTGGGAGTGGCCTAGAAGGGAAATAGTGGGCTGTTCCCTCTTGGATTACCACCCCCACCAGAGGGCAAGAAAAGCAGGACAGGGGCAGGGGTGGCTAGACAGGAAGGCACCCAACAGCATGTGTGTGGGCTGGATAGTCGGGCTCGTTGGGTTGAACTAGGCTTCAATGTCCATTGACATGTATGAGAGCTGAATGGGATGTGGCTCAGACTGGACTAGCTTGCTGCACATACTGACAAACCAGGATGGGGGTGGGCCTGGTGGGGGTTATTGTGGGTCTCTCCGACTAGGCTGCAGCTCCCACTGGTTTATGTGAGGGCCAAGTGTGTGCTAGGCAGAACCAGGATGGACTGCAACACCCATTGGTTCGTGTAGAAGACAGCGCTAGAAACAGAACCGAGCCAGCAATTGCAACCACCAGCTGATTAGGGTGATGGACTGTGCAGGGCCCTATACTTGCTAATACATACAAGAATCTAGTCTGGGAACACCTCAAACAAAGTCTCTTTGGAGATCTCCCCAATTAACGTATCAACGTGGAGATAATGGTCTTACCCACTTTCCTTTAGCCCTTGAACATTCTTACCCTAATTAACTATGTAAAGATGGTCAAAAATATTACAGACATTAATATTATAAATAATATATCAATATCATAAATATTATATATATACATGCAAAAAACAAATATTCAAAAAAATACCTTTAAAACAGAAAAAAGAATCAGGATGTATGAAAGACATTCAGGGCTGGTACAATGGTTGAATTGGCTAATCATCCTACTGCCAGCACTGGGATACCATTTGACTGTACGTTCTTGTCCCACCTGCTCCATTTCCCAACCAGCTCCCTGTTTGCGGCCTGGAAAAGCAGTAGCAGAAGGCCCACGTCCTTGCAACCACGTGTGGGAGGCTCGGAGAAAGCCTCCTGGTTCTTGACTTTGGATCAGCTCAGCTCTAGCCATTGTAGCCATTTAGGGAGTGACCCAGTGGATGAAAGATCTTTCTCTATGTTTCTACTTCTCTCTGTAAACCTGCCTTTCCAATAAAAATAAATAAATAAATCATTTTTTATTCAGGAGGTCATATGCACAGAGCAGGGGGGGGCCCCAGAGTGGAGCAGGTGGACAGGAGGAGGCTTGTATCCCAACTCTGGAGACCCCTGGACTATCAGTACAGGCACCAAGGACTAAATTCCAACTGCCACAGAGACCATAGGGAATTGGAGTGCCTTCTGAGGCCGAGGACTCTGAGGTCACCTACCCCCATTGGGATCTACCACATGGAATGGAAGAAGCCCAAATCCTTCCTCGCAGGACCCAGGTCATCGCAACAACAGCTAGGAGCCCTGAGCGGTCTGTAGACACAGAAGAACAGCAAACTTTCTTCGGGACTCGGGAGAGGAGCTTTCGCTGGTCCTTACTTAGTTCCAACTTCGGATCCACATCCTCTCTGGCAATGACCATCAGGGTCGCTCTGGAGCCCCCTCCCCAAAAACAAACAAACAAACACAATCATAATAGACAAAGAACAATAAGGAAAGCTTAGAACCTGACAGGAAACAGTTAGCATGGATTCACATATACCTTACTAGGTAGGACATAGAGATTAAATACTCCTTTCTGTGAAATGGAAGAATTCTCTGCACACCCCTCCTAAAATAGTTTCACACCTCAACTGTTGTCATATGCCTTGCTAGAGTTATAAGCCAGTTTAGACTATCCTTAAATCTGCCAGGCTCAGCAGAATTATGCCTCAATGCTACGGACTGCTAAATACTAAAATGAGAACAGACACGAGACAGCTGAATAGTACCCTATAGCCATTTTAAGGTATATAGAAGCTGGTTATATACAAACTAAAACCAAAATGTCAATGAAGTAGTCTCAGGATGTGGTTAAGAACTTGCATATAATAACATATTGGTTACTCAATACCATGTCAATTAATTCCATAATGTTGTAAACTGTCGTTAATTTAAGTTGGGGTTTCAATTGATCGGGATGATACTCTGCCAACTGTACCTTCAGACCAGAGATGGTCTCCCCAAGAAACTGTTGAATGTATCTGAACAGTTGGATGCTGGACTCTTTGCTTGGTATATGCTTGCAATGAAAGGCTCTCAACTGAATTTGATCTGTAATACTGCAACAAGGTAGAGGAATCCACCATGGGGGGAGGGCAAGGGGAGGGTAGAGGGAGGAGTTGGGGGAATCCCAAAGCCTATGAAAGTGTATCACATAGTACAATGTAATTAATAATAAAAAATGAAATATGAAGCTTCAGAATAAATGGAAGAAAAGTGGAAAAAGAAAAAGATATCCAATAAGCAGCAATGAAGTAAAAACCACATCTACACTGCTACATATATTAACACAATATTTTAAAAAATCAAAAAGGTCAATTCACTGTAAGTGTCTATTTCAAGGTAAAATGTACATACATTGTACAGATCAAGATTTAGAGCAATGGTGGACATAAGTCTCACAGCCATGCCTCCTTTCACAGCTAAATCGACCTTATACAAAACAGCATTATATTTACGGAAATGCTTCTTCTACAGAATTCTTAAAAGGGACTAATTAAAGGCAACTGTGACTTTTCTTTTCGGAATGCCCCCAACAGCCATAACAACACTGGCACGCCATGACTATCTTGCTCTCAGTACAGCTTACACTGTTTGTGTTCATGATGAATTGCTGAACCAAACGGACTCTGTCATAACCTTTCTAGGCAGAATGTGGAACTGCCAGGCAGTGTGAGCTGGTCTCTGCAGTGAAGGAAGTTGAGTTCAGAACTGCAGGGGAGTCATGGGCAAATGAAACAGGGAGTCTCAGTTCAGGGGGAAGAGTAAGTATTGGTGGGAAGCAGCAACACGGGAGGCAATATGACCACAGCTTAGCTCAGAGGACTTTACCCAGACCCTGGTACCATCATTTCCAGTTCTGAAAGTTTACATTAAACCTTCTCTTTCTCTTACACTAGCTGAAGTCAGGTAATGCTACTAGTAATTAACTGAAATCTAAGAGGCTGAATAATAAGTAACCGAATCCGCCTCAGTCATCTATAAAGTTAGAAGCCTTCTGGGAAAATCTCCTTGTAAGTAATGTTTTATGTTAATAATGCATGGATGAACTATTTCTCTAATATCCTGACTACTGAAGAGAAAGAGTATAATGCTTCAGTTACTTGCTACTGGGTCCTGGTCCAATCCTGCACTTTTCTTTTGGGTCAGGGTGAAGGGAGGCACCAACATTCAGAAGTTTGGCAAACCAAGCAGCAGCAAGTCCCCAACATGCAATTGTTTATTATTGGTGATTTGTTCCTTCCTTTACTGGGAAATTTTCTTTCTTGCTGCCACCAATGAAATTCTTCACCAATGAAGACAAAAGTTTGGTAAACTCCCCGTGTGTGCTACCAACTAAAGAGGCAGCATGCCTTCTAACAAAATCACTAAATTCTCCATGAATAAATTACCTAGATCAGTTATGTAACACAAAAGTTTGCCATCCTTAAAATTTCAGTAACATATAGTTTAAATCTACATAACAGACTATGTGAATAATAAAACATAATCATCCCAGAAATATAGAAACACAGGTATGTCCAGTACCTGTTTCGCGGTGAGACAAATAAGAACAAGAACCAAGACTAAGGATAATAACATCACACAGGGTGCTTCACATGGACCAGGTGCAGAATTAACCATAGTACTGCTGTCTCAATCTAATTGTCTTCACCGCTCTGTGCAGGTGATTGTACTGGATATCATCTATTGATGATAAAAGGAGAAACCGATTTGCCTGGTACATGTTAGGCACAAAGGGGTGGAATCCGATTCTGAATCCAGATTAGCTTACTTCTAAGTCTTCATGTTAACCTCACTGCCAACTTAGAGACAAATGTTACTACAGATTAGTAATTCAAATGAAATGTAATGGAGAAACAGACTCGGTGTTGCCTTTACTTCTATGTATGTAAGGTGTCATCCAAAACGTATCTGCTTAGTTACTTGAGAACAGCTGAGTCTTCAGCATCCAGCACAGAGCAATTTTTTATAAAATAAGTCACAATATTAAATGTGCTTGGTTCAACGCTGCATACGATCAAATAAATAGGCATCCCTAATGCCAAACATTGATGTTTTCTTCACCATTCCTTTTTCAGCTAAAAATGTGCACCCCTAGCGTTCCAACAACCACTGCTGCCTAAAGATTTAAAGACCTTAGTTTCTAATCAGTCTGCAGCACTCAGCCAATCTGGATCTATTTTTGAGGTATAGGATGAGTTTTAGACATAGGGGCAAAATGATCTTTACAGGAGAGCAGCTTACAGTGTCCCCTGAAACAATATGCAGCACTACAAATACCTAATTTTCAGTGTGTTCAATACTTAATAAGAATTGTATCCATCCAGCCTAGGAAATGGTCACCCTTCTGGGTGGTAATGAAAGGTTTTCTGTTGAATCATCTGAACTGGGTCTTGAAAAAATGATTAACATCATGGCGGGTTCTATGGAGTATTTCACGTCATTCGTGCAAAAACACCAGGGGTAGAAACATACAGGAATCCTCTGCAGAGTTGACAGGAGAGATTCAGGTCCGTTTGCAAGAAAAGGTATCGGGATGTAAGGTCTTAAGAATTGCTGTAGGGCCCGGCGCGGTGGCGCAAGTGGTTAAGGTCCTCGCCTAGCACGCCCGGGATCCCATATGGGCGCCGGTTCTAATCCCGGCAGCCCCACTTCCCTTCCAGCTCCCTGCCTGTGGCCTGGGAAAGCAGTCGAGGACGGCCCAAAGCTTTGGGAACCTGCACCCGCGTGGGAGACCCGGAGGAGGCTCCTGGCTTCGGATCGGCATAGTATCGGCCCGTTGCGCTCGCTTGGGGAGTGAATCATCGGACGGAAGATCTTCCTCTCTCTGTCTCTCCTCTCTATATATCCGCCTTTCCAATGAAAAAAATAATAATAAAAATAAATCTTTAAAAAAAAAAAAAAAAAAAAAAAAAAAAAGAATTGCTGTAGCAGCCAGTTTCAAAAAAGAATCCCACGCTGACCAGTTTGGCCCATAATTTTCTGCATTAGTGTGAGCACTGAACAGCAGAGAGGGAGAGACTGAATAAGGCAATGAGGCGATGAATAGCAAAAGCCTCAAATAACTTCACATGTGAGAGGAGTCTAGCGCATTGCCACTTCCCCTGCTGCCATTAATGGAAATAATCAACAGGAATGCTGGATGATTACAGTATATTTTTTCTCTGTGGGAGAGGGAGATTATGTACTCAGAACCATAAAGCATTTGCTTGCAAAATTAATTCAAATTGATTTGCATGGGCACATCGTCACAGGAATTGAAAACAGTTGAAGGACTTTAAAAAAAAAAAAAAGATCGTGACAAACAGCAATCAAACCACTTGGAACTCTACCTGGTGGTCAGGCCTTCGGGACAGCTGCAAAGTGCAGATTTATCCAACATCTTCATTAATAAATAGGAAGACGCAAGCTTTTTTTTTTTTAAGAGCAAAATAAAACAAACATCCTAATATTATATCTGGATGCAAACTGGTGCAAATGTATTGAGAGATTTTTTTTTCCCAGAAGAGAAAGAAGTTTAGGCTCAGATTTTGCATGTACTACATCACTTGACAGAAAAAAGAAAACCTCTGCCCAGGGCAGCATCTAGACAAACCCCTACTAAATAACAGGGAAAAGAAAAATATTGGGAATCGAAACAAAATACATGGGAACTAACCAGGAACACTCAGAATCTCAGATGCTCCTGACTTCACAGTCCCCTGTATGACATTCGTTACAAGCAACCTGAGACACTTTTCCTCAGTTAGGCTCCCTACTTGCTATAAGCACAATCCAAACGAGGGGGGGAAAAACAATAATTAAAGAAGAGAGCCAACCAGTCCAATTCTATCTGTAGCCCTTAACTCTAGTTTCCTGCTGACGTAACCTAGGGAGAGGTATGGTGAGTTTTAAGTAATGGGTTTCCTGACACCAATATGGGCGACCCAGATGGAGATCCCAGTTCTGGCTTTGCCCCACATGCTAATGCCACTGGGGAGTGAATCAGCGGTGGGAGCTCTGTGTGTCTTTCTCCTTCTTTTGTCCCTCATTTTTTTACATATATAAAAGAATGAGACACTTAGCTAAACAAAGTGATGAGCATCACAGCTGTGCACACTCCAATCTGGAGAATGAACAAAGAGTCATGAGGTTGGAACTGAAGGAAGAAGGATTCCATGACATGATCTGCTGAGAGGCACGGAGCTCATCTCACAAAGACATGCTTGAGGAAGTGATACTTAGGATGGAATCAAAATAATGGAACATTTCCGGTTGTAGAAAAGCGACAAGAACACAAGTCATTCTCCGGCTTATGACACAGCAATGCTTCCACAAGTTCATGGAAAACGCATTAGAAGAGAATGCACGTATCCCATGAGCTTTTCTAAAAATATATACACTTGTTTTACTGAATGACAGTTAGACAGAGGGAGGTAAAGAGAAGGAGTGATGGAAACAGAAGATAGGCAAAAGATAGATAATAGATAGATAATAGATGGATCGATAGATAGATAGACACATAGATAACAGAGCATCTGTCACCTGTAGTTCGTTTCATTGTCCAGATGGCTGCCTCATCTGAGCCAGACTGAAGCCATGAGCCTGGTATTCCACCCAGGTCTACCACCTAGGTGGGCAGGACAAAAGCAACTGGACCACCTGTTGTACCTTCTTCTGGCAAGAGCTGGGTTAGAATTTACAACCTGGGATGCCAGAGCTGCGAGTGGCTGCTTAATCCTTGGCATCACAATGCTGACCCATGCCCTAGATAGACGTGTGAGTTTCCCCACCATGTGAGAAAACTGTTCCCAGCACATAAAAACCTATTGGTGTTATTTTATATTTACTTTGAATGTAAGGCATAATCAGAGTGACACCTAATGAATAAATAATACATAAATATCTCTATTCTACCTTGTAATAAAATCTTATGACCATTATTCATTCTACATTGTTATTTATGTGAAAGACAAAAACAACATCTTTAAATTAACTTCCTTAATAACTGCTAAGTTCCCATGCGGGAAATATAAATGTAAACTGTTATGTCTTCCAAACTTCACTGTACACTGAATGACTATCTTAAATTATTCCTCAAATTATTTATTTTAATTACCTTATGAAATGGGTGTGATTCTTATTTTTTGAAAAATAATGCCTACAAAGCCATTCTGCACTAGGCTTGTTTATTATCCTGCATTTGCATTATATATGATAATATTCAGTCCCTTTAGAATTCATTTCTATCACTGTCCACATAAAGAGCTTTTCTACATCCACTAGCGTGCACTCTTTTATCCACATCAGGATCAATTTGATCTTTCTCGGCCGCTCCAAGCATGGGCCTCAGAGCCTGCCATTAGATTCCCCTTCCTGCAGTAGGAAGCAAAACCAAAATAAGACTTTGGCAAAACCCATAGTGACCATAATCAACACAGAAGAGATTGACCGTGCTCAAATACTTCTCTTTATTTTCTGCCTTTAATTTTGAAGACAAACCATCATATATAACACATACACAGTTACTTCTGCCAAAAACTGAGTAGCAGAATGGGACATCCAGGTTACTTTTTGACTGACTCAAGGGAATGCACCTAAAACACTGATAATATATTCATAATCCATTTCCAGTAATCCAGGCCGGAGCTACTGCCAACTTAGACAGCAAGGACACACGTCTTTCCTCTCAAACAGATCACAAAATAGAAAAAGAAAAGCTATACTTCCTATTTTGAAGAACACCTGGAGGCCTGCTGCTTTTTCTTCCTACTCTACCCTTCCCCTAGAAAGAGAACAAGTCATTTTGTCTCCATCGTAGTACAAACTAGGAATTAGGTCAACGTTCTGGAATTTCACTCGAATTCACAAATGTTCCTGAATTACCTAAACAGTCTCTAAGATCAATATAAGAAAACCATTTTAAAAACAATGTTTGCTCCCTGAATTTTACTGGAAGAAGAAAACAGAGTGAAATCAAATGCAGAACAGGCAGAGGGGATGCTCAGGGGAACACGGAGGCTTCCTCAGTGAGAAAAACAGCAGTGCAGACAAGCCTGCAGGGAACAGGAGGCAGGTACAGCCGTGACCACATGCAACACCACACATGGAAAAAGTGTGCACAGGCACATTCTCTGAGATGTAGGAACACACACTGCTTCAAACGCACACCAAAGCCATTCACTTTCTTCTTGTAAGGCTAAGCCTTGAAAACATTGGCTAAAAATTTCCAGGAAACAATCATGTTTACATCCATGATCAGAACATTTAGATGAGAGTCCAGGGTAAGTCTGAGCAAAGGTGTGGGTGCCTGAATCTCCCAACCACATGGCTGTGGCTGGAAGAAACCATGCCAGGCCAGGCTTCCTGCTGGGGATCCTAGAACCCTGTTCACCGCTGCCAAGTGGTGGGCAAATCCTGAGCTTGTAGGCGGCTACAGTGACAACAGAGCCAGGTTTTGCCTGTTGGCAGCACAGCAGTAAGCTCTGAAGTCTGAGGGGTCTGGGAGTGGACTAGGCTTGGCTAGACAGTAACAACCAACAGTAAAAACTGGAACGGGTGGAGGCCAGTCAGGAAAGGCCAATGTTCCTGCTAGGACAAGAGGTGGACAAAATAGGGCTGGAGCATGGACCCACTGGTGTACGCAAGATCTGGCATTGGGAGAGGATCTGATGGAGGAGCCTGGACAACTCCTCTGTCAGGCCACAGTCCCTTCAAGTGAGCACAAGAACCACAACTGGGAGCAGCCTGAACCAGGCCAGGAAACCTTAACCACTGGCATACATTTGGTGCAGGTCAGGGGTGATCCAGGCAGGGTCAGTTCATATCACCTATGGGCAAATCCGAGCACCATAATGAAGTGTGGGTCAGGCCAGGCTGGGTCACAACACGAACCAGTTCACATGAGGACTAGGACTGGGGTCCAGCTGGACTGGGCTAGGCTGTAGCCCCCACCAGCATGAGTTCAAATTGGGGGTGGGCTGGGCCCAGCCAAGTTATAGCACCCACTGGCAAACGTCAAGAGAAGACAAGCCATGCCAGACTGCGCCACAACACCCAACCAGCATACGTGAGACCCAGCGTAGGAGGAACTGAACCCAGCCGGCAGGATCTGGAGGGCTCCGCTGCTGGACCACCACTTCAACCAGAACCACCTGGACAGTACAAGATCCGGGAGTGGGAATGGGCCAAGTAGGAAACAATGGGCTCCTCCCTCTTTGGTTGCCACTCTCACTGGTGAGCATGAGAACCAAGAGTGGGGAAGACACGCTTAGGCAGAGAGTGGTACCTGCCAGCATGTATGTGGGCTGCATAGTGGGGCTGGTTGGGTTGAACTAGGCTACAACACCCATTGATATGAATGAGAGCTGAATGGAATGTGGGACAGACTGGAGCAGTCTGCTGTTCAAACTGGCAAGCACTGGAACCAGGGCAGGGGACAGGACTGATGGGGGTTATTGTGGGTTGTTCCAACTAGGATGCAGCTCCCACTAGTGTCTGTGAAGGCCTAGCATGCGCTGGGCAGGATCTTGCTGTGCTCCAACACCCATTGGTTTATGCAAAAGACAGGGCTGAAGACAGAACTGACCCAGCAACTGCAACCACCAGCATGTGCATAAGCTGATTGGGGTGATGAACTGTGCCAGACCCTGTATTGGCAAGCACACACAAGAATCAGGTCGGGGATCACCTCAGATGAAGTTTCTGTAGGATTCCCCCCAAATGAATTGCTGGACTCAGAACCCCAGCCACAGAAAGAATTGCATGTTCTATGGTCTGACTGTGGAGTGCATGTGTCAGAGCTGGGACTCCTTAGTGGCTTAAACCGAGCAGTGAACAGCATTTATAGGTGCACATGGAGGAATGGCAGTACACTGGAGTCTGCGGAGAATGCCTGGTACCACAACAGAGGACAGAGGACAGAACAGATTGATCAACTTCCCCACCCAAGTGTTGGCAGTGAATATCTGAGCCAACAGAGACTCTAAGGTGGATTAAATCAACCAGTGAATTCTGGAGTGATTTCACTGTGCTTGGATTGACAAGATAGGCAATAATTTGAAACTGTTGGACCATCAAAACCTCATGAGCAGGACCCTCAGAGCATGCCCCACATCGGGGACCCTGGGGTGTTAGCAGGTGGCTGCCGTCCATCCCAGGGTTCAGAGGCTTTTGGGAGGCTGGGTGTGGCTTCTCTCTTTATCTTCCCCCTTCTCCCAGATACAGGAAGGAAAAAACAAAAAACAAAAAAGAATGTGGAAATGGTAATCTCACCCCCCTACCTGTAGCCCATGACCCTAATCATCCTGATCCATTATGTAAAGACCACCAAAATAAAAATCATAATTTTTAAAAAAAGAATATTCAGATGAAACATCAAATGCCCCACAGATAACTGAAATAACACTAATGTAGTCAGAATGAATGAAAATATGTTTCCAGGGCATGTACACACAGGCTTGTAATGCTCCAAATAGGCAACGAGAGTAAAGGCAAAAAGAGAGAAGAAATCCTTATTGAGAAATTACATATTTTAGACTCTACTGGCTCTTGTTATTCAGACAAATGATTCATCAGAAATCAGGAAAAAATCCTTACCATGAGGATTGCTAGTCTATTCTAAATGCTTCTATAATTTTGATAGAAAATAGATCTACATAAAACATCAGTTTTAGCTTCAGAGAAGCATACTTGTAACGATTTATATACCTTCTAAAATCTAGACTTGGTATTGTTTTCACATATTTGACACTTAAATGGCATAGTGTGTGCAAACAAAACTACTACTTGAAATCCTAAAATTTCCTCTCTAAAAAATAGAGCAATATTTTATGATAACAAAATATGCAGTGTGAAGCCAGAAAAAGATAGGGACAAACTTAAATATATTTTGCTAACGGAAGGAAGACAATCTGAAAATACTGCACACCATGTGATGCCAAACATATGACATTCTAGAAAAGGGAAAACAGAGAAACCGCTGAAAAAAAAAAAAAAAAAAAACCAGACCAATGTTAAGGGAGCAAGTAAGCCCTTGCTCACTTTCCTTAAAGGCATGATACTTATGTGAGTACAGGAGTTCTCAGGGCAGGGGCACCATTCGAGTGGTCCCACTGTGATGTACCCTAAAGTTACACTCTGTTAAATATCTACAGAATGTGCAAAAAATGTTCGAAGGAAGATTGAGCTCTACTGTGAAGTATGGACTTCAGTGAACAATAATGTCTCCAATATTGGCTCATTGATTACATAAAAAATATCAGCCCCAATAAGACAATACACTAGTAATAAACAGGTGGATAGAATTATCAGATAAAGAATGCCCTGGACATTCTATTCATGTTTTTCTTCAAACCTAAAAAACAAACTTTAAAAAGGGGTCACAATGGTTATAAACATTTAAAAATAAAATCTGAAGAAAACATAATGAATAAATGGAAAAACAGCATCCTTAGTATGAGAAACAATGTATCTTGGGACCTCTGTATCACAGCTTAGTCTGCTCGCAGAGCTTCGTAACAATAACCCTGACCTCATGACAGACTGTTCAAGAACTGTCCACGTTGGGTTTGGACTAAGAAAGCTGGAGAAGATTGTACTCAAATAAGTGGTGACATTTATAATTGGCTTTACATCTACTGAGCCTGAAATCAGTTAATATCTCTCAGTTTCGTTTTCAATCGGATATCAGTTTTGGGGGTAAGCAGAGCATGTTAATCCACAGCTCGAGTGGTCACCTCTCACTTCAGAAGGCCTGGAACAGAGTTCCAAGCCTGATCAGCTCCCTCTAACGCACCTGCCAGGCAGCAGATGACGGCTCAAGTCCATGGGAACTTATTACCCCTGTGGGAAACCCACCTGGAACCCCTGGCTCCTAGCTTCAACCTGGCTTATCCCCTGCTCTTGGGGGAATCTGGCAAGTAAACCAGGGTCTCTCTTCCTCTCTCTCTGCCCTCTCCCATCCTTTCTATCTAACTAATTAATTGAACTTTAGGAGAAAAAATTAAGAAAGTATCAGTTGTGGAAGCTTTCCCTTCTCTTTGATCTTACTCAAAGTGAAATGAGATTACCAGGTCCACATCAGGTGCCGAAGGCTGACTGCCTTTAAATATCACTCATTTCATTACAGCCGGTCATATGCCAAGAAGAGAACACGAGGTTTGTTTCTTTTAACCACCAAAGTCTATTTCCTGCCCCTATTTGAAAGGAAGTAAAACAGAAGAGCTTTGTCAAACATCATCCTATTTCTTTAGAGGCTCGGGGGTCACATAGTGCATTGAAATATATTACATCATTTTTATACTATCTGGAACACCAGGAGATAGATGATACAACAGCCTCTCTGCTTAGCTGAAATGTAAAGTTGACTACCAAGGGGCCCCAAGTACTACAGAATAAATTACAGTCCGAGGTGGCAATCGAGTTACTTATTCTATTAATTGCAGGCTTAGTTCTATTAATATAATTTTACGTTTATATAACAGCCAGACACATAAAATGCAGCATACATTTTGCTATATAAATATATGTATATATTATATGCTGTTTTAAAATAAATGGTATAGCAGGTAAAACCGCCACCTGTAGCACAGGGTGCTGTTCGGAGTCTCCGTTGGTCTACTTTCAATGTAGCTCCCTTCCAGTGGTCAGGGAAAAGCAGAGGAGGACAGCACAACTGCTTAGACACCTGCTGCCACGGGAGAGACCGAAACAAGCTCCTGGCTCCTGGCTTAGGTCTGGCCCTCCTGCGGAAACATGAACCTCGGGGCAGTGAACAGCAGATGGAAAATCATTCTCTCTGGTTCTCTCTCTCTTGTATATGTGTCTGTGTGTGCATGCATGTGTAAGACTGACCTTCAAAACTAAACGTTAAAAACTGCATGGGCTACCCATGAATGCGATGTAACTCAGCCCTGCTTATATAAAGCATTCTTGGGAGAAACTTCCAGTTTCCTGCTTTCTCTAAAGCAAAAATCGAGCACATTCCAAAACCCAGACACATCCATACAGACCTAACAGTTTAGTGTGGTTCATTTCTAATTTTGAACAATCAGTATCAGAAAACACATGAGCGTCAGGGCACTCTACCTCTTCATCTTCTTCTCTCAGTCACCTGCCTTTACTGAGTCTCTTTCTCTTCACGTGGAAAAAAAAAAAAAAAAAAGAACGGGGCAGACGCTGTGGCCAACCGGATGAGGGCATGGCCTGCGATGCTGTCATCCCAAAAGAAGGCCAGAGTTGGAGCTTCCACTGTCACAGCCATCTGGGCAGGGAGCCTGCAGATGGAAAACAGCACTCTCTCTCCTCTCTATCTCTCCTCCTAGACTCTGCCTTTCAAATAATTAAACAAATGAATGTTAAGCAAAGGAACACTAAAGGTCCCTTTGTGCACTCTGTTAAGCATTGTATATTAGTATGAGTGTTTTTCAAGAAAATGAAGAGTGGTTTGATGATATATGTGTCCAGTATAAATGATCATCAAAAACTTGGAAGAAATACATTTTATCTTCCAATTTATTTTTCTGTAAGAGACTTTCATCTGTCAGACAAAAAGACAAATAGAAAGCCATAACTTTCATCTGCTGGTTCAATCCCCAAGAGCCACAAGGCAGGGCCAAGCCACATGAATAAAAGGAGCCCTGAATCTATCCAATCTCCTACATACTTGGATCATTCTCCATTTTGTGTGCAGGTGCACAGAGAGCCAGCTGGGAGGCAGAGCACCGGGTACTCAAACCTGCTGCGCCGCAATGCCAGCGCCGCCACCCACGTAACCTGGCATCTTTTCATTCCATTCTTCCAGAAACTGCAGTGTCCTCTCACACAAACATGCAGTGTTTTCTAGCCATACGGCAAGCCTGCACAATTGTAGCAAGTACTATCATTGCTCTTTCACTTCCTCACAACTACAAAAAGAAAGTACGAGACTAGAAAAAACTGCGATGTTGTTTATTTAGTTGTTCATTCGCAGAATCATCACACTTCTTCAAACTTAAGGGTGACCGTCAGAAACTCTTGCTTTCTTCCTTCAGGAGAGCAGACCTGGTGCCTAGAAAGGTGAATGGCAGGCACCGGCTAGGTAGGGAATAGACAACTTTGGAATGGAGGCACCGAGTAAGCATGCACGGAATTTGCCATGACACGATAGTTCTTGATATGTCCAGCATAACGCTGAAACCATAAGACGCACAGGTGCATGCTGACAATCAAGCTGTCCATCACTTACACAGTGGGTTATGGACAGGCTGAAGCCCAGACCGCAACGATGCATCCTAAGCAAGGTAAAGAACTCAAACAAGGATTCGAAGACAATGATCTCCGTATGTAGCAAAGTTAAAAAAACAAATGAGAAGATCCTTCCTGAATCAAAAGGAGATGCTGATGCTCACACAATGTGGGAGAAAAAGGATCCTCAGTGGAGCCAAGGTCACAGACAGGCAGCTTAAATCAGGGAACGGTGTCAGTAGAAAGGGAGCCAAACCAGAGAATCTGCTTAATCTCCTAAAACTGCAATCTGCGACCAGCTTTGGAACAGTCAACAAAAAGCCAGGAATTAGACCCAGCATCGCGCTGCAGCAGGTAACACAACACCAGCACCTCACGTGGGTGCTGCTTTATATCTCAGTGGCTCCACTTCCAAATCCAGTACCCCGCGAACAGCCTGGAGAAAGTGGCAGAACATGGCACAAGTACCTGACCTCTGCCACCTTGACAGGGACCCTGCTGAAGTGTGCAGCTTTGGCCAGAGAGTCAAGGAGGGGGCAGAATACATCTGTCTTCCTTCCCTCCTCCTGGCAGCCTCCACCCCACGCCTCCTCCTGGCAGCCTCCACCCCACGCCTCCTCCTGGCAGCCTCCACCCCACGCCACCGGTATGTCTCTTTAACTCTGACTTTCAAATAAATACAGAAATCCTTTAGGCAGTTAAAGTTGGAAATTAGGTTTTCTTTGAAATTTTTTAAATTTTTACATGCTGATGACAATTGTCTCTCTCTCATGCATAAGCAAGGATATGGACAAAGTGTCTTATGGACTGTACAAGAAAGAAATTCACCAGAAGGCTAAGGGAGGATATTGTGGGCTGTCACTTCTGCAAATCCCATTTACTAGTTATTGTAAACCTGCAGCTCGGGGGAGCAGGCACTGGGCACAGCCGTGACGTCACTGCTTGGGACACCCATCCCACAGCGGAGTCCCTGATCTGCTGCTTCGGATGCACCCTTGGAGGTGGCATCACGTGCCTGGGGCCCTGCCACCCACATGTGACAAACACTGGATCTGGGCTGCCGACTTCCGCCTGGCCCCAACCAAGCTGCATCTGGGGAGTGAGCCAGCAAACAGTCTCTCTTGTATGCATGCCTTTGGCTCAGCCTCTTTCTTTAGAAACTACCATGAGAACAAATGAGTTAAAAATCATATGTCAGAAGCTTCTGTTCATTTATGAATGTTAGTAAACGCATAGAACAGGCTTCCTTTCAGTACATGTTTGCTGACGTCCTGTTACAAGTCAGAAACGGAGCCAAGTTTTGGCAGTAAATACAGAATATCCACGACAAGAGTAGGAGCTCGCCCTGTAACAGAAGAAAGGGCAAGGGCGGGACAGGCATAATGACTGTTTCTAACACATGTTTGATGTTTGTGTCTGAAACAATGAGGACAAATAACAGTGTTTTCCCTACATTTCTGTCCAATTCTTACACTCAGATTTGAAGTAGCCCTTTTTCAAACAGTCCCAGAAATAATTACATCCACTCCTAACACGTACTACACAGAGGAAAGAAAGTGAAGCACGTGCTTCTATATTTCGTACAAAGAATTCTGAACTGCCACAAGAACAACACAATCAATTTCATTTACTTATTCAACATATACACTCTGTTTCAACCAAAGCGTCAGGCAACAGCCCAACTCCCGAGTAAAATTACTCACTTTAAACCAGGAATTACAGTCGGAGGGAGGGACTTAGTGACATGTTATTAAACTACGTCAGTTTTCCAGAACTGCAGAATTAAGGGTCAACTTCTTGACATTTTCTCTACCTCGTACATTCTAATGATTGAAACAATCAAACTAAGATCACTCATTCTTTGTCAAGGACAGGTCCTTATCTTACTCAATTCTACACAAATTGCAGAATATTTAACACACAAACAACACTGAACACAATTTATTTAAGGAATACAATATGTAATTTCCTAAATTCATTCAACACATTCTTTTAGTTATAAATAACTTTATTTTATAAGTATTTCATCTATTAAATCATAAATTCAAACGGGAGTATTGTATGGTTTTTTAATTTATTATACCAAATCATAAAACCACATCAAACTATTCTAATATTCACTGCTACTTGAAACAAATTTTTCAAAGCTTGAGGATAAAGACTTAATTCAACAGTTTTTTTGTTTCTCTCTGAAGATGAATTACAGATAGTGACAGACAATTTAAAAAGAAAATTAACAGTTATTTTTGAAAAATAGTGTCATTGCCATATTTCTAAGATTGTATTTCCAGAAGGGAAAAAATAATTTGCTAGTTAATATTCCATCTTGAGTGAAACCTCATTTTAAATGTCATGTAAAATACCATAAGGGTGAAAAATTAAATTAATCACATATATGCATTAAAATTGTTGCACTATTCATGGGATTCATATTTTTTTATCCAAATGGTAGCACTGAAACTGATGTATGGTTGTCATAGTGGATTTCAGTAACTGTACCTTGAAATTCAGGAAATATTAAAGATATTAGATAATAGAATCATCTTTGAGTCTGAAATGTTTAAATAGAACAGTAATGTGACACATTTGATAATTTCAGTTTAATATGGATCTAGATCTAAAAATTTTACTTATATTTTCACTTTCCATCTGATTGAATTTATATGGTTTTAAGTGTGATTGAGGCTAATGGAGTACTCTTTAATGTAGCCGATAGGTAGAACTGTTAATATTATGACAATTAAAAATATATATTGTTAAAAATTGCCTACCTGGTTTTAACATGAGTTACTTTCGTTTTTAATGTAATCTCATAAAACACTTTGTTTTAAAATAATTGCTAATTATACAATTCTATGACTGAAGCATATTTTCTGAGCTTAAAAAACTAAAACTGAAAATCTGAATGTTGAACAAATTCAAACTGCAGAAATTCTTATCAAGAGAATTTAAAGAATTTTCCTAAAATAGCTGCATTCTTTAATTCTGTAAATTAAATAAACTAGATTAACGAACCTTAGTCTTCAATCAATATTGATTCACCTTCTTCAAAATGCAATATTAATATAGCAAATCAGTTATTTATGAAAGTGTGTTCCAAGACTGGATCTGGAATTTTCCTGAAGGCTAAAGAAAACTTCCTATCACTTTGCGGAAAAATACTCAGGAGAAAACAACATGCTTGGAAGGCAGTCATTGAAAACACTTCCGTCGCATCCACTTTTCACAGCTGAAGTCCCTGTGACGCTACAACAGCTGACACACGTCCCTTCTCGCACAGACATACTTCTCCTCTCTGAACAACAAAGAGGTGAGTGCACAAACTCACACAGAATTGTCACAACACATGTATCTCAGGTTTTAGAAAAGATTCCATAAAAACTTACGCCATTTTTTGGGAAAGCAATCCATCCCAGGTCCCCCATGACAGTGCGTGAATCCAACAGGTTCACTGAAAGAGAAAAAGAGCAGAACTCAGCAAAATCTATAATAACGCAATCCTGCTTTAATAGTGTTACTAAAAATATACATTTTTTTTTACATGACTGAAATTTCCTTAGGCTTTCACTATGATGGATACAAGAGCTGTAATTTTTAGAAAACATTTTTGGAAAGCAAGTGAACATGCGATTTTCAAAAACATTTGGAGAACAATTAGAGCAGAAATGTATACACCAGTCATTGAGTTCAATGCTTTCCCAAAAAGCAAGAATAAGGAAATGGAACTAATAACCAAGAACAAGAAAAAAACGAAAGAAAGGCCCATCAAAATGAAGGTCCCACCAGGTTGCTTCTTTGCAAAGGCATTAGAGGTTTAGGGCTTAATCTGTAGTCATCAAGCTGTACTGGAACATATTTTATTTTCTTCCAGAAAGCTATTATGATGCAGTTAACAAATAATTTACATTAATCAGCAATAAACTATTCCTAAGCTTGTAACTTGTGTGATATTAACTCAAATTTGTAACCCAAATTGCAAGTTTAATTAAGAAATAAATCTCTACACCCTTAACCAAGACAAGGAAATTACAGCAATCCTTAAAGTTGATGCTATGGCTAAGAGCCCACTACATTGCCAAACTTAGACTAAGAGTCTGAAAGATGTTTTCTATAGAACTATCAGATTCATGATGCTTGAAAAGTCCAGGATGGAACCTCCAGTTGGAAAAGAACATTTTCAATAAAAACACAAGACATGGATCAGTGTGTACAGACATGTATGCACAAACAGTGCATGGGTCGCTCTTACGCACACACACTCATATACATACAATATATGTGTGTATGTGTGTATATGCTTGTGTGTGTAGTTTCTGAAAAAATATTTAAGTGGATTGAAGAAAGGCTGGAATTGAGGCAGAGCTAGTAGGCTACCACTTGTGACACCAGTATTTCCTTGTTTCCATTCTGGAGCACCAGTTTGAATCCTGGCTGCTGTTTCAGATCCCACTGCCTGCTAGTGCACTCAGGACAACAACAGAAGATGGCCAAAGTTTGGGCCCCTGTCACCCATGTGGGAGATCTGAATGGAACTCCTGGCTGCTGGCTGCTGGCTCCTTGCTCCTGGCTCCTAGCTGTTGGTTCCTTGCTCCTTGCTCCTGGCTGCTGGCTCCTGGTTGTTGGTTCCTTGCTTCTGGCTGCTGGCTGCTGGCTCCTGGCCCAGCTGCAGCTGCTGTGGCCATGTGGGGAATTAACTGGCAGATGGGAAATACCTTCTTTCCCTCTCCTCTCTTTCTTTCACCCCTCCCCATCACTCTGCCTTTCAGATAAATAAATCTTCTTTTTAAAAAAATTAGCTTGAAGACAACTATCTTGCAAAATGTCTCATACTTAGATCACATATCCTTATTTTTCTAAAGGATTATGTTACCCCACATGAATGTGCCTGGCTCTCTGAACAGCTGGGTCACTTGGACAGTCTGATGAACAAGGCAAATGCACTTAAGAGGACAAACACCTGGGTGACTGTTAGTCTGAGTTAGCAAAGCATCCTTACATTGTCAGACCCAATTCCAAATGGATCATTCTATCTGCAAGCAAAACAAGCCCTGGGTACAGCCGAAAATGTGCTCTCTAATACCACTGCAAATAAATTTTTTTGTATAAAATCTCCTTAAATTTCTTTTTTTTGCCACAAAGTATTTGAAGCACCCTTATTTATCTATTAAACACTTAAAAGTGTGATGTCTACAGCCATATTACCAGCATTGAAATAGGCTGGCGGACAGACAGTTGGCCGGGGGTTAGAACACCTGTCTCCCACAGCGCAGTGTCCAGGGTGTTTCTTGCTCTAACTCCTGCTTCCAGCGTCCTGCTAACCCTGGAAAGTGGTGGTGACAGCTCAAGAACTGGTTCTTGGCATCCTCGTGGGGAACTACTATTGCTCTCCTAGGTCCAAGTTTTATAGTTCAGCCCAGACCTGGCCATTCTGCCCATTACAAAGATTCAGAGAATCAATGAGAGCTGACGGGAGCTGTCTCTACCTGCCTCTGTCTCTCAACCATCAAGATTTATTTACATAAATAAATCTTTAAACCATTCACATCATTGCGGCTTTAAGGAATAAGAAAATTAAATACATAGAATTACAACTTTTTTAGAGAACTGATAGCCTACTTCTTTCTAAAATAACAAAACGAAATCAATCTAGAGCTGTCTGACTACCTACTGACCTTGACAATCCCGCCAGTCACATCCCTGAGCTCCCAGATACATACACCCCTTCTTACTCTATTGTTGGCTTTCCTGGTTTCCATGGGAATAAGGCTGCATTAAACATAAATGTCCTTGTCCTCATTTTAGTTTTTCTGGGACACTGGGGCTGTGTCTAGACATGACTAAATACCAGGGGAACATGGAATCTAAATTGTTATGTTTATTCATCTTAATGATTCATTTGATTAACCTTTGATACTGAGCAGCAGCAGCGCAACAGCAGAGCCCAGGAAAAGCAGAGCACCCCAGCAGAGCTGAGTGTGAGCTCCGAAGACAGTGACAATGAACTTAATCCTGGGGTGGTAACCTGATGTGCAACAGAATTCCAGGAATTCATAACCAGCCAGCCAGGAGAAACACAGCATTCCTTTTAGACCTCTTCAGAATATGTGAATCCGAAATATTCATTTTTCACCCACAGAATTCCCAATACCCTTTCAATATCTAATTGCACACACCTGAGTTTGCTTTAAAATTGCAATTTTTATCTTTCTTTCATCTTAAAACGTTTGTATGTATGGAAGAAAACAAATGAGCTCAAAATAATAGCCTTGCAGCTAACACATGCATTGGGTGTTTGGGAGAGTGGAAGATACTACAAAATACAGGAAAATAGTCACAACAGAAATCTGCACAACCTTCCTTGTTGTGATTGTTTTCAAAAGGCTGTCTCACAGGAACTCAGGAATATAACTGTCTAACATGACTTTCCTATGGAAACAAATAATTCCATAAAATCCACATGCAAAAATATTTATACACAACATTGCTTAAATGGGAACTGAGAAAAACATGGAAATTAGACATTTTACACAATTACTTTTAGCTTATTATAATGTTGATCTCATATATATATATATATGGCAGGATTAATGCATCAGAGAAAATTCACATACAAATTCACATATAAATCTTAAAATCTGTATCTTTGCAGTATGCATCTCTATTCCTGGATAAAAGAGGGACTCCTGATGAAGCTGTTAAATATGTTTTTACAATAGGAGGCTGGACTTTGTGCTACTGTCTACTATACAATGTCAGGATACACTTAAGTAACAGAAAGATGAACTTGTGACTGTTGTAATACGATATGAGAGCAAATGGGCCGAAGGGGAAGGAGAAATGAGGGGGGTGGGAGAAGTCCCTGAGCCTATGGGACTGTAGCATGAAAAATAAATTTTTTTGTAAAAGTTGAAAAAAATTCTGCATCTTTCTTTTCGTACCATGCTTTGAACAGCCGCGGGTGCTTTCTGAACCGCTCTCAGCCCTTGTAGAGTGCCAGCTTTACCAGCTGCTCAGAATCTGTCTTCTTAAGGAACATATTTCTGATCCTTTCTGCTTTAAACCTGTTTGATATCATTCCTGAATATTTCATTAACTACTAATTCCTGTCTCCAGAAACTTGAATAGAGAAAATCAAATTGTTTCCTTCGAAAACACCATGTTTAACTCCTGACTGCTAGGCTTGTGAAAACACCATTTCGCTGGGGGGCAAATGAGGAGGGTGTGTCCAAAGCAGCAAACACCATGCAGATCTGATTATGTATGCAGACATTTTAATCGCAATAGCTGGAGGATTGGGAAGGTGTTTGTCACTGATCTTTAACAAGAAAAAGTCAGGGAAAATTCCAAATTTTACTGGTCATATAGTTGGGAAGCCACCTTTTTTTATTTTTTTTAACCTAATAATATTACAAGAAAATCTCCACTCTCTCAATCTTTTGTGTACTACACCACTAGCATGAACTTCATTAACATAATTAGCATGCTAAGGAGATAAGCCATTCCTTCCAACCAAAATAATATTACTTATATAAGCAAAGAAAAGTATAAAAAATTAATTTTAATTAAGGAAATGCAAATAGATCATCTGGCAATACAACGCCCCTGAATCATTTCCATATAACCAATAAAATTGTTACAGGTGCTCATTTTACCTGCTGGCTGTATAATGGAGATGCACAATGAGAAAATTTAGTTACATGAAAAGCACAGAAGTTTAGGCGACAAGATATATGTGAATTTTCAGAGGTTCATTTTCCAGTTTCATTACTAGATGTTTTAAGAGTTGGGATTGGCCATAATAAAGCAGAGTTACCAAGTGTCTTCTGTGCTACAATTATAGTAATTAAGTTGTTCTGAACAGCATATATGCTTGTTATAAATTGCAATGAATTCACAATGAGTATTGATCTACATTGTACAACTTAATTAAAACGTGTCCAGGAGAAGTCACTAATGAATATAATTAGAGCAAATGTTTGATACCAGCATTACTCTTGAAGACATTAATTAGGTATCAGAAATTTTATAGAAAATACTTCATTCTATTATTTATATATATTTTTAAGAGCATCACATGAGAAAACTGGGAGACAGCCTTCAAAGTCATCTTCGCTCAGCCACTATATAACCACCACGAGGCTGGGGACAGCGGCTGCTATGCTACTCAGCCATTAGGAAGACTCATTCCCCACAAGCAATAACTCTGCAAGGGTTATTTTTTGCAAACCGCCAAAGTTACACATCAGAAAATGCCACTATCACAGGAACATTTTAGAAAGTAAAAAAATAAAACAACCTCAACTTTTGGCCGAATAAAAATAAGAGAATTCAATAGAAGCTAAGTGTGAACAGTGCTTTAATTTTACCTGTGTCTTAATTTCATTATGACGTATCAACAGTTATATTTTTTGAACAGAAGAAAATCTTTAATAAAGAATTGACTTTCAGGCCCAGCACATTGGTTTAGCGGCTAAAGTCCTCGCCTTGAACGCACTGGGATCCCATATGGTCGCCAGTTCTGATCCTGACGGCTCTCCTTCCCATCCAGCAACCTGCTTGTGACCTGGGAAGGCAGTCCAGGATGACCCAAAGCCTTGGGACCCTGCACCCACGTGGGAGACCCAGAGGAGCTCCTGGCTCCTGGCTTTGGATCGGCACAGCAGCAACCATTGCAGTCACTTGGGGAGTAAGTCTCTGTCTCTCCTTCTCTCTGTATGTCTGACTTTGCAGTAGAAATAAATAATCTTTAAAAAAAAAAAAAAAAGAAAGAATTTACCTTCAAACAGGTCGAGTACTGCTAACATTATTTTTCTGGGAATTTAAGGATAGTAGCAAGAGGACAAAATATATTAAATGGGAGATGCAATACTAGTGTCCTAAAACTCACCCACATTCAAATAACTAGGGACCATCTTTAGTTACTAACTCAAACATGCTCTTCCACGACTCTTTCAAACATTTTTAACCTGCCAGATAGCCCCTCAACTCCAATGATTTTTCCTTGGTACCTTGCTAAATAATACAAGTCACCCAGAGTGTGAATCCAATTTATCGGATTCTCTAGGAAAAAATAGGCACACTAAAAATGAACATCTTTTCAGACTTTGGGAAGGCAAAAGACACGACAGACATGTGATCCCACCGTCATGCACAGGCAAAGCCTGGAGAGGATGAGTGATGTTGAAGACACAGGTGAAGCAGAAAGCCCCAGGCGCAGTCCCACTTCTAAGTTGTCTGTAGGTTCCTTGCATGACGTCACCATTAGCCAGCACAGTGCTAACAGTAGCTCTACCTCTCCCCAAGGCTCCCGAGAGAATCACTTAGATCGTGGTAGATAAGATGGCCTTCCCACTCCTGAAAGGCACTGAGTCCAAGCCCCACTGCCTACAGAAGATTTTTGATGGAGGTCTGTTTATTGATTTCCATTTAACAATATCAGAAAGGCTACTGATTCAATTACAGCTCACATTTAACTAATCTGTGGGAACAAACTCCAGACACAGAGCTGCCCTGCCTCCCTCCACGGTCCCCTGAGCACAGGCTCTGCTTCCAGGCTGCAGGTTAGAGGTTGACAACTGTTGCACCAGACATAGAGCAGTTGACAAACTGAGTGTTGAGACAGACATGTGCTTCCCATTGGAAAATTCAATTTGTCAGTTTAGTGAAAACTGTGTTTTAGGTTTTTGCATCAGGAAGATTTTTGGCATGAAAACTATAAAAGGGGCTTGCCAAAGAACAGAAGTCTTGGTAAGGTTTGATTCTGCACACACAAAATTGGACCAAGAATGATAGAGAATGGCTAATATAATTTTACTTAATTTTGGGATTGGCATTTTATTTGTTGATATCAAAGGAAATATTAGCACGCATCCCATAGTAATTACCACAGAAGAAAACAAGAACATCCCAATATTCATTAATAATCTAAATGTTTAATGACTCCAAAATCTGCATATCATGTGAATTTCTCTGTTGAAATTCCTATCAGTTTATAGGATTATAAACACGTTTATACAAAGCAGTCATATCAATTTCAGGTAGCCCCAAATGAGCAAAGAATCTTCCAAATCCTGCTCCTGCTCTAGTGTCCCCTGATTCAGTAAATGCAATTCAACAGGACTACTGTTCTAACCAGAAACGTGAGTCCCGGGAGTGGTCATCCTGTCTTTGTCCCTTCCCCCACCCCAGTGCATTACTGACCCAATACCAACTCCATCTTACTGAGAACTTATTCAATTCCTTACTCTGTTTCACATAAAATAAGTGTAGCCACATCCTGGCCAAGCTGTTCCACGTGAAAAATCTTCCGCCTTGTTTCTCAGCAGAGAAGCCTAAGCCCTTGCAATTTCTTCAAAATACTGTTTGCAAAGCTCATTCTGAGCCACCAATATGATCATCTCATTCCTCGACTTCAAACTCACTCAGGATTCTGTACTTTTTTTTTTAATGTCCTTCCACAGGCTGTCCCCTCTCTCTTCTCTCAATTTATTCAAGCTTTTTCCTTCCCCTCTTCTTGTATTTTAGCAGAAATGACCTTATTTTAATTCCAACTATGCGATCCCTCTGTTGAATCAGCTCTGTTTAATGACCAGTGCAGAGACTTCGTGACTTGCCCAGGAGTGGCTGGCAACGACTGCCTTTCCTGACACTGGTACGGCCATGGTGACAACAGAAGTAGCAGTAAGACAGCAAAGCCTACAGACTGAGGCTGCTGAAGTGAAGGCAAGGTGCTTGGTGCTAAATTACAGCACACATTTGCTAATCGTTCTTAACTTGCACCTTGCCTCTCATAGAACTTACTTTTATATGGGAAAATTGAATTTCACTGCTAATCAATGTAATGTGATTTATGGATATGTGCAGGCAAAAACACACTAACCAACACAATTTCCAAGTGGCCTAGGTTGCAGGCAAACACATCTTTCTATTTCTAGAGCCTGTTTCCCTTCAGTCCCGCCATGACACCTTCAAAGTTGTATTTATAGCATTTCAATGAAATTCACAATGAAGTCAACTAAACTCTCAGATGCTCTGCGGCCCAGAAGATGGCTTCTGCTGTGCCTTTCGATCTGATTAAGCCTCCGTGTTCTCCTATATCTGTTTGTCCTAATTAATATCACTCATTTTGTTCCAAACTATTTTCATCATCATCAACAAAGGAGTTTTAGCCACTATCCTTCAAAATGAAGCAATAAAAAATGCACACCATTTTTCAGACATCTACGATGGGGGAAAGACATTTCAGAAGCACACTTAAGAATTTGAATTGGTAATACATTCTAAAAGTGTGAATGCAGACAGGTGGCAAAAAAGAAAGAAAAAAAAAAACCTCAGTTAGTATCCCCTGGTTATTCTGCATAAAGTTATAGGAAAACCTAACACAGAGAAGCGACAGCCAAATGATGACTAATGAGCCGTCTGCTACATTCACAGGACACATGGCAGGAAAAAGAGCCAGCCCATACGGTTTTCAGTGGCCACCTTGTCAGGTGTCGTAACCAAGCTAGTCAAGCCTTGCATAGTCTTCTGCAGTTTCAAGAGAAAAGCCAACATTATATAGCCAAGATCCCAAAGCTAGCAAGCATGTAGCTGGAATCCAAACGCAAGTTTAACTTCAGTCTTTACTCTTGTTTCTGTATCACATTTGGGTCAGTATCTAGCCTTCCTCCTGCGAAAGTTCACCCCTTTGAAACACTTAACTGCTATTCCCATAAATTTGATTATCAGTGGCCTGTGGATGGCAGCCGCTGTAATGCTCTCATCATAGTGGATGTAAGTTGGAAGTCAGAAAGGGCATTCGTTTTCCTAGGGGAATCACAGTTTAGTATCAAGTTGCTGGCAGAAAGAAAATTAGAATATGTGTGGAGATTACAGAAAGCCAAAGAGTAGGCAAAAAAGTAATGAGGGTCCCTCTTGTGTAATTTTTTATTTTGTTATTCATTATGTTTTTAGAATCTTAATTGGGACAAATAGAGCATGCATCTGTCCAAACATACTTTGTCCGAAAAAAAGTATGTAAAAACTATTAGAACAGAGTGGGAATGGATGCACGGCTAATTCTCGGGTTTGAATGTAATTTTACCCTGGTTCCTAATTACCCTAAATGCTTGATTACAATATATCCAACTTCAAAACAATCTATACAGCCATTAACTTTACAACCTTCGGGCTAAACGATGATTAGATCTCAGGATGCAGAAAAAGGAAACACACAGATTCACAGTTTGTACTGTAAAGTAATATCATACGTTAAAAATGACCAAACATCTGGGTGACTTAAGAATTCTTTTTTGTAAAGTAAGTGACAATCACAACTTTTTATGACAATTTTACTTTTTATGTCCGTCCTGCAATTCTGCTAAAGTTGACGATTTGTGTTATCTGAAATGAAACAAAATGATAGTAACCCATCACAGAGCTTTTCTTTTTAAAGTTTGGAAACACCTTACTGAAATTTCATACGATTTTTTGTGTTTTTGTGTGTGCGTGTTTGTGTGTAAAAGGCTGATGCAGTGGTAATCCAGTTTTGCCGTGTTCACCCAATGCTAAATTGTTCAAAGTTTAACTACAGTGGATAGTTACCTACCTTTTCCAAAGATCAAAACAGCCAAGACAAAAATAAAACCAATAAAGTAAATATGCCTCTAAATTGTTCACACCCTTCTCCTGCCTCAGAAGCCAAATCTCACCGCTGTCTTGCCTGCCAGACAATCCATCCTGATGGAGCTTAGCAAACAGTGATGATGCAGTTTCTATTATTGTTGCTTCCACTGAATCTGGTTGTCTGGCAGACAGCTACTTGTCATTTACCGGGAAATTTCTCTTTGCCCCAACTAACAGCCTAAGCCAGCTGCCAAAGTTCTCGGCTCTTCTTTTCCCTTTCTTTTGTTGGCTCTGAGTTGAATGTGACAGGAGCAGAAACAGCGGACTTCTTGAGACCATGAAGCAACAAGGCATGGCTGAGGCCAACAAGGTCACACAGGTTCCTGAGTCCAAGCCACCAGGCATCTACTCTGAAAGCTCTTTTACAAACAAACAAAAACCTTAGTTCCAAGCCACTATTAAATGGCTTTTCTATGGTTTGTATCCTAATATAGTACCTATAATGTGAATAGTATAGAAGCAACTGGGCATAATGTCCAACTCAGCATTCAATTGTCACTGAGCACCCACTGAGGTGACAGGGATTACCCTGAGCTTCAGGAGTTCACCAGTGAACAAACCAGGAAAGGCCCTGCTGATTCTGACTGCTCAGCCTTCCAGTTACCTGGCTTTGAAGACTAGAAACTTGTACCAATTTCTACTACCTGTGAAGGATCATCAACATTCCCTAAATCTAGCTCTATATGATTTGTAAACAAAAGGGGACCTATTAATCCAAGCACATACTTCAAAGATCAGTTTTGAATCTAGTGGCTACATCATTAGCTACATATATTAACTCATGTTTGAACTTTTTATATCTTGATAATTTCTTGATGACTCTGATATTATGTATGTCCTTCTTGTACACTATTATCTGACAGCCATGGATATCATCTTCACTTTAGAAAGTTTAATAATCTCATTTTTAACTGAGAAGAGCAAATAAACAGCATTTTCTGAGTGCTGATCACATAAGTGAGACATTCACAAGCCCAGAGAAGTGTCCTTGCAATGTTCCTGGAAGAATGGAATGAAAAGGTCAGTTTAATTAGGGTATTTGGCCTAGAGGTTCAACCAGGTGAGATTACTTATGCCCCATGGTAAACTGCAAGTTTAGGGTTCAAGTCCAGGGTTCTCTCCAGGTTCCAGCTACCTGCTAATGTGTCCCTGGGAAGCAGCAGATGATGGCTTTGGAAGTGAGCACCTGTGTGTCGGCCATGAACCTTTCATGGGAATGAGCCAAGAGACTGCACTCCCAATTGCTCCCTCTGTCTCTCAATTAAATACATATTTTTCTTTAAAAATAGATGGGTAAAAGAGGAGTAAATGTAGAATTAATGGTTTAAAGCAAAACACTTGAAATCCACACGTAGTTGTTTCAAACTGCGTGTTCCCTATGAACTCCTTGACAATCTTCACATTTACAAGTTTTAAGAATATTTTATTATATTTATTAATTATCCAAAACAGAATTGTTAGTACAGAAATACACTTTCTCCCACACATTTACCGATGTTTGTGAAGTCAGAGTTACACAGAGAGCTGAAGACAGACATATCTTCCACCCACTGGCTCACCCCCCTCACAGTCCCAGCAAAGCCACGAGCCAGGAGCTTCTTTCACGCTCCCTACTAAGTGGCAGGGACCCAAGCGCTCCAGCCATGTTCAATGCTGTTAGAGTCTGTTGGCATGGGGCTGGAACAGCAGTGGAGTAGCTGGGATTGTCGACTGTGAGGTGGCTTCATCTGCTATGCCACAACGCTGACCCCTAAAATGCACTTCTGATTCCATTTTGCACATGCTTTCAGGAGTAGCTTCATATATCATTTTTGTAAGTGTGATATTCGTATCACCCACACTTGAACCATCTGCAGTGTTTTGTTTTGTTTTAACAGAAGCACAGAGGCTGCTTCCAAGACAGAAAAAAGCAGGGTAGTAGGCAGAGCTAAGAGATGTTAGAAACCACCCCCAGCCATCACCAACCAAGTAATTCTTACCCTCACACTAATTAGGGTTGCCAACACTAAGGCCAGACTACGCCCTGGCTTGGTAAGCTGACTCTACCTATCACATGGCTGGGAGACTGTGAAAATGTCAAACTGGAGGAAGTTTCTAAGCCTCTGAAAACCTCTGTACTCAGCAAGCATTTTTTTTTTTTAAACAAGGATTAAAAATGAGAACTATTTACGGATGGTTCCTAAACTATAGATTAACAGATTCTTAAATTATACATTCCATAGAAATTGCTGTGCGAAGCTTAGAAGCGCTGCATTCTGGTCAGGGCAGACACTATACTTAGCCATGCTCTGAGGCTGGCTTTGGCGGGCACCTCTAGGTGAGGACCCCCCACGGCTGCCCTGAGCAAGCTGGCCTGTAGAGTTGAACTTTTTTCTCAAGTACCTGTTCTGAAAGAGACAAGTCAGGATGCTCCTCACCCTGATCCTGTGCATTTTCAAACATGATGGTGCAGACAGCAGCAGCTTTCACGAGACACAGTTCAGCAGCACAACCGATGCAGAGGAGGCCACACCCCAGCCCCTCTGCTGGATCTCTCCTGTGGACTGTGCTGCCACGGCGGTTTCTTTTGAAGGACAGGTCACACTGTCTGCTACTTATCAACAAAAAAAACCATGAGAAAACCACTGCTAACATTTTGTCCTTGACTTTCCACAAGGTCTTACATAAGAATCTATTCGACGAAAATCGTCTGCGCCTGTTTTGAAAATTAGGAATATTGTTCACGACATTATTCAATAAGTCAAACAAAAATATCACTGTCGTCAGCTTCTTTCATACCCCAGATTCAGATGGAAAAAAAATGTCAGTTTCAACCACGAAATGAGAGTTCTGTAACAGAAAGCTGATACTTTAGTTTTTTATTCAATTGTTGTAGCACCGATGGTAGTGAGACTTTTCTGGACATGGGTTTTCCATATTTCCTCATACACATACTTACATTAGTCTTACACTAATTAATTAATTTTCTTATAAAGCAAATGATTTTTATAAAATGTTCTCTCCCTTTAAAGGGAATATACGTAAATAAAATACACATTATGAAACTAATTCTAATTAGATCAATGTAAGTTGCAGCAAACTCGATATAAGCAGAGTCCCAACATCCCAAACACGCAGCCCTTGCTCTAGCAACTTGATGGGCTACATGGCTTGATATTATTGAGCCCCAAGACTCAACTGTCCTCCTTAAATGGAATAATAATCTCAACCCCCAAATGCGATCGTAGGATCAAATATTAGATGGTGACAGTCTTTGAGGCAGCTATCAGTTATATTTCTCTACTGGGCAGAAGCTCTGTTCAAGGAATTCCTAAAATTCAGTAGAATCCCACCTAAGCCCTCTAGTATTTTGGATGTACTTATTATTTTATAAATAACAAAAATGCTGTTTTCCTTGGAAGGAAAAAAATTAGACATATTAGTGAGACACAAACAGATGTATACTTGTGGGTTTTACAATGTCTCCCCTAGAGATGTAAATCCGCTTTACGACTATTCTAATGACACGTTGATGGCATCCTTTTGCCCTGCTATTTTATTGGCAATATTAAGAATTCCACCACGCTGTAAATCTATAGGGTTTCATAAAGTAAGTGACAGTCAAAATAATCCAAGAAACGTAGAACAAATGAAAAAGTAAATCCATCTACTCCCAAGAAATTCAAACCGTTAAGAAACAGATGTTTTACACTAATTATTTTTCTGGAGGTAAAATTAAGTCCTGCTTAAAGCAGAAAATTTTACTTCATGCCGTCTAACCATGGTTTGTGCGACTTATCTGAATGTTAAAATTTTATCAGAAGAAGGGAGCAGGGGTGTAAATGCATTCAATTGAAGAGAGAAGGTAACCATAGGATATCTATGAATTGGTTTCTATGCTAATCTTGCTATTTTGGGTAAATCTGAAAGGAAGCATCCTGCTGATAAATGCCTTGGTGTTACCTCGCTTTGGCAAGAGCTTCATCAGCAAGCTGGTTCATGTCTTAGTTTCCTGTCTTATGACAGGGTGTGGGAAAACAGCCTTGAAGACCTATCTAAAAGATGGGTCCTGACACTCCAGATGCTCACGAGAGTCACAATGGAACTCAGCAGCCATTGTTGACCAGAGGTTATACCCACACTCTGTTTTGCACCAGACTCCTGGAAAATCACCCTACAGCTCCCGCCCAGGCATGTTGCAGAGATAAACAATCTCCATAAAGTTCCGTTTCATCACCCAACCTGGCTACTGAACTATATGTCACAGTTTTAAAACTCAGTCAAGATGAAAATGTTCAGCCAAGGGGTTAAGATGTCACTCCCACATCTAACAACCTGGGTTAGGTCTCGTAGTGGACCTCTCCCTCCGGCTTCCACAAAGCAGAGTCGGACAGGTGGCAAAGAGCAGCCTGGCCGGCTGAGTTCCTACCCTTCAAGTCAGAGATCTGCATGGTGTTCCTGTCTCCCAGCTTCGGCCCTGGCCCAGCCCCCAGCTACCACACCCGTGCAGGGACTGAGGAAGCCAGCCTATCAGTAGTTACTTCTCTCACTCTCACTCTTCTCTCCTCTCCCCCAGCTCCTGACTCTCTCTCCACTCGCTCTCCCCAAATAACAACATTTTAAATCAGTCAAAATCTTTCAACCAGGAATAGCAACTCCCCAGTCCCACTCTCTACCCCTGCGATCTTCCAGCTCTCCTTGAATAGTGGCCTGGGATAAGATATGGCAATCACCTCATCAGCCTGAGACAGCCCTCCCCAGGGTTCCACAAGGAGCAAACTTAACATTCTGGGCCCAAGGATGTGTTCCCAGTTTGCAAATTGTTTCCTTAAATAGACTCCCTTTTGTCCTCAATTCTCTTCTAGTGAATTCTGTTGCCAATAATAACACATACTAAATTCTACCAGACATGGGTTCTGGAACAGAGTTATACTGGCTACACTTTAGGGTAATGAGGCAGGAATGAGAATGTTACAATATATCAACAGAATAATAACTTCTTTACAGGATTCTAAAAAAACAGTCCTAAAAGTCACATAGAAAACTAAAACATCCAGAAAAAGAGTCATTTTGAGCAAAAAAAAAATTTTTTTTTAAATCAAGCTGGAGGCACTATAATACTTGATCTCAAGGTATACTATCAAGCCATAGTAATTGAAGCAGCATGGCACTGACATAAAAACCAGCACAGATGCAAAGAACAGGAAGCCCAGAACTCACCAAGGAGCATACAGCTAACTAATTCTCAAGAAAGGTGCCAAGAACATACGCTGCAGATACAACAACCTTGTCAAAACTGGACATTTATATTTAGAAGAATGAAATTACATCATTACACCTTTCATTCTATCCAAAAACCAACTCAAAATAGATCAAAGAGCTAAGTTAACGACCTGAGATTATGAGATTGCTGGGAAAAATGTAAGAGTAATACTGTAAGTCACCATTGCCTTTCTGGATAAGACCCAGGACACAGGCAACAACTGCAAAACAAGACAAATTGAGCCATGCTGCATTCGGGAGCCTCTGTGCAGTAAAGGACTCAAATAACAGAATGAAGAGACAAGCCAACATAAGGAGAGCAATTCTACACAAGCTACTCACCCAACAAAGAAGTAGCACACAGAATACAGCAGCAAATTTGAAAAGTCTTCCACAACAACAATTCAATTTAAAAAGTGGCTCAAAGCACTGGATAGTTTTCAGAGCAAACAAAAGTGGGCAACAAGTATGTGGAGACATACTCAGTATCGCCAGCCATTCAGGAAATGCAAAACAGCTCCACAATGGCATTACCGTGTTGCATCTTTCAGAACGGCAGTTATCTACAAGACTGAGAACACCAAAGGCTGGTGAGGAAGTGATGTGAGGGAATGCAAATTAGTACAGCCACGGTGGCAAACAGGAGGTTGATTTCTTTAAAAACTGGAGATGAGACAACAATATGACTCAAGAACCCAACAAACGGAGATAAACTCAAAATAAATTTACTGTGTTAAAAAAAAAAAACAACTGCTCCTTCACATTCAAGGTTATCATTCACAAAACACAAAACACAGATTCAACCAAGCAGAAGTGACAATAAGGATATACACACACACACAACAGAATATCACTGGACTAAAAAAACAATGAAATGCCATCATTTGCAGTAAAATGAATGAACTGAAGAACATCATGTTGAGAGAAACAAGGAAGGCATAAAGACAAATGCCACATAGTCTCCTTTATGTGTGAACACTTAGAAATTAATTGGGGCATAATGTGTTTGTCACTGGAGGATAAAAGAAGCAGGCAGGATAAAAGTTGTTGCACTAAAACAGGGGAACCTGGGTGTGGCTCTTTAACTTGACAAACAGACTAATGGGGGATATTAACAAGGGATGTTAACAGGGTACCTGAGATTGGCAGGATAGGTGACCTCTTTCTATTACTACTTAGTGTTCTTTATTTTGTAAATTTAATACTATTCTGAAATAAAATTCTTTAAAAATACAAACACAGTGAGTTTAAAATTATGCAGAGATGTTACTTCAAGCCACTCACTTAGGCATCAATGGCTAGAGTATACCATATATTCCTGAAGTTACATAAGGAGGACGAGGCACTGAGCTGGTTCTAAATTGAGTTGGAAAATATTTTTGAAAAATAAAAAAAAAGAATAAACAAACCCAAAAACCTGCACTCTCAGTTTTTCCTGGAATTAATTTGAATTTCTTGGCAAATGATAAACATTAGAAATGTCCATAAATAATGAAAAGGGAATCCCATCTAAGTATTAGAGACTGCATCTGGGATAGAAACAGCACAGAACCCTGTGGACATCAGTCTGTACTGATCTAGGTGCAACGATCAAACCACCCAAGGGACAAGGGAGGGTCTCCAAGTGAGCTTGTTCTGACAGTGCAACACCTCTGCAAGCAGCTCTGCTTGGGCACCTGCAGTGCAGGGACCGGGAGCTCGGAGGAAAAGGGGAGCCAGCAGCAAACCAGTGAGAATTTCACTCTCAGCCTCAAGGAGTTCAGATGAGTTTATCCTGAGGGTCTTGGAGGGCCATTGAAGGACTTTACCCAGGGAGTAAATAAGAGCCTGGTGGAGCAATTGAACTGAAGTCAAGTGCTTTTCTTCTGGTACTTCCATTTACAGTAAATATTAGACAGTACTCACCCACTAACAAAGAAAATTTGATCGTGCTAAAGGTCAGAAAGCCAGCCCACACTATTTTCTCAGCACGTGTAAGCTAACACTTGCTATTATATATTACACACAAGGGCATTAAAAAGTTCTTTACAGAGGTATACTAAACATCTTAGCATCTCTACAAACCATATCGCATTAACATCCCCATTTTATAGACAAAGACATAGGAAATGGTAGGTATTCAATTGTGCACGATCACACAGCTCCCAGCGGCTGAGCTCAATTCCCCAGTCCCACATGGACTCACAGTGACAGGACTTCAGAGCTACTTCTGTGTTTTAAATAGGTCAAACCTTCCTGTTTCAGTTGCTTCATCTATCATGTAGACTTTCCCTACTCTAGCCAACGGGATATTTAATGAATCGTGCGGAATCGGTTACTGCCATGACAGTACCATATCCAAATGATTATACAATATTTAACATAAGGGCTAGAGTGTTGGCTTATCGGGTAAAATTGCTGCCTGTAGCAGCAGAACCCCATATCTGGCACCAGTTTGAGTTCCAGCTGCTCCACTTTAGATCCAGTTCCCTGTTAACACACCTTGGAAAGCAGTGGAGGGTGTCTCAAGTGATTGGTCCCTGGACCACAGGAGATACGAAAGAAATTTCTGACTCCTAGATTCAGTCAGACACAGCTCTGGCTGCTTAATGCCTTTGAGAAGTGAAGGAGCAAATGAAAGATACATCCCTCCTCTCTTCTCTCTCTCTCTCTCTCTCATTGTGTGTGAGTCACTCTGTCTTTCAGACACATAAAGTAAATCTCTAAAAAAAAAAATGCCATTCTGTTCAATAGGGTAAAAAAAACCACACAAAGCATACTGACTTTCGATAAGAGACAAAAGTGACCTTGAGGCATGTGGGGAGCAAACCTGCACTGCACATATTTCTCTCTGTGTCTGTTTCTGTATATTTGTGTCTCAGCAAATAAAATCTAAAGACAAAGTTCGATAAGTCCATGTTAAAAATGAGTAAAGATCTCTTTTTTAAAAAAATACATATATATATTTTTTTTCCATGGACTCTTTTAGTCCCTTCTGAGAAGTAGTGTTGTCTAAAAAATTAAATTTTCTGGGTGTCACAAACTAGGATAAAACTCTATTTTCCAAACACCTCTCTATTCCCAATAGAGGACTGGTGACGAGCAGCAGACAACACTTACCAGAGAACAGGTTCCTAAGGGGTTCCAGGGTGTGAACTAGGTCTGGGATCAAGTCTGTACTGAGCCTGAGAACTTTATAGTATGTACACCAAGGTAACAGGGAAAAACAGGCAAAAAGATACAGAACACACACTTTGAAATGGAAAGAGGAACTGTGCCGGAAGAGATGTCCCCTCGTGCTCCTGGGCTCCAGATGACGGAAGCTTTGTCATCAGGGATAAATCAGTATGAGAGGGTAAGAACACCAGCAATCACTCAGAGGTTTATGAAAGGTAAAGACTGGAGCTGCGTGAACGTGAATGGGACCATATGATTATGTGTTTTTACTTTCTTTCCAGTCTGTGAAATAAGCCATTACTTGGATGGTGAAGGTCAGAGTGACCGCGCATCTCTGGAGGACAACAGTGACCTCCGTAAGAACACCCTGCCAGGACGGCGCTGCTGTCAGCCTGCCGGGGTTTCACTGCAGGCTCCTTCCTTCTCAGATATGAAACCCTGACATGTACTGTAATCACTGCCTGCCTCACTGTCTCCTGGTACAACAGAGAAGAGACGATGATGGCAGCTGCAATGCTGTTGCCCAGGCTTGTTTGGAGGAAAATAAGAAGGCACTTAAAGCAAAATGTCAGTACCCCATGTGAGCGCGATTGCTCCTACGGGTGCATACACACGAGCACACAACAGGCACATATGTTGTACAAGCTTATCCAGACACGGTGCATTTCAAACTGCCTTACGCTCAAGTGTGTTTCCCTATGTAAAAGAGAAGTCCTCACAGAATATAACTATTCTGAAAATATAAAAACTCAGTTGCAGTGCCAAATCATACTAATGCAGCACATAACTCGTTTAACCAAAAATTATGCAAGGGTATTTCAGAGTGATCATGAAAAATGGAATTAAGCCAAGTTTAACATGTGGCACAATGTTTAAACCCATCTATGTGAGGGGCTTCAAAAATTTAGGAAAAATTCATATTATCAAAATTCCACAGATATCCAAACGACTGGTAGCAAAATAAAAGTATCTTTGAATTTCAGTTTTCCACAAATTTTTCAAGCTAAACACAGAAGTGTAAATTTGCAATTTCAGGTATGTTTCAGAAAGCTGCTAAGGATTTGATCCTCCACACTTCACACATGTAGTGTGTGAAACGTCAGGTCACAGTGATGGCTTCCGCCTACCTGCCTGGACCCGACGCCAAGCCCCTCACCCAATCTGTGTGTGTAATCATTACTCTATTCTAAAATATTTTTTAAAAGAAAACCAGTATCATACAAATCAAGAATTAAATACACAAAATATCTGAAGATAAATCTGGATGTGTCCATGGCTACTATAAACATCTGCTTTCTATCCATTTACCCGAGGGAGATGAGGCCCAAGGCAATGTTTACAAGCCAGGCCCCTGCAACAGTGGTTTCCCCTTGATTTCCTAATCAAATACTGCATTCAATACTACCTGATGAAGAAAACTGACAGAAAATGAAGACGATTCGTGTGCTGACTTTGATTTTGCGAAGTCTGGTGGAAAGTTTGCAATTCCTTCCCTGAGAGTGCCTTCCCTACCCAGATGCCTGTTCCTCCTCCCATTCAAGAAAAACGAAGTCACACCTCCAATCTCCACAGAAAACAAGAAGAGAACGGCGGGGACAATGCTCTTCTGTGTGCACACTTGGCTGTATGTATTTTACTACGCAACATATGCACATCCCTGCACCTCCCCAGCAGCCTACGAATGTGCCTTAGCAGTCACCATGTCCACTGTGAGGCATGGCAGGTGGACGGCTCAGAACCACACCATCACTCGCGGAAGAGAGCTGAGTTCAGTCTTTACACCTTATCTGTACTGCCAGAGACAAAGCATAATTTTCCTGAAGCTAATATTAACCTGCAGGGCTCTCAAAGGGTTAACAAAATCCGTATCTTTGTTAAATTTCTAAAATTAAGTTATTTTCATATTCCTTTACTTACAGGAATTCCTCCAGACAATGTAAAATCTTTCCCAATTTTTTTTTAAAGATTTATTCATTTTTATTGCAAAGTCACATCTACAGAGAGGAGGAGAAACGGAGAGGAAGATCTTCCATCCAAAGATTCACTCCCCAATTGGGCCACAGCAGCCAGGGCTGAGCCAATCCAAGGCCAGGAGCCGGGAGCATCTTCCAGGTCTCCCAAGTCATTCTCACTGCTTTCCCAGGTTACAAGCACAGAGCTGGATGGAAGCGGGGCCACCAGGATTAGAACCGGTGCCTGTATGGGATCCCGGAGCATGCAAGGCAAGGACTGTAGCCTCTAGGCTACCTTACCCGCTGGGCCCAATCTTCCCAATCTTTGTCCAACCAGCAAAGTGTTATTCCATGTGTGTCACCCATCCGTCCCAGGTTTCTTTCACCCCTCCTCAACCTACATTTGTGCAACACTTTGCCAATCAGCACAGAGACAAATTAGCTGATTTTTTTAAGTGCATAAAAGAAATTAGCAAAAACAAGAATGTGTTTATTTTGGAATTCCAAGGCCACTTTTTTTCTTTCTTTCTGATTTTTCTGTAATTCCGTTGCCTAATTCTCACCTTACGTCCCAGGGTGAAATCAAAAACTGGATCCCAAATTTACAACGTCAAGGTCACTCTTTAGTTCCATGGCTGTGAGTACTGCTGCCCCCTCCCATCCTTCCTTCAACAGAAATCCACCAGGATGGTTTCAATCTTCGGACACACTTATTTCCAAGGACCCAGGAGTGCTTCCAGTCTTACAGGGGCTGGCTGTACCCTTTATAAGATTCAGCCCCACATCATCACCACCACTGCCTACAGGGACTGTGCTGCGTGACAAGAGAATCAGCTTGCAGTGACTCGCCAAGGCTGTCTCTGTCACCTTGCCTGCTAATAACTCGGCCAGGGTTTAGGGAGAGACAGGCGTTTGGCTCACAGAGCAAGCTCCTGCTGTGGCACTGCTGGGCTGAGCTGGTGCCAGGAGGATGTACCTGCTGAGCTTGTCTTTCCCTAGAAGAGACATTAACGAGCATCCTGGACCAGGAAGGGACAGCCAAGCCACGAAGTGAGCTGTCTTGTAAGCAAGGCACACGTGGCAGATGGCGCGCTGACCTGCTGTACTTCTGATGTCTGAATTAAGTCATGATCTATTGAGTAAGAGCCCGCTCCACTTCATGAGCTTCTTAATACCCCACTGGAAATGCATGACCTCCTGGACGCGGGTGGAACCTGGCATGCTTAGGCGCTTCCGTACCTAACTCCTGCTCACTGGAGCTGGAAGGTACAAGGGCGAGAGAGAGAACGAGGGAGCTGTGACAGATGAACACAAATGTGAAAAAAAAAAAATTAAAGGGAAAAAAAGATACTATCCATCTAAAAAGAACAGACTGTATTTTCCTTAAATCTTCCAATACTTAGCCTGAAACATGTTTCCAAGTAGGAACATTTTCTCATAAAGCATATGCAAAATATTTCAGGCTTCAGGTTTTGGCTCTTAAAAAAAAAAAGGCCATGTACTGAACAAAGCTGTGGGCCCAGTTTTTGCAGGAGTGCAGACAAACGGATGGCTTCAGAGGACAGACTGGGCAGCCCTCCCACAGCTGAAACCCAGGGAGAAGCATCACAAACGTATCTCAGAGACGAAGGCTGCGCAGCGAAGCCGAAGGGGAACAACCCAATTCAACAAACCAAAATGAACCAGAGGGTTTTTGTGCTTCTTAGAATTCTTTTTTTCTTCCGTTTGCGTGTGTGTGTGTGTGTGTGTGTTTGTAGGTGTGATTTTTTTTTTTTAAATAACCTAAAAACAACACTCAAAAGACTTCTCTTAGTACTGGCTTTGTACAACTGTTAGGCATCAGTTCAAAATCATATTAAAACAAAATGTCAGGCTTGCCAAGATGCAACTATCACACCACGGCTACCCTTCCTTGATCGGCACCGACCCAGAGCACGTAGACCAGAGCCCACCCTCCCAGCCTGCAGGCTGCTTAGTAAATGCCCTACACCTTTTGCCAGGAACACTAAGTCTCTGGGAGATGCACTGGAAAGGAGGCGTGACCCAGATTTCAGTTGTGCTCAACAAAGTTCTGGATGCTCTGTCACAGTTTAAGAACTCATTTAACTGACAGGACCACGAGGGGAGTTCAAACAGTTCACGGAAAACAGAATGAAAACATGTCTGGATGCAGACACCTTCAAGTCCACGCAGTTTGTTTATAACTATGCACTTCCCAGGAAGACTAAAATAATACACAAGCTGATGGCAGCATAAAGGCTGTGAGACCTCAGAGCAAAAGAATCACTACCAAAAAAAATTTTTTTTAAATGTTGAAAAGAGAGCAGAATCTGCCAGGTTTCCTTTCAGTGAAACACAACGAAGTGGTAGGGCACAGCTGAGACACACACGGCTTTCAGATCTGCCAGCAATGTCTAAGCAGCGGAAAGGACTCTTGGCTTCTTCAGATGGCTAAAGTTATTTTAAAAAGCAAAACGTTCTACTCCCATTAATGGCAGTTAATAAATGTCATCATGCCAAACCTTAGAGCCTTTAAAAAGTCCAAGTGGGCACCTAGTAAATCACTGTTTTATTTTATGACTTTGTAACACCTGGAATTCTCATTAGGAATGCTAGATGAAAAATCTGAACTTTTAGAAAAGCAAAGGAACAAGACTACAAATTACTACTCATTTCCAAAAAGCACACGCAAGTGTGACTTACGGAGCTGTTTCTATTGGTTTTGTATTAACGGATTATATCAAGTTAGAATTTTTACAATAGTGAAAAATCACAATTGAATTTCTCCATTCTTCACAAAATTAGTTAATTGAATTTGTTTTAAACAATTCAAGTAAATATTACATACTCTGAGAATTTTAAGTTAGATTCATACCTTTATTTTTGAAAATAAGAATAATTAACCAGAATAACTCCACTCTTTATGTGAAATCTGTTCTGTGAAAACAAATACTGCACATTTCAAGCAAGTTTCAATATTCAGGAATTTGGAATAATTTTAACATCATTAAGGCTTTTTTGAGAAATGCTTTTTATTACAGTAATAACTTGCATATGGTAAAATGGGTTATCAAAACTGAGCTGTTCTTCCAAAATTGTAATTCTTACACTGCATCCATTTGGCCTTATTCAGACACTTTAGAACCATTTCATTAACTCTGAAGAAATAAAGTTCTGTCTGAAAAGCCAGAATGTTAAAAAAAAAGAAAAAGAAAAGTATCATGTAAGTGTTTTTGAAAGCTTAAAACCAAATACTTAAAAATAGGTCATTCCTATTTTGAAAGAAGCCTTTTCAATGGAACTGGTCATTCTGCCAAGCTGTTCACAGCGAATAACCGTCAGATCTCCCAGTTTTCCGTTTGCTACACAGCATTTCAAAACTGTCAGCGCATGGGGAACTCGCCCATTGCTCAGCTCCTTCCCATGCAGACTGCATTTCACTGCAAAATCTCATTTTGTTGACTAATAAATAGAACTGTTCGTGTTTTTCTTGACAAGATGGACGTTCCCAAATGTGTACTTTGATAGCCCGAAGCCCTCCTCTGCACACCCACCTTCATGTCCACAACTCCACAGGAATGTTGTGTGATTGGGCTGAAATCATATGGGGGGATTTTTTTCAATGAACCATCATCTAGTGGACCGAATATTCTTTTGAGGAAAATTTGACTTATCCAATTGATTATATAAATGCCAACCAAATGCCCCCCCGTATGTATTGAGCCAAGACAGCACAGCAGAGCCATCCGGCTCCTCCTGAACCGTACAAACAGAGATAACACACAGGTACAAATCTCTCCAAAGCTCCATGAAAACAGCTCACGGGTTTAGCTCCCACAGTGCTGTTACAATCACGGGTCCCAATGCTTGAAGAGAAAAGGTAAATGTGGCAATATATTTTCAATTATTAGTGAGCAAACCTTGACATTTAAATTTCATTGGGTTTTGATGCTTTATGAAAACTACTGTAAGACAATTTCAAGAATGCTAAAACGTCAAAATCTTCCAGAAGTAATTAGATATTCCTGTTAATTTAAAATAATTCACTAGTCATCTGTATCTGCTCATCTGAATGGAAAAACATTGTAAAAACTGATCAATACTTTCACTCTTCACATTGCAAACAGCACGTGCGGTTCAAATCTTAAATGCCGCTACACTTAGTTAACAGAATCACCAACATTGTTCGATTTTGTTTTTACCATCAAATGTAGAAAGGCTTCTTCCAGAGCAAGGAGAATTTATTAGTCATTCAAGCAAACACATGCACTCTAACTAAGGCGATTTCAGAGGAAGGGTCGGTCAGTCTACACACGCCCAGTGGCCACGCTGCAGACCTGGGCACCTGTATCCACAGAAAACTCTACGATGGCATCCTAACATTTCATGGAAAGATCCCAAAGCCACTTGCTCTAAGTGAGCACCTCCTGTGGAGTTAAGGAATGACAGAAATAACAGTAAATAATCTAGGCCCAAGTGTAAAGCGTCCATCTGTTTCCCACACTGCTGGTGCTCTCGTTGGACTCCAGTAAAACAGGAACAGTATATCCGGGCGAGACCATGGCGAGAACAGCCTCAATGAGGGAGAAATCCCAGGGTGTACACACAGAAACTGCTCACCCTCTGTCTCACAAGGAAATCACACCACGTTTTCTGAAACTCTGACATTCATCTCAGCCTCAGAACGGGGCAAGCTCCCAGCGCCTCCGCCATCCCACTCGGACCAACCCCTGTCCAGGACATGGCTTATTAAGTAAAAAGCCCAAACTTCAGGGTTGCTTCTGGTGCCAACAACTAGGACTCAAAAGCAGGGCAATGGCTGGCTTTTCTTGTCCAGCAATGTCCTGGTGAGGGAATGATTTCACAGCCCCCTTTCTGGGGAGCCCCTGGACTTACCTAAAAAGAAATGAGTTACAACAGGATGACAAGGCCACAAAACGAAGCCATTTCGTTTTACAAATCTATTATGTGCTCCAATCTGTTTTACGGGCCTGGTCCTATTATAAGGCAAGAAAAACCGTAACACAAAGTCTTTCTTCTCTTCTCCCTGGCCAGGAAAGACATTTACAGTTTTATGATTGTTGTCTCAGCACTTTTACCCCTTGCCATGTGTGGGTGTTTGGGGTTTTTTTCTTTTGTTTTCTCAGAACCCTCAGGTACCACATTCTGAGGGCTGTAAAACATTCCAAGACAAGAAACTGGACTTTTCCCATGCAAACTGCTGACAACTGTCAGAAACCCTTTGCTGGGACGTGGCTGACTTCAGCTTTGAGGAAGCCAGCTTGATTCAAGGCGGGTGAATCATTTTCAATGCAGAGCTGTTCAGCAGTAATTGGCCAAGGGTCCCTGCTGGGAAAAGCACTTGTCAAATAATACTTGTTTACAAATATATCTGTAGACAGCAAAAAGTGGCAGTTACTGAATAACTTCAGGCCATCTCCACAATTCCCAGTACTGGACATGCTCCAATATTAGAGCCATTTAAATTTCACTTGTTGAAGCACTTGTCACATGTATCCTGCCTGGTCAATGAGACAAATCTCTTTCTACTATTCCCTCTGAATTAATCATAATCATGTTTTTCATGCATACTGTTGGGTCATGGTTTCTTTTGCATGGAGTTTATGCCTAATGTCCAACAACTGGTAACAGGTATTTATCATATAAATTTGTTAGAATTCTAAATTTTTCCTCTTGTTTCCAATTCAACACATTCTACTATGAAAAAAATAAATTGCAGCATCATTTCAAGATTCGTGATAAGTGTCTTTTGTTCAACTGCTAATATCTGTCAGTTAAGCTTAAAATGACTGATTGTCAATTATATATGTAATGTTTATTTCTATCTTCATGATAAATCTTTCCACAAAACGAGTCCTCATAGTATCCCCATATATAAATGCATATACTCATGACAGTTTGAAAACCCAGCATGTACTCCTAAAGACAGACGGCACATTGTATGAGATTAAGCTACTAATGAATTCTGAGTACACGGATATCTTTCTGTCCCTGCCGTTTCAACGTTCCTCCAGAAACAAAAACTAAAAACCTCACTCCTCAATATTTTTAAGAAAATTCACAGTATCCTCTTATAAACAGTTTAATAGAACTTGCTGCTCAATTTATAAGGACACCGATACAGAGAAACAAAACGAATGTAAATTTAAAGACAAACACTCTTATGAAGATGGGAGACTGTCGGGCTGAGATTAAAACCACAGCCACTCCTAAAACTTGATTTTTAATCCAGTGTACTCAGAGACCTGTCACCAAAGGGGCTGGGGACAGCAGGCTTGCATTCAAGTCCTGAGCCCCAAGGGGCAGGTGCTGCCGGGTCAATGTCAGATCCCCTGCACCCCAGCTCACCGCCGCCCAAGCTTTGCTACCCGCTCCACCTGCTGGGAGACAGTGATCCACCTGTGGAGGACAAATCCACAGAAACAGCCAGGCCGAGTCCCACCAGACTGGAGTCTCGTTTGCAGCATCTGCCAGCCAGGCTGTGCACCAACAGCTCCCATCCATTCCCTCCACCGTTCCCCTGAGCTCACACCCCAGGCTAGAGTTCCTGCCCAGCGCCACCCTCCTTTGGATTTCACTCCTCCCTCCCTCCCCATCTCATGCCTCCTGCCCAAGACACCTGGAAGGACCAGAAGATGGAAGAGCCACAGGGAGAATGAAGGAGGCACCAGTGAACGGCTCTGGCCACCCTCACCTGTGTGCCTCCCGCGAAGGCCTAAGAGCAGTTCTAAAGAACCCTGCCCCTGCCGTAATACTCGGGATTTCTCGTGCAAAGAATCTAACACGCGATGCAGCAGTGGTCTAGGGCTTCACAAAACACTTTGACAACTTCATTGAGAAGGGAAAATGCAAATCGCTCGGCTTAAGCCTGGGAGTTGACATTAATAGGCAGGGCGTGAGAGTCAGAGATGTGTACTTCCCTCAGCATTTTAACCCAAATCCGGAGGTTCCAGGCAGAAAGGGCCAGTGTGAGTGATGAGGAGTAGGGGTGGGGGTACTGGGGCGCCCGCTGGGCACTCGGGGGTCTTTGGCCGCCGCTTCATCTATTCACTCTAGCGTCCTCTTCTGCCCAGGGAACTCCAGGAATATCTTTAAGGTTCTGAGCCCCACTGCCCCAATCCGAATCCCTATCAGTCCACGGGGTAGGGTTTTCGGGACCGTTGCGGAGGGGTGCCAGGATGAGGGTTAAGGGGGCAGTTGACCCGGTAGCCCCGACCTCCGCCCCACCCCACGCCCCAGCCGCCAGTAGCGCTGACTGCGCCCCCAGAACTGAGTGAGCTAGACCCTCAAGCTTTCGGGCGGTGGGTTTGGTTTGCGTGGCGGCACGGGAACCGGGCCGAGGGCCCAGCATCTCTCCCGGAGCCTGGGGTGCAAGGCACAGGTGTTGCGCGCGCTCGCCCGGTCCTTCTCTCCTGGAGCGCCCCCAGGACAACCTCCAGGGTTCCCGAAGAACCGGCTGTGCGCTCCGGGACGCCGCGTGAATCACGCAAGTCCCTGCTCTCCCCCGGAGCGTTCCAGCTACAACTTCCCCGCAGCAACACCCCGGCCCTCCGCCTGTCCTATCGTCGCGTCCCACTTTCGCTCTTTCGTCCACATTGGACTGCAAATGTCTTGGAGCACTCCCACACACAACCCCCAAGTCAAGGGCAGCAGCACCGCGGGGCTGCTTCTCCGTTCGCCATCCGAGAAACCAAAGCACGTGCCAGCCAACCACCCCGGAATAGCAGCTGGCGATGCCCTAAATCACTGCGCCCACAGCACCCAGCCACCTCCTACCACGTTTCCTATCACCGTCCTCAAATAACGGTTCCTACAAGCCCCACAGCTCCCAACGTTCCTGTCGCTGCGCCTCCAACACTTCCCACAACAGGCAGCCAGAACTGTCACTTCCCCCAGGCACCCTCCCGGAAACCTAGCCGCACCCAACATCGCGGCGCGGGTCCCAGCCTCCCCTCTCCGCCTGGCTGCCGGGCCCTGTCCCTGGGTAGGTCGGTTGCCCCGCGCCCCGTAGCGCATGTCAAACAATACAGTAGCCTGGGACTGGCAGAGAAGCAACGCCGCGGCCCGAGCAAAGCACAGGGCGGGCAGGCATGGTAAGGTGTAGTCCTGGGCCCCGAGTCCGGTGCGCCGCGACCCACGCTCCCAGGCCCCGCCTCGAACCTCCGCCGCGGGTCGCCGCGGGTCGCCGCGGTCCCCACCCCCATCGCCCTACCTTCGTTGCTGGGGCTGGCCAGGAGGGTCCGGAGCGCGGCGCACAGGAGAAGGCACGTCCAGAGCGGGGCCCTGCGAGGTGCGGAGCAGCAGCCGGCCAGGGATGTGCAAGGGCCGGGGGTGTCGCCGCCGCCGCCCGGTGGCCGCCGGCGTCTCGCGGCGCGGGGCCCTGAGCCCCGCATCTTCTCCCGGCCTCCTCCGCCGCGGCTGTCCCGCGCGCCTCAGGCACGGTGCCCGCGTCGCAGAGGGGGCGGCCGAGGCTGCCGCCGGTCCCCCTCGCGCTTCCCGGGGTCTTCCGCCTTCCGGCGCGCGGCTCGCGGCGGCTGCTCCAAAGGCGGCACGCGCGGGGGACGTGGAGACGGCTCAAGTTTTCGTGGGGTTCGCCGTCCCCTGCGACGGGCTTCCGAAGAGTCCTAGGGGGGAAGCCGGTGCGGGTGTCCCGCGCCCCGCGCCTCCGCCTCTCCACACTTTGTCAGCGTCTTGGAGTGGCGCTGGGAGAGGCTCCTTGCCGGTCCTCAGAGCTGAAACGGACCCGGGCGAGGAAGACAAGTCATCCCAAGTCAAGTCGAAATGCCCACCAGCCTCCACCGAAATGGAAGGGCAGCGAGCAGGGTGGCGAAAGGTCCAGGGAAAGGAGCGGGGATCCCGTAGGCGCAGGAGAACGAGAGAGAGGAGAGGGGCGAGCGCAGGCGACGGTCCCGGGAGCTGGCCGCGGCTGCAGGCGCTGCGGGCGCGGCGGCGAGGCGAGGCGGCGGGCGGGAGCGCCGAGTGCGCCCGGAGCGGCTGCGGCGCCCGCGGCGCGCGGGCAGGCGGCGAGTGCGCGGCCGCCGAGGCGAAGCGGGAAGTGCACGGCCACGCCGCGCTCCTGCTGCGCCGCCGGCCCCCGGCCTCCCCGCGCCGCCCACTCCTCCCCGCCTCGCCGCCCCTCCCCGGCTCCCCGCCCTCCGCCGCTCCCGCGCTCCCGGGTGTCAGCGGCTTAGACGGAGCCCCACGCCCACGGAGCGAAGGCGTCTGCAGGCAGGCTGCCCGGGTGAGTGTTGCCTAGCTGTTTCCGGGCCAGGCGCGTCTTTCTCTCCCCCAACCCCCAGAGGATTGGAGCGAGGCTCCTGCTGACGACGATGCCCGGGAGGCCCGGGGTTCCCGGGAGGCGGCGGGAAAGGCAGCTCTGGCACAGCCGGGAGCAGAGAAACCCCTGGGCGAGCACCTGGCCTGTTGCCCCTCGCGGGCGTGGAGCATCCACAGGGGGGTGGTCGCGTCGCTGCGGATCCGTGGCCAGTTGCTTAAACACCCGCGTCTCTCCCTGCTTCTCTGAGGACTTTTCGGCGGTTGGAATGCAGTAAGGACTCCACCTTGCTTCCAGAAGTAAATCGCCTGGTATCTAAAGCAGAAGTCAGGAGCTCTTTGAGAGACATGAGGATTTGTGCTATGCCAAGTACTCATCTCATGTGATGATCCCATTCACTTACGGGTTTCATATTTTAGAAACTGTATGTCATGCAGATACGGGCCACTAATTCCAGTGAACGTAACTAGGGTCAAATGATTTCAGGCATTTTAGAAATTGGATTATCATAACTATTGTTATAACTGCCTGTGTTATGTTGCACCGAGAGATTTCCAAGTGATTAAGAGAAATAGTTGGAACATTAACGTTCAGTGCTTCAACTATTTTATACCTTCATTTCCTGTACTATTTCCCTCGAATTTACTCTTTTTTTTTTTCAAAGACACGTACCTGGAAGGATTTTATATTGGCATTTAGCAAAGATGGCAAAGAACGCTTCGGGAAAGATGGGATGGTAGAGGGATGACATCTCCCTTAATTTGGGGGTGCAGCAACCACTACAAAGGTTGCGCCCTTCACCTCCCCCCGTATAGCCTGGTCGCCTGGCCAGCTTGGAATGCCCAGGCCCTTCTGGAATGCATCTTTCACTGTCCTTAGCGGATGACATTGGGTTTTTTTTTTTTTTTTTTTTTTTTTGTCTAAATGTTCACAGTAAAAATGAAAGGAGAAAGCAACAGTGATGCAATTTTGTGACGAGGTGGAAGCCCAGCTTTGATTTTTCTTTTTTTTTCCTGAAATGTTTTGGCACCAGAAATCTGAAAACAGCTTCTTTGTATTGTGATGGGCTCCAAATGCGTGAGGCACATTCAGAGCAAAGGCAGGGGATCCGTCTCCCAGTTTGGCAAAGAGCCTCACAGTGAAATGGAAAGTTAAAATTTATGTTGCTATTTGAGGACCGTTCAAAATGGAAGCCTCCCTCCTCCCCTAGATAGTTGAGTTACTTAAAAATATCGAAGCAGAATACTAAGTAACACATCTATAGCCTAGGAATCTGTAATACAGTCACGGGAGGCAGAAGGTTCCTTCTGCAGGCCTCGGTTTTCTCATCAATTAAGGGAGGGGTTTGCAAAAGATGAGCTTAATTCCATATTCTTTGCATTTTTGTGTTACTCTCCTGCACTTCTCTCTTCGATTTTTTTTTACTACAAAATACTCCAACTTCTTCAGCCTGAAATTTCAAACACTTTGTGCTACAAAAAGCTTCTACGAATTGTGAATTTTGTTTCACAATAAAATTTCCAATTCGGTGATCCCCTAAAGTCAAGGGGGTTTTATATGCCAGTGCAAGTTACAGAAACTCTGTCACCCCCAAAATATTTAACATCTGCCCCCTGGGCTCCCCAGTGCCCTCCTCTGTGATACCCAGTGCCCAAGGAGAGTCAGCTATGCAAGGTTAATGCTTTTTTTCCCAGAAAAAAAAAAGATTTAGATTTCCTCCTCCAAATATTGTGCCTTATGAATTATGTCAGTCTACATAACGCCAAAATTCTGTGAATGACATACTGGTGGGGTTGTGCACATATATATCGTGTATTTATTTCTATGTACAAAAAGAATTTAAATCAAAGCTATCAAAGAAACCCTAGGACCCCATCCATGTGAGCTCCAAGCCCAGATCGCTGCCTTGTTAAATGATTAAGAATCAGTAATGCAACAGCCTTTTCATTTTTCCACTGTCGGTGCCAGCCCTAGTTCTCCTAGCTGTTTAGCAGCATTTATTGCAGACCTTTGCAACAGTCAGCTGCTGCAAGACGAAGCCCCAGTGGTGGCAACCGAGGTCAGTGTTTGGTCTAAGGAGGGTTAATCTAAGAAGGCACTGAGAATGTCTCCGGTGCACCTCAGTGTCACAGGAGACATTGCACTGGCCGTGGCTTAATCTGGGCTTGTAAACCCTCTCGGTGCACCTGCAGGACCTTGGCATTGACAGACACGACAGATTTTTTTTTCTCCCTTTTATACTCACCGCTTTGCATAGACAGAGGTTGTGGTTCAGTGTTGAATGGGTTGTCCTAGCGGGTGCTTTGGCCTTAATGCCAGGAAGTACCTTAGGTGCCAAACTTCCTACAAACGAGGGCTATTCAGAGGAAGCTTGATCAGGCATCTTGGAAGCTCACTCACTACTGTTGTAAAACACTGTGCTGCAGTTAGCTTGAAAATATTAAGAAACCGGAGCATCTCTTCACTGCATTCAAAGTGAGACTACAAAGTCTCACAGAAGACTGGCCGGTGTTTGCTAGAAGTCTGCTATGCCCAAAGCTTTCGGGGATGTTTCTAGAGCAGGAATTTTAGTTAATGCTGGTGTATCAGCCACATTGCAACTGGTGCCCTGTGGTGGTAATTAAGGAGATGAGGCAAGGTGACCTGAGCAAGCTCACAGCTGGCTCGAGGTCCTGGCTCTATTTAAGACAATTCTAATGTATTGGAACTGAACACTAAAGTTGAGAGTTGATTACCTCAAAATTCTGCATCAGTGAGACTAATAATACATTAACATTTTCCACTTTTTCATGTTCGTTTAAATCCACGAGTTACTGAACAAATAGTAGAACACAGAGCAAATATGTAAGAGAAAACAAGAAAGTAAGCATCATAAATACATACAACTTGAGTCTCATGCACAAAATTGTGTACTTTTGTGCACAGTGGAAGCAGCAGATCAAATCGAGGTACTAACAGGAGTGAGGTCTGTGATCAGATAGATGGTTGGCACACTAACAAATGGCCCCAAATTCAGGTCATTCATGGTAATACACAGAAGCCGTCATCTTTGTAAGAAGTAAATAGGACTCCATCAAACCCAGAGCATTTTGCCCTAAAATGTCATAAAATAGCAGTTTTTACATCGATGCTTTAGCTGTTTATCATATATAATTGCATTCTCTCTTTGGGAATATTTGATGAGAAAGCAAGCAAAATCGTAAAATTTTAACCCCAAATAGGTTGTTATAAGATGCTCTAGTGAAGCTGTCATGTGCCCCAATGAATCAGTTCTTCAGGTATGTGATTTCTTAAAGAGGATTCATGTTTGATGACGTAGCTTTGATAACTATTTTTATTCCAAAGGTAAATGTTGATGAAAATTTAGCCACTGAATTTTGGACACAAAACAAATTGTTGTAATTTTTGTCTAGTAAAATTTTGTTTCATGAAATACAAGAATCCCTTCTCTCATGTAATGACCCATATTTTTACCTGTCAATATAAGATTAAATTTTAGACTAAAATTTATGCAGAAATCCCTTGGGTATTATTTAGTTTTAAAATAATTATTATCATTTTGATGAATTAATGAGAGTTTGAGATTATACATTATTTTATTTCAAATGTATTGAGTTTTTTATTCATTGGACCTCCCTACAAGTGCTTCTATAAAAATCACTAGTATTTTTCTGTTCTATATGAACACTGAGGACAGACTGAGATCCTCACAGCGCTCATGATTATTAATAGGAAGGTTTGTGGCAAAGAAGGAAGAACAAGATGTTCAAATAAATTATAGTGAGCCAAAGAACCGTAGTGGTTGTCAGCGTTGGTTCATGCCTTCCCCATTCCTTTAACGATTCCATATGACAGACATCGCAGTAAGCATGCGTCGAGGATGCTGTCGCTTACAATGAGCCAACTTGATTTGCCAGAAAGTTCTGTGGTCATGATGTGTCCCCAGCATCTTGGACAGCAATCGCTGCGTGTGAAAGTGTGGTCACTGAAGCGGTCAGAACTCTCAGGACTGAAGAAGTAGGAAAACTGTACACAGAGTCCCATGATTCAAGTGGCACAAGTGTGAGAATGCAGCCACCGCCTCTTCTAGCCTGTCTTCAGGACTCCGGAAGCACTTGCCAAAAGGCTAAAAAAGAGCGAGGCTGTACCATTTCACACATTCAGAGACTTGTTAATTCAACTCAGTGTCTTTACTGACTTGAAACTTCTACCTCTCCCATTCCTACAAGACGTTTCATAATGTAACTAGCTCTACTTTACAAAGGGGTGGGGAACAGGATGAGGTAAAGTATTCGTATGGATTTTTGACAACTATTGATTATGAAACAAAATTAAAAATAAATGAAAGCTGTTATAATTCACTTATTCTTATATTTTCTTGGGAGACGCTGAGCTAAAATAATTTTGCAGAGTGATTTCACAATGTCTTCTGCTGCTGCTAAAATATGGGTGATTTCCGATCCAGTAGCTATGCTATGTATATCAAATATATGTGAAGAATAATCTAAGCAAATGAAAATGGGCTAAATTATTAAACAATGATATTTTAGTAGACCGGAATATTAATATTCAATTGCAAAAGGTAAATATTTTAGTCTACAAAGTAGAGATTTATGATTTCATTTCAATGCCTGAGAGAATATGTATGGACTAAAAAAACCACTCTGAAATAGTGAAAGAAAGGCATAAAAAGAAAAGTCCTTTTAAGTTTTGAAAGACCCATTCCACTAATATAATATTTGCATATGTCTGGTGAATAATTTGCATTTATTTTTTTACTTTGGACATTTTCTGTAATAAGCATTCATTGAATAACAATACAAAAATGCAAGTAAAAATTTCTCCTGGAAATGATATGCCCTCTTTACACACACACACACACACACACACACACACACACGATAGAAAAGGAAAAACAAAAGAAGAAGGAAGAATGATAGACAGAAAATAGCAGATGAGGGCAAGCAAATTTATATTACTATAGATGAATAAAATGAAATTTAATTGAGTGAACCTTTGCTCTTTCAAGAAGTAGGGAGGCCGTTTTGTGACTCACTTGTCTCTCACACAGCCGCAGTTCCATGCACTCAGATGCTGTGCGTGGCACGACTTCGCTCACACGCCTCGGCTTTCAGGACATTTCCCCCCCTGTTCTCCAGGTCCCTCAATTTGATGTCATTCTGGCCCTGTTTTCCTGCTGTTTACTTCACAATTGATCACATCCATCTCCCTTTGTTAGTAACATGTAGGTATCATACACATACCATTTTTTTGGAATTTTGAAAATTATTATTATTATCATTTTATGATACAGTTCCATAGGCTCCTGGGATTTCCCTTATCCCTTCTCCAAATCCACCCCCACCACCTAGTTCCCCTATATCATTACTAAAAGTACAGTTCTTCATACACAGTCATATGTCATATGGGGGCATGGACTATGGCAGAGAGTCCAGCATCCTATTGTCAAGATACACTAAGCAGTTTCATTGTAAGTCCATCTTTGGAAGTGGAGATGCATACTACATTGTATCCTCAAATCTGGATATGAGAGTCTCCATTTCACAGTTACTGTACATCCCCTTAAATGAAAAACCACAATACAAAATCAACAATAGAAAAATAGAAATTTACAATGCCATGAATTTAAATAACATGTTACTATATATGACAGTCTCCATTACACAGCTACTATACACCCCTTTAAAGGAAGACACAAAACAAAATCAACAACAGAAAAAAAAAAGAAATTAACAACACCATGATGTTAAATAATATTCTACTAACTAATGTGTCTCTGAAGAAATGAAAAAGAAAATCAAGAACCTTCTTAAAGAAAGTAATGCTACTCTATGATCTATGAGTCAGTGAAGAATTTATACAGAAGAAGGTGTTTTGAAGAGATGAAACTAACAAAAATCAAAATCTATGAGATACAGTTTCCGCTGATTATTGTTGGTGAAATGTGTCTCCTGTGGGCAACAAATAGATGGTTTTTTAAAAATTCAGTCTTTTAATCTATGACATTTGATTGATGAGTTTAAACCGTTTACATTCAGGGTTAATGCAAATAGGTAGTAATTCGGTCCTGTCATTTTAGCAATAGGTTGTTCTTTGATTTAGTCTTCTATTGTCATTTTACTGGGATGTTCTTCACATTTGCCTTTGGTTTTGATGGGTGCTATTCCTCTTCTCTGTCAAGAGAACATCTTGAAGTAGTCTTTGTAGGGCAGGTTTGGAAGAGGCAAATTCTTTTAACTTTTCTTTACTGTGGAAGAACTATATTTCATTTTCAAAAATGAAAGAAACTTTTGCTGGGTATCTTATCCTGGGCCAACTTTTTTTTTTTTTTTAGAATCTGGAATATGTCATTCCGTTTTCTTCTGGCCTGTAGAGTTTCCTGTGAGAGGTTTCCTGTGAGAGGTTTCCTGTGAGTTTAATTGGCATTCCTTTATATGTCAATTGGTTTTTTTCATGTGCACATTTAAGTATATTTTCTTTATGTTAGATTGAAGAGAGGTTGATGATCATATGTCTTGGTGAAGATCTCTTTTGATCAAGCCTGTAGGGAGTTCTGTGCCCCTCCGGTATGTTGTTTCTCAATTCTTTCTCCAGATTAGGAAAATTTTCCTTTATTATTTCGTTAAATATATCTGTAAAACCAGTTTCTCTTTCTGCATCTTCTGGGTCTCCCATAACTCTTATATTTGGCCTCTTAATAGTATCTTTCAATTCTTGAATACTTTTTTTGGCCTGATCCAGCTATGCTTCCAGCTTTTTGCTTGCTTCCCCCTGGTGACAGGAAATATCTTCCAATTCTGAGAATCTTTGTTTTGCTTGCTTCATTCTATTTTTGGGACTCTTCACTGTACTTTTAATTTGCTCTACTGTGTTCTTAATTTCTGATATATCTGCCTTAATTTGCCTTATTGCTGCTATTGCTTGTGCAAAATATTCCTTAAATTCTTTGAACTCTTGTATGTGCTTCTCATTGTTGATAAGAAGCTTTATAATGACTTTTTAAAATTATGTGTCCCTAATTTTCTCAATTTTTTCCTCAGTTAACTCTGAAGTTGGCATAAGATTTTGCTCTTTTGCTAGGGAGTCTTCAGTAATATTCATTGTGCCTTTGTCTCTTCTTTTGCTCTTGATCATTGTACTTCTGGTTAGCAGAGTCTTCTCCTTGGGGCCGGTTTCTAAGCTGTGTCACCCACAGGTCTACAGTTTAATTTTACTTATTGCAGTTGGTACACAGCTTCTTGCTTGCAGCCAGTTGTGTCACTCCCTCCAGCAAGCTCCAGGTCTGGTTCTTATGTTAGATTTCCACCATGGTCTTCATAGCCCCAACTCCTGGCTCACCAGTCTCCACCTCCTATGATACCATGCTGAGGTTCCACTGTTGTCTCTGCAACCTTTCTCCCACTTCCGGTTGGAGCAGGTCCCAGGATTAGGGAGACACCAGGTATCCTAAATAGGTAGGTTGTTGGTGGCGCTAATCTTGCCGGAACCTGTTAGACATTAGGTCTGGATGCCACACTGACCTATTTTGACCCATAAGATGCCACAGTCCGTATTATTTTCCTGTGGGACCAGTGCAATCCACTGAACTCGGTGAGTTCTCGTGACTTCAGCACATGCGCAGTTCACTGTTGTCCCTTGCAATCCTAACTTTGCCCATGATGCACAAAATGGCAACTGACATAGCACTACTAGAGTTCTTGATCTGCTGCCGTCAGGTCTGAGGGCAACCCAGACCTGTCTGGTGGATCCTGTAGGATGCTACGTTGATGCAGTTCACTGAGTCAAAAATGAATTCACTCCCAGCTCAGTTTATGCTCAGTCCTTTTCCTTGTCTTTGCCTCCTTACACAAAATGACACCCAATTCGGCTCTAGGGGGCTGACCAGGCTGTGAAATCTACCCTGTTCTTGCACTGCCCATCTGGGATCTGCTGCTCTGTCTCTGCTCCTGGTCAAATCAACCAGACCAGCAAGATGGACAGTTCTTTGTCTGGGTTCACCTCCCATGCTCCCAGGGAAAGTCCCTTCCCACCTGATTGCTGGTGGAGTTCCGGCTGCTAGTGGAGTTTAAATTGCCCACTGTGAGCTGAATGCTGCTGGATCATCAGTCACTGCAACAGCACACTGTTGTGTCTGCTGCTTTCCTGTGTCTGTCAGTCTCTAGGTACCCCTCTGCTGTTGTTCTTTCCTCTCCTATTTCCTGGAATGTGCCCTCTCTGCTTCATCTTGATCAAATGTTTCTCCATCTGTTTAAATGTTTCCTGACCCTATTCCGCCGTCTTGATTCTCCCCCAACATACAAATTTTATACAGAAAAAAAAAAAAGAAAGTAAAAGAAATAGCATTTGACCTTTTGAGGTTTTGTCTGAAAGTTTGTCATCTGAGGTCTCCCAGAGATCACTTCTCATCACAGGCTTTGCTGCTATCCCTTGCCTGGATTCCCTCGCCCTCAAGGAACATCCTTCACCCTTTGTGCCTCAGTGCTCACCCTGACATTCCCAACCACTGTGCTCCATCTGCCATTGCTATGAAGCTAGGAAGCGTATCAGAAAAGGGATTCATTTTAGGCTCACGGTTCTTGAGTCCAAGGTTAAGGAGCTATATCAAATGATGGTCATGTAGGGATCATCTGGTAAAAGACGAGGACCACAGAGCTCCGGGTATCAAAGCAGCACTGCTGAATCATATGAGCCTCCCTCCATCTCCCCATGTGATCCTAATCCACTCCCAAATTTCTCCAATTAGAGAAGTAATCAGATTGCTTCTTAAGATCTCACAATGGGAATTGTATTTCAGTCATTTCAGCACATGAACCATTGGGGACACATTCAAGCCATTTCTTTCAGGAAACCCTTGGCCCAATCTCTTCTAAGAGGGTTCCAATCACAGAACCTCAGCCACCACAATCCCAAAAATTCTTAAAGAGCCTCCTCTAGTTTTGCGGTTCAAGAGGGAGCCAACCTCCAAAACAGTTCTTTTTGCTTTGTTCTTTAAGGTGCATATCACAATTGGTTAGTTATATTTAAAGTGCCATTGGATTTTTGTTTTTAAGTCAACTGACAAAAATTATGGCTTCTCTGGAAGAACACCACATTTTGAAAGCTGAGTATTGGGACAAGCATTGAATTTGCCTGTTAGGAGGTACAGACTTACAGGCCTTGGAGTTGGCATGCCTCACAACCTGTTGCATTGCAAAGCCTGCCTTGGGCAAGCAGGGCCACAGCAAGCAGGATATTGCGGCCAGAACATCCCATGCAAAGCAAGCGGAACAGACCCTCCACCGTTGTTCCTGTTCAAATCATTAGTTCCTCCCCTGTTTCAATATAGATGATTAGTTCCTCCCCTGTCTTAATGAAGATAATTAGTTCCAGAAACCACCCCCTCCTCCTCTCCTCAAGAAGGTATATATATGAGGAGTAAAATAAAGGACATGAGCGCTCTTCTCCAAGTACGTGTGCCCCTGTGTTTCTTGCCAGCAGCCAGGGGGCCAGCAGTCCTGCATCCCCAGTCCACCCTCAGGGTTTGAGCGTTGTGTCCTGCAGGCTAGGACATTTGCCCTTGTGTTTAAATCACCATTTGTGATGTTTATATTTCATCATCCCATACTGGATTGTCAGATTGGACACTGATTATCGGCTTACGATCCATCTGCCTGGTAATATTGCCTGGAAAGCCATAGATGCTGATTCATGTCCCCAGGCACAGCTGTGACTTCGTTCTGCTGACTTCGTCCTGGCCAAGACCTGGCTTTCGCAGATAGCTGGGAAATAACCAGCATTCAGAAAAGCTGTCTTTATGCATTCATCTCTGTCCCTCTTCCTTTCAAATGAAATGAAAACAAATTTGAAGAAAAATGTGAAAAAAAAAACCCCTACGTACGAATCTTAAATCCCAAACCCAGACGATGGTTTGGGATATACCAGTAGTTCTTTTTTTTAGGAGTCAGTTTAGTTATTAAACTCATAAAAAAATTAAAGCATATATTATAACATTTCTATTTAAAATACTAAACAAAAGGTTTGTTTGCCAAAACAACAACAACAAAAAATGTCTTCTTCCTTACCTTGAGAAAACATATCCCAGCATTACTTGTACCTTAGGATAAGTTTCTTTCCATGTTTACAAAGTGTAATCAACAATGCCAAAAAAGACCCCCTGTGGTCTTTTTAAGGTCAAAATGAAACAAGTTCCAAGTTCTTGCTCCAGGGCCTAGGCGCAGTCTCCCTGGGGATTTACATGTGCGGAGTCCAAGCACTGCAGCGTTGGCCTGCCTCCCAATGGAATGTGAGCACAGGAGAGCCTTCAGAATGCAACGGGACTTGCTCTTGTAACATCATCATTTCTCTTAAGGTTTTTCCTGTCAGAACTATTTTTCTTCAAGAGAGTTTTTGGTCAACATTTTGTTCTGATATAATTACAAATTCACAAGATGTTGCAGAGAAATGCATAAAGTCTCACGGCCCTTAAATTTCCCAAAGTGTTAGCATAAAATCAAAATGGACATGCACTGTTTACAGAGTTCATTCAGATTGCAACAATTATTCAACCACTCTGTGTGTATGTACCTATGTGTGTGTACACGTGTGCCTGCGGTTTCTTACATGTGTGTCCCTGATAAACCATTAGGACACTTAGGATATGGTAGCTGCGCTGTCACTGCTAGAGCAGTTATTGTTGTTGTAAGGAAATACCCAGTGTCACCCGTTAAGAGGGACAGGAGGTTTATTTAGCTCATCATTTATTCGCCTCACCAAGGTCAGGCAACCTTCTTGGTGGTGCAGTCCCCATGTGGCCCCTCGCAGCACTTGGCCAAGGCAGGGAGCACGTGTCAGCCTCTAGCTGTGTGGGTGCTGGGGCAACATCAGAGAAAGCCTCCAGGACTGGATCATGAGTCTGCACCCTGGGGATCTAATGGAAGCCGGCATGTCCCAAAGGCCCCATCTCTAGACAACATAATTGGATTAATTTCCATTCTCCTTATGTCTTCTCGTTATGACTTTAGAGTTCAAAGTCTTGTATGAACTCGGGAGCCAAACCATTCATAATTGAACCAAAGCACCTGCAGTTGTCCCTGTTGTTATCCCTTGAAACCCACACAAACATGAACAACTCCCAATACACACACACACACACACACACACACACCCATCGACCCTGAAAATCAGCTGATCTATTGTATACTTTTTTGTTTTTACAGAATTTACACAGGTAGGAATCTATTAGAAACTTTTGAGATTAGCTGTTCCACTCAACCCAGTTCCTTGGAGCTTCACCCGGGTTGTTTGCATGTCAGCAGCTCAATCCTTTTTAATTGCTGAGTAGTATTCCACAGTATGGGTGTACCACAATTTCTTTACCACTTCACGCATGACAGACATTCAAGTGGTTTCCAACCTTGGGGTAGGGTAAATAAGGCTTCCATGAACATGTGTGCTGTGAGCACTGGTTCTTATATAAAAATGGGTCATCATCTCCGTAGGAGAAATGCACTAAAGTGGGATTGGTATGTCAATTTTTATCATCAGTTTTAAATATATGTGCTTACTGTTATGTCTGTTTTACCCCCAGATTATCCAAAAAGAGCAGGATGTGTCACGCACACTATTGTAGTATATCTTTCTAAAAAAGAAAACATTGAGAGACATAAAAATATTTAACATACATGCAAAACAAAGTTAAAAATCTGTGAAATAGTAAATAAAAATTTTAAAAGCAGATTTCAGAAAATTGAACATACACGCATTTTAGAAACCATTTCTTATGTTTAAATTTCAATAATCCCAATAGTATCAAGCTGCTTTAATGACTTCATAGCCACAAAATCATTTACATTCTTGATTGACACAAAATGCATATTCTTCAACCTCATTTTGTCTCTAAACATTTTGTTTCAAACTCCTAACTCTTTATGTTATAGTCCCTGTAACATGCCATTTGGTCCCAAGCTGACATTTCAAAGGATGAGTGCAAATACATTTGCAGAGATATTTTTGAGTCCATTCAAGCTGAGCAGTACTTCTTATCTTTTGAAATGTCAAGTGGCGGGCCTGAGGAAAATGGAGACAGATCTCTGTTTAAACACCTTCGCGCCTGTAGGCATACGGTTGTACATGGTTTCTCCAAGTACGTTGGAGGAAAACAGCATGTCTACTTCTATGCATTTTTTTTCTCCAAAAAAAAAAAACCACACATAGAAATCACCTATGAAGCAAAAACATATTGGTTATTTTGTGTCATGATTTGTACTTGGAGTCCCCTCCCTTTAAAAAAATTTTCTCATAAACTTAGGTGGGTTAAAATTGTTTAGTTTATGATCAAATATTTTTATAGTACTGTGGAAATCCAAGGACTCTGTTAAATGGACTAAATATCTTAACTGTAAGTTCTCAAATCTAAATTTGATATTTAAATATTAAAAATTATAAAGAACAGTATAAGATATCCGTAGACTGTTAATCCCACACGAGTACATGATAATTTCTGGATTTTTGAAAGTCGTTGCCGTGTAGGCGCATACTGATGAATTTTGCATTTTATGATGATGATAGAGAATTAACCCATTTTAAGTGATTCCAAAAATTTGCTGAAATGTCTGTTTAAAATTTGCTGATATGTTTGGTTTCAACACCAAATCACAATGGCAAGAAAACAGGAAAAAAGACAACAGAAATCTATGGGTGGATTTTTATGTATTTTAATGAATGGGTCAGAAGTAATGAAGTGATCACAGGAAGTTGAATGCTAAACTAACCAGCAGAAAAATTAATATCAATATGATTTTTCACCCTAAGTTCCAAAAAAGTTGTGAAACTTATGGTGTAAGTAAAACTGATGTGGACTCCTGGAGAAAAGGAAAGTTTTAGTTGACATTGTGTTTCAAACAGAATTACAAGTTCACCCAGTCTCTGTGGTTTCACGGGTGAACCTCTTTCTTATCTCACCCAACACTGGGATTCTGTTCTCTGGAGAAGTCAAAATAGAGAATCTTGTTTGTGTGAGGAAACGAAAATAAGAATGGGATTCTGAATATCATTTGCTGTATTAGTTGCCCAATGCTGCAAAACATATCATCAACTCAGACAGTTTCTAGAAATTGGGCACAGCTCTCCTCGGTTCCGTGATTCCTGGCTTTCCCTGTCTGCCATGAAGGCCGCATACGGGAATGCGTTACCTGGAGACCCCACTGGGGAAGGATCTACTTCCAGGCTTCGTTGTTGGCAGTGGTTAGTTCATTGTTTATCTCTTGCAGTTACTTCTATGATTTGCAGCTTTCTGTTGTCTGACTGGCACATAATTATCCATTTTTCTGTGGTTTCCAGCACAAGGAAGATGCCTGAACTTGTTTTGTGAGTCTCCTACAAGTGGAACTCAAGCATTTGAAGTGTGGAGATTTTAGGCTTAACCAGCTATTCAACCCATTTTATAAAATTTTCTGGCTGAACTGTTTCAAATGTGACAAGGGCTGAAGGTTGTTGCCCTATTTTCCTCAAAGCAGGAAGTAGTTCTCCCTTGGTAAATCATTTCTCAGTAAGCTGTTCGTCTGCCTTATTGTTAGATTTCTGAGCTGTGGTTTCTCTAAGGAGTCCCTGAAGTTTCACTTTTTCTTTCTAGGCAACAATAAATTCAAGAGGACAGTGAAGCAAAGTCAATAGAGATCTAATAGAAAAATGATAGCGATTCAAATATGTTATGTCGCTAAAGGTATTGTTCGTGTTCGCAACAAACCAACGGAGACATGCCTGGCTGAACAGAAATGACACCCCAATATTTTTTCCTTAAAAAATTTCGAGAAGAATTTTTGCGTGTCCCCAACAGATGCATGGAATGGAACTAAGGAGTGGCTAGGAGCATTGAACAGCTAAAAACGAATGCAATTGTTGTGCGCATAGGGAAGTGACCCTGCACACGGAATGTCTCATTTCTCTCTTCTTCTCACTCCAGCTCTCTCCATCTCCTGATCTCTTTCAAGTGAATTAAGTAATTAAATCTATAATTATTGTATAAAAGCGCTGAAATCTGTGGGGACGAGAATTATGCTAGTGAATGTAAACAAGTGCTATAAACACAACTGCAGAATACAGTGCACAAGTTTTACTCTGGAAAGATGACTTTTCTTCTTTCAATGTAAGACCAGTGCATTCAAGGAAAAAAATAAATACATATGAACTGGGAAAAATGCTAGGGAGGTAATGTATGGCAACTGAATTAAGAATTATCCAAATTAAAAGATTGATTTTAACATGAATATGAATCAAGCGTTTAAACAAATCTGTCATTATGGCATGGTAAAACTTTTTAAAAAAATAGAAAAGAATGAAGGGGAGGGGATAGTGGGAAGTATCGTTATGTTCTTAAAACTGCATAAAATTCATGAATTTTTTTTTCTTTGTAAAGTTGGGTATACAGAGACTAGGAGAGACAGAGAGGAAGGTCTCCCATCTATTGATTCACTGCAATAGTCAGAGCTGAGCTGATTTGAAGCCAGGAGACAGTAGCTTCATCCAGATCTCCCATGTGGCTACAGAATCCCAAGGCTTTGGTCCGTCCTCAATTCCTTTCCCAGGCCATAAGCAGGGAGCTGGATGGGAAGTGGAGCATCAGGGAAATATGAGATCCCAGCAGATGCAAGGCAAGGACTTTAACCACTAGACTACCACATTAGGCCCAAATTAATGAAATTTGTTTCCTTTGTGTTCATTTTAAAGCCAAGAAGGTCTCTAGGTAATTCAATTGAAATGTGCACTCCATTTAAAAAATATGCATTTATTCAAGAGAAAGAGAGAGGAAATAACAAAGAGTGTTCCAATTTGCCGGTATTCTCTGCAAACGCCCACAAATGGAAGACAGGATTTCAATCCAGATCTTTCTTGTGGGAAGAGCATACAGTTCCCTGAGCCATTGCTGCTTCTTCCCCCGGTCTGAATTAGCAGGCACCTGGAGCCGGAAGCAGGCTCCTGGAGCCGGTGGCAGGCACGTGGAGCCAGAAGCAGGCACCTGGAGCCGGTAGCAGGTGCCCAGGAAGGAAACCCAGGTACTCTGATTGTGTCTTCCTGCCGTATGAACTACTTCCTAAGCAGCCATCTAGCCCAGCACCATATTCTTTAAAATCAGTGAAACAGAAGTACCAAAACAACGAAATGGTGAAATGATAAATAGTGTTAAAATATTAAAATTAAAATAATAAGGACAGATATTGCACTTGATCTTAGCCAAAAGGCCGAGAAGAGATAATAGTGTTAAAATATAATGTTAGGGAAGTAAATGTGAGCAGTTTAAATTCCTTGATTAAAAATTAGCACGCTGGGCCAGCAGGTGACGCAGGTTCAGCCACCACTTGGCATCTTGTATTGGGAGGCTGCTTCAAGTCCCAGCTACTCCGATTCCCAGTCAGCTGCACTGCTTCCTGCATGTGAAAGGCAGTGGAAGATGGCCTAAATACACGGGCTGTAGGAGTAGGAACTGGATGGAGGTCTGGCCTCCTGAGCTGAGAATTGCCAGTTTATTCATTCTGGTTCTTTGACAGATGTTTGAGTGATTTTTGTTGTACAGATTTGCTCTGATACTTATAGAGCTTTGTTTCTGTTCCTCTCGTTTTGGTTGCTGTTCTCATATCTGAAATAATAAATGCAATGGCAAGTTCTTTTAGGTACCCATTGATCATAGCAGAACGCAGGGATGTATCAGGTCATCTTGTTTAAATAAAGGAGCTGTAAGTTGATCAGTGAAAGAAAGCTATCAGTTGTTCAGTCCATTGATATGAAATCATAGAGTTTTTAAATTTTATTTATTTTCATTTTATTATTTGAAAAGCAGAGAGACTGAGAGAAGGAGAATGAGAGAGAGAGAAGAAAAGAGTAATTAAAAGGTTACTCAAATCTGGGCCTAAAAATTGAGCAACACTTTAAGAAAACACTGTTATCCATTGTTGCCCACGTGTAAGCTCATAACCTTTTTATAATGATCTCATATTTACCATTCTACAGTGTTTCTAAAACTTGGCTCATTTCCTGACTTGTAGTAGAACTTCAACCAATATTGGTTGGAAGGACAACTTTCTATTTTTTTAACTTGTAGGTTCCTGAATTATAGTTTCAAATTATTTGCCATCACTTAATTTGAAAAGGAGAGGGGGAGACAGAAACATAGAGGGATGCCTTCCATCTGCTGGTTCATTCTCCAAACCTCTGAACCAGTCAGGGAAGGACCAGATCGCAGCCAAGAGACCAAAACTCAACGGTCATCTCCCACATGGGTTGCCGGGACCCAGGCATTTGATCCACCTACAGCGCATGCCCAGGGGTGCTCCTGCAAGAAGCAGGATCAGAAGTGAATGGGCTGGGGCTGGAACCACGTGCGGTGATATGGGATGCTGGTGGCCAAAGCCTGTTTCTGAAACATTGAAGGGAAGGATAGCAATATGACTGCAGATTTTCTGCAAGCTTTGTAGGAGACATACGTGCACAGAGACTGGATCTGAAGGGCGTTCACAAAAATGTCCGTGCCCAACGACTGAGTTTTTATTCTTTTCGCATTTATTGGCAAATATAGTGATGAGATATGCTAATGAAGTGTAAAGACTGACAGTTAAGAAGACACTTTTCTTGCGTGCATTTAGAAAAATGTACATCTTTGTGTAGACCTGTGTCTCCAAAGTTTTTGTAACATATACCATCATTAAACCATTTTTCCACAAGTATCCCAAAATTTAATTATAAATTATAACTCATTTATTATATATATAATACAGCATATGTATAGTATATATAATATATATAATACGTATGCTATATATACACAAAATATAGAGTGGTTGAATATAATATGGACTTAATTCATAAAAAAGTAAAACTGATACCTCAAGTTGTCTTTTGGATTATCTAGAAAATTTGTGTTGAATTTATGTACTCTCAAGTTAATCCATCACTGATTTTTGTCCCCTGAGTCCTGACCCAATAACTGAACTTGTTAATAAATACCATTGCTGCTGTTTATGTTGGCTCTTGTTTTGATAATTAATCTTATATTGAATGCGTATTTCATAGGATAATTTTTCAAAGATTTATTTATTTATTTGGAACTCAGAGTTGGAGGGAGACAGGGAGGGAAAGAAAGAGATCTTGCATTTGCTGTTTGATTCCCCAGGTGGCCACAATAGCCAGAGCTAAGCCAGGCCAAAGTCAGAAGCAAGCAGCTTCATCCATGTCTCCCACTTGGTAGGGACCCAAGCACTTGAGCCATCTTCAGCTACTTTTCTCAGGCCATTAGCAGGAAGCTGGATCAAAAGTAGCGCAGCCAAGACTCAAACTGGCCTCTCTATAGGATGCTGGCATTGTGGTGTCAACAACATGATGCCAGCCCCTGGAAGAAATTTTTATATGCCACTTACCCATTATGGGACAATGGTTATCACAACATAGAAACCCCTTACTATGCATGTGCAAGGGCTTGGGGCTTTGGCCCTCCTGTGTGGTGGGTGCTGGGTTTGTGAGCCCCAGCGGGGAGGTGGGAGATTTGGCAGGGCCCAGGCTGTCTGGCCTGGGTCTGGAGGCTCACATGTGACGTGGGTGCTGGGTTCATGAGTCCCAGGGGTGGAAGATTCAGCAGGACGCAGGTGATGGTCCAGTGGATGTGTGCCACCCACTTGTGAGGCCTGCACTGCATGCCCATGTGATGGTTTCAGCTGGCTGGAGCTCAAGATTTTGTTTGCGTTTGGGGACTTAACAATTTATGGAAGATCTCTGTGTATATGTTTCAGTCTCTATGTTTCAAATAAGGTAAAAATTGGATGATTAATTTTTTTAAAAAGTGGGAAAATCTCAATTTTAGCTTTCTTTGCTTCAATAAATAAAAACCACACAGATGATTACACATATTGCATTTTAGAATGAGGACATAATGAACCTGCATTATTCACTCTGGGAACACGCAGAAACTAAATGTTTAAAAACAGTCCCAATATCCAAATGCAATGATCTACACTGATGTACTTTCTATGCTTGTGTACTTTCTGAGTGGATAGGAAGCCAGAAAACGTAATATTCAATTCAAAAGGTAATATGTGAATGTAGTCTAGTACATCCTGTTCTAGCATGATGTTAATCAGTTCATGAATGGTGACTTTGTATATTTTTCATAAAGGAAATATTAAAATCTGTTACTGGATATCTTGTTTTCTTTATACTATTTATTTTACATTATCTTAATCATTTTTACTATATACATTGTTGCTGACTCTGCCCGTTGGTTAACTGATTATTTCTAATACATGTGCATTATCCTTGACCTAATTTCCTTTGTTTTGCTTCCTTCTCTGGTCGCACAAAGAGCATTCCAGGTTCCTTTTTGGTGACACCTGGCCATGTTTCCAACATCCATCATACTGAGAGAGGAGGACTGTGAGAAGAGGGCAGGACAGGAGGTAGAATGCTCTCTTCTGACAGCAGGTGTTGAACACCCTCCAACGTGGAGGCCATTCTCATTCTCATTCAACAGATGGCAAAGGGAGAGGAGCTCAAGGGAGTAGACGGGGGTGAAAGAAACTGGAAGGGTCCTGGCTGCCTGGATGACTCCGGGACAGTAAGCCTGTGAGGCTCTTTCCTTTAGCTGATGTAGTTGCAACAGGAAACGATTGAACATCAACAATGAGCCGGGAGAGTTTCCCAAGTCCGTCAGGCAGCTCTAGCTAATGTGTCATTTTGTGGCTGCTTTGGCCCACAGCTTTAGAAAAGCAGTCTTAAGGCGCTCATCATGTCAGACATCCTTCGTGCCACTGCTGGTACAACAGCGATTCACTGATTTCTTCCTTCCAAATGATTGTTTCGGTTTGCTGTCATGCCTCCTGGATGATGTGACTCCCAGCTCCGTTGGTTTGTGTAACTCGCTCACTCGTGCCCCTCTCCTCTTGCTGCCACTGCTCTTCCTGTGCTACACGAACCCCAGCTTTACCTTCCAGATCCTGGCACAGTTCTCCCTGTCACAGTTCCTGTCACATTGTGTCTCACTCACACTGTCCTTGCTGCTTTGCTTCCCCGAGTACCAAATTGCTTTGCTGTTTATCCACTTCTTAAAACTCCTCAGTTGGTACCCTCTTGTCATTCAGATTTTTTGCTCAGTGCTTCTATTCTGTTTCCTAGAGTATGTTCTCCCAGAGTAATCCATCTCTGCTGTGTTTTACACAAGGTTCCTTCCAATGGTCCCTAGGAAAACGGGATGAAGGTTGTTTTGTTGCAAATCAAATTTGAAATCCATACAGACTTTTTCATAATATGCATTCTCGTGAACTTTTGGAAGATGCTTCATGTGAAGCACCACCCACAGCAGTTCCTGCCTTCTTCCTGTCGCTCCATAGACACCTGCTCAATGAGCAGGTGAGTTCCTCAACACACCTACCCTTATGACTCCCTGTGTTAGTGTCGACTAAGACCAAAATCAATGCGTTCTAGGGACATCTCACCTACATTTGGTTCTCTCTCTTTATTTCTCCTTCTCATCTCATGTCTCTTTCACGTATTTTACTACCTAGACATGTCGAATGTGAGACTTAGAACTGCCTTGCTCTGAAATTGCAGTGACAGATGAGTGTCCATGTCTTACTCCAGAGGTTATTGTTGTTCAAATAGCTCTCTTGAGTTACTCCATTTCTAGGGGAGGGTGTTTTTGCGCAATGGTTAACAAACTGCTTGGGGTAGCTGCCTTCCACACTGGAGTAGTGAGGCATGATTCTGTTCTCTTCTCCATTCTAGCCATCTTCTAATGTGCACGCTGGGAGGCAGGAGTGATGCCCTGCCAGCCAGCTAGGATAGATCTGGATTACATTCCTGGTTTCTGGCTTCAGTCAGGTCAAGCCCAAGCAGCTGTGGACATTTGAGGAGTGACAATGCAGGTGACAGAGCTCAGCTGCCTCTCGCTTTCTCTCTTTCAAATATATAAAAGTCAAATAAATTTTACATTTTTTTACAAAGAAAATAATTCTTCATAGTGTAATGTCATACCATTTGAAGGTTTTACTTTTAATTTAACACAATCCCCTGGATATGTTGAACATATGAAGTACAGCTCTCTAGCCTTTGTTTGATTAAAAGGCACTAGTGAAATAATGGCCATGGTTTAAGCTTGGGCAACAGCAGTGAAAGCCTAAAGCTTTCATTTCATTTGTGATATATCTACTTGGTCTTCAGCAAATTGTATTCAAATAAGTTTACCAAATCAACACATTACTAAAGTGGATTTGTCATGTCTTTTCTTTCATTGATGGGTGCGCAATATGCTAAAAATATGCTACCTTTTGCATCTCATGTGGTCGTCATTCAGATTTGGCCGTATTTTTTCTCATGTAAAATATTCTTAAGCTCTTGTAATGCCGTAAGAACAATCATTTAGCAGCATGGTAATGACATGTGCTGCATTTCTGCTTAAACAAAGAACCAGCAGTCTTTCCTCCATGAAGTCATGCGAGCTATGTGTAGAGTTTGCATGAAGATAATGCATGAATTGAAGCAGAGAAGTGAGGCCTCTTAGAAACTGGCTTGTTGGAGTGTTTGTTTACATACTTTTAGCTTTGCCTCTGGAATGCTGCCACAGCTGGAAAAATATATGTGAACTATATTCTTCCTAATTCTTGCCTTTTGCTTTGGAAAGGATTCTCTAACCAGCCTTTGCCATATATATCAGCATGTTTTACCTATTCAGATACTTTCTAATTTTTAAAGGAAAAAAACTATTTATATACTTCTTTAATTTAAAAATTTTGGTTATTAAGTCCCTCAAGATATTTTCTACATAATTAAAAACTTGTACTCAAATCACATTTTTTAAATGATATACTCTTTGTTACTCTCCCCAAATCCTGTTGCATTTAAATAACAATCTTCCTGACTTTATCTTCTGAAACAGCTCCATGACCAAGACTTCCTGTCATTGCATTTTAAATTCTTTTGTCCTTCTGCCCTGCCTCACAGTAAGGTGATTAGCCTACTAATTGATGGAAACATCTTTGAATTTGTATTTTAACTCTAATTCATTAAATGGCAGGACTAGGTGCAGAAGATCAACTGTTTGAAATATACCAAATTCTAGAAATATTTATTACACTCTTATACTATTCCTTAATACGCACAGAATGCAAAATGAAGACTACAGTACACATATTAGGAAAAAATACTTTAATATTAGAGCACATGTAAATCAATAGTTCTGCCATTATTTAATTGTACAATATTAATATTCAAACATAGGTGAGATTTCTCACTTTCATATCCACTGGAGCAGAATGTCATAGTTTAATTTTTTTTTTGTCATATACAGATCTGGCAAGGATGCTCTGAATTCTCATTTTAGAAACACTGGCAACTGACTTTAAAATACTCTGTTCCTTTTCAACAAAACGTGCGAGACACACAGCTAGAACATCATGTGGTGGACCAGATGCTGCAGCAATGGTGAGTTTACAAGAGGATGGTAACAATAGAGCCCACCCTCCCTGTGTTAGCCAACGTGAAAGAAGGGGCCTTACTATTTACAGTTACTCACAAGGCACTGGGTCAAGGCAACCTTGTGAGTACAAGCTTTGTTCGTGTATGGCAAGTGATCTTGTATCACGTTGATTTGAAAGGAAATAAAGACAAATGCATGTGATGGCTCAGAGTCAGAAGCACCTGTTAGGATTTCAGGAAGTGTTTTATCTTCTTTGGCAAGAAGGAAACTAAAGATAAAAACAAATTAGTGGGAACAGAAGGCAGTGAAGATATTTAAGAACCTTTGAAATTTACAAATGAAATTTTCAACAGATAGTAATTATTTGTGATAAGCAACTAAACATGAACAATTGGAGCTCTACTGAAATGAATGCAACTCAACCTCCATTTCTCATGTAGTTATATTCTATCCCATGACACTAAAAACATGTATCACATGATAAATATTCTTTCTCACAAGTGGATTTTGGTCTATATATGTAAAATAAATAAACTGAAAGTCAGCCAGTACATGATCAATAAGTATAGTCACCATGCTGCGTAACACTGCGTAGCACTATTGTGCTGTGTGCCTGAGTGATTGCTAGCAGTACAGAACTCAAATGCTTTCACCCTGCAAAATAATCAGAAGTTTGTGGGAGGAGCATTTGAAGTAGCTTTATTTCATCATATCACAACATTATAGCTATCAAAACATCATATTATATAGCATATATTTTTATAGCATAGCATGAATTTTATTTATAAATTATACCTACTAAGCCTTGGCAGTGAAAAAAAAACTCATAGAATTAATTTGATCTTTTCACAGTTTGAAATTTCAGTGAGACCCATGTTTCCATTATTTTCTTAGTTTAACAAAATTTTAAGTTTGAGTGGTCCTGGACATGGAGTCAGAGATGAGAATCCGGTAGTGACAAGGTAAGCTGTGTGGTTCCAGGAAGTAGAGAACCCGAGATAGTGAAGAGAATTTGCATTCATGGAATTACTATTCCATAGAGTTTATTTAGCTCTCTTAAACTTGCTTAAAGTCACGTTAAACTTCCTAATGACACGTAAGTAAGTTCTGCAGATGTCAATGAAACTGTCAGACAAGAGATAACACAGGCACGGCGTCCAATGCTGAGGGTGTGCTGGAGACCTTGAAACTGGTGAGTGGGTGTGGGCTGGCCGGTGTGGGCGAGCCTTGGCAGTGGGTGTCAGGCTGGCCGGTGTGGGCGAGCCTTGGCAGTGGGTGTCGGCTGGCCGGTGTGGGCGAGCCTTGGCAGTGGGTGTCGGCTGGCCGGTGTGGGCGAGCCTTGGCAGTGGGTGTCAGGCTGGCCGGTGTGGGCGAGCCTTGGCAGTGGGTGTCGGGCTGGCCGGTGTGGGCGAGCCTTGGCAGTGGGTGTGGGCTGGCCGGTGTGGGCGAGCCTTGGCAGTGGGTGTCGGCTGGCCGGTGTGGGCGAGCCTTGGCAGTGGGTGTGGGCTGGCCGGTGTGGGCGAGCCTTGGCAGTGGGTGTCGGCTGGCCGGTGTGGGCGAGCCTTGGCAGTGGGTGCTCGGCTGGCCGGTGTGGGCGAGCGTTGGCAGTGGGTGTCGGCTGGCCGGTGTGGGCGAGCCTTGGCAGTGGGTGTGGGCTGGCCGGTGTGGGCGAGCCTTGGCAGTGGGTGTCGGCTGGCCGGTGTGGGCGAGCCTTGGCAGTGGGTGCTCGGCTGGCCGGTGTGGGCGAGCGTTGGCAGTGGGTGTCGGGCTGGCCGGTGTGGGCGAGCGTTGGCAGTGGGTGTCGGCTGGCCGGTGTGGGTGAGCCTTGGCAGTGGGTGCTCGGCTGTGTTGTCTTCCGTGATTTGCATCAGGGTAATGGAGCGTGTTTGGGAAGAGCACACGTGTAGTGTGTTTGCATGTGTGCTTGAATTCTGCTTTAGTTTCATCATTTCTTGCTTAAACATCATTGCCAGTGAAGTTTTTGGCAATTAATCAAATCAAATCGTAGCATATGAGAATCACCCTTGATGAGATAATTGAGTTACTGCTAACACTTTATCTTTGTTACACAAGCACAATACTTACATAGGAAAGATTCTTAAAAGGGGTTACTAGGAGCATCACTGCTGAATACAAAGGTGATTTGGATTGTAATTGCTTTGCCCTGCTGCGTCCTGAAGCCAAAAAAAAAAAAAAAAAAAAACCCACAAATAACACCCACTAACTATAAAGAAGTTCCTCTCCCTTAAGATGAACAGGATTAAATTTGTATTATCTTAATTATCTTACAATTTATCATCAAATCCATATTTTGATCTACCTACATGCAATTTAAAATATTTACTAACCTATATTTACTCTATAAGACTTGATTTCTTTCTCCTTTTTGATTCTGCCGAAGGTTGGGTATGGAACAGAAAAAAAATAATTTGCTCTATTTATTTGCAACACAATCTTAGTATGGTTTGAGCTGTATCTAGTCTTACTTTTAGCCATTTCTGGAATGCTTGCCACATAAGCTCGTGTAAATGACACGCAGTGAAGAGAACAGTCAGGGCAAGGCTGTGTCTGCCCCTTGGCTCAGCCCCCAGGCAGGCTGTTAACTCTGTCCCTTGAAACCTCCATGAAATTCACTATTTCATTCCCATCCGATTTTCATATTGAAAGAATATTTTCCGAATCTTTAGGATGAATTGAAGGTCAGGAGCAGACCTAAACAGGCGGTGTCACTGGGTCTTCTCTAGTAATAGACACGCATTAAACACAGCCACTGAGCTTTCTTCATATCCTCTTAAGTAAAAATCACATTTGATAAAATACATGTACTAGTTTCTACATTTCTCACAATCAGTAAGAAACTCAAGGTAATCAATTTTTGTTTCTAAACCACGCCATGACTTCTGATCAGATGAGAGATACCTTTTAGACCTTCTGAAACAATGATCAGTGATGCCCACAAGCACATCAGAGATCTGAGTGCCAGGTACAAGTGTGCTGTGCACGTTCAGATGACCCTGCACCTGTGCACCCACCCCTGGCACTGCCAGCCCTTGTCTGGCAAGGACAAATCTTGTGGATAAGTCTTGTTGCCATAGTTTCTACGCAAGGGACTGGAAGACATCCAAATTCAGTGCCAGCCAAGGGACTACACTCGGAACTAAATCTGAAAGAGCTGGACTTTCTACCTAAAATCAGTAGCAGTTAAAGAGCTGAGTCTGAGCTATTGTCCTGAAGGTCACAGTCAGAACTAAATGCAAGCGTCAGTTCTTCCAGAAAGAGCAAAATTAGGGAATGATTAAAACAGACCGGTGTTAAATTGAACTGGTCCCTGGGCCATCGCCAAAAAAAGTGCCAGGGTCTGTTCCTTGCTTGCTCCAGGTATTAAATGTATTCGTCACCATGAAGAGACAAGCAAATGAGAAGTAAAAATTTTGGGAAATTCCAAAGAAATCAAGAAGGAATGTGGGGAGTTTAGGAATGCCATATCATTTTGAAACTTGATGAATGAAATGATGTGGAGATTTGACTTATGGTCAGGGAGTTTTCGGATGGGAGAAGTTATTCCTTTTGTATTTTTCCAGAAGCCTACATTAGTATTTCTGAATGCCTTTAAGAGCTTGACTGGAAATGAAGCCCGCGGGGAGCTTTCCTGTCAACAATGCTGAGCGTGAGTTACTCCTCAGAGTACAGAGTACAGAGTACTGTACAGAGTACTGGAGTACTCCTCAGAGTACAGAGTACAGAGTACTGTACAGAGTACTGGAGTACTCCTCAGAGTACAGAGTACAGAGTACTGTACAGAGTACTGGAGTACTCCTCAGAGTACAGAGTACAGAGTACTGTACAGAGTACTGGAGTACTCCTCAGAGTGCTACAGTCTAATCTCAACGCTGTTGTGACTATCTGCTTACAGCTGTTGCTATATGATTCTCATGCCGGAAGAGACTCTGTAAGTGCGGGGTCTATATCAAAGATATCTGTGGATTACAATTTGAAATGATAACCTCATGCTATTATGTTTTCTACATTTTCTGGGTTAAAATACATCATGCTTCTTTTTTTTCTTAAGATTTATTTTAGTTTTACTGGGAAGTCTGGTATATGGAGAGAAAGAGAGAGAGAAAGATATTCTGTCAGCTGATTCATCCCTTAAGTGGCCACAATGGCCGGAACTGCATCGATTCAAAACCAGGAGCGTGGAGCTTCTTCCAGGTCTCTCACGCAGGTGCAGGGTCCCAAGGCTCTGCGTCGTCCTCCATTGCTTTCCCAGGCCACAAGCTGGGAGCTGGCTGGGAAGTCAGGGTACCAGGCCTCAAACTGGTGCTCATATGGGATCCTGGAGTGTGCAACGCAAGGACTTTAGCCACTAGGCTACTGCACCAGGCGCCATGTCATAATTTGTAATGATACTAAACATATCATGAAGAATTGGGAAATAGAAAAAGTTTGAAAATGCTGAAATAATTACAAGCAATCTAGAAATAACAACTTACTTCACTTAAAGGTAGAGCCTTATTGTAACATGAAAGAAAACAGGCCTACTGGAGACAAGAAATATGTGAAGTGGGCACTCTAGATGTATACAAATAGAATTGTATGTGTCACGCTTACTTCATGTCGTTGATTAGATTATGACATACAGATGCTTGTCTATGCACTGGTATTAATGTTTATGTGGAGGCTTTTTAAATGCTTTATTTATTTTTATTTTTTATTGGAAAGTCAGATATACAAAGAGGAGCCAGTCTGAAGCCAGGAGCCAGGAAACTCCTCCAGGTCTCCCATGTGAGTGCAGGGTCCCAAAGCTTTGGGCTGTCCTTGACTGCTTTCCCAGGCCACAGGCAGGGAGGTGGATGGGAAGTGAGGCAGCCAGATTAGAACTGGCACCCATATGGGATCTTGGCACGTACAAGGCAAGGAGTTTAGCCACTAGGCCACCTCCCTGAGCCCAATGTGGAGGTAATTTTAAGTATGCTTAGCATGTAAGTCCGTAAATGTTGAGTAAAATAGATTACCTTCCATCGTGTGGCTGGGCCTCATACAAGCAACTGAAGGTTGAAGAGGCAGAGTCATCCAAGGAAGAATTTTCTGTTTCCAGACTGCCAGTCTTGAATTGCAACTGGATTTATAGGACTTCCATGTAAATTTGTCACTGGCTAACCACCAGGGTCATACACTCAGCTCCTTCAGCTCTGTGTCTGTATGTGCCTGCATGCATCTCCCTGACCTCTTTGGAAGTCTGTCTCTCCAGGTCCCCCTCGCTCTCTCACTGTGTCTCTGTCTCTTTCTCCTCCCTCCCTGTCCCCACTTCCTCTTCTGCCTTTTTCTCCCTCTCTCCTCATGTTTCTACAACAAAACAAAGATGTATTTTGAAAGAAAATATAAAATACAACCTATCATTCATTTTCAAATTCATGCTACCCCATAGAATTTTTCTTCAATCACATTATTCTAGATGTAATTCCATATTAAATACCTAACACCACCCATGGAATATTAACCCCAAATATATTTAATCTGAAGCAAGTCTCAAGGTATAACATTCCTTTATAGGAGGTATAGGAGGTATAATATGGCCAGCACCACCCAAAGAAATATGCATCCATAACCAGAATGTGGGACATTCTGCTAGGTTATCTACAGACTGTTGACTTAATGGCCTGGAATAGTCAATGGCATTTTTAAAAAACGAAGAAATCATTCCATATTGGGACAATATCATAACGGAACAAATAAGTGTTATCTTCCCCAACAGATGATTTTATCTTAGGTATAATGCAATCCTACACTTGTTTGGAGTGGAGAATTGACACCATCCGATTGCTTTTTTAAAGATATCACTCTTTCACAGTTTGGAAGAGGTAGATTTGGTCACAGTGATTCTATGAGGGAGCAGTTGTGGCCTTAAATTAAACCTAAATTAGAAGCAATAATGGTATAGAGCTTCGATTTGATGACAGGAGATTCAGCAAGTAGCAGGATGACAGGGAGCCATGCTTGCAGTTCAACTTTTTTTTTTTTTTTAAGATTTATTTATGTTATTGGAAAGCAGATATACAGAGAGGAGGAGAGACAGAGAGGAAGATCTTCCGTTCGATGATTCACTCCCCAAGTGGCCACAACGGCCGGTGCTGCACTGATCCGAAGCCAGGTGCCAGGAACTTCTTCCAAGTCTCCCACGTGGGTGCAGGGTCCCAAGGTTTTGGGCTGCCCTCGACTGCTTTACCCAGGCCACAGGCAGGGAGCTGAATGGGAAGTGGAGCTGCCAGGATTAGAACCGGCATCCCTATGGGATCCTGGCACGTTCAAGGCGAGGACCTTAACCATTATGCTATTGCGCCGGGCCCACAGTTCAACTTTTGAATTAGTGCTTTCTGCCTGAACTCAAAGTGTAGACAGTGCTCGCCACCAGGTATCAAGGATGCTGACTGCAATTGTGGGCAGAGATGAAATCTCCTGGAGGAGTACACACTCTGGAAGAGGATTTGAAATGTAACTGTGCAGCCAACTGCACTTATCCCTGTTACTGCTATAACAAGTTAGCACACATTTTGTAGAACTAGTGAGCACAAGTCAATTCCCATATCTGTTACGGGTCGCAGTCTTCAGTGAGTCAAGGTCAGAGAGAAAACAGAGTAAAAATTTGGGGCTTGTACTTGACAGAATTTAGACCCGAGGAATGAATATGCAAGTGGACGTGGAAGATTTTGAAGAATTGAAAACACTTTCTGTATTTTGCTTGGAGTTTCTCTGGGTTTTTGATTGGTTCCTTATAAAAGTCAAGGAGGTAGGCAGTTTTGTAGAGCGTCCAGTTGGAGGGTGAGGGAATGTAGGAAGCAAGGAAAAGACTCAATAGATAGGGGCAGCATGAGAGAAATGACTTCTCTGGAAAAAGATATGTTGATATAATGAAAACAAGGTTAGACCATTAAACCTCAATTTTGCCAAGAAAATAGCACCTTCCTGTTTTTCTAAGGAATTGTATTTTGGTATGTTTGTGATTATTGATAGAACGAGAAAGTGACGAATCACATAATCAACCTTTAGAGAATGTTAGCTTTTTTTGTGATTATAAAGATAATACACTCTCAATAAAATCATACATTCTCAATATAATAGTTTGGACAATATATAACCATAAAGGAAATGTTTCAGCTCAACAGTTCAGCTCTGGAATAGCACCACAGTACTAACCTGAAAACTGCCTTGCCCACCATTTCTCTGCAATTGACACAGACACCCATACATCTGCCAATCCTCTTTAGCCTATTTCATTTTACAGTTTCCTTCCCATTGCACTAAAGTAAACATGTGTCAGTTCATTTTATGCTGCAATAAAAAAAATACGTGAAGCTTAGTACTTGGGAAAAGATTGATTTGGCATATGGTTTTACTAGCTTAGAAATCCAAGCAGAGTTGTGCTGGTGTCTGGCAAGTCTCTTCTTGGCTGAGTTACCTCGTGGCAATGAACCTGTGAGCGTGACAAACGGTGAAGATGGAAGAGAACATGTGGTGAGATGGCCAGGAAGGGGATGGGGTCCCTCCTTCGTGACAAATGGCCAAGCAGGAAAAAATCAACTCACCCAAACCACCCTGGGAGCAAGGGTGAGCTTTTCAGGAGACGGCCATGGCCCTGTTACCCATCGTCTGTCCTGGTGAGGTTCTTCTCTGAAAATGCCCAGCACCTTTCACTACTGCACACTGAGGACCAAGCTCAGGGAGACCGCATCCAAACCACAACAAAATACTTCATTTCAATTTCATCAGAGCGCTTTCAAAAGTTCTGGAAAATAAATATTATGAAAAAAAAAACCTTGTATGTATTTCAAAATGGTTTTGTACCAAAATAATCATTTCTTTTAATTCTATTTTACCTTGAACTTCTTGAATTCTCTCCTACATATGAAATGCATATAATATCATACAGTTCTTCACAACATAGATGCTGTATCTTACATAATTTACAGAAATTTGCATAATTTCAGATTCATGTGCTATCTAATATAAATATGCACTAGTTCACTCTCTTATCATCACTACTTAAATATTGAACCTAGGTGTATGAATGCTTAATTTTACTTGAACAGTTTTCCTTGTTTATTTTTCCTTCCCCCTTTTACATTTGCATTTTGTTTATCTTTGGGAAGATTTTAAAGAATTAACATATTGTTCAACAGAGAATTGCAGGGCAATTACCATTCCAAAGTGGCACTTTGTTTCAACACAATTATTCCTGAAGTTCTGTTCCCTCATGAAGTGTTTTAACATGTGCATGAAACATCAGAGATATTTTATGAATCATGCTGGGTCACTCGGGGGTTTTCCATGAAAATAGGGCACCATTTTATAACAATACCCAAGAAAGAATGTGATTAACATGGTCAGAATGACTTATACTCTGTTTAAGCACTACTAACAGTACAAATGGCACGATCTGATGCATGTATAGAGCACACAATACTCTCTTACATGCCAGGCCCTGGGGTGTGTTCAGTATTCATGATAATATAATCATGGCAAATGCATATTAGTGACTTATAGCCCTACTCATACCTACATGAAGTCAAAATTTAAAGCCGAATTTCTCAAATCAGTATGAAAAAAGCAAAAAAGCTGCATAGCCCATGTGTAGTTGGAGTTGCTCCTATAGATAAAAGCAAAGTAACTGCCACTTTTTAAAAAAAGATTTTAAAATTTTTATTGGAAAGTCAGATAAGGAGACACAGTGAAAGATCTTCCATCTGTTGGTTCACTCCCCAAGTGGCTTCAATGGCCAGAACTCAGCCAATTCAAAGCCAGGTGCTTCTTCCAGTTCTCCCAAGAAAGTGCAGGGTTCCATGGCTTTGGAAGATCCTTGACTGCTTTCCTAGACCACAAGCTGGGAGCTGGATGGGAAGTGGATCAGCTGGGACATGAACCATCACCCATATGGGATCCTGACGCTTACAAGGCTAGGACTTTAGCCACTGAGCCATTGCACTGAGCCCTTGAACTGCTATTTCTGAAGTGCAAATTCTTAATTTTCAGAGACATGGCAAGAACAATGCATGAACACAAGTAGAGGTATACAATCAAAGGCAGGTCATTTTTGTTAGTGTATTTTTCAATATAACATGAATGCTTAATTAGCTTTGAGTGTCTCTGGTTCTCAGAGAAATGGGAAAAAAAAAGGCAACCCAATTCAGTGGCATACTGGGACAGCTAATGCCTGCAATGCTGACACAAGACCTTGGGCCCCTGCACCTGCAAGGGAGAACGAGACGCTGCCAGTTCCTCACTTCAGCCTGTCTAGCCCCCCAACTATTGCGGCCAACTGGCAAGCGGACCAATATAAGCAAGATATTTCTGTCTGTCTGTCTCTCTCTCTTTTCTCTCTCTGCATAACTCCACCTTTAATAGATATACAGCAAAGGAAAAGGTTTGTGCATGTAGAAATTAGAGTTCTGTCATGTGCCTCTGTCATTATGACCATGGTGACAGAAGTCAAGAAGCATCACAGTGAACTATGACAAATGAAACTTTACTATTTCGTGTCAGATGATCTTTCCCCTGGGAGACATGCTGGAATGCAGCAAGGCTCTGGGCAGGAAAAAGAAGGAAAACGCTTCAGTGCTGATCTTCTTGTGAACAAAATCACAATTACCACCCACAAAGGGCTCAAGCAGCAGCATTAAAATAAGGCTTAGAAGATTTTTCTGGTAAGAGGTCAGCAATTATCTCTGGCTTTGTCACCCATATGGTCCACTGGGCACCTACTCGGGTCTCCCATTGTAGTGTACAGTAGCTCCAGAACATACATGAGTGAAGGGTGTAACTGTGGTCCAAAAAACAGTTTACAAAAAGCTGACAAGTGTCAGACATAGTCTTCTGGCCAGAGTTCACTGATTTGTGCTTTAAAGCATGAGCATGAATGTGAGTTTTATGTGAAACAAAGGTAAAAACCAGAAAGATGGCACTAGCCATTGGAGTAATTATGGCCTCAATTCTGGTGATAATTATAATTTTGCCGTTCTTGGCAGCGTAGTTCACCATCATCAAGTTGGCTCAGGAATATTTTCTTGTTCTTAGATGAAAAGGATAGGGTAGAATTTCAGGTCAGACAGTACCCATGATGGGGCCAAAATAATCCAGATAAAAATTCGTGTTGGTGCCAACAAAGCGGTGTGGTAAGTTAATCTTCCACTTGCTGATCTGGCATCCCATATGGGAGCCAATTAGTGTCCCAGTTAACCCACTTCTGATCCAGCTCTCTGCCTGTGGCCTGGTAAAGCCTTGGGACCCTGCACTTGTGTGGAAGACCTAGAAGAAGCTCCTGTTCCTGACTTCAGATTAGCTGTGATCGGGCTGCTGCAGCCACTTGGGGAGTGAAGTAGCAGCTGTGAGATTTCCTCTGTATCTCTCCCACTCTCTCTGTAAAATCAGCCTTTAAAAAAAAACAAATCTTAAATAAATAAATAAACTAATAAATAAATAATTCATATCAACAGCAGGTGAAGATGCCTGTGAACCCACTGAAACATGGAGCAAAGCTGCTCTTGGCAGTTTAGCTCAGATCCCACTACGTACTAGTCAAAACTGCTTGCTGGGGCACAGCTTCAACCACTAGACACAGTTGAGATTTCAACTTTTTTTTCCTTAAATTTAATATTTGATTTTGTCAACACAGCTGACATGGATCCATTGCCCACAAAGAAGATCAGTTGGGGTGGGGAGGGCCAAGGCATGGGGGAGGGTCGGAGGAAACATGCTTCCAATTTTCCCTTTCTTTCCTTCTCTCCTGTATTCGTGTGCAGGGATGAGGAAGTGGGGTGGGGACAACTCCCAGCTGCTGAACCACAACAGCACCTGAGGAAAGGGACTATCCACTTGATAGAACCTCAGCAACCCTGATGTGAAGAAGAATGCTCCGAGGACACCACCTGAGTGGCCCCAAAGTTGTGAGATGCCCCCCAGTCTTATTGAGCCCCCCAAAATCCCCCAAGGTCCACTCCAGTCGCCAAGAGAGGCAATGATACGGTATAACTGGTTAAGCTGCTACCTGAAGTGTTTGCACCCACTGTAGATGCAGGTTTCATTTGAAGTCGCTCCACTTTCTTTTATATTTTTTCTGTTGTTAACACAGTAGAGAAGGATGCACACCCATGAGGACCACTGATTAGTGGGGGGAGGGCCCAGGCATGAGGGAAGAACAAATGCTTCCAATTTTCCTCCTCTTTCCTTTTCTCCTGCATTCTGGGTGTGTCCATCTGATATATTAGAAATGCTATTCTGGAGGAGAATGCCCTGAGGATATTGCTTGAGTAGTTTTGATAATTCTGAGACATTGTTGGTTTTGTTGCTCCAAGGTTGAGAATATCCTTCCATGGTCCCTTGGCTTACAGAGTACCGCAGTGCATCCACTCACCCAGACTCTTGCTTCCAAAGCTCAAGCAGGACATTTGTTCAACCTGTTCTGGGCTGCATCTTCTGATGTGACACTACCAGGGGGGACTACAGCACAAAAAAGGCAGATGCTAGGTCTCTACATGGCATACTTTGCCCCTTTGACCCCCAATCTCAGCCTTTGTGTGTACTGGTTGGTATCTAACCTGGCCCATCCCAGGGGTGCACCTGCAAATAATGCAGCCTGGGCAAGCCCAGCCTGTTCCCAACCCCAGTTCCTATAAATGCCAGTGAGCTCCATGATCATGCCAAGCTTGGCCTATCACCCCCATCCCAATCCTTATACAAACCAGCAGGTATTGCTGTCCCACAAGGGTGAGCCCAGATATCCCCTACAGAATCTGCCCCAGACCAAGGTCTCTCATTTGCTGATTAGTATTATGTTCCAACTTTCGTGATCCACCCCCTGGTGGGTACTGTGATCCCCTGCCAGGCAGACCCTGAAGTCTAAGCTTGTATATGCACCTCCCAGGGGGTGGTGGTCCATGCCAACCAGCCCAGCTCAGGTCTCCCACGTGAGTAGATGCATTGTTCTGACCCAGGAAGTTTCCTCTGGTTTCCTTCATTCAAATCACCTGGTCTCAGCCTCCACATTTACCTGCTTCATTTGCCTGGTTGTTGCAAGTCCCCCAGAAGTCATTCCTCACCTGTAACATACCCCCTCAGAGGTCCCACCTCCCACAATCCCCATATACTCTTCCTTGGAGCATTCTACATCCCACATTCCTGCAAGCAGGCAGTCCCTAAGCCTGGTGTTCTGTTGGGGCAGCAAGCAAACCTGTGGCCCTGTGAGCCTGCTTGGAGCTCTCATGCGTGCACCTGTGTGCATACAGGTTCCTAGGTCCACCATCATTTTATAAAGACAAAAGAAAGCCCTTGTTTGCTGTTGAAAATATTTAACCATTCTGAGAACACTGCAGGTACTTTCTTAGTTCCTACTATCTCTTAAGATAATTTCTAGAGGCAGCATAGCTCAATTGGCTAATCCACCACCTCAAGCTTCAGCATCTCATATGGACACAGGTTTGTGTTTCAGCTGCTCCTTTCTGAACAAGCACTCTCCTTGTGGCCTTAGAAAGTAGTAGAGAATGGTCCAAAGCCTTTAGACCCAGAGGAAGCTCTTGGCTTTGGGTCAGCTCAGCTCCAGTCATTCAGGCCATTTGAAGAGTGAACCGGTGGATGTAAATTCTTTCTGTCTCTCCTTCTCTCTGTGAATCTGTACCAATGAAAATGGATGGATCTTTAAAAAAAAAATCGTTCTAGGAGCAGATGTATGAGTAGGCAGCGAAGGGATGCCCTCAGGGGCCATTGCAGTGGCTTCCCTTGCAGGTTATGCCACTGCTTGCAGTCCTGGCATTCTACATGGGTGCTCTTTGCTATTCCACTGCTCCACGTCTGATCCAGCTCCCTGTTAATGCTGCTGGGAGAGCAGCAGAAAACCCAAGTTCTTGGACCCCTGCATCCATGTGTGAGACGCAGCTGAAACTCCTGGCACCTGGTTTCGGCCTTGTCCAGACCTGGCTGTGGGGCCATTTGGGAACTGATCCAAGGGATGTATAATCTGTCTTTGTTGCTCCTTCTCTCTTTCTACAACTGTGGGTTTCAAATCAATGAAAAAATATGTGTATGTAATTATGTATACTCACAAAGAGAGGCTGCCTGCAACACCCACGCTGTGTATGAGAGGATGAGTCAGACTCCCAGCTCCTCTCTCCTTTCCATGTATGCTCTTCCATCTCCTGGGAGGTAGCAAGGTGGTTGTTCAGGAGTGGTACCTGGAGTTCCAGCCACTTAGTCCCACCGTGGTCCAGGTCTGCTTGTCAAGGGCATTTCGAGTATGAAACGGCAGGTGGAAGAGCTCTATTTAAATGCCTCTTCCTTTCTCTGTCTCTCAAACAAAGACATATTCAAGTAGAAATCAATGAATACTCTTGTTGGCACTCAATCTTACAGTATCTTTGTTTATTTCGGAAAATATCTTGTGTGGTCGCTGGCAGCAAGCTAGTTGGTTGAACATATTGAATTTCATAATTTGCTATTTAGAAATGCAATGTGAAGAGAGAGGATCCCACTGTGAAAAAGGCCAGCCCATGAAGGGTGTGGAACTGTTCCATCATGATGGGCGTGAAAGCATAGTGGCGAGCTGAGGAATTTAACATTTAATTTTTTTGTCATTCCTTCTGAAGACATTTTAGGATTACTCTCCATAAAGTCCCCAGTTGATTAACTTAAACTAGCCTTAATGTAGAGTGAAAATTAGCCTGAAGAAAGTATTTCCTGAGTAAAAAAGGAAGAAAAAAAAATCCCAGACCATTACTGAGTAACTGAGTATTGAAACACCCCTCTGGAATACATGGCTCAGTGAGCATGGAGAATAGATGGTTTCATCTGTGTTTTTAAAAGGAACTGAGTCACCTTCATGGGAAGCTCAGTGTGTCACTTTGTAGGCTCAGTGCGATGTGTTGAAACCACACCTTGTCAGCTGATACAGCTTTTGAAAGTGGAAGGTTTCAGCAATAACGTTACCGAAGGCAGCATGCTATTGCCTCACTCTGGAGGAGAAGATACAGTCTCTGGTTAAAACGTTTTTTAAATTTGTTAGCAGGTTGTAGATTTGGCTCTCCATTTGTAACACAACATATTGGAGAATTGCAGTTTAATGTTTTTCTGGGGAGGGAGAGGGATTAGTTAGAGCAAATGATTCTTTCCTAAGTGGTACCTGTTCATTTTCTGTCTTTTCCTCATCTTTGCCACCTGCTAGCAGTGTTTTGGGCAACAGAAGAGCCGTGTGCACCACAGACAGTACAGTTTTCTCCAGAACCGTAGCAATTCAAGTGGCTCACAATGAAACAAAACCTTAAAGGCTGTGATCAGGCTTTTATTTCCATTTTGTGAAAAAAAAAATCATTTCTTTTTGATTTTCAGACATTGGATGAAAATAACGATCAATGAGTTTGGGTTGGATGTGTGTGTGTGTGTATATATATATATATATATATATATAGAGAGAGAGAGAGAGAGAGAGAGAAATATAGATTTTAAATACACAAAGAATATGTATTTATTGAAGCAGATACCAGGAAATTACCCACCCTATTTTGACATTATTTCATTATCATCTGTTTTCTGATTATTTTCCTTTCTAGTAAAAAAAAAAAAAAGAAAGAAAGAACAGTTCCTTCTTGTTTGTGCAGGCACCTAAATATTACTTGTCATTTTTGCTTTTAATGAAAGCCTTATATCCGTTAAAAGAAATGCTTGTGACGTGAAAAATATTTACAAGCAACAAAGCAACAAATATTGAACGATGATTCTGTTTAGAAAACATATTTTGAATATGGAATGATGCTTCAGTATGTTGAGAATGCATTTTCTGTAGAAAAATGTATTCAAGGTTTTCAAAATTACCAACCTCCCACACTGTCTGCTTTGTACCTCAAAGGAAAGTAAAATTTCTGGTTAATTTAAGGGAGAGCAAAAGGTAACGTTTCAGTCAAAATGTAAAATAAGGTCCGTGTTTTGAATTGTTCCCTGTTAATTTCATTTACTAATAAAGTGAAATCAATGGTCAAAGTGTGTGTAACAACTGAACAGCCATGGACACTGATTCTTCAGGCTGTTAAGCATGTCGATCAAAAGCACTGGCTAGGATGGTATTCACTTATAATTTAAAAGCAAGACTGTGTGGGGAGATTTGTCTAACTTATGCCAATTCTGATGAATGAAGTAAAAGCTTGCATGAGCTAAAATTGTAAAACAAACAAGCGAACAAACATTATACCATTTCAGTACTTTTACGTGACAGAACAGTTGAACAAAAAACAGGGCAAAGCAACTTCTCCACATCTTCATTTTTAAGTTGTAAGAACAATATACAAAGTAGATAGTAAAATTCCACCTCCAAACTTTTCATTGAACTGGACCTATTGAAAAAAAACACTTTTGAAAGATATTGTAATACATGATAGATATACCGATTTAAATAATGTAATGTCCAAATCAAGGAATTTAATCTTTTAGGAAGATAAATTAATACACCCATTCCAATACAGTGTGATAAATTAGGTAAATGAAAAGAAGGGCAGGTGCTTGGCAAAGAGGCTAACACATCACCTAATATATCAACATCAGATATCAGAGACCTGGTTCCGGTAGTGGCTCTTCCACTTCCTGTCCAGCCACTTCCCAGGGTTTACCCTGGGCAGGGAGCAGCAAGCAGGCAATTTCTTAGCTGCCTGGGTCCCTCTCCCCACGCAGAGGAAATCTGGATTGAATTTCTGACTCCTAGCTTTGGCTGAATCCAACCTTGCTGTTGTGGGCGTTTGGGAAGTGAAAGAGCTATCTTTCTCTCTGTCTGCTTTTCAAATAAAGTGAAAACCAATCAAACTTGAGGAAAAAAAGACCAAAAATGAAAATCCTATATAACTCCATGAAAGGGGTAGCCCAAACTTAGCATCTGATAGAAGTAGACCTGTGAGGAAGAAGATTCCACAGAAAGCAAACTGGATACGTTTTAGAAAGAAAATGGCATGCCTTCAGTCCAATGGGTAGACCCCAATGTTTCTACTCCATATGAAAAAAAAGTCCTTCTTAAAAACAGTTCAGGTGCAGAGACCCAGCGCTATAAAATCACACGTAGTTGGCACGTACAGAGTTTTCAGAGAAGAAGGTAACCCACCGATGAGTCCTCCTTTGCTTGATTTTTGAAAGCAATTTTCTGATAACACTGATTTTCATGGAATAAGGGGCACTCGGCACATTTTGGAGACAAACAATTGGGAAAGATTAGTGACAAATGAGGGTTGTTACTTATTTCTTATTTTCATCCTGTTCCCTTCATAAAATGATGTACATTCACATACACAGAAATAATATTTTTAAAGGTTAATAGAGTCCCAGCTCTTGTCGTTTACTTATAATAACCCCCCCTGCAGAGAGAAATAATAAAACAGAAAATATTTAAAATATATATTAGAAAGCAATATACAATGCTATAAGTCAGAAACAACTGGAGAGGAGTCTGCTGTAAAGAGAAATAAATTGAATTCGTGAGTTTTATTTTATTTTTAATTCTTTTTTATTTGAGACTGAAGAGCACTACCCTACAATAGGAAACCATGGCCTTCTTAAATCCTAAGAGCAGAGTTTAGTGCTGGGAAAACATTTGGAAATTTATGGAGGAAATCCTGGCAAAGAGAGTTGGCTAGGAGATGAAAAACAAACAAAAAAATGAAAATACACAAAACTTAATAAAGCAATGATTTTGGAAATTACATTTATCTTATTTGATAGACAGTGCATGAAAGAGAGATATCTCCAATTCACTGGTTTATTCTTCAGATACCTGCTACAGATCTGAGCCAGGCCGGTGCCAACAGACGGGAGCTCAACCTCTGCATCTCCTGTGGGTAGCAGGGTTTTAACTCGGTGCCCTCCCTGGCTGCCTTCCAGGGGGCATGTTAGAGGGAATTGGGATGAATAGGGCAAGTAGGACTCTAACAGAAGGATTCAGATAGGACCTGCAGGAACCCCAGGGGGTGGCTTGCCCGCTGTGCTAAACACTAGCCCGGGAACTCGATTTTTTTTTTCTTTCTTTGGTTCAGGAAAGATAGTATAGGGTTCCACAAAAATGTAATCGCTCAAATCTGAAAGATCTGAGTTGGTATTTTTATTGCTGCCCACAAAGGTGAGACACAATTAGAGTTCAGCAAAGTAAAATAAACTACTAAAAAATCAACTCTCTGAAAACGACTATAATTAAATCTATAGCCTTTATAATGTACAATGCACAAGGAGAAATCATCAGAATACAAAATTAGAATTAGCAGTCCAGAAGTTTGAACTGTTACAGTGTGCTCAGTGCAACCGGGAAGTTGGCTCAGTCGTTCTGATGATTCTTGAGACTCTGGCAATCCATATAAGAACACCTCGGCTCTTGTTCCAGCTCTGTTCCCAATTCCAATTTCATCTTATTGTACATTCTGAGAGGCAGCAGGTGATGGCTCAAGAATTGGGGTGCCCATCACTGACATGGGAGACGCACGCTGGCTACCTGGCTCCTGGCTACCTGGCTCCTGGCTTTGAGCTGTGCCAACTTTTGCATGGTTTTGGCTAATGAGTCAGTAAATGTAAGGCCTCTATTTGGCTGCTCCTGCTTCTCTCTGTCTCTGTCTATGCTTTTCAAATAATTAAAACATTAATAAATTGAACATATGCTCAATGACTTAAAGGAACATATATCCATAGTTAGTAGACAGATGGGAAATGAAATAAAGCCATTTTAAAAGAGAACTAAGCACTGAATCTCAGATATAGGATAAATGAAATATGAATTTCATTTTTTGAAATGTATAATGTGGAGGAGACAGCAGAATAAAGCACCAAGGAACTTAAAGAGAGATCAATAAAAATATCAGTTCCGAAGGAACTAATTCAGGGTGAATGAAAATAACACCAAATGACAAGGTGGATTGATATGTACAAGGTATAATGATGTCAAAGGTGAGTATATATGAAGTTTTTCTTCTAGCCATGGTTGAGCAAAAGGGATCATATTCATACTGCTATCAGAAATAACTAAGAATCCAAACTAAAAAAAGCCACCTTCAGGATCCCATGTGGGCCTGGCTCCTGTCCTGACTATACCCTGCTAACGTGACTGAGAAAGCAGCAGTATATGGCCCAATTTGCTTGAGACCCGGCCACCTGTGTGATAGAACAGGAAGAAGCTTCTAGCTACTGACTTTGGTCTGGTCCAGTTGTGGTGATTGTAGTCACTGAAGGTTGGTCGAAGATCTGTCTGCCTTCTGTTACTCCTTTTCTCTTAACTCTACCTTTAAAATGAATAAATAAAATTTTGAAAAGAAACAAACAGTAAAACAATGAATCGCATCTTGCAATGCAGGAGTAATCCCCTAGAAATAATTTTTTAGAAAAATATGCGAGCAGTACAATTGTCATAACTTACGCTCTCAGGAATGTTCCTGATGCAGCTTTTTGACAGTCTTGTGCTATGAGAATTACAGAGGCCAGAGTAGGTAGCCTTCACAGTACAGCATAAGAGAAAATAGAAGAGATGGATTCATGTGCCCAACTCCCGACACCATCCCCGCCCCCCACTGAATTCCTGAAGGCTGAATCATGTTGGTCAATACATAGCTGAAAAATAACTGAGAAAAACAGCCACAAACCAAAGTGAGACATAACCATCCTTGAGATTCACAGTGATCAACATTGCCTAGCTTGAACAAAGTGCAATGCTTCGTGATTCCTAAGCATCAGGTGGGGTACTAAGAAAAGCTTTCTTGCTAGTTCTAAACATTCTATCACTAACCACAGCCTCAGACCCAAGAAAGTTTAAAGTTAATATCTGGACAATCAAGAAGTGGTTTTCAAGTAACTGAGTGATGCCCTAGGTGAGAGATCGTGAAAATTAGCAGGAATGGAAAATGTCTGGTCTGAGCAGGCACAGATCCACAATAGCCATCATGCAATGACCATTCTCTTGAGCAGTAGAATAGACTTCCCACAATGAAATCAAATGTATTTTATCAAATTATCCAAATGATAGTTCAGCACAGACCATACAGCAAAAGAAAATATTCAAAATACAATTCAGACTATGAAAGTATAGAAAAAAATTTTAAAAAGTGTTTTCTGTGGGTGACACAATTTCCAGGAATCCAATACCTGCTAAATATCCTGGGACACAGAAATGACTTAATGAAAAAGGCTCGGTTCTTCAGGAGGTTGTAGTGACCTCAGCTAGTTCTGACTGACCTCAGGCTTAATGAAGAAAAGGTTTTCAAAAGAAATAGAGAAGGCTACAATTAAAATAAGCCTTCTTTTCAGATGCGCATGCTACATTACAAATTTCTCCTGAATCAGTTAATGCATCCAATAAGTGTCAAGCCAGTTCAAGTCATATACAGGAATATGCCTAATCATGAAGGAATTAAAAACTAAAGAAATAAAGATGATAACTGGAACGCCTCCAAATATGAAACCCAATAACCTCTAGGCCAAGTAAAAATTAGTGTTACATAAGAAATTATTTTGCGCTAATTTGAGGCATAAACAAAATGCATTGAAATGCTAAGAAGCTATTAAAAAATGAATTGGTGGATGGTGCTGTGTCACACTGGGTAAAGACATTACCTGCAGTGCTGGTATCCCATATGTGTGCCAGATCAAATTCCCGCTTATCCTTTTCCCATCCAACTCTCTGCTAACATGCTTGGAAAAGCAGCACAGGGTAACACCTGTCCTTGGGCATCTGCACTTATGTTGGAGACCTGAAAGACTCTTCTAGCTTCTGGCCTTGGACCGGCACAGCTATGGCCATTTTAGTGATTTGGGGATTAAACTAGTATCTGTGAGTCTGTCTTTCTCTCTCTGTCCTTCCCTCTACTCTTCTTCCCTCTCTCTTTCCTTCCTCCTCTCTCTCCTTCCTCTTCTCCTTTCTGCTACCCCTCTCCGTCTCTGTAACTCTACCTTTCAAGGAAACTTTTGTTCTAATACAAGAAAAAAATTCTCAAATCAAAGGCCTCAGTTTCCACCTTGAAAAATTAGGAAAAAAATTTAAAATCAAAGAATGAAGTAGCATAAGGCAAGACTTGGGTTGCCATTCTGTTTCGCATAGCTGACGTCTCTGGGTGAACCTGTATTGTGAGAGTCCTGCTGGAACTCAATGCCCTAATTCAGGGAAGTGACACTCAACCTGCGCCTTAGACAGAAAGACTGGAGACCACCTTTGCTGTTCCAAAAGAAACAAACTGGCTGTCATTGACCAATCAAAGGAAAGACACACTATTTACTAACCAGGGTCCCCACATGAGCTAATCATGCATTGCCCATCTTAAATTTTGAACTATAATTCACTGCTTTTAACCCTTTGGGGAATCTGGGAATGAAATGTTAGCTGACTGACTCCTTGTTTGGTGCACTGCAAATAAACTGCTGATTGACACCACCCAAATTTGCTGCACATTGGATTAGAGTATCAAAATTATGGATTCTGTGGCAATTTCTCCAATCAGTTTTGTTTTTTCTTTCAAACAAGGCCAATCAAATCCCTTCATTATGAAACCAGACAAGAAATGACAACCAAAAAAAAAATAATCCAACAAAACAGACCAGCATTGTTGATAAAAAAATGTAAAATTCTCAACAAAATCCTAGAGTACATTGAACCAATTAATCATGCATCTAAATCAGTTGGTATGTATTCCAGGGTTGGAAGATTGGATCAACAGATACATGCAGCAGGACATGGAAAAACATTCCACACTGATTCATGATAAGATCACTGAACAAATTAACTATAGAAGGAATTGAGTTCAGCATAAGAAAGGCTATCCATGACAAACATACATCATACTCCACTTAGAAAAACTCAAAATGTTCCTTTAAGGTGAGGAACAGGAGAAGGACAGCCACTGTCACCAATGTTATGCATCACCTGTCCATTAGGGAGGTGGAGCAGAAAGAAGCTAAGCAACCTGGAGATAATAACAGCTGCTATAGAATTTGATCTATAGAACTTGGATTTGGTTTCCCCGAGACTAAGAATAAACAGACAACTGGCCTGCATCAGGCTCATCGTAATCTTGGGCCATCATGGCCTACAGTCATCATAATACATTGGCATGCTGTAGGGCAAAGCTTCCAGGTACCAGGATGGGAAACATCAACCACACACAGAATAAAAATTCCTCAGAAACATCATGGTTGTCCTTCCCTTACTAGCAAGTATCCTTCGTAGAATGTTCCTCCTGTTTCATCAAATGATGCATGTATAATGGCAAACAGAATTCAACTTCTCAATAGAAGACATGGATGCCTTTTTCCCATATTAGGATATTTCCTTCTTATTAGAACATTTCTCCTCTTTAACAATAAACACAATTCGAGGTTAGGACCACTTCCCTCTGATCAGACCCCGCTTTACCTGCGGAGTGTGCATCTGCTTGGCCAGCAGTTTACTTTGTGTTTGATGTTACCCACTCCTAAAGTGAAGTGAACTCAAGTATTTTGGTACCTGAGAACCAAACAGCCTTCATGGTCCACTGTCTGGTGCCAATGTTTGTTAGTCTTAGAGTGATAGATAACAGAAAGAAAGAAAATATATAAAAGCAGGAAATTACCTGTTTGCAGATTATATAATACTTTATATAACGAAGCCTTTTAAATGCCTCAAAGATCATAATAGTCAATGAATTCAGTAAAAATGCACAAAAGTAATATCCCAAAATCAATGTCCCTTATACATACCAGTGGTTAATTTGTTGTGTAAAAACCATTTCATTCCTAAAAGCAATCATATTCACAACAGGAAAAAAGAAAAAAAAAAAGGAAATCAAAGATAAAAACAAAGAAATAGAGAACACCTACAATTAAAGTTTAATGTCTTTTGTAACAAGAAAATAAAGAAATGATAAAAAAAAAAGAGAGAGAAAATACCACCATGATCATGAACTGGAAGAGATAATATTTTCAACATGTCTTCATTATCCAAAGAACTTTAAGGATTCAGTGTGATCTCCATCAAAACACATTTTTCACAGAAGCAGGGCATCCTAAATGCCCAGGGAAGCACAAAGGACCTCCAACAATAAAGGAAATTAGAACCATCATTATACCTTGTATAGTAACCAAAACGGCATGAACACTTGTCAAAAAACAAAAAACTAGACACATAGACTGAGGGGAAAGAATAGCACTCCTTAATGCTTATCTCCAAAACCCATTGAGTCTCAACAAAGACACCAAAAACATACTTTGGAACAGGTAAATGGTATTGAAAAATCTGAATATCCATGTGCAAGAGAATAAAATGTGAACTCTATTCATCACTCGTTTTCTGCAAAAATCAACTCTAGGTGGAAAAAAAAATGCCTAAATGGAAGATGTAAAACTACCTGTAGCATACCTCCGGGGAATGCTTGAAGATATTCCTTGTAGAATGATTACAGGGTAGTATGTCATAAGCACAGGAAGCAAAAATATACACATGAGATTCTTAGAAACTAACAAGCTTCTGCACAGCAAAGGAAACAATCTATACACCACAGATAGTGGGACAAAATATTTTTGGTCACTCACCGGACAGAATTTTATAGGCAATAAATTTATAGGTAAGTAGCTGGAACAAGAAATATAACTAAGAAATGATACATGTTTTCCATGTAAATACTTTAATCCAAGTGTTCTTAGGAACTTCCTTTATAGCAGCCTGAAGGTTTAAATATTCTGAATAGTAACCAGCTGACAAATGAAGAATGCGTGAGACATGAGTGATGTATACATATGTCAGATCAACATGTTGCCGAACTTCACCCTCAACTCCAAAACACAACAAATTGTTGACAAAAACAATGTGGCTGATCTAATGATTGTCTCCGGGATCAAGAGCAACTGACTAACAAATAGACTCTGTACATGTGCAATAAAATCATACATGTAATATTTGTGCATTTCAATCCAATAAAACTTTACCTAACATGTTAACTGAGTGAGACTGAGGAGGATGTTCACCTTTGATGCTGATTTGTTTTGTAACTAAGTGATGAATGCATGAGGAGTCATAACATTGCTTTGTGTACTTTATACATGTTGGAAATGCTCCATGTTAAAATGTTTAAGAAGATGAAAGTATGTGTGCTGCAGAATGAAGAGCATACGTATTTGTGTGGGGTTGAGGGGAGAGTGATAATCATTGCTGGAAAGCAAGGATAAGGAAGGGAACTTTTATGGAGAAGAAAGTTGGGAACAAAGAGCATCCTAAATGATTAGCTGTTACTTAATACACGGTGCTAATCAGCAGGAGCATCCTTGTGTGAGAAGGCAGCTAGGTTTATAGATCACAGAGAACCGGGTGCTTAGATTTGTTCTTCTTTATTAGCTTTGTTACTTTGTGCAAAGCAATTAACCTTTCTGAGCTTCAGTTTATTCAACTCTAAAATGAGATTAATTGTCTCTACCTCAAAAAGTGGCAGTGAAAATTTGGCAATCTTAGCACCTTGTATTCAACTATTACTTTGAAGGAAATCTGGTAGATATTAAAGAGAAATTTGTTTTCCTTATCCCGCAGTGCACCCTTCAGCCCATCCCCATCCTTCAGCCTTCTTAAGATACAAGAAATTGGGATTTGCATTATATTGTGGGGCTCATTCCATAGATGCACGCCATCTTGGGAAACAGAGGTTGAGGACAGATAGTACAATAACAGGAAACTTGGATTTGTGGTCAGACGGTTGTTGTTTTCATAAATGACTGCTGTCTATCAGCTGTGTATCTTGTTAGCTGAGAGTGGATGCAATAAACCCTAGGAATACATTAAATATTATACAGAACATTCCTTAACCAGTGTTATTTTTCTATATCAGATAGTAAATACATTTAATTTTTCTTTGAAAAAATTTTCAGTTATTTGACAGTGAGAGAGACCCAGCCATGGGTTCACCCCTGGCAGTATTTGCAATAACAGGGGATTGGAGCAGGCTCAAGCTAGGAAACAAAAATACAATCCATTTCTGCTATGTAGATATCAGGAAACCAAGTATTTGAACCGTGTCCAGCCACCTTCAAGAGTGAGGATCAACAGAAGGCTAGAATTAGGATGTGAATTAGGGATTTAAACCTAGATGAACCATTAAAGGATGCCTGCATTTCAAAGTTAATGTTATCATAAGTATAAAACAAATGCTATAGAAAGGCTAATTTTGCTGCTTTTGGAGGAAAATTTGGATGTAGTCAAGTATAGGGTGGAAATGAAGTTTCAAAGAATTGTCTGAATGAAAAGAAACTAAGTTCTACACGTTTGTGACGGCCATGATATACATTTGTAACTGAAGACGTGAACTTTTCCCTCACTAGGCTGTAGAGCAGATTATACATTACATCTGCTCTTATAGCACTAAACTTGAGGAGGTATCATAATTAGTTTTCCAAGCACAGTAGCTCACACAGTTTAACTAGACCAGAACCACAGAAGATACCTGTTATTTAAGGAGATTTCCATAGTCTGGCATATTTAGCATAACTGAAGTCAAGAGTGAAGGAAGATGCCCATTGCTGAAAGTCACAGTTCTGAGGAGCTAAGCCATGTTATCAGAGCGGTACATAAGCAAATGGCCTACGAGCTACCAGTTTCCACTTAGGGTTAAGTATGCAAGAAATTTCAATTTGTGAGAATAATAATTCTGTGGTGTGGGGTCTCCCCCATAGATTCCTTTAGTACCCCATTGCCGGAGAAGATGAGCCTGCTGCCCACCACCCAGCCTCCTGGCCCGCGAGAGACAAACAGACGGACAGGGATTCTTTCTGAGCAGTTCCAATTTATTGGAGAAATTCAGTTTCTTATATAGGGTAAGGGATAGCCTCAGGCTGGGAAATTCGGGAATTCTGGGAGGGGAGAAACTAGGAGCCAATTACTAGGAGAATGACTACAGAAGCCACCTCCCATAGGCCAGGGGTATGTGAGCGAGATGGCCCTAGTTAATCAGTATTTCCTTGGAGCTACGTGACTCCTGCTCTGGTTCAAGCCCAGGGCTCTGTCCTTGGCCGCCATCTTGCCCGTCAGTGACCTGGATTGTTAGTCGCCATCTTGTTGACTTAGTGACCTTTTAGCCCCTGAGCCCCACACTGTGGCACATGGACCATGAGTCACCACCCCTTGTGATGTTTTATGTAATAAAGTTTAGTTTTGAAATAAATATGCACCAAGTTTCTAGAGTAGCCTTGAATGGAAATTTGCTGTCAGGAATACTTTTGACTTAATTATCTTAAAAACACTTAACTGATAAGGTTAAACCTGAAAAAGAGGTACCAACACATAAAATTACTATGACTTAAGTTACTTATTATTAAATTTATTTGATAATGAGGCTATGTATCTGTCCTGGTTTGTTCAAACTGTTATAATGGAAATGTTATAGATTGGGAGGCTTGTAAATAACAAGCATTTATGTCACAGAGTTCCAGAAGCTAAGAAGCCCAAGACTGGACCTAGTATGATGCCTCGATGGTCAGATCCTCCTGTTGTATATGGCAAGGTTTCCCATCTGGGTGATGATATGGTTCATGTCCTGACTGCTCCACTTGCCATCCAGCTCCCTGCTTGTAGCCTGGGAAAGCAGTGGAGGATGGTCCGAAGCCTTGGGACCCTGCACCTGCATGGGAGACCCAGAAGAAGCTTCTGGCTTGTTTTTGGATCAGCTCAGCTCTGGCTTTGCGACCACTTAGTGATTGAAACAATAGAGGGAAGATCTTTTTCTCTGTATCGCCTTCTCTCTGTAAATCTGCCTTTATAATCATCATCATCATCATAAGATAAATCTTTAAAAATAAAAAGCCCAAGACTATGGAGCTGGCAGAATCATACTATGCTGGAAATTTGCTTTCTCATAATGGCCATGACCCTATGAGGACACATGACAGAAGAGGCATCAGATGTAAGTCTCCTGAGTTTCTTATAAAACAAATCAGTCCCATTCTTGAAGGCTGACTTCACTAAAAACATCACTTGTGGTATTAGGATTATGTAATATAAATTTTATTGGGGGCTGGTGGTAAGCCATTCTATTGATTTAATTGAAAATGGTACTCGATATAACATGTAATAAATAACTGAAAGTAGCTAGCATAGAAACACCATAGTTGCGAAATAGAAAACTAAACTCTTGCAAAGTAGAAGAAAGTGTCAAAGTTCTAGATGATGAGGTCAGCGCAATGCCCTAGTGGTTAAAGTCCTTCCCTTACGTTTGCATGGATTCCACATGAGAGCCTATTCAGGTCCTGGATGCTCTACTTGCATTCCAGCTGCCTGCTTGTGGCTTGGAAAAACAGTAGAGGATGGCCCGAAGCCTTGGACACCTGCACCTGTGTGGGAGACCCAGAAGGATCTCCTGTCTCTTGGCTCCTGGCTTCTGGTCAACTCAGCTCTGGCCATTGTGGCCCTCTGGGGAGTGAACCAGCAAATGGAAGATCTTTCTGTCTCTCCTTCTCTCTGCCAAATATGATTTTCCATTAAAAAATGAATATGTCTACAAAAAGAAAAGCAAAAGTTTCAGGTGACACAACTGTTAAACGAAGCATGTACACACAAAAATTCTGCACACTGTAACACTGTCTGAGCAGCAGCACATAAAGCATTGAATCATATTAATACAATGTAGTTTGCTTCCATATTGCATTTTACCAGCTTAAAAGCATGAGAGGATGATGGAAACACTACCTTCCATAGGTGTTTAACAGTGACCGGAAAATGTTTTAGCTTTCCTGTTATCCTTGGCTTCAAAATAACTCATTGAACATTCCACATAGTCCCAAACTAGTATTTCAAGACTCTGTTGTCTTGTGCTAATATTTTAGTTATCAAAGTCATGATATTTGGGGATTTAAATGTGGGAAGATTTGCCATAAGCTCATCATTTATGACAACTAATTAAAAACACTCTATGAGGAAAAGCCCAAGCCCAAATGACTTTACTGGTGAGATCTACCAAACATTTAGGAAGCAATTAAACTAATATTGAGGACTAGGGAATATTTTCCAACTCATTCTATGAGGACATTTTTTATCCTTACACAAACGCTAGGCAAGTACAGCATAATAAAACATGAAGCTGAAAGGGGGCGTTGTTGAGTAACTGCAGCAGTAGGGGGTTCTAGAGGTTCCTGGATGAAGGTAGAAGTCATCAGGTGTTTGAAGTACTGCCTGGCACTTGAAGGCTTCTCTTTGTTGAAGTTCAGATAACAAAACGTAACATAGTTATAATCTTTCCCAACCTAACAGGTTCTGAGTTCAGTTAGAAACCCAGTTGGAATACTTGGAAGCAGCTCGAGCGGCCATCGTCCCTTTATCCCTGTTCACTCCTACGGAAATGTGAGGAGTCAGATGGGATGAGAGGCAGTCAGGGTCTCTGGTTCCTGGTGAAGTGACCCTGTCTACGTTGACCATTCAGGAGTAATGAAGAATCAATGACTAAAGTACAAGAAGGCCTGGCTAAGAGAAACAGAGAACTCACACCCCCCTTTAAAAAAGACTCTTAATAACCCTCCCTCCACCCCGGCGCCATCCACTCAAATGTAAAAAAGAAAATTTTTTTATTGAAACCATTAACCAGTTTCTTTGGCAGGACTAGAAGCATCCCTCCAGCTCCCATTCCTCCCACCAGGCTGCGACCACTGCCAAGCGGAAACAGCTCCAAGAAGCCATAGAGAACAGTGCCCCTCTTCCTTTATATACAACAAAAGAGAGGCATGTAAGGAGTTATTCCAATATCCCACCCTGGACCCAGCGCCATTTCCTCTTCCTCACAGCTCACGAAATTCAAGCCAGTCCAGCAGTCCACCAATCAGGCATTTCACCTGAGAATCCCACCCTCAGCCCCCCAGCCCCTTCCCCAACTCTGCCCACTTACCAATCATTCTTCAAGCAATCACCTGTGACAGTCTTGGGCACCAATCCCCTGAGGCCTGCCCTCAGTCCCTCCCAATTCCCGCCCCACACCTTGCAGACAAAAAGGCTCCCAGGTGCAGCTCTGTCTCTCTCTTCTCCTTCCGACCTCCCTTCCCTGCTTCCCTTCTCTTTTTCCCCCTTTTCCCCCTTTCCCTGCTCATCTCCATCACCCCTACCTTGTTCCTGCCCCACTGGAATAAACCTCCTAAGATACCTCAAAAAAAATTAGATTTCCTGAATATGACTATGAAAACTTCCTACAACATAACCACAAACAAAATTTAGTTACATGGAAAAAATAGTGCTGATATGATCAGCTGGATGTATTTTAGGTGTGCAAGTTCATTTAATCAAAAATCCCAGTTGCGGTAACCTATGATGTGAATATCTCATTAGTCTTACAAAGAGGTTTTGACAAAATGGAACACCTGCATGATTTCCCAGCAAATCAGAAACAGAAGGGAATTTAATCAACCTTACAAAGGAGAGTTGCAAAAATCAATAGCAAATATCATAGTTGAAGGTAAAAGACTGTTTTCTTTGTAAGTTCAGCAGAAAAGTAGGGTATTGACCCTTGCTGCTTCTTCTCAACATTGTACCAGTGTACACTTAAAATGGCTTCTGTCTTGGTGTCATGTTTACATCCATTCACGTTTATGGATCCACACATATTTAAAAATCTATTTGTATTTGATAGGCGAGTTACAAAGAAAAGGAGAAATGGGGAGAGAGAAAGCCACCTTCCTTCTGATTTACTCCCCCAAATGGCCACGATGGCCAGAGCTGAGCCAGCCTGAAGCCAGGAACCTCCTCTGGCTCTCCTAGGAGGGTGCAGTGGCTCAGGAACTGGAACCATCCTCCTTTGCTTTCCTAAGCCATAGTCAAGGAGCTGGATCAGACGTGGAGCAGCCGAGGTATATACTGGCCCCTAAATGGGATGCAGGCATAATACCTGTTATACAGAACATTTAAATCACTTTAGATTTAAAGTGTGTTAATTGATCATTATTATAAATAACCATCAAAATTCTGTCTCTTTTTTTTTAAGTCAAAATCCTCTATCACTCCCACTGGCCACTGAGTTACACGAATAATCCAAATTGTAAATGACGATTTACATGCAAAACAAAATCTTCCAAGAATGATTTTCATTTTTTATACTGTACTAAATATTTATGTAAATAAAAGCAAGCATTCCATGTTAAAACATCTTAAAGCATAATTACAAATTTGACCATCATCCATGTTAGATAATTTTCTACTAAAACACCCATTCTGTAGCTGCACGAATATTTTTATCACATATTAGAATAATATTTGCAGGCGGCTAATTAAAATTGGGGCAGAAAATGTTGTTAGCAACAATAAATGAAAAAAAATAGCATACAGATATTCTCTAAGTCCTTCAAAATGTAGCTTCACAATACCTTGCATATGCATGTACAATTTGTTAGTAATGCTGCTCTTGGAAAATAAGAAGATTTTTTGAAGAAAATATGAAACTTGTTTTGTTGTATTCTGATATCAACTGATAACCTTTTATGGTCAAATTAACTAGGAATGCAAGTATTTATATCAAGACTGGAGTAAAATAAGAGTGTTGGGGCCAGCACTGTGGTATAACAGGCTAAGCCACAACTATAACATCTGCATTCTATCCCAGCATGTCGAAGTGCTCCACTTGTAACGTAGCTCACTGCTCACGTGACTGGGAAAACACTAGTGGATGGCCCAGGTGCTTAAGACCTGCCACCTACCTGGGAAACCCCAGGATCCTGGATTCAGCCTAGAACAGCTAGGGCTGCTATGGCCATATGGGGAGTGAATCAGAGGATGGAAGAATCTCTCTGTCTCCATCTCTCTTATAATCTCTCTCTCTTTCTTTCTCTTTTTCTCTCTCTCTCCCTCCCATCCCTTCCTCTTCATCTACCTCTCTCTCTCCCTCTCCTTCTCTTTTTTTTTTTTTTTTTTTTAAAGATTTATTTTTATTATTTTTTCATTGGAAAGGCAGATATACAGAGAGGAGAGACAGAGAGGAAGATCTTCCGTCCGATGATTCACTCCCCAAGTGAGCCCAACGAGCCGATACTATGCCGATCCGAAGCCAGGAGCCTCTTCCGGGTCTCCCACGCGGGTGCAGGGTCCCAAAGCTTTGGGCCGTCCTCGACTGCCTTCCCAGGCCACAAGCAGGGAGCTGGAAGGGAAGCGGGGCTGCCGGGATTAGAACCGGCGCCCATATGGGATCCCGGGGGTGCAAGGCGAGGACCTTTAACCACTTGCGCCACCGCGCCGGGCCCTCCTTCTCTTTTTCTCTTTAGCACACTGGGTTTCAAATAAATAGCTCTTGGGATTGACATGTTCTGTGATGGATAAAGGGCAGAGTCACTGCCTGCGATGCCGTAATCTGCTTTAAAGACCAGTTAGTCCCAGAGGTTGCACCTGTGATCTAGCTCCCTGATAATGTACCTGGAAAGCAGGAGATGGCCCAAGTGCCTGGACCCCTACACCAGGGGCCAGGAAGAAGCTTTTGGCTCCTAACTTTTGTCTGGAGACCAGTCTCAGATGCTGTGCTCATTCAACAAAGAGCCAGGAGATGGAAGAGTTTTTTCTCTTTCTTCTTTCTCTCTCTCCCCTCCTCTCTGTCTCTGTAATTCTGACATGCAATTAACAACAACAAACTGAACAGTAGCTCTTTCATGAAAGTATGGGGAACATGATAAACAGATAGTATAGAGAGCATCTAAGATTTTTATATGCATCCTCTTAAATATCCCACCTTCCAAAATAAGAAACTTGGAAAATTAAAAGGGAAAATGAATTAAATTATGTTTATTTGTGTACAAAATAATATAAAACTCATGTATATGAAGAATCTTCAAAAGGTTTGTGCAAAATGCTTATCATGAAAAACTATGCTAGGCTAAATAACAAACAAAAAAAAGAAGTCATGGAGTATAAGAATAGTTAAAAAATTCAAGGGAACCTCGAATTAAAAGACAAATTTATTTTTGGTGCAAAATAATTATCTTTGTAGTAGACATTTCCATGTCTCTTCATGTGTTTTCATACTTTTGTACGCTTTGTCCATCATCTGATTACACTAGGATAAAGGTAATGTCAAAAATTAATATGGTGAGAATAAAAAGAACGAATTTAAATCCCACATCCTCTTTAAAATCAGGATGTATAAAATATTCACATCTGTTAGTATCTCAATACCTTCTATAGTGCCTCCTAACTTCATAAAAATTATGTTTCTTCAGAAGTACATAAAAATTCATCAAGCTACTTTAAAAAAAAGAATAGAAAATGTGATTTTTACTAGAATACTTGGTTAGATTTTTTTTTTTTGCACAATTCATATTGCAACTGGCTTCTATGGTTCTATGGAAAACTTGTTGCTCTTCCAAGGATTACATACGCACACTGTATCAATTTCACTGGTAACACACACAGTTCTATGTCTTGGCAAATACTAGTCATGGAGTGTCTACCTTGGCCAGGTGAGAACAATAAAATCTTCTCATGAATTTTTTTGGTTTGATAAATCTCCTAGGTAGAAGTGGAATCGTGGCATCTAAACCTGGAAACATAGGTGGATATGAGTCACTACATTAGGTGGAATGCAAGGAAAATTGCTGGAGAAGGAGAGAATGGGAATAGAGAGACAAAAGCAGTAAAGCTTTGAAAACCTAAAATGCTAGTGAAAAACTAGTACCTGGGGTCTCTCCCTTTAACATTTTCAGTCCTTATTGTTCCCAAGAACTGGCTCCCTGGTTTCTTTTGAATTCAAAGTCATCTCCTTGGACCCGTACAACAAATTCACTAGATTTCTTTGCTTGTTTGATTAACTGGTTTTATTTGTTGTTGATTTATTATTGTTGTTTTGGGGAGATTGTATGGAAAGAACTAGGGCAGTAAGGATGAGATAAACACTAGTAATAAGATCTTGTAATATAATTCATTAATCAACCATCCATAAGAGACTGATTGTTTATAATTACCTGAGATGGTCAATGTCCTTTTATCATTGTTATTGGTACTTCCCGTAAATAATGAGGATCTAGTCCTCATTGTACCTTCATTAAAGCCCTGGGATACAAGAATGAACTCACAACCAAGTGACTAATAGTCTCCTACATGGTTGGGAGACACTGCAACGGCAGCATGATGGACTTAGGAAAATTCACGAAAGACACCCATTGTGAGACTGGAGGGGAGAACAGAAAGGAGGGGAGAGGGAAGGGAGACTCCAGTGCCAACCAAACTATCAAAAACAATAAAACAAGAAATTAATATTTAAAAAGAACCCAAAATAGAAGGTGGCTTGATTTAAAAAAAAAAAGAATAAAAGAAGCGTGGCGGAGAGGAACTGACAAAATTAAAGCTGCTGAAATATATATATATAAAATAATGTCAGAACAAGAATATACAAAAGAGGTATACAAAACAGGTTACTGAATATAAGCTAATGAACGTAGTGTGTTTTTTTTTTAATTCATTTATTTGAGAGGAACAGACGTATCTGGAGACACAGAGAATTTGGCCTGTTGATTTACTCCACAAATGCCAAAAGCAGCTAGGACATTATCAAGCTGAAGCTGGGAACTGGAAGCCCACTCTGGGTCTGTGATTTGGTTGGTGGGTTTCCAGCCAATCAAGGCATCATTTTCATCTTCCCGACGTCCGGGAGAGCAGGAAGCTGTGATCAGGATTGGGGCCAGAAATGGAACCCAGGCACTCTGCTTGGGACTGTGGCTGGCCTAAACAGTATCTTAACATGCTGTGAGCCAAATAACCACTCCTAAATACAAACATTTTAACTGGGTTTAAAATTAGTCCCTGGTAGAAACTTAAAAACCAGTTTTAGTGAATACATTTGAAATTTCAGAGAAGTTATATTCTTACATACATATAATTTTCTATTATTGTGTTTGTTAAATATCATGTTTAAACCATAGCCTTTTAAACTTTGGAAGGACTTTTGGGATTGTGCATTTTGAAGTGTTCATTTAATTTTGCAAAGTCAAATTTTTTTCAAATGTTAACATAAAGTTTACTTATCAATTTCCCTGTAAGAACTGAGATATTAATTCAGAAGATTACTGACTTTATGAGTTTAATCCCCCAAAATGATAAAATAATAATAATAAAGTGCTTAACATTGTTCTATGCTATTGCAAGTAATTTACAAATATTGATTTTTTACGAGCGTCATGTGAGACAGGTACCTACTTTCGTAATTCATATGAGGAAATTGAAGTATAGAATAGTTAGCTAACTTCCTGAAATCCATCCAGAGTAACTTTTCTAGGCCTGAGCTCAAATGCAATGCTGCTCATAGAGTTCTTTGAATGCTTAGCCTAATCGAAATCTGTTGTTTTCACTGGTACTTTATTGATCTTCTTTTTTATTCTTTGCTACTTTGCTCTTTTGAGTAGATTATACTGACTGACATTTCTATGTGTTCAAGCCTCCCATATTTCAAAAATAGAATCTTTCCATCCTCCTAACCCTATAAGCTAAACGTGTCTGGGATCTTTTCATTCTCTTTGGACTTGAATTTGCTGTCTACATTGCTTGTATTTGTTATCACTATTATTGCGTCATTGTTATCTTTTCCTGACTGCATTAACAGCCTGTACAATGTAGCAACAATTCCTCTCAAAGTTTTAAAATCTGAGTTTGTTATAACTCTTTGGTCACTGACTTGGATGATGTTTTACAATTTTTTTTTGTATTTGTTATCTCATTTAACTGCAGAGACTCTTTTGTTAACTATATGTTATTTTTTTCTATTTAGCAGCTAATTTTCTGTGATTTTGTTGATTAATCACTTTAGTACAAAGTAGTGAAGGGTAGAATAATGTACATTTTGTTCCGTTATAAATTTAGTTACTGCTTTGATACAGCGACAACACAAAATGCCTGTGAGAAGGAGAAACACTGCTCAGGTAGTGTGAGTTTGATAATGTAGCAAGCAGAAGTCAATGGCAGGATGAGTGCTACTTTGCATTTATTTGAAAAGTGCAATACATTTCTTTATGGCACTTGGAAAAGAAAGATACAAACAATAGATGATGACAGCATGTCGTTTCTCACCGAGTTCCATGCTCACTGATTGTCGTGTGCTAAAGTGAGAATTACTGGCACTCAAATTGCAGAATGGGGTTCAGTGACTGGGAATAAATTTGGAGGCAAAAATGGACAAGAAATCCTACAACAGTAACATTCCTTGTAGCACACTGAGTGATTGAGTGTGAGTGTGTGTGTGTGTGTGTGTGTGTGTGTGTGTGTATGAGACAGTATGTGTGTGTGTGTTTGTGGGACATGGGACATTAACTTCACTGAACAGAGCTTGATTATGGATACAGGAAAGCTCTGTGGAATCACTATGAAGCTGTTTTTCCCTGACATATTTTTGTATTTATGAAATGAGAGCAATATATGATGAAAATCTGCCCCGTATATATTCTTAAAACACATAAAATTATGAGATAAGAAAACATTTCTCCAGAGAAGAGGATTATCTTGTCTTCTTAATGGTACAAAACAACATCCTATTGTTATCGTGATTGAATAATGATACAAAATAATGTATGTTAGCATGCTTCAACAAGTTCATAGGAAAATACCGTTTAAGGGGAAACTGAGGACCCCTATTTGGTACAGGCTCTTGCTATCACTGAATCCCATAGCATAGCATCTGCATTTGGCTCCACCGCTGCTTTCAGCTTCCTAATGACACACACTGTGGGAGGCAGTGGGGGGATAACCTGAATGATCAGAGAAGACCTGGATTGGTTCCCAGGTCCTGAGTAACCAGCCCCAGCCTGACTGCAACAAAGATTCAGGCAGTGAACTATTGAAAGGCAGGACTTTCTCTGTCTCTGTCTCCCTCTCTGCCATTGAAATATTTTCTAAAATTATAAAAAAGAGAAGTTACTTTGGTGCAAAGGATTTTGAAAGCATGTGTTTTTTTTCATAATACCAGTTTATACAAATATTCTGAAGACTGTATTTATTTGAGAGGCCAAGAAGAGAGGAAGAGAGATGGAGAGGGAATGACAACACACACATACACAGGTCTCCCATCCTGGCTCACTTCTCATGGTAGTGGTGGGTGAGAACGTGATCTGTGTCTTCCAGTGGTGTGAGAGGGACTTCATTACTTGAACCATTGCTGTTGTCTCCCAGGGCCTGCCCTCACACCCAACTGTGGAGTCAAGAGGCAGAACTGGGACTCAAACCCAGGCACTCCATCATGCAGCAGGAGCTGACAACTTAATCACTGAACTCCTGCCTGTCCACAAATTTTTTGGAAATCCCTCATATGTGCTTATTTCAAAATATTTACCCCAAATTGTACATCTATACATTCAGTTTTACGTGACCTTTAACATATTTATTTGAGACACAGAAATCTTACTTGCTTGGTTCACATTCAAAATTCAAACAACTAGGAGTTGACCAAGCTGGTGCTGAGATCTTGTAATCCAATCCGAGTCTCCCACATGGGTGATGAGGACCCTACCAGCTGAGGTTACCACAGTGCACATTAGCAAGCAGCTGGATCAGAAACAGAGGAATGAGGGCTCAATCCAGGCACCAGAGGGGCACACAGGGGTCCCAGGCAGCACCCTAATCACTGTGTCAAGCACTCACACCTCGAGGACCGCTTTGAAGTCTATGTGTATTGCTATGCAATTGGTGACATTTCCAATTTGATGAAATGCAGCATGATAAGATAGTTGTCCATCATGCCTGTGGCTATTTGATCCTAACTTTCTCTAGATTATAAACTCCATGAGGGTATGGGCTCCACTATTTATCTTGCTATCCCAAAGTCTGAAACAATGCCTGGGGCTGATAGAGTGGGTGAGCTTCCTGCTGTGCTAGCATAGGAGTGAAGGTCATGGTCAAGCGATGATGTCTTTCAGAGCAAGTTGGAGTGGCCAGAGAGACCCCTGAAGTAAAAAGATGATGGTGTTTTTGCTGTTGATGTATTTGAAATGTGTCAAGTCTTGCACTAGTAACATCAAAAGGGCACTTCCTAAATTTAAAAAGAGGCATTTCTGCAGTCTGCATTTCTGGGATTAAATCTTATTGCCAGCCACTTATTCTGACATTGTTTACTGGCCCAGTTCTTCAAGCATTTTTAAAATTGTGCGTAACTCTCCTTGCCACTATTCAGTTGAGTGTCAAGATTCTTTCTTTCTTTTCCTTGCTTCCTTCCTTCCTTCCTTGCTTCCTTCCTTTCTTTCCTTTCCTTTCCTTTCCCTTCCTTTCCTTTCCTTTCCTTTCTTTTCTTCTTTCTTTTCTTTCTTTCTTTCTTTCTTTCTTTCTTTCTTTCTTTCTTTCTTTCTTTCTTTCTTTCTTTCTTTCTTTCTTTCTTTCTTTTCTTTCTTTCTCCTTTCCTTTCCTTTCCTTTCCTTTCCTTTCCTTTCCTTTCCTTTCCTTTCCTTTCCTTTCCTTTCCTTTCCTTTTCTAAAAATATTTTTTCTTCCTGCCTCATGAGAACTCTTCCTATCACTTCTTTGAACTGCTCACATCTTAGTGCCAATTGGTTCCATCTCCTTGCTCTTGGTGGAAAATTCTATACTTTATTCAGAGGTTTTTCCTTTCCTGTATGTCAGAATCACAGTTATCACAGATGTGAAAATTATGTCTGATTGCATTTTGACTCTGTGTAAGTTAATATAGTCTGGCTTGATGACTACAGCCTTGGAGTCATATTTGGAATGTAGTGTATAATGTACATTTGTTAAGATTAAAGTCAGAAGCTATAATAGTTGCGCATGTAAGAATCGGTAAACTTCCAAGCTTAGTTTATGGAAAAAGCGAATGAAAAGGTAAGTTCATTTCACTGACAAAAATGGATTTTAAATGCAAAAATAGGTTTTTAATGGTATATATTTTCCATGCAATCCTTAAAGAACCCTGGCATTGCAGTGCTGACGTACAGAAAGCAGCAGTATCACCTCAATCCACCTTCAGTTTGCTTCTCCGAGTGGTTCCTGCCCGTGTGCAGATGAGGTGTTGCTCACCTCTGGAGGAGAATGGTAAAATTCGCCCAAGTCCTGCCTAGTGTTTTCTCACATTTTCTTGCAAATCAAGTCTGCTCCCAAATGCTGCTGCCTGCCCCCTCTGGTCAATCGTGCTGTATTCATCATCTTCCCATTCCATTCGAGACTGTATGAACGTTGCTTCTTTACTGGACTCCTAGTGTTATGTACTGGGGACTCCTGCAAGATGCTGTTAATTTTGCGTATGCAGGAATCATGGTGACAGGTGCACAACGCAGTTTACAGAGGAGCAGAGAGAACATTCCAGAGGCCCCTCACTTACTCCATGTCGGAACAGAGGGTGAGGCAAGCCAAGCATATTTCAGTGAAACTGATTTTGCCTTTTTAATTTATGATCTTGTCTGCACTGAGCCTATAGGCACTGGGGTTGAGGAGGTGTCAGAGAGGTTTGTATTCCACATCTACCAGCTCTGTAACGAGAAAGTTGCCACATGTCAGTCTCCATTATTTATGAAGCACCTTTTAAAAATTATATACATATAATTTTTAAAAATTATTAATTATTTTATTTTTGATGATTTTTTCATAGTTGATTAGGGTGACTAGGTTTATGAGCTATAGGAAGTTGGGTGAGATTACCATTTCCACATTTTTTTTTTCCTTCCTTCCTGCATCTGAGGGAAAAGGAGAAGATAAGGAGAGAAGCCACACCCAGCCTCCCAAAAGCCTCTGCACCCTGGGATGGAGGGCAGCCACCTGACACTACCTCAGGGTCCCTGAAGTGAGTGCTGTGAGGGTCCTGCTCATGAAGTTTCGATAGTTCAACAGTTCTGAATTAATGCCAATTTCACCACTCCAAGCACAATGAAATCTCTCCAGGATCCATTGTGGACATAGTCCGCCTTAGAGTCTCTGTCTAGCTACTGCCAACGCTTGGCTGGGGTAGTTGATAGATTTGTTCTGTCCTCTTTCCTCTGTTGTGGTAACAGGTGTCCTCTGCAGGCTCCGATTTAACTGCCATATCGCCATATTCTCCATGTGCACCTAGATATGCTGTTCACTGCTCGGTCTAAGCCACTGAGGAGTCCCAGCTCTGACACATGCACTCCACATCAGACCATGGAATCTGCAATTCTCTCTATGGTTAGGGTTCTGAGTCCAGCAATTCAGTTAGGGGAATCCCACAGAAACTTCATCTGAGGTGATCGCAGACTTGATTCTTGTGTGTGCTTGTCAATACAGGGTCTGGCACAGTTCATCACCCCAATCAGCTTATGCACATGCTGGTGGTTGCAGTTGCTGGGTCAGTTCTGTCTTCAGCCCTGTCTTTTACACAGATCAGTGGGTATTGGAGCCCAACCTAATCATGCCCACCATACACTTGGCCTTCATAGACACTAGTGGGAGCTTCAGGAGCCTACTGCCCTGGTTCTCAGGCTGCTCCAATCTGTCCCATGTCCTATTCTTCTCTCAATTGTGTCAATGGGCATTGTAGCCTAGTTCAACCCAACCAGCCCCACTGTCCAGCTCACACATGTGCTGGCAGGTGCCACTCTCTGCCTAAGCGTGTCTTCCCCAGTCCTGGTTCTCATGCTCACCAGTGGGAGTGGCAACCAAAGAGGGAGGAGCCCATTGTTTCCTACTTGGCCCATTCCCACTCCTGAATCTTGTGCTCTCCAGGTGGCTGTGCAGTTTAACTTGACAGAAATTGTCCCCACCCCCCATGCCAGCATTTTATTGGAAAGGCAGATTTACAGAGAAAAGGAAAGACAGAGAGAAATATCTTCCATTCACTTATTTATTCTCTAAATGGCCACAACCACTGGAGTTGTGTCGTCTGAAACCAGGAGCCAGAAGCCTCTTCCAGATTTCCCTTGTGGGTGCAAGGTCCCAAGGGCTGTAACAATTTTGCTGCTTTCTCAGGCCATAAGCAGAGAGCTGGATGGGCGGTAGAGCAGCCGGGACACAAACCCAGTGTCTATATGAGGTGCTTGCAGGTGGAGGATTATAGCCTATAGATCCACCATGCCAGCCTCTGTGCAGTTCGTTTACACTGAGAATGAACAGTTCCAGAAAACTCCTTAGCTACTTCCCTAGGGATGGCCTCCTCCTGGAATAGCTTTGCTACTTTTGCACATTGGCACGTCCACTGGTAGTATCAGCTCATAATTGATAATTATAGCATTGGAAAACACAATGGTGGATGATTCAGTGACAACTAGACTTACTTTTTTTCTATGTGAGTTAAAACATAATTGAAGAAAAATGATCTTGAAATAATTCTGAATAATTCTAACATGACAAGTGTGCATCATTTATGCTTCAGTCTCTATGAGGAAATGCAGTTTTCATGGCTTTGATGCTAGTGGTAACTTGGGCATCTCTTGGTGGTGAATCCTGAGGCCCCGCAGTGATGAATGTGACAGACTCTCTCTTCAGCAGCACCAGCTTGGTGGAGGATCCAACAGTGGTTCTGCATGTGGCTTTGGCCACCTAGGTCCCCTCTGAGCTAGAATGCCACCAACCCCATCTTACCTCCCTGCTTCTCATGAGGTTTCTAAGGATCGTTGGTTTCCAACATAGGGTTATTTTAAAAGATCTATTAATTTATTAATTGAAAAGCAGAGAGAGAGAGAGAGAGAGAGAGAGGGAGACCTCTTATGAGCCGATTCACTTGCCAAGTAGCTGCAACAGCCAAGTTCATAGCAGGATTGCCCCATCTGGTCTCGCCGATGGATGGTGAGGGCTCAAGCACTTGGACCCCTTTGCTTTCCCAGGTGCATGATCAGGAAACTGGATCAGCAGTGGAGGAGGCAGGTCTCTAACTGCAGTTTGGGATCAGACAGAGGTGAGTATTGCAAATGGAGACTTAACTCTGCTGTTCCAAGATGTTAGCACGTCTAGGACATGTGCAAGAATACCACCCACCAGTTCCAACAACCAGGTGCTTAGTAGAGTGAAGATGAAGTCAGACCTTCCCAGGAGGAACCTTTTGCATTCATTTTGTCTTCAATACTTTGGTTCTTTTTATGCTAAAAGCTAGCAGCATAGCTAAGTGTCTTCCTAAAAGAAGGCAATCACTCCTGCCAGCGCTGTCAGAGGGTCTCTCACTCTTTCCAGACACACCATTCCTAGTAGGTGGCTAATTTAGCTGTTCAGAAGAATGCATAATTAGAATTATTATTATAATTTACTATGAAAGCTGAATATTTCTTTATCCGGTGTAAACGGTGCCAGAACAAGGCTGTATCATGACAATTCATGCTATGTGCTCATAGACACTGTCCAGAGACCTTTTACAGTATTGAAAATATTTTGCTAAAAATTTTCTAGATTTGAAAAGTAGCTCATACAATTTCTCCAACTGTGTGAAATAACAGCATCTCATGATGACTTCTAAGTATCTCACAGTCTGTTAGGATAAAAGAAGACATACAAAGGAAAAGTGGAAACGTGGTTGCCTGGGTGTGTGTATTCTGATGTGTGCATGACACAGAAAACTTTATGGGAGCTGAGAAACAGAAAAAAATGGAGTTTTTAGGGAAGAGGGCGATTTTTACAATGTGCTAAAGTCAAAGCTACTGGTAGAATTTCACCTGCCAAAGATTGAAAATGGTTTCCCAAGGCAAAGGATGGGAAGATGGGTCTGAGGAAACAAGGAATTCTGATGTAGCAGATGGTCTCCTGGAACTGGGACTGTCCACCCAGGCAGGGCTGCTCCCTCCGTGAACTCACTGGGGTCCCTGGGGCGGCTCTCCACGTTGCATGCTCTGATGCTCTAATTCCTGGGAAAACTGATGTCTTTCTCAATAGATTCACCTGATTCCAGCCTTGCACCTGCTGAGACGCCTGAGAGCAGCATGGACATATGGGGTACAGTCACATGGATGGCATGCCCCTTTGAGAGACTAGCCTGTCTGTGTTTACTGGCTAGCCTGTGTTGTAAGCCACATGATGGCCACAAAGTTGCAAATGAACATGCCACTTTGGGATAACGTCTATAGTAATTAGCAGCAATTTAAGGGGTATGGTGATTTTTTTTTTTTCCGGGGCAGCTACAGTATTGTGCTTGTTCAAGACTTTTAGTACTTTAGACATTGGAAGACAGAGTGTCATGTACAAAATTTAAAAAAAATTAAAATGCCTTTTTGACTATTTTTTCTTTGATTTCAGAATGATAGATTTTTGCTTTAGTTTTATTAATTCTTTTGATGAACATGCATATGGACCTTGGACTGAATGGCATTCTCTAGCTTACTTTGCTAGCACAGAATTTTTGTAGAACATTAGAGTGTTTTTAGGCATGCGTTTGAAATACATATTTTGAGAAGGTGAGTAACACTAATACTTTATTTTGCATAAGCATTAGTGATTTAAGCATTTTATAGTATTTTAAAGTATTTTACTTAAAATATTATTTTGCATGAAGTATTAATGCAATTTAGTATTGAGTAAGCACTAATGCTCTATTTTGCAAGTACTAGAAGTCTAACCAACTTTATCTTCTGATTATTTTCATTGATGCTTCCTAATGAATGAAATTAACCTTTAAATTATTAAAAATGTGACAAAATAGATTTATGAAAGTAGAACGCTAACCTGTCAGAAACTGAATAAAGTATTGATTCTAACTGCACATTTAACATGTTACACGTGTCTGTGATTTTGTTGGGAAACTAATCTAAAGGTGATAAAAAAATTATTTGGGGAAGCACCTCAGTGAATTTCAACATATGTGTTCCTCTTGTTTGACAAGATAATAAAATGACTAATTTTTGTATCAAGGCTTTTCTTGTTTCCTCTTAAATGGATTATTTTTCTCTTTTCTATTCCTTGTATTTCTAGTGTGTTCCAATTTCTCAACCAGACTTTTCAGATATTCTGGCCTGCTCCAATCTTTATGGCTAGCACCTCCAGTTGGTAGCTATTGTGTGCTTATGAAAGGCATGCTGAGCAATTCTACTCATCTCCTGACCTGATATCACGTGGAAATGTGCAGAACATCAGCTGTACCCGGGGCTTAAGCTGTGGAGTCTCTGGCTGTATGGCTATACCAAAATATCACAGGTTGGGTGATTTATGAAAAGCAGGAATGCATTGCTCCCAGTGCTAGAGTCTGGGAAATTGAAGATGAAGGTTGTCACATTTGGTGTTTGTTGAGGGCTTAGTCTCTATTTCCGGTGTAGTACCATGAATTCTACGTCATCTATTTTGGTCTATACTGTGTCTTCAGAGTCAGGCCAGGGCATGGAACACAGGCAGTTACAGGATGTATTTGTTGAATGACAAGATGAATTAAAAATCCCTCAGGAATCATTGAGAAAATTTGCTAACTCACATTGCAGAAAAATTGCTGTTGATGATTTATATCTTATTTTCCTTATGAATTGATCTTCTTTGTATAATTTTTTGCTTCATAATGCTGAATATGTTGTTCCATAATTTTATCACTTAATAATATGAAAAACAAAACTCAGCAGTAATCGCGAGAGTATAAAATATTTGAAGAATTTATCTGGACTAGAAATTCAATGGGTGAAATTTTGAACTCCTTTTCAATTTTTTTTTCCAGTTAATGTACTCAACAATTCCTTTTTAAAAATTTTACGTATTTTTAATTAATTAATTAATTTGAAAAAGTTACAGAGAGACAGAGGAAGATACAGACCGTCTTTCATCCATCAATTCATTCTCCTGATGGCCATAAAAGCTATGGCTGGCCCAGCAAAATACCACGTTTCCTACCTGTGTAACAAAGACTCAAGTGTTTGGGCCATCTTTCTCTATGCTTCCTAGGGTCACTAGAAGTGCGCTGGGTCATGCTTGGAGCAGCCAGGACTTGACCTGTTGTCTGTATGAGATGCTGGCAGAACAGGCTGCAGTTTGGCTTGCCATGCCGTGGCACGAGCTGCTGTACCTAGCATTTCTATGAGCACTATCGTATAGAGGAGGAAACAGAGAGCAAAGATGAATTCCCAGAAGTTCCCTGCTAGTGACCTACAGTTTGTTTCTCAGCCTGCACTGCAATGTGTGTTTCCCCTTGGTTGCAATGCAGTATTTGGTGGTGTAACTCCATAGCAATATAAGGGTGGAATGATTGGTAGGCTGTCTTCAAGTCTTTCTTTAAATTTCTTTATGAGACAGTTGTTCATCATTCAATGTTTTCACTGGTATACCTGAATATCTATCTATCTATCTATCTATCTATCTATCTATCTATCTATCTATGTATCATCTATCTAGTAAACTATGAAATTGCTCATATTGTTGTGCTTTTCGAAGTTGATATTTCTTCGTCTGGGTAGTCTCATCGATCATTCAAAAGCTCAGCAAAATGCGATCTAATGTGGTGATGGTAGTCCCTGTACTTACCAAGGGGCATACGCGGCATATATTTTCTCCATACAGGCAGCAGGCTCTTATTGTAGTTATTTTCCATGCACAAGAGATTCTTGTGTAGCCCAGTCTCCCAAATGCACTAATCATTTCCTATATGGGCTTTAGAGTTCTTCTTTGGGTTACTGCCCAAGTGGCCTTGGTTGGCATTCAGTCTGTGGCAGTCCATTGTCAATGTCCAACTTTTAAAAAGAAACTGTTATAACATTTTGACAATGTGGGTTCCAACACATCTATTGCATGTCCTGTGTTTACAGAGTGATGGCCTGTTCTCCACTCCCTGGAAGGTACTACATTAAATAATAACAGACTGGGAATTATTTCTGCAAACCTTAGCTGACAGAGCCAAATCCCAATCAGCACTGGGCCAGAGAGACATGGTGTGTTACCAGATGTTTGTCTCAAGACCATTTGCTGTCATGACTGGCCTTTTCCTGAATATTATCATGTAGACCTTAGTGTCCGTGAATTCCGGTAAAGTCTGAATCTACCCCTTTCTCCTTTTGTATTACAGGAGTCTACGCCCATTGACCTCTGGAGGGGCCCAAGAGGCCTCAGACCTACACCAGACTGCAGCATTAGACTCCGAAGCACCTTTCCATCAAAACAAACACAGCAAGGAGGTTATGGCAGACTTTTCTGGGATTCTCTGTATCTGTTCTGTGGAGAGTGTGTCTTCATGTCTGTATATGTTGGGTGTATTGGTTACCTCTCATGTGTCTCAGAGTCTGGAGTCTACACTTCTCGAGCTTTCAAGTTCCACAAAGGCACAGTCATCTAAGTGTGTCACATCATCCTGTGCACACTGGTGTTCAACATCTCAGTCTTGGGCTCAGTATTACCCAGAAGCAATGACCACTCCTGCTTTGCCAATAAGGTTGTATCCCATGCATCAGTTTTGTAAAGTATATTCGCTTTGTGTGGATTACCAGCTTGACTCAGTGCAGTGACGATGAGCACCTGCATACGATAAATTGATTGAAGCAATTTATTGTTACAGATAGGCAGCAAGAATAAAGAAATTTTAGAATTCCTGATAGGCTAACCCTGTAAGTCACAGGAGGCTGGCCTGAGAGTAGATGAAGTGGTGCAGCTCTTCTGTGCCGTCACACTTGCACCACAGCCGAGGCACTTCAGAAAGCAACCCACTGTGGTCTTCATACCTGGCAGGGAAAGGGGGTCACATGAAATGTTTACCAAAAACAGGGAAAGACATCCTATCTCTCAAGGTGCTTGGAACATAGCTTAGGATGTTCTGGCCAATCTTTCTCTGTCATAGGCTACTGCTAGCACATTCTGTACTGTTGGCGAGAATGACAAATGAGGGAGCATTAACTCAAGATCATCTGGAAAAATGTTCTGCTCTGAGTAGAGGCAGATTAGATGCCTAACTGATCCAGATATGAGCTATGATGATTTATTCTAGACATTTAGTCTGGCTAGAATTGAAGTGGAATCAGGCTGAATGAAAACCTTTGTGTGTACTACTTAGGGGAAATCTTTGAATCACATATGGAGGAGAGAAGAGGGTGGAGATAGATGAGAGAGAGAGAGAGAGAGAGAAGAAAAATTTGAGAGATTTCACTCTTTTTAAATGAAATACTCTACTGATCATGATGCAAAAATAATAATATCTAGTAACAACCACCCTGTATCTAGATTAAGCATGGGTAATGTGTAGCTTAATTCCCCTGCACTAATCTAAAATATACTCTACTTACTCCAAAATTCCAGATTGCCAATATTATATATTTTATTTTACACCTTTTCTGAAATTATTCTGATGGAAAGAAATATCAATGAAGATATGTCTCCATTATTATTTCAGTAGAAGTACTCTGTGATGACCCAGTCTAGAGAAACCCGATCCTTTGTTAGGGGCTGGCAACCAACAGCTTGCTTTGCTTCTGACATCTTGCATTATCTTACTGCAGGGCAAATGTAACAGGAGGTTCATTTTTTGCATATTATTTTGTACATAGATTAACATTTAAAACAGTTTTTATAATTTATGTACTTAGAATGTACTCATTCCTTTGGGAATTTTATTTTTCCCTTAATATGTGCCTATCATTTTGTTAATACAGGAAATTAGTATAGCATAATAGCTTTCTTGGGAAATAAATATTTGCATGAGGGCATGCAAGTACAAAACTGCTACACCTGACAAGCAGTTTAAATTTGAAGCTTTTATGCAAGTATATTTTGTAATGGTTTCTATACTTGTGTGAATGAAAAAAAGCACATAGATTAACATATCAGAGAAAGTAGTCTTCTATCATGAGATAAATAGCTTCAATACCATTTATCTGAAAAATTGTGAAATAAAATATAGTTTCCTATACATTATTTGGCTTCATGGTACACATTTTGGATGATTTCTAAGTCCTAGCCAAAAATGTAGGGGAAAATATATGCATTTAATGTTTGTAATACGTAAGGAATGGGTGGAAAGAGAATTAATCCTACTACAGAACTCCATATTACGTACTGGCGATAACGATAGAAAGAGGACATTTGATTGGGTAGGCTTCCATGAAGTAGTCAAAATCTTCATTCACAGCTGGATATGGGTGCGATTTTCAAAGTTTCACTGCTTCAGCAGAATCAAACACAAAGTGGTTCCTAAGACTTGTGTAGTCTAGAAGCTGTGACTCACCTTGAAATAAATAATTGCTGGGATGAGCTGATGATTGAAAATTACCAAATGGTGGACAGAAAGCTTGATGTAACAGAAAGAGTTCAGAGATACAACAAAGTTGGAAATAGACCTTAAGATAAATGTGTTAAATTAAAACCATGAATCAAACAAAAACAGGATACCAGAGATGAAAAACTAGCTGAGCAAAAGAAAGAAAGTAAGAGAGAGAGGAAGGGAAAGAAGGAAGGAAGGAAAGAAATATTATAAGTAAAATAAAATTAAAAATCTATAAATGAGAAATAAAGCCATCAAAAAGCTTATGTAGGTAAAATGTATCTTTGCAGAAGACAGAATTAATAACTATACATTCCTGGAGAAAGTGACAGAATCTAATGAAGAAGATAACAGACCCTTTAGAAGAAGCTCCAATCTTACTTAATAAGTTTCAGAAAGAGGGTCAGAATGAGGAGGAAACACAACTAAATTGTATAATGGTTGGGATTCTTTTTTTTTTAACTGGCTTTTTAAAATTTTAATTACATTTAATTTTATGACACAGTTTCATAGGCTCTGGGATTCCCCCAACCGCTCCCCATACCCTCCCCCCATGGTGGATTCCTTGTGGCAGTATTACAGTTCAAATCCAGTCATGATTCTTTCATTGCAAACATGTATGGTTGAGATTCTTTATAAAGGAGAGAAGACATGAAACTCAGATTGAAGAGTCATCCCCAACCCCAAACAAGGGAAATAAAGCCAAACCAATGACTGATTATAGTACATATTCAGAATTTAAAGTTTAAGTTATGCATATATTTAAAAATTACCAGGTGGGAAACACAGAGCATTGCTACAAAAAATCGCTGATCGAGCCCAGGCTTTCCCAAAGCCACAAGGGCCAGGGATATCGGGAGGCGTGATGTTCACCCCGAATTCTATAACAAAGTGCTTTCATTTCAGATTTACAAAGACATATAGAACTTATTACTCTTGGATCTTCACCAGCTAAACCACTAAAGGATATCCATTACCAATAAAACAATAAACTAAAGGAGGGTACACAAAAATCAAAGATATAGTACCAACTTAAATATTTGGTAAATCTAATTTTGAGTATTATTGTTAGTGGCAAGACTACCCACAATCTTAAATCACAAGTAAATGTACATACATTAATAAGCAAGAATTGTGCCTGACATATGTGGTTTATGCTGTGAAAACTTTACCTACAAACGTCTTCTATCTTGAATGAATTCCATGGGAGCTTCCCTTGCATTCGTCTCTGTTCCCACTGTGCACTACAAGGTGTTTAGTGGCTCTTCTACAGCTCTCGGTTGCTGTCTGTGCTCAATCTCAGAGCCTTGAGTTGGCCTTGGATATTAATCGTCAATAATTCAAGGTATCAGTCAAGAAGACTGTGTTTTTAATTGGATGAGATTGATATACTACAAGAAGAATACCACCCCAATAAATAAGAAAGAATATTGCCTATTTATCATCAACTAGAAGTTAATACTGTATATCCATATCATTTATTCCATCTAATATGATGCAACATTGAAAACATATCTTGAATTTATTGGAATGCCAATGTATGTCATATATTATGCCTTCTTTATTCATGAACGTATGGCTGGGGCTGCTTTGTAAATGTGTTTGATTGTTCTATTCAATGTGTTTCAATTTCAGCCTTGCAATATTGAAATGTTCAGTATTTAACATTCCTGGGAAATAATTTTTTAAAAGATTTTTAAAAATTGATATGCATATTTTATACAGGGAGAAGGAGAGACAGAAAGGAGTTTTTAAGGTTTATCTATTATTTTTATTGGAAAGGCAGATTTACAGAGAGAAGGAGATGCAGAGAAAGAACTTCATCCTCGGGTTTACTCCTCAAGTAGCTGCAATGGCCAGAGCTGAGCCCATCCGGAGCCAGGAGGCAGGGGCTTCTTCCAGGTCTCCCTCATGGGTGCAGAGTTTCAAGGCGTTGGCCATCCTTGACTATTTTCCCATGCCACAAGCAGGGAGCTGGATTGAAGGTGGAGCAGCCGGGATATGAACTGGTCCTTATATGTGATCTCAGTGAATGCAATGTGAGGACTTCTGTTACTAGGCTCCTGCGCCAGGCCCAAAAAGATTTTTCCATCCACTTGTTCCTCTCCCCTGCCAAATGGTTGCAACAGCCAAAGATGAATTGTGTAAGTGCAGAGTTGGCTCCAAAGTGGAGCAGCACAGACATGAATCAGTGTCCATACAGGATGCTGGTGCCACGGTGTACAGGATTAGTCTCCTGAAACAGCACCGTAGAAATTGCTTTATAACTTACTAGTTGGTGAGCATGAAATCATAATGAAGAACACGTTTTAAAGTTGTATTGCTGATGCAAAAATTCTGACATTCTTAATTGAATTAGTGGATACTGGGTTATTATTTACCAGTAGTTGGAAACATGACTTTAATGTGGCTCAGGTGACTTGTAACTTGCCATTCACTTAAAACTGCTACGGTATTTGGGTTCAGCTAATTAGGAGAGCACTGACTATTCAAGTCGTGAAAATGGATCTATCTGTGAACAACAGGTTAAAAAGTAGCAATATTTTTAACTAGCTGAAAGCCATATTAGAGACTAGATTTTTTTTTTTATTAAAAATTTACACAACTTGTCTTTTGATGGTTGCAAAAGTTGATCACAAGTTGTCCCACACTCTCCCAGCATCCGGCTGCCTTCCTTTCCCACAAGCACGGGGAGGATTTTAAATCGTCAGTGTTCTCTGTCACATTGCTTGCATTCCTCCCTCTTGAGTGGTGGAAAGGCTCTGCTTTCTCAATCTCTGAGAATACTGTTCCCCAAATAGTTTGAGTTATTACACAATACAAAGTATATTCTGGTATATAGTACTGTATAGGATATGCAATATTATATGATGGATAAACTAACATGATATCCTATTAAATCTTTAAGAGTATGATAAGACTAGCTCATTATTAGGGGTACTCAGGTGATGTCAACAATTCAGATCAAAGAACTCAAACATACAGTGGAAATATTTCATGAAGTTTGATGTCTTAATCAGTCTTACATGTAGAGCTTGTTGACAATTCCATGTCCTCGTGTGTATTGAATGAGTTCATCTGTGTTGTTGATATCTCCTTTGTTCTCCTGACAATCTGTTAGGATTATGATGCACTTAGAGACTAATTCCATACAGATTCAACCTGATAGTCCAGTGATGTTTTATGGATCATTCCCTTGTATATTTATGAACCCAGCAATCTCAGGATCCTAAAATGGCCTTTGTAATTTTACACGAAGCATTCCCCAGGGACTTCTGAGTAAGGCACCGTTGAGGAGTGTCAGCACCTATGAATAAAAGACACTTTGCAAAGAACCACTTTGTGATATTGTCCAGTTTCTAATCACACATCCTAGTACAATTAACCAAGTGGTTATACGGAAACGATGTAAAAATTAGTCTTCAAGCTGTAAGTATAAGCAACAATTATGTTACATTTAACCATGTTCAAAATCACATGAATAAAATATTTCTATCATCATTACTGTGATAGTCACTCTAACGTGTCTCTTTCACCACTGTGGCCTTAACAAATCAAAGAGAAAGATAAGATGTTGCATTACAATGTTATATGTCCTAGTGTGAACATTAGCAGAGACAGTTAAAACGGAGTCTTAAATTCACAACAAATACTTTCATTAGAGAGGGATTTGTGCACTTGCTATTGGAGGAAGGGGCGATGGAGAACTGTGTCAGTGTAAAACCCCAGTCCAGGTAGTGACACGCCCAGTGGACCTCAGGAACCTTGCTTGGGACAGACTTTTCTGTTTGCCGGGAGAGTCACTGTAGGCGTTTAGCAAAGCCAGGACACTCTAGAGCAAAACCTGAAGAGACGGTCCAAACCACACGCCAGAATTACTTGACATTATTCAGTTAGACAAACAGAAAAAACTCAGGGGCACGTCTTGGGAACATTTCTACTGCTTCATGTATCTGAAGACAACTTTAAATATTATTCTAAAGCTAAAGAACTTAACTAAAAGAAGAGTTACATTAAGATTATGTATGGCCAATATTTTCCTTTTTAACTCTGAATTTTCATTGCGTGTAGACGTAATAGATGCTTTTAAGCTTTTATTAATGTAAATATAACAAATTCCATGTAGTTGCGAGATACAGTTTCAAAATATGTTAATATTTCTCTTCCTCCTCTTATGTTTATTAATTTTTTTGTAAAATATTTGCAATTGCATAATTTTAATTTACTTTAAAAATGCAAGCTTAATATTCCAATAAACAAAGCGTTCAACAATTAAAAAATAGAAAGATCGTATTCATCTGAAATGTAGATGAGGATTATGAACAACAATAAAATCTCAAGATGTCAATTTCATTCATGTCCACTCACTTTTTCACTCTACATGTGGGCTACACAAACTTCAAAAAGCATCATGGACGCATTTCTGGGTCTGGCTTTTTTCACTTTGCAAAAATGACTCCAGTTGCATCCATTTTGTTGTAAAACACAACATTTTTTTTAATGGTTGAGTAGTATTCCTGAGTGTGTGTGTGAATTGTTTTGTAAAAAAATTTTTTGAAAACTTTATGTGCTAGAGAGATCTTTGTATAAGGTCACGGACAGTGTGCATAAAAAGCATTACTATTAGTCTTATAGTCTTAGAATTTCATTTTTTCAGACCCTTTTAGAAGTTCTTTCATATTTTTTCCTAAGAACAATCTCTGTTTCTATGTAAACGTCCTCCATTTTAAACGCTCCATGCCTGCTTTCTCAGTTGGTATAGAAAATTCTTCTTTTTCTTTAAAAAAATATTTTATTAGTGTGAAGAGAACAGATTTCATGAATTTATGGATACGGTTCTAAGAAGACAGCCATACATTCTTAACTGTTTGAATAAGCAGGCAGGCATATCAGAACTGAAGAAGTTGGGATCTTCACTTGTAACTTTTAATTAGTATTCTTGACAACCACAGCTGTAAGATGCACTAAAGTACACTTCACTTGATACAATTTTAATACGTTCCTCTTACCAAAGTTGGAAACATTCCATCCCTTCCTGAAGGCTTGTGGCTTCTAGCTCCTGCCTGACAATCACCAGGACCTGAAGATTGTCCCCTCAGGTTCCACCTGTGTGTTACTTGGGATATTAATCCATTGGGGAACTGAGTTTTCACTTATGCACTCTGATTCTTGCTGGATCTCACTCAAATTTTCTTCCATGTCCCACCCTCTTTGATCCGAGCCACTCACTGCACCGTTCTTTCTTTTTTGTTTAAATAATTTGTTTATTTTATAATACAGTTCCATAGCCTCTGGGACTTCCCCGACCCCCTCCCCAAATAACTTCCCCCCACTGATTTCCCTATAAGATTACAATAGTATAGTTCTTCATAGTCTTTAAGTCCATCATTCTGCTATTTAATTACATCTTGACATTGTAGGTACGAACAATGGTAGAGAGTCCAGCATCTTATTGTCAAAATACAAAACAATTACAAAGCAGTATGCATCTCTACTTCCCGATGGACTCCCAAGGAAACTGCTAAGTATTGGCTGCATTTTCTTTTTATGAGCCTTCCCAAGTGTTGACATTTTTAGCTATATTCATCTCTTTAAGTCTGCACCACCTACTATGTTGTTATAGAATGGTTTGCATTTGATTCTTCATGAGACTTGATTGCCGGGTAAAAGAAATTTCATGTTGGGCTATATGAATCTATTAAGATGTTGTCATTTTATCTAGAATCCTCTATTACTGATTTGTAGTGCTGAAAAAGATAGATTTTTTTTTTTCATATCACCTGCCTTCTCCAGCATGAGCAGCTGGCTTGGCTGTGGATTATTTAATTCTCGTGTATCTAACTGATGGTGACCACTAACCTCACACTGAAAGTTTTAATCTGTTTTTATGTCCTTTATGCTCCACTTGAGTTTGAAGGTGTAACTGCGTTAGAACCTCAAGAAATAGGATTTTACATGAGAGTACTTCTACAATTTCATGAAAAATACAGTTGGAAGATGAATTTGAGTGCAAAAGTCTTTAGCATTCAGATTTATTTGTGAAAAATGTTTATTATGACAGAACAATGCATGGATTAAAAATTTTTTTGCACCAGACTTCTTTTAATCTAATCATCCTATAAACTTCAACTTTTTTATATTATTTAAATTCTCTAACTTCTCTGTGTGTGTCTGTGCCTTTTTTATAGAGCATAAATTTATAGAAAAAAAATGTGCTTAAGAGGTAGTATTGTGCATAGCAGTAAGATACTGCCTGGGAATATGTGCAGTCCAGAGCTGTGTGCTCAGTTTGAGGTCCAGCTTTATTCTCCTTTCGGTTTCCTGCTAACACACAGCCTAGGAAGCCGTAGGTGGTGGCTCAAACCTCAGGTCTTTGTTGATCATTTGAGAGACGTGGGGTGAGTATTCAGTTCCTGGCTTCAACCTGGCCTAGTCTTGGTCATTCTGGATATAGAATTGTGTGGGAATACTTGTTATCTCTTCTTCAAATAAATAAATGTTAATCGTTAAAACATAATTTAAAAAGATTTTGTTGCGTAAAATATTTGAAATCCTCATTTTTTTTTTCTCATGAGACTTCGTAGAAAAAGGGAGATAGAGAAGAAGAGAGGGAGAGAGAGGAAAAAGAAGAGAGAGAGAGAAGAAACACAAGAGAGAGAGGAAGACAGAAAATCTTTTATCCCCTGGTCCATGGCCCAGATCATTGTAACAGCCAGGCTAGATCAGGCTGGATCAGGAGCCTGAGACTCCAAGTGGGTCTCCCATGTGGGTGCCAAAAGCCCACGCACTTGGGTCACCTGCTGCTCCCCTGGCTGCTTTCGCAAGGAGCTGGACAGGAAGGAGATCTGGGGTTCTGGCTGGCTTACCTTTCTGCACCCAATTTTACTAGCTGGCCCCCACTGAAAAGGTTTAAATTAGGATTATGAAATAAAACATGCCTTTTTCAGGTGTTATCCTGTTTCCTGTGAAAATAGGTTATAGAAACAAGGGAGGTCAAAGGGAGACTAAGGGAAAAGGCTGCAATTTTCCAGTTGTGTAAGGAGCGTTGGTATCACCACTTTAATTTTTCTCATACCCAGAAGACTAATTCTCCAATTCGTGCCTCTCCTGTGTTGCTTAAGGAGTTGCATGTACCTCTTGGCGGGATGATTGTTTACTTTCCGGTTGATGGCCTCCAGTGACCTTTGTCTTACCGTAGTGATTAAGGAGAAAGGTCAAGTATTAAGGCACTGGAGCCATGGACTTGGAGGATCCCGGGTCAGTGATTTGCAGCAGGGGGGCAGAATTGCTTGGATCTCAAGTTTACAAGACAAGAAAATAAATTTGTTCCATCAAACCAGTGCACTTTTGGTATTGCTCAATGATTTAGCTTAATCATTGCACTAGTTGAGGAAAAAAATGGTGGTTTCATTTTGAGTGGAAATGGAAAATCATGGGAAAGGCTATGACAACCTAGGGAAACAGCTTTGAAGCAGAAAAATGACTGTGACTCGCCTAAGGGAACCTTTGAAGAGGCCTGGTATGTGAACAGGACAAGCAAATGCTATAATGGACACTAGAAATCAAGAGTCCCATTTACATTGGATATTATTCAATGCATTTGCATTTTTCTTAAAATAATATGTCCAAATTTACAACGTTTTTAAATTTTTAGCATGCTTTAAGTTTTCCAATTTGAGCTTAGTTTACAAATTAGCTAAATTAATTAGAAATTGAAACTTACAAAGCAAAGCATCAGTAAAATGTTCAGGAGAAACAGGTAGCATCTCAAATAAAGTCCACAGGTGACTGATTCATCTCAATAATTAACTTTATCCCATTTTAGAGCCATATACTAGAACTATTTTAAAGTAAATTTTTTATTTGAATACCCCTTACCATTTACATACACACTACATATATTACTTTTTGTCTGAAACTGATTCTGTTCTGTGCAAAGTGAGAGAGAAGAAACAGAGAATGGAGGATGAGAAAAAGAAAGGGATGGAGAAAATAAAAATGAGCATTTCTTTTTAGGGACATGCCAGAAACAAGTGACTTCCTCAAGAATCTCTTGCTCTTTTATAGCCTGATAAGAAAGGCACGGAGGGGTGTAACCAAATGTCAGTAGTGGTAACTTTTACCATTAAAAAGATGGTCTCCAGACTTGTAGGATTGTTATTGAGGATGTAATTTATTTGCTAAAAAGTAGTTTGCTCAGATTGTGTGTGTGTGTGTCTGTGTGTGTGTGTTTTCAGCGTCACGAGCAGGCAAAAAATTCTTTACTTTTTCTCTCTCTTTTTTAAGGTTTATTGATTTTTATTTGAAAAGCAGATTTACAGGGAGAAGGAGAGACAGAGAAGTTCTTCCATCTGATGGTTACTCCCAAGTAGCTGCAGTGACTAGAGCTGAGCTAATCCAAAGCGGAGAACCAGGAGTTTCTTCTGGGTCTCCCACGTGGGTGCAGGGTCCCAAGGCTTTGGGGCATCCTCTACTGCTTTCTCAGGTCAGAAACGCGGAGCTTGACTGGAAGTGGAGCAACTGGCCATATGAAATGTCAACAATTACAGGGAGAAGGTTACCATGCTATGGGCTCCACACTGGGTCCACGTGATAATTTCTAAGCATTCATACAAATTTGTCTTTCATTATTGACTATTAGAAAAATCCTCCACAGTACAGCAAGGTAAAAAGTTGTTATTGGTAGAACTTTCAAGGAAGATAAAGTATCTTTCCTAATTGTTGTATTATTTTTTTTGACAGTGTACTTGATAAAACATAAAAATAAAACTACAATTATAATGTAAACTAGAAAAACAAATTCTCGCTATTATGAAGCAGTTCTTTATAATATTTGAAGGTTATACCTTTTTTTCTCACTTTGCTGACTTGATCAGCTTCTTTCTTGCAGGCTGATGTGTAGTCAGACATTGTGAGCTTCATCTTCTGCCATGTCTAATTCCTGCTTAAAATGAGTTATCCGTTTTGCTTTTAAATAGTGCATTCATATTATTTTTGATGTTGATTACATAGTTGATGGGGATGCATACTCTTGTGGACCACCAATTTGGGTTGGGGACGGTTTAGGAATGGAGGAATGTGGATGAAGTAACTGCCCCCTATTTCCTTTTCTCTTCCTGTATCTGGGGAAAGTGGGGAGAGAAGAGGAGAGGACTGTTCCCAGCAGCACAACCACACCTGTACCTGGGGTTGGGAGACAGCCCATCTGAGGTCATCCCAGGTTCCCTCATATGGAGCATGTCCCAAGAATACTGCTCAAGTGGCTTTCACAAGTTTGAGATGCTATTGCTTTTGTTGCTGCAACATTGAGGCAATCCTTTCAAAGTCCATTCCATGACATAATTTACCCTAAAGTCTCGACTTCCCTGCGTACTCACTGTCAAAGCTTGAACAGGAGAGAGAGCCATCCAATTTGTTCTGCCCTCTGTGGTACTAGACATCCTCTGCAGGTCTCAAAAAACTGGTTGTCATGTCCCCCATGAACATCTGGGCATGCCGTTCACTGCACAGGCCTCAGCAACTGAGGAGACCCAATGCTGACACATGTACTGCACAATCAAACCACAGATCCTGTGATTTTCAATGTCATTGGAGCTGTTGAGTTCAATGGTCCAGTGGGGGGGTGGATCTTCAAAGAAACCTTGCCAGAGGTGACCCCATTCTGACTCCTGCGCATGCCAGGCAATGAGGGATCTGGCTCATTCCATCACCCATGTCAGCTCACACGTGCACTGGTGGTTGCAGTCATCTGATGCATTTGTAAACTGCTGATTTCTTTGGGTGCAATGTTCTCCTATGTTTTCCAAATAGTTCAATGGTTTTTGCATTCTCACACTCAGGCTTCACCATGAATTGCATATTCTTTGTTCAGTTTTAGCAGAATTCATGTTGCGTGTATTCAAACTGATTACCTAATCTTTCTTAGTGCTTCAAACAGGATATTGTTGGCATCTGTAATAACAAGTTAGTCTGGGTTTGATTACATATTTCAAGGCACCTGGGACCCTGGCCTGATTAAATATTAAAATGCTCCTCAAATATTGGGAGAGTCATTCTTAGGCAGGAGATCCTGCTTGACATCAGTTGCCTAAAGCTAATTCAAGCCACCTTTCATTGTAATAGTTAAGCATTTTAAGACTTAGAAAGTATGCACATGTTTGTAAACAGATACCATGTTAATGAAGATAGTTGTTATGTTAACACAAAAGTAATTAAAGTCGCTTCAACTAAACTTGAGGACACTCTAGAAAAAAATATTGTATTATTCCTTTTTTGAGAATTTATAGCATCAAACACTGTCAACTCTTTCCTAAAAAATGTGGCATCTTAATTTGCAATGCATAGCTCTGTGACAATCAGGAAGCGGTAAATGGAAGTTTGTATTCTCTTTGTCTCTCTCTCAGAATAACTTTTTCAATTAGCAAAAAGTATAGCAATAGAAATATTTTCAAATATTGACAACATCAGGTGAAATAGTAGTTCTCCAGATCATTACTCATTTGGGGATTGGTTGAGTTTGGAACCCCAGCAACGGGAAGCAGGGTGAGTTGGGATGGTCTCGGGCCATTTCCAAAGGAGCTGAGGACACTGACTCCTCATAGAGCTGGTTTATGTGCTGGCTAATCCTAATGGCTGTTTTCTTTCCCCATTTGGAAGATTTTCATGAACACATGTTATCTAATCACATCGATTATTAAAAACATACCAAAAATTGTGCAATTTTTGTTCCTAGAAAATTCATTCTGTATTTCACATTGTTTCTTTAATTTCAGTCTGTCCTCTGACTTAAAATTTAAAATCAGAATTCTTCCCAAAAATCCAACAATGGAGTTAGCTTAGTTATAAATTTCTTCAACCTTCTTTCATTTTTTTCCTTCTTTTTTTCTTTTACATTTTCGGCTGTGATGCAGATATAACTTGAAACTTTGAAAGACATTGTAGGCCTGGAATCTTACTTTATATTACTGTTAGATTTTCTAGATTAGAAAACACTTAAAATTAAGCACTATGGCAGAGAGGACAAAGTGACTTTTGTGCTTTGTGACTGAGGAATATTTTGTCCAAGTCCCCACTAGATTCCACCAGCTGTAATACGGCTTCCTTTACACGGCTGAAGTTGCGGTTGCTGCTACAATCATGCCTTGCCTTTGAAATCTTCCAGCAGCCTGAGGATTTACAGTGCATTGTTTCAGCAAATGTAAATCATCAAAAAAAAAAAATTCACAAAAACTGTTTGTCCCTTTCTACAGCTTACTGGAAATTCCTTGACAGTTGATTTCATCAAATCTGACAACTAGCAATTAAATGTGTTTTTCCTCACTGCAGATTCAAGGAAAAATACTAGCTACAAGTAGCACTTAAGACCCCAGGATATACCATTGTTTTTTCTTTCTCAAGAAAGGATAGAATTTGTATTTAGCAAAGCAGCATGGGTTAATATCTTAATATGCATACTTGAAGGAATACATGAAAGTTTAAAGTCAGCCCACACAATAAGGAAGTTAAGTACCCATTTCACAACTGAAGTCTTCAACAATAGGCTTTCATGGAATTTTATATTGCTGAAAATTTCAGCCTTTTCTTTATTACAACAGCTTTATTTAACATACTAATATCAATGTGTACTTTTCCAAAATTTCAAATGTAAATAGTCATTTCTCATAATATATTATGATAACATTTTAAATGACCACTTTGGTTTAGAGTTTAACAAGCTTGATTTGAAGACAGACTGATCCAGCATGCTGCAGCGTGTGCTTTAGGTAGGGACCATTAGAGAACATGCTGAAGATCGCAGAAACACTCAGGAGATGGGGCCGCGGCAATCTGAAGAGCAATATGCAGTCAGTCTGATTTCTACCAACATACGACTAGAGTAAGACCCCAGATCACTTGGATTCACAGGCCAGTTTCAAAGACAGAAGGAATGTGACACTGATATTACAAATACAGCTCTGCACGATTCACCACAGGAAGAGCAAACCACACGATCCTCAGGTCTAATAACTTAAACGTCTTTGTGGGGTGCCTGCGTGGATGACACAGAGTGACAGACAATGAGAAATTATAATTAAATGTTAATTCCCATATTCCAGGGGTTTTCCTTCCTGTGACCTTCAGTTGTATTGACCGATATGGATTTATAAACATCAATCTCCACTGTTCACTAACCAACATGTAACATTTTCTTGATTTGCATTGTTGGGTCAGTCTGCTCTCTCTCTGCCTCCCTCCCCCCTCCCCCACACACATGCACATTCACACACAGCCATACAAGGAATTCTATAGACCAACAGGGGTACAACAAGAATAAACATCTCAGCATTGTCTTCTGTTGTCTTTATGTCAGAAGTGAAAGCTGACTAAGAACAGAAGAGAAGAATCAGCTGGAAAAAAGACAAAAAAAAAATTAAACAGCAAATGACAGCTTAATAGAGATAGTTGAGTGGAGAATATTTCTGTTTCTTTAATTTCAGATGCATATCTTTCTTTTGCTACTACTGTGTTTAGTGCTGCAAATAATTTTAACTCTACATAGCTATCTTCTAAAAAGTTTATGAAATACATTTTTTGATATTTTATTTAAAATCTGTCACTTTAAATATATTTTTATTTGTATTTTATTTCATTTGACTTGTTTATACCAATAAACAGATCATAGAATTATAAAAATGACAGAATGAAGAAATAAGTTACTCAAATATATGGTTGATGTTAAATATGTTGCTTCTATTTGCTGAAAATGGTTACATTTCTCTATTCATCTAAACAAATGAAAAGATGACACACTCATGTGTACATTCATGGAGGCAGGTAGATACTTAAATAAAAGCATATTTAAACTGCAACTCAACAAACAATCAATTTACTTTTAGTGAGGAAGTGTTGAGCTAAGTGTTGTTTTCTAGTTAATTTTCTTTAACTTAAGCCATGAATTCCATGTCAATAGCAAGACATTAGTACTGAACCTGGCTCTGAAGTGTCTACAGAGCTTCCTGACTCCTGAGATTAGTCAGTGCAATGGCCCTGCAGACTTCCCATACTATTTCTTCCCACAGATTACTCTATATTCCATTCCTCTGTCTCTACATCTAGAACTGCCCTGTTCACTTGGTGGATCTGAATAAGTTCCTCTCCTAATCTTGGGATCAACACGAGTAACAAAAAGCACACAAAACCATGACAAAAAACAAAAAGAAAGAAAGCTGCAGCTTAGTATCATGGCAAATATACATGCAAAAATTCTTAGCAAAATATTGGCAAATCAAATCCAAATGCATATCAAAAGATCAGACACTGCAATCAAATAGGATTTATCTCAGGCATACAAAAGTCACTTAACATTCACAAATCAATGAACATAATGAAGTGCAACACATGGAACAATGAAAATCATTTAATTACCTTAATAGATGCAAAAAAATCAATGAGACTTACTGTTCTGCACTGATAAAAACTAGCACTATTTTAGGCATAGAAGGACCGTGCTTGAAAACAATAATCTCTCCATGGCATATCAAACCAACACAACGCTGAGTGGGGAACAGCTAGAAATTTTGGCCTAAGATCTGCAAAAGAAAAGGATGTCCACTTTCATTACACTGAAGTTTAGGTCTCTTGCAAAAGCAGGTAAGCTAGAGAAATATACAAAAGGCATTCAAACCAAAAAACAGGAGGTCAGAATGTCTGCATTGCCAAATGATAAGATACATGGAAAAATCTAATTACATTGCATGAAAGATGCTAGGATAAAAAAGCAGAAGTAAATCTGCAAGAGACAAAACCAACTTGAAGAACCAGTGTCACTGTATGCCAACAACACATCTGCTGAAAGGAAAATGAACAAAACACTCTCACCACAAGCACAGATGACTCTAAGGAAGAAATCTAATTAAGAAAGTGAACTACCTGTACAATGAAAACTGCAAAACATTGATAAAAATTATTGTAGCAGGTATAAATAAATGAAAACATCTATGAATTGTAACAATTGCTGTTGTTGAAATATCCAAGGTACCCAAAGCAATCTACAGGTACAATGAAGTCCCTATTGATGGCATTCTTCTCTCAGAATGACATTATTCATTCAGAAATTAAAGGAACAATCTTTAATTCATATGAAATCACACAAAAAAGGCGAAAGCAAAGGAAAAACATAAAAAGAGAGTGATGTAGGCAAAGATGGTTTTAATAACACACCACAAGCAAAAACAAAATACAGAAAAGAAAGTTGAAAGTAGACATATCATATTACATTGAATCAAGAAGCTTATGCACAGAAGGAAAACAATCTACACACAAAGGAGACAAGGAACAAGAGCTCAGAAAACCTCTGAAAGCTTGTGTATGTGACAAAGCGATAACATTCAGAAGTAGAAAGAACTCCAAGCCTCAACAACAGAAACCCAATCCAGTAAAAACATGGGGAAAAGATCCGAATGGATATTACTCCAAAGAAGATATGGCCATCAATTATATGGAAAAGAATTCAGTAACTCTAGCAATCAGGAAAATATAAACTTATAACATCATGGGTATATATATATATATATATATGTATGAATATTATTTGGATCCAATGGAAAGGAATGAAATCTTGTCATTTGTTAGCAAAAATGGGATTGGAGGACGTTATATGATGACTAAGCCATACAGAGAAAGACAAATACTCTGAATCTTCTCCCTCATTAATGGAGGTTAACAATAATTGGATTTGACAGAACACAGAAATTATTAGAGTCCTGGAACTATGAGGAGCCAAAGGGAAGTTGCATGAAAAGGCAGCAAAACAGAATTAATAAGATCCTAACACTGCACAGCACAGTGGAATAGATATCCTTCACAACAACCTACCAAAACAATTTTTTTTTCCTTTTTTGGGGGGCAAGCCAAAAGGAACTTGACATTTGCAATTATGAAGCAATACAGTCAAAAATATTAATCACCCTATTTTGTCCTATTTTTATGAAACAGTAATAGAAGATACATATCAGTTAGAGATAGAAGTCAAACTGCTTACTAAGTCTTACTTCACGCATTTATTAAACTTCATTGTGCACAAAAAGAAAAATGCTCACCAAATGATAATTTATGCTCCCTCACCATTTATGAACTTGTGTTGTACATCATTTCAGCCAGGTGTTGACAAGTTAATCATAATCCCAGCATGCTTCACTGACTTAGCATTATTTTTGAAGTATTGTAAATTCTTTCCAAAATCTTGATCCTGTATCCCAGATCGAAGTTTAACATATAGCAAACACTCTAGCATTGATTAACTAAATGCTATGCAATGAGCTAATTTTTCAAGTCGCTGAGAATATTATTAAATGCATTACTTCAGAAGTAACTGAAATTTTTCTAAGTTAACCAAGAGCAATATAAAATGAATATGTAATACTAAAATTAAATTAAAATCCTCCTATGAATGCCTGCTGAAGTGTAATAGTAGATTTGTTGTGGCACCAACCGTGAGAATCATTTTTCAATTTTAGTATTCAAACAGGACAGTAAGAGGTACACATGTCTTATACCTATAAATATTTTATATTGATATCATTAACCCACAGCAAACATCTTGGCATTATCATAAAAAATGTCAGTTGATGGAATTGATTTTTATTTTCTTCTTGTCCCTCAAGGAGTGAGATTTGTGTCTTATGTATTGAAGACGGACTCAGAGAAGAGGAATGGTGTTAATTCACTAGTGCTACTTGGGTGCTGATTGCGGGAAAATCCTTTATTTTGTATCGTGGGAAAAACTCTTTGAGACTCAGAAGTGCAAGAGCAAGTTCCCAGAGTTCATAAGTACATCAGTAAACTTTCATCTTTTGGGGTCACCAATGGGGCTGGAATGGGTTCAATTAGGTCTCAGTGCAAGGGATAAATAATCAAGTTGTTAAATTACCTGCTTGAAATGTGAAATACCCCATCCTCATGTAATGATCTAGAGTTGAATCAAGGATAGGTCATTTGGGGGGATGCTTCAGTGTAACTTAAAGTTATTACTGCAATATCTTTAAACTGTTCTCTCAACCTAGGATGTGTGCCTTTGGCAACAAGAATTGAAAGAGAAACAGACTAGAATGAGAAGACATGGTTAGACAGTGCCTGGGGTTACAACAGTGAGAACTCACTACCGAGTGGACATGGTATTTATGTAACTCCAGATGCCAGCTAATTAAAATAATGCCATCTATTGGAAGTTGATTCATGAGCTGTTAAGGGTACTATCTCAGTTGTGTAGAGTGTCTGAGTGGATTTGTAGCACCAGCTTCCTGGCAGGTTTATGAATCAGAAAAAGTGAGATACCCAATAGTGATTAATTCATTGCACACATTTATTGACACTAAATTTATGCTGTGTTTTTAAAAATAAAAGTGAAAGTCTCATAATCCCAAATTCAAAAATATCAGCTAACTCTCGATGGTAAAAAATATAGTCCACTGCCAGTATGAGCATGGATGACACTGGCATACACTCTTTTCAAGGTGGTTTAAATGACCAGTGAACACAATGGTCTGTGGCCAATCTCCACAACTAGTAGAGGAATGCAAACAAAAATCACAAAGAAAGATCATTGTTCCTCCAACCTAAAGGGCAGTATTAAAATGAAAAATATCAAAGTTTACCGAGGATGTGTAGAAGTACAAATGTTAATGTACATGCTGAGATCCTGCTTACCTAAGATATTCTGCCAAGTTCATTGTCATGTTGTTTCAATTCTATCTAGATATTTACTACGACTTTTCAGAGAATTAAAAAAATTTGAGAGAGATAGAAAACCTGCTTTCCCAAAGGTACACAGCAACAGCTTGGCTGGGAGTTGAGAAAGCACCCTTGGTCTTCCGGTTGGGTGGCAGGATTCCAATAGGTTGTACCATCACTACTGTCTCCCAGGTCAAGAGCTTCAGCCAGAAATGGAGCTCAGATTCTCATGTGTGGCGTATTGATATCTTAACTGTCAGGTAATACACTTTCTCAAAAGGTCACATTTTCACATTACAAAATGTCATAGTTTGTATTGTAAATATGCAGACTAACAATTGGAGTAGAAATCTGTACAATTGCCTTAAGAAAGCATATATTACTTATTAAATTAAGAAAAGTGCCTAGCTTTCTGTTTCTGCTGTTGTGGGCATTTTACAACTGAACTTGTAAGAGAGACATGTGGAAAAGAGCTAAACTAAAATTGCAGCCTGGAGCAAAGCCATTCCAAGTGCATAACCTTGAGTAAGAAAAATGGATCCTTACCATTCCAAACTCCTAAAATTTTGTGATTGTTTGTTAATATGAAGAAATGGCTAATATACTTATCAAACAAATAAAAGAAAAAGTCTCCATCTCTTTAAGATGCAATTATTTCTGTCACATTGCCTTTCAGGAAAATGTAAACAAGTAAGTAAGTATTTATTTAAAGGCTGGAGGAGGGTGAAATTTCCTTTCTCTTTTAAAGAGTGTGGAAAAGGAGACAATAGGTCTAAGTATTATAGTATGGAATTTGACCATGTATATTGATATGAATCATGTTTTCCTACCTAGAAACATTTTAATGATAATATTCAATAGGTAAATATAAAATGCTGAAAAAAGAAATACCAAATTTCTTTTTTTATTTATTTTTTAAAATACTTATTTATTGTTATTACAAAGTCAGATATACAGAGAGAAGGAGAGACAGAGAGGAAGATCTTCCATCCGATGATTCACTCCCCAAGTGACCACAACAGCCAGTGCTGCGCCAATCTGAAGCCGGGAACCAGGAACTTCTTCCAGGTCTCCCACGTGGGTGCAGGGTCCGAAGGCTTTGGGCCATCCTGGACTGCTTTCCCAGGCCAGAAGCAGGGAGCTGGATGGTAAGTGGAGCTGCTGGGATTAGAACCAGCACCCATATGGGATCCTGGCACGTTCAAGGCGAGAACTTTAGCTGCTAGGCCACGCCACCGGGCCCCTAAATTTCAATAAAGTAATTTTTTCAGCTCTTTTCAACAGTATACCTGATTCTCACATCTTTAAAAAAGTATGCTATTCACAAGATAAAACATATAATCCAATGGTATTAATTGAATATTAAAAATTAAGAAAAATATTTTTAGAAATGCAATGTTAATTGGTAAAATTCTAAAACATGGTAGAAATTAAGCAAATGATTAATATTGATTGAAGGGTATAAAATTCCAATTCTTATTGCAAACTGTGAACGTCTAAGGTACGGAATGGCCAGTGATGGCTGTGCTGATTAATTTGATTGTGGGGATCACTGTACAATAAACACATTGTGCACTTTAAGTATATGGACTTTGTCACTCACACATTTCAGATTATCTTCTCAATAAGAAAATAGTCCCACAATTCTCTTTCTTTCTTTCTTTCTTTCTTTCTTTCTTTCTTTCTTTCTTTCTTTCTTTCTTTCTTTCTTCTTTCTTTCTTCTTTCTTTCTTCTTTCTTTCTTCTTTCTTTTCTAGCATAGGAGTGAAGGTCATGGTCAAGTGATGATGTCTTTCAGAGCAAGTTCGAGTGGCCAGAGAGACCCCTGAAGTAAAAAGATGATGGTGTTTTTGCTGTTGATGTATTTGCAATGTGTCAAGTCTTGCACTAGTAACATCAAAAGGGCACTTCCTAAATTTAAAAAGAGGCATTTCTGCAGTCTGCATTTCTGGAATTAAATCTTATTGCCAGCCACTTATTCTGACATTGTTTACTGGCCCAGTTCTTCAAGCATTTTTAAAATTGTGCGTAACTCTCCTTGCCACTATTCAGTTGAGTGTCAAGATTCTTTCTTTCTTTCCCTCCCTCCCTTCCTTCCTTCCTTCCTTCCTTCCTTCCTTCTTTCTTTCTTTCTTTTTCTTTCTTTCTTTCTTTCTTTCTTTCTTTCTTTCTTTCTTTCTTTCTTTCTTTCTTTCTTTCTTTCTTTCTTTCTTTCTTTCTCTTTCTTTCTTTCTCTCTCTCTCTCTCTCTTTCTTTCTTTCTTTCTTTCTTTCTCTCTTTCTCTTTCTCTCTTTATTTCTTTTTCTCTTTCTCTCTTTCATGAAAACCGGAGAGAGAGCTTTCTGTTCTCTAATGAATTCCACAAGCGACCATAATGATGTGGCTGAATCCTGCCAACATTGTGTGGTAAGAGGCTCTTCAGGGTCTCATCTGGGTGGCAGTGGTGCAAATCCTTGTCAGAAGTGGAGCAGCTCTGATTTCATCCAGTGACCTTAAGGAGTGCTGGCATTGCAGTGGGAGGCCTACTTGGATGCATCACAGTGCTGGCCTCATTAAATGTTTTTAAAAGGTTAGAATGATACCTCGATCCAGTGTGATGTGCTAGGAGTTGAAGTTAAGGGACAAAAAGTGGTTCCAAAAATGTGGATATTGTGTCTCAACCTGGATTTAGGCTGTTTGCGCTTTCTGAAGCCATGAAACTGTAGACTTCCACACCACATACACTTTTTATACTATACTTTTAAAGAAAAGTGATATAATTATACAGTTGAAAAAATGGTTAAAATGAAATATGCATATGGTAGTCCTATTTTCCTATTGTTTTCAAGTTTTAATCTATTTTAGCTCTTTTTGCTATCAAAGTTTGTGCTTATAAGCAGGTTAAAAATAGGCTTGTTTATTTTTATTGAGCAAATGGCTCCTAGGAAGAAGTTATTTCCTAATGAATTTTCATGAAAAAAAAAAAAAGGTTGGAGTTGGATATCAAAAAGTCTGAAGGCCCAAGTCCCACACTGTTCTTAATGTAATGTGATTCCTTAGGGCCTGGCACAGGGACCTCCCAGTGGGAGGTGCTGAGTCATCGCATAGAGAGGAGATTGAGCTTCTCCTGAGTTTTCTGTTTCTGCAGCCATCGCATTCTGTTGTAAATGACTGCTTATGTTTGCCTTTGTACTACACTGAGTTCATTGGAGACAATGATGCCTGCTTGTTTATTGTTGTTACCTAGCATGCATGTCTTCAGGCTAGGATCCAGTAACTAGAAGTTGGATTAATAAATAATCTGCTTGGAAAAACAATGCTAATCAAGAGCAGATAAATGCTTAGCTTCACGGGGCTTCCTGTAAGTGCATACGCAAATGGCCTGATAGAAGCATTTCAACCACCTGAAAAGCCCTTCTGCAGTAATTCATGGCTCACAACTTGTTTTAGAGTTTTGAGATTTAAACTTTATAAAGACTGTGATGTTATGTTAGGTATGTGCTAATAAATCCCATTCTAGTAATTAAAAAGCTGGAATTCTTTTTGCATTCTTGGTTCTGAAATTAAGAATCCAATTTTATCATTTGGAAAAAAGGTTGAAAGTGATTGTGGGATGACATTTGATATTTTGAAATATGTGACTATTATTTGCAAGTGTGCTTGACTTTTTAGCTTACATTTAAATATTAAGCAATGCATTACAAAGAGCCCAATTCTCCTCGAATAAGAGCTAAAATTAACTGAGTGTCAGGTTTGTCAAATGAACCTTCTACTTTTTCTATACTTTTTGTTTTTACTTTAAAAAAAATTTTTCAATGGATTACACTTGTAATTAATATTGTGCAGAGAAATCAAGGTGAGGAGGTACATTGCACAACCCTGACATTAATATTATTTTGGTAGCTAAAAAAGTAAATCAGTCTTGTTTGTATCCAAATGATAAGCGATGTTATGATTGATTGAAATGCTCCCTTAGGTTTTTCAATAAGAGTATGCAGAAACGTAATCATAAATGTATTGGAGCAAATGAAAGTGTTGCTCAACACAACGTTTATAATGTGTCACGTACTAGCACAAATCACTGTGAGTGACAAAGATACGGTTAAAAAATGGATTTGCGTTACAATGCACCTTGAAATTATCTTCAATTTGTTTATACGCCACCAAATGAACAATTTGCAGACTTTATTTACAGAAAACAATGAAAATGTAAAACTTGAAAAGATATTTATACTCATTATAATTAGCATTTTCACGTCCAAAGTGTGTCATCTTTAACATACAAGTGAAACATTCATAATTTCATCTCACATTTTCAAAGCATTAGTTTTTGTTTCTGATTCTGATGGACGTAATATTTTTACACTTTTAAATTCAGTATTATTATTTTTCTGATGATGCAGACTTGTAGACGTAGGGATTCCTCCATCCCCTTTCTCTCTTCCCATAGTCCCTTCCCACCATTTTCCCTCGTATCATCACAATAGTATAGTCCTATAGGAGCAGTAACAAATTAAACTTTGTGCTAATCATAGGTACAGGCAAAGGTAGAAGAGCTAGCTTCATGCTGTCAAAGTATGTTTAACTGTTTCATTAGGAATCCTCCTTCTATCCAGGAGTCAAGATTTATACTGCCACATATCCTCATTTTCCATTATGCTCCATTATGCTAGTCTCCATTCTATAGTTCATCCATGACACTATGCATATATACTCGATTACCTTATACTTGAGCTTATTTTGTAGTTTATGTGAAGGCAGGACCTCAAGCTTAACCCTTGTAGTAACTCTAGAGCAGGATAAACTGTCTTTCGCATTGGACAATGCCTAGTTTAGGACTGAGACTTCGAGGGGATGTTATCACGTGTGCTCTGCTCTTTCATCACTTTTTGCACCGAGACACAGAGGAAACCTAAATTCAGGCATTTGGAGCTTAAAAATTGGTTGCTTTGCTAGAGTCAGGAAATAGAAATTAAGTTCTTGGCTGCTGAAATTAATACAATTCATGTTTTGATTTGTTTTGTTTTGTTTTTCTTTTTCATGGTGCTGTAATTTGTTGTTGATGTTGTTGTTGTGGCTGTTCTAGCTCATACCAGTTGTTGATATTGTTTCATGGCTTCTCACTTATGGTAACGTATAGTGATGGAGTACTGGGGTCTATCATATACAGATGTGGGGGTCTGATGAACATGCATCCCTGCTTCCAAATGAAAGATGGATTCCAAATGAAACTATTGGACACGTGTAGACAATGGGATGCTGGACTGTCTGACATTGTCTGTACCAACGATGTCGGGGTACATTTAAATAAGAGACTGATAGAATTATGATTCCTTATGAAGGACTACACTATTGTAACAAAATGGGAAAATCTGACAGAGGGTGGGAGTTTGGGGAGGGAATCCCAGCCTACAGAAAATTGTACCTCACAATTCAAAATTCAAATTAAAAATATATTACAAAAAGAAATTAATACAGTTTGGAGGAAAGGAAAAGGAAGAAAGAGAGCTATGCAGGAAATGACCCATGCAAAGTTTAATGTGTATCATTTGTTTTTTTGGCCAAACATTGAACTTCACGCAACCTACCTAGGATTACACTAGTGATGGAAGAAAGTGAATACTTGAGAACTGTAACTCAGTGCAAAGTCTATGGATCCCAGGATTTAGAAGATGTTACATTTTTGAGCCAATATATGGAGAGAACTCTTACACACACCTTGGTATTTGAGAAAAGGACACAAACACAAAGGCTACACTCATCTTGCCTTTGCCATTTTCCACTGAAACAGATTATATAGCTGGCGTCCTGAGAAGATCATATACCTTCCCCACTGTCAGAGGAAAGGAATAGCTTTTTTCCAGACAGGAAATTGCCAAGATGAATCTGAACAAACTACTTCTTCCAGTTTTCCCCAGTTCATGATCAAAATTGCAAACTCTTTCCAATCATGTTTCCCCATAACTGTCTACACTTCATCAGTTCAGCACTATAGTGCATAGATTGCCATGCTCCTTTGGGTCTGCATTTATGAAGTTGTCCACATCACTAAAAATTATATAAGATAAATGTGTGTATTTTTCTTACTCATTTCTCATTTATCAGGAATACCTCCACAATGGATGAAGTTGGAAAAAAGAACACGTGGAGGATTCATTTAAAAGTTCACGGAGGGTTGGGTGTTCAGTCCGATGCTTAAGATGTCATTAAAATGCATGCCTAGTTTTAATTCCTGGCTTGAATTCCAACTCCAGTTTCCCTTCTTAATGCAAATATTGGAAAGCTAGTGTTGTAGCTCAAGTAACTGGCTCCGTGCCATACATGTGGAAACACAGATTGAATTCCAGCCTCCTGGTTTAGGCTCCCGGCTATGGAGAGAGTCAGAACACAGGCGTGCGTCCTCTTTCTTTCTCTTCCTTCTTTTTTTCTCTGTCACACACACACACACACTTTCTTGCTGCATCAGTCTCTAAAATAAATACATTTATATTAAAAAATGAACTCAAAGATAATGCTTTTCTGTCTTTCTCTCTCTCTTTTAGTTTTATTTTTTGATGTTGCTCACATAATTGACATTTTTGTAGGCCCATAGGTATGGAGGAAGGTAGGTGGAACAAAGGCTTCCAATTTTCCCTTTCTTCCTCTTTCTCATGTATGGAGTGTAGAGTGGGGCAGGACTGGGAGGTTTCTGCTCACAGCTGCCAAACTACATCAGTATCCAGGGCTGGGGATGTCCACTTGATGTCATCTTAGAAGTGACCTGAGGGTATCACTAGAGTACTTTTCAGAGTTCCGAGATGCTGTTGGTTTTGCTGCTTCAAGTTTGAGAAAATCCTTCTGAAGCGCATTGGCTGAGGAGTCCACCCTAGTACATCCACTCACTCAGACACTTGCTGGCAAAGCTCAGCCAGCAGAGTTGTTCTGCTTTCCTCCTTACATGGCACCCAATGTCCTCTGCAAGCCTGAATAGGCTGGTCGTCATGTTCCCCTCATACACCTGAGCATGTGGTCCACTACACAGGCATAGCAATCATGGAGGCCCAGTTGTGAAACATGCACTCCAAGGCTGGACCACAATCCTATGGTTCTTCTGTGGCTGGAGTTTTGAGTCCAATGATCTAGTTGGGAATTACCCCAAGAAGCCTCTCTTGGGATGACCCCATACCTGACTCTTGCATATGCGAGCCAGCAGAGGATCTGGTGCAGAGTGACACACTTGTAATTACAATCTCCTTGTCAATTCTGTCCGTAGCCCCATGTACCATGTAAACTGACTAGTGTTGTGGTCCAGCCAAACCCAATGTGCTACAGACCTTGCCCCTACACACACCACGGGAACTACAGCCTAGCTAAGGTGACCCTCAATAACCGGCACCAGGCCTGCCCAACTCCCAGTTCCTACACGTGCCAACATGTACAGCAGACTAGCCTGGTCAGTGCCAAATCCCAATTGTGCTCTTGTATATGCCTGTGGTTGTTGCAGCTTAGCTCAGCTCACTGCACCCTGTGAATCAGTCCAAGCATATATCGATGGGTGCTGCCACTTTGTCCTGCCTGGACCACCCCAGCTGTAGCTCTTGGCTCAACAGTGAGAGCTATAGCCCAGCAGAGGAGTAGCCACTATACCCACTCCAAGCCCTGGGTCTTGGCCTTTCTATGAGGTAGTGCTATCCAGTCTAATGCAACTTTCACCCTGTTCTGGTACTTGTTAATGGACATTACGGCAAAGTCCAGTCAGTTGGCACTTATCCCGGCTCTTGAATGTGCCAGTGGATGCAGTGGTTTAGCCTGGTCCTTCTGCCAATCTAGCTCATGCACAGGCTGATGGTTGTCACAATCATATCTCTCCAGTCCCAGCTTTCATATTCACCAGTGGGAGCAATGGCTCAGTGGGGTGCCCCTTTATCTCCCTAACTGATTTGCTCCTTACCTGGGGTCTTGAGTACACTCTTAGGTGCTTCGGCCTGTCCAGCATGGCCCATTTCACTATGTCATTCACTGGCAGGAGCTGCAGCTTGGCTCTGTCAAGTCTGCCCCTAATCCCAGCTAATGCTGGGATGCTTCAGTGTAGCCCAGCCTTGTCAGCCCCTGGTCCTGGGCTTAATGTGAACTGGTGAGTATTGCATTCCGACTTGGCCTGGCCTGTACCCCATTCTGCCTCTCACACCTGCCTGTGGATGTTGCAGAATAGCCTGGTCTGGCCCATTGCCAGACTTGACCCACATATATGCCAACAGGTGCCCAGCCTGAACTGGAATGCTTCCAAGCTTAATTCTCATGCTTACAAGCTGGGGCTCCTTGTAACAGAGGAGTTCCTAAAGCTACCCTGTCAGACCAGCTTCCAGTTGCAGATCTTGCACGCACCAATAGGTATTTGACTCAGCCTAATATGGCCTGCCTCCAGGCCCAACTTTCATTGACACAATGTGACCTTGCCAGACCAGCTCACACCTGTTCTGGCTCTTTCTGTTGGGTGCTATATCCCAGCTTGCCTGGTGCACCCCCAGACCTGGCTCTTATGTGGATCAGCACATGTCTCAATCTTCCTCAGCCTGTCTAATACCTGCTCTGGCTCTTGCGAGTACCAGTGGATGCTGGAGCCAGGCCCAGTCTGGCACATCCCACATCTAGTCTGTGTATGTGCCAAGGGATGTTGCAGCCATGTTCAACCAGGTCTGCCTTCATTCCCAGCTCTTGCATTCACCAGTGTGTCCCACAGCACAGCAGATTGGTCCCCTTAGCTTCTCTACTGAGCCCACTGTTAGCCACAAATCTTGCACATGGCAGTGGTTGTTCCAACCCAAGCTGGCATGACCTAAGCCCCATTGGATGCTGCAGTCTGGAATGGTCTGACCAGCCCCTATTCCTGTCATTTGTAGATACTGCAACCAAAGCCTTCCTAGCCTCCTCCAATCCACAGCTCTCACGCAAACTGTTGGGTGTGATAGCATAGCATGGCATGGTCTGCACCCTGACATGGCTCCTGTGCAGTCAATTGTGCTATGGCTTGGTACAGCCTTGCCTGTCCATCCCCCAAGCCAGCCCACACTTGCCAAGAAGTGGAGCAGCCCTGGTCTGGCACAAACCTAGCCCTGATTCTCATGCTTACCAACAGGAGCTACAGCATGGTAGGAGAGTTTGCCATAACTGGATCTCATAACTGTCAGAGTAGGTGCTAGACTCCTACCTGGCATAGTCCACCCCAGTCTTGGCCTTTATGTGTCCTGGTGGATGCTGCAGGCCAACTCAACCCATACCCAATTCTTGGGTGTGCCTACAGATGCCGTACCCTGTACAAGCCCATCCTGATCCCCAACCCAGTACCTCACCACCGCCAGATACTGAGTAAATCAGTGGATATTGCAGTTCCACAGGGGTAAGCACTCAGATACCCCATGTAATCTGCCTCAGGCCTGGTTCTCTCAAGTGCTGGTTAATGTTTTGGACTAGGCTAATGTGGCCCAATTCCCATCCCGACACTAATTGGTGTGTATTGTGGTCCAGCTCTGCTGGGCTGGCCCTGCAGCCCTGTATTTCATGTGCAGTGATGGGTGGTGGCTGATACCAAGTAGCCCACCTCAAGTCTCCCATGTGGGCTGACGCATTGGTCTGACGCATGGGTTTCTTTCCTCCCACCCATAGTCTCAGCATCCTTGCTTACCTGCAAGTGCAGTAGCCTAATTGTTGGACATTCCCCAGAAGTCATTCCTCACCTGCTTTAATCATCACCTAAGCAAATGCCCAAATCATTAAAGCTACTTGATTATGAACTGTAAGTCTCAAAAACTGTAAGTCAGAATATGCTTTTGGACTCATAATTTATCTTATTTGGGTTATTTTATTCATAATAATGAAAAGTTAGTACAAATATGCCTCCCTGCTTTTTATCTTTACATATATACGACTTGAGACCCATTGCTCTGGAACATGTGCGCTGATGTGTACATAAAATTGGGAAACAAAATTAGCTATTATTTTTCAATTTTTTACTGTTGTATCTCTTATTACATTGCTTACTATCGATCTGAGGACATTGAGGTTTTATTCAAGACATTTAAAGCAGTCATTTCAACTTTGTTTCTTAGTTTATATTGTTTTCATTGAACTGTCCCATTGGTAATTACCAAACCCAGCTCTATAAATCTTATGTTACAACAACAAAGAGTGACTTACAATGGTCCCAACGGCTTTTTTTTTTCTTACCATTTGTCATAATGAGTTACAGTAGCTCATAATCTCACAGTAAAATTGCCCTGTTTCCCTGTTTCTTAGAAACACACCATCATCCCCAGCTACATGTGAATGTCTAGGTTGCCTTATACTCAAGCAAGTGTTACATTCTGGTCCTGCTTAATGCCAACTTTGTGTTAGCTATACCAGTGTGCCAACATAGTTACCTATTCTATTTTTTTTTCAAAAGGGTATGAGGGGAGAAGATGCTGGTGCGCTGGCATACTGACAGATGGATCTAGAAAAGTGCATGAGCTTACACGGGACCCAGGCAGGCAGGCAGGCAAGACCTTGGGCTGGTACACCACCCTGCTGGGAGACCAGGCTCTGAGACCAACATACTTGTAAGCATGGGAATATGGCTTACTCAGAGAAAGGGATATGGAGATGCGTAGGAGGGAGGATCTTTCGTCTGCTGCTTCACTCCTCAAATGGTGGATCTGAACTCAGGAGCCAGGATCTTCTTCTGGGCCTCCCATGCAGGTGGAGTGTCCCCTGAACTGGGACATGCTCTACTGCTTTTCCATGTCTGAAACGAGAAGCTGGATGAGAAATGGAGCAGCTGGAACACAAACTGGCTTCCACATGGGATCTCAGTGCTTGGTGGGGATTTAGCCATTGCTCCATTGTGCCAGGCAGCAAAGAAACTTACAAGAAGTTACTGTAAACGAAGGGCTTACAACATGCAAATAGTGATTTTAGCTCAAATTGTCTTTACGTGACTCTGCCTTCAATTATATTCCATTGTCCAAGCTGAATGATTTTCAGCACTTCCAGGTGCTTGGATTCTGGCAGTAGAGTGGGACATACTGTTTTGTGTTTCTAAAATATATATTTCTGTTGTATTTCTGGGACAATTACAAAAGGCTGCCAATGCTTCTCCAGCTTAATGTTGGACAAGATGATAACTTCTACCACTGGCTAAAAATCCCTCCGGTAGTCATTTCTCCTTTTGAAAGAAGGCAGTTTACTTGTATCAGAATTACAGCTTATCCCCCTCCAAAAATGATAAGTATAATGACTCAAATTGGTAACCACACAGAACTCCTGAGAGATCTTGTACAAGCAGAACAGAATTGGTCTCAAGGTACTGCTAGCTAAGGAACCAATTGGTATTCCACGGTTAAATGTAGAATGTGGCTTGGGAATCGTGATGCCTTTGCAAAGTGTTAACCTGCTTTTCCAAAATTTTCAGGTTTCTTTCATTGTTTCTCTGGTGGAGTAAGCAGCAGGGGACACTCTTGGGTGATTAAAAGGCAGGAGAGGAATTAACGGCCACTCTTAGGTTCTCATGCTTGTTGTTCCACAGACTCATCATATTGGTGGGAAGTAACAGCTTGGTTTGTAGATCACTCTACTGTCATTCACTCGATTCTTCAGTTTCTCTAGTTAGAACCAAGACAAAGAATCACAGCGCTTCTAGTTTATGCTTGTCTTCAAGAACAGAGACAAAAAGAAGGCACACACATTTCACTCCACTTTTGTGGATTTCTAGATCATGGTTGTAGATTCCATCTTGTATGACCCTTCCTGACTACCTGTATTGTGGATTTTATATTTCAATCTAGACATGGAGGCAGCGGGCTTACAACACTAGGTGAGTAGTTTTCATATTGGGATAAATTATTTCCTTTAACACACACATTCACAAACTTCAGCAGTGTTTGCCTAGCTGAACTCTATAAAGGCAAAAAATAATCAATTCCATTAAAAAATATTTTTCATGAAGAAAGCAGAGAAATTGGGTATCTGGAAATGATATTTAATAAAAGGATGATGATAGCAAATGGAATGTTGGTGATTTTTTCTTCCAGAATAGGACAAAAGTTGATCATGCAAACATGAGAGAGAACATTTTTGAAAGCAAGGATTTGGTGAAGAGACGTGAACTGGACAGTAGCAGGAAGTTCAACTTTAATACGAGTGTGGGGGTGTTCAATGTTATCCATGCAAGAAGAGACTGAATGTGGACGTGGGTTTGTTGATTTATCTCCTGGGAAGAGCTTAAGGAAGAGTGAGCTTAATGGCTTGACCATGAGATAAAATTATCATTTGATAATAGGAAGGGGGCTAAGGTGGGTGATTTTTGAGGGAAAAGAAAGAGGTATGGGAAATGTTGTGGGGGAAAGAAGGAAAGCAAACTTCTTGGGAGAGTGTTGTAGCTCTGCTCACCTCTGTTGAGGGTCTGCTTACCGTGCAGCACCACACACTCTGTGAATCAAATTTGAAGGTCCTCAACGTAATGGAGGGGTTTTTTTTTTTTTAATCAACAATATTCAGTTCCAATCAGCAAGCACAGAGCAACAAGAGTTTGGCAGAAATAAGTGAATGTCTCCTTAGGGTCTGTAGTGGAGAAATGGAGTTCCCAAAGGCAGATCAGAGTGTGTCCAAAGAGACAAGCCAGAGAATAGGCGGACATGGGCAGAGTACTCTGTGGTGATAAAATGATGAGGTTAATGATGTGGGTAGCAGATGCATTCATATAGATGAGCTGAACTAGATGAATACCACAATACCAGGGTTATTTCCAAGAGCTGCCCTTAAAAGGTGGTCACTCAGGTATTACGATTTTGAGATTAATTTGTTCTTTAATCCCTTCCTTTTAACTCAAGGAAAAATTTTCTAGTATTTCCATATGCATGCATTTTTCATATTTCAAGTCTTACATTGTTTTTTTTTCCAAATAACAGACTTCAAAATATTATAATTGTTTCTTAAAGATTTATTTAGTTTATTAGAAATGTATATTTACGGAGAGAAGAAGAGACAGAAAAATCTTCCATCTGCTGGTTCACTCCTCATGTGACAGCAATGGCCATAGCTGAGACGATCAGAAGCCAGGAGCCAGGAGCTTCTTCTAGATCACACATACAGGGGGTAGGGTCCCAGTCTTTGGACCTTTCTCTACTGCTTTCCCAGATCATAGCATGGAGCTGGTTGGGGAGTGGAGCATCTGAGACATGAACTGGTGCCCATATGGGATTCCAGTGGTTGCAAGGTGAGGATTTAGCCACTGAGCCATCACATCAGACCCCAAATTATTATAATTGTTTAACTTAGTATTGACTTTAGAAGATTTTCTATTTTTCTTCATCTGTATTCATTTTTTTTCATTCATTTTAACTTTCACTTTTCCTTCTTCTTTGTTTCAATCCTTATCCAAATATTTAAAGGACAATTACTATACCCTAATCAAACTTGTGGCTGATAAGGCATTAATAATTGCATGGGTCTTTTTGCTGATAAGGCATCAATAAAAATTGCGAAGTAATGTAACGCATAGTGACATGACTCAGGTGAGAAACCATTGTCATATTGAGAAAAGAATATTATGAGGTGGTGGAAGGTGTCATTCAAGAGAGGCTGTTAGAGAAACCTTCCTCAAAGGCTTCAAGCAAGAACTGTGGAAATGCAAAGATCCGTGAACAAGACATGGGGAAGGCTGGGGACTCGAATCAGCTTGTGCACTTCCAGAGCTTAAGGGGACTCAGAGTAGAATAAGGCAGGGTGCAAAGGTAAAGGCACAGATGGCACAGGGCTCTTTAGGTTTGTATCCTGGGGATGGCGCTGTGGCATAATGAGTTATACCACTGCTGGCAAAGCTGGCATCCCATATAGGAACATATTCTAGTTCTGGCTGCTCCAGTTTCAATCTTGCCTTTATTGTTGAGGCTTCCCCAAACACAGTGTCAAATGGAACCTATGCTCGTCAATGGAGCTAACCCTAGTATGACGGTTCCTAGGGACACAGAGGGTACGGTTCTCACAGTTGCCTATAAATGGAGTCTGCACATTCCAAAGACAAGCAAAGATCCTGTGTTTGAGCCACCTCTCCCATGTGCAATAATTACTACTACTTGAAAAATGCTAGATTTTTCAATTCTTTAAGCCCAAAGTCTCAGAGACAGAGTCTTTGACACCATTATATGACCAATCAATTGGTTTTCTGTTATAAAAAAGAATATTACAACAGGCTAATTATTTGTCTTACATGGGACAATGAGAACAGTACAGTTGGTCTAATTGTCAATTATGCTGAGTGGTCTGCTCAAAGATCATGACTTTATCATCATCATTATCATCATCATTATCATTAAAAGTTTCCAAACAAACATTGACAATGGAAGATTCTAATGAAAGATATTAAACTCAGAAGGAATGATGTGAAACAGAATATGCAAGTTAAGGAAATTTGGCTTTCTCTACTATCTTTCTTGGAGTGTGAGACTTGCGTAATTTAAGGTGGAAAGTGTTAGAAGGAAAGAAAGGAGTTCTAGAAGGATTTTAGAAGGAATTTTTAGCATTAATTAAATGAAACAATATATAGAAAAAATACCGTGAGACATCAAATAATACTTTATTTACATACAGCTGAGGGTTAACTCAATTTTAGACAGCACAAATAAGCAGAACTGAAGAACTGCCTCAACAATTGGTATACAATTTCACATTTGTAAAATAACTGATAAATAAAATAAATGAACACAGCTTTTCCCTCTCATTATTAAAATTAACAAAAGCATTGAGATCTTTCTTCTGATGAACTTTAGGAAGAAAAGGATAATGTTATTCCAGATGTGACCAATAATTATTTACTGAGTGAATATTGGAGGATATCAGTACACTGACAATGACTCTCAATGTCACTTAATTTAATGGAACTATGAAATATTTTTTTAAAACTTACTCCTTTTCAACTATAATAGTTTTCAAAAATTTTCATGTATTTTTACCTAATTTGTAATTGGTAGATATGACATCATGGTTAAAAAATAATGGTAACTAAAATATTAAAACCTTTTGTAGGTTAATTTTTGAAGTACCTACATGCAAAGTTAGCTACTGTAGATGAGGCAGAGAGCCATGTGGATTTTGACTGATACACTTCCGGGGCTAACTGACTAACTGCTGTTATAGGAAAGTTGGGGCACTTGGTTTAGCCACACTTTGCCTCCAGAATGCAAACCCATACACATTTTCACAGTACTTTCCCACTGTTCCTGTGGGACAGGAGGTAGACTAAGTAGGGCTGGCCCATGGACCCACTGGTGGATGTGAGATCTGGAATTGGGAGAGGTTCTGATGGAGGAGCTCGGCAACTCCTTTGTCAGGACACAGTCCATACAGGTAAGTGCAAGAACCAAGAAAAGGAGCAGCCTAGACCAGGCCAGTGAATGGTACCCACAGGCTTAGCTATGGTTCAGATCTGGGGCAAGCCAGATTGGACCAGTTCATATCACCCGCTGGCAAATCCAAGAGCCAGAATGGTGTGTGGGTCATGCCAGATTAAGCCACAATACCAGCCAGTACACACAAAGGCCGGGACTGGGGGCTGGCTGGACTGGCTGGACTGTAGTTTCTATCAGCATGAGCTGGAACCGGGGGTAGGTTGGGCTGAGCCAGGCTAGAGCATCCACTGGCAAAAGCTGAGCTTGGGTGGGACATACATATCAGACTGGGCCACAGCACCCAACCAGCACACGTGAGACCCTGGGGAGAGTAGGTGAACCCAGTAGGGTACTACAGGGAGCTCCCCTACTGGGCTACTATTCCCACTGGCGAGTGTGGGAGCTGGGATTAGGGGCAGACCAGGCTGGACAAGGCTACAATACCTGTGACATTTGGTATATCAAAGATTCTATTTGGGACACATATACTGGAATGCAGCATGGGATAGCTCAAGCACTTGGATCCTGACACCCACATTGGGGAACAAACTGAGTTCTAGAATCCTGGGTTCTGGTGGGACAAGCCAAAATGATTGTAGGCATTTGGGAAGCATACAAGCAAATGGGTCTCTCTGTCTCTCTAATTTCAAGTAAAAATGAAAATGAATTTGAAAAGCAAGAACTACATGAAAAATAAGTATTTTGAGAATTTACAACGCCAAAATTGCATTCTACCTTACTTGGTTTCCAAATTTCTTAGACTGTATTAGTTCTCTAAGGATTCTTTAACAAACTAAAATAGACTAAGTAACTTAAACAAAAGTGATTTGTTGTCACACAGTCTTGGAGTCCAGACATCTAAAGTCAAGATGTCCTTAGGGCTGGCTCTCCTTCAGGACTGTGAGGGAGAGCCCCGTTCACTCCTCTCTGCTTCTCTTTTGTTTCCACTATTTTGCTGACTTTCTTTGGCTTTTGTAAAATTTGGAAACATAATAGATATCTGTTTTTATCTTTTCATGATATTCTGTGTGTGTGTGTGTGTGTGTGTGTGTGTGTGTGTGTGTGTGCATGTGTGTGTCTGTCTTTGTTCACAAGCTCTCTTTTATAAGTGCATCATATTGGTGATAAGGGCCCACGATATTCCAATCTGATATCTTCTTGATTTTACTAATTGAATTTGTACTGATCCACTTACAAATAAAGTTATGTTGTTACGCACTATATTTGTAGATTTTAACCTACTGATTTGAGGACGTAAGTCAATGCATAACACAGCCTATATAATATTTTATGCATTATTTTACCTTAGATAATTGAAATCACTTTTAAATCATGTGATTAACAAAAGTTGTTACTGTTGAAACTTTCAATTATTTGTGTTTGTTTTTAAATATTTTATTTTAATTTTCATTTTATTTGAAATGGAGAGAGGGAGAGAAGAGTTAGAATGTAGTTGCACAACCCAAAAGCATGCAACAGTTGGGGTTGGTCCAGATCATATTAGAAATATTTATTTCTTATTCTCCTAAGTGGATGATTGGGACTCAGGTACTGTAGTCATCAACTGTTGCCTCCCAGGGGTGTTTAATAGCAGGAAATTGGATTGGAAATGGGGTAGGCAGGACTTGAACCAATCTAACACAAAATTCCCAAAGGTGACTTAATCACTGAGCCCAATGCCTGTCCCTGTTATTGAAACATTTAATGCTATTCGGGTTCTTAAAAAGTGTTTATCTGCAAATTTCCCCTGCTTTCGATTGTCTTTGCTGTCCTCTGGTATTTCAAAACTTCTTGGAATATTCTCACTCCAGCATTTGTATGAGTCAGGGTTCAAGCACAGATACAAGACCTTGAGAAAAGTCATATTTACACACATGCCCTTGTATGTACAAACACATCCATAGAAATATCCTTGAAATTCTTGCAGTTGGGTTGAGGAACCCAGACATGTAAATTCATAGGAAACACATGAAATAAAAGTAATCAGTTACTGTCTACTTAGAGAATTCTGCTTTATTCTGCTAATTCAATGGGTTTTATACAATAAGCAGAAACAATATTTCTTACTTAAATTTAGCACAGAGGGGGTTTAATTAGATTTTCAAAATAACCATAACAACACTCAGAGTAACTAGATGGGTCTGACTCTAACCAAGTTAACATAATCTATAAACAGTATGCTCTTGGTTACAAAAAACTTTCTGAAAAAAAACAGTCATTCCTTAAATCTGTTCCAGGTGTTATCTCTTCATTCTCTTTCATTAACGTTGAAGCTGTATCGATGTGCAGTCTACATCTCTGCTTTCCGCAGAGGTAGAAACGCTAGGTGGAAACTACTTCACAGTGAGGGAATAAGCATTCCCACCTGCTGGTGGTCTACCACAGGGATTGATATACTCAACCAACAAGGGTGAGGGGAGTGGTTACACAACAATGCAATACTGCCCCCTTTCAGGTGATAGGTGAGTCACAGGAGGGCAGGTGGGAATACTTAGATGGTGGGGGAGCATGTGACCCTGAAATAACTGCCCACCCCATCCACAAGCCCACTAACTCCACCATGTGAGCCCCCAAAATTTTATTTTTAATTCGCAATAGATTAATCATGTAATGTCTAAATTATTCTCTTGTAGCTATTCTTTTGTAAGTCTTGGTGTATACAGCTTGTTTAATTACTGTGAAGTCATTTTCACTCTATATCTCTTATACTGTATAAAAATATAAGCATATGCAAATGTATCAATGACATGTTTAGCTGTATCTTGGAATGTCAGGTACATACGCAACCATATTCCTCAGTTAATTGTGCATTTCCTTTTCCTACTAATTTGTTCAAAAAGCTTTGGTCTATGACCTCCCCATTGAAGAATCATCAGAATTATCCCAAAATGCTTGGACTTTTGTTGTTACTTAATGAGGAAACTAGTGTAAGTACAATCTGTTAGGGAGGACCTCACCATTCATCGATGCCCCTCCCTTGATATAGTCTCATGTCTACAGTTTGTTTCACATCTTGGGTTAAAAAAATATTCTAGATAAAATCATTCTCAGCCTTCAATTTTATGGCATATTAAACTAGCACACGATATTCTCAAAGTCAAAACAATGAAGAAATGGGTCCCAGCACAGTGGCCTAGTGGCTAAAGTCCTCACCTTGCACACACCCAGATCTCATATGGGCGCCGGTTCCAATTCCGGCAGCACCGCGTCCCAGGCAGCTCCCTGCTTGTGGCTTGGGAAAGCAGTCAGGGATGGCCCAAAGCCTTGGGACGCTGCACCCGATGGGAGACCTGGAAGAAGTACCTGCTTCCTGGCTTTGGATTGGCTCAGCTCCTGTTGTTGTAGTCATTTGGGGAATGAATCATCAGATGGAAGATCTTCTTTGTGTCTCCTTTTTCTCTGAATATCTGACTTTGCAATAAAAATAAATCTTAAAAAAAAAAGAATGAGGAAATGAAGAGATCTCTCCCTTCACTATTGCAGGCTCCTTTTTGTTTCTATTTTCATTTAATTGTTTCACTTCTGTCCTCTAATCTGTGACTAAATTCCTTTTTTTTTTTTTTATTGTTGCTTACATTATATTATGTAGTACAGTTTTATAGGCGCTGGGGATCCCCCCACCCCTCCCATACCCCTCCCCCCATGGTGGATTCCTCCACCTTGTTGCATAACCATAGTTCAAGTTCAGTTGAGATTCATTGCTTGCAAACACATGCCTAGCATAAAGTTCAGCGTCTTATTGTCCAGATAAGTTCAGTGGCCTCTTGGGGAGACCTTCTATGGTCTGAAGATAGGTCTAACAGAGTAAAGATCCAGTCAGTTAAAAGCCCCAACAAGGCCTCAGTATCATTATACAACATTATGGAATTAATTGACATAGTATTGGGTAAACAATATGTTAAAAATAATGCAAGTTCCATTCTTCGAAACATCTGGGTTGAGACAGTATCAATGACAGGTTCAAAAAATAACAAACAACCAAACAAAAAATTACAGGTTAAATCAAGGCAAACATGTGGTATCTAATCTTTTGGGATTCGCTCATTTCCCTTAGCATTATAGTTTCCAGTTGTGCCCATTTAGCCACAAAGAACTGCATTTTGTTTTTTTTAATAGCTGAGTAGTATTCCATGGAGTAGATGAACCAAAGCTTTCTTATCCAATCTTCTGCTGATGGGCATTTCGGTCCCCTTTCGAGCTCTCTATAACTAGACTTTCACGTTCTGCAACATGCAGAAGGAACAGTTGTTTCCTAATGTTTCAGGAGAATGGGAAGGTGGTGTCTAACTTTGCACTGTGAAGAAATTTAGCTAATTTGTCTTTTTTCAGTTCTGCACCTTTGGTCCCACTTTAAGAGGTTGCTGACTGCAATTGCGAATTCTTCCAGGATTCTGTAAGTTAAATTTTTGCAAGATTCTTACGACTTCTAACCGTACATCTTTTGATTTCAGATTTGTGATTTGCCAAATCAGTTACTGATGAATTGCATTTTCTCAAATGAGATTGCTATCACTTGCCTACTGTAATCTCATCCTATGCTGTTGAGCCTGTATATTTAAATATCTTTATTAATTATATTTCTGCTGGTATTTTTGAGTTGTTAGAAATCAGCATATGCATTTAATTATCAAAATGCATACGTACAAACATCTGCTGGGATTTTCTAACCCAATGTCATGAGTTTCGTATTTCAGGACTGGAATTTGTTTTCTTAATTGTGCCTCATCGTTAACATGTGGCCTGGAGTCGTCTTCTGATAGTGACTGTACTCGCTGCTTACCCTCTGCTTGGACTCTGTGTTCCCAGATGACTTGGTTTTGTTCGAGGGCCATAACAGTTCTATTCAGAGATAGTGTACAGCATTGTCTAACTCTTCTACAGATATTGATGAAAACAGCTAGTTGGGTGGGTGTAATCTCCACTGTACAGTCCTATTGATCTGCTTCAGTGAGTCAATATGTGCTCGGTTTATGTTAAACTAAGCTAGGTAATTTAGAAAGACCAGATATTTCACAGTTAGATTATTTTCTTTGGCCTCCTAATAATGTACAAAGAGTGATGCTTAACATCCTATATCCTTCTCAATTAACTGTCACGACAAAACAATAGAAAACCAATAAGCTTCACAAGTGAAAATTCAGACTCTGTGCCATGCAATCCTTCATCACCTGGCTATTTACATAAAAAGAAAATTTTGAGAATAAGGCTCAGAAGTCGAAACACAAATATAACAATCCTGGCTCTGTCACCAGCTAGGGTATGAGTTAGGTCAATTTTCCTATCCTACTGGGATTACTTTATCCATCTTTATACTTTGTCTATTAACAACAGCAACACCAACCCCACAGCATGGAGTGATGTTCGCAAGATGATATACACAGGCTTTTGACTTTCCCATCTTTCCTTCGCAGAAGAAGCAGCTTCCTGTGGATCGATCCTCGCAGAAAAATCTGGAACTCGCAGACAGTGTCTCACACACTGGGAACAGGGACGGACAATATGTACATCCAAGCAGAAAGGAAAAGCTGAGGAGCATTAGGGCACACATCGCGCAGCAGGCACCACCCCTTCCCCTTACCTGCCATTCTTCATTGTTTCCAGGTCCTCCCAGAGGATGTGGCTCTTCCATGTTCCAACTGTAGGCATTTGGAACTTCAAGTCTACCTGAAATTCAGAGGGGAGAATAATGGGTGGAGTTGAATGACCTGTCAGTATTTCTGTTCGCTGGAAAGTCTGGGATCATTCAAGAGAGAATCATCTAAAAGGCCAAACTTTGCATTTTTTCCCTGGAAAGGGTGTATTTGCTTGCATTTTCAGCTGCTGCCTGCGGGCGAGGCTTTGCGGTGGCCTGTATCTGCGAGCCAATGGGACAGATAAATAATAGATGCCTGTGAACTTGAAAGTGGGTAGACGCTTCCTACCCCCTTTTAATTGGACTTGTTCCAGTAATATATTCAGATTCACAGGTGCTTCCGGAAAGGAGTTGTGCATAGATTGACTATCCCAAAATTTATAGCTTGCAACAGAGGGCTTTTCTCTTAAGTAATCAATAACTTTGTAAGAACTTGGTATCCCTGAGTGTTACTAGACCAAAGACACAGAGATTTTTTTTAATTGAAATGGGTACATTTTCAGTGACTATTATCTCAAGCTCAAAGTAGGTGGTATGAATCAGAACAGAAGCGTTCATCACAGATCCCGCTCCTGACTTAGTGTACAGTTAGTAGGAGATAATCTCCAGCTTCCACCTTCTCCTTGAGGACCTGGAACATCCCAGATTCTCAACAGCATCAAAGAGGTTGCATTCCTGCTCACCTGCTTCGAGATACTGATGGGATTTGGCACATCCTAAGCTGGGGACCCGTGACATCAAGGACTAGCAAACAAATTTGTGAAGCATCTGGAGTACCTGCTATGGCTGATTTGGTAGGGTATAGTTGTCATAGGTTATCAATCTTACTAGATGAAGAAATGCGATATTCTAATCAATATTTATTTATTTATTCATTTGTTTGTTTTAAAGATTTATTTTTGTTGGAAAGTCAGATATACAGAGAGGAGGAGAGACAGGGAGGAAGATCTTCTGTCTGTTGACTCACTACCCAAGTGGCTGCAACAGCTGGAGCTGTGCAGATCTGATGCCAGGAGCCAGGAAACTTCTCCAGGTCTCCCATATAGGTGCAGGGTCTCAAGGCTTTGAGAAATTGTTGACTGCTTTCCTAGGTTAGGAAGCTGGATGGGAAGTGGGGTTGCTGGGATTAGAACTGGTGCCCATGTGGGATCTGAGTGCGTTCAAGGTGAGGACTTTAGCTGCTAGGCTACTGCACCTGGCCCTAACCCAATATTTAGAAACCAACTCAATGATTGATGAAAACTGAAAAAAAAAAAACAGAGAAATGTGTTCCAAATTAAATATGACATTTCTCCAGAAACTGATTCTGATTTTAAAAAAAAGGAAATGTGTGATTTACCCAACATGAAATTCAAAAGAACAATCATATAGATGCAAACTTAGGAAGAAGTTTGAGACAAAGATATTGGAGAGATGAAGTTTGAGAGATGATGCAAGAGAAAAAGAGATTTGTGGTAAGGATCTTTCAGAATGTCATCAAGAAAACAACGCCTTCATTATCAGAGTCACAGAAGGAGAAACCCTCAAAAATACAAACAGCTTCTTAAGAAACAATTCTGGCTTGAAACTTTCCATGCCTTGAAAAAGGTCTGGAAATCTTGATTCAGGAAGTCCAATTTATATCGGTGAAGATGAATCCAAAGATAAACATACTAGAAATAAACTATCAGAAATGAAGGACAAAGTGAGTATTGGAAAACAATAAGAAAAAAGTGACTTGTTCTATTTAAAAAGATTGAGGAATTTTCTGCAGCAACCTTGCAAGACAGAGGAAGGTGTTATGATATATTCAAAGCGCTGGCTACAATTTTCTTATGGTGTAAGATTTCACCTCAAAGGCTCATGTATTGAAAGCCTTGTCCCCAGAGTGGCAAAGTCAAGAGTTGGTGAAACCATTAAGGGAAGGTAGAACCTTGGGGTGTGGGGCCAAATGGAAGGTAATTAGATAACTGCGGAAACTGTCTCTGAATGAGATTAGTGTCATTCCCACAAATGAACCCTGTGAGAAAAGCTTGCACTGAGACCTGCTTGCTGTATACATGTTGCCAAACATGGTTGGTCTCCTCTGTATGTGGCAGATTCCATTTCCCTTTAAGTTTAACTAATGGATCTATGTAATCTTAGACTTCTGATTGTAAAAATTGTGAACAAGCTAAGCTTCTTTTCTTTATAAACTGCCCAGTCTGAGATAATTTGCTGGAGTAACAGAATTGATTCCTTGAGTGGCTTGGTGGGTATAGTGATAGCTGAAAATGTGGAAGCAGCTTTGGAAGGAGAATGTGGCCGTAGTTGGGAGCTTCTGGAAGACGAGGGAGAAAAAGCTGAGGAGGAGGTGAACAATGCGTTACGGATGACTCTGGTAGGGGTCACATCCGGTGAACCCAGGAGTGACATTCCTTAGGTGCTGAGCTGCAAGGGCATGGAACAGAAGAGCTATGGGGAACTGGCAGCTTGCACTGTGCTTACAAATGAAAACCAGGGAAAAAAAGCCAGGAGAGTGGTGTTGGAATGAATTATATCTTTGTGACCTTTGGCCATGGAAAGAGCATTTTTCGGCTGAGACACATGGGAGCTTTGACGATTAGACGTCGGATACTTTGGCTTGGCTATGTCCTTCCATTGTCCTATTGTTAGCAGCTTGGTCCCACTTGTAATGATTCTGATCGAGACTGAATCTTGAACAGGTAGAGGAATGTGAAAGAGCTGAGGCATGGTGTTCGGGCACTGCTAGGCTGGGGCTCTGCTTTTAGAAAGGACAGATGCTATTGTCTAAGGCTGGGCAGCTAGTTGCCAGGAGAATGTGATGCCATACAAAGACCAAACCTGATCCCTGATTCACTACAGCTGCATGTCTCATCATGTCAATTCTGCCCCTTTGACTATAAGCCTCAAGCTGTGCACTGGCATCATATCAACAGTTAGCTCTTCTGTGCCCCCTTAAAACTTCAATACACTTCCATCTGTGTTGGCATATTGCATCTTAATTATCAGCCATCTTCCACAGTGCCATAGGGTTATGACTGGGGAACGGAGAGATAATGTAGTTTCTTTTTCTTTCTAAGTATGTTTGTATTGGGTAGTAGTGACAAAAAATGAATAGACTTAGAAAAATGGCATGCTCGGTCAATGGCTGTGGAACAGATCTGTACCTATGTTTCTATGTGTAGACTGAAGACTTAGCAGTGAGTATGGTACTTAAAGTGCTCATTCTAAGTTAACTGTGGCACTGAAACTTATGCGTAATTGGGGGACTGGTGTTTTACTAAACCATGGGGATTGCAATTTGTGCATATTGCAACCTTGCAAAGCGAGAACTGTCTGTACTGTTGCTTCCATTTGATGAGTATGATGTTGCACATCACAACCTATAGCTTTCTGGATCAGATAATGCTGAATTCGTAACAAGCAGTCCAGTGTTCAGGATTGTAGATTTGTGCCAGGGATGAAGGACAAGTCAAATACTGTTTCCTCGAAGCAGAGAATAGAATTATTTTCAGAAGATTCACAACTTTGTTCAAAAGTCTTAAAGCACTAACACACTGAGACTTGCCAGGGATGCCATGCACATTTTTAAAATCTTTTAAATTTGCCCTGTCTTTTGCAACCCCGCAGTTGGCCTTGTTCACACAGGCTGACAGTCTTGGTTACACAGCTCTCGACTTCAAACCTTTAGAGTAGGCAGTCTCATAAAGAATTCCAATGCCTCCAATATTTTCACATCCCTTGATTGTGACATAGTGGTGGCTTTAAAATGTGACTCGGACCTTGTAAATCATCTATCTACAGTGACATATTTTCTCACAGCTCATAGGACAGGATGGTTGTTCATGGTATGATTTACCACTCTGACTCTTTCCAACCCTCTCTCTGATGTTCTGGTTCATTTATGCAAGGTTTCTCCTTACTAACATGGAAGCTATCAGCCTGCAGCAGACATTCAGCTAAGTCGTGGTTAAGCATCACTTGAGATGCTTGCAGAGTGTTTTGGAGTACCTGGTTTGAGTTCCTGCTCTGCTCCTGCATTTGTGCACACCAAGGTTGATAGCAGCGATAGTTCAATGAGCAGGTATCTGTCTCATCCATGCGAGAGGAGCCTGCGCGGAGTGCCTGACTCTCAGCTTCAGCCTTTCCCAACCTCAGCAATTGCTGGCGTTTGGAATGTCAACCAGCCGAAGGGAACTCTTCCTCTGTTTCTCTCTCCTTCTCGCTCCTTTCCTCTAAAGTAACTAAAGAAAAATAAAGAAAATAAAAAAAGAGAGACTATCATTTATTTGATACAAACCTTATATACATATGCTGTTGTTGTCTTAAATCTCCATGTGAATACATTAAAAACTTGAACCTAAGACTGCACAAAAAAGTTTAGTCTTGGGCATAAACCAAACCAGTTAGCAAAAAGCCAGTATAAACTGGTAGCTACTCATACATGGCCCTTGAACTTCTGAGCCTTGCTATTGAACCTGTCTACCAATTAATCATCCAATCACCTATCTGCTATCTATAGTTATCTTACCATAAATATTTGCAGTCTTCTGAAGGAGTGTTTTCTTGTATTCTTTAAGATTTATTTTTGAATTCTTATAATCAATAGGTATATTCACACAAAAACTTATTGGCTTTTCCTACTTTGAGACAGCTGAACTTTTCTCTACATTGTATTTTATGATGTGGATATTTGTTCTTATCCCACTGTGTTCTAATTGTGTGTTTACTTAGCATTTTTTCACAATAATTAAGTTCCTTGGGCAGAATATTTCTCTAGCTCAGAGTAATTCCTGGTCTATTGTGTATATTTAGGAAATAACTGTTTTATAAGCAAACACATTAAAGAGTTAGTATAAACTGTTCTTGGGAATTGAAAATACATTTTCCTTAACATACTTTGGCTAGTGATGTGAAGTTCTACGATATCCACCAATATCATCTGTTAACTTATTCGTGTCGAGACTTTCCCTTTTGTATGGTTATGTCAAGGGAAGATTATAAGGATGCACTGAACACTTGTGCTCAATGTCTGTTCCTGTTAGCAATTTTTATAGACCGCTGCAGTGGAGGGAAGCAAGCTGTATGTCAGTTTGAAAGCAATCATAAGTATGTTGTCCTTCAATACTTCCTCTCTTCCACTCTTCCTCTCGGTTTGTTAAGTCATGTCTTTCAAGCCATCAATCTTCACAGGTACTTGTTTCCATGACTATTTTATGATTTTCCAAGGTCAGAGCTATTGCCCATGTGCATTTTAAAAATCTTATTTTATATTCTCTATATTACATATCTCAACAAATAAAATTTCCTGGAAGGATACAAGGGGCCTTCCAGAGCATTTATAGAACAATGCAATTAAAAGAGAAATACAAAATTAATTCCTTATCATAAGCTCAGGCACCTTATGGCAACATTTTTGAAACCAGGACATATGTAGTTGTGTATTCCATTCCTCAACAACCTAGGACACTAGAAGCTTAAAGTTTGCCATTATAGTCTTTTTTTAAAATGATTTTTAAACACTGGGAAACAAAAATGAAACAGAAAATGGTGAGGCATCTAACATTGGCTGGCTTTCCTAGTCAGCTGAGACTGTTGCTCTCATATTCCGAAGTGTCCACAAGCAAGCTGCTTTCAGCATATCAACAATTTTTGTTTTTATTCCCTGTTGATGTGATTAGACCAGTTCTACCTCTTAGCTACCATTGGGTACATTGTGCTGCTGGTCAAGGTATGCGTCATCTCCTGTTAGATCTTGATCCCACTTCTTTTGAAATGTCCTTTGAAAGCTAGTGAATTGGGCACAAGAGTCTGGGAACTTCCTAAGCAGAAATTTTGCTTATTTTTAATTTCTCCTTCAGGATTTTGTAAACTGAATCAACTGAGATAGCTACTTTGCTTGTTTCTAGTTGGTTCTCTTCAATGAGGGCATTTTTTTTTTCTCACAATTTAATGAGTGAGCTGCCACTGCAACCTTCACCTTTAGTGTCATCAGGCCCTTTCTGAAAATGAATTGTCCATTGAGAACTGTTATTTTCTTCAAAGAATTGTCCAAATAAATATCTTGTAAAAATCCACAACTTCACTAGTCTTCCGTTTATAGTTCACCACAGATTTCTTGCTTGTTTCTGTTTCAGTTTTGAAAGCTTTCATATTACTTTGAATGATGCTCTTTCACTCTGATCATTTTCTCGCCTCAAACTAGATTCTGTTTAGAGATGTTAAGTTAGTACAAGTGCATTTTGCTACTTCACATTGTTGAAAGCCTTACAGTTTTTCCTAATGGGCAATTCATATGCACATTTTTGAAGTCCCTCAGGTATACTTTGATGCATTGCATTATCTTTTACTCTATTTTGCACGAACATCTCACTGATAAAGAAACTAACAAATATCAGATGTAATTATAAGTAGAATCTTGCATTTGTGTTGAGGGAACCATTAATTCTGCAAATTTAGTTACACTGCTGCTTTTATTTTATGTACATTTATCAGTGTAGCTTTATGAATAATTGTGTAGCAGAATAGCCACTTTAGTGGAATTGAGTCACTAATTTAAGAAGGCAACAGAATTGACGGACATTTTCATTGACCATCTGTTTTTGTTCAACAGATTAAACCAACCAGATATTATGTGATCATAACACTATGAATGTAAATTATGGGAAAGAATGAAATTATTAAGGAAATTTACATATTTGCCTTTATCAGCAAGAATACCCTTTACTATGTTATATTTATCCATACATATACTATGTAAAAAAGCTATTAAAATAGTCAAAGAGTAAATAAATGTTATAAATGAATTAAAAGAGCAGCATAACAAATCAATGCTGATTACTTGAAAATAGATAAAATTGCTTTATTTCACAGATAATCTATAATTTTCAATTATTAGTCTTTTTTTTAAACATCAACTGGAAGTTATTTCATGATGTATCTTGTTAGAAGTACTGTTTTTCATTAGAGGGTGTGCAAGTGCTATTTATAAAATGCAATGTTATTTAAAAGAAGTTCTGCTTCACAGGATATATAATTAATGATAGAGTTTTTTTGAAAACCAAGGAAATGCTTTTTTTTTTTTTTTACATTTGGTAGTGGAGATTTAACCCTTCTAAACTATTATTGCAGACTCTTCCTTATCAAGGAATTATAATACAAGAATATCACTGACATTGATCTGGCATCAAACCCTCTTATTCCTTATATTTACATCTTTGCATATAAAGCAGTTAGACAGAGTGCAATATATTATATGAGTGTAAATGAATGTATATAGACACATATCATATAAACATTATCATTTAACACATTTATTATTCATATGAACACAATCTCATATGACTTTAAGCACACTTTAATACATTTCAGTCTCATATTGATAAATTTCTTCTTAAATAGGTAGTTTTTTTTTTTTACATTTTTATAACATATTGTTCCTTTTGAAATTCTTGGATCATTTTACTTCTCACTCTCTTTTTTTAAAATAGATTTATTTATTTTTATTGGAAAGGCAAATCAGATTTATGGAGAGAAGGAGAGACAGAAAGGAAGATCTTCCTTCCACTGGTTCAATCTTCAAGTAGCTACAGTGGCCACAGCTGAGCTGATCCAAAGCCAGGAGCAAGGAAGTGGGAGCCTTTTCTGGGTCTCTTATACAAGTCTAAAGTCCCAAGGCTTTGGGCCATTTCTGCTGTCTTCCCAGGTCCCAAGCAGGGAGCTGGATGGGAAATAAAGGAGCTGGGACACAAACTAGTACCCATACGGGATCCCAACACACGCAAGAAGAGGATTTAGCTACTGGTACCATCATGCCAGGCCCTACTTCTCACCTTCACATGACACTGTACAGTACTGTGTAATTAAGTATATAACAAGTTATTAGTTATGTATTCAAAAGAAAAACATTTGAGTAACACCTGTGTATCCAAGTCTTAGACACTTAAAACGTTTCCAGTTGGACTCCTAGGTAAATGAAGTATTTTACTCTCATCAAAGATTCTCCAGTTTAATGTACCAATTGTTATTGACAGGAGTGTCATTGCCAGCTCCCATGGCATTATGTGGAAAATTTGGCTGAAATGTGATTTGTCCATGAGACGTATTCCTGTTTCTTAGAATAAGTCTGATTTAAAATAGACCCGCTATTTACCTGGATTTTTCCTTTTCTGATGCATATTTTCATTTGGCTATTGGTTTTAGAAAAGAAAATAAGCATGATCAGACTATCGCACCACCCTCATCAGGTATATCCTACAATTCTCATCAGGCACGGAATACAAAAGACAGTAGCAGTTGAGACTTTTCAAAGTCTTGCTTTACTCAAAAATACCATCAAAACTATGCTGAGATATTCCTCTCGCTGAGTTTGACCCCCAGACCAGTCATGGTACAAGAAGGAATTAATTCTCTTTGGGTGGGAAGAAAGGAGAAGACCTTTACTCTTCCTAGATGATGAAATATCTCACTCAAAGTCTTCTTCAGGGAATTGTTCTACTCTGCTTCGGTATCTGCAGTGGAACCAGAAATGGATTTCCTGCTGGAAAGATTACATTGCTATACTTTGAAAACACCACATTTTCAACCCTTGGCTCTGTTATTGTGTTTCAACATGGCAACAGTGGGATCAGTAGCTTAGTATCAAAAATGTGTACAATGACCATTTAGATGTGCAAAAAAATTCATAAATTTATCAAGGCATTACAATATTAAATGTGACTCAAGAGCATTGGAAACATTTGACCAAGAATTTGCATGGTGAACCAATTCACAGATTATTCATGATTATAACTAGTTCTTCCAAATGTTACAATGCACATCGTAAAATAAATCCACTTATTTATTTTTTTAAAAGATTTATTTTATTTTAATTACAAAGTCAGATATACAGAGAGGAGGAGAGATAGAGAGGAAGTGGAGCTGCCGGGATTAGAACCGGCAACCATATGGGATCCCAGTGCACTCAAGGCGAGGCCCTTAGCCACTAGGCCACACTACCAGGCCCTAAATCCACTTATTTTATGGAGTGTTAGCAAGACACAATTTGCAAAACTTGCTCTCAATATTGCAAGTTTGACAAATATCAAGACAACAATTCTTAAGAAAAATTGAAGCCCTAGTTTTGTTTGTTTGTTTGCTTTAATGTATATTCTCCTTTCCTTATTTGTTTTCTTTTTCTTCTTACCCTGGTCAGAACTCTTATTGGAAGAACAATTCTAAACTCATCTTTGAAATCCGCATGATTGATACCATTGGTTTTTCAAAGGCATTGTAAAACAAAACAAAACAAAAAAACTCCAATAACATTATTTGGAATGAGCATGGATGCAAAACTACTAGACAAGTATTACTGATCTAGAGCCACTGAAATCTCTGCCTCTTTCGGCTTCCTTTGTTCAAGAATGTAAAGCTGATTTAATATTAGGCAAGAAGACAGAGTCATTTGTGCAATTAAAGAAATAATAGAGAAAAGTCTTATGACTCTTTTAAAGGACACAGATGTACAATCTAATGAAAGTTAAATATTCATTATCAAAAAGTTAATGGAAGTAGAAATATAAGAGACCATCTTTAATCTAATATGGACAACTAAAAACAAACTAGAACAAGGCAAAATCCCAAAACAGTGCTCATAAATTGGTACTGACGTAGACTTCCAATACTATCATGTATATTCAAAATGTGATCTAAATTTGCACTCAGTGTAATCAAGTAAAATTAATAAATTGTATACTCATAGGAAATAAAGAAATGTGTCACTGTTCATAATTGACATGATTTTTCTAAGAGAACACAGATTAACTGTTGTAAATGCTAAGTGAATTGGCAAATATCCTAGAAATAAATCAATTGTCTTCATATGTAAATAGAAAATCAAGTTCATAAAAACATACACAAGATAAAATATCATCAAAAATTCAAACACCCAAGAATAAAACTAAGACAAAATGTTCTAGACATACAAATCAAGACAATCAATTTCAAAGTCAAACCAAATAAATGGAGTACTAAGTCATTTTTGTCTTAATATTTTTTTTATTTGAAAGTCAGAATTACATACAGAGAGAAGAGAAGCAGAGTCCAGACAGACAGAGAATTTTCCATCTTCTGATTCAGTCTTCAAACAGCTGAAAGTGTCAGGGCAGAAACAGACAGAAACCAGCATTCAGGAACTTCATGTAATTATCCCACATCAGACGCAGGGGTCTGGGTACCTGGGCCATCCTCCATTTCCTTTCCCAGGTCATTAGCCGGAAGCTGGAAGCTGTATTAAAGTATAGCAGCAGGATACAAACCAGTCCCCTGATGCTGGTGTGTCAGAGACCCTCGCTTTATCTACTATCCCACAGTGCCCAAACCTATATCATGTCTTTAAATTATAATACTTGGTATTATCATGATATCAATTATACTGAAATTCCCTGAATATGCAAGGCAATTCCAATAATTATTTTAACAAAGATCTTTTTGCAAGCAGTGAAAGGGTCATTTTTAAAATACGTGTGAAAATATAGAGATCATAGCCTAGGCACAAAAATCTTAGTGAAATACAGAGGTAGAGGACTTTTTTGTTGCCAGGGATCAAGACACAGAAGAAAGAACATTGAATTTTAGCAGTGTGGCTCATTTCATCTCTGTCTTTGGTTTAGTGCTTATATCCCTGCTTAAAACTTATTTTAGTAGATGGCTCGTGGGATTTAAGCTATGTATTTAATTAATTACAGCTTATCACCAAATAACAGCTCAATATGGGAAACTCACCACCCAACAGCTTCAGTTTTTCCTCCCACATGTTGTATTATCGATGTCTTCAATTTTTTTTGTAACACAAGCTGTAAATACCACGATATATGTTTACTAGTTTTTGCTTTACACATTCATAAGGAGCTTTAATTCTTCTCCTTTTGAACTATTTGAAAGGTCAGATCTCCATTTCTTTTGGTAGAGTTAGTCTTTTTCTGGTATTACCTTACTTCTGCCCTCAGAACTTTAACATTTATTACAGTACTGAAAATGCCTGCTATCCAATTTTATTTGTCTCGGAAACAGTTATTATTCTGCCTTTATTTCTTAACTTTTTTGTTGCTGTTGCTGTTAAAAGTTTCTGATTTTTCTCAGTGCTCTAAAGATGGCACTGTCTTCTGTTCACATCTGTAGCTGGTGGAGAATGTGCTGTGATGATCCTATCCCGCAGGACACCTGTCCTGGGTTTTGGCGATGTCTTTCGGTAAGGCTGCTTCCTTTCCTGAGTAAGCTGCTACACTTTGTGAATTACTGCATCATCACAGGAAGGCTGGCCTGTATCAAGCCGCCTAACCTTGCTGGAGGTCTGTGGAGAAGGCCTTACAAGTGTGTATAAAAAAATCCCCTTTTATCATTTGTTCTCGACAGTTTCACTGTTCTCATTTCATCCCTCACTTAGCCTTTGGCAATTTGTACAAAAGAAAAGGAAAAATCAGTTGGATCCTCTTTAGGCTCTTACCTGATTTCTGCCCTGTTTTTTCTCCCGTGCACTGCTGCAGGTCAGCCAAGGCTCAGGCTGTCTCCAGAGCAACTACCAGGTTAGTTGGTGTTTCCTGTGATCTCAGCCATCGGATGGCTTCAGACAACCTTGTCTTGTTGCTAGCCTTCGAGTTCTAGCAGTTTACATCCTAGGCAGAAGGAGTCTTGCAATCAATATCTTATTTCTCGGCAACAATGCAAATGTCTTGGAATGTTTTGCTTCTGAAAGCTTGATCAGTTTTCCAGTTTGTGTGATGTTACTGTCTAGTTTGTCATAATTCTCTTTTTTTTGAGTCCATAAGAGTTTTAAAATTGTTTTGTGTGGTTTATTTGATTTGCACTCCTTGAAAAGAAAGGTTTTATATTTTGATTGCTTCCTACATTCTCACACATACCAAAAATATCTTTGGTTTTGCTAAAGTGGTTTTACAGGTCATATTAATTCTCAAGAATTTATTGATGGTAGATATAATGTGTCTCTAAAATTTAGTTTGTCCTACTACTCACAGTTTTTTACATGTTTCAGTAACCTCATTTGTAATTTGAGATTATAAATTACTTTCCATGAATACTTTAAATATACAATTCCACTGATTTTCTTGACTTTCATTGTTGTGTCAAGAAGTTATATATCACTCTAAGTATGTTTATTTATAAGCAGTCATTTTTTACACTTTTAATTAATTAACTTGAAAGACAATTAGGTAGACAAATTAGATAGATGATTTCCCATCTACCAGTTCATTTGTTGAATTTCCATAAAGCCAGTTCTGGGCCCTGCTGAAAGCAGAGGCCAAGAACCCATTCTGGTTTACCACATTGGGGGCAGAAACTTAATTACTTGGCACATCATCAGTTGCTTCTAAAAGTGTGCATGAGCAAAACGCTGGAATCCAGGGTGAAGCTGGCGCTGAAAACTAGGAAGTGCTGCAAAAAATAGGGGCATTCTAAATGCACCTTATCTGTTGTGCCAAACGCATGGCCCTAATTTTCACTCTTTTTGAGAAGGTTCCTACTTCTATTTCCTGAATTTTTCATATTGTATCTCTAGATGTGGATTTCTTCACATTAATTCTGCTTAGTATTAAATCCTCAACATAAAACATTTCTTTCTCAGATTAATGCAAATTGCACTATTGTGGCTTTTACTAATTCTTGATTGATTCCTTATAAATATTGTTTTATGAATTGCCAACTAATTTTTGCACTATTCATGTACAAGTACGAGGAAGTTCTTTAGCTTTCTTTGGCTTCCCTATATTTCTCATATAGAGAGGGGCTGTTATCATACATCAAAAAATGAGAGACACCCAGAGAGACGGCAAGGCTTGCTCCTCGACCCTGAGCTGATTTCCCGGGAGTGGGGAGTGTTTCCAGGCCATATTCCCCATCAACTGAGAAGAGGGAATCTTGAGAGCAGAGACAGAGCTGGAGTTTTCCTCCCTCAGAGACTGTCAGAAAACAAATCCAAAGTGGGAACTTTCCCTGTGTAGAATAGTGTCATGTACTTTGCAGGTTCTTAATCATGTAGTTTTTGATAAAGTTGATGACCTGACAGTGTTATGGGTAGTCTACTACGGCTTAATATCCTAGTTTTCATTATTCTGTCTACTTGTACCACAATAAAGTACATGATCAGTCAATATAAATGAGAATTTCATGAGGGAAACTAATGTCAGATTTTACCATGATAATTCTCTTCTTGTGGATTCTCCCTTATGCAAAACCACTTTCAGTGACAGCCTTTTCCCATTATTCTGCAGACTCATCCTTGATCGCAATGAGCTCTGTCTCCAAATTTTTTGACAGACATCTGAGAATTATGGCACTAGCATTTAGACTCTTGTCACATCAAACTGTTTTTTTTTCTTTTTTTCTGTTCTTGAAATAATTCAGAAGACATAATCTTTGAGCAAGGAGGACACAAGCAGTTTTCACTGTTGTCAATGGTCATAGTCTCGATTGTTCTTATGGGGAAGTCCTGACTCCTGCCTGTCTCTAGGTCCATATGGGCCCTGTTTGAAAAGAGAACAGAATGGCTCATAGAATCACCGCTTCAAAACTCACAGGTCCCCTAGAATTTCACTGCAATGCCAGTTGTTTATGTATGAGGAAAGCAAGTTCACAAGAAGCTCTAAATTAACAAATACATACATTTAATATGTGACCAGAATTCTCCACTACTTCCGAATGAATCAATGCATATATTAAGTTGGTCAACCTTCCAGTTATTCAAAGTAAGTGAGCTTTTTGTGATATTTTTATTATAAGAATACTATAATTTAGAAGTTCAAGTTAATTCAGGAGAAGGGATGGAGAAAAAGGTAGAAAAAAGGGGTTTAGCAACTTCCTGCGGCCCAAGAACTATTTCTCCAAGGGATGGCAGGGAGATGTGTCTGGCCGTGTGTTTGTATAATGACCGTCTGCAACTATTTTTTTCCGGGGAAACAGAACAAAATCCCAGATCTTAGAAAATGGTTCTTCATTCTTGTGTTTCTCTGCATGGACGTTTTAAGAGAGAATGACTGTAAATATTATACCATTTATTTTTTTAAACAAAATTTGCAACTTCAACTTTTCATTCTGAAATGTCATTGGAATTCAGGTTCTATAGCTCTTGCATTTTATGTGATAATGCAATCAAATAAGCTCCTTCTTATTAACAAAAATAACAGTACTTTCCTCAGATGAATCTTTATTTAGATGGAAAATGAGATGGCGAAACTGTTCATTCAAACATAAAACATCTCGAGATGTTCTTAGGAAACCGTAGACTAATGTAGCTATCTGCTGTAGTCGTTTGGGATCTACGGAAGCAATTTTGCCTCAATAGTAGCTTTTATTTCAGCTTAAAATGCAGCCCTTCAAGATCATAGATTTGAAACTTAGTCCCCAATTGGAAAGTTTTCCAATCAGAGTGATGAAGTAGGAAGGTGTGTTACAAGTCCGTCATCTTGTTGGCCCTTTTGTCACGTGATCCCCCATTTGTCTGCTTCCAAAGAAGCTCTCGTCAATTAGGTTTCTCAGATCTTCGGTTTCTAGACCCCAGGTTTACGACAAGTAAACTTCTCTACGTTTCCAGTCATTGGTGTTGTGTCGTGAGTGGCAGCAGATGATGACTGGAAGTCATCAACCACCTGCTGTAAGTGACCAAGGAGAACAAACTTTCAGTTTCCTCATGCATCACTCAAAACTAAGATAAAAACCACCATTTACTGATTTAGTGGATAACATAGCCATCAACTTTATTTAGCATTTCTGTTTAGCAAGCACCAGTGATGTATCACTATGCACCTGGAATTTTCCAGCTTTTACAAATACTAACAATGAGGCCTTCAGAACAACAAAACGAAGCAGAAACTTTTGATGCAAGTCCTAACATGAACCCATTACATACATGAAGAAACTGAGGGCCCGGCACAATGGCTCATTGGTGAACTCCTCACCTGTGAGCGCCAAGATCCTGCACCTACATGAGAAGAAACTCCTGGACCTTATTTTCAGATCAGTTCAGCTCCATCCATTGCAGTCTGATGGAAGATCTATCTCTCTCTTTCCCCGTCTCCAGAATTCTTATCTGCGTTTCCTTTAAAAATCCTATAAAATATTCTGTTGTCACTTTATTGTTTATGTTAATTTTAGGAAGTATAGGGTATTTGATGATACATATGTATTTATTCAATATTCTTGTGCAAACCGCATGATAGTTAAATTTATTAAGATTCATCTGTTAATCAATATTTTAGCATTGATTTCTATTTGTTCAACCTGATACTCTAGACATAAGATTAAATTTTATTATAAATTAAATATAAATTGATTTCATTTCTTAGGGTAATTACATATTTTGCTGTGAGTAATAATTGTAATCATTATATGCCATGTTGGTGTCACGAGATTACAAACAGAGAATGTAGCATCATAAGAAATAAAGAAAAAGGTTTTTATGAAGTATCATCAAGAATAATAAGCTCTCCTGGGATATAAAACATACAATAGTAATAAGAATTCTTCCTGCCTTTAGTTGTTTCACAAATATTTCAGAACCTATTATGTGTTGCTATTTCTAGAAATTTGGTGCCCATCTTAGTTCTGACTGCTAAAACAAAGTATTGTAAAGATTGTATATCTTATAAACAATCAAGCTTGATTTCTAATGATCTTGGGAGGCTTTAGATCTAAGATGACACTTGGTTCCTGAAGGAGCTGTCCTCCTGCTGGAGTTTCTCCTTGTGTCTTTACCTGGAAAGAAGAGAAAGGGAGAGTCTCTGGTGTCCTTCATATAAGGGCCTGACTCCCATGCATGAGGCTCCATCTCCCATAACTATCATGTTAGGGACGAAGATATCAATATACTCATTTTGGAGATCAAGAACTTTCAGTCCACATAAAGATAGATGGATCGATAATACAAATACTCCGGCATACTTGGGCTCAAGTCTAGCATCAGCAGGTTCCTGGTCGCTTGGGGCTCCTAAGCCGTACTAGTCCTAATGTTTTGCCTTACAGAATTGTAAGTCACTGTAACTGAGCCATATTTGCACACTTTTAAAGAGTCTTTCTGTATAGTAATGATTTTGAAATGTCTTGAAACATGAAACTATCCAGTATTCAATGAATTGTGCTAAGTTCAGAACAAGTAAGGTGGTTCAATATATATTGTGACTGAAAAACCCCCAGCAGTTGAGGTTGTCTGAAGTACAGGTGTTATGTGTGGAGTTCTAACAGAACTAAGTGGAAAACAATGGGCTGTTTGTGGAGTGTTCCTATGATGATCTATCCAGATGTTATTTAACTGGTTAATAATATTTCTTCACAAAAGAAGGTTGAATTTTCCTATTAAGCATGGTTGTATAAAGTTCCTTTGTTTAAAAAGCTAATAAAAGTTATCTATCTAGTGCTTTGCAAATAGCATAAAGGCAAATGTCATCCTTACATTGTGAAAACTGCTGGATTTATCCATATATCTTAATGAAAAGAAGAATAATGTTTAAATTTGGTTTATTCTAAAATCTGCATTAAACCATTTACTTTCATACCAAGAAAGTGCAAATGTTCTTGTCATTCTCCATGAAATTGAGAGTTTCTAATCTAGACAAGCAACATCCAGGAGGGCACAGAACTCCCAACTGGCCTGATCAAAAGCGATTTTCAACAAGACACATGATCATCAAGCTCTCTTCAGTCGAACATAAGGAAAAGATCCTTAAATGTGCATGTGAAAAAATCAACTGACATATAAAGGAATGTTAGTTAATTCACAGGAGACTTCTCACAGAAAACTCTACAGGAAAGAAGAGAATGGAGCGACATTCCTGATTCTAAAAGCAAAAAACTTGTCAGCCTAGGATAATGTATCCAACAAAGCTTTCATTTGTCTTTGAAAATGGAATGAAATTCTTCCACAGTAAAGAAAAGTTAAAAGAATTTGCCTCTTCCAAACCTGCCCTACAAAGGATACTTCAAGATGTTCTCTTGACAGAGAAAAGGCAAAACCAAAGGCAAATGTGAGAATTTCATGCATAAAAAATTTTAATCTAAAATTAAAATTTAACTTTAATATCTTTACTTTTCCATTCCCACAAGAAGAAAAAGAAAACAGAGATAGCGCTATCATTTTGTTATTTTGTCCAATTCCATGAGAATTCAACGTGTACTTTTATTTTCAATGTCTTGTTGACTCTTTAAACCTAAGTACCTGGAAAAAGGTAAATTTTCATACTGCCAAGGTTGAATACAAAAGGAACCAAATGGGTTATAACAGTTATAGGAAACATGTTGGTGATCATTGTAGTCCATTCATGTGGCCTGAGGACAATTAAGAGCAGAGATGGTGAAGACATTAGACTGTTTGAATCCATGGACGACCTTCCCCAGAAGCAAAACTCTCAGAAGCCTGGTTAGCTGAACATTTCAGTGTCAGAGTCATGGAAAAATCTGGGGACAGAGCCTTGGAATGCATTGGTTTGTGAAGGAGCTGTCATAATTGATACTCTGCTATTTTGTCAGTAGAGTGCCCATTTCTGGTCAGACTCTTTTCTTCCTTCATTCCTTCATTACTTCTTCCTTCCTTCCTTCCTCCCTCCCTCTCTCTCTCTCTTTTTTCACTTTGTGTGGAAGTCATTACAATGGCTTGAGTTTATACTTGAGAGCTGTTTTCCCATATTAAGTGATTAAACATTTGAGTCAATGAGGGATAGCGTTATGTACATGGGAGAGATATATTCAATGGGCCAAGTGCCTTGGCCATGCAAGAATGATCCAAACCATTGATATGTTGTGAGGGGAGGTCAGGAATTTGAAGCATAGCATGTGGGCTGAAAAGTGAAGCAATCTCAACTCACAGTTAAATGATCAATCAGAAATTGTGCATAATTCATCCAATAACTCTCCTTCTGCTTTTGTTTGCGTTTTGCAATTGTTTTAGTTCACTTTTTTTTTCCTTGAGGCCACTATTTACATGAAATATCAGGTACTCTTTTGTCTGCCATTCAAAAATAGCTTTGTATGGAAGCATTTCAGGAAAATCTAGTCTCTCAAACAAGTAATTTTAATAACCTTATTAGATTGTCTGAGTACTTCACTGTTTCAATGATAGACAATCTATAAACATTAGGGCTGTCACCTGAACACTCAGCAAAGCCACATTTGCATTTGAATAGCTGCCAGAATGTATTTTGGGTGTGCTTTTGAATTCACTGCATCATGCATCCCTTAGTCTTTTGTAAAAGGAAAAATCTGCAGCAAAATTGCAGAATGGCTTGTTAATTCATTTTTTAATGAATAACGCCCTTTGGCATTCTCTTTGATAGTCATGGTTTGCTGGAATGAGCAGCATACACTTCTCTTTGCGGATTGCCACAGCGCTTTTCAAGCTTGAATATGCCTTGGGGGTAAAATAGAGGGTTATCCATTTGTACACAGGAGGGAAAGTACTTCCATGAATACCAAAAGAGAAGTATTAGAGAGCATAACAACTTTGCTTAGTGGAAACTGAAGGCTAAATGAGTTTGCTTATAGAATACTATTTTAATAGAAAATATAGATCATGGTTATGCCTTTACACATAATGCAAATTAAAGAATTCTGATAACTTACCACATAGCATATATTAATAATATGTCCCAAGGATGTTATTCTTTGTTTTTCATATACTTATTATTATCTTGTTTATTTTTATGATACAGTTCCATAGGCTCAAGGAATTTCTCTCCATCCTCCCTATTTCCCCTCACTTACTGCTCATTCCACTATATGATTACAGTACTACAGTCCTTTAGCAACAGTCACAAGTCCATAATTTTGCTATCTAAGTGTATCTTGGCATTGTAGAAGTAGACAAGATATATTTCATTGTGAGTTCTTCTATGGGAATAGAGATGTTTACTGCATTGCATTTTCATTTTTCGTATATTTTTAAAAGCTTAACTTCAATTTTTTAAATTAAATATTCAATGAGCTGTTACAAATGTATAGAAATGATTAAAGGACTGCAGATAAAAGCAAGCGTAGCCTGTAATTTCCAACTTTAGGCCTATAATATACTTGAAAAATATACCAATACGTATTTGACTATAGCATGTACCATTAGAGCGATTACTTTTGCATACAGTGACATCTGAACAGACTTTACTAAGTCTCTTTTTAATTGAGAATTGCAGCAGCAGCAGCAGGTTTGTGGCAGTCAAGAGAGAATGTCTAAGCTTTGCATCATGGGCATTCCTGTGGTATATATCAAGGAAATCTGGGGGTCATGTTCAGGATGAAAAGAAAAGAGGCAGATCTTGACGAGTGCCAGAAATGGTGACAGATGAAGTGGAGAAAAGATGTTAGAATCTGTTTCTATCGTGTGGCAAGTTAGATATTAGATCTTTTATGTAAAGGAACAAAGAAAATGGAAATTATTTGAAGAAAATGAGAATCTATGCTTGATTGACAGAAAAAAAAAAGTAGATACAAGCTTTGGAAACAGACCAGCATTTGCCTAACGAACAGAACTTTTGTGCTTACTCCATAACCTTCTTAAGTAGGTTCCTGCTTCTCCTAGGGCCAGCTTAAGGGGATATTCTCTCTCGTACACCAAACTAGCTATTATGTCCAATAACACTTTGTTGATGGCGTTATGGGAGGAATTTCAGAATTCCACCACTGAGAAGCTTCCCATGAATACTGTGCAAAAAAGGAGGGTGGTTAATCAAGGTGGAGGGGTGTTTCCCAAACTCACATCCAGAGAAACTCTAGTCTGAATGTGGACAGAGCACTCATTCCTTTTCTCAAATGCCTGGCTTCTCTACCACGTGTATTCTTTTCATTAAATTTCATTACCTCACTTACCACTACTCTCCGTCTCACATCTGACTTTCTCGCATGAAGACAAGCATCTTTGCTGAGCATTCTCCTCTGCCATTGCTAATTAGATTGCTTGTGTTGAAAAAGTCCATGTTAGGATCTGGCAATTTTGTATCCACAGTGATTCTAGAACAACTTATGTGTATGGTCAACTATTTTGAAACAGCTGCACATGGAGATATAAGTCAATGGATATATTGAGAATTTAGAAACAGTGTAAATTTAAAAGTAATTTCTAATTTTGGTATATCCCTATATATATATGCTGTTGCAATCTATTCTAAGAATTATGTAAACATAAGGAAAGAAATTCAAATGCAAATAAATTTGTTGGGTCTTAGAAGAGAACAGGTAAAGATTCCACTCCCTGGATCATAAGAAGTGCCCTACCAGAAAAAGTCTTGTTAGAAAAGTAACCAAAATCTCAGACAGTCAAAGCCACAATGAACAAATGGGACTACATCAAGCTGATAGGCTTCTATAAAGCAAAGGACTTGATCAACAAAGCGATGAGGCAAACAAGAGAACAGGAGAAAAAGTTTGGCATACTACACAACAAAGAGAAGACTAGCATGCCAGATTTACAAAGAGCTTCAGAAACTCAATGACAGCACAACAACCCTGTGAAGAAGTGAGTAGTCATTTTTGAAAAGAACAAATTTAAACATCCAATAGACTTGAAAATATGCTTAAGTTCCCCAGCTGTCAGGGAGATACAAATAAAAACCACATGGAGACTCCACATAACTCTGGTGACAATGGTGTACATTCAGAAATCTAGCAACACTCGCTGGTGTGGACTATGCTGTAGTTCGGAGTGTGGGCTAGTGTAGCCACAGTGGAACGCAGTATGGAGAGTGTGCAAAGACCTGAAAACTGATCTGCCGTATGATCCAACCATCCCACTTCTGGGAATACTTCCAATTGAAGTGAAACTTGCACATGAGAAAGTGAAAAGCAACCTTATATTTAGAGTAGCACAATCCATACTAGTGAAGACATGCAAACAACATAGATGGCCATTTAAAAAGGAACAGATAAAGAAATTGTGGTATATCCACTTCTCCATGGAATACTATACAGCGATTAAGATTTTGAAATTCTATCATTTGTAACAAAATGGACCCAACTGAAGACCATTAGTGAATAAGTCAACCCCAAAATGACAGAAAACATACATTTGTTCGGATGCAAGGCAACCTTCATGCAAGACCTAAAACTGATAGACATAGAGGAGAATAGTCTGCATATATTCTCATAGATGAGCTGTGTAATGCAGACTAGCATACTGGGAAGTGAAGATACATTGCAGTACGTGTCTGTACTCCTGAATAAATGGAGGTCTCTCAGTGACACAGTTAACTAGACCTTGACAACATGGTATCGGATCTACCATTGCTTATACCCACAAGGCCATGTTAAATTTCTAACTGTTAATAAAGTATCATACTCCAGGTTTCAACTAAATAGGTCCTATGCTTTTTTAACAGTCTCTCTGTCTCACCCATGCTCAACCAACAGGGTTATTGCTTTCTCATTTAATAGTAATGCACATGAGGCATTTTGTACTGTCTTTGAGCAGTGCTGGTATTTTACTACATCAGCACCTTGACTGGAATGTTCTGTTTTCGGCATGACAAGTCTTCTCATCTAAATTGTTTGGAAGAATTTTGTTTCCTCCTGTGAACACTGACTTATATGACGTGCCGAATGAGTCTTCACAGAATTACATTGGCACAGTTTCCTTACGGAGGCTTAAATTTTGGCACATCAAGTTAAATGACTGCCTGCAACACTGAGATCCCTCATGGGGAAATGATATCCACCATGGCTTCAGGTCCTGACCCGGCTGCTCCTCTTCAGGACCCATGCTGTTCTAACGTACCTGGGAAAATAGCAGAAGGCAAGTTAAGGCTTTGGACCCTTGCTCCCGTGGGGGAGATCTGAATAGGTGTTAGGTCCCTGGCTCTGACCTGGCCAAGTGGACATTTGGGGATTGAACCAGTGGATGTAAGATCTCTCTTTTTCTCTCTGTCTCGTATTTCTCTGTAACTCAACCTTTGAAATAAATACGTATATCCTTAAAATAAAGTTTATTTACAAGTATTTAATCTTTCATACAGAATGATATAAGTATAGAAAATGAAACATAATTTTCTATGATTTTCTGAATTCACAATCAGTGCCACCCCATACAATAAAATGCCATCTCCCAAAGCTATGTCTAAGTAAGCAGATCAAAGCAGGTTATGAATAAAACAGTGTCTCCCCTCACGGCTGATGTCAGTCATGTTCCTCATGGCAGGTGCACAGTAAATCTCATTATTTTCTTTAGAGAGTGAGTAGGCCGTGTACTTTTCACCGGTATCATATTCTGAAAGAGTGATTTCAATATATTTTTTTTTGAACAAGATATATATTCACAGTGGGAATATATATCTGTGTATTAATAAAAAGCTGTGTATTAGATATATGGCTTTCCAAAAGCTTTTTTTTTTTCTGTTTCCTTAAGGGAACATTAAACTTTGAAACTATGCTAGAAACCACTGACTTTAATCCATGCAGATTTCAAACAGATTTTAAAGGACAGAGTTTTTCACAGTTTTCTTGGGCAGCAATTTGGTATCTGAACTTTGTACACCGAAATTCCTTGGGTTGAGTAGAAGACGCCCTAAGGAGGCTGAAGGGCCACGAGGCAATCAATGTTAGGCTTGTTCAAGAACTTTCTGTTGTCATTTAAGGTGTCTGAAGGGCAGAGTTCCTTAAAAAACAATTGAAGCCTGATGGAGCACCTAGTAGGACTTTGAAAAAAGGAAATGTCTCCAAACCATAGGATTTCCGCACTTTGACTTACCCACTCTTATAAATACTTGTGTCAAGCGAAGGTCGTATCACAAGTGTGCAAATGTGAATACACAAAACGAGAAGCAAACAAGCCGCGCTGGTACACACACGGAACCAATGAAGCTACGGAGTTCTTGGAGTTCCTGATAACCTGCATCCTGAAATTAATTTTTTCTTGAATCGATAAAAGTTTTAACGATGTTCATGTTTTACAGAGTGAGAGGGATAAATTAACCTATAGTATACTGTTTTTTAAAGATCTTCGTGCTTTACAGAGAAAGAAGGATAAATGAACATATGGAATATTGTTTAGGTCTCTTGAGAGTTGCTCAATCAAACATCTAATTACTGAGAATAACGAGTAGCAAATCCAGTGTTGAATGTGTGCAAATATGTGTTGCAAATATAACGTGATTTACGGCAACTGCATATATAATACATGTTAGATAATCACTTACTTGCTGTAATGACATAGAAATTAAAGTGATTTCCCAATGAGAGAAGAATCAAGCTAGCTGATGTTCACAAAAGGTCACAGAAGGACCCCAATTTAAATAACTGTGTCTCCATCTTTATTTCACCATATGCTGTTAGGCTACTTCAGACACATAGTTTAAACTTTAACATGTTCTTGCCTTGGATGTGGTCTAAAGCATTTTTATAATAATAACATTAGAATATCATTTAATTATTATCTAAAATATTTATTTATGTACTTTGGAAAGACGTAATTACAGAGAGAAGGAAAGACAGAAAGATATTCCATCTGCTGATTTACTCCTCAAGTGGCCCCAATGGTTGGAACTGAGCCTATCTGAAGCCAGGAGCCAGGAGCCTCCTCTGGGTTTCCTAAGGGCTTTTTTCCATCCACCACTGCTTTCCTAGACCACTGCTTTCCTAGATCACAAGAGCAGCTAAGATACGAACTGGTGCCTATACTCTGGTGCATGCAAGGCAAGGATTTAGTAACTAGGCTATGGTGATTGGCCCAGCAGTAGAATAGCAAGGAAGATAATATAAGATTTACAAGACTATAAAGATGATGGTTAGGTTTTATTCAAATTCTGCCTGGCCAGTCCAAAAAATTCTCAAAAACACTGACGCAAGTAAGGCTTATAACTTGGATGGCTTATAATTATTAGAAAGTGCTGAATAACAAAAAGTTTACATCAGTATTTATTTACAAGTAGTTCTTAATCTAATGAGAATTAAAATTTTAATCGCAACAGTGATTATACATTTGTGAGATATATTGTGATATTTTGAAACGTAGATATAGTATGTAATGAGGTAATCAATGTAATTAGCATTTCCTTTTCTTCACACATTCATCATTTCTTCTGGTGGAAACACTAAAGATCCGAAAGGAGTTGTAAGTGTTTGGTGTAGTGGTTGTAATATTGCTCAGGACACATGAACCCCATGTTGGAGTGCCTGGAGTGGAGTCCAGCTTCCATTTCTAGACTGTGTGCTGGGTTCCTGGTTGTTGCCTATCCAGCCCTGAGCACTGTGGTTATTTGAAATGTGAAGCAGTGAATGAGAGCACTCTCTCTCTCTCTCTCTCTCTCTCTCTCTCTCTCTCTCTCAGCTCTCTGTCACTTCCTCTTGCCTGTTTCTCTGACTTTAAAATGAATAAAATCTATAAATGAAAGAAACGAATGGAATTATCCTGTGGCAATGTATTTCCAGAGATTTACTTTGGAAACGAATGTGTATTTTCTTCTTATGATTGATTAAATATTTAATAACAAGTGTATGCTTGATGTTTACATAGAGATGAGAACTTGCAACATCTGTTACATAATTATTCCAGATGACCCCCACGCTAGTTTCCTTAACTCTATGGACTGCATACGTTTTGTGTGAAGCAGAACGGAAAATCAGTGTTGGAGAGGCTATCAGAAGAGCACTCTTTTGGAGAGATGTTATTAAAAGTAAAGCGGTGATGCTTTATTTGGTCTGTAAGAGTTCCTTCGGCTTCAGCCAAGTCGGCTATAATCTTGAATATTCCAAAAGTAATAAACTGAGGAGGTAAATGCAGAAGGCTCATGGGCAATCAAACACTATGTGTCATATTTGGTAATAGCTAAAATGAAAACACTTCATGTTGTAATAATAAAAGTTATCATTCAGAATTCTCAGCTTCCTGGGGTTGGAACACAATCAGAAAAATTATTCCTAAGGAGACAATGTTCATGTATAGAACTGTCACTTGAGAGCAGGCTCTTCAGGAACAAACATACAAACTGAACGCTAAGCCATCCTATACTTAGGATGATGGGGATAATAGCAGAGCGATTCCACTCTTGTAGAACCCAAGGTGTAGGCAGTAGTTTTAAATTGTACAAGAGGCTCTTATTTTTTTTTTTAACGTTGTAGACAAGTAAACCAAGGCATGGGTTTACCAAGAAGTTTGCTCAAATTTTAAAACTTTGAAGGTAGAAAAGAATTTTTTTAAGCAATGTATTTATATGAAATCTGGATTAGAGATAAAGAGAAAGGGAGAGCCATTTCCCTGTTTATTGGTTGACTTTCCAAGTGATTGTGAGGGTTAGAGTCTGGCTATCCTGAAACCAGAAACCAGGAGTTCCTTCCAGGTCTCCCACATGGATGCAGTGGCCCAAATACATGTGCCATCCCTTGCTTCTCTCTGAGGCATGTTAGTAGGGAGCTGGATGGGAGGTGGAGCAGCCTGGATTTCAATCCATTCCTATAACGAATGCCAACGCTTCAGCCAGAGGCTTTACCCATATGCTGCAGGCAGTAATGCTGAATGGTCAGAATGTGAGTCCGGGGTGCCTGCAACATTGCTTCTAAAACACCCAACATTCAAAATGATCTCTCTGCTTTATGTCTCTCTAGTTAATGCTTCTCTAGTCCATATCTCTGTAGCTCATGAGGGCTTTTGTGTAAGTTTAGACAGACATGCCTTCTATTGATTATTTCAATATAAACAAATAGGAAAAAAATCTTAATCACAGCCTTGTGTAAAGGAATATAAGGAAAATTGCGTGACCTGAAGTTTTACTTAATAGAAGCCATGTGCAAACATGCAATGATCATCCAGGAGCAATACAGATGCTAATATTTTCAAATATATCTACAGATGTCAATTTCTTTCCAGTATGTGTGAAACTGCAAGACCCACGTGACTGGGATTCAGACTAGCTTGTATGTCATTGCAGGAGGACAGACACACATTATAAAAACAGCAGCAATAACTAACAGTAAAATGTATACGTAACTAAAAAGGCTCTCAAAATTTAGGGGAATAAAACTTGTGTCATAGCAGATTAAGTGAAATAACTGTGAATCAGACTCACCAATGCACTTAGTAAAGGAAAGACTTGGGTTATTCTGGACAGGATGGGTATGATAAGCAAGTTCCTAAAAAAAACCCTTGACTTTGGACATATAATATGATTGGTGAAGCAAACCGAGGCTAAGTAATGAGCTGCCGTACAATACTCAGCACATTAGGAAAAGTCAGTGATATTTGCAAATTAAACAGTTACAAATAAAGACTTGACAACAGGTTTAACAGCACAGTCAAGTTATACTAGACACTCAGCAACTGGACAGATACTAGATCGAGCTGAGCCCAGGTGTGAGATTCAGTCCCAAAGAAATGGTGCACTGTGAATATTTGAGTCAGAGCATGAGAAGGCCACATCAAAAGCTGTAACCTGCTGGTAATGAGGAACTGTGCCGTTTTAGATTAGAGAAATGACATGATGAATACAACATTTTAGGAAAGTGAAACCTGTGATTAATTTTTAGATCAAGGCCTCATGTGAGATTTTGAGAACTTTTTTTTTGAAAGCTAGAAACCACAAAAAAAGCTATATGAATTTATACAGAAAGCTTCCTATTCAATCACAGGTGTTCAGGGATGCGTGGAGTCCAGATTAAGGGCAGTTTTTCTCCCCAATGGATAAAGGATATTTGATAATATGTGAGGTGGAGAGATGAGAAGGTTGTAACAATCCAGATATAAATAACTACTAGGATACGAAAAATAAAAAAGATGAAAGATTAGGAATGAACATATGTGAGAGTCAAAGAATTCAGGGGTTGCATCTTCTTAGTGGTCTGTAAAAATGATTTTGAAATATAGTTCAATAATGGCTTAGCCCATTTTTTTGTTGAGTAGTCTCATTTTTACTCTAAGGCAGAATTTTATTTAAGTGATTCTACAAACTGAAAATAGCTTTAGCATCGATTTAATATAGGAAAACTACGGATCATATGTATGTTTTGTTACTATACTTTTAATACTCAAAACTCCAGAACTAAAAATCATGGCCTGAAAGGCTGGTGCAGCTATTTGGCGTTCAATCTGATCACTTTGTTTTACAATTTGAAGAGCATTGGAAAACTGAAAATAGATACACATCATAGATGGGAATAAAGTGTTCATTTTATCTTCTAAAATTATATTAGCGTGCATAGTTCTGCAATGAAGTTTGGACAGTTAATAAAAATATCAACTATTATAATATCAAGTTACAATAATATTCACAGTACAGAAATGTGGTATAAACATATGGTAAGTTACTGACACTTTATTAGTAAGGTACATCTCAATTGAATATGTTACTAAGGTAAATTTCAACTTAGCTGTCTTTTGATCTGTAAGTTACTGTTTTGGATCAAGAAAATTAGAAATGCTGCCAATTACATGTTTTAATATTGTTATTCCTTAAAACACACCATCATTCATTATTTCATTTTTGAATAACAAATTAAAGGATTTTTAAAAAATCTTTGTTCCTCTGGGATATTGGTCTGTCGTTTTCTTTCTCTGTTTTGTCTCTGGCTTTGGCATGAAGGTGAGATTGGCTTCATGGAGAGAGTTTGGAGGGATTGTCTCCTTCTTATGTGTGGATTAGCTCGTGGAGGATTGAGGTAAGTTATTCTTGGAACTTCAGTAGCGAAGTCATCTAGTCCAGGGTTTTTGTTGTTGCTGTTGGGGGGAATCTTATTACTGATTCAATCTCAGTCCTTATTATAGGTCTGCTTAGATTATTAATTGCCTCATGATTCGATTTTGGTAGATTGCATGTGTCCAAAAACCTATTTCTTCCAGGTCTTCTGATTTGTTGGTGAACAATTGCTTGCAATAGTTACGGATTATTCTGTGTATATCTGAGTCATCTGTTGTGATATTTCCATTTTTGTCTGTGATTCTCTTGATTCATACGTTCTGCTGCCTTGATTAGTTGGGCTCCTGGAGAGTCTGTGTTGTTGATTTTACCACTGCTATTTAACATAGTACTAAAAGTCCTTCCTAGAGCTATTGTGCAAGAAAAAGAAATTAAAGGAATTGAAATCAGAAATGAAGAATTGAAATAATTACTGTTTTCAGATGACATGATTCTCTACATAGCAGAACCAAAAGACTCAATCAAGAGACCACTGAAACTTACACTAGAGTTTGTATGGCAGCAGGATGGAATATTAATGAAAACAAAGTGATGGCCCCAGTTTCCACAAATAACTCCCTGGTTGAGAAAGAATTTGGAAGTACCACCCCTTTTAAAATAGCAGAGAAGAATCTTAAATATCTTGAAATAAACTTAACCAAAGACAGGGAAAATCTCTATGATTAAAATTACAAATAATTTAAGAATAAATAGAAGACATTAGCGATGGAAAAATCTACTATGTTCCTGGATTGGCAGTATCAATATCATCAAAATATCCGCATTACCGAAGTTATATACAGATTCAATGCAATCCCAATCAAAATCTCAGAAACAAAATAGATAAGAAAATTAATCTGGAAACAGAGAATGTGAAGAGCTAAAGCTATTCCAAAAATACAAACAAGGTTGGAGGAGTCACAATTTCTAACCTCAAGACCAACTACAGGGCAATGTTAATCAAAGCAGTCTGGTACTGGTACAGAAACAGGGAAGATCAACGAAACAGAATAGAGTAGAATAGAAAATAGAGTCCACACATGTACTGCCAACTAATCTTTGACAAGAGAATTGAACATAATTCAAAGATAAAGGATTTTTTCTGAAATTTCTCCAAACTTTGTTGGACAACCGAAATCTGCACCAAGCAACAAATAATTAGAAGAAAGCATAGGGAGCACTCTGCAAGACATACGCATTAGTAAAGACTTCCTGAATAAAAGATGGACTCCCAGTGAAACTGTTAAATAGATTTTGACAATAGGATGCTGGACTTTCTTCCATTGTCTTACCTATAATGTCATGATATGCTTAAGTAACAAAATGATGGACTAGTGACTGTTGCGGAAGTAGTATACCATTGTACCAATGTGGAGAACAGTGAGGGGACAGGTAGACGGCAGGCAGAATGGTTAATGGTTAATCCCTCAGCCTATGGAACTGCATTTTGTTTTAAAGAAATCTTGAGGGAAGCTAAGTAGCTTAAAGTAGAGCAGCTTCTGTGACAAGCTTTGTGGGTGAAATGTCTTGGCATGATATGGTTAGGCTCATTCAGCCAGAATCCATGTGCTGACAAGGCTGTCATCCCTAGCTGGAGAACCTTGCTCATGTTTTATGGTTTCCTGGAGGAATAATTGATTCCTGTAGTTATTGGTGCAATAATTACCTTGGTGTTTGAAGCACAAGCGTTTGCATGGATGGTTAGCACTAAACCAGGGCCAATCTCAGTTAGCTCCACTGGCAAGAATTTTTTTTTTTTATAATTTATTTTTATTGGAAGGTCAGATTTAAAAAGAGGAGAGACAAAGATCTGTCTACGGATTCACTCCCCAAATGGCCGGAGCTGAGCAGATTTGAAGCCAGGAGCCAGGGGTTTCTTGCAGGTTTCCCACGTGGGTGCAGGGCATCCTCCATTGTTTTCTAGGTCATTAGCAGGAATCTGGATGGAAAGTGGGGAAGCTGGGACGCAAACACAAACCAGAGAACATATGGGATCTGGGCGCAAGTAAGGAGATGACTTTAGCCACTAGGCTACCATGCTGGGCTCTCCACTGGAGGCTTTTAATCCCTTATCTTAGATTACTCCCGACACTAATGTTTATCTTTTTGTACCCCAAAGAGTGCACACTTCTTTGGCAAGCTTCCCATTGCTAGTTAGAGAAAACAAGCCACTTTCACCAAGCTCACATAATTAGATCAGGTTTATCCAGAAAACATTGCAGTCTTAAACTCACCTGTTTGGGGCCCTTACTTTGTTTGGAAAACTCCTTAAAGTGGTACATATGATATTATTTAAAAATGAAAGAAAATACGTGCATTTCAGTGGCTGGAAATTTTGGGAGGGGGCATCTTAGAATGCTGGCTTCTATGTTCACCAAAACGGTGCTTTAGTACAGTTCACGAAGAGCTACAATTAGAACATTCAATTTTCATCTTTACATAAAGACTAACTACCTTGTCTAGGAATAGTCATTTTATTGATTTTTTTTTGTTTTCTTGTGTTTCTCCAATATTAATTAGCTTTCTGAGGATGGCAGTTGTGTGTTATATATTAAGTGGCCCCAATTAGCTCAATGCCTGACAAATGAAAAATACTCAATATGAATGAAAGAAAATCATTCTTAATATTGCTTTTTTTAATTATTAATTACATTGCATTATGTGACACAGTTTTTTAGGTACTGGGATTCTCCTCAACCCTTCCTCAAACCCTTCCCCCATGGTGGATTCCTCCACCTTGTTGCTGAATTACATTTCAAATTCAGTCAAGATTCTTTCATTGCAAGTGTATACCACCAAGCATAGAGTCCAGCATCTTATTGTCCAGATAAGTTCAACAGCTTATTGGGAGACCATCTCTGGTCTGAAGGTAGAGCTGGCAGAGTATCCTCCCAATCAATTAAAAGCCCCAACATAACATCAGCAACAATTTATAACGTTATGGAATTAATTTACATGGTATTGAGTAACTAATATGTTAAAAAAAAATGCAAGTTCTTAACCACGTCCTGTGACTTCTTCATTGACCTTTCAATTTTAGTTTACATACAACCAGGTTCTATACACCTTAAAATGGCTCTATATTACTATTCAGCTGTCTCATGTCTATTTTCATTATAATGTTTAGCATTTTATAGTGTAATTTTGCTGAACCTGACCTTTTTTCGGGTAGTCTAGACTGGCTTACAACTCTAACAAGACATATGTCAACAGTTTAGGTGCAGAACAGTTTTAGGAGGGGTGTGCAGAGAAATCTTCAATTTCTAGTGAGGAATAACTAATCTTTGTGTCCCACCTAGTAAGGTATGTGTGAGTCCATGCTGAAAGTTTCCTGTTTGGTTCTAAGCTTTCCTTGTTGTTCTCTGTCTATTCTAGATTTGTTTGTTTGTTTGTTTGTTTTGAGGGGTTTACTGAGCAATCTTGATGGTCATTGCCAGAGAGGAAGGCGACCCAAAGTTGGAACTAAGCGAGGACCAGAGAAAGCTCCCCTCCCTAGTCCCGAAGGAAGTTTATTGTCCTTCTGTTTCTGCAGACTGCTCAGGGCTCCTGGCTGTTGTTCTGATGTCCTTGGATCCTACTAGGAAGGATTCGGACTTCTTCCATTCCATGTGGTAGATCCAAGCGGGACTGGATGACCTCAGAGTTCTTGGCCTCCAAACACACTCCAATTCCGCATGATCTCCTTGGCAGTTGGGATGTAGTCCTCGGTGCTGGTACTGATAGTGTGAAGTAACCAATGAACTAACAATGTGAATCAGACTGCTTATGATCTATACCAAAGAACTGTAAAACCTAATATATTTTTAATACCCTATGTTATTCCGTAATGGGGCGGGAGAGCAGAGAAATCTTCCATATCCCTAGAATGTGTAAGGAAGACGTAAAATATAACCTACTGGGATCGCAACTGGTAATTCATAGACAACAGACTCGAATCAGCATTAGACAATAGTTAAGCTACAAAGACATATAGGGAGAATCAAGAGCGATCCTGACAACCTCTTAACAGGAAGCCACATGCACGGAGCAGGGGGTGGGGACCCCAGAGCAGAGCAGGGGGACAGGAGGAGGCTTGTATCCCAACCCTGAAAACTCATTCTCAATATTTTACAACAGCAAAAGCACTTCTTTTTCTTCTCACTCTGGACAATCCAACCTATTCTTAGATGCTTTTTATGAAAATTATGAAATCTAACAATGCAGTTAGTTACTCTAAATATTCAATAATATTTTGCACTTGACAAATGCAACATGGCATATATTTTGTACAGTAACTTAGAAAGTGGCATTTGGACTTTAATTTTAGAATAGATCTCTCTGACTAAGGAAGCATTTGGATATTTTTTTTTTTTAAATGTCAACAGTACAAGAGAAAATGTCATGTCTGTTTTTAATCTCTCCCCCCAGTTGATCATCGCTGACATCTAGAAGGCAGCAAGATGAAAGGCGTCGGTGGCTCTGAGCCTCCTCCATCCTTTGCTCCAACATGGACCTGTCACCGCCACAAGCCCACAGAACATGTGTTTAGTGTTAACAAGTCAATAGTTCCATTACCATTTGCCCCTAATCTTTACACTTGCCTCACTTGAAATGCAAGATGATGGCGTGAGAAATGTAGGGATGTATAAATCAACACACAATTATATTTCCTTTGTATTATCTGTAAGTACTTAGATTTATAATTCTTAAGATAAATAAATTACAATTTCTGGATTAGTTGAAGAACAAGCAATAGTGGAAACCAGAAATATCAAGTGAGCTATTCCTAAGTTCACATCATTTTCTCTTATTTGTGAATAAAAATAAATAACTTTTAAAAAGCAATTATTTACCTGAAAGGCAGATTTACAGAGAGAATGAGAAGTCAAGAGACAGAGAGGGTGATCTTTCATCTGATGGTTCACTCCCCAAATGCTACAATGGCCTGCCTAGTGCCAACCCAAAGGCAGGAGCCAGGAGTTTCGTCCGGATCACGTGTGTGGCATGGGGGTCCATCCTCTGCTGCTTTCCCAAGCACGAGAGCAGGGAGCTGCACCAGCAGTGGAGAAGCCAGAGCTTGAACCGGTGCCCATGTAGGATATCAGGGCTACAGGTGGTGGTTTTACTTTCTACACCACAAAGCCAGCCCCACAAAAGTATCTTTTTTGGGCATTTTCTACTCCATGTAGAAAGCTTATTAAAATTAGCACTTCCATTTCTTGTTGCTCAGAAATTTTATAGCAGCTCATGGACAAACATTAAGTCCTAATCTAGCCATAAGCTAACAATCAAGGATTCATTTTTTTTTTTTAATTTGAAGTTTTTTCCTACTTGCTAGGAATTTTTAAAAATAAGCACAAATAAATAAATGGAAATGGAACTCTCATATTTGTATATAAAATAATTATAAAACTGAAAAATAATTCTCTAAATTTCTGATCAGGTTGCAATATGTAGGTTTTTTTTTAATCCATAGTAAATAATGTGTTTTTCTTTTCTTTGTAACTTTTTTGTTTATTTCTAATTATTACATTTTTGTGATACAGTTCCATAGGCTCTGGGATTAGCTTGACTCATTCCCCAAAACTCATCTCCTACCACTGATTTCCCCCTTTTATTACAATAGTATATATCCTCACAAGCATAATTTATCATTTTGGGCATCGACAATGGCAGAGAGTCCAGCATCCTGTTGTCAAGATATAGTTAACAGTTCCATTGGGAGTTCATTTTTAATCTGGAAGTAGAGACGCATATTGCATTATATCCTCAAGTATGAATATGATAGTCTCCATTACGCAGTTACTATACATCCCCTTGGATAAAATGACATAAAAGAATCAACAACAGGAAGCAAAAGAAAATTCACAACACCATGAAGTTAAATAACATGCTACTGAATGACTAATGTGTCACTGAAGCAATAAAAAATAAAACCAAGAGCTTTCTTGAAGAAAATGATGCTACGGTATGACCTATGAGTCAGTGAGGAATTTAATATGAGGACAAAATTTTTTGAAGAAATGACAACAAATGAAAGTATCAAACTCCATGCGATATAGTTTCTGCAGATGTGTATTTTGAAATGTGTCTCCTATAGGCAACAGATAAGCGGGTTTTACTTATTAAATCCAGTCTACCAATCTATGACTTTTGATTGATGAGTTTAATCCATTTACGTTCAAATTTAATATGAATAGATGGCAATTTGCTCCTGTCATTTTAGCAATGGGTTGTTCATTGTTTGTTATTTTATTAGGATATTCTTCACACTTGCCTTTGGTTTGGGTGGGTGCTATTTTTTTTCTCTGTCAAGGGAACATTTTTAAGTATTATTTAAAATAAGGGCAGGTTTGGAAGAGGCATATTCTTTGAGCTTTTCTTTACTGTGGAAGAATATCATTTCATTTTCAAAAGCAAAAGAAAGCTTTGTTGGGTATGAAATTCTGGGTGGAATTTTTTTTTTTCTTTTAGAATCTAGAACATTTCGCTCTGTTCTTTTCTGGACTATAGAGTTTCCTGTGAGAAGTCAGCTGTGAATCTAATTGTCACCTCTTTGTCTGTCAAATGATTTGTTTTTCATGTGCACAAATAAGAATCATTTCCTTATGTTTAATTGAAGAGAGCTTGATGATCATGTGTCATGGTGAAGATTGCTTTTGGTCAAGCGTGTTGGGAGTTCTATGCCCTTGCTATATTCTGCTTCCCAATTCTTTCTCCATATTAGGGAAGATTTCACTAATGATTTCAATGAATAGAGCTCTAAACCCAGCTTCTCTTTCTGTGCTTTCTGGCAGTTCAATAAATCTTATGTTTGGAGCTTTAATCCTGTCTATAAATTCTTGAATACTTCAGTTAACTTGATCCATCTCTGCTTCCACTTTTTGATTGTTTCCCCATTGTGACTAGAAATACTTTCCAATTGTGAGATTAGTTCTTCTGCCTCACTCATGCTATTACTGAGATTTCCATTGAATTTTTAATTTTCCCTGTTGAATCTATTATTTACAATAACTCTTCCTGATTTTGTTTCAGTGTTGCTATTCCTATGTGACATATTCCTTAAATTCCTTGAATTCTTGTATGTGCTTCTTCTTATTGACAAAAAGCTTAGTAATGAGTTTTCTTAATTCGTATCCCCCATTTTCTTGATGTATTCCTAAGTTGACTCTGAGGTTGGCAAAAGATTTTCCTGCTTTGCAAGGGAGTCTTCAGTAATATTCATTGTGCCTCTGCCTCTTTTGCTTTTGGTCATTGTACTTCTGGTTGGCAGATTCTTCTCCTTAGGGATGGTTTCTAAACTGTGTCACCCACAGTTCTACATTTCATTTTTACGTATTGCTTTTGGTACCCAGTTTTGGTTTGCGTTGCTTGTGCCACTCCCTGCAGTGAGTTTCAGGTCGGGGCTCCTATGTTACACTTCAATCATGGTGTCTGCAGTCCCAGCTCTTGACTCACCACTTTTCATTTACTGTAATTCAATTTAGGCTCTACCGTTGTCTGTACAACCTTTGTCCCACTTGTGCTTGTGGCTGTACTGCAGATTGTGGAGACTGGAGATGTCCTAAGTAATTAGGATTTTGGTGGTGCTGATTTTAGCAGAATCTACTGGCCATTAGGTCTGTGGGCCACCCATGCTTATTTTGACCTGTAGGAAGCCAAAGTTGGTATTATTTTGCTGTTGGCGACTTTGGTATGGCCTGAGTTGGAAGCGAGTTTGCTCTAAGCACAAGCGCATGCACTCACTGTCTCTTCAGTCTCATAGCTTTTGCCACACTGTACAAAATGGTGCTGGATGTACCACTGGTGAAGTTCTTGATCTGTTGGCTGTTAGGTCTGGAGGCTATCTGGACCTGTTTTTGGTGGAACCTATAAGCTGCCATGTTGGTGCAATGTTCTGAGCCAGAAATGAATTTGCTGTAAGCTTAGTGCATGCATGATCCTGTCCTATAGTCTCTTTCTCCCTACACAAAATGGTGACTGATATGGCTCTGGTGGGGTGTCTGGGCTGTGAGACCCACTGTATTTCTTTACTGCACCATCTGTTTGGGATCTGCTGCTCTCTCTCTGTACGTTTGTCCTTTGCCTGGGCTCATCTGGTGTGCTCCTGATGAACCTCCCTTCCCATCTCGTTGTTGGTGGTGCCCTAGCCACCTTTGGAGCTCAGATCACCTCTCACTGAATGCCACCGTAGCATCTGGTCAATGCAACACCACACCATTGTTTCCACTGCTTTCCACTGTCCATTAGCCCAGGTGCCCTTCCGCTGTTGGCCCGTGCTCTCCTATTTTCTAGAATGTGCCCTCTATTCTTCACTCTAACTAATGATTGTCTGTTTGAATATGTCGTTACCTTATTCTGCCATCTTGAGTCTCATAAAAATGTTTGATGTAAATTCTTGTGGATGAAAGTAACAATATTTGTTTTCCATTTTGTTTTTAATAGCAACTTTACTCTGTAGGGTGCAGCAGTCTATCTTCTTTATGCTGTGGTTAAATGCAGAATAAATTCATTTTTAGGATAAGATTAAAGAATTTATAGAAAGTAAGTAGCATTGAGTTTCCCTGGAGATTTGTATGTCTTTTATTTTGAAATAGGGATAAATCACAGCCTCTTTTAACTGTGCATAATTATCAGGCTATACCAGCATTTCCATTTTAAAAATAGATTAGTTTGAAAATAGACAACTTTCTCCTAAATCAAAGGTGGAAATAAGTACTGTTGTTACTACATGTGCAAAGAAACGGGAAAAATTAAGGGCTGAAAATAGAAAAGAACCAAAGGAATTAGCAATAGGAAAAACAATGATAAATAAGGTTTTCACTCTTAAAACTTGATGCATATTTGTTGCAGCAAACAAAATTCTATATCTTGTTTGGAAATAGTACCCTCAACAATTCCCATGGCACCTAGGACCCTTGCTGGAAGTGGTCAGCCCCTTTTTCACCTGGATAGACTCCTGGATGGTCTACCATATATGTTCCCCAAGAACGTTCTTGCAGCCCAGTGGACTGAAACCATTATCTTTGGGGAAGTTAAATGCATGTAGCAATCCATGCAAAACCAACTTCATGGTACACCTTCATTTTCTTTCCTATCCTTTCACAAAACCAATATTTTCAAACTTGACCTACAAAGGCAGGCAGTGAATGTTAAACCAGGGAAGTATCCCTTAGTAGTAAAACTGTGTCTAGATGAGCCATGTACTTGCAGCAGTGCAATAAATTTTGCCTAAAAGCCTCTGGATTTTAAATATGTAGTGCATTCACACTAGACTGAAGGAGAAAATCAAGTGCAAGGTAGGTGAACTCATCATCAGACTCAAACACTTAATATAAATGGACATCATTGCTTACTTACTTCTGGCCTGTGTGAATTTACACTGGTGTGTCAAACTGGCAAATCTTTAGCTGCATAGTGTTTGCAGTGCATTTGCAGTGTAGGTAATCTTCCCACACAATTATGTTGATGATGGAATGGGGCATTCTGCAAAATAAAACAAGGAAGCAGTATGATTAGGTTCTTTTAAAATTGAAATCTTGTTTTGAAAAGTGTGTGGACCCCAGAAAATTATTGACTTGCTGCCCTCATCCTTCTGGGAAGCCTGTAATACTGAGGGCAGTTTTCTGATGCCTACTCCCCAGCGCCTCTGTAAGTTTCATTATACCCACAAAATGTCCAAATCAGAGTTTAAATCTTTATCCCACCCTCCTAAACCTGCTCTTCCTTTTTCATGGCGTCTTTGACACTAGCAATTCCCTAACTTACTGGGACAGAGATCTGAGTCAGTATAGAATTTTGCTAGTACTGTGAGGCAATGGAAGCAAGAAAAAAATTCTTAAACTGTACGATAAGTATGCTAAGGAAGAATCTGAAACTCATTTTAATTTGATCTTATGACTCCAGGTCAAATTTCTTGACTTTCACGTTAGTCATAGAATAATAACTACATTCTTTAGCCTGCCATTTAATAACTCCACAGTCTTCTTTCAACCAAGAAAAGACCAACATTATATTCTGTTAATTAACTTGTCTATCTCGTCTTCGTCCACAATCACATTAAAGTGGGCGTGCTTTTTAGGACACTCCATGGGATGTCTTGGACCTTTGTGTATGTCATGACACAGTCGAAATGCTTTGATGCACCAGTTGGAATCAGCACTGTATGCATTATTTATAAAAAGAAGAGACAGAAAGACTTTCCATTTGCTGGTTTACTCCCCAAATGACGGGTAGCCAGCAGCCTTTTCTTTGTCTCCCAAGAGGGTGCAGGGTCCCAAGGCTAAGGACCTCCTTCATTTTTTCCGCAGGTCACAAGCAGGGAGCTGGATGGATGTAGAACAGTCAGGAAGTGAACAGGTGCCCAGCAGGGATGCTGGTGCTTGCAGTGGAGGATTAGCCAATTGATCGATTATACCGGCCTTAGCAGATCATTTACTCATAACCATGTCATTAAAGATGGCATGTGATGCTTTTCAAATTCCAAGGCATGATTTAGATTTAGGAACTCCATTACATTCCTGTGTGATGCATTCACATGCGCATATGTATGTCTGATTCATGCACACTCACAGTTCGTATATTAATAGAGCATATTCCAGTTTAAAGTGACTATTTTAGGGCTGACGTTGTTGCTTAGTGGTTAAAATTGCAGCCTGGGACCTGGCGCTGTAGCATAGTAGCTGATGTCTTTCTTGTATGCATCGGGATCCCATATAAGTGTTGGTTCTTCCCATTCAGGTCCCTGCTTCTTGCCTGGGAAAGCAGCTGAGTACTGTGCAAAGTCTTGGGACCCTGCACTTGCATGGCTTCTGGCTTTGGATTGGCACAGCTCCAGCCATTAAGACCACTTGGGGAGTGAATCAACAGATGGAAGATTTTCTCTGTCTCTTCTCCTCTCCATATATCTGACTTTCCAACTAAAAAATCTTAAAAAAAAAAAAGCTACAGCCTACATTGTTGGCATCCCAGAAGGGTACCCATCAGTGTCCTGGCTGTTCTGCTTCTCATTCCCTGCCCTGCTAATGGCCTGGGGAAAGTGGTCCAAGATGGTCCAAGTGTTTAGGCCTATCCCAGCATACATGGGAAACGTAGAAGAAGCTCCTGTCTTCACTGTGGTCATTACTGATGAACCAGCAGAAAGGTATCTCTCTCAGTCTGTGTCTCCCCCTTTCTCCTTCTTTGAATCTGAGTTTAAAATAAACACATCTTAAAAATAAAGTGACTATTTGAAAATTGAATGCAGCGATTTAGCTGAAAACTCTTCCAATTATTTACCAATGTGTCGCCTCGCAGAGTGTGAGAACTCTCGTTGCTGTGTGTTGCAGAGGTCAAAAAGCCTTGGGATATTAGCATGCTGGGAATGGAATTTGAGTGCTTTCCCCAGTTCTAGATTTCTGGTAATGTGTGTGCTGAGAGACCTCGGGGGGTAGATCAGGTACCTGCCCAGCCTCGGGGCTTTGTGTCTAGCCAGCCTCTGATGTTTGGATTCTGGAGGGTGAACCAATGGGTTAGGAAATGTCTACCTGTTTGTCTCTCTATTTTTGGTTCTTAAATAAATCAATTATTCAAAAAGGAATACACTCTTCTATTTTTTTTCTATTTTAATGTATTTTCAAATGACGAATAATGCATATGTCAGGCAAAATGTGTTTGAAAAACATACAATTTAATGTATCTGGTACATTGAATGGGAATGTATGTATTTTAATTTAAATGTAATCATGATGTAACTTTTTTTTTCTCTCCATTTTGAGCTCCTCAGAATCTTCTCATACTTCCAATGGACAAAAACTTAGCAAATTTCAGCTTGCTCTGGTTACACTCAAGCAGTGGAAAGCCGAACAGCTGCGTGAAGGGGAGCAGCACAGTCTAAATCCAGCCCTTAGAGCATCCAACGGTGTGCTTTCCCTTCCAACTAGGCTTCTCTTCTCTTGCATATTTAACTCTACTACTCGTATGCTATCTGCATTTAACGCAGAGTCTGCGTTTGCTTTCCTGGCTCAGTTTTCTACAACCCTGAGGGAGAAGAATTCAGAGAAAACTGAATCTCTTCCTCAAATGAAAGTTCCTTGCTCTTGTGCAGGCTTTCCCTCGGGGTGGGTTGGTGTTTGAGGTACAGCATTCTAAGGGGGCATTTTCTGGTGTTTGGAGAGGCCTCTCTGCTGGAATCCCAGCATTCGGACTTTGCAGAGCAGCTGCTCATTTCAGCTGTTATATCTGTACAGAATTTCCACTAAACTTTCAGAAGTGACTGGTAGGCTGGCAGTTTCTCTGAATGTTACCTTCTGAAATCTTTCCAGTCAGTGATGGCATGGTTCTACAAAGGGAGATTCCAATTAAACAATGAATTACACGCAAGAAAAAATGGAAAGATTTTTTTCCCTGCTAAATTAGCACACAGAATTAAAAACTATAAAGAGATACCCATACTTTATATATATTTCTAGATATATAGAAATGTGTACTGCATATGCATGCAAACACACCCATATATTAGTGTCTTCATAAGTGTGTGCAAGTATGATAGTATGCATGCATAGATGCATATGTAGGGCATGAGGGAAAACATTGAGCATGCATACATACTCTTGTACATTTTCTATAATTATATGTAGGGGTATTATATGTGTGTGTGTATGATGAAAATTTTGTGGATAGTCTTCCAAGTCAACTATTCATTTAAATGGGGAAATGACTGTTTAACAATTATGTTTCTTGATTCTATTATGCCATTTTTTTTAATACTTTGGCAGAGAAAAATGAGAGAGAAATATGTTGCATGGGCAAGCCTTGAGTCACCTGCTTCACTACCAGAACCTAGGTGGGCAGTGTGTAGCAGACACGCTAGTCCTCACCAATGAACAAGCTTGGCCTGCCATCTTCCCTTTTCAGAAAACACACAGAATGCATTGGTGCCTGACCACATCTCAGGGTGCTGCACAGACCCGAGAGGACACCCACAACCCCACACTCCATTGTACATATTTTGAAGGTCCTTCCTTTGCCAAAATGAGGATCTTGGCAGTTTACATACAAGGCAAAATTGTGTAAAGGCCCTGAATAGACACATCTACCTGTATATACACACATATGTATATTTAATCCCTCTGATTTTAAGTATACTTGTTATGGTTGTAAAGTTGTATGGTAACAAGCATGCAAAAAAGATTTCCACAAACCATTGTTGCCACCATTGAGATAACTTTGCTAGTAAGTTCATGTTTTCTTCTGGAATTGATAGGTAAAATCCACACTGTTTAATACTACTTAGAATAACTTTGGTTTTCATAATTTCTGTGCTGTTTCAAAATATCACTTGCATGTTTGATCATCCCTTAGGATTACTGTTACAAATGACGGAGTGAAAGTTTTTTTGAGCTGTGATCCATTTTGAACATTTTTGAATGTAGAGCTAAGTAAAACAATTTTCTTGGCTTTAATTTTGGGAGAAAAAAGGCATTTCTTAGGTCTTTGATTACCCTTATTTCTTCCTTTGTGAATATTCTCTATTTTTCCCATAATTGCCTAACTGTGGCTTTATTATCTCTCAATTTTTCCCAGTCCATTTCACTTAGACTATTATCCCTATTTCTGTTTATTCTCAGCTTCTCACTTATATTTATGTTTCTTAATGGAGTTGGCAGTAGGACGGTTTCTTTGTCCATTATTCCTACATCACTCTCGTTTATGGGCAAAGCACACCTTATATTTCATCCAAGTGTGAGCAATAACACAGTCACACACACACACACACCATCAGTATCATTCCATACTTGGTCATCCTTTCTGTTCTACCCAGCATTCCCCAATGTAATATACTGTCTCTCCTTACAATGAACCTAAGAGATATTCTCTGTTGCATCCCTCAGACACTTCAGAGCCTCTGCTTCTGGCATTCCATCATCATTTATGGTACTGCATCCACCAATATGAATGACTATTCACTTCCTTACCTTAAACAACAGTGGCATCCACCTTCAAAGAATAAATGTCCACTCCCTCTCTTATTGTGTTTTGTAGGTTCAGGAGCCAGAGGAGGTCTGTGTTTCTGCTATTGCTTCCTGTTGGCTGTTCTTCCCACTCACTTGTAAGCCTTCGTTCTCTACCACCCACTGTCTTCCTTACTTGTAGTTGGCCTCAGCTCCATGCCTACTTCACCACAGTGAGTAAGCCCACCATGTGTGCACACCCAACACAGGAGTGACTCCTTTTCTTCATTGATGTTCCTCCATGAAACTGGTCTCACGGTCTTCACCTCACTTACTTCTCCCCAGGGAGCAAACTCTCATTACTAGCTTTTGTTGTAATCCGACAGCCCTATAATCACTACAAGAATTGCTTCACACATTAAGTACAAGATCTTCTCCCTAGACTTTGCTTCATGCTTTTTGAAAATGATATTTTTAACCTATTGATCTCTGAAAGTTTCAGCAATCTCTATTCCATCTATGTCTTTGGTTGAACTCACACTATTCTTACTCTGCAGCAGCAAAGCAACTTGTAACCCTCCAAGTGAGCATAGATGCCATCTGTCCTGTCTTAGGAACTTTATAAATCTCTTTCTGTCTCCTTTCCTCTGGTGTTTTTATTGCCCTTATCACTGTGTTTATAAAATCAAACTATTGTAGTAAGTCATAAAACACAAATAATGGGATGTGTATCGACCCTTTCTCTCTAAATCCTAAATTAAGCTACCCCTTACTGTACCCCCAATCATTCTTTTTCAAATAATTTTTCTGTTTCTGTTCCTCACTCTCATGCTGTGTTTACTCAACTCACCCTAATGTGATTTGTGTCTTCGTCATTTCCCTAGAGGAATAATTACAAAATTCTCTAATAATGCCCATGTTGTTAACCTTGAAGACTCTGCTAGTCCAGAAATTTCTTGTCTTTCATGAAGCTTTCTATTTCGTTAATAATTACTTATGCTTGTAAACTTCGTTTCTGGGCAAACTAATTCTGGCTTTCTTGTTTTCTCCTCTTTTCCTCCCCTTGGTGTCTTTCCTAGATTAGCTCCCTGAGTTTGGAGTTTCAGCGATCTCCTAAGCACTGATGATATGTAAATGTATACTTCTAGCCCAGACATTTCCTCTGAGCTCTACAAGAGTGTATTTAAATGAATACATGACATTTGCACTTGAATGTCTTAAAGATAGCTGAGACTCATTATGCCCTATAACAGACTAGAGAATTTTGCTTATTAAAATAAAATTTACAAGCCTGATTTTTCTCCTACTGTTCCTTTTCTCTGTGAATGGCATCAACCTTCATCTCTTTATGCAAGCCAGGATCTAAGATCCACATTAGGTACCATCCTCTCTTTTAACCCGTATCTGATCCACCATGAATTCTGGCTGATTTGACATCCTAAATATGCCTTATTCTTTATTCTCTAAAGTTTCACTTCCAGCATCTCCCTGCAAGCTATAATCTCTTGCAGAAATGCCTTCCTTCTCTTACCTCTGCTTCCACTATATTAAGTACCCATCCATCCTCCCACATCTCTTGTCACTATGGAGATACAATTTTTTTAAAGTAAATCTGAGGGGGCTGGCACGGTGGCTCAACTGGCTAATCCAGCACCCTGTGGTGACAGCGGCCCACAAGGGCAATGGAACAAGTCCTTGCTGCTGCATTTCCAATTCAGCTCCTGCTTATGGCCTGGGAAAGCAGAAGAGGACCCAAGTCTTTGGGAGGCTGCCCCTATGTGGATGAATAAGACGATCCTGGTCCCAGCATTGGGTCTGCATGGCTGTAGGCATTGCAGCCATTAGGGGAACGAACCACAGATGGAAAACCTTTTTTCTCTCTGTCACTATTTGTCTCTCTGTAAAATCTACCTTTCAAATAAAAATGGTTAAATTCATTCTAAAAATAAATCTAAGCATGAAATTCCTGTTTATAAGTTAAATGATATATTTTTAAATTCATTGTTAAACTTTAAAAAATCTTTATTTTGTTGCTTACCTTCATGTAAGCTATAACTTTAGCTGCTTCTGCTCAGTCATGTCTAATTAGCCTCTGCACTGTGACCATGAGTCTCTGCGTTTTTTGACTGATCTTGTGGACTTGCCTGAATACTTAGTATACATCTTGCCGAATGTCTGTGACAACTCATTAATCATTGTATGTAAAGATGAAAAATGAAAGCAAGAACTGATTGTATGGTTTAATTCATTTTTAAAAAGGATTTACTTTTTATTTGTTTGAGTAGCAGAGTTTACAGAGAGGCAAAAGCAGAGAGACAAAGAGATCTCCAGTTGTCTGATTCACTCCCGGAGCAGCTTCAATGACCGGTGCTGGCCGAGGCTGACGCCAGAAACCCGAGGCGGGATCCAGATCTCCTACATCAGATGGCAAAGTTCTGGACCACTCTCTGCTCCTGTCTCATTCATCAGCAGGAAGCTGGATTTGCAAATGGAGGAGTCTGAACTCAAAAAAAGTTCTTACATGGAATGGCGATACCCAGGGAATAGCACACCTGCCTGTGCCACAGCAGTGTCTTGAGTTTCCATTGATTTTTACTCTCATGTTCCTGCTAATCAAGTAGAGGTTGGAGTATGTGGTGTGCAAATACGTAATCGTGTGATAAAAAAAAGCTAGCTGTTGCATTTTGTGTGTGATCATTTTTTCCCCATTTTTAATTTATTTTATTTTATGATACAGTCCCATAGGCTCGGGGATTTCCCTGATCCCTCCCCAAATCCTCGCCTCCCACTGACTTCCCCTATATTATTACAATGGTATAGTTCTTCATAAAGTCATAAATCCATCATTGCAGGCATGGACAATGGCAGAGAGTCCAACATCCTGTTGTCAAGAGGGTTAACGGTTTCATCAAGATTCCATCTTTGGCGGTAGAAATGCATACTGCATTGTATTCTCAAATCTGGATGTAATAGTCCCTATTACACAGTTACTATACAATTATACGTTTACTATACATTCCCTTAAATGAAAAATCACAAAACAAAATCAGCAATAGGGACAAAAATAGAAATTTATAACACCATGAAGTTAAATAACATGCTAGTGAATGATTAATGTGTCTCTGAAGAAATGAAAAAGAAAGCCAAGAACCTTCATGAAGAAAATGATGCTACTATATGACATATGAGTCAGTAGGAATTTAATATGAGAAAAAAACATTTTGAGGAAATGACAATAAAAACAAAAAGGATCAAACTTGATGAGATATAGTTTCTGCTGATCTTTATTGTTGAGATGTATCTCCTATAGGCAGGAGTTGAATGGGTTTTGTTTTTGATTCAGTCTACTAATCTGTGACTTCTGGTTGATGAGTTTAAGCAATTTGCATTCAAGGTTAATATGAATAGGTGGTAATAAGATATGTCAATTTAGCAATGGGTTGTTCTTTGCTTGATTTAGTCTTCTGTTGTAATTTTACTGAGATGGCCTTCATATTTACTTTTGGTTAGGGTGGGTGCTATTTCTTTTCCCTGTCAAGGGAACATGTAAGTATTATTTAATAGGGCAGGTTTGGAAGAGGCATATTCTTTGAGCTTTTCTTTACTGTGGAAGAATATCATTTCATTTTCAAAGACAAAAGAAAGCTTTGTTGGGTATGAAATTCTGGGTGGAAATTTTTTTTCTTTTAGAATCTGGAATCTGTTGCTCCATTCTTTTCTGGCCTGTAAAATTTCCTGTGAGAGGTCAGTTGTGAATCTAATTGTCATTCATCTGTATGTCAAATGATTTCTTTTTTTAAAGATACCATTTCTTTATTATTATTATTATTATTATTATTAATAGCATTGTATTATGTGATACAGTTTTATAGGTACTGGGATTCCCTTTACCCCTCCTCAAACCCTTCCCCCATGGTGAATTCCTCCACCTTGTTGCAGTACCACAGTTCAAGTTCAGTTTGAGATTCCTTCATTGTAAGCATATACCAAGCGTAGAGTCCAGCATCTTATTGTCCAGATAAGTTCAACGACTTCTTGGGGAGACCTTCTCTGGTCTGAAGGTAGAGCCGGCAGAGTAAAATCCTGATCAATCAAAAACCCCAACATAACATCAGCAACAATATACAATGTTATGGTATTAATTGACATAGTGCTGCGTAAACAATATATGAAAAATAATGCAAGTTCTTAACCACATCCTGTACTTACTCTGTGTCCTACCTAGTAAGGTATGTGTGAGTCCATGCTGACCAAGCTTTCCTTGCAAATGACTTCTTTTTCATGTGCACATGTAAGGATCTTTTCCTTATGTTTAATTGAAGAGAGCTTGATTATCATGTGTCTTGGTTAAGATTGCTTTTGGTCAAGCCTGTTGGGAGTTCGGTGCCCTTCCTATTTTCTGCTTCCCAATTCTTTCTCTTCATTAGGGAAGATTTCACTAATGATTTCATTGAATAGAGCTCTAAACCCAGCTTCTCTTTCTGTGCCTTCTGGACCTTCCATAAATCTTATGTTTGGAGTTTTAATCCTGTCTATAAATTCTTGAATACTTCAGTTAACTTGATCCATCTCTGCTTCCACTTTTTGATTGTTCCCTAGTTGTGACAAGAAATATCTTCCAATTGTGAGACTAGTGCATGCATGACCCTGTCCCATAGTCTTTTTCTCGCTACACAAAATGGTGACTCCTGTGATTCTGGTGGGGTGCTTGGGCTGTGAAATCCTTTGTATTTCTTCACCACACCATTTGTTTGGGATCTGCTGCTCTCTCTCTGCTCCTAGTTAAATCAAACAAATCTGTACGTTTATCCTTTGCCTGGGCTCATCTGGTGAACTCCTGATGAACCTCCCTTCCCAGTTGGTTGGTGGTGGTGCTCTACACAATGTTTTTTGTTCTAAGTATTTGTTACAGGTATATACATAGCTTTATGTTTTGTTTTGTCATCCTCCCAGGATTGCATGCACTAATGAGAGTAATTCTTTTTTATCAGTATGAAAAGGCCACTGAAAATCACGATACAGATTTTAAAGAGACTTACTGAGGAATGCACCACATATTTCCAAGTTCTTCATGGAAAAAAGCAATTGTAATTTTTACTAAAAATGTGCAAATCATTGAGATATGCAAATGAAACCAATGTTTGACTATTAGTAGTAACTTGAAATTTAAACTATATTATTTTCTTTTTGAAAATTTTTCAATATCTAATAACATATGAAACATAATTTCTTGTTCTATCAGTTAACATATCAAAATTAGTCTTCTAGTACATTTAATAAAAATATATATATACATTCATGATCACTGTATATTTTTTAAAAATAAAAATGTTAATTCAGCATGAGCATTCATTCATATTGGAACAGCAAATTAAATGTTTAAATTTTAAAGCACAACAGAATACCATTAAGGTGTCAAAAATACTCATTTTGACAAAATTATGGTCAAAATTGAGTAGGGATATGGATATGAATATGAATCATGGATATCTTTTCATTTCCTTGGTAAGAGTCCACATGCACAGATGTAATATTTTCTGGAAAGTTCTCCTAGAAATTATCAATATTTACTACTTTTGGACAATATGATTTTTGCCACCTGGAAAAGAGAACTGCTTTCATCATTCATATTTTTGTGGTATGTAAATGTTTATATGTGTATAAAAATGAGCTTTTGATCCAACTAGAATGAAATGGCAATACTGAGGATAAAGCAAAAGTTATTCCCTTTTTCTTTAAGTGATTGTTACACGAGTTATCTATGAGTGAGGAAGTGCAGCATTCAGACCTGGGAAAAGACTGTATAGACTAACAGGTGCAATTGGCCAATTGTTGTAATTGTATGAAAAGCTTTTTATTTCTTATATATTTATAAAGAGGTAAAGAGAGAGCAAACTTCCATGGGGCAAGCTTCCCCAGAGGCCCTCAGTGGCGAGGGCTGGGCTGGGTCGGAGCCAGGCGCTAGGAACACAATCCAGGTCTCATATGGGTGGTAGAGACACAATCCCATGAGCAGTCACTGCTGTTTCCAAGAAGCTGGAATCAGGAGGCAGGACCAGGATTGAAAAGCAGCTAGTCCACTATACAACACTAGTGTAAACAATTGCTCCGTGTGGTTATTTATACTTACGTGTGTAGATAGAGAACACATTGTTCCAAGTTTTGTGATAAATTTCCTCTCCAATTCAGCTTGTTCAGTTTGGTTTTGATGGCTTTTTTGTTTTTGTTTTTTATAGATATTTTTATAAGTAAATGAACTCCATGCATAGCCTTTTTATGATACACGGCTCTGTGAACACTTTGAAGGTTTTTCACATGCATGGCTTTCAAGTGTTTTACACAAAATAATTTAATTTTTCTATGCAGTTTTAAAGATTAATTTATTTTTTGAAGGATTATTATTACTACTGTTTGGGTTATTTCGCTGGGACAAGGTACAACTTTCTTTATGTTGATTTTTTTAAAGAGCAGTTTCTAACATTTTAATTGAAAATTTCAGTATTCTTCTATGGTTATAAACATTTGGGATTTATTTATTTTTCTTGGAAAGCCAGGTATACAGAGAAGAGGAGAGATGGAGGGGAAGATCTTCTGTCTGCTGGTTCACTTCCCAAGTGACCACAACGGCCGGAGCTAAGCCAATATGTAGGCAGGAGCTTGGAGCTTCCTCCAGGTCGCTCATGCAGGTACATGGTCTCCAAAACTTGGGCCAACCTCCACTGCTTTCTCAGGCCACAAGCAGGGAGCTGGATGGGGTATAGGGTGGCCTGGACACGAACCAGTGCCCTTATGAGATCTGGGAGTGTGCAAGGTGAGGACCTTAACTACTAGGCTACCACACCAGGCCCTGTCCATGTATTTTTTTCCCTTGTCCATGCATTTTTTAATGTGCACCAGTACTAATTTTAAATGAGCTCACATGGTTGAATAAAATCCCTTGATACTGTGCAGGGTCATGCAGATTTTGGGCAATGTTAGTCTGCCAGAAAGAGGAGGATTGTGCTGTGATGCGTCAACACTCTTGACTGGCATCCATGTCTCCCTTAATACACTCAGTGGACACTTCTCCACATATTGATTCAGTTTTAAAAATCAGTTTTTTCTTGCGGTTTCAATATATCTGCAATTGTTTGCTAATACCTTGGAGTAAAATCCAAGCTCCACCATGAAACATTCACTTGGGTAGGATGCAGCCCTTGCCACATTAGGCATGGCCCACGGGAGCTGGATGGACGTCACACACCCCAATCTCTTGTTCCTTGTTCTTCACTTTTCCCTGGCTGGAATATTTTCCCTTAGGTATTTGGGCTGGTATTTCCTCCCGTTATCTCTGCTCTGACCGTGATAACCTTGCCAAAACATCTCTGTTCTCACTTGTCATCTCTTCTTTCTAAGTAATGACACATATTTAAATGTTAAGTAGTTCATTGCCTAGATGATTCTACCAGCACTTGGTTAGAGACTCTGTTTTCCCTAATTTATCCTCAGAAACTACAAGAAGCAAAGAGTGAGTTCGCAGTACATATGTATTGAAGGGCAATTCAATGAGTACTTTGGTTAAATCATGATGTGTGATGTAGAAATTATTTGGCGTGCTTTCTTTACATTTCATGTGGCGTTTCTCTTTTTTCCTCCTTGGGACATTTGATTAATAAAGATAGGATTTTGTGTCTCATTGTAATAATTCATTGTAAATCACTCTAAAAATGATGCTTATTGATTCAAATGTTAATTGAATAAAAAACTTTCAAGGCTATATTTTCCACATGGTCCCATCAGGACACTACACTCTAACATGTATTTTTCTTTTCTCGTGTTTCTTAAATATCAAAGTGATTGGTTTGGAATCACCTGTTTGCCATTGATTCCTTTTGCCAATGGCCCAGTGAAATGTCATGATGGATGACTGCCTCCCACACTGGACATCCAGTGTAGACACTTCAGCATTTAACATTCTTGTGCGCTGTGCTGTGCTCTGAGTAGACAGAAGCCCCAGCAGTGTGCCAAGCCCTTGACGGGATTCCTGCATTTTCACTCAACAAATTTATGTAGGAGCCTAGTTGTGGGCCTCTGTATAATTTGTCTGCAAATAAAGTAGCTGGCTGCTGCCCTAGGAGCCTTCTATAAAACAATTTGAAGAAGGTAGTTTCGCAATGGCTTGTTTGGTTTTAACTTTGTTCTAGTTTTCGATAGATATTTGTATAAATGCTACTTTATATTATATACAAGAAACAAGTTTTTTTATTTCTTGATTCACACAAATACGTCTGAATAATAAAACTGTATGCGATGTCTTGTTGTTACCTTTTATTGCTGTGTAGTTTGTGACATAAAAAAATACTCCAATACTCCTCATACATGTACAATGTGATAATTTATTCATTTATCTGAAAAGTTCCCATCCAGCGATCAGCCATCAGTTCAGCTCTGGCTTTTGCAGCCACTTGTGGAGTGACCCAGCAAACAGATCTTCCCCTCTCTTCCTCTCCATTTCTCAGCAAATCTGCCTTTCTAAAAAAAAAAATTGCATCTGATTTTTGTATTAAAAATGATATTGTTTTCTCTATGAATACCAAGGCAATCAATATTTTATGAATATTATTTTAAAATTGATATGTGTATTTTTTAAAAGGTAGGACAAATAATAGCCCCTAAGAGCATGGACTCAGGACGTTTAAACCACTTATTCTTTCACAGTCTTTTAAATTTATTTCTAATTTTTAAAATCATTGTCCAATTTCACTTTTTACTTGTTGACCAAGAAGATAATCACAACTCTCAGAAACTCTCAGGTTCTGTGACTGTCTCCTCTGATTGGCCCAAAACACCATCATCAGGTCTGATCTGTAACTATGATGAGCTGTCACTCAGAGCCATCAGTGCTGCTGAGAAAGGTAAGCTTATTCACTTGTCTCTCTTTTATCCGTGAGTTTTCAGTATTGTGTTCTTACACTATTTACTTAACCATACTTCTAGATTATGATTGTTAGATTCCCTTTTTTTCTGCAAGCCATGACACATTTATATATGGTCATTTGGCCTGGTAGAAGTTGAAGCTGTCATCACAGAGTGGTTGAAGAGAACAGGTAATATGAAAGATCACTAACTAATACTGCAAATACCAAATAGTATGAATAAGATAATGCGGGAGAATAGGTCAGCAATTCAGAGTGTCGATTCTCAGGGATTCAATATTAGTCCCCTATCTGTTGTATGACGTACAAATAATTTCTCCTATTCTGTTGGTTGCTTCTTTGCTTTGTTGATCGTTTCCTTTGCTGTATAGAAGCATATTGGTTTGATTTAGTCCTAATTGTTTATTTTGGCTAAAACTGCCTTTGCATTTAATGACTTTTTAAGTCAATATGGATATTCCCAGAAAAATGAAAGTTGACTGATCATATTATCCAGCTAGTCTACCCATTAGGATATATCCAAAGGAAGTGAAATTTGCATATGAGTGACTTGCAACATTACATGTATACCAGCACCATCCATAATAGCGAAGATATGAAAACAATCAAAAAGAGGGTTGAGTAAAGAGACTGATACATCTGTTCCATGGAATACTACTCAGCCAGGAGAAAGAATGAAATTCTACCAATTACTTCAAAATGATCCCAGTTGGAGACTATTGCGCTCAGTGGAATAATCCAGTTCCAAAGGACACATGCCATGGGTTCTCTCTGATATAAGACAATTTTCATGTAAAATATAAAAGTGGTGTCTAGGAGAACATGTATATATGTATATTCTCATAGATGATGTGTGTAATGGAAACGAGCATGCAGGAAGTGAGAATATGCTGCAGAACACATCTTTACTCTCAAATAAAAGGAGAACTCCCAGTGAAACTGTTAAACACACCTTGACAATATGACACTAGATTTTCCACCATTGCCAGTACTATAGAACAACATGATACACTTAAATAGCAGAATATTGGAGTTGAGACAATTGCTGAAAACTGCTGTAACAGTATGAGGGAAAATGGTGCAAGGTGGGGAGAATAGGGAGAAAGGGGAGAGGGAGTGGGGGATCCGTATACCTAGGCAACAGGTTGAATACAAACCAAAATTGAAATGTCTATGAAGAAGTCACAGGATGTAGTTAAGAAACCACATCTTCCCCATCAACCTACTATTAATCAATGTCATGTCAATTGATGCCATGAGGTTGTAAATGGCTGTTGAGGACATGTTGGGGCCTTTAATCGTTTGGGATGAAGCTTAGCTGGACTTACCTTCAGACCAGAGATGGTCTCACCAAGAAATCGTAAAACCCAATAGGATAATAAGACACTAGACTTTATGCTTGGTAAATACTTGCAATGAAAGAACCTCAACTGAATTTGAACTGTAGTAATGCAACAAGGTGGAGAAATCCACCATGGGGAGAGGGCTCAGGGAAGGGTGGGGGGAATTCCAGTGCCCATAACACTGTGTCACATAATACAATACAATTAATAAAAAAAATCTGATATACATAAAAAAGTCAACTAAACACAATACAACAAATTGACATTTTAATAGTACTTAAAATATTTTTAGTAAGCAAAAAGATAGACACAGAGATATCCCATCTACTGATTCAAACCCCTACACCCTGGCCTGGGCCAGATCTAAGCCAGGAATTCAACGTAGGCCTCTGTTGTGTATAGCAGGGTCCGAATAACCATGAGCCGCTGCCTCCCAGGGTGGAGATGAGCCTGAATGTAACATTCGGAGGGGACCTGGACCCTGAGCACAGCTACTCTTATAGGCAGGATTCCCAAGCAGCAACTTACCTGCTGTGTAAAACCAGCCCCTCGTGTAATACCTTGAAAATATGTTTTAAAATTTATATTGTGGACATTAGGTTAACCTGTGGGCATGTTTTTAATTGAATAACTTCATTAATTAAGTTTTAAAGTAACTAAATAAGAGAAACTTTTTTTTTGTCTGAACAATAGTCATATATTGACCATGTGGTCTATGTTAGTGACTATAAAAACCTCTTTTTTAATTGTTTATTTTTATTGGAAAGGCAGATATATATAGAGGAGGGGAAACAGAGGGGAAGATCTTCTGTTTGCTGATTGACTCCTGCAACAGCCAGAGCTGAGCTGATGTGAAGCTGAGAGCCGAGAGTCTGTTATGGGTTTCCCATGCAGGTGCAGGGTCCTAAGGCTTTGGGCTGTCTTCAACTTCATGCCCTGGAAACAAACTGGGAGCTGGGTGGGAAACGGGGCTACCAGGACATGAACAGGTGCTCATATGAGATCCTGGCGTGTTCAAGGTAAGGACTCTAGTTGTTGGGCTACTGCACCAGGCTCTGTTGTAATCTTTTGATACCAGGAATATGTTCTGTATCACTTTAAATCCTTTCCCCCAATTATAATAGCATTTAAATAAATAGTTAAATGATGATGGTTATTCTGTGAAATGTTTATATCATGGACTCTAAACATTTTCAAAAAAGTCTACCTGAAAGCTTTTGAAGTCCCTAAATCTTACATGTTATTGAGATTAAAGAAAATAGGTTGCACTAATTAGAGGCCAAGTTCCTATACACAAACAATATCAAGTCTTAAGAAAAAAGGAATGCAAAAGAAAAATTTCCCAGAAATCTTTTCTGAGAATTCCTTTATTCTGGAAATCACGTTCTGTCTCTGTCTTGCTAGTTGAGGTCCTTAAAGGCCAGGTATATGTTTGTTGTTTCTGTGACCTCCTAAAGCTTGCCCCTAATCTTACACTTCCCAGGAACTCAATGCAAGTGTGAATTGAATTTTTCTCAGATGCAGTAATAACAGTAATAATAAAGATGAAAAATGTATAACAATTCAAAATGAGATTCCATACTCTAATTCTTGCATATGCAAATAGATGACCAAATGAAACATAAAACAGCAATAAAAGAAAACATAATACATAAAATAAATACTTCATTGGTTTCCTAGGACTGTGTTTATATTGACATTTGACTAGGATCACAACAGAACATAAAAGAAACCTCTGCTTAAAAATTGAGGTTCCCACTCATCTTATTATTATTATTATATTGTGTTATACAGTTTTATAGGCATTTGGGTCCATCTCTCTCCATCCCCTTCTAATTTCCCCATTTTCCTTCCCGCCTCACTACTCTTAAAATATATACCAAGGCTATCTTCATCCATCCTTCAGTGTGTATCCCAAATGATATGTGGCATTGCTATTCTTTTCAAAAACTATAAATCCTTAACTAGCCTTGTAGCTATGAATATTCAAAAAGACGATTCTTTTGTAAGAAAAAGATATAACACAATGGTGGACAGAATTTTAAGACTATTAAAAAATTGAGCGAATTTCTTGGATTTTAACTAACATTTTTCTACTAACTTAAAATATTATTTAGGAATTTGCTTTCTCAATGCATAAGGTGAATGCTTTTAGTGGTAGCTTTAGAAAGTTGTTCACATAGAACAGGTAGTTAGAGATGGAATCTTTGTTCCATGATGCACATGACACTGTAAGGTTGGGTAATCACACACATAGTGAGTTTTCTATAAAGTCTGTTAATATTTGTTGCCCTCTCATTGCTGTCATTGCCGTAGTTAATATAGGTTATTTTTGAATGTATTTTTTTTTGTTTTCTCTTGCTTGTCAGGTTATATTCTATATTAAAAGGTAGTCTTTTATCTTCTCTCCCTAAATTACTTAGTTACTATTATTTGCATTGCACGTATCTAACCTTCTAAATAATTTCCATTCCCTAATATTAAAAAAGGGATGTTGTTTGATAAAGTTAAAAATTATGTTTTCAGAATGATTTCTGGAAGCCACATTTATAGATAATATGAAAGCAAAACTTGAAAAATTTTTTATTATAATGAACTGGCATTTTTCTATATCAGTTTATTTAAATTTATAGTGAATAATTTTTAAAAATCATAAGCAATATCTATATATGTTTTGACTGATTCTGTTTTTGTGAACTGTGTAATCTATTTAATAGAAACCATGAAGAAGCATAATTATATCAAAGTGAAGCATTGTTGTTCTAATATTGCAATTTTTTAAAAATAAATTATTATTTTTCTCTTTTTTATTATATTTTTGACAATCGTTACATAGTCAATTAGGGTAAAAAGGTTCAAGAGCTATACGAAAGTGGGTAAGACTATTACCTCAATATTGTTTCCTTCATGTTTAAAGGGGGGTATTAAGGGAGAAGGCCCACCCAATTTCCCACCCTCCCCAGGTCCCGGATGTAGGGTATGCTCCAAGTCTTGCTCAAGTGGTTTTGATAGTTCAAAAGTTATGAATTGCTGCCAATCTTGCCACTCCAAGCACTATGAGGTCTTTGAAGAATCCACTGATTGACATAATCCATCATAGAGTCTCTGTTTGCCCCGTATTTTGCTGCCAACATATAGCTGAGATGGTTGGTTGACCTGTTCTGTCTTCTTTCTTTTCTTGGTTAGGGTTCTGAGTCCAGCATTTCGATTGTGGAGATCTCCAAAGAAACTTTGTCTGTGGTGTTCTCAGACTAGATTCTTGAATGTGCTAGCAAGTACAGGGCCTGGCACAGTCCATGGCCTTAGTCAGCTGGTGTTGCAATTGCTGGGTTGGTTCTGTTTTCAGCCCCGACTTCCACTGGAACCAATGGGTGTTGCAGTCCATCCTGGTTCTGCCCAGCACATTCTTGGCCCTCACACTGACCAGTGCGAGCTGCAGCCTAGTTGAAGCTACTCCCAATAACCCCCACCAGCCCATTCCTACCCTGGTTTGCCAGTATGTGTAGCAGTAGTCCAGTCTGTCCCACATCCCATTCCACCCCAGCCCCTGTCCTGGTTTTCGTGCCCTCCCATGGAAGTGGTAACCCAAGAGGGAGGAGCCCACTATTTCCCTCCCAGGCCTCTCCCACTCCTGGATTATGCATTCTCCAGGTAATTCTGTGGTTTGACTTGACAGAACTATCCCCCAGTGCCAGCTTCTTCCAGCTGATGCTGTGGCTAAGCCCAAACAACCCTCACCCACTTTAATTTTGTTTGCACCAGTAGGAATAATCAGCCCAGCCTGGCTTTTCCCTGATCTAGCGCAGATGAGGCGTACAGGCGTTGTATCCCTGCTTAGTCTGGTCTGCCCTCATCCCAGCTCATGCTCTCCAGTGGGTGTAGCTGTCCAGCAAAGGAACCACCCCTTATTCCCCTGCTGGCTCTGCCCCCTCCCTTCCTGGTCCTCAAGCATGCTGGTTGGGTGCTGCAGTCACATCTGGCTCAGGCAACCTCACCTTGGCATTCCATATTGTGTACTAGTTTTTGTTGAGACCGAACCTGGCTCAACCCACACTGTTCTGGGGCCTGGATTTGCCAGTGGATGATGTGAACAGATTCAGCCTGGTCTTCTCCTGACCCATGCCAAATGTATGCAAGTGGATAACTTTCCATGGCCTGTTCTGGGCTGTTTCCTATCATGTTTCTTGTGCTTACCTGCTGGGTCTGTGTCCTGCCAGAGGAACTCCCCAGGCTCCTCCATCAGAACCTCTCCCAATGCCAGATTTTATGCTTACCAGTGGGTTTATGAGCCAGCCCTACTCAGTTCACCTCCTGTCCTAGCAGGAACAGTGGCTTTTCCTGACTGGCCTTCAACCCAAGCTGGTCCTTGCTGTTGGATGTTTCAGCCCAGCCTTGGCTCGTCCATATCCACATATGGCTCACACATGGCTCGGTAGGGGTTGAGACCTAGCCTAGTCCATCCCACATCTACCCTGGTCCTCCAGGACACCAGTGAGTGTTGGAGTCTATCCTGGCTCAGTGCATCCAATCCCTGTCCACACTTGTGCCAAGGGAGACTACAACTGTTTCCCATTCAGAATGCAGCCCCCATTCCAGGCCACGCGCCCCTTGGTGGGAACCTCAACCCAGCTAGTGTTGTCCCCTTAGCTCCCCAACTGGGCCTGTTCCCAGCCATTGATCACATGCATGCCAGTGGTTGTTCTGACTCAGCTTGGCACAGCCTCTCACCTGTCCTGACCTCTGCATTAGACACTGTGGCCTAGTGTTCCTGGCTCATGCAGATCAGTAGGTGCAAGAGCCTAGCTGGGCATGACCTGTGCTCCCTCTTGGTCTCTAGTTTTGCTTGTGGGCTAAGGTTTGCTCAGTCCTGCCTGTTCCACCCTGTTCCATCACCAATTGAAACGTTACCCAGCTGTTGGAACTACTTTTCCCAGCTTGTCCGACCCCCAGGTCTGGACCACATGTTCACCAGTTGGAGCTATGACTCACCAAGCGAGTTTCCCAGGTTCCTCCACTTAATTCACTCCCAGACCCAGTTCTCATACATGCCATTGGGTTTTGGCCAGGTTCCAGTAAAGTCTGGCCTTCCATTTGGCTTTGTATGAGCTGGTGAACGTTGCAGCCCTGCCCACTCCACACCCTATACAGCATGCACATTTGGGTGCTGCTGCCCTGACCAGTCCAGACTGTTGGGGGTTCCTTTACCTGTGATTCATGGCAGGCTCCTTGGTCACACCTAGCTTAGTCCATCATCACCCCAACTCTTGAGCTAACCAGTGGGGCTAGAATTTCCACAGGATTTGGCCCACACATCCCTCACAAAATATACTCCCAGTTTTGGTTTTCGAGTGCTAGTTAATGTAATGGCTCTGCTTAATGTGACCCTTCTCCTGATCCATCATCATGTCAGGTAACAGGATATGATTCTGCTGGACAAGCCCTGAGCCATGGCTTTAGCATGGACTGTTATTTGAAGGTCAGCATTGTTCAATGATTACAAGTTTTTCAAAGGAAGAGTTACTGTCATTGGGAATCTTTACGATTGCATCACGTCCTAGAAGCACAGTGGGTTCAACCTGGAGCTACCTAAGCAGTGATTCTAAGAACCAAAACTCCAGAGCTCCCTGGCCAGGCGGCCAGCAGGCAGAGCCTGGCACCAAATGGCACACTGGCAGCCAGGGGACAGCTCACCATGTGCACATGGTGGCTGGCATCTGGGATCCAGGCATGAGACGCCCCGTTTTGAGACCCACCAGCAGCCAGGAGGCTGCTGGAAGTTTTTTAAGATTGCAATTTTTAACATGTTCCTAAATAGGATGCAACTCTTACCTAAAAGATGTTGGATTTATTAACAATAGATTTTATACAGATTGTCTCAACATAATCTAAGAAAGTTAGCTGTTGTATTAATCCCAAGGGCTCTATGTGTATTATCTCACTGGTAATGTTTTATACACAGGTCAACTTCAGTTCACATAGAATCATTTCCTACTTGGTCAACATATTTATATTTTCTGTACAGATGCCAGCACTCATGTGTGTATATGGTTTTCTACATAATCTACCACTGATCCTTATAATTCCATTTCTTTGTAGGAGAAAAGTGACCCTGAGACCCTGATTATGGTGAGTTCTTAAAATGTGTGATATTATTTTTCAAGTTGCCTTGCTGCAAAGAAAAGCAAGCATCTGCTAGGGAATCTTATAGCTTTTAATCCAAATTATAGACTTGGGAGCAGTTTAGGGGCAATATTTTATTTTAATGCAATAGGGGTTTGAAAGATCCATGATATTATAGAGATTATGACTCACAGTGGTGCTACTCTAAGAAAAGACTGTAAGACAATTGAAAGGTCATCTTGAAAGGAAATGTTTGTGAAGCTTTTAACTCCTAATCTTCTTTGGTTAGGTTTCATACTGACCTGTCAAAAGTTATTCTATTATGATATGGTCAGTTTTACAAATCTATACAGGTATACACACCAAAAATAAACATGCTTCTAGGAAAAATTCTTCAGAAAGTATTGTCTCAAAAACTAGCTCTGATATACAGTGTCAAACCCAAAAATTACTTGAGGATACATTTCCAACCAGAGGCAAACATTAAGTCCAAAAATAATTCACTAGAGGACAATTATTTCCATTAATATCTTCTTGCTAACTCTAGTGTTCATGTATTCACTTTGTTACCAAGAAATGCATCAAAAATATGTTGTTAGAATGGTTGAACCCATTAATACTAAAATTTTTAATTTTAACAAATTTGGAATTGTCCTATTGGCACACAGTATTCAAAAATACATGCACATATTTTACATTAACTTCATCACAACAATTTCAAGGTTCATATCTGAACAGAGTCTATCAATATTTAATAAATTCCTAATGGGTAGAGTGTTTATAAGTGTAATTAAAAATTTCAAGTCCGCCAACTGCTTTGGAAGCTAAAGTAACATCAGTAATGGAACCCAATTTTGCCCACTTTGTTTCTCTGTCTTGTTTCCAAAGAACACTGCCTACATCTTGATGGGAGTAGGCAAATGGCTCTTAGGCACTTGGAAACTTCTACAGTCTGTGCTAGTCCTCTCAGTAGCTGGGTTCTGCAGCTCCACATGCTGTGTACCAAGGCTGCCCTTGCTTGGTGATAAACAGTGCAGTTATAATTATATTAAGGGATGTTTTTGTTCTTGTAAGCAAAAGCATGCTTTGCTACTCTCAAGCAAAAGCCACAAAATGGCAAACCTGAATACTGCTCTGAAAAAGTCAGAAAATGATCTTCTTTGCATTATGCTAATGATATACGTTGAGGACTTAGTGGTTTTGCAGATTTCAGTAACAACCCTTCATTTTACACATAGCATATTATTAACTAGATTCAGGTATGTGAAGTAATTAAAATATGCTTTAAAATGCTTCAAAGACATATGGGAATTGCATATGTTTCATCTATATTTATTCAGTAGTTAGTAGTGGCTGTACTACTCTAAGCCATCCAAAAGTTTGCATTCCGAAGGAGTTACATAAGGACTTTGGTTCACTTTATTCCAAATCAAGAAGAGGGTTAGCTAATTAGCATAATGGAAGCCTTAAATTACTTTTACATGTTTAAATACTAGTATGCCCAATGTTGAAGTTGAATCTAATGATTATCTTTTGCCGAAAAGGATCTGGCCAATAGACTTTGGAATGAGCTGCTGCAATTAGGATTCTCTCTCACAATGTGTACAGATGCTTATCAGAGAATTCTGCCACCTGACTCTTGCTCTAAGTGTATGTGTTTGCTGCCTGAAGAATACTGATGCACTTGCCCCTAGTGAGAAGTTCATGTAGTCCGTCTCAGAAAGGAAGAGGCTTCGGGCTTTGCAGAACTTGCAGAGCAGGTTGCATGTTTCTGAGCTTGCTTAATAATAAACATTTGTGTGAATAGGAGCATTCAGTCTCTAACTTGGTCCTGTTCAATGCAGCACAGCAGGGAAGGAAAACAGGGATACAGGAGCCTGCATCCATAGTCCCTGTGTGCCTCCCATGTAATATTGTCTAACAACAATTCTAATAATCCTGAATGTGAAAATTAACCAAAATTGACCCATTCTACAAATACATACTTCAATTTTATCAGGTTTCTTTAACTCCTCTCCTTAAAACTATCTTCATTTTTAAAGACATTTTATTTTAAAAATTATTTCGTATGTGCTGATTCATTTCCCAAATATCCTCAAAGACTCTAGGATACAATGGGACTGCAAACCAGGATCCAGGAACTCAACTGAGCCTCTTATAAAGTGGCAGGAATTCCATTAGTTCAGCCGTGATGACTTTGTGCTAGGACTTGTAGTAGCAAGAAACTGGAGCCCAGTGTTAGAGGATGCTAACCAAGACGGGCACTCCAGAACTGGAGCCGTGTCAGAGGATGCTAACCAAGACGGGCACTCCAGAACTGGAGTCCAGTGTTAGAGGATGCTAACCAAGACGGGCACTCCAGAACTGAAGGTGAATGTCTTCACTGAGTCAAACCCTTGAGTCTCAAATCCTTTTTAAGAGAAGCCTATTCCCTCAATTTTCCACAAGCGTAGCATAACCTAACCCTTAACATCATAGGTTAGTAACACCCCGAGAAAGCACAAATTTCTAATATGAATTATGTGACTCTATAGTATTTATTTTGAAGATTAGATTGAGCTACAAATAATGTAGGAGGATTATTGGCTTTCAAAGATTCAATCAAGACTCTTAGTAGTCATATTTAATATCTAAAACTCTGAAATAACTTCAGTAAATTTATTTAAAACTAACGCTCTATGACATCTTTGATTTTTAGTAAGTATCCATTGTTAGTAAATAAACAAATGAACATTTTTAAAGTGTCCGTTTCTTTCTTTCTTTCTTTCTTTCTTTCTTTCTTTCTTTCTTTCTTTCTTTCTTTCTTTCTTTCTTTCTTTCTTTCTTTCTTTCTTTCTTTCTTTCTTCCTTTCTTCCTTCCTTTCTTTCTTTTTCTCTTTCTTTCCTTCCCTCTCTGTATACATTGAAGATGTGCCCTCCCTAATGCTTGTGAAAAGGTTCTTTTTCGATTGTCAGATAAAATAAAGGATGTCAATTAAGCAAGAAATTCAGATACACACAACTATATATTGTTAACAGGTGGGTTTATTTATTTGAAATAATCATACAGGCACACACAAATAGAGAGAATTCCTATCTGCTGGCTTACCACTGAAATAGCTACAAGCTTTCTAGGCTAGGTTAAAGTCAGGAGGCACTAATTTACTTAGATCTCCCATATGGATATCAGGGGCACCAGTACTGGGGCCATCTTCCACTGCCTTCCCAGGCACATTAGCAATAGAGATTGGAGACATAGTTATACTAAAAGTATCATTATTTATTGAAATACAAGATTTAAGTGGCATCATGGATTTTATTTGTTGTATCTGTACAATGCATATACATACATATGCACACACACCTTACACTTAAATTTTTAATTACATATTTCATCCCTCCTGAAGAGAATATATTCTATATATTCTTTTCCAGTCTTTAGAATTTGAGAACATTTTTCTTCTCTGAAAATGTTGACCACTGTTCCAGTTCAGCAGATAAAGCACCTGTAGCCCTCTTGCCCAAGCCTGTTCTTCCCTGGATCTTTTCGATTAAGAATACTTTTATTTCAAAAGCTTGTGTGAAGCCAAAAATAAAGCCTTCTCATGGACACAATGGTAAATCAGACTCTAGGTCCACTCACCTGGAAAGCTCAGCTTTCCCCCAGCTAGCAAGTCTGTGCTCTTGATTTCTGTCTGCCTTCATCTTCTAGTTACAGTATTTTAGGCCCTCTGCTCTTACGCTCGTTAGCTGGATTTTTTCTTGTCTGGATTTTCTCAGCTGGATCGCTGTGTCTAACTACACAAAGACAGTCCATAAGAGAAAATGCCTCTTGGTGTTGCGTATGATGTTGGTGAGTGCTAATCTACTTTATTTCCTTTGCAACTATGAGATATTCTATATCACCTCCAATTGTGCAGTGGACCTAGAGGGCCTCAGTTTACTGAGTTGTGCTAAGTTACATCGTGAGATATTTTTCTGAGAAGCTCACTGCTCATCATTCATATTACTGTTCTTCTAACTTTCTTGTGAGGCTTTCTTTATCCTGTCCTTATAGTCCACATGTTCAAGTTTTTAAAGTTCTTACATAATGTTAACTCCAAAAATCAGAACTCTTTAATTAGTTGTTCTAAGTTTCCTCTTTTCACCATTCTACTTCAGATTATTTTTTTAAACTAAATGCTATTGAGATAAAATTTCTTAAGTTAAGTATGCTTATTTACCTTTCATAAATACCTTATGGGAATGATAAGGACTGTAGTTAATTTATAGGATGAAATGCTAGCTTCTGACTTAACTATGTTACTATGGGCAGTGGGCAAATTAGTCACGCATGCTGTGTCTGCTTTTTCCAAATTGGAGAACAGTTTACAGTAGTGAATATAAAAGTACTTGAGCATTGCCAGTTACTTAGTAGGCATTCAGTACCCTTTATCGTTGCTGTTGGAATAAACATGCTGGATTATTTACAAATTTATAGAAATTCGATCTGGATTCTCCTTGGTTAAATCCACTTTAAGGCAACATGCTTAATTTTTTATTTCTGAGATTTTGGAAGAAAAATATCATAATTTCAACATGAATGATACTAGGGATTAGTCCTCTCCAAATTTATCAAGGCATTACGGGCATTACGTGGTGTTATGCGTAGCCAAAAAGCATGGCAGAATCAATGACATCTATCTGTTTAGTTTTCTCATGCTATGTATCTGTGATAATACTGTACACTTTGCTGCAGTACAGATAGAATAAAGCATGAAGGTACCTCTGCACAATGTATACACATAGGCAATCATTAATGGCAGCATAAACACAAATACAGAGAAAAACTTTGAGGAATTTTCACTGGGAGCTATTAGTCCTTACTGGAGCTACAGCTGACTTGTAGAGTTTTTGAGTATTACTTAGTAAACACTGAAGTTTTTGTTACTAAGACCTCTTTGTTGTGCAATGTATACTTTTTTGAATGATAATCTTCTACGAAATGTAATAAAATTATCTAGAAAATCTTAGGGTCCTGAGAGTCATAGCCTAATTCTACTTGAGAGAGAGAGAGAGAGAGAGAGAGAGAGAGAGAGAGAGAGAAAAGCACTTGCACAGGAAAAAAAAAAGTAGATGTGACCCCAAACCAGAGAGCCAGAAGTGGCAGGAAAAACAAAGAGAATCACAAGAAACAGGAGAGACAAGCAACACATTCACAGACTCACCAGCAGCTCCTCCAGGGCCACCCATGCCTCCTCAGTCTCAGCCCAGGGACACTGACTTCAGTTTGTCACTGACTGTTAAGAAAATAAAGTTCTATTGTGTTAAGCAAAAAAAAAAAAAAAAAAAAAAAGAAAAGCAAGCAAACAAAACATATTCTCTAATAAAAATTTGTCAAAATTTTTTCCCATCTTTTTGGGGGGTGGGGAAGGGTGTGAATTAGCCTGTGTTATCATCTAGGACACAATAATTGGTACCAAATTCAAATTCAGTGTTAGCTTTCTGGGGTTCACGGACATTCTTTACGATTGTGTTCATCCTGTATTGGTATTCAGAAACTATATAACATTCACAAAAATGCATATAAAACCAATGAATAGCACTCAGGTTTTGTTCAACCATGTTGGAATTTGTAATTGCTTTCTATTGGTTTCCCAAAGTTTGTGTGTAATATCTTTCTCTGAATATACAGTTCCTATTTTCATAATTCATATGAAAATGTAATTATAAAATCACATTTTAAATAAAAAAACCTCTTATTTTAAAATCAGATAGACACAGAGGCATAGGCTATTGTATTTATGTCTGTTACAAAATGCTATCAATTGTGCTTTGATATCAGCTGATTCATTTTCTTTATTTGAATTGAAAGATGGAGACAGAAAGAGAGCTCTTCCATTTACTGAATCACTCCACAAGCACCCATAACACTCATGGCTGGACCAGGTTGATGTCAGGGATTGCATTGAAGATGACAGGGAGCCGGGCGCTGAGCCATCATCTGCTGCACTCAAGAAGATGGATCAATCGTGGAACTGATACTTTAACCAGGCACTCCAGTATGGGATGTGGGCATCCAGCATGGCATCAACTACTCCACCAAACACGTACCCTTAATCATTCATTTTATAAAGTAAAACACGTAAGCTAAACACTGTAATCAAATGAATATGCTTGAATAGTATTGAGAAAAGTTTGCTCTTTTATATTCTCTTCCAGTCATTTCTCAGTACTGTATCTCACTGGGTTGTTTTAGTTGTATTTTAAAGTTTAGAAATTATATATTTTAATTGCGCCTGTATCATATAAAACTGACCTGGTGAAATAACTTTACAGTGTAAGAGAAAACTTCTACTCAGCTTAAATCTATGCACACTTTACCTAAGATAACACTAAATCTTAAATTCAATCATGATAAAATTGTCTTGGTTACACTCTGCCCATACGTTATGTCCTATAGAAATCTGTTTGAAGAAGTTTGTGTGACTTTCTGAGAACAAAAATTAGCTTATCCTCTCTGTAAATTTGCCTTTCCAGTAAAATTAAATAAATCTTTGAAAAACAAAAAAAAATTGGGTTAAGGTTGTCTTAGACATGTCAATATTTTGGGGGCAAAGTTAGAGATAACAAGATCAGAAGAACAATCTTTCACTGGTTTGCATTTGCTCATTGAATATCTTCTTGAACTTGTAAATGACTTTCTCCTACATTAACTGATATTGTTGAGAACACCTCAAACATAAAATTTCTTCTGGGTTTTAAGGTCTGAAAATTATGTAATCATGTATTATAAACCATAGCAATTCACTGTAAATGACACAGAAATAAACAAGAGGGACATAACTGTACTTTGGTTTTCTCTCACATGATATAACATTTATTCAACTTTTTTGATCCTTCAATTTCTGTAACACAGAGCTCAAACTGCAGGGCGTTCTGGGAGGCAGGGGTCTTCACCTGCTCAGTTGTGTAGGAGTGAGGATGTGTCCTCTCCTTGGGTAATGATGCTGGCTACACAGCCATACCACATATCTCTTTGAGTTGCTCTTCAGAGAAAGTACCTGCCACCGTGAAGATCTGTATCGTAAACATCAAGCATCTTGCCAAGTAAGATGCAGGGGAAAAAAACCCAGTAAATCCAAGTTTCCAGGAACACTAATAGACATGAAAGGTGCTGAAGTATGTGACATGCTCAGTGCTCCTATAACCCATGAATCTGAAAAAGCACGTTGGCACTAACCTACAAGGTGAAGACATGAGGTTTTCACACAGTGTGAGTCTATTTCATGATTAAATTGTTTTGTCAACTTGGAAGTCAACTGAGGGGGCCACCAGGATGAATAAGGAATGAAGATTTTATTTTTATAGCTGTTATTACAGAAACTGTTGACATCACATGAGTTGTATGGAAGCATGCTTTAACTCTTTCTTGCTATTATTCAGTTCATTGGAGCCACTTTCTGCACTTTTATACAGAAATAAAAGCAAAGATTGCCTGCATCACCCTTTGATTTGTTTAAATTAATGATCTTCTTGGAAATGAGTACAAATTTTAGTGATGGAACAATTTAAGTCTGAGTTAGATAGCTTTTTTATTCTGAAGTATTAGCAGTGAGATAGATATTATCTTGATAAAATAACAATCGAGCTGGTTATTATCTGATGACAGCATGATGGGGACCACTTTGAGGAAGAACAGATCAGCTAAGATCTAGGCCTTCCTACAAAAGCATGAAAAATTGAATGTTGGAGGAAATAATTAACAAGGGATTATCTATGTGAGGGCAGGGTAGTGGTGGAGAACGCTACACTTTGCAATTGAATTAGTCTTGATTTCTATGAGGGAAACTTCTATAAATGGCGTTGCTATAAAGATTTAGACTAAAGAGTGGTCTACTTTAAGAAAAATGTATGAGAACCTTGTGAAATACAAATTAAATGAAATATCAATGATTTTGGATCAAAGTGTCATCCTGCACTTTCTCTATAGTTTGCCTTTGTGATTTCATTAACAGGTTATCTCTCCATCTCAGAGTCACAGTTTTCCTTTCATTTGAATAGGCAATATCTGAATAGTGGCTGATTTCAAAAATTCAAATGCACAGGGATGGGTGATTAGCCTCCTGATTAAGATGTCAGTTAAGACAGTTGCGTCCATAATCACCATGCCTGAGTTTGAGTCCCATCTCCAGCAGTCCGGGTGTAAAAGACCCTGGGGATGGCAGGTGGTTCAGCAAGCACAGAGCCTCCACTACTCATTTAGCAGAGAATTGTAAGCAAAATATTCAATGTAAACTGTTATAAACTTTGTGATGGAAATAAAAATAAAAGATGCATGACACAGAGTCTCACACATGGCGAAAAGGAAAAAAAGGCGTGGATAATATCTGATAATTAGATTAATAGATGGTGAAATATTCTCTGTCATTTTGTGATAATAACAGGATTTCAACAACTTTCATAAAAATCAATATCGTTCTCTGGAGTCAAACACTCATCCAGGTACAAGGTCAAATATATGAACGAGACAGTTGTTGAACAAAAGATCCTTTTCTAGTTAGATACTTCTGATTCCTATTACTTTGTGAACAGTTTCTACAGTAGCAGTAGAAGGCCTTAGTTCCATGAAAAACCCACGTATCTTCCGGGACATGACTGTGTCTCTCAAGGGCATTACTCTTTTCTTCGACAACCACCTGTGTCACGTACTTAGGATGCCTGTGCTTGGTTATTGCAGTGCAAAGAGAAAGTGGATGTCTTGCACTTTGAAGTCCATAGTTAATGGTCGAGAGAATTAATTAAACACACAGAAAAAGTAGTGAGAGCTCCCCTGCTGTAGGTCACTGCTTAGGTTGCCTTGAACCTAGGAAATGTTACATAGCTGTGAGAAAAGCTGCCAACTGGAGGTGGACATTCTGGGCCTGATTAATGCCAAATCGGTTAACTATGCTGCTGTACCAGAATAGCTTCCCATTATATTTTAAATTATCATTATGTTTTAAATATATGTGGGTAGTTCTACACTACGGTGCAGTGTGGCACAAAGCAGGGAACACCTGCCTGGGACATTCCCATACCCTCCTGCTTCCAGGCAGGCAGGGCACAGCCGTATTGATCAGAGTAGGGGTCCCGAGGATGTGTTGGAATGGGGCTGAGGGCATGTTTAACAGATGAGGAGTGACTTCTGGGGGCTTGCATGGATTGGACCCCTGCACTCACAGGTAGGTGGGAGTGCTGAAACAGAATGGTTTAGAGAGGAGTGATTGGATCACTTGTACGAATCAAGCAAGACACTGGTCTGTGTGGGCAATCATGGCTGGGTTAAAGTAGTATCGCTTACTGCTCACTATCATATGCTAAAGCTTGGGGTATACCAGGCTAGACTGCCCTTGAGTGTTGGGGCAAGAAGTAAGCCATGTAATCCTAGGCTGTAAAGCCCACCAGAAAGATGGAGAACTGGATCTGTGGACAGTTTCTGTAGGGAGACTCTGTATTCACTCCTGTGGGACTGCAGCACCCACAACTTTACACGGAGAGCTTGGGCAATGACTGGTCCATCCAGGCTGAACCACAGAACTCACTGGCACGCGTAGGAGCTGGAGCCAGGAGAAGGCCAGGCTGGGCCAGGCTGTAGCACTCACTGGCACATACAAAGGCCTGGAGTGGGGTGGCTAGAAAGCTAAGAGAAAAACATACATGCCAAAGCAAAGTTTGAGAAAATGCCTCACAAGAGAAATCTTCAGTGGGAGGGCATGGTTGTTGCCCATGAAGAAAACTGAAGGCTTAAGAAAGGAAAAATAATATATATATATATATATATATATATATATATATATTTAAAGATTTGGATTTGTTTATCATTGACTGATGTGGTGTGTGTGTGTGTGTGTGTAATCTTGAAAACTGCATTTGCATAGGATGCAAAAATTGTAGTTACCTGAGTAATATTAGACTATTGTGGGTCATTTCCTATGTGATAGGATGACTAAAAAAATGAAAGCCTATTTAGAAGTGAAGATGACGAATGATTGGAACGAAAGCCATGACAGTAGCCAGGAGGTTGACAAAACAAGCGATTTTTGGAGCAATTAGAAGGTGAGGACTTATTATGCTTCTGATAAGCCTGCAAAAGAGTGAGGCACTAAAGATGAAAACTTCATTCTTCAATCTGAACATGTGCAATGTGCAGTCTCACAGGAGAAATGAGTGGTTTTCCCTATTGCTTGGCATGGACAGAACAGCCTAGGGGCAAATTACAGTTTTTTACTGTGTGAGCTGTGTTGGAGACTATATTATGAAAAAAAAAATGTCCTGTGGCAATTAACAGAAAACTTATGGATAACTAACACATTATGACTACTGTGTGACCCAGAAGAGAGGCTACTTAATGTGAATGGAAGGGCTTTGTGACATCTGGTATATTTTAGTGGATTTTTTTTTTTTTGTATAGAGGTAGTGAAAATCACATTATATTCTTAGTCTGAACATTGAACAAAAATCTTCAAAAGTATTTGTAATATTTTGGCACATATTATCAATTCCAAAATCTACAAATGACTTAAAATTGTAGTGGGTCTGCAAATGTAAGTATAGAAACCTTGGTCAGGGTCACAAAAAGAGTATGTTATAGGCAATATTGTTTATGTAGATTAGGCATATAACTGAGTTCACATTTTGCTTTAAGAAAGTCGGCTTTCTGCTTCTTTCTTCCCTGTGTTATTTTAGACTCTGTCCATCTACTTACATAAAGAGATATAAGCTACCAAAGAGGTTGTCCTAAGATAAGACCATGAGAAGATGGAAATGAACTTAGAATACTGTATTAATTGCCTCACTGAGTTAACCAGTTGATTTAGCGTGTCAGTTTGCTTAGTTTTTAATTAAATTAAGAGCTTAATTTATCTCCATTTAGGTCATTCCAGATTTAGTGAGCAGTTGTGATTTATACAGTTCTTATTTTGTCCTGTTCCATAGTTCTGTGCATCCTGAAGTCATCCATACATTAAACAAAAAAGATGAACAAGATGGCATGATTTGAAAGAAGTAAAATTTGTGCTCTGAAAAGTAAGTTTGAAAGGGCTAGGATTGAAATCTTTAATCAGATTGATTCCTATTTTGTGCCATAGGTTTGATTTACATTAAAATTTGACATTTTAATCATTCTGTGACTGAACTCCTAATGAAATCTGTATGCAATGTACTTAAGGAAAAGAGATATGAAAAATGTCACTTTTTTTTCATCTCAAGTTTCAAAAATTCATCAGGCACTATTTCCTGAATGTATAACCCCTTGAATTTGTAAGATTGGAATTATGTAAGTTTTAAAATAATTTAGACTGTGTAATATTCTAAAGATTTTTAAATTTTTATTGGAAAGGTAGATGTACAGAGAAAAAGTTCTTCCTCCTGCTGGTTCAACGGCTAGAGCTGAGCTGATCCTAAGTGAGGAGCCATTAGCCTCCTCCGGGTCTCCCATGAGGGTGCAGGATTCCTAAGGCTTTGGGCCTTCCTGGACTATTTTCTCAGGCCACAGGTAGGGAGCTGGATGGGAAATGGAATATCTGGGACATGAACCGGTGCCTATATAGGATCCTGGAGTGTGCAAGGCGAGGACTTTAGCCACTAGGCTACTGTACAGGGCTGCTGTAATCTGGTTTTATAGAGATGTTAAGATTTTCTGATATGTTTATTATCACGTCTTTTTCTAGTTGAGAAGTTTCTCTTATGCTTCTGTCATAACCCCAGTGGATCCTTCATTTTCTCCTCCCACTGCTTCATAATATTTAACCCATGCATCAGCTAAATCTCATCGACATTTCAGTGTGTATCGGACACTCCTCTGTGTTCATTCATTTCATTTCTACTAATTTTTTTAAAGACTTATTTATTTTTATTGGAAAGTCAGACATACAGAGAGGAGTAGAGACAGAGTGGAAGATCTTCCGTGTGCTGATTCACTCCCCAAGAGACCACAACAGCCGGAGCTGAGTTGATCTGAAACCAGGAGCCAGGAGCTTCTTCCAGGTCTTCTATGTGGGTGTAGGGTTGCAAAGTCTTGGGCTATCCTTGACTGTAGCACCCACCACTTTACATAGAGAGGCTTGGGCAATGACTGGCTGATCCAGACTGAACCACAGAACTCCTATGCCACAAGCTGCCAGGATTAGAACTGGTATCCATATGGGGTCTTGGCACATGCAAGATGAGAACTTTAGCCACTAAGTTTTGCTCCAGGCTCCTCTACTAATTACTATGTCTTGCTCTACTTCAATTGCTTTCTTTTGCCATAGTAATCTGATAATGCTGTACAAATAATGAATAGTTAGTTCTCTTTACCAAAATTATCCTCTGTCTTCTTGAACCACTATACTATGATGCATTGTTAAAACACAGTGTTATACTGGTACAGATACTTCCATACCTGCCTAATTTGATTTGTCTCATTGTTAATATTTTTTATTGCATATAAGATTTTTATTTGCAAACCTTTAGGGTTTGTAATGAATGACAGGGGTAGTGTATAACAATTTGCATAATGGAGGGAACTTACCAAAAATGTTTCAATTATTTCTTGAAAAGCATGCTATTTACTTTTTGCTTTTGTTGTGAATTCCTCTACTCTTAAACATAGCACTTGCCAGCTCTCTAGCTGCTTTTAAACATTTGTTCTAGTAATTTTTTACCTGTACATATGTTCTGGAGACATTACAAAGCATTGGTCATTATCAAACAAATAATGGATTGTCAACAGAATACTGCAGATAGATTGTTCCTTTGGTGTGTAGTCCATGTTCTCCTATTTTAAGAGAAAATAATGTTGCTCAGGTTATAGAGCTTCAAGTAATTTAAGCTGTCTGGAAGTAAAAGTACTGTGCCACATTCTTATCATTATCAGTAAAATCTGGTTCTTTTTCTGAAGAATAAATGCTGAATGCCATGATGACATGTTCATTCCAAAGTGAGTTTGAATCGTCCCAGTCAACCAGTGTGCAATGTGGAGTTGCTGATGGGGCTGGCATTGAGGCACAGTGGATACAGCACACACATCTCCCACAATCCACCACTCGGAACACAGCCTATGGAGCAGCTGGTTTGTTTCTTGCCTGTTCCGCTTCTAATCCAGTACTCTGCTAAAGTGCCACAGAATAGAGTGGAGGGTGCCCAATTCTTGGGCTCCTATACCCACACAGTGGGTAGACTTGCAGGAAGCTACTGGCTCTTGATTTCAGCCTGCTGTAGTACTAGCTGCTGCAACCATTTAAGAAGTAGATCAGTGGATGGAAAATTGTGTGTGTGTGTTCCTACCTATAATTTTGCCTTTCAAATATATATAAAAGACTTGAAAGATTAAGTTGTTAACATTGAATTTTGAAGATAATACTGGGTCACTGTATCCCATTCAGTTGGCCACCTTTGTCTTATTTTCTACTTACATAGAGTAGCATTGTTGTTCATCTTTTCTGTGAGCTCAAAAAAGCGAGCAAACTATGGAAACTGCGAATCAGAATCGTTCTGTAGGCAGCGGGTACGCACCTTCCTTGATGTGTGTCGTTTTAGTTGTTGTTTCCTTTTTAAGCAATGTGCATATGACCTGCAGCTCTCCGCCCTCAAAGAAACAAACCTTTGATTCTTTTTAAACCTTCAGTGGCCTCACTCCTAAGCTTTGTAACTTCATTCACCAGAAGGCTGGTGCTAAGATCACAATGAGTCCAACTTCCTGCTCAAGAAATGTGCTAAAGCTTCTGGCTGAGCCTGGAGACATTTGAGAAGTGCTTTCTCACAGGAAGCAGAGGCACCAAGCCAGCTTCCATGCACATGCATAAATCTGTCAATTAACTGGGATTTGGCACAAACTTCGTGTAACCTAGGGAAAATACTCTAAAAGATTTCAGTTCTAGCACTGAACTCACTGTTAGTTTTGTTTGTTTGTTTGTCTTGTTCCATTTCTCATGAACAAGGCTTATAATTGTATATCCTTTAAAATGGGCAAAGGGAGGAAAAAGAAAAAAAAAGATCTGTCATCATGAGAGGGCTTTGCAGAATGTTAATAATTTTAGATTCTTTTTTTAGAGACAAACACAGTCATTTGCACATGAGGATTATAGAAGTTTAATTTCTAAGATATAAATGTCTACGAATTTTTATAACGGATGAAAGCACATAATGTGGTCAATTGTTTGGAAATCTATCAGCAGTGAGGTTTCTGTCTCTCTCCTTTTTGTTAGTCATTGTGATATTGCATTAGTTCAGTGGCTGTTTTGCCACTTTACCTAAAGAATGGAAATACAGTTGGAGGATGGGGTGAGAAATGTGAGCAACTAGATCCAAAGAAATCATGACAGCTAGGTTCTACTGGTTGAGAGTTGATGGGATACGACTGCTGGCATCGTTTGTCCTGACAGCCAAGTACTTTTATAAGAATGCAGCTCCTGCGCGTGCAGGAAGCATGGGCAGCGAAGGCCAATCAGGTGAAGAGAAAAGGAAATGCATCTAAGACAATTATACTAACTGTAGTGAACATGTAATGATCAAGACAGGCTTTTCAAACCGTTTAGGTGTAAATCAGCCTCCTTATAGAGTAAGCTTGCAAATTATCCAGCATTATACTTGGAAGAAAGTGTTCCTAATGCTGGGAGTTAAGACATTTTTCTTTGATTTTATCTTATTTATCTAAGTTGCAAGACTGTTGATTTTTCATTGCTGAGTATATATATATATTGCAAAATTCCTAGCTTGACAATAATTTCAAACATAAAAATGAATGTGTGGCTTTAACAGTAAATGTTCAAGATCTTAGATTAAGCTCTTTTCATTAGAATCTAGTATGAAATTCAACCGAAGGCTAGATGCTCTTTACCATCCAACTCATTGTGGAAGTTAATGCAAGTATTGTCAATTCTTTCAAATTTCTAGCTATGGTTTTAGATGCACTTCAACTAAGTACGCTATGAACATTTGGCAATAATAATTTTATATTTTGATTAAACTAAAGACAAAAATTGTTTAAAAGCATTGAGGCAAGCGCTGTGGTATAGTGAATAAGTTGCTGCCTGCAGTGCACACACCCCCACATGGATGTCCACTGAGGTCCTGCCTGCTCCTCTTCTGATCCGGATCCCTGTTGATGCACTTGGAAAGCAATAAAAATGACCCAGGTGTTTGATTCAATGCCACACACGTGGGAGACACCAATAAAGTACCTGGTATTGCCCTGACCCAGGCTTGGCTGCCGTGGCCATCTGGCGAGTGACCCGGTGGATGTAAGTTCTCTCTCTCTCTCTTACTCTCTGCCTTTCTCTCTTGCCTCTAACCCCTCCTCTCAAATAAATTAATAAATCTTTTAAAAACAAAGTATTTAAGATAATGAATAGAGCTGGTAAGTGTATTTTTAATTATTAATCAAGTACAGTTACAGAAAATATGACAAAGAAGGTGTCATTTATTCTTCACCTAGTTTGTCCATAGTGTCACAAGTGGAATTATTTAACAATGTCACAATCAGCATATTGGCTGTGATACAGTCCAGATACACATAATTTCAATCACAGAAGTCCATATATGGTCTGCTGTTGCCCAACTATTTTCTTACTTTGCATCAAAGCAACCACCAACCTGGTATTTGTTGCTATGATTTTGACAGTTTAAGTATCACAGATGCTTGCAGAGAATGTAATTTTGATGGAGATGCATTTTTTGGATGATGATGTCTTTAAGGGTTCAATATTTCCTATAATTTGAGATTTTCCTGCAACCTTGATGATGTTATTTCTAGTAGATGTATTAACTGTTGAGAAAGAGGGGTTCGGGCAAATATGTCTCTGTATTTGTTTATTTTTCCTTTTAATTCTACTAGGTTATGCTGGATATATTAATCAGTTCTTTTGTTTGTTGCATATACGTTCATAATTGCTATAAAGTCCAGGGAGACTGACACTTGTATTATTTCTGATTTTTCACGTCTTTACTTTATATGACACTATTATTGGCAATCCTTTGAGTAATACGTATATAGTATAATATTTTATATCTATTTAATTTCAAATTAACTGAAGTATTATATACTTGCAAACAGCATTCATATAAATGAACTCCATCCACGATGCTCAGGGCATATTTAAGCCATTTACATGTAATGTAATATAAAGCAGTAATAGAATGTGCGGGTGAGCAGCTCAAGAAACTGAAGCCGCAGAGATTTTCTAAGGATCATAATGAGATTTCATCACCTTTTGTAATTACTGAATATGTAACTTAACACATCCATTGAAGAACGCCAGAGCGAGAATGTGGATCATCAGTTTCTAAGTTAGAACTCTCTCCTTCATGTATTAAAGATAATAGAATTTTTATTTGCCAAGTAATGGACTATTTTTCGCATTCATTTCATTTAAATGTGATTCTCAGCTCAGCAGCGTACTGCAATGCAGATTTTGAGATCTCAGCCTTGGAGACTGTGAACTAGTTGATCGAGTGGACATTCTGCACATGTGATTTTGAAAATATTCACAGACGATTCTAGCATACTGCTTAGGCTGAGAGTCGCCCATCTGGATAACTGCTTCTTACATTTGTGCTACACACATACTTTTGGAATATTTTAAGGTATGTGCCTGATTAATCTGAAAGTGTGTTAAAATGTTGCATTTTTATCTATTTCCTGGATGTTGTTGGTATTGTTGCATCACACTTTGAGTATTATGAATTTAGAAAAATTTAGCTATTGATTCCTATTCATCTTCAAAGACAGTTCCAATTTTTGAAATCTCACATACAACAAAATGAAGTCTAAGAGAAAAACGCATCATTGCCAGTGAATAGAAATAAATGAATCTAAGTTTACAATTGAGAATTATTTTAAAGACAATGAAACATTTAAACAGTAATAAGCTACTTAGCCAACTGTATTTTAGTAATATTATCGTTTGAAACTATCTTAGCAATGTAGAGAGAGAACAAACTGTGATTATGAGGATAATTGTATTAAAACAATTTTATTGCAAGCAACATGATACAATATAAAATCAGTAAGGTAATTAAAATTTAACATTAAAGGATCAAACATGAATCAGATTAACTATCAATGCAAACTTGCGCTTGGTAGATACGAAAGAACATAGGAATCATCAACTCAGCAATGAGACTCTTAAGTGTTTGGGGAGATGGACAGCTGTTAATATTTTGTGGCAACATTTTCGTTCTCCCCATCGTCCAACACTCTGAGTTTCTGCATTTTCATTATAAAATTTAAACATAAAGGAAGTCAGAATTTGTTTTTAGAAGAGTGAAATGATAATGGGATACAGGAGAAACATTTGCCATTATGATCACTTGATTCCCCAGCTGGCTCTGACCATTGCTTGCACCTTCTTTCCTGAAAGGAACCCTGCATCACATTTCCATCTCATTTGTGGACTAGAAATGTCACTCTTTGCTGAGGGTAATGCAGTTTTATTTTGAAGCTTGCAGTTTTTAAGTGTGTACTTCTTGTGTGAAAGACACAGTGGTATGAAATATCAACCAACAAAGTTTAGGGCAAATTTTAAGTGCCATATGTACTATAGATTTGGGAGAATTATTCTGTAAATTTTCAAAGTTTCTTAACAACTTTTCTTTTTCTAAATGCTCTGTTATCCGTCTTAGTGAACTTTCTAGATGTATATTTCACATATGCTCAGAGTAATCTAAGTTAATTAATGAAGAAATAAAAAGGCCACAACACCAGAGTATTGGGTCAGAATAAAGGTCCCAAGAAAAGTCGTTAATTACAAATTAGATTGTATCTCTTCTTTGAAGAAATATGCATTAAATCTATCTCCCCCACTCTTTTAATTGAGTAGATTGTCCTGATCTTGAGTATCAGGACTTTGTGTATGTACATATATATGTTTGAATGTCAACCGCTTACCAGATTAGGGATTTGTAATTAGTTTCTACCATTCGAGAAGTTGTTCACCTTTTCTGTTGATTATGCCTTTGAGGCACAGAAGTCTTACATTTTGTTGTAGTCCATTTTATCTACCTGTTTTATTACCTGTGTCTTTGGTATATCATCTGAGACATCATCTAAAGTTCTGTTACCATGAGGACTTTTCCCTACGTTTTCTGAGAATTTTATATTCTTAATTTTAGGTTTTCAGAGCATTTTTCCTATTTTTTTTGTTTACTGTAAAGTGAATCAAACTTTATTCTTATTCATGTAGATATCAAGCTTTTCAACATTGTTTGCTAAACTGGCTGTTTCTCTGCTGAATGCTCTTATTCGCCTTGTTGGAAAGATACTGACCACACGTGCAAGGATCTGATTTCTGGCTCTGTTTTATTACATAGGATACAAATGTCCACGTTTATGCCAGGATTATAGTTTGGGAGCAAGTTTTCAAATCAGAAAACTTTATTTTTTCATCAAATATCTCTTTCCTTCTTTCTTTTTTCTTGTATTCCTTCTTTTAGTTGCCAATTGGAAATCATTGAGAATATATAGGAATTCTTGAATGAATTTTCTGTTCTGCAAAAAACATATTGAGATTTTCATTACAGTGAATTTTAGGCAGTTTCTAAAGAATAAGTTTTGAGCTAATGTCATTCCTCTGTCACTAAAACTTGCCCTGAGAGGGGTAAAATAAGTACACACAGCAAGCATTACCCAAAGACTATGCCAGGATACAGTGTTCTCTATGTTCTAAACAGCAGAACGAAGTGTCGAGACTGCACTATCTTGTATGTCCCTCTCTCTCTATGCCTTATTCTTCCAGTTCAAACTGCATTTGTATCATCACATCCATACAAATATATTGTTTACAAAAACGCTCAAACATTTATATAAACGTTTCACAACTGTTTTACCTAAACCACAGATGTACCAACTAAGTGGCCCTCCTTGTTCTGCTGTGGCTTAAGCTTCTGTCTGTGATACTAAGTCTGGAAAGCAGGAAAGGCGTTCTGATTGTAAATCCTGGCTGTCTTCTAATCCAGCTTCCTGCCACAGCACCTGAGAAAGCAGTGAAGGAGACACGGTGTGCTTGCATCGCCGTTACCCACATGGGAACTCCATTCGCACAGTTATGTTCCTGGCCCCTCTCTGGCTGTCACAGGCATTTGGGGAGCGAATCAACAAATGGAAAAATTCTCTCTGTCTCTATCAATCTCTATATCTCTCTGTAGCTCAAATAAATCAGTACATGTTTAACCCACTCACAGGGGGAAGAAAGACAGATGAGACAGAGAGACAGAGAGAGAGACTGAATCTCCCAAGAATGACCGATTTTTAGGGAAAAATCTTCATAAAGAGCATTCCTAAGAATAAATTCACATACGAATATTTCAGCACAACATTTAATGACTGGAGTCATGAGCTCTCCTCTCCACCTGCTCATGAGGTTCACCAGCTTATTGTGAACTGTAGCAGCAGCATCTTGTATAACTCAAACTCAGTTCTTCAAGCGAACTCTGATTTCGGATCCACTGATGACTCCTCTCCCCTTCCACTCTCTCTTTTGTTTTTGAGAGTAAAATCTCTTTAAATTTACATCACAATAAAAAGTTTTAATGCTTCACCAAATGAGATGTTGGCATATATTCAATATTTATTGTGTTTCAGGTGTTATAGATAGTAATCTATAAGGCATTCCAACTGATTTCTGTTTTCTATAAAAAGCTAAAAAATACATGAAAAGTGAACATATGCATATAAAATATCCTAACAAATATCCCCAAGAGTGATAAAAGACAGACTTGCTAATTCTTAATCGCAATATGCCATCACATTCTCCACTTTCATAGCTTTAAACATAAAATAAGCCTGCCCCCACTTTTATAAAAAGTAAAACATCTGTGTGTTGGGAAGGTTTGCTAATGCTAGGACACCCTGGCGTCCAACCAGTGAAGTGTGTCATTAGTCAGAAGGCCTTTGAACTGACAATCTTGTTGTGCTCTCTGATTCTCAATGCTGAAACCAGTGGTAATATCCACACTTAACTCAGTGGAGACCAAAGGGCAGATTATAACAAGGCTTCCTTTGTGTAATGACTGAAAAGTAAAGGAAAAACTACTCTACTGATGACAGTTAGAGCATGCTTTACACACCAGCCTTTGTTGTGAAGCAGATTTGGAAAAAGATATTGTGACATTTGTGCAAACAAAATATTGTTATCGTTACATACAGGACGTTTTATTTAAGGTTAGGACATTAGTTACGAAATATGAGATCTTACCTGTAGCCAAGAATGTATCATGATGTACCTCATCTACGGACAAGTAGCAAATAGTAGTATTTATGTGTAAGTTTTGTAATTTCTAGATGATTATATTTAGAAATTGCATTTTTTTATTCTGTAAAGACACAGTATCACACTTATGTTTTCAAATCGTATTACTTACACATGTTGCTTCGCAATATAAATTTTCATGAACAACAAACAGTTTTTGGATGATCAAAATAGAATTTGTATAATGCAACCCATATGCCATATTGTGAAAGCAATAAAACTGTATTTGCAGTCATACAATTCCCATACAAATTCCATACATTCATACATGCAATACAAATTCCCCCAAAGTGCCAATCCAGATTACCAACCTATGCTCTGGAGTCTCAAAAAGGGACGCCATCACTGAGTGTGTTTATCATCATATATACTTAAAATTTTACTAACGTTAAATCCAACATGGAAGAAACTTCAGCTCCCAAGGACTGTCAGAGTGAGGAAACGCGTGTTCCTGAGCAATGGCCATCTGTCAAATGCTACTGTAGTACAGTAGAATGTGCTAGGCACATGACAAGATCTCATTTACTGAAACTCAACTGGGAATACTGCGTGTTTGCTATGTGAGGAAGGGCGTCAATGCAACTGCAGAGAGACACTTAGGAGAAAACACACCCCACTCAGCTTGCAGATAACTTTGCTTGTATTGTCCTCACCATCCCATACAAAGATACTTAGTGAGGAACGAAGGCGGGGGAGCGAGTAACCACACATAAGGCTTTTCAGGTAAATGAACACAGGTATCTAATTTATACATAGATGCAATTGAAATCTTTGATACATGCTAAGCCAGAAGAAACATTTCAGTATCAGGGTCTCTATAACACATACACTATAGTCAGGAATGTAAGAAAGTTTGAAACTGAAGGGACCACACCAAGTTTCTTCCTTTTCTGTGGAACAATGCATAGGCTGATTTTTACCACTTTGATTTTTTTTTCTTCACACCCTACCAGCCAAACGATTTAGATGAATTCCATGCCCTCTGTAAGCCAGACCTATTTTGGTCTGTCTGCTATTTAACATTGGAATCCTGCAGAGAAAGTGGTTGAAGTCTAGATACTTTCTCCATTTGTATCTATAAAACAGACTTGTTTTGTTTCTCTCTTATCCAAATATAAAGATGGGGAAATAATTTTCTCCTTCCCAAGTTAATGTTACATAAATTCAGTTGCCAAATTTGGCTATAGGCCAGACCAACTAGCAGTGAATTAAAATAAATTATTCGATATAGCAACCATGTTATATAATAGTTCTCATTGCGTGCTGTATGCATCTAATATGGAAGCCCAATGTTTTTGCTTCTGTACTGGTTCTTATTTAAAATTCATGACTGCTGCTTTACAGCCAGAAGTTTTACTGCAGGGAGATGAAACATTGTTTGATTTTATTTTCAAGATACTGCACATACAAAGTCCACACATTCTGTGATGGAATGACTGGCATTTCCTTCTACTCCATCTTCCTGAGGTTTTTAGGATGTCTCCTGCTTCTTCAGAATGCTATTTTTTCTATCACATCTGATGATCTTTTCACAAGGATGTTTCTTCTTTATACAGAGATGTAGTCTTTTTTTTTTTTCTGAAGTGATCGGGAGGGTTTTGTCACTACTCCTCCCAACCATTTCTCAAGGGCTGGTGTTGTGGTGCAGCAGACCGAGGCAATCCTTTGGAGAGGAGCAATCCATATCTGAACGCTATTGCAGTCCCTGCTGATCTAATTGTGATCCAGTTCCTTGCTAATACACCTGGGACACAGAAGATGGTCCCTGTTAGCCTCCGGTGAAATGCTAGGCATCTAGTTTTGGCCCCGCACAAAGCTGGCTATTTTAACACTTTGATTGCTACCTTACCCAAAGATAGACTCATTAGGATGGGTGTTTGTCTTAGTGATTAAGCCAGTATATGGGAACCTTGCATGGCATATCATATAGTGCCTGGGTCTGACATTTGGGTTGGCTCTCAATTCCAGCTTTCTGCTAACTCTGACTCTGTGAGACGTAGGGACTATCTATGCAAGAAATTCTGTCTGCTGACAGTGGGGAACGAAATGGCCTGTGTGGTTCATTTTATCCTTGAATTTTCTGCTGTTGTACAAGTTATTTATGTTGAAAATATAAATACATTGGGGTGGGAGAGGCTGAGGTTCCTACCTTGGTTTGTGATTGTGCCAGGTAAGGACTGCATCTACCATGTGAATTTGTACTTCTTTTCATCAGGTGTATTTCCTGGCTCCTCGGTTCTGACTTCTGCAGAGTAATGTGCTGAACAAAGGGGTGTTCACAGACATGAGCCACGTGTATGTTGGCAAAAGCCTGCGTTTCCACTCTCACTCATGTTCCCTGACACCACTATAATACTGATCAGTTAGTGAACAACAGAGGAGACACATGCGGCTGATAGACCCTGTTAACCCAACCTACTAAAACCCAGAGATTCACAAGTGAGCCAAATAAAGGGCCTAGGAGTCACCTCTCCTAAACACTGAATGTGGTCTTAAGATCAATAGGTTCAATGGTTGACATCATTAATTTTGTGGGTGATTTTTAAAATGTCAACCGCTATTCTGAAAGAGTAATTGCTGCAGCAATTTTTCCCAAGTAGAGAACTACTGTAGCGGAAACCTCAAATATGTGGTTTGGGGGATGGCTAGAAACAGAAAAAGAAAACAGAAGAGACTGGAAAATAGTTTTTTTAAAAAAACTATTTAATCTAGAGAAAAATAAAAGGGCCTTTCTTAAAAAAATGAAAAATTGGCCATGTATTTTCTGACTTTGTGGTCAACTGGTAAAAAATCAAAGCTGGCCTATTTTTAAGGACTTTTGCATTTAAGAATAATTGCTTAATAAGAACATTGGAAATAGATATTAGTGTATTCTAGTGGCTTTTGAAGAAGTCCCTAATGCATACACTGAACTACTCTGCATTAAAATTATAATGGGATGATTAAATGTATCAAAACTTCCTTGGTTGAAAAACACAGCTGTTTCTCATATTTAAACAGTCAAGGACCCATAAAAAGAGCAAATCCACAGTATAGCTATAAGGTCCTTCGAACTTCCCAAAGGATTCAGATGGTACTTGGCCAACGCTTTTGGCTTGGAAGTACTTCTGTGCATTTTTACAAACATATTCCTCAGAAAGATGGAGCTACAGGCAGACATGCTAGTCATGAGCATGTATCATTTTTTCTGTTTGTTTTTGGCTAGGTAGATGACATTTGTTATTTCAATAAAGGTGCTGTTCAGAATTCCTATTCACACAGGAATATCTGGGTTTTAATCAAGGGGTTGGTCCCACATCCAGTTACTTGCTAAAGCACACCTATAAGAGGTAGCAAATACTGACCAAAATAATTGGGTCTCTGGCCCACATAGGAGCTCTGAATTGAGCTCTTGGCTTCTGGCTTTTCAGGACTCAGTCATGGCTATGGTGGCCATTTGGGAAAGTGAATTAGTAGATGAAACTCTCTCTGAGTCTCTGTCCCTGCTTCCTTCTCACATGAATAATGTATAAAATAATGCACATTGTGTTTCATATGAATTTTGGTGTATGACATAAAACTATGATCAGTTTTAAAAATGCACAAAGGTTTCATGGGAGTCATGTTTGCAGAAGCACCGCCGGTGTTAGACTCATGTTGAGAATAAAAGTAAGTTTGTCAAGTAATTGCATTCTGCTGCTTTCGGAATCAGTCTCTTATACAACATCAGTCAAGATAAGTCTAGTAGAACTTACAATTTTACGACTAGTTGTACAATTCCCTTTTCACTTTTTAATTTGATAGTACATGGATATTTAGGTATTACAAGTCATGTGATATAAGTCTGTAATGATTTTATAGAATCCAGAGGTTTCTATGTAGTCTGGCTTTACCTGGATATAAGTCAAAAATTATATTCCAACTTCATCCATGTTCTAAATGAATTTACTTTGAAAATTTCTGTCTCCATATATACAGTGTGGCCACTGGATAAAGCTATTTACCAAACACATGCGCTGGATTTATTCATGCGTGCTGAGGCAGAAAATACCTTTGTTTCCCTTGAGAGATAGTATGTGTGGTTTAGAGAAAAATATATATAATTTTTGATTTTATGCTAATCATAATTTTTCCAGTAGCAATTTATTTTGCTTCAATAGTGAAAATAAGCCATTTGTAAAACTAGGTTTTCAATGTCACATCACACATCATTAATGGTGTAAATAGAGGATATTTTCTATTCATACTGCAGGTGTATTGGTCACTGACTTGATATGAGCTTAAGTTTAATATTTTTCTTGTTTTTTTGTTTAGTTACATTTTTGGAGGACATTTATAAATTGTGAGTTGGATGTGATTTCTGGCTTAAATTCATCATGTATTTTGGTTTAAGAATATTTTATTTTAGAAAAATTCATTTAATAATTTTATTAACATTTTAAAATTATTTAAAAGTCTCTTCATTTATGCAAAAGTTAGGAGAACCTAAAAATTATTTTGATACCTGTCTGAATTACATGAGAGTCACATTTTCAGAGACAAATATCCACGATTAGCTGCTTATTGCTTATTTGGTTTCTTCCATCCACATTGATTAATTTGATCACTTAATCATATAAATCAATATCACTGGAGTGTCTAATGTGCCATTAGATGAATTAGAAAAGAGTTATACTTCGAGAGACACATATCTTCCACAATCTGCTGTTTATCCCTTGTTTCACTTCCTCCCATCCACATTGATTAATATGCTCACTCCATGGCATAAATCAATATCTAGTGTATGATTAGAAATTCCGCCATTGACAAGACAGAGAAACGCCTTGAATTTACAGATTACATTAACCAAATAAAAATAAATTTAAAATAAATAAGTTGGAATGTGTGTGGCATGAATGGAAACACCACAAATGCAAGGAATATGTGAACGATGACCACATTTATACTAGATGGCTGTGTAAAGCTCTTCTAAATAAATTGCCGAGCTGCCTAGGCCTGAAAGATGACCAAGAATCTGGCAGTAGAAGAGAGGTGTGAACAGTATTTCAAGTAGAACAAAGAACATGGAAAGCAACAGAACTGCAGAGAACAAATTGTTGTGCTTTTATTGAAAACAAGGTTGGTGTGACGAAGATGTGTCACGCAGTAAGTCTGGAAAGTTAAACAGCAGTCAATTAATTGGTGCCTTGTGATGCTTCTAGAGTTTGAGGTTTTAACCAATGGAAAATAGGCATCCATCAAATGGTTTGAATCAGAGAAGCATAATTAGCTTCTTGTTTAAAAGCATTCTCTGCCTTTTTAAGAAGTGTGTCAAAGTGAACATTAAGAAATTGTGTTGCCCGGGGGAAAGAAAGTGGTGGTTCATGTGTTATTAATCGTCATGCAGGAGAGAGAATTATATATATCTGAGGCATGTCTAAGTGATAGCTTCATACAATTAACAGGAATTTGTAGCTCCATTGAAACAATGGTTCATGAGAAAGAGGACTTTAGAACAACTTCCAGCTAGTTGAAATGAGCCCTGGTCTATCGTCAATTAGAAAAGCAGAAATCATTACATTTGTGACATGAAAGTGAGAGTTATTTTTTTTTAATCTTAGAGAAGTATCCTCTCGTGTTTGTTTTTTGTTTCCACTTCTTGATCTAGGGAACCTAAGCCCTTTTGACTTCCAGAGTGGGAGGGGTCACAGGGATACTTTTTGCTCCAACAATTGGTCTTCATCCCACATTCCTGGCACAAATATCCTGAGATGCATGGGGATCACCAGAGTGATTGATGAGTGCCTTCTGCATGCTAACAAGAGCAATGGTGTGTGTGGACCCCTGCATGGCTTCCTGATGGTCAGTGGCCTCCAGAGGGCCAAAGCATGCTCACTGCTGTTGGACTTTCTGACCGGCCTCAGACCTCTGAGGGGAGAACTGCCACAAGACTTTAACCTCATCATCAGGGACCAATGGTTTAATCAATTGTGCTTATTGATGGGACTTCAAACAAGGATGTTGGAGCCTCCGGGTGGGTGGACCCTACTTCCCCTAACAGAGGCTCTGGACTCAAGAACCAGAGGGACTATGTTCTATGTATTCATTGGTGTATTGGATTATCTTTTATGGTAAACTTTTCTTGAGTTTGTGAGCTGTTCTGGAAAATTATTGAACCTCAAGAATGGGTTGTGAGAACCTCTGGTTTGCAGCTGGACAATCGGAAGCACAGCAGGCTTGGACTGCTGAGCACCCAGGGCAGTCAGTGTAACTAATGTGTTGCATATTTGGAGACCTCATAGGTGATCAGTGTGTTGGAATCAAAACCACTACACACATTTACTATCAGAATAATCTGCAGATAGAAACTCATCCTGACAAATGCATGTGCAGAGCATATGTTTAACAAGGAAGATGGTACTGCTTCCTGGGTTGTGTGGCAGTATCTCTAAAATTCTTTACCAAACACATTTTCTTCATAAAGGGTGCTTTGTCCAGTGGGGTGGCACTTTAGAGCCACAGCAATGACAGATGGTGAAACAAGTCTTTTTCCTTGTTTCTTCCCTGCTTTGGTTTTATTCAAGGGGTACAATCTCCAAATTCCTGTACATATTTTTTTTTCTCTTTCTACTTTGTTTCCTTGCCTGGATAGTCTGTGGGGACTTTCATTGTCAGTGGCCAGTGTGGGAGAGAGGAGGGGAAAACTTAATCCAGATCTCTGACAAGGTATGGTGACCATTTTTTAAGACTTATTTTTATTGGAAAGGCAGATTTATAGAGAGGAGAAAAGCGAGAGAAAGATCTTCCATTCACTGATTCATTCCCCAAATGGCCATCATGGCCGGGGCTAAGCTGATCTGAAGCCAGGAACCAGGAACTTCTTCCAGGTCTCCCACATGGGTGCAGGGTCTCAAGGCTTTGGGCCAGCCACTACCGCTTTCTCAGCCCACAAACAGGAATCTGGAAGGTAAGTGGAGCAGCTGGGATGTGAATCCATGCCCATATGGTATCCCGGTACATGTTAGGTGAGGATAATATAGCTACTAGGTTATTGTCACAGGCTCTCACAAGGAACTTTAAAGTTATGCTTTAAAAATAATTGACAGTGGGGCTAGCACGATGACTCAGTTGGTTTATTCTCTACCTGCAAGTGTCAGTATCCCATGTGGTCACTGGTTTATGTCCTGCTGCTCCATTTCCGCAGCAGATTCCTGCTTATGACCTCTAAAAGCAGTGGAGGATGGCCCAAAGATGTCCACGTGTGTGACCTGGAAGAAGCTCCTGGCTCCTAGCTTCAGATCTTCTCAGCTCCAGCTATTGTGGCTATTTGGGGAATGAACCAGTAGATGGAAAATTTCTGTCTCTCCTCTCCGTAAATCTGCCTTTCCAATAAAATACCTGAATCTTAAAGAAAATCATTAACAGCAATCCATAATATAAAGAGGCTGAAGTGTGTATATTTGGGAAGAGAAATGGTAATAATATATCTTAAAACAAATGGGGTGGGGAGCATTTATTTAAGGGAATTTTGTTGGACCAAGCAAGGATTCATTCCTTTGAAGCACGTATATAGTAGAGTCATTTGGAATGTTCATAAGCATCTCATTTTGAGTCCTTACTGAGCACAGGTTAAGAAATTTACCTGCTTCTGCTTCCATAATGCTCATAATTATGAAACGGGCCTGATTGGTATAACCACTGTACAGATGGGAGACAAGCATTCTCAGAGATTGAGTCTAATTTGCCAAAGGACACCCAGGAAGCAATCAAAGAAGCCTGAATCAGAGCCCAGATATCCTGAAGTAAGCTCAGCACTTACCCTTAAACCACACAGAACAGGGGATTCAAGTCTCATATTCATTCTCCAACTAGACTTAACCTTCAGAATTAGGAAGGTTAATTACATCAAACCTTCTGCAGTCAAACGGAAGGACTTGCAATCTCCAGAACGAGCCACCTGCCTCACTAGCTGCAGAAACTTCTGCGCTTCACCATCTCTGTCTGAAATTATAGCTCTTTATTTTAACAAATTATTTCCCCTTTTGTGTGGTCCCTTTCAATGATGCTTTCCTTAGACTAGACGGTAAATCCAGTATCATTCTGTTTTAGTAATTTGCCAAAAGTACTCATAGAATTCATTATTACTTGTACTTTGATTAAGGCTTATTACAACTAAGCACTGTAGGTTCAGAATAGAAAAGGGGGAAAAAAAACGGACAACTGAATCTAGGAAGGATCCAATGCAGGCTCTAGTTTTCGCCTCCATGTAACTGCGCACACAGCTCTCAATTTGTTAGGCAGTGATATATGCCAGGTTGTGGTGAGCATTGGCCCGCCAGCCAAGAGTGGTCCTGGGGTTCACTGGGTGTTCACTACACAGTTGTGAGGTGTATCTGGCTGTCCCCAAATACTCCCTCCCTGGTGCTACAGACATAGATGCATCAAGCAGATGTCACAGTTCAAAGTCCCACCATGAGCCACATATTTTCTCTTCATACTTTGTTGGGGCCCAAAGGTTTGCACATACAAAGCTCTTCTTATCAGTGAAATAGTCTAATGGCTTAAAGAATTCTTCATGGGAAGCAGTCGATAATTAATTTACATGGAATATACAAGATTTAAAGACCTATAAGGTGCTGAGTATATGCATTCCTGCACAAATGACGGCTTTTTTCCCCCCTTGTACTCACTAGGTAACTGTAGCATTATATATCCGTTTTGATTCTGTATTAAACAGTAAATGCAGGATAGCTTACCCTCAATCTTTGCGAATTGCATGTTCAAAGAATCCAAGGATCAACTGGAATTATGATTATACTTACCGATTTTTTTCATTTTTATGACTGTAAAATAAAAATAGGAATATGGCACTTGGCAGAAACATTGAAACAAGTTAACGCGTGCAATTTAGTAAATTCAATAATATGTGTAAAGATTATGTCTACTCTTACAAATGGATATCTCTCACCAGTTTGTCTCCAGTGTTTCTGCTTTGGAAGAACTCTGTTGCCTCACCCCTGGTGGTTTTGGAACCTGCTGGACAGCAGGCCCCGGAGCGTCTACATTGTTTGTAGCTGGACTTGAGTAAGAACCAAGGGCTGGAAATTCAATGATTGCCCCAACATGGGTCCAATGACTTGACCCATCACCATTGCCTCCCAGGATCAAGTCAGGACAAAGAGCCAGAAGTCATGCCATGTACCTCAAGGGAGAATACAGGTGTTTCAACCTTTAAGCAAAATGTGCATATCTTCCACTCCCCTTTTTTGTAAAAAAGATATCTTATTTAGCTACTTTTGACATATATATTAAGAAATTGGCCCATTAATAAGAACCCCAAATATCTTTAAAATTTTTAATGCTGAATTATTTATAATTTTGCACTATTTTAACCATTTTAAGAACACAACTCAGTGGCATACTCTTGTGCAGGCAGAACCATGTCCTTCTTACACTAAAGTTCTAATTGCATAATAACTCCTCGCTGTCATTTCCTGCACAATAGCACCCACAATCCCCCTTTCCAGCTCTGTAAATATGATTTCTCTTAACACTTGCTAGAACTGGAATCACATAACATCCATCCATTTTTGACTGTCTTATTTCTCCTCTAATTAGGTTAGCATAGTTCAACCATGTTGTAGTTTACAGGAGATTTTGATTCTTGTTTAATATTTTAATTATATTTTATATGATGTTCATCCATTTATGTGACAATGAACATTTGGACTATTTCTAAGTCTTCATTTTGTCACAAATACTACTGTAAACATTGTTGCATAAATATCTATGTTTTCAATTAGCTTGACTATGTACAAAAATTTGAATTGCTGAGTCACATATTGGTCCTTCTTTAGAACAGTGGCACTGCTTGATTTTTCAATCTCAGTGACCAAGTTGCAGTTTCTCCACATCCTAACCAATTTTTTTTACTACCTATTTCCTTGATATCCTTAATTCCAACAGATACAAAATATTTGATCCTTGTGGTTCTGTTTGCATTTACAGTGGTTCATGATGTTGAGTCAATTTTCTCTTTTTCAAGATTCATTCAAAAGTCAGAGTTATATAGAGAGAGGGATAAGACACATGTCCCACTTCTAGTTCTCTCCTTAGATGGTAGTGATGGCCAGTACCTGCCCTCAGCTGGGAGCCAGCAGCTTCTTCTGGGTCTCCTACATGTTTGTAGAGGCCCAAGAACTTGGGCCATCCTCTACTGCTTTCCCAGGACATAAGCAGGGAGCTGGATTGAAAATGAAGCAGCCAGAATTGGAACTGGTACCAAAATAGGATGCCAACACCATAGGCAGAGATAGGCTTACTATGCCACCGTGATGGCCCTGAGCAGATTTCCAAATGCTTTAGTCAAGAGTTGTATATTCTCTGTGAAGGAATATCTATGGAAGATCTTTGTCCATTTTTTGGATTGAATGTTTGTTTTTGTTGCTGAGATGTACATATTCTGGCTACTGATTTCTTTCTTACCACGTTCAAATATATTTTTTGCACTGTTAATGGTATCCATTAGGAAACATTTGTTTTCTAAAGTTTGTCCAATTCAGTTATTTTTCTTGTTCAATCTGTGCTTTTGTTTCAAATGCAAGAAATTATTGGCATATCTAATGTCATGAATCCCAATTTCCTTTTAAAATTTTCATAGCTTCAGCTTTGCCATTGAGATATTTGATTCATTTTATTATGGTGTCTTGTGTAAGGTATTGGAACAAAGGTTTAGACACAGCATCAAGGAAACACAATCCATCATGGGGAGTGGGTGAGGGAATCTCTGGGACGGTTATGACACATCCTACATGATAATAGTGAAGTAGTTAAAACATTGAATTTACAGGTTTTTATCTACAAACACATAAGAGAAACTGGTGCATTACTGATGAGATTAAAGATGACATGAAACCTCATGATTCATCAGAAAATTCGGGAGAAATTGATTATAATTTCGGTAGCAAATAATAACTTTGAGAAACAAAAGTTTCTTAGACAATAACACGTGAGTGTAGTGTATCAAAAAGTAAATAGAACACATTCTACACAAGTAAGACTGTGATGGTTCAGGGGGAGATGGGGAGCTTGAATCTGGGCTGCAATAGTGATAAAGGTCATAAATATGTGTGTAGTCGGGGGTGAGATTATTACATATCTTCAGCTGCCATGATAAAAAAAATTTATAAATAATATCAAAAACAAAAGAGGAAAGAGGGTGTTTATTGTGATGGATGACACAAGAAATGAAGTATCAAAATTGAAATGAAATAAGAGCATCTAAAAGTACAAACTTTTAGAGAAAAGGAGTTGACAGTGGGGAAATTTGGGAACATGAAATGCTGTGTTAATTTAAGCCTTGGAGAATTATTTGACATTTTAAAATATGCGCATGCCTTGCTTTGATAAAAGTAACAATTTATTTTAATTTGGCATTAATATTCCATCATATTTTCTTACTTGAAAAGTATGAAAAAGAAGTTTCAATTTATTCTTGCGAGCTTGCCTACCAAAATAGCCATAGTCTTGTGCTCAACTCTTAAGCATTCATTTCACCACCAAGCTGCAATCAGGATGACCTGAAGTCCTGCTAGAATGGGTTGTGTAGCATTATTCCGGTATGTTTTTACTTGCCTGTCTTACGTTTATTGAATTCAGGTAATTTAAACACTTGTTGATGTATTAAAATTCTTTAAAAATATGTTTATCTTTGGATATATGGTTCATCCTGTTAAATTGCTAACTGTACCCCCAGCATCTTACATGGGCATGAGACTGAATCCTGGCTGCTCCACTTCTGATCCAGCTCACTACTACTGCAACTGTAAAACCAGTGGAAGCTGGCCAAACAACTGGGTCTTCAGTCATCCATGTGGGAGACTTGGAAGAAACCCATGGCTTCTGGCTTTGGTCTGGTCTATCCTTAATCATGGTGGCCATTTCAAGAGTGAACTAGGAGAGGGAAGATCTTTCTCTCTTTCTGTCTCCTTCTTTCTGTCTTTTCAACTCTACCACTCAAATTAATTAATTAAATAAATATTGAAAAAGACAAATATTTATATAGATTGCATTCGAATATTAACAAGAATATTCTAGGTTTTCACTATATGTGGTCATTCGTTTTACACATATTGTTTCAATAACTTGTTATCTCATTCTTAATTTTTTAGAAGAAAATTAAGTACTCAAAGAGCTAAGATTAGGTAGTATGGAAGAAAATTACTGAATTACTTAGAGGGACATGACTTACTGGGATCACTTCTGATTTTATAACATGCATCATACTTCACGGGGCAATCTACATGTATACATAAATAACTATTTTAACTGGAAAGTTCCAGATCCAGGACTGGGAGTGGGCCCGGTAGGGAAATGATGGGCACCTCTCTGATGGGCTTCAACTACTACTGGTGAGCATGACAACCAGATATGGGGTTGGGACTGGTTAGGCTGGTGATGGCATGTGCTGGCATGAGTGTGGGCTGGGTAGTGGATTCAAGTGGGTTGAGCGAGGCTCCAGTGCCCATTGATGTTTGTGAGAGCTGAATGGAATATGAGACAGACAGGACCAATCTACTGCACATACTGCAGAGTACAGGAATCAGGGCTGCGGGTGAGACTAGTGGACATTGTTGGGAGTTAATGTGACTGGACTGCAATTCCCAGCGGTGGATGTGAGGGCTGAGCGTATGGTGGGCAGAGCTAGACTAGACTGCAAAATCCATTGATTTGTGTAAGAGATGGGACTGGGGACAAAACTAACTGCTAAGACAGAGCAGTGGACATCATGCCCATTGGGGCCTGCAGAGGTCACCTGGTGGTGTAATAGAGTATGGAGAGCAGAATAAATTGTGCAATTACTCCAGCCAAGTGTTGGCAGCAAATATCTGGGCGATTAGAGATTCTAAGGTGGACGATGTCAGCCACTGGATCCTGGAAGCATTCTTCATCCTTGGATCAGGGAGATTGACAGCATCTCAATACTATTAAAACAACGTAAGCAGTATATTCGGAATATCCTCCACATTGAGGTCCCTAGAGTGACATCAGATGGCCCTGTTCCCCTTCCTCAGGTACTGATGCAGTTAGGATGTGAGCGCAGCTGCTTCCCTTGTCTTTCCCTTCCTCTAGATACAGGAAGAAGAAAAAGAATTTGGAAACAGTGGTCTCACTCACACTTCTCTAATATTCTACCCTTCACACTCAATAAGTAAACCACATGTGCATGATTATTTCTACTACATAAACATCATAAAAAATAAGATAAAAGATTATTTATTTTCATTAGAAGGTAGAGTTTACAGGGTGTCATGACTCAACTGGCTAATCTTACTGTTGCAAGCACTGTCAATCCATAATGACGCTGATTTGTGTCCCAGCCTCATCACAACTCACCCTGCACCCTGCTGATGGCTGGAAAAACAGAACAGGATGGCCCAAGTTCTTGGGAACTTGTACTTACAGGGGAGGCTTGGGAAAAACTCCTGCCTCCTGGCTTTGAATCAGCTCAGCTTTGGCCATTTCGGAAGAGAATCAGAAGATGGAAGATATTTTTGTCTATCCCTCTTTCTGTAAATTTACCTTCAAATAAATAAGCAAATAAATAAATCAGAGAAAGAAAGATTTTCCCTCTGTTGCTTTATTCTCCAAGTGGCCACAATGGCCTGAGCTAGGATGCTTTGAATCCAGCAGCCTGGAGCGTCCTCTGGATCTCCTACTGAGCATAGGGTCCCAAGGACCTGAACCATCCCCCCTGCTCTCCGTGGCACATTATCAGGGATCTGGATGAGAAGCGGAGCAGCAGGGACTCTACTGAGTGCTGGTATGTGATCCTGGTGCCGCAGGCAGAGGCCTGCTGTGCTGCACTGCAGAGCTGTGAACTGGGAGGGTCCCTTGTTGCATCAGCAGTTTAGAAAAGAAAAAGGAAGAGTCTTTTTTTCTTTCTTTCTTTAAGAGTCATCTGTTTACTTGAAAGACCGATATTCAGAGAAGAAGAGAGACAGAGATGGAGATCTTCCCTCCAATGGTTCTTTTTCCCAAGCGGCTGCAACTGCTGGAGCTGAGCCAATCTGAAGCCAGGAGCCTCTTCTAGGTCTCCCACTCAGGTGCAGGGTCCCAAGGCTTTGGGCCGTTCCCCAACTGCTTTTCCAGACCACAAGCAAGAAACTGGGTAGGAAGCAGGGCTGCTGGGATTAGAACCAGCGCCCATATGGGATTTGGGCACATTCAAGGTGAGGAGTTTAGCTGCTAGGTCACTGTGCCAGGCCCAGAAAGATTCTTGAGTGTTGTTCAATGGAGGGTGGTTGTTATGATACATATTCTACAATTATGGAAACGTTTTTGGGCATAGTTTAACTTCATCCCCATAAGGAAACCCCTTTGGGGAGACAGACAGCACAGCTGCTTGTTTGACCAGTAATCTAAGTTTTTAGGCAAAGAGCTAAAGAGAGAGCTTTGTGTTCTTGAAAGACATACTGGCACCAACTTTTTTGTTCTTTGAATACATTAGTTGGGCAGGTCAAGTTTTCATGAGTGACATGAGAACCAAAAAAACATGCTTTTACTGTTCTCTTAATTTTTCTCATTAGCATAAGGACCCTTTGCCCCATTCCTTCATAAAACCCAAGGAGGTCAATCTTTTAGAACACTGGCATTCCTAACAAAACCTCATTCTTAAGTGAGTAGAAAAGAATTGGAGAAAGAATAAATTGTGATTATAATTGGTTTATCTATTTGCATAGATTGTGGTGTTAAATTCTGGAACTCGGAATAGTTCAATGTGAGAACATTTGGATCACATATTGGCAAACAGTTGCTTCAGTTTAATTTTATGAAAGATCATTAGTACTGTCAGAATTTTCAAATAGTAAAGGTGAACCAAGGACTAAAGGGAATCTGGGGACTGATGATCACAAAATTAAGGTGCTAACCTTTCCACAATAAATAGTGTTACCTGTGTGTATCAATGGCCCACAAAATCAATGCTTGTTAACATGCTCAGTGGGGAATAAGGCTTTGCTGCAATTCATTTGTGAACACACATCTTGCAATCATCAGTCATGGGACTGCTTGCTAAGATATGCACACTGGAGGCTCAGTTCGGTAGCTGCAATTTTGAATTAGCCCCAGGATGACAGAAAGCAATCCTTGCATTTTGGGAGTGAGAAACAAACATATGCAGGTAGAATATCAAATATCAGTGTCAAAATTAGATATCTTCTCTCTCTAATGGGGGAGGAAAACAGCATGCTACATTTTAGGTGTGCTGCACACTTGACTTTTGTACTTATTTTTCCTTTAAAATCCATTGGGTGGTATGGATGAGCAATGCTACCTGCAGTGGCAGACTCCAATCCTCTGAGCTGTCAGTGAAGACTACTCTAATGTGTCCTGAAAGAGTGATTAATAGGTTTTGACAATATCATTGCATTGCATATTTAATCAGATTATACATCTGTTAGAAACGGTTTGCTTCTAACATCTGCAGTCAAAATCCACGATCGGTATTCAGATCATCGCCTTAGCCGAAGCATGCGACTATTAGCTCTGTCAGTCTTACTGTTGAAAACCTAGCTGTGTGCCAGAAACAGATGAATTGTGACATTTTCTTGATTCGTTTAATGATTTTTTTCAACATTTCCTAGAAGTTTATCTGTGCCTAAATTAATGCTCATTAACGAAGTAAGAGACACATATGTGTTAGTAAAGCCACAATGTCAAGAAACAGGCACAGGGCTTGGTGCCATCCTAAACTTGGTACTACTTACAGCTTCAAATAATATTGAACGGAAGTATTATCACATTGGTTTTCAGTTTATGGAATTCAATAGTGTCATTTGTATTTTTGTGTAAATAGGTACTATCTAAAATGCTGAGAAAGAATTTTATTAAACTGTAAGAATAAGAGAATTAAATTTTAGTTTCTTTTCTAACTTGGTTTTCCATATGTGCTCAGAGATGAATTTTTACAGGAAACATCAGTTTAACATTGTTGTGTTTCATCTTTCAGTTAGTCCTTGCATAAACCTTAGTTATTTTTTCTTGTTCTGTAAAGAAAAACTTATTTACTTTCACTGTATTTTGAGGACAGAGAGAGAGAGAGAGAGAGAATGCAGCAGCTGATTAACCACCTAAATGCCTGAAACAGACCAGGCTGATGGAAGCCAGAAGACGAGAACTCCCGCGAGGTGGCTGGGACTCAAGCACGTGGACCATCGTCTGCTTTGTCTCGGTATGTATCTTAATCAGAAGCTGGGATCACAGTTTATCCAGACTTGAAACCCTAGCCCTCTCATATGGCATGCAGACATCCCAAATGATGTCTTAGCCAGTATACCAAAGCTTGCAGCAGAAATCTTACAAACAAGCGATGGCCTCCTTCTGTTATAACATTGTCCCAGTTTCCCACCATCAACCCAGTGGCATATTATTTCTACCTATTTTTTTTTTTATCAATATTCACTCTGCAGAATCAGCAATCTGCTTGATATCGAATAGTGTAACGTAACTCCCTTGACAAAGGTATTAATAACATGAAATTGTAAGCCCAAATGATCCTAGCCCTTTATTATACAGCCCTTTATTTAATCTCATTGTGTGATATAGTAAAAGCTACTCCTTGTAGTATTTTTGCTTCTCCTTTCTGAAATCTATGCATATTTTGTTTCCTACAAACTCTTTGGGCATTTGTTCTCATTCTAGATTTTTTTTTTCTCTATGATTTGTCTTTAATATGGCCTTCCAAGTATTTACATTGATCTTTTCTATTAGAAGTAAAATTGCTATAGCCTTTTCTAAATAGTTTATGTAGATGTGCTTTTAGTTAGCTGGCCAGATACATAAAATGGTATCGTTGAAACATGTAATTTTTTTTTCTTTTTCAATTACAATAAGTTAACATGGATGTACTTGGGGACAGAGTAGTCTGCAGTTGCCACATCCTGGCTCAACTCACTGGTTCAAGCTTCAGCTACTCTGCGTCTTGCTGGTGTGCCTGGGTGGTGGTAACTGATGGTTCCAGCCCTTGGATTCTTGCCACCCATTTCAGAGACCAAGACGGAGTTCCTGACTCCTGTATTTGGGCTGAGCTATCCCTGGCTGCTCTGTCATTAAGAGCATGAATCACCAATGAAGACTTCTGTCTCTCTCTCTTCGTCTCCCTCTCTCTGTCCACCCCCCCCAGTACCTCTCAAGTGTGTTAAACTGACAAATAAGCAAATAAATAAATAGACCTTAGAGAAAGAAAAACTCAATGATTTTACAGCTTGTATAATTTTACCATTCTAGCGTGAGATGTCCTGCAGCTTTAAAGTTACACCAAGTTGTGTATTTTCAGTCTTTCACTAGTTCATAATGATAGCCGATATTTCTTTTTTTCATATATTTTAAGCTATAGCCATACCTCTACATAGTACCAAAAGAGCAAGCTCCTCAAAATTGAATATATCATGTCACATTTTTTTTTTGCTCAAAAGAAAATATTTTCAACTTTCCTTCTGAATTTTTAAACAGCATATTATTCATAGAATTCTACGAATTGGGAGTTCATCATTTAAGCACATTATGTCTAGAATAGATCTTGTGTATGATCTCAGTCATTGTACATGCACAGGGACCTACTTACCAGTGCAGCAAATGTCTGTGCTGTTGAATGCTCCGTTTGCACTAGAAAGAAATGTATTTTCGGGGGAGGGAATGTTCTGTGTCATTTAAACCTTTAATGTCTCATTACATTCCTGTACTTTTTAGATAAGTAATAGAGAAAGTTAATGAAAACTCCAGTGTAACTGTAGGCTTGCCTGTTGCTATTCTAGCTATCTCACTTGTGGCTTTTATATTTTGTGCATGTATTAACATTAGCATGTATTAAACATCAACATGCATGTTAATGTTCATACAGTGTTTATTATTTGGATATTTAGATACAGATTTTAAGTGTTTCTTTAAATGGATACTTCGGGATTTATCTTTAATACATGACTGTCCACTATTAAATCTTCTTAAATAACTTCAAATATAATTTATTTAAATTTATCAGAGTATTTGTTGTAATGGACAATCTATATTCCTTTCACTTTTTTCATTGGTGTACTTTTACAAACAAACAGTAAAATGAATTTTATTACATTTTAAACAACCAATTATGTTTTAACAAAATTATTTACTGTCCTCTGTTTTTAAAATGAAATTTAAAATTGTACTCTTGCATGTCATGCTGTGAGGTGTCTTGAGATCTCTCTCTATATATACATATATATATACATATGGTTTGAACATAGAAAAATGTGTTTAATCCCTGTCTTCACATTCATCATAGTTTTGTTTTAACTAATACTTTTGATATTTTTCAAGCAGACCCGACTCACTTTCTTATTCTTGCATAAAAACTTGTGCAGAAGCCACAGATGTAGCATGCATCCTCAGCACGGACACTCATATTTTTCTTCATAATTGGTAGATTTCTTTTTTTTTTTTAGAGATTTACTTTATTTTTATTTGAAAGGTAGAGTTACCAAGAGAAGGAAAGACAGAGAGAAAACGGGATACCCTCTCCACCTGCTGGCTCACTCCCCAAATGGTTGCTAACGCTGGAGCAGAACTGATCCAAAGCCAGGAGCCGAGGGCTCCCCCAGATCTCCCCCGACAGTGCTGCTTGCCAGGCTGTAAGCCAGGAGATGTACTGGCAATGAGGTAAGCACAACAGGAAACCCCATCCACAGTCTGATGCCATTTGTCTTTTCCTCTTAAATCCTTGTCTCCATATACTTTATTCAACAATATCAATCCACTCTGCTTAACATTCCATTCCATGTACCAGAAAAAGAAATGTTAAGTTTAAAAAAAAATGTATCTTCGTCTCTTTATCTAACATTATCTCAAGGATAGTACCGTGTCATATGCAAATTTATTAGGTCTTAATTATATGTAGAGTAAAATATTGCATTTCAATTGGAATTACACAAAATATACATATTATTGGTCATGTTTAAAATATTTGTAAGAAATTATTGAGCTTTCATTTTTCTCATATGTTCTTATTTAACGAGAAGACATTCCATGCATTTCATGCCTATGGTTTTAAGAGCATAATAATACTTTCCACCCTCTCTCCTCTTTCTATCCTTCCAGTTATTTCTCTTCTACCTAAATTCTCTAATATATATATATTTTCAGGGAATTTTCATTTCTGAGTTGTTCTTCACAAAATGCAAAAGTGATTGCAGAGTATAAATCAGAGTTCTCACAACTCCTTGCTGCCTCATTTGGGGTTTGAGCAAGCCAAGTGAGGCTTCACATTGAGCTCCCTCTGAGTGAAGATGTAATTATGGGTCTACCCTCTGCTGGAGACCATCCAGGAAATCTGTTACCAGTGCTGGGCCCAGATTCTGAGATCCCCAGAAATCACCAGGAGTGAAGTCGATCTAAGTGCACAAGGATGGTTTATTCAAGCTCAGCACATCTGAGCCTGGGTTCTTGGTTGAGAACAGGCAGCTGGCTGACTGACTGGCCAGTCGGCTGGCCCCGACCAACACCCCGTACTGTTGTGTGATCCTGAACAGCTCATTTATAGGGTTTTTGTGGGGCAGTCCACAACAGCGTGCAAGGTGAGGGGAAATAGCACACCTTCCCTACCTGTCTTGGCTGGACAGCCCATGCCTCCAGCAAGTAAGGTAAACACCCACTTAATTACTTGGAGCCAGCTGTGAGATAACCAGACTTAGGTGGGCCTTCACTCTTAAGAATTGGCGCGCATCAGTGCTAAAGCTCACATAGACTGCTAAAGGTTACGTAGGCCATTTGGTCTGCAAGCTCACACAGTTTCTTAGCAGCAATGAGCCATGAACAAATGGTTGGCATTTTGATACTGAGGTTCTTCAATCAGTAGGCTGAGAAGGAGCGAGGCAGCCCTGAAGGAAGTGGTCCAGGAACAAACTCTGCTAGAGTGCTGTGCTTGTTAGACAGCACTTGGCCAGAGGTGGCAACATTCAGAGCAGGTGTTCCTAAGTGCAAGATCAGGTTCTCTCCTGTCTGGGCTATGAGGAGGCTAGTATGTGGTGGGAGCGACAGTAGGGCCTTAGGCTGTTGCCTGTCCTTGGAGAAACTGGATATCCTAGGAGAACAGAAAACACTAGGAGGAACGCAGCAGGCTTCCTGAGTGAGTATGCTTCTGCACCCGACTCCTGTTTTACTCTATGCTTGTGCCTCTGGCTCTGTGTCTCCTTTTCCTTCTTCACCTGGACTCATGCTGCACAGCAGAAGGTCCCTCCCAAATGTATCAACAGCCATCCTATTTAAAACCCCAACATGCAAGTGCTTTAGTCAACAACTTTCTTTTCTATCTAGGTTTTGCTATCAGTGTGGTTAACCTGCATTTTCAAGTCTATTTGCTGTTATTGTAAAGCAGACACGTGCACCTCACCCTTCAGTTTGTTCATTTATGTTAGTTGGTTCATATATAAAAGGAGACAATGATGACTACTTGCAAGTTTGCTGAATTAAATATGAAAATGTATTATGGATACTCAGTGAAAGGTAGTTAATTTTTAGTAAGGTATGACTGTCAACACATGTTGTAAATTATTATTCTGAAGTTGAAGAAGTAAAGCTCATTTGTAGATTCATTGGGCAAAACGTACGTGTTATATCCCATGTGGATAAGAAAAAGTCGTAACATTGCTGGTGCGGAATTGATGTTCTCGGAAGAAAGTTAGGGGGAGGGCATATGTTCACAGAACTTCAGTGGAATGGTATAGATGCAATTGGCTAAAGAGAGATTGGAAATAAAATAAAGCATATGTGAAAATATCCTGGAGAAATCAATAGTTTGTTAGGCTCAAAACTCAAGAAATCTAGTGAGCTAAGTAAGTTTTGATATAATGGTGAGTGGAAAGAAACGGATTTAGGAACATAAGTGGAAGCCAAATAGTGAAATTAGTTTGGGTTTTACAGGTTAATGCCACTGGAGAGTTTGGGGTAAAAACATGAAATAACTTGATTTAGATTGTTTTCTATGTTCTTAGTGAAAGAGTCATGAAGATTTTATCTCATATTTGAAATATAATCTATAGGATCTGTCCAGTCTAAATTTTTTGTTCTAATGTAACTGTTAGTGCTGCAGAAATAAACAGGAGGGCAATGATATCCAACATATTAGAGATGATAAGGACTTTCCAAAAGCAACCATGCTAACAAAGTCCAAAATGCTTCAGCTTTTATATGAAATCAAAGCATCCTCTTTGCTGCTGTCACTTTTACATTCATTAATTTTAAGTGATTTATGTGAACATTTCAAATGAAAATATTTTTCAACATGTGTCTCATGTCTCTTGAATCAGTATTTTTTCATATTATAAAATACACATAAGCATTCCTCTACAGGTGTATTAATGTTCAAATATCAATATTCTCATTGACTCATTTTCATTCTTTTTCCAAATGCTTTTTTCCAAACATATTATTTTACTTTATATAGAATTATTTGGATAAATCTGTACTGAAGATGTAATTAGTAAAAACCCTGTCAAAGATTCAGAGCACTATTCATTTTTGTTACACCTAAATTGCTACTCAGTTTCAGAAATGGTTATTTAACCTTTATTCCAGTCTCTACTTGGTAGAATAAGTTAGTAACAATATCTAACTTCTAATATGCTCCCTGAGAAGGACGTGTTAGAAGTTACAGCAGTGAAGGCTACTTTGGTAACAATAACCAGAGTACTTAGCAGAGTCCAAACATTGCGTCTAGAGCCTGCTCACAGCAGGCCCTAATTTTGTAATTAACAATGAATCAAAAGAAGCTATTAAGCTTCTGTGGCATGTCTGTTCTTAATAAACTTCATGCTGCTTAATGCTCAAATTTCTATTGTCCACTTAATATGTTTATGGATTTTAGAGGATCAAGCATGAGAATATGTTTGAGGGATAATTATTTTAGCAGCATTGATAGAGAATTATTTTACTTTTTCCTCTTATTCTTGCCCATTCCGACAAGTTTACATTTCTGAGCACCTTACATGTTTTCCAAGAAGTAAAATGTCTTGCAATCATGGGACGCTGCGTGTATCCTTCTATTCAGCATATGTTCCGATTTCCTAGGTTTTCATTCACAGGCATGTCTGGTCAATGTTTAATTTTGGCAGACTTTGTTACTTTCTGAGTACTGACGTATTTTTCTGTAAAGAACATCTACAGTTACTGGGTTAGCGTTTTCAGTCATGCAATGAAAATACTACTCTATTAGATTCATTCTAATGCTATCATGTTATTTAAATGCAAATGCTGACACCATTATAATGCAGTAAAATTTTCTTGCTAAGAAAATCATAGATATTAAAGCATGGTATTTGGATAAAATAGGCACACTTTAAGAGATAAAAAAGATTATGTCCATTTCCTTGTCCACCAAATTAGGGGAGAGAAAGTGATAACTCCAGATATATGCCATGCAGTATTTACATATGTATTCACTTAGACTGTTTTTAGCCTTTAAAAACGTGACACAAACAGAACGGCAGCATGAAGCGTGTATAAGTAATCGCATAGATAGGCTTGTCATTTGACCAACATACCCTGTTCTGAGCAATGCAAAATAAAAGAATAATTTAAAGTGAGGAAAAAGGAAAATACAAGATACAAAGTTTTCTACTTGCAAGAATAGACATACCACTCTTTAGTATTAATGACAAAATTCAAAAAGGGAAAAGTTTTATTAAGCTGTGCTACACGTAGGAAGTCCATTGTCACTTATTCATGTTCGTGTTAGTGTGGGCTGCAGTGATCCAATAATGTGGTGCTGAAGGAAAAGGAAAAAACATGCATGGAATCTACAACCAAAAATATATCTAAGTATGTAGATTAATATTGGAGAAAAATATATATTACTATAGACAGAAGTGTTGTGTTAGTTCAAAGATTATGGGTATGTTACATTGTACAAAATATTCAGAAATTTTAATATGGTATTAATTTTAAGTGTTTAAATTGGGTTTGTATTATAGTGATTGAGCATACTGAATTGTGTCAAAAAGTTATGTGTATATACTTTAAAAAGAAAATAGAGCAAATTTATAATATAAAATTATTGTCTACTGGTATATTACAAGTTATTTAAATAAAAATAATTTAAATATAAAGTCCATTGAACACAACGAATTATACTATCAATTAAAATGCAATGCTGCATTTTGGTAATATATATATTTCCAAGTTGTTTTTCATCAATCATGCAACATTAACATTATACAAGTAGAAGCAGTGTTTTTTTTCTAATAAGAAAATTTGATTGTAATAAGGCATTCTAGTCTTTGCAGCATTACTTGCAGTAGTCAATATGTGGTATTAACACACATGGCCCTCAGTGGGTGAGTGAATGAAGAAGATATGGTTAATAACGAGATATACATCTAAAGGGAGCTGTAACACGGTGTGTAAAAGGGAGAGATGCTTCTTGGACCTTCCGGAAAAATCCAACTAAATAATCCCATCACAAAATGACAAAGCTGGATGATGCCACTCCTATACTTACATACCAAATGCCATCAGATGCACAGACGCAGAGGGTAAAATGCTGGTTTTGAAGGCTGGGACCAGTATGAGATGAGTAGTTGTCCAGCGGGCATAATGTTCAGTTATGCACAGTGAATGTGTTATATCGGTCTGGTACACAGCATTTTGACTGTAGCACTGTAATCTAAGTAAGTTTTTCCTGTTATGTTCTCATAAATTGTTTCAAACTATAGGAAATGAGCAAATGTCATGCTACATTTTATTGCATGGCATCCTCAACAATAATCACGAGCATTTATATAACATCTGTTCTTATTTTATTCAACAAAATAAAACTGAGACTATTATGCATCTTGTAAATGTAGCAGGATGAACTATAGGGCACATTAAGCTGATTGTCCAGGAAAGATGCATGGAACTGTTTTCCAGTGCTATAATGACACGCGTATGATGGTCTCTAGAAATCTCAGAAAGACAACAGGTCAGGAAGCCACTGTCAGATCAATGTGTCCGTCTCTGAGATAACTGATGGCTGGTGCACTGCTCTCTGGAAGAATGGCTTCGCTTCTTCAATTTCCAGCAAAATATACCTTCACACCATGTCTTCTGAAGGTCTTAAAATCAAGGAATGGGAACTAAGACTCCCCTGAAATAGCAGCTGGCCAAGCCAGGGATCATTTACAAATGTCACTAATGTATTAGCCATAGGTACCAGAGGAAGCATCTGATGTTAGACATTCACGCCAGTGTTCTATTTCTGATCTCCAAATAGTCTGTGGGTGAATCTACAAGGCAAAGCTTCAAACATTGCTAACAACTGAGTCAAGCATTCTAGCAACCATCCTCTGTTGTGTGAGACAAAGTTGGAACAGATGCTGAGTCAGTAGAATGACAGGATCTGAAAAAATCAAACAGCAACCAAACAACAAAACACGTGGCTCTGAAAGTCTTCTTGCAGGTGCCTCTGCGAGCAGGAACTGTAAGGCATATATTTGAGAATTGCGTGTACTGAGCACAGAAGGCACACAATTAGCTTGATCACTTGGAAAGTCGGTTTGATGTTTGAGTGTCACAGTACAACATGATAAACGGCTAGTTTTGATCCTCAATTTTTACCAATCTTTGGTAATATGGATGTCAGATAACAGGGATTATACTGTTTACAAATGCTAAATGAATGAAAGTATCCTTGAAGCATCCATAGTTTCATATGTTACAAAAACATCATTATCTATATGATCTCCAAATGTCATACATTACATAGGTAATAGGGGGATTCTGGTATTTAAATCATATTTTACTCCTTATTAAGCACATCATTTCATTTCAGTGTCTATAGCACTGGCATGCAACTTAACTACATTTCATGAAAGTAACTGGAATGATAAATAAGCCTTTGATTCTTTGTGTATTCAATGTGCATAAACTTAAAAGATTTATATGTAAATATTTATTTTCTCACTACTTAAATAGAATACATTATTACAATATTTGGCTTTTTAAAATTTCATTGAACTTTAAACATTTTTCTGCACTCACTGGAAATTTGATAATGTTGAAGATGCATTCATATTTTAACAATGTTTCCATGATTTTGCATTAATTATATCAAGATAAAACTTAGACACACACACACACTATATATATATGTATATTTAATAATACCACAAATAATTTTTGTGATATTTGGCTAAGATTTATCTCACTAGATCCAGTCACCACAGAAAAGTATTTCCTAAATGTTGGAACTAAGGGAAGTTTGCACTGAGACTTATTAACTTCTCTGGTTGCCCTTACATACATTCAAAGTTTTCCATAATACAAATACGTTCAAAACTTAAAAATACTTCGAGCATAGAAATAAGTATATTGTCTTCATGGTGTTTTTGGAACAAAAGAAATGGTAAATTGTGATAAAAATAAAATATGCGTAAAATCCTCTCAAAAATGACAAAATTTTAAAAACAATCAGAAATAATTATTACTTTAAACAAATTTTATTTTCATGTTTATTTGATACTCAGAGAAGAAGAAACAGAAAGAGATGCAGAGATCTTTGGCAGCCTTATTCCCAGATGCTTGCAAGTGCCTGGGCTGGACTGAACTAAAGTCAGGATTCCAGAATTCATTCCAGTCTTCCGCTTTGGTAACAAGGATTCAAATGCTTGATCCAACAGTGGCTGTCTTCCAGGGTATGCATTAGCATGAAACTGGGTCAGTAGTGGAGGAGCCAGGATGGAAATCAGTCACTCTGACATGGCCTGTGAGTTTACAAAAGACATCTTAGCTGCTCGGCCAAATGGTTGTCAAATTGGGCTGTATTTTACCTGGCAGCATTTTGTTCTTATCTATTTCCTTTGAAATAATGGCATCTTGCAGAATGTAAGATAAAGTGTATAGGCATGACATTTGTAATATGGTTTTCAAAGAGGAGTAACACTCATTAGGTGTTGAGACTTGAATATACTATCATTGGTCTTTAAAATAATAAGTTTTTACTGCATATGTTCCTATTTTTGTACTATTAAGAACTTTATTTTGTATGATGCAAAAACTTTTCTGATAACCTGTGGTTATTATCTTCATTTTGCATATACTCGGGCTGAGTTAGAAGTCCAACATTCTTTCAGATGTTAAACAATAAATTTAAGATTAAACTGAAATGAAGACTTTTGAACTCAGAGTCTTATTGTAGTTCAGCTTAGCTAGGATTGGACTTTCATATTTACAACAGATTTACACTAAATTTATATTTTCTAATTTTCCTTATAGACTGTATAATTCATGACTTTTTAAAATCTAGTTTACTAAACCATGAACTACTGAGATGTCAATAGCCTTAGCAGAAGAAAAGAAATGTTCTTATTTGGTTGATATGAATTAATTCACTTTATCAATATCAGCTCATCTTAACATGACTATGCTACAAATAACAGACATATTCACTAATAGCTTAACTGCTTTGTAAAAACTCTATAGACTCTTAGAATTCATTGAAAGAACAAAAATGTACACTCGCTTTTCATATGGTACAATTTGAAAGACATTGTAAGACCACCAAGATGTAAAGTAAAAAAATAAAGAAAAAGCAAAGCTTGTTTTAACTCTACATGCTTTATATTTAAGACACATCAATGTCCCTAGTGGGGAATAAATCATCGTCTCATGTGAATTTAGAAAAGATGAGCTACCCTTAGTAGTTTGGATTTAGGTAAGGATTACATGTCATTTCCCATTAACATGAGAGTAAAACAATGATAGCCTTGCATATGTGGCTTACTTTAGTTGTGTAGTTATGAATTTTTAATTCAGTGTTTTAATCTGAAAGCATGTAAGAATGGACATTTCGCCATGTTTATAGTCTTTTTGTCATGTTGGCAAATTGATTGCATTACTGATTGTATCACTTCTGAAATATTAAAAAAGCTGCCTATGAGGGAAATTGGGCATTTAAGAGCACATAATATTCTTTACTTTGTTACATAGGTACACAATCCATCATACAAAAATGAAAACACACGACTAGAGGTGTTTGGGAGACCCTACTTCATCCCAGACATAGAAACTGAATGTGAAAGAGTTGACTGTGTGAAGTTTACCAAGATTTCCAGAGAATGGAACCTGTGTTCTTGCTTAAGCAAATCAATTTTTTTTTAATCTTTTAATTCATGGGAGTCTCTTTTTCTCTAAACCAAAGATCTGTAACACCACAATTGTAAAAAGATGCTTCAATAAACTCATAAAAAGGAGAATCAAGATATCAGAATAGAGTAAGGACATGTTTAAACAGATGGAGAAACATTGGACAAGGTGAAGCAGAGAAGACACATTCCAGAAAATAGGAGAGAGCAGGCCAATGTCTCTGGGGCACTTGGAGACAGAAACAGGAAAGCAGCAGAGACAATGACATGGTGTGGCAGTGACCAGATACCACAGTGACAGTCAATGAGCAGTGGCCTGAACTACACTGGTGGCCTGAGCTCCACCAGCAGCCAGGTGGGGAGTGGAGTTCACTGGGAGCTTGATAGGAGAAACCAAAGAACTGACCATCATGATTATTTGGTTTTACCAGAATCAGAGACTGAGTAGTATGCCCCAAAAGATAGTGCAGGAACATGGTGAATCTAACAGCTCAGACTCCCACCAGAGCAGCAGCATCTGCCATTTTGTGTAGGAAGGCAAAGGCTGTGGATAGAATTGTGCATGCATTAAGATGGGAGCAAACTCATTTCTGACTTAGGGCACTGCACCAACATGGTATCCTACAAGTTCCACCCAAAATAAGTCCGTGTATCCTCCAGACCTAACAGTCAGCAGATCTAGAAGTCCACTAATGGCATGATAGGCACCATTTTGTACAGTGTAGCACAGGCTTTGAGACTGGAGTGAAAACAGTGAGCTGGGCATGTGCTGATCTGAGAGTGAACTCACAGCTCGGTGCATTGCACTGGTCCCACAGGGAAATAATACTGACTTTGGGATCCTACAAATCAAAATACATCTGAGTGCCCCTAACAGCCAGCAGGTTCTGGCAAGATCAGCACCACCAGCAGCCTGCTTATTTAGGACACTTGGTATTTCCCTAATCCTGGGATGCCCCAATTAGCAGTGGAAGAAAAGTTGTACAGACAATGGTACAACATGGCAGCCAAACCATGGGATCACCATATCATATCATGGGAGGAGGAGGAGAATGGTGAGCCAGACTCTGTGGCTACAGACTCTGTGGTGGAAGCCTAACACAAGAATCCAGACATGAAACTGGCTGGAGGGAGTGATACAAGTGACTGCAAACAAATAACCGAATACAAACATAGTAAGTAGAACTGTAGATCTGTGGGTGACACAGCCTAGAAACCAGACGTTAGGAGAATATGGTAACTAGAAGTACAATGGTGAAAAGCAAAAGAAGTCACAGGTACAATGAATATTACTCAAGGCTCCACTGTGAAGCAGCAAAACCTTTTGCCAACCTCAGAGTTAACTGAGGAATACATTGAGGAAATGGGGGATACAGAATCCAAAACACTTGTTATTAAGCTTCTTAACAGCAATGTGAATAGCAACACTGAAATAAGGTCAAGCAGAACTATTAGAAATTATGTATATAATGGACCATATTAGATTTTTAGAGGAAAGTCTCAATAATAGAAGGAATGAAACAGAAGAAAGACTCTCAGAACTGAAGATCTTTTTCACCACAATGGTGAAACAATTAAAAAGCTGGGAGAAGAATTGAATCAAACTAAAGGAAAAAAATTTCCAGAAATAAAGGACACAATTAGAAGTTCAAACGTAAGCGTTCAGGGAGTTCCAGAAGGTGCAGTAAGAGAAGGTGGGTTTAAAGCTGTATTCAGTGAAGTAATAAATGAAAACTTTCATAACTTGGAGAATTGGGAAACAGAATACAGATATTTATAAGATGTTCTGTTGGCAGAGAAAAAGAATAGCAACCACCCAAACTAAAGGTAAACATGAAGAACATCTCAGTAAATAACAACAGTAGACTAAATCAATGAACAACTCATTGCTAAAATGACAGGCCCAAATTACCACCCATTTGTGTTAACCCTGAATGTAAATGGCTTAAATTCATCAATCAAACATAGATTAGTAGACTGGATCAAAAAGCAAAACCGATTTATTTTTGCTTACAGGAGACACATCTCACAACACACATCCATGGAAAGGATATCTCACGGATACTGATGCTTTTGCTTCTTCTAAAAAGATTTTTTTTCCCTCATATTAAACTCTTCTCTGACTCATAGGTCATACAATAGCATCATTTTCTTAAAGAAGGTTCTTGGTTTTATTTTTTATTTCTTCAGCAACATATTAGTCATTCAGTAGCATGTCATTTAACTTCACGGTGTTGTGAATTTCTGTTTTTCTTCCCATTTTTAATTTTATTTTATGTCTTTTCATTTAAGGGGTGTACAGTAACTGTGTCATGAAAACTCTCACATCCAGATGTGAAGATACAATGCAGTATACATCTCCACTTCCAGATCAAAGGTGGACCTGTTACATACATCTTGACAATAGGATGCTGGATTCGCTTTTTTTGTTCAGGCCCACAATTATGGACTTATAACTACTTATGAAGAACTATACTACTACAATATTATAGAGGAAATCAGTGTGCAAGGGATGGTGATTTGGGGCGTGAGATAAGAGAAATCCCAGAGACTATGGAACTGAATCATGAAAAATAATCATTGTAAAAATAATAAATGGAGAAAAGAAAAAGAAAGAAATTTATGGGAAATGGAAATAAAATATTCACTACCATTGGTGTGAAAATAGAAATCATGAATTTTGTTTTGATTTGTTTTCACATACATTCTTTGAGCGGATTGAATATACCTTGCATTCACTCATTTATCATTGGAGAATCATTTATTATCATATGCCACAAAATGAGCCTTCTTTAATGAAGAGAACCTTTTCTAATTTAGATCTTTTCTTCATCCTCAGTGTGAAATGCTGTGTTATTGTCTGTGGGATCTATGTTTTTCTGATACTTTAATTGGACATCTGTCCACTTTTTTAAAGACTTTACTAAGCACAAGGGTCAGAAACTTTGGAAAACTTAAATTCCACAACAATAGAATCAATGGACACTTCAGCTAGATTTTCTTGCAGTTATTACGTTAGTTAAACTGTTTTATCATTCCTTTAAGAGTAGATATAGATACATACAGCATGCATCTTTGCTTCTGAATAATAGTAGGATCCCAGTTATTATTTTTAGCTATACTTTTGACACGTTACTTTCCTTTCCTCCTTTTTCTGCATTTGTAATGTCATGACACATTTATATATTGGTAAGTTAATGCTGTATGGTGAAATGAATATTTGTAACATTGTAATAACTTGGGGACAAATAGTAAGAGGCAGATGAAGGTGGAACAGAAACAGAGGGAGGACAAGTGGTGATTCCCCATGCATGTAAACCTGTATCAGGGTAAAATAAATAAATCATATATATGCATTTATACACACACATATACATACATACACACATATATGCATATATAGAGAGACAGAAAGAGTATTCCTTTTTCATTATATCCCAAATTGTCATTTTACTTGAATGAATATATTACATGAAGTTGAAGTGCAATACAATAAGAAATAAAATTAAATTGAGATTTTAAAAATTACTTATTTAATATAGATAAAGTCACAGACCTGTTTCATCTCCTGCACAATTTTTCATGGACCAAAAAAGTCAGAGCTAGTTCAGGACAAAGCCAGGTGCCTAGAAACCAATGCAAGTCTCACCTCCTGGTGGCAGAAATTCCATCACCTGTTGTCACTTACAGCCTCTTGAGTTGGATTACTAGGAAATTGGGTCAAATACCAACATCAGAACTGAGACCTGAAGCCAGGCACTTTAAAATTGGATGTGAATGTCCCATTCTGCCCCATAGATACCAGGCCAAATGCCAGCTCTACCCTGTGAGCTTAGAAAGGTGGTTTATAATACAAATAAGTTCCATGCAAATATTGTCAAGCGGAATGCTGGCATTTGGCAAACTAAGCTTTACTCTTATTTCGCTGGCAAGGTCATGGCATGTGAGAAACCTATGTGTCCTTAAACTTCTAGATTTTTGTAGAACGATATTTCTCTACTTGTAAGAGTTTTTCTCTACTTGCACTCACTTTTCCCCCTATTTTTGATATATGATCATTAAATCTAATCGTCATCATGAAATTTATCTCTTGGACTTAGTCTTCCTATGTAACTGATATTTTGACGTCTGACCAACATACGTCCCCACCTCATCCAAGCACCAGGCTACCACTTTCTACACACAGCTTGCATGAAATCAATCTTGTCAGGCTATACACAGCAGGGAGATTATTCATAATTTGCCTTTCAATGACTGGTTTGTATCAATTGACATAATCTCTGAGTTCCTCCACAGTTTTTTTCCTTAAAAATAATCAGAGTCACTTCTGTTTTTAAGATTCAAAGACATTGTGCAGTGTGTTTAGTACATTAGGTCAATTTTTAGATCCTTCTGGAATCTAAAAAAGTGGGAATACTTCTCATGACCATTTTTTTTTTTTTGGAGGGGGAACTATTTTCACTTTCTATAACAGCTCTTCTGCTTCAAGTCTCATATTCAGTGAAGTTATTGAGACTACCGGTGTACATGTTTTCCTTTCATTCTCTATAACATATACTTTGAAAAGACAGTCATCTGGTCTGTCTTGATCACGCTCCCTTCCCTGGTGGCCATATACACAGTAGGGGCTGAATTGTTAAGCACTTATTGGAGGGAACTTCCTAATGCTGCTAAGCAGACACAGAAATTTTCCATGGCTTATTCCTGGGAAATCGTGACATGTAAGAGAACTGAAAAGACAGAGGGGTTTATTAAGTGCTAGGATATGGAAATGTGTGTCTGCTAAGTCTGATATGCTGAAATTCACATCCTCAAGTGATGCTGTCTTTAAAGGATGACAGCTTAGGGGACTGGAAGCTTCCTGAATGGGCTCGCTACTTACACAGATACTAGACAGCTTCTTTGTCCTCTTCTCTTACCCCTAGCTCACTTCTTTCTCTTCACATGCCCTCATCCTGTTCTCTTACCCCTACCTCATTCTCTTACCTCCCTGCTCCATCATTTTGTTCTCTCCCACCCCCACCTTTCCCCTCTTGCTGTCTTCTATCATGTGAGCATACAGAGAAAAGGAAACGCAACCCACCTGTGATTTTATCCTGGAAATACTGACCTCCAGAACTGTAGACTATGCATTTCTGTTGTTCAAATCACTCCAGTCCGCTTCTCTAGAAATTAACTGAGGCCCTGACCCTTACCTTAACTTGAACCCTAACTCTTACCCATACCCTAACCCTGACTCTATTCCTAACCATAACTCTAAAGCCAAAATCAAGGCCACAAGCCATGGTCCACTTACCAAAGCAAAGAGACCATTGTATTGTCCCCTAACCTAACCTTTTCTTTTTCAATGCAGTAACATGACTGTCAAACTACAGGCAAAAATGCTTCCATCCTTTGACACAGAGCAGTGAATTTTTTGCTAATTTTCTTTTGAAATATTTGGCTTTTAATATGAGTAAGAACTTTTTTATTTTAAGTTTATGAATAGTTTGAAATGTTATTATGTTTTAGGAATTTTTTTTTAAAGCACTGGTAAATAGAACTTGACAAAGATTCAAATATAATGATCACTGTTTCCCAGAGGTTAAAAAAAAATTGGGAATTTTAATCTGAAATTATTTATTGCAATGCGTATTTAATTATAGATGCTAATTTAAAAGATTTTAAAATAGTATGTTTTCAAATCAGAAGGAAAATAACATTTAAGCTTCATAAAGATGCCATCAAAATGAATATGATCCCAGAGAAAACTGTATTGTTAAAAGTTAAGTACATCATCTAAAATTTATTTAATGCTTTATAAGAAATTTGGGGTTTGGGAATGATCATAGCCTGTTTTATTTTGTTAACTTTTAGTAGAGTAATGCGTTATGCTAAGTACTACATGCTTCACTGTCAGAGAAAAGCTAATGTTAAGTTTCAGACTCGGAGACTTAAATGCTGAAAAGCCACATCTGTACTGAATTATGTAATAGGCTTTCCAATGCATTTCTATTTTTGAAAATGGATGTTTCTTTAATATTCATTTAGTTTAAGATGGAAATTTTGGAAAAGAGTATTAAATAGATTTAGCTATAGGAATGTTTATGATAAATGTAGTTCTGTTAAAAATTGAAGTTACTTTAACAGGATGGCTATGTTGACAGCAAGGAAACAATGAGTTGGCTGCTAATGAGGAAAAAGAAGTGGGATAAAAATATAAGACATGAACATGAAAGACAGTTGTAAACAATTTCAGTGATCATCTATTTAACATGTAGTATTGTTCTTTGTGAGAACAGCATAAAATACAGCACCAAATGTTTCTGTTAGGAGTGCGAGAGGTTATTTTGGTGAAGATTGTTATACAAAGCCATTTTGAAGGAAAATACAATGAAAATCTTTTTCCTCATAAATTAAAAAATGTATCATCTAGCAGTCAACTGCTCTACAGGAAGACATTGTAAGATTTTTTTTTTCTGTTGCTTAGAGAATTATAAGCGTCGGTGGAGAATCAAGATGGTGGAATAGGGGGGTTACAGTAACTGTGTAATGGAGACTAACATATCCAGATGTGAGGATACAATGTAGTATGCATCTCTACTTCCAGACAAAGATGGACCCCCAATGAAACTGTTTACTATATGACGATGGGATGCTGGACTCTGCCATTGTCCAAACCCACAATAATGGACATATGACTGTGTATGAAGAACATGCTTTAGTAATGATATAGGGGATCTCAGTGGGTGGCTTAGGAGGGCACTGGGTAGGGGTAAGAGAAATCCCAGTGCCTATGGAACTGTATCAAAAAATGATGATGCTGATGATGATAATCATAAATTTTTTAAAATATAAAAATAATTCTGAGCCATGCAATATTACAGGTATAAATGGAGACAACTGAAATGACCTCAGTCCATTTATTTTCCACATATGCTCTTTTGCCTGATTTTTTTTTTTTCTATCTTAAGGTCAAGTCTGTTTCTTTTCTTCCTTTCTGTCTTTGTGCTATCCATATTCCAAGATCAAAATGTAATGTGTATTCTGATCTATGGCATAGCAAACACAAGTATGCATCTTTTTCAGGACACATACACACACCAGGTGAGATGATAAAAGAGTTGATTCCAAAATGAAATTGAAAGAAAATAAAAATTTTTCTGTGAAATATTTGAGGCCCTTTCACCTATACGAGTGTGTGTGTGTATCATATATATATCTCATATATATGAGTGTGTCTGTGTGTTAATTACAGGAAGACAGAGCAGGGGTGGAGAAAGAGAGAAATATGAGAGCATTTATTTCACTTCAAAATCAAAGTGAAGAGAGTTTTCGATTTCTCCGGGTAAAGCGCGATTTGCGTGGCAGACAGAGGTACGCTGGTGAAAGCAATAACAGTGTAAAGCTCCTCCGCACGTAACTGGTATGCGTGTGCCTGTGGCAGAAGGATATTTTTCTCCTGAGGTTTGCACAAATAAAACAACGTTCTCTTCAGTGAAGTAATAGCTTCAATTAATTTCTCTTTTCTCTTATGTAAGAGATGCTGATTAAAATTAGGATGATTCAGAGACACAGCATACAGCACGCTGGTCCCCGCGGATCTTACAGGAGGAACAAACACGAAACGAGTTCTCTCCGGGCTTCCGTTTGCTGTGACGATATCGGAGAACGGTGACTGAACGGCATCGGTTACGGGGAAGTCGAGGCCAGCCGCGCACGCAGTGTCGGTAACTGCCTGAGAGTGTGTCGTGGGAACGGTAAGATTCTGACAAAGCAAGCTCACTTCTTGTCCTGTCAGCCATCTGAATGATGGGCCCTGCTCGGGGCTGACATTTGGGTGATTAACTTACTGTGCACTTCTGTAATTGTTCGTTCTGTCAGGTTCTCCACACAACCAAGTGGAATACCTTGGCTCTGTGAGGTGCGGTGCTGTGACTTTAACATCTGTTTCACATGTGGTTTCTGTGTCTGCCACAGCCCATCTCCTGGTCCACGGGTGTTTACCACATAGCAGATTGACCATTCAAAATATCAACATGGCGTGTGACACTAATACTGGAGAAATGTCAATGACTGTCTCATCCAACTGGTACATCTCACTTGTTAAAGCGATGTGAAAATTCTTTCTTTTTAGCTTGTGTATGAATATTCAATCTTCTAATTTCCATGTTTTTCTTTACCTGACAGATGTGCGATCTCAAAAACATCCCTTCTTATCTCCAATTTCCCCGTAATAGTCCATCAACTTGAAATCCCTTCCTCTTCAGATGGCTCTTATTCACCCCAGCTTTGTTTCGCGTTGTTTCCTTAGGAATGCTATTGCATATTTCTTTAAGGCTCAGTGAAATGTATCAGGTATGGCTCCTCAGGCCCGTGCTTGCCAAGAGTGTCACTTGCCATGCTGTCTTACAATTGTTTGTTTTCTTGCCTCGACTTCTTTTCTTCCTTTTAAAAAAATTCCATTCATTTTTATTGCAAAGGCAGATATACAGAGAGGAGGAGAGACAGAGAAGAAGATCTTCCATCTGATGGTTCACTCCCCAAGAGGCCACAGTGGCTGAAGCTGAACCATCCTGAGGCCAGGAGCCAGGAGCTTCTTCTGAGTCCCAAAGGTTTGGACCATCTGATCCATTGCAGATGCAGGGTCCCAAGGGTTTGGACCATCCTCAATTGCTTTCCCAAGCCACAAGCAGGGAGCTGCATGGGAAGTGGGGCCACCAGGATTAGATCTGGCGCCCATATGGGATCCTGGCACATTCAAGGCAAGAACTTTAACCGCTATGCTATAGTGCTGGACCCTCTTGCCTCAACTTCTAAGCAATGAATCCTTCAGAGAAACCACATACTATTGTCAGTAGTTGCAAAATAAATTCCTTAAGCATTAGTATTATCATAACATAAAATTTTCAACATCTGCATAGAATTAGTGCTGTGACATTGATTGCATAAGTGCTTATGTCTCTTCCAGCACTAGACACTTGCAAGCGTACGAGAGCATAGACACAGCCCTGACAACATGGTAAGGGTGACTTGCAGCCGAGAGGTATCCTCAGAACAAGATGTTATCATTTTGAAATAATGTGTTTTAATGTTGAGGTCATTGATATGCATATTTAATATGTGCATCGTTATATTAATATCTACTATGAATAATATGTGCATAGTTAATATTTAAACTACTAAACTCTAGGAAAAATATATGTGTCTTGAACATATGTGTGGCAGTAACTGTATAGCCTGTTCTAATTGGATTATTTATGACAACTTGGAAATGAGAATGGACTGACTCTCAGATAACTTCATGAATCAACGCTGTACAGGTTCCTGGGAACTCACAGAATGTCTATAGAACATGTCAGCAGACAAGTGTTTAGACAACAGAGGACATCTACCTTTTCCTTGCCCCAGATGTTGAAAATTATTGTGCAATATGAAAAAAAGGAAATCGGGCGCTTGTCACACATTCTTCTAAGGAGGACAGCAATAGAAAGACTTTGTAAAATTTTTTATTTTATGATACTGTTCCGTAGGCTCAGAGATTTCCTCTCCCCGTCCCCACTCTTTGGCATTAGTAACTTCTCCAAAGATTACTGTGTCTCCATTTACAGGGGAAGTTTGTTAAGGGGAGGAAAAGCTGTTGTTGTCTGTTGACAGCTTTTCAGTAAAGGATGAACTCCATGAGATTTTGGAAAGAAACTGGGCTTAGATTAGAAAGAGGCTGCCTTGTGGGACTTCATGGGCAGGGAGTCAAACTTGGGAGAAAGCGATACTGCTTTGATGTAAGATGCTGGCATGCCAGGAGACACTGGCTCTAATAGGTGAAGGCACTCCCACCTGCTTCTTACTCAGTTTGCTCAATTCATTTTGTTTTCTGTTTACAAGGTGTCTTTTTTTTTTAATCACCATCTGTTAGATAATCATAGATTTTTTTTCTCTTTCTGTCCTCTTTCTCAATAAAAGTTACTCACCTACTTTCATTTTCTTCTCTTTACATTTATTTTTCCATATTTCTTAGCATATATCCTTGGTTTTTCTAACTTAAGGGTCACTTGGTACATTTGCTTTTTTCAGTGGGCAAAGTAACAGTGTGGAATAACAATAATTAAAAAATTTTTTATTTTAGGAACACATATAGAACTCTCAGTTACTAATTCACTCCCCACATGTTTGTATCAGCTTGGAGTGAACTGAAGCCAAATTCAGGAGTAAGGAACTCAGCCCAAGCTTGCAATGGCACGATCTCCATCACCTGGGCCTCATCACTGCCCCCTGAGGCCTTGGAGGTAGCTGGCATCGGGAGCTGTTGCCAAATCCAGGCTCTCCAATGAGGAACGCGAGTGTGTTAGCCACTGGGTTAAATGCTCACTCCAGAAGCCTGGAATAACTTGCTGCCTTCCATCCCCTTTTAATGAACGATGTTTTCATAATATTATAGTTATGAAATTATCTATGTATGATATATTATCTATCCCACAGGCTTCCTATAAAAACCTTACAAAATCAAAACACTTAACTGAAACAAAATAATTATAAATTTATGCTCACATGTACTATTATTGCTGTTATTTAAAAACCAGTTAATGAGATTAGTCTACATATTTGATATTTATTTGGTCATTCATTATAATCTCTCTGAAGGTCACCATGCTTCTACTGTTACCGTAGAGCATAATTTTTCTTGCTTTAAAGTTCTATTTTGGCTGTTAGATCGTTTTATCACTTGGCATACATTTACGTTTACAACTCTTCAAATTTTGTTGTTGAAAGTCTAGCTGTCCACGTAATAGCGAATCTTTGAAATCATTAGTTATTTTTATGTTTTATTAATATAGAATGAACTCAATACAATGAATTTAATGCATTTTACCATTACAGTACTAGTAATGTAATTAAACTTTCTTTTTTCTGTTTTTCTTTCAACTATTAGGACAGCATATTTTAAAATTACTCTATACTCAAAGGAAGAATACTGTGGAAAGAAAGTTCAGGATTGAATTCTTGTATATGCCATCATATATGTCCAACACATATTCTTTGTGAGGTCTTCAGCTGATAGGTATCTAGATTACTTCAATGTGGTTTGAACTGCTGTAAGCATGGGAGTATATGAAGCTTTCATACACTGATTACAGTTTACTTGGGTGTATTTCCGGGGTAGAAATGGCTCCATTATTGAGTCTCTATATTGATTAAATGGTTATGCTGGTTTACATTCCCACCAACAGTGTATTTGGGAACCTTTCCACATTCCTTTTAGTATTACAATTTTTAATTTTTAATGAGTTATTCTAAGTTGGGTGATGTTGTAATTTCAGTGGTTTTTTATTTGTATTTTCGTGATGTCTTGTGATTCTGAACATTTTTTTCATATGATTGTTGGTCATTTTTATTTTCTTCACTGAAAAATACCTGATGTTCTTTGCCCTTCCTTAACTAAATCATTCATTATTGTTGCTATCTCTTGAAAATTCCTTGTATATAAAGGATGTTATTTCTTTATTGAATAAGTGAGTTGAAAATATTTTCTCCTTTCCTGTGGAGTACTTTCTTTGCTATATAGAAGCTCTTTTTCTTAAGGCAATCTCGTTTACCTATATTTGTCTTAGTTGCCTGTGTTTGTAATATCTTAGTCACAAAGTTGTTTTTTGGTTCTTTTTTCCCCCTGAAGCCAATGTTCTGTAGCATTTCTCCTGTTTCCTCTAGGAATTTGTTGTTTTCAGGTCCGAAGTTCAGATCCTTGATCAAATGGAAGTTGACTTTTGTACCATGTGTGAGGTAGGGGTCTTATTTTATGCCTCTGAGTATGCAAGTCCAATTTTCCCAGGACCAGTTTTTGAAGAGACCATCCTTTCTTCAGGGAATAATTTCAAACTGTTGGTCAAAGATTCAGTTGGTTGTAGACAACCTTCAAGATTTTTCTCATGACCTATATATACATTTATGAGGCTTCACTTGAACATGTCCGCTGATTTCTCGTTAGGATTTCGTGAGATCATGAACTCATTTACATGACACCATCCTGTTCCGTGAGCTCTTCGGTCAGAGGCGTAATGAGCTGTTTTCTGTCCTCGGTCTTACTCTGCCCTCTTTCCTCCGCAGATTGCTCTCCTCTACAGTTCATTCTGATCAGCAGCTTGAGGCACAAGTCTAATTTTCCCTAATACTCTTTTTAGCTACTCATCAAACCAGCCCTTCACAAAATGCCACTTATTATATTTTTAGTAGAAAAATTTTAATTTTTGATCAGGGTTGCTATAGAACTGATAAAGCAATAAAAATTTAATGCAGATTTTCAGACCTGATTTTTGTTATCTTAAACATGTTATGTACAGGTAATTCAGAATCTTTCTAAATTGCATATTTGTAATCCTACCTGATTTTATTTTATTTATTTTATTATCTCTGTGATTTCTGCTCATAGCATATTTTTACTCTGGATATCATATTTGAAAGAGTATTATAGAAAAAAAAAGAGGAAAATCATCATTTTACCACCTTTTTATGAGAAATGTGAACCTGTGTGTGTGTTTAAGAATAACTGGCATTATATGCAAAATGGATTAAAGTAATCCCACTGCAGGCTGTTATCCACATTCTAAGATTCATTTAAATTGTGTTACTAAATAAGACAGATGAATTCGATTAGAGATATGCTAAAATAAAGCAACTTGATTTTACTAATATAATGGACAGTCATAATAGGTTCTGTATGACTGTCAGTTACAGTGCAAAAACATTTCAGATCAGTGATTTAAGTGTGGTTTCTAGAGTGTTTTTTTAGTGATGTTACATTGCTAGTAGTCTAAAATTGTATTTTAATTTTATCTAATGACTTAAAATCAGTAAATCATGTTTATATTGAGTATCCCATTGATTTTATAGTAATCTTCCTAGATCAGATTGTTATACGAGTTGTACACTCAATTAGATAAAGCATTCAGTTAAATAATTTGATTTGAAAGTTTCTGATGGCAAATACTATATTGTATTAGGCTGCCTGGTTAATAGATTAATCATGTGGTATCAAATTCTATTTATATTGTAGACATAATATATTGCATATAATATTATACTACTGAGATACAGAATATAAAAATTTATACTTATATGATATAAATGATAGATCTGACAGATATTTCCAATGTTCATGAAATGCATTATGTGGTTTTGTCAAAGTGTTTACCTTTTCAATCATCCATCTGATTTCTCCAATTTGAGATAATATGCATTTCAAAATTGATTTAAAACTTATTTTCAGGGCACCCTTTTCATCTGCAGTTCCGCTGAGATCCTTTCCTTGGCACACTTCACTCTCTGAGGCCACATATGCAGAACGGATTGCTCAAAAGATCTAATCTGACTGTAGACCAATACCAGGCATGCTTCTTCCACAGAAGTGAGTAAGCAGCCACACAAAAGATGTCTCAGGCTCAAGGAGCAGGATCCGTCATCTGCCCCAATGTAAAAGCCCTTGCTTCCCAAGAGCCTGGTTACCTGACAGCCTCGTGCACACATAAGAAACGTGTGTCAGGAACGTTCAGGTTCAAGAACGACTTTCCCTATGGAGTCCCAACTGCAGATACTCTCTCATGCCCAGAGGCATTTCATAAGCAAAACAACATTTTTCGTATGAATCTTCTTGTATGGTGATACAGTTGACATTTCACACTTTTATATGTCTGTGGGAACAGTGCCAATGAATTACCAATTGTGGAGTCCTCTTTCATCACATGCAAATGTATGTTAACTCAAATCTTATGAGGAAGTTAAGAGCTCATGCAATCATTTTTCAGAAGCTCAAACTTTGAGGAAGAAGCAAATCTTATTCAGAGTTATGGGAATTGCTTTCACCCACTCACTCAAGCATATTTAACTAGTAGCTGGTCTTAGCTAAAACGGGATAGCCTGGGAAATAAACATCACCTTTTTTTGCAGGAACTGAAAGGAAAAAGGGGGTTGAGAGAAAAATAAGGTAAAATGTCCAACATTGATTGTACACACCTGCTGATTCAACACAGAGATAAGCCTTATGTAGATTTTCATCGGCAGGAATACGAAACCAGAAATTCAGAGAAATAGAAAGGTAAAAGACAGTGATAAAAAGAGTAAATGGAGCAATGTTCCTGGCTGAGTAAGAGATGCCAGCAGAGGCATGTTCATTTGGTGCCCCACACAGTGAGAATGATGGCAGACCAATCATGATAAAAGGACCACAGGTGAGAAAATTGAAGTGCAAACTCCTCCAACAGGAACTGAGCCTAAGATTCCTTTTCCGCCACTCACAAACATGCATGCAATTCATCATTTTCATGTAGAAAAGCATTTCTTCCTCCAGAAAATGCGTTCTAATTCCAACTTCTAAGGACCCACAAGCGCTTTTTAATTAAGGAAAAGTAGCAAATATATATGCTTTACATGAGGGACTTTTGAGGAAAAGGGGGTCTTTCGTAGAAGACTGAGGTTAAACATATTATTTATCCATAAAACCACCATTACTGAACACATAGAAAGAATCCATAGGTATTTGGTTTCCAATGGAATTATGATAACTTTTCAAAAAGTATGCTTACAGGACAATCAACACACATATTGTAAATTTTTGCAATTTTATTGTTTATAGAATTTTCACAGATGAATATGCAAAGAAGCGGTGCTACAAAACTGCTAGAAAGTCAAGGATTTCTACTAATCTGAGGCAGAGTCTCTCTGTTTTAATCAATTTTACACACAAAGATGAGGCTGTAAAGTAATCAAGCTTGAGTGACAGCCCAGAACATGAAATGAGTGCTGAAAGGTTTGACCTTCATTCTTTCGGGCAGTGATAGCATCAGAATGTTGGGGGCTGGTGGGCAACAGGGTCACATTTGCATTTTTGAAAGATCAGTCTGTCAACATGTAAAGAGAAGTAGGAGACAGTGAGAGTGCAGACTTGGACAGACATTCTGCATATGTAGCATCCGGAGATGTGACAGGCAGTGCTCAGGTAGACACAAGTCATCAGGACAAAGTGGCTAGAGAGACGGCAACAGCTTCAAGCAAGATTTTATTAGAAGAAAGAATCAATGGAAAATCATAAAGATCAATGAAAAATTACAGTCTAAATCTCTGTCATTGACTGGATTTTGCAAGGAAATGGATTTGGGTCCTGACACTGAAGGTAAAGTTTATCTTGGATTGCTTCAATATTAATGTTCAACAGTTCATATACAGAAAAGTGCTTGGAACTGGAATGATGAAGTACCCGAGAGGAAATACTTGAAGTAATAAAGGCTGTAAAAGTGTAAAGGGCCCGGCATGGTAGCTTAGCACCTAAAGCCCTCACCTGGCACACACCGGAATCCCACATGGATGCCAGTTCTTAATCTTGGCAGCCCAGCTTCCCATTCAGCTCTCTGTTTGTGACCTAGGAAAGCAGTCAGACAGCCCAAAGCCTTGGGACCCTGCACTCATGTGTGAGAACAAGAAGAAGTTCCTGGCTCCTGCACTGGCCATTACTGTCCCTTGGAGAGTGAACCATAGGATGCAAGATCTTCTTCTCTGTCTCTCCTCCTCTCTGTATATTTGACTTTGCAATAAAAATAAACAAATCTTTAAAAAAAAGAAACAATGCTAGAAAAGAAAGGAAATTGTGGATGTCACAAGAGATTTGTAGCTGAAAGACAAGTCTTTTAAGTGGAGGCCTCAAAGAAAAAAACTAAGTTCTTTAAAAAAGAAAATGGAATATTGGGAAAAGAAAAAAGTGGGATAAGAACCCAAATGCCAACTGAAGCCACTCTAATAATAAATATAAAACAAGACTTTGCTTATTTTATTACTACTTATGTTGTTTAAATCCACAGAGAACTATGTAAGTTTTCTACTATTTAAAACAAATCACACTCACTTTTCTTGACAGGTCCATGTAGGTGTGTGTGTGTGTGTGTACAACCTTTACATACCATGAAATCATGTAATACATGATGTACATAGTATGTATATGCATATGTGTGCATATAAAAGATTTTTGTGAAAAGAAGATGGACAAACATTTATTTCAGAGCAAAAAAATGGAAAAACCATGGATAATATTTTCAATTTTCAAAAGATATGCTTTTCATGAGCATTTTGAAGTCATTTCTATACACTTTGGTATCAAACATTGCGTATATATGTGTGCAAACACACATATGTATTTCCCTGTCAATTAGTCTCTGTGCATATGATAAAAAATATGTATGTGTCCAAATCTGCATATGCACACTATAACACTGTATTTTACAGTACATGTATGCATGTATTTATATGTGTATGTGCACACATGATTGAGCCAACACAAGTCTTTGTGGATTAAGGAAAATTAGACAAATGAAAAATAGATTGATAAATGAAATGTATAGGAAAGAAAAGGAGGCATGACATAATGACTTTCAGCCCCCGACAGTGACGGACACTGGAGACTGAGGAGCAGGACAGGGTATACTATATCTAAAGCAGCAAGTACTTGCCTGCAGTCTGTGGTTCTGGGGAAGTCTTGCAGTGCAGAGAGTGTGACTTCTCATGCAGACACCGCTATCAGACCACAGGAGCCCCATTTCTGGCAGATCAGTGACCTCTGCTATGTCTTCCTCCCTTCCTTCCTCCCTCCCTCTCTCCCTCCTCCTTCCCTTCCTCCCTCCCTCCCTTCCTCCCTCCTTCCCTACCTCTCTCCCTCCCTTCCTTGCCTTCTTCTTTTTTTCCTCCCTCCCTTCCCTCCTTTTCCTTCTTTTTCCTTAAAAGATGAATTAGAACATTTCCTACCAGTGCTGTTTTATGACTGCTCATTTTTTTTTATTTTATTGTATGATAACTTAGGAGTGAATTTAGCATATAGTAAGCCATCAATAAAGGTTAGGCATTGGTGCAGACGACAAGATGCACGATGTTTCTACCTACTGTGATCATTCAGAATTTAAGATTTAAAGTGATTTATAAAATGTTCATTTCTGTTGTTTATTTATTTTAAAGTCAATCATGAAAAGCTTTTTTAGGCCATAATAATATTGTCTGGTTATCGATTTGAAATGCTGAGCTGAGGATTTGTATTCCAGGATATCCTGTATAGTCTTGTTGGTTACAGGTTTGTCGTGAGCCACAGTGCAGTGCGGCTAGATTGCTTGGGTCCTTGCAATGCCAAGGGCTTGGGACTTACTCAGAAGCTTCAAGAGATTGTTGAAAGCCATCTTGGAGAATTTCAGTTCACATATTATGGTACAGTGCAGCTAGGGTATAGCCAATTTATGAATGTATTAGAGTTAATTATGGATAAAATTTCAGTGAATTTTGGGCTTCAATTGTATCTGTTTTCTGACTTGAACTCAAAACCGCTTGTTTTAGTGGGTTAACTTTTCTATCAGTGTATTTACATATATGTGTTCAGGATGTTCGCATGTACCTGTATATATAGTTGTTTATATTTGGGGATAAATAATTAAGACCAAAAAATTAAAATAGCTAAGTCAGATTTACAGACTTAAAGTGATTCGGTATATAGACTGAGATGCAATTGAGTCATGGCTGCTTATGTTTATATGAAGTAGTTTTTATTACTTTAGATATTAGTCCCATTTTTCAATATAAACAAATAGTTTCCAAGTATGAGATTTTTAATATTAGAACTTCAACATTCCATGATCCAAAGTACACAATGTAAGAAAAGTTAATTTAATAAACTTGAATTCATATTTCTTTTTAATTGAATCTCCTAGTCTGAGGAGCTAGCACATATTTTAAAATGTTTGTTTTTCTTTAATATTTTTTGAAAACATATTAAACTCTTATGAAGATTGTGCAATTTTACATCATTAATGTACATTTTTGCTTATGTGGCAAATAACAGGACACATTTTTTTTAAGTTGAATATGCAGTCAATATTGTAGATAAGATATTTTATATTAAATGTATTTATCTTATTGTTTTTATGATGCTGTTCCACAGGCTCTGGGACTTCCTATCAGCCCTCTTTAAATTCCAACTCCCCTTCCACTGACTTCCATATATAATTGCAATAGTGTAGTTCTTCACAGTCATTCTGCTGTTGAAGTGTATCCTGACACTGTAGGCATGGACAGTGGCAGAGTCCAGCATTTTACTGTCAAGACATATTTGACTGTTTCATTGGGAGTCCAATTTTAATCTGAAAGTAGAGATGCATAATGTATTGTATCTATTGTATCTTCACATCTGGACGTGATAGTCTCTATTACATAGTTAGAGTACATCCCCTTAAAGGAAAAGCCATAAAACAAAATCAACAACAGGAAGAAAAAAAACAATATTTACACCAACATGAGCTTAAATAGCATGCAACTGAAATTTCCTCTTAAATTCATGAAAAGTGGATCAGCTTTTGCGAAGGTTTCTGTGACTTCTGAGCAGTTCACCTTCAGGAACTCTGCCTTTTTAGCTGCCTGAGAGAAGGCAGGTGGCCCGACCGTCAGCTGCCATCTCATCTGCTTTTAGGAACTGATGTTAGAATTGAGTCCTAGATATTTTTCAAATTGCCCAGATATAACAAACCTTGTGTGTAGAAGTTAAGGCTCGTTAACAAGATGGCACATAACAAAATAGAGGATAAAACCAGAACACAATAAAGATATTAAGGGTAACAGGAAAGAAATATTGAAATTGTTGAAATAGAAGAAGGTATTCCTTGAACAGATGATCCAATAAGTGCTGTAGAAAAAATACATTAACAAACTTTGTCCACAAATGTGGAGGAACCAGAAGAACACACAGAATGAGTGTTGCTATTTAAAATTTTAATTAGAATTTTACAGTAAAAAATAAAACAAGACCATGGCATGTTGCTAGTAATAAAGAAGACACATATTAAGCTACATACTTTCTAACTTCTGTATATGGCACCAAGGTCTTATACTCAGATTTTAGAAAAATGCTTTCTTGTAGCATTTACCCATTCCTTAATTATTCTCTGGTGCTGTACTTAAATCACTCCAATAAAATGTATTCACACTGTAGCATAATGGTATCAGAGATGCAGAAAAGTGTATGAATTAGCATTATTGTTTTGACCCTATTCATCACTAAGTTAGTCTTTCATAGAGTGAAGAAAATAAGGAGAGGGGGGGAGAGAGCTCTTAGGCCTGTCAATATTAATTGCACTGCGACTTGTTAATCTCTCTCTATTCAAAAGAGTACAAAAAGAAAGCTTCTAAAACAAAATTCAGAAGAAAATAGCATCAAGAATCCCCCAAGGTACTCATAGAGTTGTTGATGAAACCCTGATATCCCTCTTCAGGGAGGATTTTGAGCGTTTCAACTACAGAGTACTGAGAAAGGAGCAGGCTTTCTTGGAGACAGGCTGCGGACATCTGGAGTCCGTGTTTTGCACCAATGGTGTTAGGTGAGGTGTGGGTGGATGTTAGCATCTCTTTTCTTTAGAAATGCTTTGGAACACTGCTGTACAATACCCCCTGGAAGAGGCACATTCCTGTAATTATGCTCTACGAAACCCTCCCATTGCAGGCAGTAGAGATTTTACACACAGAGCAAGTGAAAGGCTGTATTTTCAGGGAGCGTTTCCTTAGTGAGTAATGAGAGTGCTGAAATAATAGGGTCTTTTATTTACAGAGTTCCTTAGTTCAAAGAATTCAAAGAAAGCAGTAGTCATGATCTCATTAACACGCAAAGCAGCTCTGTAAGGAAACATAGAACCAATAACCGTACTCTGCATACAGAGAAGTTTGGACTTGGAAGGCTGTGCATAAAATCCACTTCGCTGTACATCATGCTGTGATGAGAGTAACTGGGAGGGATCCAGCGTCCCGAGACTCCCACTGCACGCAGCAGCATGCAGAAGCTCCCAAGCAGCTTCTATAAACAGTTGGTCTCACAGGAGGGTGACACAGACCTTCCTTGGCTTCTTAGCCAAACCCCGGCCCCTTTTAGGCCAAGGGAATTCCTGTACATTAAAAAAAAAATCAAACCCAACCAAAAACCTGCATGTGGTTTCCAAAAAGACTGCAATAGGTCACTGTGATATTTTATTTATTTTAATCATTGTCTTCAATGAGCAATGATTCTCATTGGGCTACAAAATCAGTATTTTGCTGTGGTTACATTCTATCCCAGGTTATTATCAAATCAAAGTCCCGGAATAGTGATTCAGAGACACACTTAGAGAAAATTGTACTGTCTTGAGAAAGCACATCTATTCATTTTATGTGTATTTGAAATAATGGTTTGAAATCTTTAATTTGTGATACCCATGGAACTCCAAAGATAATAGAAGTCTTGGCCATTACATTATATTAGCACTAAAAGAAATACTAGACTTTGCCGTTAGAATAGAGTGATGTTTTCCACGAGCATGCTCCTGATATAAATTGCACAAATGAGCGGTGCTTTGGTGCTTTTGTACTACCCTTCCAAATATTATTAGAAATACTTCATGGAGAATCGTAAGAACAGCAATGCTCAGGTCTGCCATTCCAGGATCGCTGGTACCTCCTGGAAACCCTGAAACCCGATAGAGTCCCACACTCCCAGCTTTGCCCTGGCAATGCCCTGTACCAGACCTGTTGGCAGTGGAGCACAGCAGGGAAGATCTCTCTCTCTCTCTTTTTCTCTCTTTGCATGCGCACCCCCTGTGTTTGCGTATCCCCCTTTCAAATAAGTAAAACTAAATAAATGAAAAGTTACAAAAAACTATTTTTGCAGGTACAAGGTCCTAGGCTGAACTTAGTAAATGCATAGATTTTTATCATGTATGCTAGTGGTTGTATATTAAATTAACACAAAATTAATTAATGGCTTTCTCCATCCTTGAAAATTCACAGTATATCTCTGGTCTTGTAAAGTTACAAAATCTGCATATTTAATGAAGTTGGTTTATTAGTAAGTTTTCCAAATTGTTATTTCAGTACTAGTACTCTATGCTTCAATAACTTGGTTTTCATAGTGATGCAAAGTAATGACTGATCGATTAAAAATGGAAAAAATTGTTTATAAACATGTCATTCACACATGAACAAAATTCATAGCAATTATATTATTCGGCTAAAAGCAGCAGATGAATTAGTCTGACACTCTCCTCTTGCATTTGGAATTCCATGAACAAGGCAGCACAGTACCGCAGCACCATAATCAGCCAGTCCTTAAAGAATGTCTGCAGTCCGTTTTTCCCTGTCCTTTGCTTTGCACTTGCAGGAAATAACTTGCCATTTCTTGACTCCATTGTCTGTAATCACTGTCCTTGGTTCCTCCCCACCCATATGAAAATAATGCAGAGTGAAGCAGACAGTTTCTCAGTGTTACCAACAGACAGAAAAAATAATTTCTACTGTGGTAGAAATGCTTCTGCGCCTTCATGTTTTGTGGTCATTAGAGGAGACAGGCAGTCGTGTCTTTAATTTGACTAGGATTGATTTTCCGGAGCCAAAAACAGGATGCTGTGGGAAAGCTACTTTGGTATACAGCGTTTGAAAATGGTATGACCACCAGCGATTAAGTGTAAATTGGTATCCCTGACAGAGCAAATCACTCATGAGAAGATTTCGGCCTATGAGAATTAGGATCATTTAGCAAAAAATGAATTTCTTACAGCTCAGGAATCAGTTCTGTGAAGACCCCATGGGAGGTTTGCCTAGAAGGACACGGAGAATAAAACCCATATAAGACTCTATGTGCCTGTCATAGGGTTGTAGGCTTTTTATAAATCAGAAAACACAGTACTAGTAAACATTCATGTGTTATTTGAGAAGCAGAGGAATGCACCATTGTATGTGATTAATTCAAAGTATTCCTGTAAATATTTTACATAATGGGTCTAAGTTTCTTTGTAAACTACTGTGCATTGTACTTGGCACTCATTCATCTGAACACTGTGTATTAGAAACAGAAGTTTTGCTTCAAAATAAGATGCCAGTTTTTTTTTTTTTTGGAACCATGGTAGGAAATAAGAAAATATAGGTATTTCTAAAAAATTTACACTATTAATACATGCTGAAATAATCCACAGTCTACATAAAAGTAGAGTTATACATTCAAAGGTGATAAACTCCATATTTCATTATTTTAAGGAATTAACTTGTTTCACAGCCCAAGACAATAAAGCAATGAGAGAAAACATGTACTCTAACTTAGATAATGAAAAGTAACTCAATAGAAGTTGGAAGAAGAGCAATTCCAGTTTACACTGAAACTAGAAATAAGGGAACATACAGAAATGTTCTGTTTTTATAATAAAAAGTGACATAAAATACTGCAGTGCATTTATTCTCTATGTGAAATGTGTAAGCAATCCAGCGGTATATGCGAGTTCAGCTATTTAACCACTCACATGTTTGTTTTGCTTCAAGAGTAGCAAAGTGGCACAGTGTGTTAAGGCACTGCCCATGACACCTGCTTCCTGTAAGTGAACAGGTGAGAGACCTGGATGGAGTTCTAGGCTCCTGGCTTCTCCCTGGCCCTGCCTTGGCTATTCTGACCATTTTGGAAGTGAACCAATGTATGGGCATTTGTCTTTCTCACACTTTCTCTCTCTCTAACTGTGCCTTTCAAATAAAAAAATAGCATCTTTAACATAATAAATTTATTTAAAATGTATTTAAAATGAGCAAAGTATTGCACATGGAGTCTACCTGCAGTGTCCAAGATGGAGATTAGGAAACACTTTTCTAGGAAAAAGGCAGAGAGAGAGAGAGAGTGGCAGAGTCTTGTTTTAACTGTTTAAAAATCAATGCTAGATCTCTAGATTTTGCAAAATCACACAGATGCAGTGGGGGGACCCAAATATAGATAATGTGGCCAAGATTTCTGAGTTTGATGCCACGTGTCTGGGTCCGCCATTCTGATGACTGACGGAGTCAGTGGTGGTGTTTACTTCTTTCTGTATTTAGCTGGTATGCTATAATATCCCTGTAGTATTTCAAAACTTTTTACTTTTAACTCCAAAAGTCCCTTTAATGATTCCGAGGCGTCACTACTGCTGTGGAGACGCACAGCATCATTTATTCTTAATAATTAAGACTTGCGACTAGATAGATAATTCATTTGTTTGGAGAAAAAGTAGTTTTACACCATCATACAAACAACATTCTGTATGAACAATGTTATCCCTCATTTACATTTCTGCAGAAATCAAGAGCATATGTGCTCTAGAATTATATATGATTTTTATTTACCCATAAAGCCTTAATTCTTGTAGGGAACCTACCAGAGCCCAACGAAGGCTGGAAATTTTAGAGAAAAAAAATCCTCCTTAATAAGAGAACCACGTTTTCCATAAAGCTGCAACCCATCCAAGGTGAAAACATGAAGCATGGTAAGGGTGGTTTCCTATCATTATCAATAATAATGATTAGCTGAATCTGTACCTAGAAGGACTCTGAAGAAATAGCCTGGATGGGCTCTTCTTTTTCTGTTAAAACCACATAAACTTCTAGAGCTTTAGTTCTGGTACTATAAGCTAATGCAATATAAAAATGTAATATCACAGACACAAAGGCAAAATGATGTGTTTTAAGTTAGTCAGTCTCTTGGAAAAAATAATCTCCTTTCTGTCCCTTATGTTTAAACTTTGTTTTTGTCATGTTTATTGATTTTAGAATGTTTGTTTCAACTACAAAGAATTGATATTCTACTGTATTCTGCAGCTGGGGAATTTCTCAATCTTGCTTTCACATTTCAGAAAAACACTCCCTCCACAAGTGGACACAAATGACAAGAACTTCACTCACTATTTTGTGATCTATATCAAGAGAATTTCTAAGAAAAAGTAGCACAGAATGATGCCAAAAAGTTGGCATGGGGTACACTTTCATGCTATACTTGATGAAAATCTCAAAAGCTGTGTATTCTTGCTGCAAGGGCAAAGGGCCTCTCATCCACAGTGGGGTCTTTCAAGACAATGCTTAGTCCGAGTGCTTTCCAAGGATAGCTAACTGCTGGTGGGCTGTGCTTAACCACAATGTTAATTTTTTTTTAACCTAAAGAGGCAAATTTTGTTTAATTTTTTAAACATGCTTATGCAAAATAATTATTTGCCACAAATTAGTTTAATAGCTGACAAAATTGCCATAGCTGAATGAACGTACATTCTCTCACCTGGCTTAATATTCAATTCTTCCACATTTATATATGGCACAGAGACCATTCTTTTAAATATGACCAAGACCAATAAAATGACCATGCAACTTGGCTGATCTCATTAAATTTAGTGTTGAGAAAGGGTTTAATCCACAGTCAATTCAGTCAGTTTTAAACTTTAGATGTGCTATGTTTCAATTGCCTAGACAGACAAGAAGTTAAGGTAACTGGCTAGGTCAGCACTTCATGACTTACCAGGAGGAGGAAACCTCTACATTTTTCAATATTTTCTGGCTTAAATTTATCAGAAATTTTAACAGTTAAAATAAATTATCTAAATTTTTCAATGATCTACCCCTGTAAATGTTGAAAACAGTTACTTTGTATCTGTACAAAATATTACACTGTTATATATATGTATTTATACAAATCTGTTATATATACTCTATTACACGTAGTATATATTTATATAATCCATTGTATATTGTATTTATATATAATATCCAGCCATCCATTGTTGTGATGAATTTGAGGAGAGTTAGAACTTAAATATGTTATCTGAATAAAATCAGCACTCCAGGAAGATCTATTGTATTATCCCACAGCTTTGATCACTCCTGGCAAATTATTGCAATCCCTTGCTGAAAAAGCACAACCAGAAGTTATAATGAATTCTCTCCCATATTTTTTGCAAGAGAAAAAATGGATAGATTTCCCATGATAGAGTGGTCACTGCTTGCATATTAGCAAATATTTAGGATCAATAAACATCTTAGCAGTTAGGAGTGGCATTAATGCAAGATTTGTAAGAGGAAAATGTGGTGTTAGGAAGCGGCAATTTCCAGAAGCATGTGTAGGTCAATAATTGCAATAAAAACAGAAGTTTGTTTTGGCTTGTGTAATTATTGAGCTCTATTAGGAGCAGTGCCAACAACACCACGAATTGTTCTACACATAAGTTAAAAATCACTGTTAAGTCAATGAGAGTGATTTAACAACTTAATCACTGAGTGAATGATGTTGTGTGTTAGAAATCTCTGTATCATTACACACATGGCAAGGCAGCGATGGAGAGGAAATATTCTGTTACGGAATCCAGCATGACAATTTCAGCCCAACTGGAGTTTACAATACCATAACCTTTGAATTCTCGGAACTCATGACATCCTCCTCCAAAAATTATATTTTATGTGTTGTTTAATGTTTGAGATTATAGTAAATATTCTGAATAAAATAGAAAAACAGTCCAGATGAGTACTATTTTTAATAACGATTACTAATTAAAAAGGTAAAGGGACAGAAAATATCTGTATCTGTGTCTGTATATCTATATATTTGTCTATGGAGATGTTCCATGCACAGATTTTTTTTTTTCCAATTGTCCAGAGCCTCCAGCCCAAAGCCAGTACCCAAAGAATTTTATCCCACTGTCACACATGCGTGTCAGGGCCAGAGTTTTTGTGCCCACCCTCCACTGCCTTGTAAAGCAGATGAAACTGGATGAAAACTGGATCAGCTGGAACTTAAATCAGAATTCTGATATGGAATGTATGCCAAGCAGCACCTTTACCTTCAGTATGATAGCAGCGGGCCTAACACAAATTATATTCTTGATAATTGTAGCTATGCATGCCCCCTCATGGCTTCAGGGGACTCTAATCCCCCTTCATAGCTTACAAGATTATAGTTTGTGGCTTTTCAGAAATAGCTGCAAGACAGGAGTAGATCCTGGAGGAGAGTATGGTGGGATCATTATTGTCCCCAGACATTTGTGCTTATAATATAGGGCTAATCATGAGGGTTCACATGCTGTGAGAGCTAAGGTAGTTTTTTATTTGGTGAGAAAGTCTCTGAGTAATATGTCTTAAACTTCCTTCAAAACTAAGCTAAAGAATGCACACTGCAGGTGTAACTAGACCTAATCCATACATTGATGGCAATGCACAATATTTCTAGGAATCATTTATTTTCACAGGAAATTGGTAAATCTAGACTATATCATAATACACTCACTAATTATAGGAAAATACAAGAAGCAAATAAAAGAAAGTGAAACTAGAAATGACAGACTGAGAGTAATAAATAACGAAGGAAAGTAAATTGCTATTCATGATCCCCAATTTATTTTTGATTTGTACAAAGATTAAAAGAAGAAAAACGTCATAAGAAAATCAAATTGACAGTTATTAATTTTTAAAACATTGGCATCAGCAGTATAATTTTGTTATTTTTTAAACGTCATGTTTAGAACAGCACATACTGAAGTATTTATGGATAAAACAATCTGCTTCCTGAAATTGATTTAGAAAACAATGTGAAAATGTTGCAGAATCTGTTAGTACACAGACAAAATGATATGATCTATCAGGGTTAATTAGATTATTATCTGTGTTTTACTATTGAGTGTGAATTACTCATAAAAAAAAAAGTTGGGGAAAACCCTTAAAGGTGAGTTAGTAGTGGCAGGCATGTTTTGCAGCCCCTTACATCACCACATGGGATGTTTCATCCTGGAGCGCATGGTGTGAACTCTGGATTCTTGCTGTCCACCTTCCTGATAACGTGCCTAAGACTGACAGCATTGTGGGTCATGTACCTGGACCCCGGCCACTCTGATGGAGACAGAACTGTAGTTCCATCTCCTGGCTGCAGCGAGGCTCAGCCCAACCTATAGTGAGCACTTAGGGAGTAAAATCAGCAGGCTGAAGACCTTTCTCTATATTGCTCTCTGTTTACTTTATTTGAAAGGCAGAGGGCCCGGCGCGGTGGCGCAAGTGGTTAAAGGTCCTCGCCTTGCACGCCCGGGATCCCATATGGGCGCCGGTTCTAATCCCGGCAGCCCCGCTTCCCTTCCAGCTCCCTGCTTGTGGCCTGGGAAAGCAGTCGAGGACAGCCCAAAGCTTTGGGAACCTGCACCCGCGTGGGAGACCCGGAAGAGGCTCCTGGCTTCGGATCGGCATAGTACCGGCCCGTTGCGCTCACTTGGGGAGTGAATCATCGGACGGAAGATCTTCCTCTCTGTCTCTCCTCTCTGTATATCCGCCTTTCCAATGAAAAAATAATAAAAATAAATCTTTAAAAAAAAAAAATTGAAAGGCAGAATGACACACAGGAAGAGACAGGGAAGGAGAAATGGAGCTCACACCTGCTGGTTCACTCCCAAATATCCATGCGGCAGAGGCCAGGAGTTTGGATGCATCCAGGTCTCCCAAGTGAATGGCAGAGATCCAAGCCACTTGGGCCACTTCATGTTGTTTTCACAAGTAAAGTAGCTAGATTGCAAGAAAACTTCCAGGATTTGAACAACTGCTCTACTATGGGATCCTGACAGTGCAATTGATGGTTTAACCACTGTGCCATATTGTCAGGCCCTCAAAGTTGTTTTTCTGTTTGCTTCTCTTGATGTCTCCCTTTGTCTCTCTTTGCTTTTGAAATGAAGTGAAAATAAACAACATTTGTTATGGTAAACCAAATATTTATTTCACAAATTTACATGTGAAAGAAAAGCTGTCACATTGTGTTGCACCAGTGAGACATGGACAAAAGACTATGAGGTTTTGAAGAACACAACACGTCTCTCCTGCAGTATTACTCTTTGATATGAATTTCCAACTACTGGAAAGATTACTTTCAAATTGTTATTCAGATCCATTACAGTTTTATAGTATTTTTTAATTGCAATTTTGCTGTTTGTAGATGTTTGATTTAGAGTGAAAGAATTTTGGGCTTCCATGGCATTCACAGGCATTTTTCTTCCCTGTACTTTATATGCTATATAATGGGAGCCAGCTGATAATAAAGAGATATTCCAGATTCTCATACATCTTTTCCTCTGGGTTCTTGGCTGTGTGCTGAAGCTTAACTTCAGGAGAAAGGAATTGTCACAATTTTCTGTGATTGCTTTTTCCTGTTTATGTGTTTTGATTTCTACTTCCTAAAAAAGGCCATTTTCACGTTTATTTACTTATGATATTTCTCTTAGGTGTGAATTTTTGAGTATTTTTAAAGTGACATTTAGTGACCTATCTTGTGGTAAAACAGGCTAGACCACTGCTTGCAGCAGTAGCATCTCATAACTGAGTACAAGTGAGTCACAGCTCAGCTACTCTGCTTCTAATCCAGCTTCCTGCCGAAGTATCAGGGGAAAGAATGAAAGATGGGCCATGACACTCACCTGGGACACATGCATGGGCCCCCTGGATCCTAGCTCACACTTGGTTGTTGAGGCCATTCCATTTGGGAGTAAATAAATAGATGAAAATTGATCTCTTCTCTCTCTCAGACACACACACACACACACACACACACACACACACACACACACACACATTTTTAAAGCAGTGAATTTTAGAGCTATAAATTGGTCAGATTATTTTCAGAAAGTCAAAATATTTGAATATCAGAAATAAATCTTTCATGGGAATTTTATCATGCATGCAAGTATAATCTTTAGAGATCCTACAAAGAAAATCAAGTACTCATTTTTTTCCAGTATAAAATTACACTTAACAGCATAATGAAATGATTTTATTTTGTCTGACAAGTTATAGGCAAATCTTTTGGTGAAAGTGGCTGTTGGTAGCCGTCGGAGCTCCTGGCAGGTTTCAGGTTTGTAGTCTTGCTTCCCTGTGTCACTCCTGGAGGGAAGGCACTTTGCTGCCCAGTGGACTAAAGGTCTACCAGTTCCTCTGATCCTGACACTTCCTTTTCTCCGTGAACAAACCTCAACCTGGCACATCCTTTACTTTCTCAAGGAGGTTGATTATCTCATTATTCCTACACATGAGCTTACAAACAGTTTTATTTTAACTAATTTGTTACATGCAGTATTGAAAAGGGATAGTTGGAGATCTTTGACATTAAAATAATTTATTAGAAAAAAAAGATGGGTCTACAAAAGTACTTGTAAATGATATATTGAAATCTTAGGCACAGTAAGGAACAAATCACCTTTCAGCTAGTATAAAAACTGTCTCTAAATGGATTGGGGACCTAACTCTGCATCCCCAAACTATCAAGCTATTAGAGAAAAAGATAGGAAACACTCTAAAGATAGAGGCGTGGGCAAAGACTTCTTTAAAAAGTCTCCGTAAGGACAAGCAGTCTAAGCCAAAATGAACACATAGGATTACATCAGGCCAAGAAGCTTCTGTACAGCAAAGGCAACGATCAACAATCCAGACACCCAACAGAACGGAAGAAAATCTTTGCATATCGCACAACCCATTAGGGATTAATATCCATGATACAAAGAGCTTCAGAACCAAAGTGACAGCAGAACAAGTAATTTTGTGAAGAAATGGGCAAAGGAAATGAGCAGGAATTTTGCAAAAGAAAAATTCAAATGGCTAATAGATGAAAAAATACTCAGGTTCCCAAGCAATTAGAAAAGGGCAAATAAAAACCACATTAATGCTCCAGCTAACTTCAGGGAGTATGAAATACATACAGAAAACGACTACCAATAACTGCTGCCAAGGATGTGGGGGAACACAACCACTGCACTCTTGGTAGGAGCCAGGCGAGTGCGGCCGTAGGGAAGTCAGTACGGAGAATGATAAGAAAAATTGAAAATTGGTCTACTGTCCGACCTGGCTATCTCTCCTGTGGGAATATATCCAAATGAAGTGAAATCTACATATGCGAAAGCAACTTGTAACCTTATGTTTGTAACAACAAAATCCACAACAGTGAAGACATTGGAAACAACCCAAATCCTCATTGAAGGAGCCATGGATAAAGAAACTGGTAAATCTACTCAATGGAGTACAACTCAGCCATAAAAAAAAAAAAAAGAAGACATTCTACCACTTGCAACTAAATGGTCCCAATTGGAGACCATTATGCCCAGTGAAATAGCCAGGCCCCAATGACAAATATAATGTGTTTGCTCTAATATAAGGCAACACTACAAAGCAAACACATACAGAGGTTAACAATTAATGTGTGTGTGTGTGTGTGTGTGTGTGTGTGTGTGTGTGTGTGCTCGCAAACAAGAACTTTATATTGGAGACAGCATACCGGGCAGCGAAGGTGTGTCGAAGTGCACATCTTTATTTCTGAATAAAAAGTGGATTCCCAAGGCAATACACCTTGACAGTGTGATACTAGATTTTCTACCTTGTCAATACTTACAACGTCATGACACACTTAAATAGCAACTCGTACCTGTTACTAAAGGACAACACTACTGCTATGCTATGGCGGGAATGGCAAGAGGGGAACATGAGCAGGAGGGGACGGGGAGAATTCTTACACCTACAAAAGTATCATGGAAAAGAATAATTAATAAAAATAATGGGAAAAAGAAATCTAGGGTTATAACTAAATTTTAAAAACTCCCTCTGATACTCCCTGTATGGTATGTAGTGTCAAGAGAGCTGGGATTTTGTCATTTTAAAACTTTTGAAGCTTTTCGTGATGTGAGATCTCAGTCTCCAAGGAGTGACTGCCTGAGTTTTTGCTGAATAAATGACTGCAGTTAAGGCTAACTATAAAAAAGATTGCTGCTTTTTGTGGCCAAATATTCTTGTAATCTCAGTCATGGATATAAAAGTTGTAACAAGGAAAGAAAAATATTTGACAAGTAAATAAGTATTTTGTTATCATGTTTTCTCTTGGGGGTTTTCCCAGTAGGGTTTTAAATATTGCTTACAGGAAAACTTGTAAAATTCTGGCAGAATGAATTTCAAAATTTGGGACTGATATTATTATTAGTAATGTTATCCTTTCATTTCAAATGGATCATTTTGCTTCAATGTCAGCCTATCAATTTTTAGCACCATTTGAACACAATGTAACTACAGTGATTGATACAATTATGTAATGTGAGATTGCTTGGCGGTTTTTACATCTACAAATGGAATTATTTAGTTCAAATTGATTGTTGTTCATATGCCATTTACCTACATGCATGAGCTGATCACATCACAAAGGGAAGATATTTAATTCAATGACAATACAAGGAAATTTATTTTCATATCTGAGGATTAGAAATCTAAAATTAAAATTCTGGCCTTTGATCCTATGCTTGTGAACTGTACCCTCTCTGCTCAGTTTCTTTGTGATTAAAATAAAGACACATACGTGCAAACATTGAGCGTGAACTCAGGGCCTTGTGCAGTAGCCTACTGGTTGAAGTCCTAGCCATTCCTGTGTCAGGATCCGATACCATTCCAGCTCCCTGCCTGTGGCCTGGGAAAACAGTAGAGAACAGCCCAAAGCTTTGGGAACCTGCACCTGTGTGGGAGACCCAGAAGATGCTCCTGGCTCCTGGCTTCTGACTTCAGCTCAACTCTGGCTGTTGTGGCCACTTGGGCCATGAACTGGCGAATGGAAGACCTTTCATTTTGTCTCTCCTTCTCTCTATAAATCTGACTTTCCAGTTAAAAAAAAAATAAATTTTTTTTTAAAAAAATGCCTCTCTTTAAAAAAATTGAACATGGGAAAAGAAAATATTGAATAATTATTAGCTTCAGATGCAAATTCTGGATCTAATAATTGCTTGCTATTCTGTTGCATTCGAATATGTCCACACTCTGGTTTCAAATATCATTGATCATATCTTTGTGCCATATTCAATGATATTTTTTTTCCTCTGTCAAGTTTTTAAGCTAGAATTTGCAATGTATTTCCATTGGTAAGTATTTTGTTAGACCTCCACATTATCTGGTTACATTTATTTCTTTCAGTTCTCTTTCCGCCATAATATCTAAATTACAAATAACAATGATCCAGGGATTTACTTTTTCTACATTTCTAAACAAAATTCCCAAAGCTTCTAGAAAAGTCTCTGACATTTCGTCACTGCCCTTTCCTGGCCCTACCTCCTTGACTCTTGCTTTTTCTCCTATCTATAACTCTCCTTTTCAAATAAATAAAATCTTCTTTTAAAGATAGAGAATTAGTAAGTAGGAGTCAGGTTCTCAAGGATGATATAGATGGGGAAATGTGAGAGTTAGAACTAAGAGGAGATATAAAAAATGAAAAGGCAATTTAAATTAATAATAAAACTTACAAATGGTAAGAAAAATAATATTTAATGGAAGTGAGTTTAATTTAAATTCACTTAAACTGCTACTATTGTGGTATACACCACTGTTAGCATCAAGAAAAGTTTAAATTGGGTTTCAATTTGTCTTATCTCCTGTTTTTATTAGCTTCATATCTTACATATGAAATACTTAGTGCAGTGTTTGGTACAAATTAGTCAGTAAATGAGAGATGTAAGCATTATTTTTTCTCTGCTTTCCTAATAGAAAATTGAATCCTGACATACTCTCAGATTATGTCTGTAATATTTTTCTCTCAGTAAAACGACCACAAACTTTTTATGAACCAAAAATTAAAGTAAAATCATTACTTAAGCCTCAGTTGTCTGTACTGTTTTCACCCCCGAGACAGGTGACAACATGAGATTATTTAATTACTTATATGAATATTTTGTTATTTTGTGGAAACTAACTCCGTTCATGATGCCATGCATCTGAAACGCTGTTTATGATTAACTGGTTTTATTAATAATTACTTGATTAAAATGTTTTTATATAACACTTATATTTAATAAACAAGGCATAACTAATATAACCAGAATTTGTATCATTATGCAATGTCATAATAGATTTATAGTACAACTGTCAACTGATTAAAACTGTTCAGAAAAGACTTAATGAAACTTTATTGCTAATGAGGTTGAAAACATCAGAATTATTAATAGAAACTATTATTTTTGTAATTGGGAAAAATAAATATTATTGCCTAGTTTGAAGTTTAGTTCAGACATCAGAATGCAACATAGAGCATTTTTTGTCTAAAGTTTAAACCTTAAAATCAAGTCTTCAGTTCTAACAACTGGGTTAGAGAAAATACAAGAGCTTGACGTCAATTTAGCCATTAACATGAAAAAGCAGCTAGATTTAGAATACAAAAAAAATTGCTGTTAAAAATATTGATAAATGGCCTGGTAATAGTTAGGAAGAATTCAGAGCATGGGCCTTGAATACATCAACCAAATGAAGCATGTGACATATAATTAGCCATTATTTTGAATCAATTAAATTTTAGACTTAGTGTTTAGATATTATTCAAAACTGTTATTGTTTCATTTGATGTAAAAATGGCATTTTATTTCTTATTGGCTCTTATAATCAAAAGAATCATTTATTGAAGAATATATACTTGTAATTTCTTTTCAAACACACTGTGAGAGATTCAACAGAGGGTAAATAAGACAAATTAACTCAAGAAGGATGATTTAAAGCTAGTGCTAGCTACCTGCCACTGTTCATCACAGTGGATCTTTAACATGCAAATTTTGAAAGAGAGATTGACTACATATATATTACACGACAATTCAACTTTTTAGATTGTATTTATCAATCAAATACTTAAGGATATCAACACAACGAAATGAATTATGACTATTACGTCCAATATTCATGTCATTTGCAAAAATCCATCTTGTCTTATATGAGTAAGTATGGAAGCATGCCTCTGTGACTGTTCACCCCGAAATGTTTCAGGCAGCAACGAAGGCATGTCAGGAGGGCATGGAATATACCCACGACATCCTGGCATGAAGCTTCTGCTGCATCGTTATGCAGTACTATGATGATGAAGCCAGAGACAGGCTCTTAAAGAGTTGGACAGAGACGAATATGACTTCTCACCAGGCCTTCTGTGTTTCCCTCTAGTCTACGTAATCATTCTGTGTTTCATATTGTGCTCTCGCAGGCAATTAATCCTTTATTATATTTAAATTTAATACCAATGGTGAAGGTGAAGTTTCCATTGTCATAAAAAGAAGAAAAGATGAAAGCTGTTTTTACTGATAAGATTTTTTAACAAATGAATTGTTGTTTTAAACAATTCCTTGAATGTGTGACATCCCTATAACCTTAGTAACCTGGGAAATACAGTTTATCTAGAAGTCCGCAACCATTTCATCTGAATTTGAATCATGCTCAATACTAAATAGCATTTGCTTTTCAAATGATTAGATTCTGTAAATGAGAGTTTTGCAAAATGCTTCTTCTAAATGGGCCAAATCCCCTCAAATAGACAAGGGTGACGTCCGATGTAATTTCCTCTAGAAGTCACGTATCTCTGTTAAATCTATTTATGTGAATAAGCAGGTGAAATTTTAAAAGTTTTAATTTTAGATAAGTTTCATTCTAATTGTCCTGTTGTAAAAATTGTTTGGCATTACTATAAATCCAAGACTACACAATTTTAGAGTAATGAATGTATTCTGTGTGCTATAATTAATATTAAATTACTGTGTAATGTTTCCAAGCTACTGTGTCTGACTGTGGCTGAACCTCTTCCAATCTCTCCTCCTTATGTTATCTTTTGGTGGAAAGCTTCTGACTGCTTAACCTAAAATTTGTTCTCTCCATCTTGTGTATTGTGCTTAGTTGGGCATATTGCCTAAATAATCAAAACTGAGTTTGTTCCCCCATCTTGCATATATTAATGAAGGATCCAGTAGTTTAAGATCCAGCCAATGAGACAAAAGCAAATATTGATGAAAAAATTCAGACAAATGTTCTTTATCTTTTGTTTATTATTATTATTATTTTTCACTTAAGAGATTTGAGAGTTTATGTCTTCCCCTATCAACAGGGGAGAGTTTTTTTTATTATTATTATTTATTTGTATTGGGAAGGTGGATATATAGAGGAGGAGAGACAGAGGAAGATTCACTCCCCAAGAGGCCACAGTGGCTGGAGCTGAGCTGATCTGAAGACAGGAGCCAGAAAATTCCTTCTGGTCTCCAACATGGGTGCAGGATCCCAAGGCTTTGGGCCGTCCTTGATTGCTTTCCCAGGCCACAAGCAGGGAGCTGGATGGGAAGCAGGGCTGTCGGGATTGGAACAGGCTCCCATATGGGACCCCAGTGTGTTCAAAGTGAAGACTCTAGCTGCTAGGACATTACCCCGGGCCCACAGAGAGATGTTGTTTCATCTTTTGAATAAAAAAATAGTGCTTGCCCATGTGTGAGACCAGCAGGAAGCTCCTGATTCCTGGCTTCAGATCGCCTCAGCTCTGGCCATTATGGCCACTTGGAAAGTGACCAACAAATGCAAGATCTTTCTCTCTGTCTGTCTTCTCTGTAAGTTTTACTTTCCAATAAAAATAAATAAATCTAAAAAAAAAAGTAGTGCTTGATTCTAATTAGATGCCTTACATCATGACTTGACAATGTCACATTTGGCTGAGAAAGGAGAATGGAACAAGGACGTATAACAGAAGCAATTAAGATAACATGTACTGTTGCATGTTCCATATGACAGGGAACAAAATCCCACTATTTGATGCACCATCATTTTTCTCCATTCTTCACAATTGATCCCCGTGATAGCTGCTGTATTGAGACCTCCAAAAATATGGAAAATGGTAGTCCTATTATTCCTTGATTATCAAAATTGACATTCCTATATAAGTAATTTGGTTGGCAATTTTTGTTGAAGAAATTGAATTTTCAATTGTCAGTTCTTCAGATTTTGCCAGAATTTTTTGGCACAAGCAGGGAGCTGGATGGGAAGCAGGGCTGCTGAGATTAGACCCGGCACCCATATCAGACCCTGGTGCGTTCAAGGTAAGGACTTTAGCTGCTAGGCTATTGCACTGCGCCCTGGTTGTTTTTTAAAGGAGTAAGATCCATTATTGCAAAGCTTTGAAAGCAAGTAAAAGTAGGAAAAAAATAAAATAAGAGAATACATAGAAACCCACAGATACAAATGGATTCAATTATGATCCTTCCAAATGAACAGTTCAGGCTTTCTTAGAGGAATGGGTACGACTTTCAACAATTATTTTGAGTTTATAAGCCAGTTATATAAGTAATGCGTGTATATTCTCTACTTTGTTATTAAACATTTCCTGTCTTTCTATTTTACAATGTCTTTATTTAGACAATGGAGGAAGTCAGTCTTTATTGAGGTCAAAATAAGAGGAAATTTGAGGGATTAGTGCGATGCCTCAAAGGCTAATCCTCACCTTGCAAGCTCCAGGATCCCATGTCGGCACTGGTTTATGACCGGGCTGCACCTCTTCCCATCTAGTTCCCTGCTTGTGGATTACGGAACCAGTAGTGAATGGCCCAAAGCCTTGGGACTCTGAACCCATTTGGGAGACCTGAAGAAAGTCTTGGCTCTTGGCTTCAGATTGGCTCAGCTTTTACTGTGGTGACTACTTGGGAAGCAAAACAGCAGATGGAAGATCTTTGTCTCCCCTCCTCTCCATAAATCTGGTCTGTGTTTTCAATGAAAATAAATCAATCCTTAAAAGTAATTAAAAAGGAAATTTAAAATATTTTATTGGTGCCAATTTGATTACAAGATCGTGGTCACCTCATATTTGAAAAATCTGTGTGAAGATTGCTTCCAGGGAATTCGGCAACACTTGAATTTGCTTCTTCCTGCTTCTCATAAATAGGATAGAGCAAGAGATGAATAGCTTCCAGGTCCGAAAAGAACAAATGTCTGAAACATCCACTCAGTGACTATGTGAGTAATACTTAATGCCACATTAACTAAGAAATAAAGTTGTTGAGAGCACTTCCTAATCCATGATGGTCTTTGAATTTCAAAATGTTTCAGCCGTTGACTCTCTTGTGGGTCAGGTGTTCTGAAATTATGCCAACAGTGGCACTGTTGGAGAGCTTGAAGACAGTGGAGTCAAACTCTCAGGAGGAACATGAGCATATTTCTGTAAGAACAACCTGGAGTCCCTTCAGTGATGGAAGAATCTCAAGGAAGTCACTTGGCCACCAACTGACCAGCTAGCCTTCCCAGAGATACTTCCAACTGGAGAGATCGGTAGTTTACTGTGGCATGTTAAGCGTCAGTGCTTGTGGACTCTTGTTGCTGTGTGGGAACCCACAACATTGGGCTCCTGTGAGGACTGTGTGCTGTGGCCATTCTATTTGTGTGCTCACTGCATTAAGAAAGGATTAATGTGCTCAAATTTATTCTCTTCGTGGCCTACCTTGTTTGCGACAAAGCAAAAGATGGCTTCCAAAGCTCCACCCGTTTAAAGAAATTATCTCACCATGGTCTTTCTAAAACATTGCTTATTTATGGAAAGGGAACAAATTGTATACATTTCATTTTGCAGCCTTCAGTTAATAGTGATATTTCTTCAGACAAATATTTAAATTAAATTCTTAATATATTTGCAGGAATATAAAAGAAAGCCCCAAGCTTGTAAGAACATTACGCTTTCCTTTTCTCTCTTTTTAAAAATTTTATTTATTTGTTTTTATTGGAAAGTCAGATATACAGAGAGGAGGAGAGAGAGAGAAATATCTCCTGTCTGATGGTTCATTCCCCAACTGACCACAACGGCCGGTGCTGTGCCGATCTGAAGACAGGAGCCAGGAACTTCTTCCGAGTCTCCCAAGCAGGTGCAGGGTCCCATGGCTTTGGGCTGTCCTCGACTGTTTTCCCAGGCCACAAGCAGGGAGCTGGATGGGAAGTGGAGCTGCCGGGATTAGAACCGGTGCCCATATAGGATCCTGGTACATGGAAGGTGAGGACTTCAAAAACCACTACGCTATCACACTGGGCCTTCCTTTTTTCTTGATCATTGCTAAGACACAAGCGGGTATTGGGCTAAGATATTGGCAAAGTTTACTCAAGAAGAAGCAAAGGACACAAGGTGAACCTTTAAACAACCACTACTAGGAAGAGCAGAGGGGCTTCCCCTGTTGCAAGAGCTGCGGAATGCTGTAGAGAATCACTTATTCCTTTAGCAATGGCTTTGGCTCAAGTGCTGCTCTGTAGAAACTACATGTTAGACAAAAACATTTTCTGTTATGAATTCAGACATCTATAAGATAATACTTATTTTTGGCAGAAAAATATTTTCATTTTTCTTTCACTTTTTTATTTAATTAGGCGGAGCATTGCGGATAGGCACATTTGCTGATCCAAGAGAGAGCGGGTATGTGTCAAATGTATTTGTGATTTATTACAAATCTGAGACTGGCCCCTGATGGTGCAGGGTCTGAGAACATATCCAAATGGCTTCCATTCGACACTTGAGGCCTTAACCTTTCACTCTGGGGTTGCAAAATTGCTTTGTGGAACTCTGGAAGACATAATTAACCCAAGCCTGCCACTGAATTCATTGCCTTTGGCATTTGTTTTCAGCAGTTTGTTCTTTATCATTATTATCATTTATTTATTGTTGGCCAAGAAAAATATCTACATAAGTCATGGTGATAGCATTCTGATTATTGTATAGCTTAGGTGGCCCTTCAGCTGAGAAAGACATTCTGTAAAAACACTGGGCTTTATGATAGCATCCATATTTTCTGAAAGAAGAGCTACAGTGAAAGCGTATCATGTGTGGTTCTTGATAAGAAGATAAGGAGACTAGGAGGAGATGACCAAAGTCACTATGTGGGGACACTGTAAAAGCAAACACGAGTATTCAGAGCTGTCAACAAATGGCTGTGAGTCAACACACGGTGAACTACAGCCACCAAAGTAAGTAGCATCATATTGACAATAAGACCTTGTTTGAATTTTTCTATATATATCAAGAACCTCAGAAGATAAAACATGCATCCATACTGACAAAGTTGGACTTATAATAAGGAATGAATGCCTTGTTGAGTTGCAGTGCCTGTCCCTTAGAGTCCATAGATCCTCACAGGATTTGCATTTGTACTAGACAACGACAGGGATGGATTCAGCTTTGGATTGGCTGCTGTTAAGACAAAGTGGCAATTCTGACCAAATCGTTTTTATTTTGTACAATTCATTAATTAGTTAACTAGAATAGATATAGCAACAGAAATAGTTTCCACATACATGTTCATTACCCAAATCCCACAATGCCTGAATCTGGGCCATTCTCAAATCAGGAGTCAGAAATTCTGTTCTCAGCCACTAGAGTTACCAACTGCCACCAAATGTACCGGTAAGTAGAAAACCAGAACTGGAAATAAATTGGGACTGGAAGGTGTATGCTCTGCGTGAGACTGGCCATCTGATGTTGAATCATTATGCCAAATGCCAAGTCTCCATATTAAAGTATCAAAATAAATAATCATGTGTGTGGCCATTTGAGGAGTGAACTAACAGATACGTGACTTTCTTTCCTACCTCTCACTTTGAAATTCCGTAATTGAAATAAATGAAAAGCCCTTACAATGAGAAAATGTAAATAGAAGCTCAAAGGTTTGAGTATTATTGAGGTAATGGATGGAAAGAAATTATTTAGTGTCACTCTACACGATATAAATTGCTAATAATAATGACTTTTGTGATTATTCACTTTATCATTCACAAAATTCTTGAAAATATTTGAAAAGTCCATTTCTATAACTTTTGTCTGTATATAGTTGCCACTTGTCAGTAAACAAATTACATGTACACATTTTTTATGATTTTGTATGTTGAACTTGAAGTCCTCATTTTGTTCTTGCTGGGATCCCATTTGGTGCCTGTTTTAACCCTGGCAGCCCTGCTTCCCATCCAGATCCCTGTTTGTGTCCTGGGAAAGCAGCTGAGGAAGATGCAAAGCCTTGGGAGGCTGTACAGGGTGGGAGATCTGGAGGAGGCTCCTAGTCATGGCTTCGGATTGGCTCAGCTCTGGCCATTGTAGCTGCTTGGGAAGTGAATCAACAGACAGAAGATGTTCCTCCCTGTCTCCGCTCCTCTCTGTATATCTGACTTTCCAATGAAAATAAATAAATCTTAAAAAAAAAAGGCCTAGGGGAAAGTGGACAGGTTTATTTAGTCTTTCAGGTGGAGGTTCACTGTTTAAGATGGAACAGCTCCGTTAGTCTGATGTCTGGTGGATGCTGAATGGAGAACTTAGGCAGACAATGAAACACATGGTTAGCCAATGAGAAGACAAGGGCCTTGTCTTTGAACAACCTTTCTTTGAACAACTGTCTCTGGAGAACTGCCTTCCCAGGCAAGCCTTCAATGACCTAAAGACCTCCCAAAGGTCTGTAGGTTACACTGCAACCAGGTCAACTGTCACCCCTGCTCATTAACATTAACACCTAATCCATCCGCTGTTAAGGTAAGTCTTTGGGTTTCCAATGCCTGTATGCATCCACTTATGGCTTTGTAGCTAAGTTCTCACCTTGCTGGTGCCGGGATCTGTTATGGGCACTGGTTTGTGTCCTAGCTGCTCCACATCTTATCCAGCTTCTTGTTTGTGCCTGGGAAAGCAGCAGACAATGGCCCAAAGCCTTGGGACCTTGGAAGAAGCTCTGGGCTCCTGCCTTTGAATTGGCTCAGTTCCAGCCACTGTGGCCACTTGGGGGGTAATTCAGTGGGCAGAAGTTATCTGCTTCTCCTCTTTGTAAATCTGTCCTTCCAGTAAAAAATAAGTAAATCTTTCTTTAAAAAAAGTCTGCATGAATTTAGGAAGTCAGATCTAATTTAGCCTATAAAAATGAATATTTAATAAAATTACTATTTGCCTTGGATTCGTTTTTGAAGAGAAAGAAATGAAGTAAGAAGACCACAAAGGCTTAATTCCCTTTCTCTATGTCCCTTTATAGTCAAAGACATTTCCAAGGCAATAGGTCCTTTTCATCTTTCAGCACGTAGTTACTCTGAGCTGTGTCTTTATTTGTTGTCTTTCATATATATTGTATCACTCCGATGATAACAACTGACTTCAGCTATTGCATTGATTTCAACTTAACAATCAAAAGCAAACATCATCTTTTCCTCTAACAAGGAAAATATTGTTTGAAAGTTTTCAAAGGATTACAGTTTCAGATTACTGTTAACGAAAGTCTTTATCTTCGTTGACTGGATTTCGACAGCAATCCATTAAGTGGTTTCTGTGTCATCTGTTGTCTTTATTCATGTCAAGTATTTAATGAAAAAAAAAAAACCTTTGCCACTAACAATCATTATGTCAGCTTTTGCATAAAATCTTATGCAGGTCTCCTGGAATTTCCTGAAAAAATTAAACATTTTTCCTCTTGACTGATGTCTCTTCATTTTCCAATTTAATCAGATGCCTGGGGAAATCCAAGATAAACCCTTGATGGATTACAGTTAGCTGACCCTCCACACACAGTCTTTGCTCTTCCTAAATCCAATTAACACGTCTGTTGCAATCTGAATTTCAGCTTCTTCAAGAAGCTTCTGTGCTTGCATTGAGATTCCTCTTTCTAAGGTCTTACTCATCCTCGCATTGTTTTTGCATTGTTTGCCATACTGAAATTCATTCCTGTTTAGATGTATGTTTGCATTTAGTATATAAACTATCTGTAAACTGTAATTCCAGTGCTTGAATTAAGTATCGGGGCAGTCAGTGCACAATACATGCTTGTAAAGTCAGTGATTGAAGGAATAAATAAGCAAGCACAATTGCGATTCCACTAGCACTGCACAGGTTCACAGATCTTCATCTGAAACCTTTACAATGATAAGCATTTCAGAATTCATGCACTCATAAAAGTCATATGGAGCTAATACTACAAAATGTGTGGGGTCTGCACAGTGGCTAGCTGGTTAACCCCTTGCCTGCAGAGCCGGCATGCCATATGTTGCTGGTTCTAGTCCTGGATGCTCCACTTCAGATCCAGTACCCAACTTAAGGACTGGGAAAGAAGTGGAGAATGCCCTAAAGCTTTGGGCTGCCACACTCACACGGCAGACTTGGAAGAAGTTCCTGAATCCCAAGTTTGGACTGGCCCATCTCTGGACAGGAAGAGAGAGAGGAAGACCTTTCTCTCTTGCTCTCTCTCTCTGTTTCCTCCTTCTATCTGTAAATTTGCTTTTCAAATAAAAATAAATAAAATTTTTAAAATACTACAGATTTTAAACAGCCCAATAAATCCTGGGATAATAGCATAAAACATGACTGTTTCTACTGACCGGGGTTAATATCCATCACTGTACAGTCTTACCAAATCAGGATAAACACAGTGACATGCAGCTGATGTCAGATTTTAGATAAGATTCATCTGGCTGTCAAATGCATTCGCAAACAAGCAAATAAAAATTAAGAAGAAAAATTGATTCCTAGCATTGCTATACTTCAGAGGTGTAAATTAAGAATTGTAGGTCTTAATGCTTATGAATTATACAATAACCTAAGCTTTTTTTTTTACCTGTATCAAATATTTCCCTATTTGTACACATCAAGTTTCTGACTTGTGTACATTGTTCAGAAAGAGCTATATTTTACATTTGTCAATTATGGGATCATTAAATATTGTTCATTCCAGCTTATCAATAGTAAAGTTATGCTCCGCTTCAAAATTAAAATGTTTTTCTATATACTAAATGTAAGTCTTTTAAGATATGATATTCCTAATTCTGATGTTATTTTGGTGTTTAGCATATTTTATTTTCAACATATTACTTTAAAATTATATATATTATATAACATTAAATATATATAATATTAATAGATTATTAATAGATTATGAATAGTCATAGAAGTATTATAAAGCAAGTTTTGGATGCTTCCTTCAGAATAGAATTCTGTGTTCTCTATGTTATATCACTATCTCAATTTTGTTCTTTTCCACATGTATTCATTCATTGGATTTGAATGAAGAAAATAATTTGTTGCTCATACAAATGCCCCTGACAGTGGCTAATCACTTACGAGTTCCTGTTGCACAGGATATTATTCCTCGTGCAATGCTAGTCATCTTTCAGTGAGGCTATGTTGATCACAAGGTCCCTGGCAACTAGGTGGTTGAGGGGAAGGTTCTCATATGCTGTGTGCTATTTCCAGGTTACTTCTATGTATCACCATGGCACAATATTTAAATTAATTATCTTTTTACTATAAAGATATAAAATGTTTTTAAAAGGAAGAATCCATGTGAAAATCCTTCTAGGAGTGACTCCAGGAAGGAATAATGCTGATTCTGTATTCCCCAATGCATGTTTGCAGACCACCAGTTTTTGATTTCAGCTTTGTGTATATTGTAATTTAGTGACTGAGAAGCAGCTAGCTAACTGGGAATTACAGTAATCAAGTTGTTGGGAATAAAAATCAATGTCCCAAACAGACTTTCAATCTTATTATTAGACTGACACAAGTGAAGAGAAGCTTTGGTCCTTCTCTGGCAGCACTGATGTGAGTATGGAGGAGGAGAGAAAAGAAAAATGACTTCGCAGCTCAAAGGGAAAGACACTCAAAATGCCATTCAGAGTCAAAAACCAAAAAAAAAAAGTCCTAAAATCATACAATTTAAAGAGTTGAAAATCCATTTGTTTTAATTGTCAATTGTTATTATTGATATTATGAAGTCACTAAGAATGAGCTAAAAATATTTCTGTAAACAAAGTTTTAGGTACTTTCCTTTTTTTTTTTTTTTTTTTGCTGTTATTGTTTTAATTGGAAAGGCAGGTTTATGGAGAGAAGGAACGGCAGAAAGAAGTTCTTCCATCTGCTGGTTCCTTCTCTCAGGGGCCTCAGTGGCCAGAGCTCAGTGGAGTTAAAGCTGGGAACCAGGAGATTTTCCATGCTTCCCACATGCAAAGTCCCAAGGTTTTGAATCATCCTTCACTGCTTTCTCAGGCTGTAAGCAGGGAGCTGGATGGAGAGTGGAGCAGCTGGTGTATGAACCAGCACCTCTACAGGATGCCGGTGATTGCAGACAGAGGGTGAGCTGGCTGAGCCATCACACCAGCCCCAACTTATTAGTGTTTTTATCACAGTGCTACAGGTATATGCATCCCAGGAAGCTGAAATATAGACAAGTATTAATGTGTTTTCACAAATGGCTGCTATATCAATCTTTTCATACATATTTATTCATAGTAGCTTGGATATTGTAAATACAACCAAAGCAGACTTGATTATTTCTTCATTAACTAATGCAATTTGTTTGCAGGAGGAAAAAATTCAGAGGACTCAGATGAAGAAAGCTGAAAAGAGAAAAATGGACAGAGAAAAGGAAAGAACATGAAACGGCAGAGTCGTCTCTTGGGGTTAGCTAAGACGGAATCAATCTGAGGCGGCTGGTGAAATGCAAGCATACGTTTCCAAGCATTATATTAAAATTTCATGATCAATAATGCTGAAAGCTGCAGAACATACAAGCAAAATAAATGCTGACAATTCACCAGCACAGGAATTTAATAAAATGTCATCCTCTCGTCTCAGCAGCAGTGCCGGGAGATGACTGTCCTGGTTAGAATCTGTCAAATGAATCTCCATATGTCAGGTGATAATAAACTCTGGACAGAACTTTTTGTTCCAGGTTGTGCTCATTCCTTCTAATACAGCAGTCAATTCATATTCTAACGTTATTCTTCTGTTTTCAACATTAAGTCAATAAATCAAACACTTTTTTTAGAAGCACAAGGTAAATCCACGTTTTAACTTTCTTGGAGCTTCTATATGCAGAACATCAAGATGTAAGGATGAGTCCTCTCTCAGTTAGGCAGGTGCTAATTTCTAAACGTTATAACTGTACTCACACATAAAATCTTGGAAAAGCTTCATCATGTGTGAGTGATTATCCAGAGAGATAATTTCTTCTGTCCCTTTTGTTTTGAATCAAATGTTTGGAAAAAAGAACCTGTTGAATTTTTGGTTTTCATTTAGTTCTGTCTGGAGTTATTTATTTGTATTGGAAAGGCAAATGAACAGAGAGAAGAGGAAACGGAGAGAAAGATCATCCACCTGCTGGTTCACACCCCATTCACCCCATCTTGCCACAAAGGCTAGAGCTGAGACAATCTAAAGCTACAGGCCAGGAACTGCCCCCTCAAGGGTTTCCCATGCTGGTTCAATGTCCCAAGGTTTTAGACCATCCTCTACTTCCGTAGAGGGAGCTGGATAGGATCCCGGCTCACACAAGGAGAGGACTCATGCAAGGGAAGGAGTTAAGCACTGAACCATCACACTGCACCTGGACTTGGAGTTTTACAAAATATCTCCATTGCAGCATTGATGCAGTGGTTTATGTAGTGGCGTTTTCCTGAATGTTGTTACAAAAGAGGAATCGATGTTAAATACATGGTACTGGAAAAGTTGTGAGTTACCCTGTGGGGAGCTGTAGAGAGCCTACAGCCCACACCCTAGACAGACAGGCGCCGAACTGCTGCTTCCTGCTATGGTAGAAAAAACAAGTCACAGGAAGTCTGCTGTGATTGGCCCAGGGGTGCGTGGATGGCGTGTGGACAGCGCGTGATCTGTGTGAGGATTGGCCTGTCCGCTGCGTGCACAGGTGACCTTTACGTTGATTGGCCGGGTTACCCAAGATATAAGGGAGCCAGAGAACCGGGGAGGGGGGAGAGAGAGTGCGCCTCGGAGGGAGAGAGAGGGAGAGAACACGTCTTGCCAAGATGTAGCTGCTGCACGTCTCGTGATGCGTGGCGGCTGCGCTGTGGCTGCATGGCGGCCGCTGTGCAGCCGCTGCGCACCGGTTTTGCTGTGTCATCTCTACAATAAAGGTTCCACAAAGACAACGAGTGTCTGGGTTTGACTTGCTGGCCAAGGGACCCCGACATTACCCCCAACTTGAATGCTAGGAGTTGCAGTTCGCCATTTTGTCTCTAATTTCTCTTGCATTCGAAATATCCAGTCAGGGAGTGAGATGGTCATTCTTTACTGTACTCAACATTTATTTTGTTGAGCTTCTATGTGTCTATCTGTAGCCTCAGCCTTCTTTGTCCCTTGTCTTTGCGGCCACTGAATGCTTAATGAAACTGACCCGCTCCTGTCAGTGTGAATGATACAGTCTCTGAATGTGCTGATTCTTGCTTTCTTCTTTCTAATTTTTTTAAATTACTGCCCCCCAACCGTTTTCCCCATATTATTACAATGGTATAAGTCCCTAATCTACAAATTGTGATTCCGCTTTACTAGAAAATATGTACATTAGATGTACATTGTAAAATTAGATAGTTGAAGAAAAAATGAAGATTTCATTGGTAAAATCCTTGGTCTTCTGATAGTTTTAAGAAATAATAGAGGATTTGCATTTTGGTACAGTTGATGAAGCCAGTGCTAGCCATATTGGCACTCCATATGATCTCTGACTCAAGGCCCAGCTGTTCCCCTTCGGACAGAGCTCTGTGTTAATGTGCCTGGCTACCAACAAAAGAGACTTTGGTTCCTGCCATGTATGCAGGAGCCTCAGATGGAATTCTGGGCACAGTCCCAGCCATTGCAACCATCTGGGGAGTGAACCAACAGATGCAAAATCTCTCATTCTGTCTCTCGCTCACTCTGTACACAGAGTGTATTGCCTTCCAACTAAGAAAGAAATAACAGGATGCATTTTTTTTCCTGATGGACATTCAGGGTTAGTTCTGTATCTGCACAGATAATTTTGGTGTTTGATTCCAGTTCCATGATGAAAAGACATGCTATAATAGATGAAATGAAATGAAAACTAAACAAACAAACAAAACAATTGTGAATAAGTGACGCCCGAGTGGCAGCTTTGGAATACAATGTGTAGAAAAGTTTTTAAGGTCAGAAAAGTGAAATTGGGTACAATTTTAAGAGACTAAACACATTTACCTTTTGTTCTTTCTTCCTTCCTCCTTCTTCCTTTTTTGTTTTTAAATGTTTACAAAAGCATAATTTCAACGTAGGCTATTTTCACAGGTATAACACACCATTAATGCTTTTTCTTTTTCTGTTGAGATCACTGCGTGCCTCTTAGATTTATCCCTGCAATATAGTACAGCTGATCTGAAGCCGAGAGCCTCTTGCTCCCATGTGGGTGCAGGGCCCCAAACTTTGGGCCCACCTCTACTTATTTCCTAGGCCACAAGTAGGGAGCTGGATGGGAAGTACAACAGCTGGAATATGAACAAATACCCAAATGGGGTGCTGACACTTGAAAGTGATGGATGGCCCAGTTGAGCCATCATGTTAGATGGAGTGATTTTAAGCTACTTTTTTTTCCCCACTTACCATAAACCTGCAGGGCTGTGTTTTCTCATCTTCCTCATAAGTTTTTTCTAGACAAGGGTGGGCACCCTGATTGTTCTGACAAAAGTGTTAATGTTTTCTCATTTGCTAAATTATAAAAAAAAGTCTCTGTTCCCCAATTCAAGATTTTTTTTCTGATTTTTAATCATCAATAACACTGTTACCATCTACAATGTGATTCTCAAAAAGGTATTTTTAGCAAAGAGCTGTTGGTACCATTTTTAAATATTTTACCTTCTTGGTTTAACACTTTTCTAAGACTCCTTGGGCTTGCAACAGTCTGGTAAAGTATAATTGTGTAAAAGTCAGCCATCTATTTCCTACCAGCATTCAAAAACTACTTGGATGCTTTGAAAATTCAAAAGCTGCTTAAATTTTATAACTAGTCCATAGTTTTGGTTGAAGTGTTCAGATCTCACTTTTAGTTTGACAATAGTTTAAACTTCAGAGAATTCTTCTACACCTAAAGTTCCAAAACTAAGTCTTCAACAGTAAGGCTTCCAGCTGAACTTGTGAAACTCTTAAAAGATAACATATTCATTTGGGAGAAACAGCGATGTTCTTAGGCTTGTGTTACCTGTACTAAATAATGAGAACTTTTCAAGCTCCAGATGGCACTTCAGACTGTTACGGAGAGCAGGAGAGATCACATCAGACAGAAGTATAGGGCATAAGGAGGAATCTTTATTAGCCAAGCTTATCAATGGTGGCTCCCGCTTATACTTTAGGAATCACTGGTTCACAGAGTTGAAGTCAGGTGTTTTTAAGTTGCATTGGTGCACAATAGTTTTCCAAACAACTAAGGTGGTCCACAATAGAAAGTATCCAATCAACTTCAGTTTAGGTCACCCCTTAAATCAGTCAGCGAGGAAGCTGTTTACAGAAACAGCTATGCTTGAAACGGAGTCAACAAACCAAAATGGAGTCACGTTTGTCCATTGTTGTTGAGTGTCATCACCCAGTTGTACTTTGTCACAATGCAATGTCCCTGAGGAAATCTGCATTCCACCAGGGACCCTTACGTCACCCCGTGGAAGAATGTCCTACTGCTGTCCTCCAATGATGACCCTTTTCAGCATAAAGCACCCAGAGCAGCCATCGCCCTTCCAGGCCTAACAGCAGTTAGGTTCCAACCTTCTGGGGTTGGGAATGTAATGTGACCATTAAACCAGCTCATAGGTGGTTGTTGTCACATCGCTGTTGGGATAAGAAAATGCGGAGGCTATTTAAAAGTGTCCAAAAGCTTGATTCTGCCCAAAAGATGTTTTTCACAACACAGAAGTCCCATCCCAAACTTCTGAGTTTCTGATTCTATCAGGAGAATATGAAGAAGTTAGCTACACACACTTCTGGAGGCTTTTTTGTTGCATCTTGAACAGAGGAGGCAGTGTTACAGTTCTGGCCCTCTGGGGATATTTCCTGGTTCCTGGTGTTTATTGCTAGCCTTCCTCTTGTTGATTCTGCTCATCAGAACAGTGCTTGAAAGACCTCATCTCCGCTGCTGTAGGTCTTTCTGCTCAAAGGCCCTCTCCTGACTGCTGAGGCAGACTGTTTGTCTTCAGTATCTCTCACTTTGCTCAAAAGCAACTAAAAGCAAAACAAAAACAAAACAACATAAACCATTGCAGTTTATAGACATTTTGTGCCCTACTTAGGACACACTATGGATGACTAAATTCCTTTGTTTTTGTTTTCAAAGGTTTATTTTTCTTGGAAAGGTAGATTTGTAGAGAAAAGGAGAGAAAGAGAGAAGAGCCTCCATTCATGGTTCACATCTCAAGTGACCACAAAGCCTGGGACTTCACTGATCCGAAGCCAGGAGCCTGGAGCTTCTTCTAGGTCTAGAAATGCAGCCTGGCCATGCTCTATTGCTTCCCAGGCCATAAGCAGCTTGCTAGACAGGAAGTGGAACACCTGGGACACAAACCAGCACTGATACGGGATCCTGTCACTTACAGGACGAAAATTAGTTATTTCACCATCTAGCCTGGCCCATTACTGCATTTCCTATCGGAGTACAATCTTCATATTAAAACATATAGTGAGAATCAGGGCCTGGCGGTGTGGCCTAGTGGCTAGAATCCTCACCTTGAACACGCCGGAATCCCATTTGTGTGCTGGTTCTGATCCTGGCAGCTCTATTTCCCATCCAGCTCCCTGCTTGTGACCTGGGAAAGCAGTCAAGGATGACCCAAGGCTTTGGGACCCTGCACCTGTGCAGGAGACCCGGAAGAAGTTCCTCGTTCCCAGCTTCGGATCGGCACAGCACCAGCCGTTGGGGTCACTTGGGGAGTGAGTCATCACACGGAAGATCTTCCTCTCTGTCTCTCCTCCTCTCTGTATATCTGACTTTGTAATAAAAATAAATAAATCTTTAAAAATATATATATTGAGAATCAGCAAATGATAGAGCCCAGGGAGTTGGCTTCGGGCAGGTCAACCAGGAGTCGGTTCCTTATCCTGCAACAGTGGTTGTGGGCAGCTGAATAATGATCTGAACGACATAGGTAGATATACTCTGCTTCTTCCTCCCTCTGTCCCTTTCTTTGCCTTTCAAGTAAATAGTAAACAAATAAATGAATAAATAAGCATTATAATTTATAAATTTGAGAAAATTATTTAGGCAAATAAAAGCTTGCTTATATTTGAGTGTGTAATTTGATTTTCACGGATACACAACAACAAAAAAATGCAGCATGCATAGGTTATTTTTGTCCTAAATCACTTCTTGTTTTTTTTTTTTTTTTGCTTTCTCATTTTTGTCCTCCAATCAGTATAAATTTGGATGCTCTTGAAACCATGTACGCCCACTAAAATCTTTACCAAGAAATCTTGCCTTCAAGTGGATGGCACAGGCATTGCCCCGCCATTTCCTAATTAATTGAGAGAGCATCAATGAGAATGTCTTTCCATAGCTTATCACCAGGAGGAGTCAAGGAAAGCTTAAAAACCCAAGAACTTTCTGGAACCTTGGCGTCTTTCCCTCTTTCCTTCCAAGTGGCGTCCCATCTTTTGTATCTCCTAGCAGGTGCTTTTGCCTTCCTTCTTTTCATGTTGACCTTGCAAATAAAACTGCTCAATGTACAACTGATTTCTGGATTTCGAATTCTATACTAAGCTGAGGAAAGAATCCACCAAGCTTTCCTGATGAATGCTTAAAGGTATCCTGTATATTTCCTTTCTTTCCTGCATTTTGTAGCTTTTATATTGGAAGTAAAATCTGCCAGATACAGGTCACAAAATTTCTAGAGCCTTGTTGAATTTAGCAACTTTTCAGAAGTCATTGCATGTGCCTGTAACACATGGTACTGGATTTACACATTTTTTCTGTAATTCCCACAAATGCCATTTAATTAAAAATCTTGCCCTGTCATATGAATGTGAAAGTGTGTTATTTGTGAGCCAAATAACCATACCATTTTTAACATACCACTAATTATAAAAGGTAGATTTGGACAGAAGTGTGAACTACCTTTGTAAAACATTTGAGCATATTCTCACATTGCCAAATCAAAGTGATACTAAAGAGATAGAAATTACTCTGCCAAAAATGGAGCATATTCTGTATCCCAAATATGTATATGTGTGTTAGCGTCTTAAAACATTTAAATTTGTTGAGAGAAGTTACAGAGATAGCGAGAAAATGCATAAGACAAATATGCTCAAAAAGGTATATTTGTTTAGCAGAGCTTTCAAAGGAATCACAGATATTTTTAATCTCTATTCTTATGTGTTCAAAAACATAATTCCCAATCAGTTTTAACCCACAGTACTGATGGGATTTTTTAATAAGAAATTAATTTGTGTATATATCTATTTTTCAGGAGGCAGATACGGCAAGGGAGACAAAGAAGGAGAAAGATAAATGGGCACTATCCCATGTTATGTTAAACTCTCCAGCAGGTCGCAAAGACGGGGTCTGTCCCGTGGCCAGAACCAGGAGCTGTGAATTCAGTTCAGGTCCCTCACAGGACTGGATGGAACTCAGCAACAGGAAGATGCCCTGCTGTCCTTGGGTATCTGTAACAGCAAGGTGGAGTCAGGGACCTAACAGCACTTGAGGCATCTTACTCAGCAAGCCACAGCATTACACTGGTGTTCCAACACGTGTTTTTGTGCTGGTAGGCATAATGATTTGCCCCATACAGAATTTTTCATCTTCAGTAACATACGAAGAATTTGAAGTAATAATGAAGTCTTATCCTCAGATTTAAAAAGAGAAACATTAATTTGGAAAATGATTATGTCTGTTTTATTTGTTTCCTGAAGGACTATATTGTTGTGATAAAATAGGGAAAATCAGTGGGCAAGAGGGGAGAGGGGAAGTCCCAGAGTCTTTGGAACTGCAGCATAAAATAAATGAATTAATTAGTTAAAAAATAAATGTGGAGTTGATGTTTTGGTCCCCTCTTGGTTCCCATATTCATGTTTTTAATTCTCACAGTGCTGATTCAATTCTTTATAGAATGAGATAATTTTGCTCTAAATATGTACATTGTTTCACTATCCTCTCACTCAGACATATAAGCTATCAGTTCAATTGACTTTTGTTGACTTTGTGAGGAAAAATACCCACTTAAAGAAACCTACTCTGCATTTCAAAACATAATTTCTCTGGAAGTTTCTTTATCCATTCCTCCTGTATTTTTCATTTTAGATTCCTCATATTTTAAAACTATTCCTGTAGAATCTTTGCATTGCTTTCAGGTCAATTCATCGGAACCATTCCAAATACAAGAATATGAGTTTCCCTGCACGCCTAGCATTTTCAATAAAGTTAGCGTCTGCATTTTTTCTTCCCTCTCAATAGCCCTTCACATGACTTATCTTTTGAATTTCAGTTTAAGGCTTACTCATTGATTACTACTTGTTTTCTATCTGTTTTTTAAATGCCTGTGATATGTTGGCATGTAGAAAATCATAATTTGTTTCATTATTTGTTCTTCAAAAATTTTGAAGAACAATACTGGAATTCATGCTTTGTAATCAAGGGCAGATGGTATTTCTGAGGAACTTCACATTGATTTTGTGATTTTTTTTTCTGAATTCATGCTGATATATAACCCTTGTACTTTTTTGAGTTTATTTTGAAAAAATTAATATTCATACAATTTTGTGAATACTTACAGGTTATTATATGATGTTTTTATATGTGCTTATATAATCTCATATATGCATATGCATATATAAATATATACACTTCCATGCATATATGTGTGTAAATATATACATATATATGTATGTCATCATTGTTATTGATAAAGTATTTCATCTTTTGTGGGCTTAGTTGTATTCTATTCTGCACATGTATCAACTTAGGTTGTTTCAAGTCTTGGCTGTTGCGAATAGACTTGCAATTACACGGGATGTCAGGTGACTGCTGATGAATCTCACTTCCCTTAACTCTGTAACCAGTAGTTGGATTACTAGACCATACAGTAGCTCTACTTACACTGTTTTGAGGGATGCCAATAATACTGTTTTTCCCAGTTGCTGTACAGATTCACATTCCCCCTCGATAGTGTCCAAGGATTCTTTGTCCTACGTCTTTGCCAGCATGTGTTCTATGTGCTTTTCCTTGTCATGGCCACTGTGACTGGAACAAACAGGTGTCTTGTGCTTTTTCTTTGCATTTTCCTGATGATTGGTGATGCTGTGCATGTTTTATTTATTTGAATCTTCATGTAACTCTTGGCTATTTGTACGCCTTTCTTTGAAATACTTACTGTCAATTTTTAAATATATGTATTCATGGACTTTTGCTATTGAGTTATGTAAGTTATGTAAGTTCCTTATACACGTTCTAAATATTAGCTTCTGGCAATCATTTTGACCTATTAGACATAACCTATGCTTTCATGTGTGCCTCGTATTATTTCTTTGGCTGTGTCAAAAGTGTATAGTTTGATGAGATTCCACTTTTGCTTTTATTTCCTGCATTTTATAGCTCTAATCTAGAATATCTCCACTGATGTCTAGAAGTGTTTTCCCATTTTTTGTCTAGTAATTTCAAAGGTTCAAATCTCTCATTTATGTCTTCAATCCATTTTGAGTTGATTTTTGTGTTTGGGGAGAGATATCTAACTCTTAACCACCCTCTTCCCCTTTTCTTTGTGGATATCCAGTTTCCTTGAAATCATTTATGAAAAGGAATTTGTTGATTTACATTCTGGTCAGGAAATAAAGAGCTCAACAAACAAAAGGTTCAAAGGATCAGAATTCAGCAGGAATACTGGCAACCGATAAACATATGAAAATATTTCCCTCTCATTGGTAAACAATAAATTTGAAAATAATCAGAGATTTAAAACTATACCTGTAATTATAGTTGATTTAACAAAGACATAATTTAATCACTGATTTAGCAAAGAAAGGAAATAAATTTTGACAAAATCCTACTTGCAGCAATAATAATAAACATAGGCATTCCTTATTATTTTTTCTTTTTCATATTTTAGCTCTGACATATTAAAAAAATATAATATTTGTCTTCTTGTGTCAAGCTTACTTCACTCAAAAGCTTATGTCACTCAATATAAGGTCCTCTGCTTCTATCTATTTTTATGCAAATGATAGAATTTGACTCATATATATGTGTTTGTGTGTATCAAATTTCATCACTTATCTATTCTTTCATATGATGCTGGTAAGCTCATTTAATTGCATAATCCAGTTGTTATGGACTGTGCAGCTGTAAGCACGGCTGTGCAAGCTTCGCTTTGATAGAAAGAGTTCACGCCTATTGGGTAAATACCAATAAGTATGGTTGTGAATCATGATAGGTCTATATGTGAAGTGCTCCATATTTTAAAAATTAAAAGAAACCTCCATACTGTTTTCCACAGTGGCTGAACTGATGATACATAAATAAACATGTATATATGTTAATGAACACATATTATCTATTTATTGTTGATTATAAATAATAATAAAATATTATATATATATATTTGTTAGCCATTTGTGTTTCTTCTCTTGAAAACTGTATATTAATGCTGTTTGCCCATTAAACAGATTGGTTAATTTTATTGTTAAGGTTGTTTTTAGTTTTCTACATATTTCTGATATCAATCCTTTGTTAGGTAGCTTGCAAACAATTTTCCCAACTCCCTTGGTTATCTCTTCACTTCATACTTTCCATTGCCTGTGAAGAAGTTTCCTGTGCTTTGTGGGTCTTATCCACGAAGTCATTCATCACCACACTTTCTTGCAATGTTTCTCTCATAGATTCTTCCAGCAGCTTCGTAGTCTCAAGTCTTCAGTTGATGTCTTTTATCCATTTTGGGTACATCTGTGAGAGGTAGCGATCTAATCTCCTTCTTCTAAATAAATGCAGCCAGTTTTACTACCAACATTTATTGAAGGATTATTTTTTTACTAACCTGTGATCAGAAAATTTTGTCAAAAATAGATGAACTGTATGTACATGGATTAGTTTTGGGGCTTTTTCTTTTGTTTTGGTGGTCTGTGTGCTAGTTTTTATAATGGCACTGTGAATCTTTAATTACTATAGTTCTTACATTTGGAAATCTGGTAATATGATGCTGCCATGCCTCCAGCTTGTTTGATTGATGATTTCCTTGATTATAATGTAAATTAAAATTTTAAAACTATATATTATATATAGTTTTAAAGATTTACTTAATTTTATTGGAAAGGTAGGTTTACAGAAAGAAGGAGATACAGACAAAACCATCTTCCATCTGCTGGATCACTTTCCAATTGGCTGCCAAGCTTGGAGCTGAGCCGAACTGAAGCCAGAAGCCAGGAGCCAGGAGCTTCCTTTGGGTCTCCCACAAAAGTGCAGGATCTCAAGGCTTTGGACCATCCTCTGCTACTTTCCCAGAGTGTAATCAGGGAGGTAAATGGGGAGTGGAGCAGCTGGCACATGAAGCTTCACCCATCTGTGATCCTGGTGAGGCGAAGCAAAGATTTAGCCACTAAGCCACCACCAGCCTGCCCAATATCGTTATATTCTTATGGTTATATTTATGAACTACATTTAATCTATTTTATTTCTATTAGTAACCATTCAAATAAGAAGGTTTTTTTTTCTGGCAATGAGACTCTAATATATTCATGAATTCCTTAAAACCATAAAAATGCTCCAAGTAGTGAAAGTTCATGGGTGGGAGTGCAACACTGTAGCCCCGCAGGCTGTCCCCGTTGGTGCTGGTTTCAATTCTAGCCACTTCAATTCTGACCCAGCTCCTTGGCAATGCACCTGGGCTGAATTTGTAGCATTGTCTCAAAGAATATGACACAGTACGTATAATGTTTGAATTCCCAAAATTAAGTATAAAGGAACAACACACCAGAAAAATTAACAAGTTTCTCTAAATCTATCAGAGAAATAAGGTAACAGGTAACTTGTTGCCTCCAGAATTCATGTGTCAATCTCGCTGAGGTAGAATAATGTACCATCCATGAATGCCCTGAACTGAATCAGGGAACCAGGATGAATGCAGCTGAACTTCAACAGCAATAAGCAATAGTGCACAGTTCACTGCGTATATGTGGGTGATTTAAAAACTCAAGATCCCACTTTTGGCAGTGCTCTCATAGTTCTATGAGTACGACTTCCAAGTCTTGAGAGTTTCCCATGAGAACACAGTCATATGAAGTACTTCCAGAGCATTCTAGTGTTCTTAACAGATGGCCTTCGAAAGAACTAATCTAACACAAAAGGCAAACCGACCTGATGATTGCATAATATGAGACAATAGCATTCTCCAACTCCCTCCCCTCCTATGCCATCCCCCCATCTCCAGCCATTCTGCCTGCTTGATGTTACTTTGGTTACTTAAATTAAGATATGTGAGAGCAGTTTCTTTTGTAAATAAAATGTTTCTTTTTTAACTTTTTTCACAATCTAAAAGTTATAGAATTGGACGGTTTCATAGTCTGATGTGTGTGGCTCAACATGGAAGGTGATGCAAGTAACAGAGAGAAATCTCAGACTGAACTTGAACTAAAAAATAGTCAAACCTACCTCTGAACACACTCTTGATTGGCAGAAAATACTATAGAAATGAGACTTTTTGAATTTATTCCACAGTACAATAACATGAACATGTCAATTAACACTAATGTTGAAATTAATTCAATAATGTATGAATGGAATGGACTCCAATCTTTTCAGAGCAATGGATTGACATATGGATCACTCAAGAAAAATATGTTTTGTAGCTATGTCATAAATGGCAGTTATGTATCACTCAAAATGGATGAAAATTTCACACTGTGATCAGCAGATTTTAAGGAATTCTGGGATGAATCTTTATAAGGTAAGGCAATTGACAGGGTTGATTAGATGAGGTGACTATTTCCCTGAAACAAACCCAGAGTAAGCTAGTAGCCAGTAATTCAAGTCATGTCTTCCTTTAGTTATTAGGGTCTCTACCACTTGATACGTTCCTGTGGCTACTTGGAGTTTGTGTTATCAAAGACCCGGACTCAGAAAACAGGACTGGAGACTGAATTCGGACACTGTGCTACTGGACAAAGCTGCCTTAAGTGCTATTGTAACAATCAGCCTCAATGCTTGCCCTAACTTAAATTGGTTATTTTCAACTTGTTTCAGTGCATCCTCTGTAATTTTATACTGTAAGAAGACAAACCTTTGCACATTTTAAAAGTTTTGCACTATTGCACTCAAATATCATTTATTGTGACCCCATTTTTTTCCTGGATTGCAATCATAAATGCCACAATGAACAAGACAGAAATCTAGAAACTTTTTATTATGAAGATAATCAAGAAATTTTTAATGTACAAATAGACATTTATTCTTAATTACAACAGAAAAATTCATGGAGCAGATATATTCTACAGAAGAAATAAATGAGATGGTCCAAGCCACAAGAAAATATAATGACAGTGTTTAACACTTTTCTGTAATCCAGAATTTTACAGACATGGAGATGCACACAAACACACTCGCTCACTCACACATATATGAGGAACCAAATCAAAGCTTTAAGAAGATACCCTTCACTTATGATCTGAATATTTTGAAATTGTTGGCTCTTTCAGAAGGTACCTACATCCATCAGCACTCAGCAGGTGCTTCACTCTGACTTGATTTACTTTCTGAGAATGATTCATAAAAACGAATCTCTTAAAATATCAGTTATTCCCTTTATGCTCAGTAGTTAATAAGGACTGAATACTGACCATAAATTATTAACTTGGAGGTGATAATGCATCCCAGAGCTCAGGGGATCACCAAGAACTCCAGTGAAGTTGAAACTAAATGTTTTATATCTTGATATACAGTGGTTTCTCATTGAAAACACTTCAGGCAATGCTGATTTGCAATAATTAATTAGATAATCGCATCCAAATTAGGCCCTTTTCCCCAAAAGAAAAAGCCCAATTTCCAAATACTCAATAGCTGTTGACCATGTGTTATACTCTGGTTTGATCTGAGCTTTCCACACATTAGCTCTGCCGCACTGTGGTGAAAACTTCACAAAGGATGAAGGAGTCAACCAATCATACATCCCTCACCAAACTGCATATGCTTGAAGACTGAAAAGAAAACCTTTAAAGCAGTTAGGAGTTACAATATATTAATTTTCAAAGAAACTCACAGGTACTACATTAGTTTTTCTTTGGGCAACTACAGCAGACACTGGCATCTCAATGACAGAGTAACAGGACCCACGCGTAAGTCTGCAGGAAACCATATTCTGCTGCACCTCTCAAGCGCTTGCATTGCTAGGGAGTTTTTCATTTCAGCATCAGTTCCAAGGTCAGGCTGTTCAATGTTAGGCTGTTCTTACTGCATGAACAAGTGTAAGGTGCCACTTTCTAGTTCCAGTCTGAAGACAAGCAAAGAAGATGGTTAACAGCAACAGGGATGCTTATATTCCACTATGGACGTAGCATCATTTGAGGAATGAACCAACAGATGGAAAATCTGTCGCTCCATCTCTGTATCTCTAACTTACAAATAACATAGAACAAAAACTTAAAAATAATAAATAAAAGAAATGAATCTAGGCCAAACAAACATCTATAAAAAGGATTAGAGGATGCCTGGGGAGTGTTCATTATCAGTTCTGTTAATAGAATCAGGAGGTTAATGATTCACATGTGGGAGACCAAGGCACTCCATCCTTTGAAGTTGGAGGAAGCAGAGGCCTGATAGCACCAAGTGCTGTTGCCACAGCAGACAGAAATGAGAGTGGAAGTAGTCCTGCGGGTGTGTTCATAGAATTGGAAGGGAGGAGTCTAAGAAAAACTTATGTCTACAAATAACTTCAAGAGAATTTGTGCTGTGTAAACGTGTGTTCTTGGAACACATCCTAAATATTAAAATAGGTTAACTTAAGAAAGTGTAATCACTACTAATGGCCTCAATTTCCAAATATATTATATCAAATAGATAATACAACATCCTAAGATAGCTTTTATCAAATGGTAATCTAAAATGTGATTTTCATTAACCTTTGTGTTTTATTAAATCTTTTATAAACTGATTGATCATTAATTCATCTTTAAACCAGGAATTTTTTTTCCCAAGGAAAGATATATTTAGCTAGCAAAAATGTAGCAAAACAGCTCATCCATACTTTAAGACACAGTGTTATCCTGAAAAATGTAAGTATATGTTAAAAAATAATTTTGGGAGTATTAACATCCTAGAAAACCTCTAATATGTAGCAAATGTTAGCTTTATGCTTTAACTTCATTATGATAGTCAAATATACCACTTATAGGAACTAATAGAAGAGATATCACCTACTTTAAAATTCATGAAATGTGTGACCCATTTGCCTAATTACTAAAACACCTTGGTTTTGAGCAGGGCTCAACATTTTACTTAATATGGAACTCTAGAAATTATTTGTAGAGTATAATCTATGGATAATTACAATAAACTTAGGTGACAATTGGTTTTATCATGAAAAACACTTTCTACATATACATAAAGTGTGATCCACATGAGAAATAAGCTGTTTAGTGTTAAAAACACAAACACAAATCCAAAACAAAATGTAAAACAAAATAAATTGGAAGAGTAGAAAAACCTGCAAGCCGGCTTGCTTCCCACTGTCTGGGCCAACTCTCTTTTCAACAGGCTTGAAGGGAGGCACCTTGCTTGATGCACTGAAGGTTAGCCGAGAGTCATCTGAATATCATACAGGTTCTCAAATGTCAGTTAAAACATGAGCTCCTGGCAATTAGCACATGGTTTAAGGTCCTGCTTGGGACACCCACAGGCTGTATCACGTGTCGGGGTTTTCGCTCTGCCTCTGCTCCCATCAGCTAGGCACCTGCTGGAAAGAAAGCCTTGTTGCGGTCTTTGGCTTGGCACACCCCTGTCTGCTGTGGCCAGTTGAGCGAAGCAGTGTCTGATAGAAAACTTTATCATCTATCTGTCCATCCACTTACCAATCTCTCTGGTTCCCTCTATCACATTTTCTCTGCTCCTTGCAGAGATATAAATAGTAGAAAATAGGTACTTATTTTTTGAAAAAGAATTGTGCTTCTGTCTAAGCATTTCATCTTCTGCTTCCTCTTGTATTTCTGTATTATCAGTGGTCCCAGTTATTCAGTAGCTATTCAAATGCTCGTTTTGATCCAGCCTGCTACTTTGAGAGATAGTAATTTTGAACCATGGTATAATGAGGAAGGAATGGAGCCACTAGGCCACCCTCATGTTCAGCCTCCTTATGGTGAACAAAATTTTAAAACAAGAAAATGCGTGACGTATATGAAAGATGTAATACCAATAATAACACAGTACAGCTGGCAGTCTAGGAATGAAAATTACAAACTCATACCAGCATCTTCCTACAAAAAGAGGTTTCAGGGCCTGGCTCAGTAGCCTAGCAGCTAAAATCCTTGCCTCCAACACACCTGGATGCAATGTGGGTGCTGGTTCATGTCCTGGTGACCCTGCTTCCCATCCTGCTCCCTGCTTGTGGCCTGGGAAAGCAGTCGAGGACGGCCCAAAACCTTGGGACCCTGCATCTGCATGGGAAACCCAGAAGAAGCTCCTGCCTCCTGGCTTCAGATAGGTGCAGCTCCAACCATTGCAGTCACTTGGGGAGTGAATCATTGGAAAGAAGAGGCTCTTCTCTGTTTCTCCTTCTTTTGCATATCTGACTTTCCAATAAAAATGAATAAATCTTGAAACAAAAAAAAAGAAGTTTCAACTGACTTATCCCTAAGGTTCTGGGTGATAAAAGCCTGTAGATAGAACATGAAGTGAACTTTTCAGTTATATAACTGTATACCTGTTTAGTCACACAATTGTATAACTGTTTAGTTATAGGCTGACTGGATCTGCAAAATTGATATCTGTATTATCACTGGTGGCTAGAAATGATAAGCTTTCAACTTAGAAAAATAAAGTGGAAATTTTATTCTTCTGCACAATCAGACGTCATAATGGAAGACAGAAGAAAAGGAAGTTTAAAATATATTGTAAGTGAACAAGCAAAATAAAACTCTAGAACATAAGAAAAGATAAATAACAAAATGAAAGACCATTAATAGAAAAAATAATGGAGCAATCTTCTAAACTAACAAGAAAGAGCATACAATGATTTTATTCTTTTACTATCTTTTATTGTCCTTACACCATTTAATCACATTTTATTTGAAATAGACAAAGTTTAGAATCTGAGACTGACATATGATAATTTTAGTAGTAATTATTTTGTTCACATTTTCTGTGCTTTTCATTACACTGTGGAACAAGTCTGACTCTTTCTCTCTGTCCATCTGGCACCTTCCCTTGAAATTAATTTACTCAAGGGTTAAGTATGATATGAAATATCAGAGAATTAATTACCAAAATGTAATTCGTCTTTTTGGATTGTACATAATGGGTGGTACTGAATTTGCTCGTGGAAAATTACTTTTTAATGAGATTAAATTAAAATTGCAATCAGAGAAATAAACATGCTAAATGCCAGTTACAGCTTGGGCTTGCAATGTTAATCTACAAGTATCTTGCATAAGTAAATGGATATTTAAAAGTGAAAGACACATGATTTGGAGCATTCAACAAACTAGGTGTCAACCCTTAGCTCTGTTACTTAACTGTGTCACTTTGAATAACTATTCAACAGACTGCATCTCACTTGAAAATGAATTTCCTTATATATAAGTGAATTGGGAAATTTTTTAAAAGGATTTTTTGCATTTATTTAAAACAGAGTCGCACACAGAAACACACATGAACTCACACACGGAGACAGAGAGAATTTTTCCATCTACTTGTTTACTCCTCAAATGGCCACAAGAGCAAGCTGTTGGCTAGTTCCAACCCAGGAGTGCGCAGTCATTCAGATCTCAGATGGGTGATACAAGTGCGAGCCCGTGGGCAATCCTGCATTGCCTTCCAAGGACACTTTGGCAGGAAGCTGGGAGGGAAGCAAGGCAGCCAGAATTCGAGCTGGCACTGACAGGGGATGCCCGTGTTGCATGAAGTACCTTAGCCCACTGAGTCGTAACATCTGAAGTGAGGGCTGCATAGGACAGTGTCTGAAAGGGGCTGCTTAAACCTGATTTAGAGCTCCCCAAAGCGATGGTTGAAGCCCCGAGACTCATGTGGTTGTGCCAAAATTTATCCAGATTTCAGACCTTAGCTACTTCTACGTTTCATATAAAACTTAGGAACAAAAGATAACAGATGAATGAAAACATATTTTATTTGTAGTTGGAAATGTTCAGCATTTTGTACTTTTTAGACTTATACAGCATGGCAAATTGTCCAAAGTTCTGAGCATGAAATGTGCTTCCCTTGTTTAATTAATTAAAATTAAGTACACAGTAAGTGGTTAAACATTTATGGCATTTCTGTAATAATGAACATGGAGATATCTTTTAATATCGATGACATAAAGTCCAATTTCTTTCTTCTGCCATTTCTAAACAGGGAGAAAAAAAACACCTTGACCTACCTATCAATAGAATGAATTTCTGAAACTGTATTGTTATTCCTTACATGTTCTATTGCTATCACAATAAATCCATTCTTGGTTGACTCCTCATTCTTTCAGCAATTAACACACTTTATCAGGTCATGAATATGCAACACAAATAACCCTGGACAGGTTTTCCTCCATCCTGGCTATGAAATCAGGCTGTGTTTTTCCATATGGCATTCCAACTGCTGGCACAATTGTTTTATTTCACTTGGCTCTGACTGCACTATTACTGTCTTCCATTGCCTTTTCTTATCAGTGTGTGTCCAAATTAAACATTTCTGCCACTTACAACAGACTTATCCAATCATTACATCTGAAAAATGACAAGAATTTTTGAGCAATTGGGTGGAATTATACGTGGACTGCATGACAAATCAATTATATCAAGAGAATATGGTCCATTCTGAGCGTTAATGCACAAAACACATAAATCTTTTCTTCTAACTTGCAGTCTCCGTTGAGCATCGTTAACATAGAAGAATAGTTAAACGTAACAAAAACAGGAGAATTGAGAAAGGAATCGTTTATTCTCTCTGGGTGCAGTGGAAAGCCGCCTCCCTAACCTTTGGCAAGCCACAGAGAGGCCCTGGGGATCTCAGTTTACTTAGCACTCAGTGAGCCTATGATGCCTGCTCTTTGTGGACTATAATAAAAGAATGAGAAGAAAGTGAGTGAAAGAAGTGCAGTGTTCATGACTCCTTCGACTTTTGGAAAACAAAGTCTAGAAATGCCACAATGATTAGCTTGTGTTCCTGTGAATGTAATGGGTCCCTTTGTGGTTATTTCCTTTCCCTTTGTTTTCCAATGTCAGTTAAGCAAAGTACAGCATCAAGCTATAGAAGTACTTAATGCTAAAACTGTAACCTACTTAGAAGCTTACCTGCTCTATTTTCTTATTTTAACATCCATTAGATTTTAGGAAATGTCTGCTATCTTGAGGGGCAGATAGTTTCAAAAGGAAGTTTGAATAATTTTGGAAAATAAAGATTATGCTATGGGTAAAGTTTTTGAAACTCAGAACAAAATGTACTGTTTGAGTAAAAGCTTCTTACCAAGGATATTAGCGCAATTTTGAAAAACTCAGATGGTCTGAAGCAGTACTATCAGTCAAGACAGAACTCCTGGGTCAAATCACTGCCTTCTACAATACATCCTCAAAACGACCGTGCAAGACAATGATGTTTGTGCACGCAGTGTGCTAAGTGAGACACCTACAAATCACTGTCCCCGGTGTCACTGAGAGCTGCTGCTTCATTACGTGATTGTCTAGCTGTTAAGCGGCTATGATATTAAAGCACACTGTGAGACATGCAATATTCAAGACTTGGCATCTGATAGCTTCATTGGACACACAAACTTCCCAAGTGCTTTCGGTTGCCAGATTTCATTTACATTTAATGTGGCTCTTTATTTAATTCTCAAACTACACCAATGTGTGTCTTACTTAAGATTGCATTTGGAAACAACAGAGAATGGAAATGCTTATATTTGAGGAGCTTGTTAAGTTTGTTTCCATGAGAAATACGCACATTGTGAATATCTATTTTTTAATTTCCTTTTTCTGCTTGGTTAATAAGAAACCTGAATTCAGGTAAGAAAAATGAGAGTCAGAGCGTGTGCATCTTCCTGTAGGGCACCTGTTGAACGTCTCTGATTTCTAAGACTCTAGACTGGAAACATCATTCCCTCATCTAATGGAGCGGGTCCCAACATATCCTCAGCCTTGAAATACCTACCAGCTGAACTGCTAAATGCTGTCATTTCCTACAATGGTCTAAACTGTGCAACGCAATGTAAAAAACAAAAATATACCAGTAAATCCGTGGAACATTCTGACAAGTTAACTGTCATGAGATATGTTGTTTGGAGTAAATGCATACAGGGTTGGGTTTTTATTTTTAATTTATTTTCATTTTACATGAAAGGCAGAGTCAAAAGGAGAAACAGACATACAAAAGGAACACTTTCATTCCCAGCTCCAGTCTTCCCAATGCCCAGGATAGCCAAGGCTGAGCCAGACTAACCTTAGGGTATTACAATTCAATCCAGTTTCCCTGCGGACGTTAGGAACCAGCGTGCTTGAGCCTTTACTGCTGCCTCCCTCAGTGTGCATTAGGTTAGAGCTGGACAGGAAACCCAGCAGCCAGGACTGGAGGCATCCAGTGGGAGCCAAGGGCTCCCCAGCAGTGATTTAACTGCTGAGCCAGCAATCCACAACAGAACCTTTGGTTTCTCATCTGGATCTTTGAACATGATAAAGGGCCTATGAAGTCAAGGAATTAGTCATCTCTTAATTACTTAAAAATTTTTTAATAGTATAACTTGTTTAAGTGTAGCTATCCGAACTAAAATTAAATTTAGGGAAAAGAAGAAAGGAACATAACCCCCCGGCATGATTAGAATCCTAGAGTGAGAAGCTGTCTGCTTAGCTGGGGATCGGGAACATAAGTTCTGGCATATGTGTGCTAGGAGGTTGAGAGATATCACAGTGAGCTACATACGTGACCACGTTCCACCTTAATTCATGAAGGGAATTTGAAATTTCAGCGCAGGCCAATAAAGAGGAAAAAGATCAGATTATCCTGTGAAAACATGGATTACATTACAACACGTTTCCTACCGAAGGGGAACATTTTTCATTACTTAACACTAAAGTGCTGAAACCATTAGCCTGCCCTTTTAGACTTAAAATAAACACGTGTATTATGAGTCCATATCCCCCCAAGGAGATCACAAATGGTGTCACATTGCACCGTGGGTCCATTAGTACATAATGGCACACAACCACAGGCCTTGCTAATGGCGTGTACTGGCAAGCAGGACTTTCCCTTTTATTTAGCTCAAAAGAGCAGAGGAATGACAGGAAAGGAAGACAAAGGGAAGAGATGTAAAAGGAGGAGGGAAAGGAAAGGATGAAGGGAATGCTCTGTCTTACTCGTTTTAGGATCTTACTGTCAAGTTAAACCTCGTTCTCTACTGAGTAATTCGCAGTGTGCCATTGGAAGAAAAAAATGAGCAAATCAAAAGACTACATACTTTTTCAAAGCTGTGTGGCATGTGAATATTGATAATGGGCATTGTCCATGTAAAGTCATTCAACATGACTTTTTTTTCTGGTTAGACAATAGAGGACTGTAACATTTTAAAATTGGGCCATGTGAATTAATTTGGGATAGACATCTCAGGACATGCTAAATCCTGTTGGTGTAAATCATGTACAGAAAAAGGTAATTGGGTCCTCAGTGTGAGTTACAGTATCATCCTTAGAGCAAGATTGCTGTAATTGCTAGCAGGAAAAAAGAAAGGAGGTTCAATCATTACAGTCATGAAAGATACAACCTGCATTTCTGGAAAAAATAATTTTGTGCTGAGATTTCAAGTGGCACAAAAACATAACGTCTTGAATTGTCTCTGATTTTTTTCTTGTTTTAAGAGGATTTATAAGAGATGGGACACAATTCAGGAGGGTTGTGCCGTCACTATAGAGTGACTCTCCGTCAACAGGGTGGATGGCAGACTTAGAAGGACATTAGCTAGTGAGATTTCTGGCTGGCAGGTATTGCTTCTTAATGTATAAGCAGAAGGGAGCTTCTCTGTATTCTGGGTTCTCGAGCAGTGTCCTAAGGCCACAAAGCCCCATTAAATCGCTCTCTCTTCTCAGAGCCCTGCTGAGAACAGTGATTCTGATCATTACTTTCTTAGGCAAATATAGGCATATGTTCACTCATTCTGCCATGTTGCACTTAAGTGATTAAAAATTCATGTTCCAAGTAAGAAGCTGTTAAGTAGCTAATTATTTATTCTGTTTACAAGATACGCCCCAACTGGTTAGGGAGAATGGATGCTGGGGGCTGAAGAAAGCATTAAATATATTTAGGGTGAGAAGGCCAACCTGCCTCCTGGTGGGTATATTACCAAGTGGTGCAAATTGAAAGAGTGCCTTAAGCAAACACACCACTCATTAAATAAATGGAGGAATCTGTTTAAGGAGACATGGAGTATCTTTTACCTCTTAACAATCCTATACCAAAAAAATGTGGTTGAAATTCATTGTCAGGGGAACCCAAATCATTGTGTACTTCACACTAACTTGTTATGTGGAGAGATATTTTTAAATTGAATACATGTCAATGGTAACACACTTGAAATTTTTTATTCAAAGAAGGAATAAAGATGTAGACATAAAGTAGTGCCAAACAAAACATACATGCTAAGCTGTTAAAGAATGACTAGAATGGACACTGGAAACCACCAGTGAACGATACTTTTATAGGGTTCCCCAAATTGGTAACCTGTATACACATCACTTGACATAAACAATATCAAGTAAAAGTGTTATGTTTTTTAAAATTGAGTCGACAACATAATGTGTTGTCACTATTCTGATAAGCTGGTTACAGTGCTAAGGAGTATGTGTGAATGAGATGTGTGAAGAATGTTACTAGATTTTCAGTAGAGTAAAGTATCCAAGGAGAAATATTGACCAATAAAATGACCCCAGAGCCCCAAACAGCTAAATCACCATTTTGGAACATTTTCATGTTTCTTCCTCTAGAAGATTTATTTATCCATTTTTTAAACTAGAAAGTCAGATACACAGAGAGGAGGAGAGACAGAGAGGAAGATCTTCTGTCTGTTGATTTACTTCCCCAGTGCCCACAATGGCCGGAGCCGTGCCGATCTGAAGCCAGGAGCTGGGCCTCTTCCGGTTCTCCCAGGCTGGTACAGGGACCCATGGCTTTGGGCTGTCCTTGGCTGCTTTTCCAGGCCACAAGCAGGGATCTGGATGGAAGCAGGGCCACCAGGATTAGAAGCGAAGCCCATATGGGATGCTGGTATAGTTAAGGTGAGGACTTTAGCCACTAGGCTACCATGCCAGGCCCCATGGCAGCTATTTCTAAATGAGCATATTATTAATATTAATTTAGAATATTTGAGAAATTGTTAGTTTGTTAAGTAAATAAATCTAGACGATAGAAATCCTACAGTTATTACTTTTCATAAAGTTTTGAATGAAGTATTACATTTTTGAGATCTCAAGAATTTTTACATCATAATTATGGGCACTTAACAGTATTATACATTTTGTTACATACAATTTTTATTTTTGAGTCTGTGACTTACAATTTCCACTTTTTGAACAGATGAAATAAGCGGCCACAAGAATAGTTAGCACTGAGAGAAGCAGATCCTGCTTTTTCAACAACTGCCTCAGTGTTCTCATCCATGCGTTGCTCATAGGTTTGTCCATGATTTTTTACAGCTATCACAACATAAGCTGCCCAAGTGTTTGCTGACACCATGCCACCGGCATTTCCAATTCTAACAGGCCAGGTCTATGAGTTGCATCTTTCCCCAATAGTAAGCTTTACTCATGAATCAAATTGGAGAAACTGGAGAGGGCACAGAGACTGCAGGCAGAGACCTCCAAGTCTTGGGTGAGGCACACGTGGTCATGACAAACAACACAGCTATCCACCACATGCATGTTAAAACTGTGCATCTTACACTCAACAATTTTCACTTAACAGAAAATGTGCAAATGAGGGAGAGAGCGAGAGTGGGCATGTGAGGACCATGGCCATCCCTGAGGCCAGGTCTCAGAAGTGTTAGTTCTCTGCAAATGGTGCCCAAGTCACACAGTGGCCTGGCCAACAAGGGTCAGTCTTTCCAGGATTCAGGTCCAGGTATGATTGTCAGCGCCCTATGGGTTCTCCCTTGTTTTGTCAAAAATGTGGATTTTTCTTCTTCTTCTTTTTTTAAATGCAAAAGGCTTTGTTGGAGGGACACAAGATCTAGTCAAACAGGCTGAACCCCATGTCGTCCTCTCACTCCTCCGACTCTTCCTTTCCCTCCTTCTTCTCTTCTGCTGCTGCAAGGGACTGAGCAGGCAGCCAGGGCTTCAGATTTCAGAGCAGCAGACACAGCTGCAGCCCCGCTGGCGGGCACACTGGCCAGCTTGCCGATGCCCTGGCCAATCACATCCTTGATGTTCTTGCCTTTGAGCTCATTGATGACCTTGTTGAGCCACTCATTGTCTGCCTTGATGCCCACACTGTCCAGGATCTTAGGTTTTTCAATGGACGGAAGATCTTCCTCCCTATCTCTCCTTTTCTGTATATCTAACCTTCCCATAAAAATAATTTTTAAAAAATGCATTTTTAGAAATTTATTTATTTATTTGAAAGTTGTAGTTAAAAGTCAAGAAACAGAAAGTGGGAGAGGAAAAGGAGTGAGAGAAAGCTTCCATCCACTAGTTCGCTCCCCAGTGACCACCATGGAAAGGCTGAGCCCAACCTAAGCCAAGTTCCAAGAGAGTTCTCTGAGACCCCATGTGCGTGGCAGCACCCAGACATCCAGGTTAGCTTCTGTTGCCTTTTCCCAGGCTATTGGCCAGAATTTGGATGGGAAGTAGAGCATCCAGGAACAAACTGGCACTCATATGGGATGCTGATGCTGTGGGCAGTGGCTTGACTCACTATGCCACAATGTTTGCCTGATAAACATGTCTTGATTTTTGGGAAGGCTTATTGCCCTCTGAATTGTTGTCTCTCCCTGTACAATCAGCTAGTACTCGTCACACTCACAGGTAACTGGGTGTAACTTATTTTGCACCTTCCAACTCCATTCAACTTGACACTCTGGATGCATTGCGAACATTTCTGCTTCCATGGTTGGAAATGGCAGTCTTTATTATATAAATTTTTTGGAGGTTTACCTTCAATTAGTACGCTTCTTAATCTCTTTTTAATAAATTTGGCCTGCCTGTAAAACTCATGTCACTGCTTCAATAAATTGGTGATCTGTATAATGTTGAAAGATAATAAGGTTTTCAGTTTTATGGAGATTAAAGCTTTGCTGATTCTTTCTTGAATAACTTTCAACTTTAGTTGGCAAAATACAACCTCAAGGCCAATCTCAGCCCACCATCTGTTTCATAAATAAAGTTTAGTCGGAAGATTGTTAATCAAGAGCCTTATCCATCATTAATGAAAAGCAACTAAAAAACATAATCCGTGGGAATGCTTAGGAATCCTCATGCTGGTGGTGGTGGTGCGGGGGTTCTTTACATATTCACAGATGGCAATCGTTGTTATAACTTTATTCCCTGAACTTTGTTTTTTGAGATTTATTTTTAGCTGTTGTTGAAGGGATCACCATATATAGTATAGAAAGAATTTGTTATTAATGTGGTCTAAAACCAGAATGTGAAAAATTCCCAATTATGTAGATACCAATATTATAAAAAATGAATTTAGTTCCTACAGTTACCTAGTCAAAATGGAAGTGCTTCTATTTCAAAATTATACTTGACCATGTCAAACTGCAAATGTTTTATGTGGTTCATTTTAAAGTAAGTAGAGCCTAATGAAATAATGCTGTAAAAAAAATCACAGCATTTTTAATAGGAAATTTTACCTTTCACAATGCAAAATGTTTAATTGCTAATCATAAAGTTACTGCCAAATGAGACAATGGCGGAACGTAAGGTCAGAACATAGAAGGAGGTTGTTGCAAAATTGTGTCACAGAGTTAATAAAAGTAGTGGCTGTACTTCTGAATTTGAAGTTCTTACTTGCATTGTCTTAATTTTGGAAGAAGGAGAAGGAGCCAGCTCTGTGAGATTAATAGCATATCTGTGATCTGGGAACAGTTCATACTATGCTGTCATTCCCCAAATTCATCAATTATACACTCCTTCATCTGACTTGTTTCACAGTTTCCTTTATTTAGCAAATGATCCTGGAGAAAGACAACATTATCAGCAGTAACTTGGTTTGAGTTAACTGATTTATGTTTATTCTTGTTGGCAGAAGAGAGCAGGACAATGTGCTGTTAATGAGGAACAAAGGAAGGGTTAGTGAAAAGCAAAGGAAGAGATAGTATGCAGAGTGCAGATATGAACAAAGAAATTGTACTTGGCATAATGTTGCCTATTTTGGTCCTCTGCTTTCAGAAGATTGAAGCATCCTGATCATGCTTTGAAGTTGTAGCATAATAAACACAAAATATTTCAAAACAGTTCTGCATTTTGTATATTTGTAGTTAATCTTAAGGAAGTTTAATATATTATAATGTATATAAAGTCCTGCAAGTCCAATCAGGAAAATTACATATTTTATTTGGGTTTTAACAGCACCCAGTGGTCGAGCAGAGAGGACTGAGAACTCTCAGTTCTGGAGCTGAGCTGTACTGGGTACACAGTAGAGAATCCTGAATCCCCAACTTTCCCTGAGGCTCAACCCCACTGACATGACCCTTTGTCATTTGTTCCCTTTTACCAAATTGTCACAAACACTCCTTTAAAAAATCTTTGCACCGGGCCTGGCACCGTGGCCTAACGGCTAAAGTCCTCACCTTGAACAAGCCAGGATCCCATATGGGCGCCGGTTCTAATCCCGGCAGCTCCACTTCCCATCCAGCTCCCTGCTTGTGGCCTGGGAAAGCAGTAGAGGATGGCCCAAAGCTTTGGGACCCTGCACCCGTGCGGGATACCCGGAAGAAGTTCCTGGATCCTGGCTTCCGATTGGCATAGCATTGGCTGTTGCAGCTCACTTGGGGAGTGAATCATCGGACGGAAGCTCTTCCTCTCTGTCTCTCCTCCTCTCTGTACATCTTACTTTCCAATAAATAAATAAATCTTTAAGAAAAAAAATCTTTGCATCAGTTATCCCTTTTATGACTTTGGTCCCAGAGTTTTAGTTTATTTCCCTTAGACTTATTTTGAATTTTACAAACGCAGAAACAACAATGCAGATAAATAATTGATGAGAATTATTGATGTGGACATGAACTTTCCTATGGTAAAAACTAAGGCAAATCCTCACTCTCTGGAGATACAATAAAAACAGACAAAACTACACTTCAGTGTTTTTCCAGACTTCAAGTGTCCCCAAAGAAGAACAATTTGTCCTTTCTAAAAACTCGTTTTCACTCACAGTCACCAATTACTGAAGAAGTAAGCTTAGCTAGTAAGTGAAGCCAGAACATAGAAAACATTAAAGCGAAATATGTAATTCTGATGGAATAACAATTGAATTTGCAAACACATATTTGCATATTTTAATGTAGAGCTTATTATCAAGATCCAAAACACATCAATGCCACATAAAACTGAATGCTAATTAATTAAACAGTTGAATCTGAGTGAGAGGTGTTTGAAGGTAATGTATAAAACTCTAATACACATTCCAAAGTCATATTATTATTATTGTTATTTATATTTTATTTCTAATTTTATGGTACAATTCCATAGGCTCTGTGATTTCCCCACCCCTTCCCCAAATTCCCTCCCCCGACTGGACTGATTTCCCCAATATGAGCACAACAGTATAATCCTTCATAAGCAGTTATAGGTCCATCATTCTGTAATGTAAGAGTGTCCTGACATTGCTGATACAGACAATGGCAGAGAGTCCAGCATGCTATTGTCAACAGTTTCATTGGGAGTTCATATTTGATTTGGAAGTAGAGATGTGTACGGCCTTGTATCTTCACATCTGGATATGATAGTCTCTATTACACTGTTACTATACATTCCCTTAAATGAAAAGCTACAGAACAAAATCAACAATAGGAGTAAAACATTTACAGCACCATAGAGTTAAGTAACATGCTACTGAATACTCAATGTGTTGATGAAAAAATGAAAAGATGTATTTATTCTTATTGAAAACTCAGGTTTTATAGAGAGGAGAGATGCAGAAAAAGTTCTTCTCCCCAAATGACCATAACAGCTAGAGCTGAGCCAGTCTAACATCAGGATCCATGAATTTCCTCAGGTGTCCCACACAGGTGCAGAGTCCCAAGGTTTTTGGTGGTCCTCTGAAGCTTTCCCAGGCCACAAGCAGGGAGCTGGATGGGAAATGGAGCAGCCATGACATGAATCAGTGCCCATATGACATTCTAGTGCTTTGAGGTAGAAGATTAGCCAATTGAGCCATTGTGGGAGGCCCTAAATCTTGCTATTTAAGTATCTTTTCCAAAACGTTCTAGAGATTCTCAGTATTTACCCCCAAATTCTGTGTCTCGTGATGTATTTTTTTTAAATTTCAGAAGTCAGGATGTATTCCAGGATGGAAAATCTACATTCATTGAAAACTAGCTAGTTTTGGAAACTATTAAGAGGTTCTAGATTCTAATCTGATGAGTGCCTGATTCTTGCACTGCCTACTTACCACTTTGATATAAAAGCCCAAGGTATTGATCTAAAGAATTCTGAAGAAGATACCTCATTAAAGTGCCCATTCGAACACTCTCAGAATAAGATCATTCACTAACATTATTATTAAAATGGATATGTAACTTTGAAATGTTGCTAATTTGAAACTAGATAAAGATGTGATCATTTTGATGGGAGATCACATGAAGATTTGAAGATGTATATTGCAGTTTATATGAGAGATTTATTTTCCATTTCAGTGCATATAAGTGTAAAATAGAAAGAAAAATGCCCATGTCAGGACAGTGGTGCAGCATTTTAAGCAGCCACTTGCAATGCCAACATCTAGTAGCACAGTATCAGCTCAAGTCCCATCTGCTCTGTCTCAGCTCCAGCTCCACTAATGAACGTAGGAAAGCTGGCTTGGACGCCTGCCACTTGTGTGGGAGACCAATACAGACATCCCAACTCCTTGTGCCACAGTGATCAGAAAGGACTGACAAAGGGGATCTTCCTCTGTCTTTGCCTTGCAAATAAATAGACCTTTAAAAAGCCCGTGTTTCCACATCTCCACTAAATCTTGGTTGCTTCAAAAGACAAAAGCAAATAAAACAACCCCCCAAATAGTTATGAATTTTAGGCTACCACCAATGCTGTTTTTTTATAAGTATATTTGTGGGTGAAGGAGTTTGACCCAATGGTAAAATGCTGATTAAGACACGGGTATCCCATGTTAGGATGCATGTGTTCTGCGTCTTCCCTTTCCCAGACAGCCATGTGCTCAATCTTCCTGGGAGAAAAATACATGATGGCGTATTTACGTGAACCATTCCATGATGAACCCAAAAAGGAGTTTCAAGCTTTAACTGGTCCAACCTGGGTTGTTTACAATAGATGGAAGATTCTATTTCTCCTTGCCTTTCAAATAGGTAAAAACAAAGAAGTGGATGTTTAAGGAGAAGTCACCTTTGTCCTGTGTCTGAGAACCTTGATCTGAGTTATGGCTCCTGTCCCCATTCCAATTTTGTGTCACCCAGATACTGGAAGGCAGCAGGTGGTGGTGTGGGTGGTTAAGTCTCTGATACCCATGCAGGAGACATGGCATGAGTTCTTGGCCACTGGCTTCGGATCTAGGTAGCAGCCATTATGGGTAATGGGAAGTGAACAAGGTATGGGAGCTTTGCCTGTCTGTTTGTGCTTCTCTTTGTTTCTTTAGTTTCAAATAAACACATTTTAAAAATCCAGTTATCTGTTTAAACATTAACCCAAATCCAAAGTGATTATATGTATAATTATATGTACAAAAATTTTGTATTATAATGAAATAATATATATTCTTATATAACAATGAAGGAATGCAACTAGAGATTATTTATACATTATTATAGTATAAGTAATAATATATGTGTGTTTGTAGAGAATAGCATTAGTAAATATATTATCTCAAAAATTTGTTTATTCCTTTGAAAACCAGAGTTACTGAGGAACAGAGGTCTTCCATCCATTGGTTCATATCCCAATTTGCTACAATGAAAAGCTTGAACTAGGCCGATGCTGGGAGACAGGAAATGCATCTGATTCTCCAACATAACAGCAGATCCCCAAACACTGGAACCACCTTCCTCTGCTTTTCTCAGACCATTAGCAGGAATCTAGATCCAAATGTGCAACATTTGGGATACAATCCAGCACCCACATGGGATACCAGTTTCTCTACAGGAGGTTTCACCCACTATGCCACAATGCTGGTCCCAAGCTAGTAATTGTACTTAAAAGAATAAATTAAGTGGAAAACTGCAAGAAGCAATAAATTGGTGATGTACAGGAAGCAGACATATTATTTTAATGATGGAAGCTTCGTACATTCTCTTGACGGAGACAATGATTAGTATTTAATGATTAATAATTCACGATTTTCTTCCACAGATGTTACCACTTCCTATATCCCAGGATTTCTCTCCAACTGGAGAATCCTGTTTTTCTCATGGTAAAGTTCCATAGTGGATAGGAAGGGTAACATGGCAAATTCTGTGGATTCAGAAAAATTTATGTATGAAGTTTTTAAGAAACTAGTGGTTGATTAGAAGTGACTCAATTTTCTCGCATATAAGAATAATCACTACCACATAGCTGGGCCTAATATGTAAACAGCAATGCCCTGGTGTGTTGAAACATTTTGTTTCCTCTAAGACACTTCATAAGTGATATCTTACTTTCACTTGAAGCTCATGCTCTATTTATGTCACTACCAATGTCTGTGAGTGACAATATTCCAGTTAAATCTTATAGTTCAGGGAATAGCAAAGAAAGCTTTGTAGTCAAAAGTTGGTACTCCTGAGAAAGGTGGAAGAAAAGGAATATTCTACCATAACCCCCTAAAGAAACACCAGCTTTGGCAACTTTCTGGAGCTGAGGACATGTTTGTAAGAGTCCTGGGACCCAACAGAAAAGTTCCAGGGGAAAACTGAACTAGGGATAGGACTCTAAGCAGTAAGAGAAGACACATGATTATCGGTTTTAAACCTGTACACCATTTTTGCTCTATTGAAATTCTGAAACAGTGGTAAATATGTGTACATCTAGATATATTTAAATATAGGAGAGGTACCAAGAAAAAATAAAGCAAAAAAGATTAATAAAGCAATTTGTTAAGGTATTTGTGAATGGAGCTTGCAGGACTTAAAGCTGTTCTACGTGAATCAGTGAGTGAGTGGTTAGTGACTGCAAATCCTAAGACTTCAGTGTGCAATTACTGTAAATCTAATGGACACTGGTCAATTGGACTGCACTGGGTTTTTAAGAAAGTAATTATATTTAATGATAAATGAGTTTTAGTTGGCTGAAATCTTCTATTTATAAATACTTAAAAATGTTCAGCTTTTTGTCTCTTTGATAGAAATATGTTGCTTAAAATACAGATGTATTGTGCAGGTATATAAATATTTTCTTTCTTAGTATTCTTATTCTATAGTTCTTTTGTTTCTTAAATAGTTTTATTTTTCTTCTTATATTTTCCTAAATTTTTTGCTAACATCTATTATCCCTGGTCTATCACTCTTTATAAATATATCTGTCATGATTTACTTGGTTTGGTTCTTTAGTTCATCTCAGAATTGAGTGTAAGCAATAATATCCATGAACAATCCTCTTTATTAATGAAACTGTAGTGGTAGGGAGATTTAGGTCCACACAGGCATACTCTTGGGGAAAGCAAATTGCCCTTTCTTTGTCCTCACTTACTATTTTGCATGCTCATTATAACTCCACCAGCCATTTCCCTTTCCATAGTTGCAAACTGTTTGGAATGGTTGTGTTGCTCCAGTCTCAGCCACTTCCATGCTAGTTCAACCAGTGACCTCTTCACGTGGTGTCCAGAAGGCTACATCAGGTGCCAGAGTTGAAGGGAATTTAAGATGCTTAGTGAAGATGGAGGGATGTGTTCTACGGCACTTCACTCTGTCTTACCCTGGGAAGGTTCTTAGTTCTAATATTGTCTTGTCTTGCTTTCCGTTGTTGTCCCATTTGCCTAAGAAAATACTCATACTGACTCACACTCCCCTCATTTCCAAATGGGACGAAATCGAGAACAATATTATTGAGAGTCCATGTTTTTAAACTTGATAGTGTTTGCTGTGCTCTGCAAAAGCTTCTACTAATTCCTTCACTGTGAGTTTTCTTGGGAATTCTTCTTTGCTTTCCACCAAAATCTGTTCTCTTGTCTCTTGGGCTGTGTGTTCCTTTCCAATTACAAACCCTTGTTCAAATACTCAGTAACCATTTCTAGGAACTCATCATCAGCATCCTCCTCAACACTCAGCTTCATTTGTTTGCCTTCTTAGCCAGAGTTTTGGTGCTTTTTGCAATCTCCTTATCCTTAGTAAACCTTTTAAATCACAGAAAAATCTCACGAGCCTTCCTTTGGATGTCACTCAAGATGTCATCATCTCAATTCCCATTGGATTCTTGATTCAGTCAGAGGAGTTTTAGTCTTTCCAGAACTGCATCTGTGTTTTTCCAAAATCATCTTCAGTTGACATAATAGCCTGAGCATAATACTTCTGAGGTAGAAGGCCTTAAAAGTTGTTCAAACACTTGGATTCATTGGTCAGACCAAATAGGTGTTATTTCAAATGACCAATACCAATATTGGTATTGAATGAAATTGTCCAGTAAGAAGAAAACATGTGAGAACATTATCATTGTGACTGAAATTATGAATGTGTTGTACTTAGAACAGCACTTCCTCATTTGACTAGCTAGTTAAGCTTGGACAAGGGGCCAGCCCGTATCCGCTTTCTTATTGCTGTGGGGTACATCGTTTGAGTGCTCTTTATTATGCTGGTGTTCCCATCTCTCGTCTCAGCTGTTCATTGAGATTTGTAGCCGACTCTATCAGCCCCAGGAATGATGGTTACTTATTTTTAAAGCCTCTGAACCTGACATTGACTTGAACTCCATACAGATGGAAACTCTGGTACCTCTTTCCAGGCACATTGAATATTTTCTCTGGCAAATATTTCTCTACAATCAGAACATGTCAAGTTTCCACAGATTCTTCAGTATCCTTCACATCAGCGGTCACAAACTCACCATGAACTTTCATGTTGGGCAGTGAGTATTCTTAAATAACTTAAGTGATCTACCTTTAGTGGGAAATTCAACACTGTGTCCATGTGTAGACCTTTTTACAACATCACAGTTTCTGCATCTGATAAACATGTTCCAAGTCATTGCTTCTTCATCTGATAAAGCTGTTACTAAATATCTTCTAAATATTGTGGGTCGTATGATTTTCAAAGGAGTATATCTTTCCAAAAATTTTTGTCATTTTGTTCTTATTCTTTCGCATCAATACAAAAGAATCAGATTTACTTGGACAGTAGAAAGCAACCATGACTGCTTTCCACATTCTTGGTCCTCAGTCATTTAAATTTTGTTGGCATATCAATCACTGAGACTTCCCAGGCACCAGTGGCAGTGGGTGTGTTATTGCTCAACGCGAACAAAACAACATGAGTGTAGATCAAGCACATAATAAATTATGCAATCAAGAAATGCAGCATACAAAATGTTATGAGGCTGTTTATTGACATAATGCGATACAATGTTTTAGAGCCACCTTTTAAATGTGAGTGCGCTAAAATAATGTGAGTGCACTAAAGTGGTGTACACTAAAATAATGATTAAAAAAACCGATTTAGTAAACACATAAGCCAGTCTCATTGACTATACTCATAAAAACCGTTAAGGCTATATTGCATGAAGTAGAAAACTTCCACACTTAAGTCATTACTTTAGATTTAATTTATATTTAAATACCTTCCAATGAAGAAAACCTGTGGTTCTGAGGGCACCATTGTATTCTATCAAATATTCAAAAAAGTGATGTGCTAGATCTTCTCAGGATTGTGGAAAAAAAAAAAAACAGAAAAGAAGTGGATATTTTCACACCCATGATAGCAGCAAAGCCACATCCTGATAGTTCAAGAAAAGAGTTACAGGTCACCATGGTTGATGAACTAAGACACACAATTTTTAACAATCTGTACAAAACTGAATTAAACAGTGCACTAAAAGGATCAGATGGCATGATTAACCAGGATTTAACCTAAGAAAGCAAGGGTGTATCAATGTACACAAATCAACAGATGTAACACAATGTATCAACAAAAGGAAAATAAAAACATTGTGATTATCTGAATAGATATAGATAAGCCATTTGATAAATTCTAACATGCTCTCATGGAAAAAACAAACTTACATGTTTGGTATAGTGTACCAAAATACAGTAAAGGCACATCTTACAAACTCACAGCTAACATACTTATCGGTAGTGACAAGCTGGTGTTTCTATAGGAAATTGTGAAAGAGGTAATTCAGTGTACTCTCACCACTTATTTTCAATATAGCACTTGTGCAGGAAGTCCTAGGCTGTGTCCTTGTGTAAGAAAAAGAAATACAAGGTAACCAAATCTTAAGGAAAGAATTCAAATTGTCTATTCATCAGTAATATAATTTTAAGTAGAGGAACCCTAAAGACTTCACTAACTGTTGTTAAAACTAATGTAAATACTGTGTGTCTTTCCAAGATAAAAATTCAAACCAAAAAAAATCAATGTTCATTCAACACATTGAAAATCGTCTGAAAAAGAAGTGAGGAAAATAATACCACTCTTAGCAAATTTATAGACCACTGGGGGAAAGTAAATTAGGAAATCATCCTGGAAATGCAGTATAGAGATTCCTAAAGTCTGAAATTATACCTGATATAGGATCCAGAAATTCTGTAATTGAGCACAGATTCAAAACAACGGCAACCAAAAAATCGTTCTATCAAATGAAATGAAGCATCCACAAAAAATTAGATAGGGTGTCTTTCACACATGCAAATTAAAAAAATTGAATCTGCACGTAAAATAGTTGTTACTGGAGGCTGAGAAGTATTAGGAGTACAGATTCAATAACAGATTATAAATCTGAGCTACCTAAAGACTAAGTTGTCAGAGAAAAACAATGAAGTGACCGTAATTACCAGCAGTCTCTTAGATAATTTCTAAACAAACAGAAGACAGGAATTTCAAGCTTCCAATAAGAAGCTACTAACAGAGGGAAATATCAATTAGCATAAATTGATAATTGCATATATTGTATATGCAGTGACATGAAAAAAACCACTTCAATATTTTTATAACATTTTTTCCTGGTACAATGATTTTTATCAAAACATCTCAAATATGTTCTTAAAATGCAATACATAAGACATAGAAAAATGAAAAGAATACCATTAATAAAACCATGGAAATCAATGTTTTGGCTAAATATAATACAAAAGTTGTCGATGTATATGTTAAAAATATTAAATACCGATGAGACAAGCAAATGGAAATATGTTCTAAGCTTATGGATCTAAAAAGATCAGCTCGATCAAAATCTTTACAGTACACAACACTATTTGAATATTCAAAACAAAGGCTGTATATATTACAATAGTGTTTTTTCACATAAATAAAATAATTCTAAAAATTATATAGATCCTCAACAGATCCAAAATAGAGCAACCAGGAGCAACAATCATGAGCTGGAGAATTCACACTCTGATGTCAACTCATAAAAAAGAAGTAATAGTCATCAAAATATCACAAACCTTGTATTAAAAAAAGGAAAGTATGTGACAGTGGACCAGAATAGAAAGTTCACAAATAAACTTGAGCACATGCACTCAGCTGAGCTTATATAAAATGCCAAAGATTTATGTAAAGGAACTGAGCCTCTTCAATTATAGCTGTCAAGGAAATTGGATATTCACATGGGAAAGAATGGAACTGCATGCCTATTTCACATCGTACACAAAGGTAAACTCAAAATTATTTAAAATTTTATTGGAAGTTGTAAAATTATAAAGCACCTGTGAGAAAATGAAACTAAAAACCCCTGCTTTAAATTTGTCCAAGGTTTTAACACTATTTTTTTTACTATTTACTAGTTATTAATTTTTGATAATTACAAAGTGATAACATATGCAAATAAAGTAAAACTACACAAATGAGATTTCATAAAATCAGATGCTTCTACATAACCAAGAAAACTCAACAAAATTAAAAGGCAAAATGTTTGAGGTCTATAATCAGACAAATGTTGAGGTCTACAATGAAAAAAAGGCAAGCTACCACCTTTCTACACCGCTGTGTGTTTGGTAGTATCATTTTTGCATATGTAAATCACTTCAGTGTTCATCAACAAATGTTTCAGCTAGAAAATATGTGCAATGTGTATTCCATTTCATTTTCTCTGTTGTATACAAACACTTCCCTGAAAACAGCAGTCTTGCCATTTACAACATGGGAAACTTATGGAACTCTACAACAAGTGAAAGAAGTCGCTCGCCTTCCCGCTGATAACTTAGTGAGATGGAGAGGGCAGGGAGAGAATGGGTGATGATCCATGTAAGTGAGCAAGGGCTCCGTTGGAAATGCACTGTAGATATTTTGAAGAATTTGATGTTATGAAAGAAAATAGTGTTCTACATGGACACACACACCGACTAATTTGTTCTACCTATCTTCTAAAGGCAAAACCTCATCACAGAAATTAGGCTACATTAAAATTACATAATATACTGCTTTCCCAATATCTTGGATGGGTAAGATTTGGTAAAATTAACTGTACAAAGAAAGACAGATAAACACATGAATTTGATGAATTATTGCTTTGTAGCATTTATTAAGAGTTATATATTTGGGGGTCAAGTGGAGTGGCCTAGCGGCTAAGGTCCTCGCCTTGAACTCAGCAGAATCCCATATAGGAGCCGGTTCTAATCCCGGCTGCTCCACTTTCCATCCAGCTCCCTCTTGTGGCCTGGAAAAGCAGTCAAGGACCGCCCAAAACTTTGGGACCCTGCACCCCTGTGAGAGACCTGGAAGAGGTTCCTGGCTCCTGGCTTCAGATCGGCGTAGCATCGGCCGTTGTGCTCACTTAGGGAGTGAATCATCAGACAGAAGATCTTCCTCTCTGTCTCTCCTCCTCTCTGTATATCTGACTTTCCAATAAATAAATAAATCTTAAAAAAGAAAAAAGTTATATATTTGGGGCTTGGTGCAGTAGCTTAGTGGTTAAATCTTCATCTTGCATATGCCAGGATCTCATGTGGATGCTGTTTCCTGTCCCGGCTGCCCTGCTTCCCATCCAGCTCCCTGTCTGTGGCCTGGGAAAGCAGTGGAGGATGACCCAATGCCTTGGGATCCTGCACCCTCAAGGGAGGTCTGGAAGAAGCCCTTGGTTCCTGGCTTCAGATTGGCCCAACTCCGGAAGTCGTGAACACTTGGGAAGCGAACCAGTGGACAGAAGATCTTTTTTTTTTTTTCTGCCTCTCCTTCTCTCTGTGGACCTGCCCTTACAGTTAAAAAGAAAAAAAAAAAAGGAGGTTGGAGCTTCACTTATTAAGCTTTTGATAATACCAAGAACCTTATGCAGTATCAGATTTTCTACACGCTCTTTCTAACTCCAAACAGCTGCAACCGCCAGGGGCTGAGCTGGTCCATGCCAATGCGAGGAGACAAGAATCCGTACTGGTCTCTCAGGTGGGTGGCAGGGGCACAGCATGGGGACCCTCTGCTGCCCCTCCCCAGGCATGCTTTCAGGAAGCTGGGTTGAAGGCAGAGCAGCCATGACTCAAGCCAGTGCTTTGAAAACCGGATCCCAGGGTGGCGTTGCTAGTGGGGGCTTGATCTGCCTGCCTCAATGCTGTCCCCCAGACGAATTCTGCAAAGTTTTATTGTGCCCTAGACAATATACATGATTGGCATGAAAACATTATGATAAATGGCAACTACTTTATTCATTCATTCATTCGAGCCATCTGTGTCTTCTCAAGAAAACAATTTCAAAAGTTCAGAATTACAATCACTGGATTAATTACTCATCTATTCATTAATTCAACGATCTTTCTAAACTGCTGACAATATTGTACTTTGGCCCTATCCTATGGCTGTTTTTCTGCAAATATTTTATTGTATCTAATTTTCACTCATTTAAAACGAGTGGTTATTACAAAGGCTTCTCCTATCGGATCTTTTTAATAAACTAGGGGTTGAATCAGAGCTTGGTTTTCAGCTTATCTTCCTTCTCTGCGATCTTACTGGGTTTTTGCTAATTTCTGATAAGTAATAAATACAGAAGAAGTTCAACAAGGAAGCCTGGTGTTCGAGCAAGTGTTGACAATGTTGACAATGTTTCCCATCTTCCAGCACACATTTTTTTTTAAATTTTATTTTTTATTTTTTTTTATTGTTGTTAACATTGTATTATGTGATACAGTTTTATAGGCACTGGGGATTTCCCCCACCCCTCCCATACCCCTCCCCCCATGGTGGATTCCTCCACCTTGTTGCATAACCACAGTTCAAGTTCAGTTGAGATTCATTGCTTGCAAACACATGCCTAGCATAAAGTTCAGCGTCTTATTGTCCAGATAAGTTCAGTGGCCTCTTGGGGAGACCTTCTCTAGTCTGAAGATAGGGCTAACAGAGTAAAGATCCAGTCAGTTAAAAGCCCCAACAAAACCTCAGTATCAATATACAACATTATGGAATTAATTGACATAGTGTTGGGTAAACAATATGTTGAAAATAATGCAAGTTCCATTCTTCAAAACATCTGGGTTGAGACAGTATCAATGAAAGGTTCAAAAAATAGCCAACAACCAAACAAAAAATTACAAGTTAAATCAAGGCAAACATGTGGTATCTAATCTTTTGGGATTCACTCATTTCCCTTAGCATTATAGTTTCCAGTTGGGCCCATTTAGCCACAAAGAACTGCATTTTGTTTTTTTTAATAGCTGAGTAGTATTCCATGGAGTAGATGAACCAAAGCTTTCTTATCCAATCTTCTGCTGATGGGTATTTCGGTTGCTTCCATGTTTTTGCAATTACTGATTGTGCTGCTATGAACATAGGGATGCATGTTGGTTTGTCGTAAAACAGGTGTTTTGGATATATTCCTAGGAGTGCAATTGCTGGGTCATATGATATGCAGATTTTGAGTTGTTTGAGTGTTCTCCAGACTGATTTCCATAGAGGCTGTACCAATTTGCAGCTCCACCAGCAGTGGAGTAGGGTTCCCTTTTCCCCGCATCCTCGCCAGCAAGCGTCGTTGGTGTTCTTGTTTATGTGGGCCAATCTAACTGGTGTTAGGTGGTACCTCATCGATGTTTTAATTTGGATTTCCCTTATTGCCAGGGAGCTGGAACATTTTTTCATATGTTTGTTTGCCATTTGGACTTGTTCCTTTGTGAAATGTTTGCCCATTTCCCGTGCCCATTTCTTGAGTGGCTTGTTTGTTTTGGTTTTTTGGTTGTTTTGAAGTTCTTTGTATATCCTGGAAATTAGCCCCCTATCGCCTATATCGTGTGCAAAGATCTTCTCCCACTCTGTGGGTTGCTTTTTTACTTTGTTGATTGTTTCCCTTGCTGTGCAGAAACTTCTTAGTTTGATGAGGTCCCATTTGTTTATTCTGTTCTCAACTGCTATTGCTTTTGGTGTCCTTCTTAGAAAGTCGGGACCTACTCCTAGGTCTTGCAGGGTATTTCCTACATTTTCTTGCAAGAGTTTGAAGGTTTCTGGATGTAGGTTTAGGTCTTTTATCTATGTAGATTGGATCTTAGTGTATGGTGATAGATGTGTGTTTATCTTTTTGTTTCTACAGGCTATCAGCCAGTTGTCCCAACAACATTTACTAAAGAGGCCTTCCCACTTGCTTGGACTGTCATTGGTCTTTTTGTCGAAGATTAATTGGCTGTATCTGTGTGGGTTCCCTTTTGGTGCTTCTATTCTATTCCATTGATCTTCCTTCCTGTCTTTGTGCCAGTACCAGGCTGTTTTGATAACCACTGCTCTATAGTATGTCCAGAGGTCCGGGATTGTGATTCCCCCTGCTAATTCCTATTTCTCTGATGAACATTGACGCTAAAATTCTCAACAAAATCCTAGCCAATAGAATTCAAAAAATCATCAGACAGATCATTCATCCGGATCAAGTAGGATTCATCCCTGGAATGCAGGGATGGTTCAACATTCGGAAATCCATAAATGTTATAAACCATATCCAAAAACTGCAAAACAAGAACCACATGATAGTTTCAATAGATGCAGAAAAAGCTTTCGACAAAATCCAACACCTCTTCATGCTAAAAACTCTAGCCAAAGTAGGCATAGATGGGAAAATCCACAACATAATCAAAGCAATTTATGAAAAACCCAACGCCAGTATCATACTGAATGGAGAAAAGCTAGAACCCTTCCCATTGAGATCTGGAACAAGACAAGGATGCCCGCTATCACCACTGCTATTCAACATAGTCCTAGAGGTACTTGCAGAGACCATAAGACAAGAAAAAGAAATCAAAGGCATACGTATAGGAAACGAAGAAGTCAAGCTTTCACTATATGCAGATGACATAATTCTATACATAGAAAAACCAGGAGACTCAATACAGAAACTACTAGAACTTATACGAGAGTTTGGCAGAGTGGCAGGGTACAAAATTAATGAACAAAAATCAACAGCCATAGTGTACGCAAATAACACCAAGATGGAAGAAGACCTAACCAACAGGATACCATTCAAAACAGCAGAGAGAAGTATGAAGTATCTGGGAATAAATCTAACCAAAAGCGTAGGAGACCAATTCGAAGAAAACTACAAACTATTTAAAAAGGAAATCGAACAAGACCTCAAGGGATGGAATAACATCCCATGCTCCTGGATAGGCAAAATCAATATCACCACAAGCTATATACATTTTCAACACAATTCCAATCAAATTGCCCAAAACATTCTTCACGGAACTGGATACAATGATTCAAAAGTTCATCTGGAAACACAAAAAACCACGAATAGCTAGAACCATCCTGAAGAATAAGAAGTCAGCACACATTTTTTAGGTGGGAAGAGAATGAGAAGAGAATGAAGGACTGCATGTAAAGTTGTATGTTGGACCTGTATGAGCTTGGTGTGACTCACAGCATCCCAAGAAGCTCAATGCCAAAGCCTGTCATCTGGTGAATTTACTGTGTTAAAGAATTAATAAAGGTCGCTACTTTCCAGTCTGCCCTATTGTATAAACTTATTGTTCATTAGCTTTAATAGAACATGTTATCACATTCACAAATTGAGGGGTAAACCTGGAGCATTCTATGAAATTATATTATATTCTTTGAAGAATATAATAACCTGCGCAAGAAATTTTACTTTTGGCCAGTAGTCTTCAAAGAAAGCAGTTTTTGTAGACTAATGTTTCTTATTCTCACTTGAACCTGGCCTTGGGGCTTTAATGTTTATATGACGTTATTATGCGTTATAGTAACTAAACTTTGTACTTAAGGTTACACACAAATGCATACGGTGATACTCTTTTTTTAGACTTATTTATTATTTTTATTATAAAGTCAGATATACAGAGAGGAGGAGAGACAGAGAAGAAGAGCTTCCGTCTGATGATTCACTCCCCAAGTGAGCACAACGGCCGATGCTATGCCAATCCGAAGCCGGAAAGACTCTTCCAGGTCTCCCACACGGGTGCAGGGTCCCAAGGCTTTGGGCCATCCTCGACTGCTTTCCCAGGCCACAAGCAGGGAGCTGGATGGAAAGTGGAGCAGCCGGGATTAGAACCGGCTCCTATATGGGATTCTGCTGAGTTCAAGGTGAGGACTATAGCTGCTAGGCTACTGGGCCAGGACCAGTGATACTCATTTCACCATAACGAAGACTTTGTTTAACATCGCTTCTTTAAGATTAAGATTTCTTTGCTATAGAATCTGTTCCTGAGAATGGCTGACTCTTTGCTTTGTTTTGATTAAAAAGATAGTGCCATAAAACAGAAGTCTAACATGCCATTTGAACCCTATGTTTAACACACAGTAGACTTTATGATTCTCTGAGTATTTTCATTATTTTAAAAATGGTCTTTCACATTATCTGCCAATGCAAATATATATGCTGGAACATAATTTTAATTATTCAAAGTAACCAGCAAAATAAAGTGGAAAACTGCAATAATGTCTTAAGTTAGGGGACATGATTTGTGGTGTACTCACAAATAAAACCATATAGTCTTTTGAAATAGATGCAAAAATGTTTAAAAAAATATTAGAAACATGAACAAATATTAAGTAAAAACTTATTTCAAATAATTTATTCAAAATTCACTTTGTCATAAGGAATACTGTAGGAATAAGGAGAAAATTTGCCAAAAGTCAGTTAACTATTGTTCCTGAATGTAGTTCCTTGGGTAGATTTTATATTTAAGTGTATTTTCTCCATTTCATATTGTGCATGCTTTACTCATAAAATCAACTCTTAAAATAACTTCTTTTAAGCATAACTTAAAAAGCAATTCAACTGTATGATTTTCCATAAAAATTGACAAGTTAAATGACGAAGCACTCAGAATTGAAAGAGAATTGTATTCTGTAACATCCTGATAATTTTGTCAAATTAGATTCCGTATTAGCAGAAAAGGGTGAAAGTGCAAAACCTTGGGGAAGTATAATGTAAATTTCACAGTATGTCTTGACAGGTTGACTTCCACTCTCCAATTTTGGTGAAGTACCCTGTTGTTCTTTGATTTTCAGCTAATCTAATAAGAATTGAGAAAAAAAAGTTATTGTGTTTTTTTCCTTAAATCATACTTGATGTATAGATTTGTCGATGCGGAATTGTGCTTCATCTCCTTGTTATTTAACCACTCGGAAACCCACGCACCTAGGAAGTGGTTTTAATTGATAACCTGCTGCCTCTAAGTTGAAATTCAGCCATTATAGAAGCATATCTAAATCTATTAGAACAAGTGTTAAAAGGGCTTGCCTGGCATAACTTAACTAATCAAACAGATAGTCACCTAGCTTATTTTGAAGGCATGACTGTATCTAAATTGTGACAAAATTACCATTAAACAAACTATTTTGAGTTACCATTGATTAATTTACATAGTTTTCTTGCGGTGTGTAAATATGTTATATTTACCCTGATGAAAGAATATTTACTTTTCTCTCAGATTCACTTGAAAGTTGGGTTTAAATCCATGGTAAGTTGGAACGTACAAGTAAATTTTACCAAGAATTCAACAAAATATAAATTACCACAGCAATGTGCTTTGATACTGATCCAATTCAAAGTGCAAAGGTAGTTTGGACAATTGAATTTCCTGTTGTCTCATCACAACTCTCGTAAGTAGTCAGCACAACCAAGTTCCTGTTTTGTAGGGTAACCATGAAGTTGGTGACGGAAAAGTTGGGACTGAACCAATTTCTAGCGAGCACTTACTAACATGCACAGCTGTGCTTTTGCCTTTGTTTAAGGTCTATGAATTGTGTGCCACTTCTTTAGCAGAGTAGGTACTAAGAAATAAGGTTAAAACAAAATCCTTCAGAGTTGTACTGTTTGCTGTTGAATGACTGCCCCAGGAGTTGTTCCTTTGTAGAAACAGAGGATCAGTTTTAATATCCCTAAAAGCACCAAAATATAAAATAGCATACCTTCTGCATATGAAAGACTCATGCTTTTCCATATTTGAATTATTAATTTGAAATTATTGAAATTTGAATTATTAGGTTACTCATAATGCCTAGTAAATAAAATGTAAATGCTATGTAAACAGTTATGTGATTCATGTTTAGGGAATAATGACAAGAACAAAAAAGTCTGCACATACTCCATTTAGATGCACTTTTTCCCAAATATTTTTCATTTACAGTGGGGTTGGGATCATGAATGTGAATCTCATATGGTTGCTTGGATGGAATTCTCCTCAAACACCCAAGTAAATTTAGTGTCAAATGAGCAGTGTGGCTGTGGCTGAGGTTAGGAGAAAATACCAACAGGGACTTGATGAGGATACTAAGAAATCTTGGTGGAAGTCATGCTCTCTCTGTCACAGAAAAAGTGCAAGTACCCACAGTAGTTAGGAATGGGACAATTAGGCAAAGCCAACAGATTCTATCGGAGGAAAGAGCATATAGAAAGATTGAGATAAGCATTACATATGAAACCCCAAACACATAGAAATGGTAAAACACAGGGGAAAAAAAGAGATATGGCAAGAATTGACTCATTCTGTCTCATTATGTGTATTTCATATGAAAGTTTCAGTTTTGAGTGCTGGTCCTTTGCTGTAGTGAGTAGTATCACCATTTCATCGGCAGCATGCCATATGGACATGCTATTCAAGTCCTGCTACTTCACTTCCAGCCCTGCTCCCTGCTAATGTCCTGGGAAGCAGTAGTACATGAGAAACAGGGAAGAAACACCTGGCTCTTAGCTAAGAAAAGGCCCTACTCTTTCCATTGTGGTCCTGTGGATAATGCACCAGAAGCTGAAAGAGTTTCTTTGTCATTTCAAATAAATAACTACATCTTTTTTTAAAAGCTTCATGTTAATATCTGATAAATTCAAATGTTAATTTTAATATCTGATAAATTCAAATGTTCTGGTTGAGCATTTGCAAAATGACTTCCTAAAATATACCTATCAACACTCATTTTATATTTCTATTAAATGCCAGGCAAGATGCTGAATTTGTTTATGATTACAAGTGATTTTCTTGGTGTAGATTGCTTCAAGAGAATATTACCAACTTGGAGGCATGAATAGGAAATGTTGATTTATTTGATTTCCAGAGACTTGGAAGCTGAAGATCAATATGCTACCAGTTTGGTATCTGATGACACACTTTTCCTGGTCTGCTGATGGCATTCTTCTCCTTGTTTCTTCACATAGTAAAGAATAAAAAGAGAACAACTCATTTTTGCTAGCTTGAAAGGGCACTGGTTTCATCCACGAGGCCAGTACCTATCTGATTTAATTTCTTTACAAAGGCCTATCCCCTGTCTATCATCACATTGGAGGATTATGGTTTTGTATTTTAAGATTATTTATTTTTTATTGGAAAGTCAGATTTACAGAAAGAAGCAGAGAAAGAAAGATCTTCCATCCACTGATTCACTAAGGAGTGTCAAAGGACTGGAAGTCTGTAAGAATAAATAAAATTTTCTTTTCCACTCTTCCGTTTGTTTAAATATTACCCTTAAGGCCAATGCTTTCACTTTTATAATTTATATCACTTTTCACCTTTATCTTTTTAAGAAAGATATTTACTCATTTATTTGACATATAGAGTTATAGAGAGAAAGGGAGGGAAAAAGAGAGAGAGAGATAGAGAGCTTCGTTTAGCTTGTTCACCCCCCCTTATGGTTACAACGCCAGGTTGGGCCAATCAAAGTCACAAGACTGAAATTCCATCTGGGTCTCCCACATGGGTTCAGGGGCCCAAGCACTTAGGCCAACTTCCACTACTTTCCCAGGTGTACTAACTGGAAGCTAGATTAGAAATGCTGCAGCCTGAACTTCAACTGGTGTTAATATGGGATGCTGGCCTTGCAGATGAAGAAACATTGAAAAAACAAAAAAACTGAATGTCTGCTAAATTAGCAGGTAGGCAAATGTTTCTGTCACTGACAAATGGCAGCCCTGCATAAGTCTTGTCAGTCATTTGAAGACAGTGCTGTTCACCAACAGGCAATATCATAGTTTCCAATGTTGTGCTTGTTATAGCAGCAAATTGTACAGTATAAATGCATACATTGTCAAAGGAACGTGCAGCAGATTGATACTATCAACTATAAGAATGTCCAAACAAAAAATGTCTGTTATAGCAATTAAATGGTAATACAGATGAGACAGTGATTGCCTCACCCTTGTATGCACTAAATATTCAACAGTTATTCTATAAAGTATTTTTGAAAGTTCATTCCATGAAGAGCCCAAACATTAGTAGATAAATCAGAGAACAATACTTTTATTGTGTAATAGGTTGATTTTGGCTGATCTCTGAAGTATTTGATCAGCCAAAACCTCAGAATGTGAAATTATTGGGATCAGACTCTTTTTGCAAGTCATCAAGATAAGAGATTCTGGATTGGATATCTTCTTCAGTGATCAATATCTTTGCAAGTGTCAGAAATAGAGAAAACAAAAAAGGGAGAAGACAGCCATGTGAGCAAAGAGGCAAAGATGGGATTAAAATATCTGTAAACCCAAAACTGCGAAGAGTCTCGAGATACTAGGAGCGAGTCGTGAAACAGACTCTGAGAGAAAAAGTTCTGCTGTTTTCAATCACATTTCTAATGATTTGTTGCAGAAATTCTACTAAGACTTTAGTAAGATGTAAAAATTTTAGTAAGATACTCTACCTGTCACCAGAAATGAGGGGAAAAAAAAGGATAAGTTGAATTTAATAGCGGATCAATCCCCATTTTGGATATATCCTTTCGGGGGTCCTCATAGAATTGTTAGAGGGAGCTATTCAAACTGTATCACAGTTTTATTTCTTTCCTGTCCCAACCTTGCTATTCCACTATCATATTGACTCTGTTCCTGCGAGCATACCATCATTAAAATCTCAGAGATGGTTTTCCAGGAATTCCAAACTTTGGCAGCTGATCACAGCCGAGCTTCTAAAAAGCAGATTCCGAAGTACAATTTTGGAGCTCTGCCACATGCATGTGAGCCAGATGTTGGAACCTGAGACTGTCATCAAAGTACCACAGCCAGTGTCACATGGGTGGGCTTCAATTATTACAACTTTCCACAGGTGCAATGGATTACCAAGGGACAGGGTGCATAGCTGGCATATCACCTTGGATTTTGAGAGACAAGGTTGAGGGATACCAATTAGATAAGTATCCTATGGGGATTACTGAATGAGTTTGCTGGTTTAGCAGGGATTGGGAAAGGAAGGATTAAAATTGTGGAAAGAATAATGTCAGATAATTAGAATCACGGAGAGGTGAAACTTTTATGTAGTACTGTATCCCCAATAGATTGACTATGTATGCCAGGAACTATGTGGTAGCCCAATTAGAATTGTCCTTTACAGTAATTCACCCGGATTATTTGTGTTTTCTGAATCTGATTTGCACAGGTTGAAATCTTATAGGAATCTGACTATACTTAGCCTGTCTTCATCCCATGTGTTCTTTGCAGCTCTATGCAAACACTCTTGCTGTCAATTAAAACGGGTACATTAGTCAGCTTTGTGTTACTACAATGACATACTAAAGTGTTTATAAAAAAGAAAAATTATTCGGCTTACCATCTTGGAGGCTGAAATCCAGAATGTAAGAAGGCAGGGATGAGTTGGTGACAGGATTGAGAAAGAATTTAGGTTTAATTCTCAGTAAGAGTTAGCAGGTGACAGCTCATCATGCTGGAAGTTCATGTAGGAACCAACATCACATTGAATAGAAGTAGAGAGAGCAGACAAGGTCTGTCTTGATGTTTTGATAACCATTCCCGAGGTGGGTGGACTCAAAAAGCACTTCAGCCCCAGTGCTATAAGGTCCTCTTGCAAGTTTCCACCTTCCACTGATTTCACAATCTCATTAGAAAACAGTACAGATATGGAGACTATAACATTAGGAACAATCGATTCTTGGTTAACGTGAGGTGTTTTCAAACTGTAGCAGGATGTTTGATGCTGACAAGGGTAAATGATTTTGGTCTTCGAGAGTAGGTAGCATAGCACTACCTACCTGATAGAATGAGGGCAGTGAAGAGTGTAATCCCTACCATTTGAATTCCTGCAGGTTTCTGAACACCCTCATTCCAATTCTCATAACTGAGCAAATGAAACATGAATGACCTATTGGGACGTGCAAATTAAAGACTCTGGTCTTCTAGGTCCTATGAATCTGCACCTGCTGAATTGACAAGCCACCTAGATCACCATGGGTTTTAGTCAACAGTAAAGGAAATCTAAAACAGAAAATGAGTGATAGTTGCAGCTGTTCTATACTACTTCTTCACACAAACCATTCATAAACCATCCCCAGGCTCCTCCTGAATCTTGGACATCAGGGTACCAAATGAAGTGAAGTATTGCATGAATCAAATGGATCCTAAGCAGTCACTAGGTGGTGTGATGCTGTTGATTTGCTCCAAGACTGTTTCCAAGAACAACATCATCCACAGTCCAATGCAATGACAGGTTGCAGCACAGAGTCCACAGGGGAGATTCTAAAAGAAAGATCCAGGAATGAAGAAACAGGCCTGCTATAGTTACATCATTTCTCAGGGCCCCAAACCACTCCACACTGAGTACAGAGCCTAGCTTTCTTATTTCTTCAGTTAAAGCTGTGCTGCAGGTATATTGAAGTTCTTATTTTCTTGTCACCTAATCCTACTTCTCTCATTCATACCTGCAGTGAACAAATTGCAAAGTTAAAATTTCTAAAAAAGCCCCTTTGACCACAGGTTAGCTTTCATTGAAGACTATCCTTCACCTCTCCTCTCGTGCCCATTAGCCTTTCTGCGAATATCTTCATTGGCCCCTGATTATGCAAATCTGCTTGTATCTGTAATCATCTTTATAATTCACTTTATAAAACATATCATGAAAACATCAGATAGAATAGTCTTGAAAAACTTTACTTATACTATTAAATATTTAATCCGTTGCAACAATCAATTTACTTGCCTGTGTCTCTTATATTCAACTGAGTGATTTAATTTTTACCCATTATCTATCAACATATAAGAACACTTGGCATTTAAAAAATTTGTCACATGTTTTGGAAAATTAATACATGGAAAAATATATACATTGAATATGTATGCTACTTATCCACTTATGTTTAAGATAAATTATCAGTGAAGAATAAAGTAGAATAATCTGAGAAATCTACTTTTATAATAAAAATTCCATTTTCTCTTTAGGGGAAAAAGTAAAACTTCAAATCCACAACATCTTGTGTGAAATATGGTTGGAATCTCGCTAGGCAGATATTCAGTCATTGTAAATGCTGATAATGTTCTATTTAGTACAGAATGTTTATAATTTCTCATGTAATCAATGACAGCTTGTGACATTTCTTCCAAGTAAAGGTCAGATTGCATATAGCCTGTCATTACTGATCTCTCCACAAAAACAGAAAAGGAAAGTCCCAAGAATTTCTATAGAAATACCATTCAATTCTCCCTTTCATTTATGTGCAGTATTCTCTGTGCAAGTTAATAATTGTATACCCTCTTATTCTTCCCTCATCGTCACGTGTTCTCTCTCTCTTTTAAAGATCTAGTTTATTTTTATTTTAAAGGGAGAATTACAGAGAGAAGAGGCAGAGAGAGCTACAGACCCTGCATCTGCTGGTTCACTACTCACATGGCCATCAATGGCAAAGACATCCTCCACTGCCTTCCCCATGTCATGAGCATGAAGCTAGATTGCAAAAGGAGCAGCCAGCACAGGAGCCTAACCTGTGTGGGATTTCATCACTGCAGGCAGAAGTTTAGGCCACAATGCCATGGTGATACCCCCACCACATGTATTCCTTTTTTTGATTTATTATTACTATTATTATTGTAAAGTCAGATTTACAGAGGAGGAGAGACAGAGAAGAAGATCTTCCATTCCCTGATTCAAGTGGTCCCAACGAGCAGAGCTGAGCCAATCTGAAGACAGAAGACAGGAAACTCTTCTGGGTCTCCACACGGGTACAAAGTCCCAAGGCCTAGGCACTTCCTCTGCAGCTTTCCCAGGGCACAAGCAGGGAAGCAGGGCTGCTGGCACATGAACCAGTGACCACATGGAATCCGGTCCATACAAGGCAAAGACTTTATCCATTAGGCTACTGCGCTGGTCTTGACTACTTGTATTCTTAAAAATAAGTGATATTTTTATGAGGATTGCTCAGGGGTGCTTTAATGCACATACTGTTTTAATAAAGACAAGTGCTTATTTTTGGAGAATTATTATATCATGCACTAAGGGCCATGAGGATATGAATTAAGATTGCTGCAACCCCTCTGAGTACCTGTGCTGAACTTCAAGTTGTCTGCTTCTACCTTTCAAGGAAATAAATTCAAAACAATATATTATAGCTCTTAAAAGTATATTCTACATATAATAAATGAAATCTGCAGATCCTACATAAATTAAAAATGATAAAAATTAGAACTAACAGTTCATAAATATAGAGAGAAATTTAAGGAGGAAGAGGATATCTGCCTGACACAAAAGATCTCTCTCTACTTATTTTCTAATGAAAGATGACATCTGTATAGACAACATCCTGACTTCGTGACTGCACTTAGCAGCACCAATGAAAGGCAGACGGACAATGCCTGAGTCCACATGCTATGACATCGGAACATGGTATAATGCACACAGTTGCTTCTGGTAATTAATAGGGTGAACTTATGAATGAGAAAATGACAAAACCAAAATGTGGAAAACTATTTTGAAACAAAAAGTGGATGGTAAAAGCATTGTGGCACAAAAGGTTAATCCCCAAGCTGGTACCTCTGAATCCTGTACTAACCTACAGGCTTGGGTCTGGCTCTCCACTTCCAATTCCAGTTTCCTTTGCTTGCATCCTAGGAGGCAAAGCAAGGTGGCTCAAATTTTTGTGTCTTTGCCACGTAACTGTGAGACGAAAGTGCCATTTTCAGCTCCTGACTGGGTCCAGCCCAGCTCTGGCTATTTTGGACTTTAAGAGATTGAATTAGTGGATGTAAGATTGATCATTTCTCTCTCACTCTCTCTATTTCCTATTCAAACAAATAGAAAAAGAAGAAAAGATTTCTTAAAAAATGCCAGTGAGTTAAAACCATGAAGGCATTTCCCATATAAGGGAACTAAGAACTAATGAAAACCAAATGCAATATTCAATCTTGCACTGGATCAAAGATGCTGATATGGCCAAAATTACAAAATATGGTTGGCTGGGCGGGAGTATGAATAATATATTATACAAAATTATGATATTAAGATTGTTTATATTTGTATATAACCTATCAGACTATTCTTATTTGTAAGTGATACACTCAGGAAAGTATTTGAAGAAAACAGTTATGAAACGCAGATAAAAAAGAAATATTTCATAATCTATAGTAAAAGTCAGTGATGAAATTAAAAAGTACCAAAAATGAATTGTATACATTATCCTGAGTCAGTATTTCATGTCTGGTTGTGTGATCAAATACTCATAGTGCAGATATTAGTTAACCTTTGACTCAGCTTAGCTTTAATAAAGCAGATTATTTTCCATAATATGGAAACAAATGGGAGGGTCTTAGTCAGATCAATGACCAAGTTTTCCAGAAAATGAAGCATCAACTCTTTTTTAAAAAGATTTGTTTATTTTTATTGCAAGGTCAGATGCACAGAGACGAGGACAGACTCAGAGGAAGGTCCTCTGTTCAATGGCTCACCCCCCAAGCAGTTGCAACGGCTGGAGCTGAGCTGATCGGAAGCCAGGAGCTTCTTCTTCCAGGTCTCCCACGTGGGTGCAGAGTCCCAAGGCTTTGAGCCATCCTCAACTACTTTCTCAGGCCACAAGCAGGGAGCTGGATGGGAAGTGGGGCTGCCAGTATTAGAACCGGTGGCCATATGGGATCCTGGCATGTTCAAGGTGAGGACTTTAGCTGCTAGGCCACCACAGATAATTTTAAGAGTAAATAAGCTATGACTTTATGCTTATACTTTAGATATAAATATGGTACTGCTATAAAGAGTGAAAAAATAAAATTTGTGTTCAAGTACAGGTAAAACTAGACCTGAAACAACACTAACAAATTGATGAATTATACATACGTTTTAACAGATATGACAATTCAGTGGGAATACAAGCAAATAGGGTACCAAACTTGGAAACCAGTGGGTGGATTGAGTTAAATTACATGTGCAAAATATAAAGAATTTCTGTGAATTAAGGCCTAATTCCTTGTTGCCTCTACTTATTTCAACTGGCTGTGTTCTTTTCATCATCTCCTAAATATCTCTCATCTTTTGACAGCCTCCACATCCTTAGTAAGCTGTTTCGTGATTAAACAGTTTCCGTATGATGTCTTCAATTACTTATATATGTACGGATGTGTGTATGTATTCTTGGTGTTTTAAAACTATGTAAATATGAAATTATATTAATTATAGCATTAGCAAGTACAGTTATATGTATGTATATATATATGTAATTTGACATATAAAGAACATATTGAGTCATGAAACAGACTGTACCAGGTTCACTTGTTCTTCACACAACATGCAGTAGCATCTACATCTGATTTCAGTAAATGACAGCATTATAATCAGCATACAAATAAAAATTTAAAAAGTACAAAGTTGAACTCATAAGGATGAAAAATTGACAGTTGACATAATCTTCATAGAAACTTTTCTAAGAAACTTCCTGGAAATAAGTGCACCAACTTTCTCCAATCTTGCAGAAGCCTGTGCACCTTACAGCGTGGGAAAAGCGAGTAGCAGAAACAGAAACAGAAGCAGCACATGCTGAGCCAGGTCACTGGATAAGCATTTCTTCTTCATTTCACTTCATTTCTGCCTTGGAGAAAAAAGATGTGTGGCTCATTGATTCCCATTTCTATATCATATTCAGATTCTGAAATAAAATAAATTTAATTTTTGTTTGGGCTTATTCAAGTATCCTGATTCAAATGTTTCTGTAGGTGGACAAACCACAAATCTGGGTCGTGCTGGGGATTTCCAGGGACATTAGTTGTGGTAAGTATCTGATCTGAGTACTACTGATCAGTGTACTTTTTTTGTCATGTTGCCTTTTGGGAAATAGCAGTAAATCAAGAATAATTTAATAAGAAGAAGATTCTCCTGTGTCAGTGAGCAAACACAGGTTTGGGAATGCAGACTCTCCCTCTGTTTTCTTTTATATCAGGGAGTGTGCTTGAGTTTTGCTCACTCCCAGGATCCCAAAGCCTCATCCATTCCTGGGGACAAACCAAAGGAGAAAAATAGAAGGTCAGCTTTGGGTCAGTGCTATTCAGCTTGCTGTGCCAAGCTGAAAACCGAGGCCATTAAATATGAAAATCCACTTATTGTCTCGGGCTTGATTGTATCCTGCCTTTCAGATCAGACTCACCATAGTCATAGCAACCCTAATAGGCGGATGTGCATTGGACCACATCATTTGCAGGGTGTCTTTACCGGAGAAAAGTTTTGTTGAAAATATGTGTGATTAATGCCTTCAACTATTATCTCTAATTGAACAGACGTGAAAAGGGGCTACTTTGTCAGCCCAGATAAGCCTATTGCATGGCTATTAATGGCATATTCAGCTTTTGCTGAATTAATCTATTATTGCCTCTTGTCTTCGGTAACCATAACATGTTGTTGGAAGGCTGTGCAAAATTTGAGTAACTGAAACACAGCTCCAGTAATCCGCTAGGCATGAGTGTAAAAGAAATGGAAAAAGCTGTTCAGCGCGTAATTGAATGTGTTGTGCTCCTTGTGCTAGTATTAAGTTCTTTATTTCCATGAGTTTGAATCAGAGTGATCTATCACCTTAGCATTATCATTTACTCAGGAAGACACACAGAGTTGAACTACCCAAAATAATATTGAAACAAAGGATCAACAAGCAGATCCTAATCTTTGGTTGCAGGAGAAAGAGAGAGAAAAAGAGAGAGGGAAGGAGAGAGAGACCATTCATAGTTAAAATGACCAACAAGTTTATCAGAGATATAGCTGAGGACATCTGATCAATGTAGGATATGGCAAACAGTTAATCCAAGTATTGGAAAACCAATTCTTCTTTACTAACCTGGACTAATTCAGGGTGATTGACCTTTTTGACAGACTGAACATACAAGATTTTGTGTTGCAATTGGGTGAGTACATAAGGAGTTTGGTGGATACATGGAAAAGCGCTGTGCTCACAGTGTGGGAACACAAAAACATTGATTGTGTTATTTTGTAAATGTGGCAGCAATGTCTACTTTGTCAGTCAATGAGTTGTTTAGGAATGTAACACTTAGAAGAACTGCATTTGTATACTTCAGCATGTGTTGAGGAATGCTTATGTAGAAAACCTGAATACCGCAAGTTGAAAGGCAGGAGAGGTGAGGGTTTTAGCTTGGTGGTTAAGGCAGCGAGTACTTGGGTTCCTGCCACGCATGTGGGAGATCTGCCTTGAGTTCCCAGCACCATTTTTTGCAGGCTTCTGTGTAGTGAATTGGCAGAAAGGAGTCTTTTCTTTCTCCACCTCGCTCTCCCACCTGTTTTCTTATATGCCTCTATGTCTCTCAAATAAATTAATTAAAAAATAGAAGACTGGGGTCCCTTGTGGGGGCTCACACCAGAGTCATGAGGTTGAAATGCTTGCCCAGCAGGAAGCGGGCAGGGTGCTGGGCTAGAGCTACACTACACAGACCATAGTCCCTGGAGGAGACCTGATGCTGGAGCTATGTGGACAGAGGTGGTTGGCAGACCGAGCCAGGCGGTTGCTTGGGGCTGGAGTCACATAGGACTAGGCATGCATGAGAAATCAGCTTGTTTATTTCACCAAATCAGTCGAAGACACCAAACACCTCTTCAAAAGGCAATAAGTAAAGCCTTTTCTTTCTCCATATTAGGCTTGGGCACTTTAAGGCACATGTTTTATCAACCTCTTCTCTTGATCCTCTCTGGAAACTGGTATTGGGTCTTGGCTTATCATTTGGCATTATATTAAAAAAAAAAAGCCAAAACAGGATATGGCTTAAGAGAGTCTGGCCTACACTTCAGAATAGCCTCTATAGCAAGCCTCCAAGTCTACAGACACTGTGTATAGTGTACTAGACTTTTCCTTAGAATAAATATTCAATGACTGGGGAGAGGTAGATCAGAAAAGGCCTGATGCTGGGGTCCTGGCTGGCCAAGCCCACAGCAACCCAAATGCAATGATCTGAGAGTGGGCAGGCCAGAGACCTCAGTGGATCTTAGGCAGTTTATACTCATGGCATGCCAAAGCATCATTAAGTTGGGCCAGGATATTGACAGTAAAATGTAGATAGTAACTAGAACATACAAAATGTTTTAAATCACTCAAAGTTGACCAAAACTAGGCATCAGTTAATAAAATGACTACAGCCCTTAACGAAAACAGTTTTTCTAGAACATAAAGTACTCTTGAAATTTTTGCTTATTTATTTGTTTTAGTTTCCTGAAAGGAGGAAAGACATAAAGGAAGAATCAGAGACGGTGAGATATTTCAGCCACTGTTTCACTTACCCTTATGCTCTTAACTGCCAGAACTGGGTAAAGGTGAAGCCACAAGTCTAGTATTCAATCTAGTCCTGCATCAACTGTAACGCTGTTTGAGCTATTATCTACTGCTTCCCAAAGTGCATGTTAACAGGAAGCTCGATTCAGATGCACAGCAGACAATAAAGCCTGGCATTCTGGTAAGGAACACTGATTTCGCAAATGGCATCAAGGTCTTGCTTAAATATACCATTTCATTTCCTTAGCATTGTAATACCTAGTGCTAGTTTTTATATAGTTGCAGTAAGACTGATCATTTTTTTTATTCACTCAAAATTCTGTACATCTTTGCACATGCCATTCTGTCTGTTGAAACATATGCCTTCTCCTCCTTGCCTGTCCGCTGTTCATCCTGGGATCTCAGCTTAGACACTGTTCTGTTTTGAAGCACCAAAGCAGTGTCAGATAGACCTATTAGAAGATTTCATACTTTCCTCTATCATTCTCAGTTTCCACAATCAAGTTGGTGATGCCTTCTTCTCAGCAGTTGGTATTTTACAATTGATCTTAGCCAAAAGGCTAAGAAGAGATCAGCACTTGGTATTTTGATCAATGAACTAATCTTAGCACAAATTATCCACTAAGGCAAGTGTACAAGTCCCATTCACCTATTTAAATCAATGTCAGATATAAAATGGCCATTCAAAAACATCCATATGAATAATATTAGATTTGTCTTTAGTGACATAAAGTTTTACTAATCCTTTATAGAAAATAAAACAATGATTTGTGCATTCCTGTGTGTCAACATGCCTGGTACTATTTGAGTAAAACACTTTAACAACTATGTATTCCACAAAGTTAGAAAAAGTCACCGAGACAATGAAAACCAAGCAATTTTTGACACCTGTACTTTGTACAAAGCCAGTAAGCTAGTAAACCACAGCAATTCAGGCTACTTTACTGTGATAAATTTAAAATATTGTCAAAATTGTCAAGATTATGGGAAAATGGGTATATTTTAGATATTGTTGGAGAAAATAGAAAATGACTGTCACTTTGAGGCAAATATATCCAAACTAAATGATCATATATTGAGAGGAACAGCGACAGATCAACACCTACTAACTCACGTGTAAGCACACACAATAGCTGCTTCCAGCTTTAGTGCCCAAATGGCAACATGTTCAACTATAGCAGGGCCAAATTTAGGAACTAGAAAAATCCATAGGGGTTTCCAAAAGGTGTTAGGAACCTAATTCCTTGAGCCATCATTGCTATTTCATTAGATGTGAATTTCAAAATCTATTCATTAAATTTCTTCTTTTGAAAGTGACTTGTTTGAAGAGGAGAGAGGGGAGAGAGATAGATGGCAGCTGCTGATTGATTCCCCAAATGACTGCAATGGCTGGGGCTAATCCGTGAATGCACAACTCCTTTGAGATTGCTACCCTGGCTAGAAATGTTGATCCCTTGGGCCAGAATCTACTGCTTTTCAGGCACTTAGGCAGGAAGCTGAATCAGAAGCCCAGAGCAGCAATCTTGAAGGGAGTACTCTAAAATGGGATTTGGGCATTTTTAGCGGCAGTATAATCTATGGAACCACACCTGCCCTTTTGATTGATGTTCTAGCAGTGCTGTACCCATCATAAATTCAATCCTATTCTATCTGCATTTTACCACCTTTGCAGAGAGAACAAAGCTTCAAAAGATCAGAGTGTCACAAAATTGCCCATCTGATGCAATATCGTAGTAGCTTTTTATGAGTAGACAGGGTTAACACTCATTATTCACAGATGCTGTTATTTCTAAATGTAGCTGCTGGCTGACATTTATTTGTAGCTTTAAAATGGGTACTCAGAGCTTTGGCTTTGCCCATTTATAGATGCGCAGGTATCTGGAAAACATGAATGGCACACATTGCCCTCTGGGATAGAAGGGATAAAAAGAGGTGACTTTTTTTTTACATTCTTATGTAGCTCCCATGCTACAAATAAGTGTCCTCAATATGCATTTACTATGGCATTTCCCATGTCCTTCCTTTTTGTTAGTGATTTCTCTATTACATTCACCACCAAGTATAGCGTTAGAGGAAATTCATGCATTAGACAAGCTTATTCCGACTTGAGATACAGCGCTGTTGGTCATCAGTTCAATATGAATAAATTAGGAACATACATTAAGCAAAGTATCGTTGATTAGAAACGCAGAGTAAAGCAGATTATTTATTGATTGGTTGATGAAAAATATTGTAACCAGAGGCAAGCAGAAAACTAATCATGGACTGCTCTTAGGGTCAGTGATTAAGCATACAGTAATTCGGTGTTCTCAGCAGCTTTGTACGACGTAACTATCATCGAAAACAAGAATTCCAATCGTTGTCCACTTTTTTACTATTTGTAAATGTTCTGAAATTGTGTCCATGCTACTTTGGCACAGACACTTTTTCAAAGTGGCGTTTCTGACCTTCATGTTTCAAATCTGGAAGAACAGTCTGCTTGATTTTTTACACTTTTTTAATATTGAGACATTTTAGAGGTCAGCATTGTTGTATAGCAGAGAAAGCCACTGCTGGGTCATGACGGTGAATTACAACATGCACGGGGAGCTGGGCGAGGATGCCAGGACGTTTGTGTTTTTCAGCGTTCCCCAGATCCAGTACCGGAACGCCTGAGTGCAGCTCAGATGTTCAGGAACGTGAGGCCGCCTCCCTGCCTGCGCTTCCACCTGGGTTCTGGAGATCAGGTCCTGGTGGACGTGGAAACCAAGAACAATACTGAAATCATGGTACCCATCCAAAGGATCTTGGGGAAGAGCGAGGAAACCCTCAAGAAAGAGGAGCCGGAGAAAAAGCAGTTCTCTTCACCCAGCCAACTTTGGTCCCCAAAAGTACTGGCTGCGGGGTGCATGTGTGAGGTGGAAGGGCAGGTGCCCTGCCCAGGCCTGGTTCCACTACCCAAGGCGATGACGGGGAAGTCAAGGCTGCCCTGAAGGCCAATGCCCACGACTGAGGCCCAGGGCCCCTCTGGCTGAGGCAGTGGGGACTGACCTTGGCGGAATGGTAGGTGGAAAGGGGCCTGAGGATACGGGATTCTTACGGCCCCAGATTCTCTCCCAGACATGCTGGAAGTCTCTGCAATAAAAGGTCCTGACATGCCTATGTTACAGAAAAAAAAAAAGAACTATTTTTTATTGTAGCCCATGTGAATGTTAGTTAATTTCGCTGCTCCACTTCCAATCCAGGTCCCCAATAATGTCCTTGAAAAGCTGATAGAGGATGGCATGACACTAGGTTGGCTGCCATGCGTGTGGGAAACCTGGAAGAGGCTGCTGATTCCCAGCTTGACCTCTCTCTCTTTCCTTCTATTTTCTCTTTGTGAATTATTATATTATATAAATAAATACTTAAAAACTTAAATGTAAAGCAGAGAGATCTTATGAAAAGGAGTAGCCTAAAATATTTGGAAGAGTTGCATACACAAGTGCTAAGTTTCTGCGTAAGTTTCCTTTAAGACAAAATGTGTATTAGGAAAAGTGAATAGAACAGAACTTTAGAAAGGAAATACATTTAATAGCGTTAATAATTGTGTGCGCATGTTTCACTGCCAAAACGCATGCCATAGTTAGGACTGCACCAGCCTGAAGTGGTGGAGTTCGGGATTCTGTCACTCATCTGAGTAGGAAGGATCCAATGGCTTGAGCTATTTCCTGCTGTCCCCCAGGTGTGGTCCTGGAACCAGCAACTGTGGGATGACTCAGCCTTGACCTCTCAGGTGTGGCATGTGGACGTCTCAAGGTTGCTTAGTTTCATTTAACAGCCTCTCACATGGCTGTTTTTCACTATGAGACTTTCTGAGTTAGAAAAACCCTTTTAAAAAGTCTCTGAAAGATTTTATGTTATTGAGGTGATATATTTTTCTTGCTGATTATAAATATTCACTTTATGTTTGGAGCAAATTTGCCAGCTTTCTTCATCTCCAATGTTGCTTTCTATGTTGATTATTGTTTCTTCATAGTACACTTTGATGAATATCATTTATGTATTTTAAATAAGATATTGTTTGTATTCTATACTTACATTTCAAATAATGTGTTGTTTCTACCATGAGTCCTCAAACACTTCATGAAGATTGTATGCTATGAAAACAATGAAGGGATTTCAAAATTTTTGTACCACTATGACTTAACCTTTTAACTCATTTTTACATAAGCGTTTTGAAGTTTCCTTGTGCAATATTATAACTGATATAGTTCTTGATTTTGTTGTCATTTATCCTGCTAATATTTTAATACATTGTATTGTACTTTTGTTTCTTGTTAATTTTTTTTCCTTGCTGGAAGATTATTCCTTTCCATTATACTCATAACTTTCTTTAGTTATTCTTTACTTGGAATTGATCATTATATATGAAGAAATGGAAGCTGTGTCTCCATTTTTTTCCATATGCATAACCTATTTTCTTACCATCATTTATTTTTTCTAAAGTAAAATTTTTTTTATGGAAATTGCAATGAGATGAGCTGAGCTGCTTCATGGAATGTGGTGTAGCCCTCCATGGTTAAGTTTTCCACTAGTGCAAGTTTTCCGGCTAGTGCATTCTGAGGGACGTCAGATGACGTTTCAAATGTTCAGTTTACACAGCTCATGGTGAGACCTACATGGAGCTGGAGACTAGCTCCACCTGACCCAGCCTGAGTATTTGGTGCATGACAGTGAGTCTCTCTCACTCTTTCTGGCTCTGTGGTATCCGTCCTCCTCTCTGTCACCCTTTCCTTCAAGTAGATGAACATAAATTAACAAACAAATAATAATTAAAGATAATCACTTCCTAGTGGTTATTCATGACGTCTTGCTGTACATTGTATACATGCATAGATCAATTTCAGGCCGTTATTTTCCACACTTTATTAGCAGTAGTTTAATATTTTTTTCTATTTTCAGAGCATTTTTTCCTATTTACACCTTGTCATTTCATTTGAACAATTGCTTTTATTATTTTTTAAGAATTGCTTTTCAACAGTAAAGTAGGAAATAATCTTGTGCGTCACTTAAGTGAAACTGAAATTAATGTATTATCAATCAAACATTAGTCATTTTTGTCATCTTGGGTTTTCCACTGTATATGATCATGATGTGACTCCACATTGATTCAGTTCTTCTTGCTTTCTTCTGCAAACTTAAGTAACTTGCTCTAGGGAATTCTCTTTCATTTTGGAACTTATTTCTATGCCCTTCTTGTGCCCAAAGAAGATCAGTGCATTTCAAATTTCCACCCACATGTCTTCATCTTCAAATCTGGAACTTAGCACCTCCTACACTAAACTGCAAGTAGTTTTGCAAATGTCTGTTTCTCACACAAGATTTATAGGCTACCCAAGGACAAAAAAATATGGCTCATTCATTTTTTTAAGCCTAATCTAGCTTCTCCAAGTAGATTCTCAGTTCACATATGTTTATTAAAATGTGACAAGAAGTCAGCCACAGGAAAGTTAAAGTAATGATAGTGAAGCTATTCAACGTGGTGTATAAAAGTGATTATACAGCTGGTCATATTGTGGAAAAATAACCACACATGTCAAGTAAAAAATTCACATCATCCTCAGTTTCCACGCTGTTCATATCTTTCATCGGATACATCAGTATCTCATGCAGGATTCGTTTTTAAATAGACACTACCTTTCTCCCTCTACCCTGCCATCACCACCCTAGTCCAATCATTTCATGTATTGCTAGGATAGTTGCAGCGAGCGTTCATCACCAACCCAGTTTATAGACCTCTGAAACTAGGCATCCCAAAATATAAGTAAAATAAGAATGGCAGTAATTTAGTCTATTCAGGCAACTACACAAAAATGTCTTAAACAAAGGGATTCATAAATATGGCTTAACTATTTCTTATCACACTAGCTATTAAGTTATAACAAATTGAAGGAAACCCTGGTATTCAAACCAGGGCAATCATTCTGCAAATAATGCTCTAATTGTTTTTTCATCTCATGCTTGGTACAAGCCAAAGTCTTAAATCTGCTTGTAGTCCATCTACATAGGCTGTGGATGCTCTGGTCTTACTTGCTTCTCCTGAGGTGTCTATGAACTTGATTGTCTCCTATTCTTTTTTTTTTTCCTATACTGACCTCTCAAATATGTCTCAAACAAAAAAGGCATGATACTGTTCTGTGACTGCTGTTACTCTTTTAAGTCATATCCTTCCATAGTATCAGCTTAGTCTGGATTAAATGCTAAAGTTTCAGTGAAGCATTCTATAATAATTCTACATAAAATGAAACTGCTCAACCTCATCCACATCATTATTAGTTTTAGTCACATTTCCAGTGTACTTTTCTTCATTTGATCATTATGATTGGAAAAATGACTTGTCTTATCATTCAAAGCATTTATCATTATATAACTACATATAAAGTTAGTTTCAGTTGCCAAATTAAAATTATTCATTTGTTGTCTTTTTCTACACTAGAATGAAAGTGCCGTTACTTTTTCTTATTTTGCTCATTTTTATGAACCTAAGACTGAAAAGAGCTAGCACATGATAAGGATCAAAATTTATATTGGAAAATTTTAAGAAAATTTTGTAAAGAAAAAGTTCTTGGAAGTTTTTGAAATCATTTAATCTATTTATTTGAGTGGCTGAAAGAGGCAGAGAAGAGAGAAAGACACTGAAAGCTAGAGCAAGAGAAATGAGAGAAAGAGCATGGAATTCACGCCTTATGACTTTGATGACCCCAACTGTGTCAGAGTCAACGCCAGGAGCCAAAATCACAATCCTGTGTTCCCAGGTCAGTTTAAAAAAAAAAAAGACAATTACTTGAAACATCACCATTGCTTCCTATGGTAAAAGAAATGTCTCAAGTGCATTAGTATTAATATTAGCATGTTCAAAAGCACAAGAATTATTCGAAGGGAACAGGAGAGAAAAAGAAACCACCTTTCAAAAATGGCAACTAAGACAATTGTGGCAAAACTTTTTGCAAATTTTTACGCCCAAGATGAAGCCAGTCTGTATTGAAATGCCAATTTTTATATCAAATTCCTTTACATGCACTTGACTTCACTTTTTTCTGGATAATCAAAAACTTTGTGATGAAATCATAATAGAGAAATGTTGGTGACAGCCTCGAGTATGTTCTGACCATGGTTATGATATTCAGAGCTAAGATCATATTCTAGGATTGCCTTATATTCAATTATTAAAGAAAATCCATGTGCACAAATGAATATCCAGAACATAAAAGAAACAAAGAGAAGAAAACTTAGTTTTATTAAAATGCTGATTATTATCAAATAGCTTCCTAATGTATTCTTGAAATTTTTCTTTTTCATTACTGTCATGGTCATTCTGAGATTTCTAGTCAGTCAGCTTCCCAAATTTACATAAAGTTAGAAGCTAAAAAAAAGGATATCATAGTGACAAGTACTTAGAGTCTAGTGTGTTGACTTACAAATGTATGCAGTGTGCTTCTCAACTTCCAGAGCCACCCAATGAAGCTACTAAACATGTCTTTAAAATACAAAACTTGGTTTTCTAACTGTCTATACTCATGTCTTTTTACATTTAAATGTCAGAAAGTTAAACTTGGTAACTTGTACTAAGGGACTATACTCTTGATAATATGGGAGGAATGGTGTGTGTTTGGAGGTGAGGAATTGGGAGGGAACATGAGGTGGGAGGCTGAATGACTAAATCTCCAAAAACATATTATGGGAAACAATAAAAAGTGTTTAAAGTATATTTGAACAATCTACTTGGTGAGATGTTAACAAAGAGTGCCCTACAATTCTTACAAACAGATTCACATATTAAACAAAAACATAAATACAAGTGTACGAGGACACATGAGAAAGTTTGTAGAAAGAGTAAGTAAATGGCAAGTTTATTTTGATGCAAAAAATATGCAAGTTATGTAAAGTTTTTCTCATAAAGATCGTTTTTCCTAGTTTTTTAGAAGATGATCTATGTAGGAATTTTTAAAGTTTTTGAAAAGAATCTTATTAAATATCATTATCTCATGAACCTTTTGAAGTAACCTCATATATATATACAAAAATTTTTATGAAAATCTTTATATGTTGCATAGAATAAGGAAGTAAAACACTAAGAAAAGTAAATATATTAATCAAAGGAATAGAGAAAATCTTAAGGTTTCAGTGTGATAATTGACCAATTTCTAGCTATCACTTTTGAAAGCCCTCTCATCCATAAAGAGGATGCAATAAAATTTCACCAGTATACTGTCTATAAAAGATTTCTTCTTGAAATTTCAAAAATGATAAATGGATATCTTGGTGATTGAATTATGCAAGTTATATAATGTTCAAAACCACAGGTAGTAGAAATGTAATTGTTAAAATTGACACTTGTACTGAATGTTTTAACACATTTTTTATATAGAAACCTATACTGCTCCAGCAGCTTTGTACTTTGAATTCCTCACATTTAAATATTTCAGATATTAAGCAAGTTTGATGAGTCTGAATGAGAAGTTTTAAAGAGTTCAGCTAAAATGAAATTCAAACATGATTTCATTTTTGATACGGTACAATGTTGAAATTCATATAATGCTTTCTCAAAATACATATTTCCTGTGTATTATTAAAAATACTGCACTTAAGTAAAAAACACTTGATTTAATTTTCCCTAGAACTTTTAAAGAATGCACATAATGGTTATATTTCATCAGAATTTTTAGATTATTGATTTTCATTAACATGTGAAATTGTTTAACACTATAAAATGCATTTTGTTTATAAATCTTGCAGTTGCATTTTAGAAAGGAGAGAATTGCAGATTCCAAACAGAACCTTTATTTTCCGCTTGTCTTTCTCTCCATGATCTCAGTTCTCATCACCCTTACCTTCACTCAAATCCTGAGTTTCAGCAACTGGAAGTCTAATAACCAGTGTGCTCAGCCTGAGTTTATTCAAACCAGCTAAGAAACGTTGAACACTTTGCACAGAAGTCCCGTGCATGAATAGCAATCAAGGTAACATTTAATGTCATGTCCGTTCATTCAAAATGGACTTATTCCACATCCAGTTGTTAAATCCCCAAACCATTTTCAGTTTTGTTATTTTTGTGCTGAACTTTGTTACGAAAACCTGTAATTCTTTCATCTATTTGCTTTCTAAAAAAATAATATTCATTGTCCTTAGAAATCATAACATGTAGGACAGTGAGGAACAAGTGAACTGTGGTTCATGTTAATAATGCTCTGGTAAGCCTAGCACTGATTCCTGACCCTACAGCTGCAAAATAGCCTTTATTGATCGATTCATGTCAACAAAAGTGCCTTAGAGCTTGTAAGCATTCTGTTCTTTCTTCAACCTCGCCTACACGCTTCTTTGTCTTTCAAAAAGGAAAAAGTGGTTTCTTCTTTAACAATCAGTCAATAATACTGACAGTAATGGCAATGGTAACATAAACACCAACACAATTAACATGATTTTGTGATTATACGAGTCCATTAACTACTAGGCACATGAAATTTTGGTAATATTTGAGGTGGTCTTTCAAGTATCATCCTCCCAATATTGGATCGCTCTGCTATGAGAACTTAGTATACACTGTATAATTTTCATTCTTTGGCTATCTGATGGATCTGGATTGATATGAGTGGGGGATATTAGTGCAAAATTGCAAAATATGTTTCTCAGGGTGAAGTCCCCAGAGGCCTGAAAACAACTTTAAAACACAAAAGTCTGTGGTTGTTTTGACAGCCTGTGCTAACAGATCATCGATTGATATTATACTTTTTACCCTTTTCCCAAGAGATCCCTCAAGTCAAGCATTATATTATGTGTTAATGAATTACGTAGCATTGTGCCTGCTATTTCTCCTGTCATTCTGTCTTCTCAACCAGAGTTTTCTTGCCCTAATATGATTGAGGGTTCCAGCATCAGCTAAATTTTATGACATGACTTTGGGGTCCATGGAGAGGTCCTTTCCACCTGATTTTCACCAGTTTCTGTTTCACTGGGTCTTCTTTTGCCACTTTAATGAAAACATATAATTTCGACGAGGCATCATTGCCACCTCTGCATTCAGCACTACTTTGACCAAGAATGATCCTTCCCTCCCCTGAATTCATCACTAGTTTTAGATTGTCAAGTGCACTATGATATTTTGTCAATTATAGATACCATAGTGTACAGTAAATCTATATAAATGAGAATCAAGAGGAAATATAGCCCACTGTGATCAAGACAAGACATTTAAGAAGGATGTATGAACTGGTATGGCTCTTGAAGGAAACCTCAGCAGGAGTCCTGTATGGCCATGACCACTACTGATTTCCACAGCTCTACAGGTGAAATTAATGAAGGTTGAGTGTTCAAAGAAGGTAAATGATGCCTTATCTCACAGTTCCATATTCTCTTTCCACTTACGCACACACACATACATGTATGTATGAATGCATATTTATAAAGAGTTAAAGAGTTACTTATTTTTATTTGAGAGACTTTACAGAGAAAGAGAGATAGAGAAAGTCTCCCATCAAATGGTTCACTCCCAAAGAGCCACAACATGCAGAATTGAACTGATCCAAAGATGGAAGCCAGGATCATACTCTGGATCTCCCACACAAGTGCAAGGTCCTACTGACTCAGTCCACACTCCACAGCTTCCCAGGCTGTAACCACAGAGCTCAATCAGAGGTGGGGCAGCTGGGACATTAGTTGGAATGTATATGGGATGCCAGTGCCAAACGACAGAGGATTAGTATGCTGTACCACCTCACTGTTCCCTGGAGATACTTTTGACTGATGAATCCCATTTCACTGAGCATTCGTACTTTACCAGGATATCTTTAACACTTCTTGGAAATCAGTTGTGTGATTGTCAGACATATTTGGAATTATCTAGCAGAGATAGCTTGAGACTCAAATAGCATCACTCATATAAACACAAATGTATACATAAAAAAGATAAATAAATAAATAGACAAACAAGTTCCCCAAGAATGTTGAAGGCTAGGAGTCTCTTAAACTAGTATTTATGGTCTGATATGGGAAATTCTTAACCTAAACATTTGGTTTGTTTGACCTTTGTCCCAGTGGTTGCTAAAATAGATTAACTTACTGTTCAATATGAATTCAGTTCTGCTTGTGCTACAGTTATGTCTTCACTTCTGTCAGCAATGACCTTCACTGTGTAGCTGTCTTTTTCTACCACCAAATGGATGCAGTCACAAAATCAAAGTGTCAGTAAGCTATATGATGTTTTGCTCATTGTGCTGATGTGTTTAAGTTCCAGCAAGATAAAAGGTACTCCGCGGTTGATAGTATTCATCAAATTCTTGTCCAGAATGAGATTTACATAGCAGAGGCAGACTCCAGACAGCCTGAACAAAAACCCTGGTGCAGAATCACAGCTTGAGAAACAACTGTCTATTCTTACATGCCACCATAATTATACACCTAAGGTTATTGAAATCAAAATGTTATATTCTGCAGAGCATGGATGAACTAGTCAGACTTTCGTGTCATTATTTTTTGCCTGAGGATTTACTTATTGACCTTCATTTATTAAGGGTGATTTTCCAGATTTCCAGTTACAGAACTTCCCACTTGAGTTTCTTTTCCTCCCATACTCATTTTGCTTCTGATTAGAATAGGTTATGGGAAACACACATTAAATAAATTGAAAAAGAAAAAAATCAATACATAAGGCAGTGTTAGTTTTCAATTTCCAGTAATGAGATTTGGGATAAAACAGAGAATCCCCATAAACACACTTGTGTGATTAAAGTAGAAAGATTTTTTAAAGCATGCATTAGAACATTAGCACAGAACACATGACACAGAGAAGGCACCTATCTTTGACTATAGCATCAGTTTGGGGAGAGAACAAATTGGCAGAATAAGGTGAGGACACATTAAAAGCAACAGAGAAGGATTGGTGGAGGAGAAGAAGAGATGACATAATCCTGAGAGATGAAAGTGGGCTGAATGATAGCAAAGAGTCACCTGAAGAATCCAAAACTCAGGAAGCAGCAGGGACAGAGGAGCAATGCAGCAGCAGGTGCACCAGCAAGGATCAGAGCTCCAAAGACAATCATAAATTTTAAAGTAAAAGGTATAAAAAGAGATGGGAAAGGATACTACATAATGATGAAGGGATCCATTAAGCAAAGGGAAATCATGATAACAATGCATATGCCTCAAATGTCCCGGTGCTTTAGTCATTCAGACAATAGAACAGGTGGACTTCAATGATATTTACAGAACCTTTCATCCCACAGACACTTAATATCCTTTATTTCCATCAGTTCATGGAATCTTCCCCAGGATTGATATTACTGGCCATAAAACAAGTCTCAGCAAATCAAAAGAAAAGTTGAAATCATACCATGCATCTTTGTAGACTATAGGGTGAAACTGGAGACCAACAAGTCAAAATATCCCAGAAAATATGAAAATACTTTGAAACTGAACATCTTGCTGCTAAATGAACAATGGCTAATAGAATAAATCAAAACAGAAATTTAAAAAGTTTCTTGAAATGAATGAAAGTGTGACCATGACATATCAAAACTTGTGGGGCATACTCAAGGCAGTGCTAGGAGTGAAGTCGTAGCTAGTGACTGTATCAAAGAAATACAAAGGTAGCAGTGGATGGGCAAAACAGCAAAAACAGTCCCAAGAATAGCAGGAAAAAAATAGATAACCAAAGTCAGGGAAGAAGCAAACCAAACAGAGACCACAAGAACAGTCCATACTATCAATGAATCAAAAAGCTGCTTCTTGAAAAGACCACAAACTAGATTCCCCACTAGCCCAATTAATCAAAAAAATAAAAGTAAGGGGAGTATAGGAATCAACATAATCAGAAACAAAAAAAAAAGAAATTTAACAAAGAATACCTTAGACACAAATAAATAGAAACTATTATGAATAATCACATGACAAGAAAATGGAAAATCTAGATGAAATGGATAAAAATGTATACATATGTGTATATATATGATTTTCCAAAATTGAATTATGAATTAATTAAAAATATCATAGACCTACAACCAGGATACAGATTGAGTCAGTAATTATATTCTTCCTAATAAAAATATTCCAGGAGACCTAGTGTGCAGTAGCCTAGTGGCTAAAGTCCTCATCTTGCACACCCAGGATCCCATATGGGCACTGGTTCTATTCCTGGAAGCTCCACTTCCAATGCAGCTCCCTGCTTATAGTCTTAGAAAGCAGTCAAGGATGGCCCAAAGCCTTGGGACCCTGAACCCGCATTAAGATCCAAAAGAGACTCCAAGCCTCTGGCTTCGATTGGTTCAGCTCTGGCTGCTGCGGCCATTTGGGAAGTGAATCACCAGGTGAAAGGTTTTCCTCTCTGTCTCTCTTTCTCTCTGTATGTCTGAGTTTCCTACAAAAATAAAATAATTCTTTAATAAAATAAATTTGAAAAAGAAGTCACCAAAAGCACAGCCATTCAAATCAAAATAAGCAAATGAGAGTAAATCAAACCAAGAAGCTTCTGTTCAGCAAAGTAAATAATCAATAAAGCTAAGAAGCCACCAACAGAATGGGGAAAAAAAAATCTTTCCACATGACACAACAGATATGGAGTTAATATTCAGAATTTACAAGAAACTTCAGAAAATCAACAAAAAACAAGCAAAGCAATTCTATGAAGAAATAGGCTAAGGGAATGATCAGGAATTTTTCAAAGGAACAAATTCAAATGGCTGATAGACATGAAAAAAATGCTCAGGCTCGATAGCTACTAGGGAAATATAAATAAGTAGCACCTTGAGATTTCCCTGTCTCCAATGAGATTTGCCTACCTTTGGAAATCTACTAAAAATACATGCTGTTTAGGATATGGGGAAAAATACCATATTCCACTCTTGCTGGGAGTATAGGGCTAGTGTAGTCACTGTTGAAATCAGTATGGTAAATCCTAAGACAACTGAAAATGGATCTAAAGCATGAATCAGCTGTCCCACTCTTGGGAATATATCCAAAGGAAGTGAAAATTTGCAAATAATAAAGCGATCTGGAACTCAATGGCAAAGACACTCAAACAACCCAGATGCCCATTGAGAAAGGAATGGATAAAGAAACTGTAGTACATCTACTCCCTGGAATATGGCTCAGCCAAAAAAACAGGATAAAATTCTACCATTTGCAACATCATTGCCCCAACTAGGGACTAATGATTCTCAGCAAAATTAGTTGATCCGCAAGGGACAAATGTCACCTGTTCTCTCTGATGTAAGACAACCTTCATGCAAAGTACAGAACAGACACATGCATGAACAAGTGTATACATATACACTCCTAGATGAAGTGTATAGTGCAGACTAACATCAGGAAGCAAAGATATGCTATAGCAGGCATCTCTGTTACCAAATACAGGGAGGACACCCATTGACACTATTAAATGCACCTTGACAATATAACGCTACAATTTCCACCATTGCCAATGGCTACAATGCCGTGATGCAGTTAAGTAGCAGAATATGAGACTTGGGACTGTTACTGTAGGTTGGAGAATGATAAGGGAAGAAGGAGGGATAAAGGAGAAATCCCTATACGTATAAAACCATATCATGGGAAATATCAATAACAATAAAAGTGCAAAAATAGAAACCAAACTAAAAACACCTAAAAAAATCACTCTCATAAATGCAATTGGAAGCATGGTGTATGACACATTCATTGCAGGGAATTGTAGAAATGGGGATGGTTATTAACTTAGAGAACTGACCAAATAATATTGGAGGAGTATATGCATGTTCTACATCCTTGAGAAGTTTGGTAAGCCAGTTTCTGGTCCCTAGCAGGGAAGTCTCCCAAAAAGGAAACTTCCTGTTCCCTTCCCAGTCCATTCTCACCCCATGGCCCTAATGGTCAATCCCCTTGTGTCCCTGTACTGCCAATACCTGCCCCTTTGCTATTAGAGCATGCTCCCTCTTGCACTATCTTTCTCTCCATTCCCCACAGCCATCTTTCTCAGCTTCAATAAAGACCTATGAGGTGAAAAAAAAAAAAAAAAAACTTACCCTGTCAAATAAAAAATGCATTTGAAAATCTAACAACAAAATTGATGAGGCAGAAGGAAGAACACCTAAGTTAGAGAAAAACTCTTGGAAATATCTCAGCAGACAGAAAACAAGAGGGGCTGGCCTTGTGGCATGGTAGTTAATATTGCTGTCTGTGATGCTAGCATTCTGTATGGACACAAATTCAAGTCCAGCTCTGCACTTCTGGTCTAGCTCTGTTATCACACCAGGGAAGCATGGAAGATGGCCCAAGTGCTTGTATCCTTGCTACACATTTGGGAGGCTACTGGCTCAGCATTGGCGGATGCAATCATCTGGGGAATGAACAAGTGAAGATTCTCTGTCTCTCTCTCTTGCTCTCATGCTCTCTCTCTCATCCCTCTCTTTTTCTCTCTCCATCTGTATTTCTTACTTTCAAATACATTTTTTTTTAAAAAAAGCAGAAAATAATGAAACTGAAAATAGTGTTCAAAATTTGTATTCCTGGAGATAGGAGAAAATGGAATAGAAGGCATATGCAGTGAAGTAGCAACAGAAAATTCCTCTAATTAGGAAAAATGAAAAGATATCCAAGAACAGAAAAAGCATTGAACTCCTGATATAAATGATCAGAAATACATTTTCAGCAAAGCATTACAGTCGGATTTTCAACAAAATGCACAAAGCACAGATTGCAAGGAGGGTAGGAGAAAAACGCCATATTACCTTCAGAGGATCCTCAATTACACTAAAAGCATATTTCTCACTGAAAACTATATAGGTTAGGAGAGAATAGAACTGTCAGCCCACAACTGTACAGAGAAAAGCTCTCATTTATAAATGAAGGTGAAATAAAGCCCTTCCAAAACAGTAATTGAAAGAATTTGTCACCACATGTCCAACCTTACAAACAATTTTTAAGGATGTACTACACACAAAAGTAAAGAACGACAGAATGTGAATGCAGAAAATTTCCAACAGCCGTACAAAAGTACGGAAAAGTAGCAAGACCAAGCAATTACTTACAAGTACTAACTATGAACAAATATGGTAAAAACAAAACAAAACCAAAAGTAATAATCTATATTATGGAAGAAATTGACTTGATAGTTACATACTAGTTATCCCAAACATAGGTAAAAATAAAAAGAGCAGGGCTTGACGCCATGGCTCAGTGGTAGAATCCTCACCTTGCCAAACACCAGGATCCCATATAGGCCCAAGTTATGTGCCGACTGCTCCACTTCCCTTCCAGCCCCCTGCTTACAGCCTGGGAAAGCTGGAGAAGATGGGCCAAATCCTTGGGACCCTGCACACATGTGGAAGACCTAGAAGAAGTTCCTTTTTCCTGTCTTAAGTTTGGCTTAGCTCCGGCTGTTGGAGCCACTTGGGGATTGAACAAGTGGATAATCTTTCTTTCTGTCTCTCCTTAATCACTGCTAAATCAAATCTGCCTTTCCAATAAAAATTTTTAAATATTTTAAAAATATTGGGCCCGGCACGGTAACATAGTGGTTAAGGTCCTCGCCTTGAACATGCCTGGGATCCCATATGGGTGCTGGTTTTAATCCCAGCGGCTGTTCCACTTTCCATCCAGCTCCCTGCTTATGGCCTGGGAAAGCAGTCGAGGATGACCCAAATCCTTGGAACCCTGCACCCGCTTGGGGGACCCGGAAGAAGTTTCTGGCTCCTGGCTTCAGATTGGCTCAACTGCAGCCATTGAGGCCACTTGGGGAGTGAATCATCGGATGGAAGATCTTCCTCTCTGTCTCTCCTCCTCTCTGTACATCTGACTTTCCAATAAAATAAACAAATATTTAAAAAATATTTCCAAAATATTGAAATTAAAAATCATACCGAAGATAAGAGAAATGAATAATTGGTTTTTTGAAAAAAAAAAAAAGAATATGCACTATTTCCCCAACTAAGCAAAGAAAGAAGAGATCCAAATCATTTAAATGAAAGATAGAAAAGGAGATATGCCAACATGTATTGCAGAAATTTGTAAGTATGTTGGGGGCAAGGACTCCTAATCTACTGTTGGTAGGAATGCAAATTGAAACAATCATCATGGGGAACTGAATGGAGATACTTAGAGATAGGAATATAATTTTTAAAAAGGGAGTGGGAGGGAGTGAAATGCGAATGGCCAAAAGACACATGGGAAAATGCTCAGGAATGCCAGCCAATAGGGGAACACAAGTAAATACCAAAATGATGATCCTCCTTAGGCCACTGGAAAGGCTACCATTAAAAAACAAAGTTGACTAACAAATGTAGCTGTTGACAAGTCGAACTATTGGGAAGCAGGGCTGCCGGGATTAGAACTGGCGCCCATGTGGGATCCCAGCGCCTTCAAGGTGAGGACTTTAGCCGCTAGGCCACGCCGCCGGGCCCTCACTCTACTTTTTTGAGGAATTATTTTCTATTGCATTAGAGTTTTATCAAAGTAGCAAATATAAGATTAGTAAAATGTTTTAAAATACATACACTTTGGAGCAAGAAATTCTATCTGGAATTTTAGAAGAGATCTCACTAAGGTGGAATTTTAAGAGTTCTGAGGGGAGATCTGGGGTTAGCAATGATTTATTAGCAAAAAGTAAAATCATTAGGTAACAAAAACAAACAAAACCTGAAATGAAACAAGTAGGAAAGAAGAAAGTAACAATGACACCAAGAACACCAAACATGCAGTTATCAACAAAATGTATCAACAAAGTAATTATGTGATGAATAGACAAGAAATGGGAATGTTCTTATAACTTGAGATAGGATTAAAAAAGAATTTCACTTGAAGTGAACCAGTATCAATTTTAAATATACATTTTTCAATGACTTTCTGTATGGCATAGAGTAAGTGGATTTATATGTTAACAGGTAAAGCAATTGTTGGGGGGAAACAAGGAAGATGGAATGCTCTTGGTTCTAACCCATAATAGACACTAGGATTAGAAGATATTATACATGAACATAGGAATACAGACAAAGGTTTGCACTGAGTATATTGTACAACTCACATAAGATTCATTTTTTTCCATATTGTTTCCTTCATGTTTAATGGGGGGTAGTAAGGGAAAAGGCCCACCCAATTTCCCACCCTCCCCAGGTCCCTGATGTAGGGTATGCTCTGAGGTTCTTGCTCAAGTGGTTTTGATAGTTCAACAGTTATGAATCACTGCCAAACTTGCCACTCCAAGTACTATGAGGTCTTTGCAGAATCCACTGATTCACATAATCCATCATAGAATCTCTGCCCTGTATTTCGCTGCTAACATATAGCTGAGATGGTTGATTGACCTGTTCTGTCTTCTCTCTTTTCTTGGTTAGGGTTCTGAGTCCAGCATTTTCATTGGGGAGATCTCCAAAAAAACTTAGTCTGAGGTGTTCTCAAACCAGATTCTTGTATGTGCTAGCAAGTACAGGGTCCAGCACAGTCCATGGCCCTGATCAGCTAGTGGTTGCAATTGTTGGGTTGGTTCTGTTTTCAGCCCCGACTTCCACTGGAACCAATGGGTGTTGCAGTCCATCCTGGTTCTGCCCAGCACATTCTCGGCCCTCGCATAAACCAGTGGGAGCTGCAGCCTAATTGGAGCGACCCGCAATAACCCCCACCAGGCCCGCCCCTTACCCTGGTTTGCCAGTATGTGTAGCAGTAGTCCAGTCTGTCCCACACCCCATTCCACCCCAGCCCCTGTCCTGGTTTTATGCCCTCCTGTGGAAGCAACCCACATAAGATTCATATCTACACTGAATCACCTTTGTTTAGACTTTAAAAAAATTATTATTTATTTACTTGAAAGAGTTATAGAGGAATACAGCAGAAGAAAGAGACCTTCAGTTTGCTGATTTACTTCCTCAATGGCTCCACCTCTTGGTCACAAAGTCAGGAACCCAGAGCTATACCCAAATCTCCCACATGAATGTAAGAACCCAGTCCCTGGGCCGTTTACTGCTCTCCAAATCACATTAGCAGAAAGATGGATGAGATGTGACCAGGTAGAACTCAAACTAGTGCCATATGGGATGCAATATCAAAAGTGGTTAAGTCTGAACAGTACAACAATATCATCCCCTTTCTCTTGGAAATTTATCAGCTAAAATAGAATCAAAACTTTATGCTATTAAAGGGATTTAACATAAGTGTATCTGAATAGGTACATGATATGTCAATATAAATTGACTTTTGCCCAAATGAAGTTGGCATTATGAAACCAGTTTTGTAGGAAAAAAAACTAATAAATATTCTTATATTCAACATAGTGCCTTGAGATTAAAAATCCATGGTTTTATTCTGTAACCTTAATTGTTTACCATATATGGTTTAGTTAAACTTGGCCTAAGGCTTACTATTTAAAAGTCTTGATCAAACAGAAAATTGTAATTTTTGAAACTCTAATACATAAAACATTGATTTTTCAAATGACATAGCTACTTATAATTCTTGTTAGTTGACAAATTTTCTAGATGCAAAATGGAACTGTTTTTTAGTAAAAATGTTGAAACACTATCATTGTCCATGAATGGATTATTGGTATGATACTTTTTTTCCAGATGGTTGAAATATCATGCCAGAGGGTAGGTTTTGAGGCACAGTGGGATGCATTAAGGCACATTCCGTGTCTCTGCACTGCTCTCCTTTCAATTCATCTCCTAGATATCACACTTGGGGAGCAACAGCTGATGGCTCAAGTAGTTACGTCCTGGCACCCATGCAGAAGACCCTTGTGCAGTCACAGCGGCCCAGCTTCAGACTGTCCTAGCCCAAGCTGTTGAGAGCTTTTGAGAGGCATAAAGGGTGGGACATCTATTTATCATTTATATCTCGTTATCTTTTATCAATTTATCCATCTATCTGTCATCTGTCAATCATCTATCATCATCATCTTGATATAACAATGGTCGATAAAGCCATTACCACATCACTGTACTTTCCTTAGACTTTTCATCTCGTGAGGACCTAGAGTAGTTACACATCAAGTAAAACAAGGATTAGATGCGAATTTGGACTAAGTAGTGTGAATACAGCATCCACTCTTTCTTAAGGTCTACTTGTAAACCTCATTAAGATGAGAAACGTTTCACGTTGGGAAAGATTTGCTTTGTACATCTCATTGCAGTATCTAAGAGACGCTGAGGAAACGGTGGCAGCTCTAGGGGTATCCTTGTGCCCACCAAGACAAATCTGAATAGAAGGCATGCAACCATATGGTAACTGCCTGGAAACAATGGCAACACAGGGAAGAGTGCCCACTTACAGCGCTTCTCTTCCGAAAGAAAGAAAAAGGAAAAGAGTCGACTTAGGAGAAAGTTCAGTACTTAAAAGCAACTTGTAGCTGTTTGAAGGTAAGGAAAGACAAAATAGACAAGGCGAGAGATAGTTCAAGCTACAGTTTTGGACTTGTGCTGTAGCCGTTTCACTCTTCCCACTTCTAGCTTCAAGTACTTCCCACCACACTGTATTCTAAACACACTTCAAACCAAATACTGATATTTAAAAGTAAACCAAATCTCAAATCTGCTCAAAATCTCCAAGGCTTTTTTTTTTTTTTGTTTTCTTTTTCAGAATAAACTCTAGGCTCTGAGCTATAATTTCCAAAGGCCTTTTTTTTTGTGCTGTGGTGCTATGACAATTAAGTGGCTAATTCATTCCTGGTTCAAAATATATTTTTTCTCTTTTGTCTCTTTAATTAGGCTAGAAAAATCACTTTGAACATTATGAAAATGAACTCAAAGAAATTAACTTTGTATCAGAGTTAAAGAAAAAAAACTTTGTCAATGGAAACATAGATCAGATTAAAGACAAGGGTACGTATAAAGAGGAAGCAGACGTGGGAGTAGAGAGGAAGAGAAATTTGAATGAGGATGATTAGAGAAACAATGTGAGAGAAAACTTTCTCCCACACACTGAAAACTTTGCGCCTGCCAGAACTGTTCAGTGGAGTTGGTAAACAGCTTTGTTAAGGTCTTTGTCTTCTAGACACAGTTCTGAGCGCTGAGCAGTCTGTGGTATACACATGAAAGCAGCATATGCCAAGCCCACAAGACACACAGTGTTGTGCCTCATCTGCATAATCCCCTCACTCAACTGGAGAAGGAGGCAGAAGGAGACCATGAATCCAGAGGATGTCAGCTCTGACAGCTTTATTAGAAGCAAGAAGCCACTTAGCGGTTATGCATTCTGGCGTCGCCTCTTGCAGGCATGTTAGATCGGCCCAATTAAGAGTATACTCAGGTTTATTACTAATTTATTTCTCTCTAAGGTACAAGGAGGAGAAAGATGCAAATGATGAAACTGATTCGGTCATCTTAAATCACTGATTGAATTCCATCAGTTTCTTTCCATTGCCCAGGACTGTAGGAAACAAGGAGCCAGAAAGAGAACAGATTTTCTGTTCCTGCTTTATACCCATCACTGCTTCTCTACTGTGCACTTGCTATCACTGTCTCTGACATTGTCCTTCCCTCCTTCTCTCTCTCTCTCCCTCTTTCTCTCTTATCTCTCTTGCCTGCTAACTTGGAAATAAATTTAGTTCATTACCGACTATTTAAAAATACTGAATATCATAGTAACACATCCAGTTGTAGTGAGTATATAGCTATCTTTATACATCCATTTAATTCATTGCACAAAGGTGGATATATGTGGTATCCCCACATTAAGGAACAAACATACTGTGATTTTCCATAAAAGGATATGCCATACAAGAAGCAGGCAAGTAGCAAATTGAGGACATAAAAGAAATTGTGATGAATGAAGCTGTATCATGAAAAGGGGCTGAACCCTATATCTAACCACAAAAATGTACTGAAGTTTTCATTTATGTTGATAAGTGACTCCCTCAGTAACTTATCAGGCGTTTACTCTGTGAGCAGCTGTGTATGAAGCATTCAAGGTGGAAATGCTGTTGCAGTTCAAAGTATCAGAGAAGCTGTTCAAGACAGAACAGACAAAGCCTTTGGCTTAGTGGAGGTAACGAAGGGACAGAATGGTAATTGATACACTCGTAAATAAGTGAAACATAAAGTGAATTTAACCAGTGATAGGAGTTGTGGAAAATGTATCGCAAAAATTCAGGGGTAGCATTTCTAATGGAAATGGCATCTATTTTCTTTATATTTGTGTTTATTTATTTGAGGGTCAAATACAGATAGAAGAGACAGACATAATTAATAGATATAGAGAGACAGTGGGAAATAGGTAATAGATGACAAATGATGTTGATGGGCAAAAGTTTAGATAGACGTAAAGACTGATAGATAGGAGATAGCCAGGGAACTAGATAGATCAATGATAGATCTTCCAGCTTTGTGCAACAGCTGGAGCGGGGCAGGGCTAAATTCTGGAACCTGGAATGCTATCCAGATCTCCCTCATGCATGGCAGGGACATGACCACTTGAGCTTTCACTGCTGGCTCCCAGCGCATGCGATAGTAGTAAGATAAATGGCCAATTCCAGGCATTCTAGAGGGGGATGGATGTGTGAGCATGCCAATGGGAGGATTCACTCCATCTGCCAAAGGCTTTCTAGGTGCTATTTTGATAAGGTGATAAGAAAAACTTACCTTGGGGCAATTTCTTGAGAAGTATAGAGTTATGTGAGCATCAGAAGATTCAAGTCAGGAGAATAAACATGGTGACCAGGCAGTTCCTGTTGCACGATTTTCACAAAGCCATCCAAGACTATTCTTGTATCAGAAAGGCAAGTATAACTGAAGTAGAGTTGAGTAATCATGATGGAAATGAGAAACTTAAAATCCAGAACTACTTATTATCTGTTATCACATTCATGGTCTAGATTCTACTAATGACAAGAGGAAAGTGGTAAGAATGATGGACACTGGTGAAAACTGCAATTTCATTAAAAATAGGATGGGGAAATATAAAAGGATGTTTGTGTGTGGGTATTTTAAAATTCCCCTGGCTCTATAAAAACAGTAGAAGAGGCAAAAATATATATTATATATGATATATATTATATATTATATATTATATATTATATATTATATATTATGTATATATATATATACACACATTTGGACCACATTATACAATATCAGGGAGAATAATTTACATGTTATTCAGTGAATATGGTTTACTGTAGATGTTTAAGTGGATGGGTTCAATAGCTAAGCAAATTATAAATTCAAAACTTAAGACAGGCTTAGATATGTATTATTTAGCATTAAAGGCATGTTTTTGTTATGGTACAGAAAGTCATCTAAAAGTCATCTAAAGAAAAAAGTGATCTAAAGACAAAAGACACTCACAGAAATTACCATAACATATCATTTGTGGATGAGCTACGCATGGAACATAGAACAAAAGCCATGAAACAAAAACATCCAACCGTAGTGTGTTTTGGAGACAATGGGAAGGAGGTCACAGAGCTCGGACATTGGAGACATAGCCTCAAAGGGTTTTGCTGTGAATAGAAACAAGAATCCAGTTCATGTTGGAGGTAGTGGCATTTTTGTTTCTTTCAACACACTGCCTACTCTAAAGGAGTATAATTCACAAAAATCAGATACATATATATTTACGCATACAGCAATTTAAGAAAAACTTACTCGTTTGAAAATGATTAACCCAAGAAAATCTAAATAACATCTCACAGCTATCATTTTGGTGTTTGTGTGTGCAGTAAAAGTTTTGATAATTGATTCTTTTGGCAAATTTCAAATATATGCTGCAATTTCACTAACTGTAATAAGCTGTGTTTTACTTGTGCAGAACTTCACGTGTAACTAAAATTTCAAAGATTCAGAAAAAGATGTCACCCTTTTACCTAGGGTGCAGCACTTAGGAACATTATACACTCCGTTTCTGCAACTTTAGTTTCTATTTTTTGTTTGTTTAAGATTCCATATATCAGTGAAATCAAGCAGTGTTTGGTTTTATGTGCCTAGTTTATTTCAGTTGATTTAGTGTATGCCAGATTCATCCATGCTGTCATCACTGAGAGGTTTTCTTTAGGGATCAATAATACTTCACTATATGTAGGCATCTAAACACATATAACATTTCATCATACAGTACAAATGGATATATTAAAAAGTTCATGTGATAAGTTTATCTATCTTTATGTTCTGCTTTTCCATATGTTTTTGAAGCGATCTCCTGCTTGTATGAAAGTAGACACATATAAAAACACATTTGCTATTATCTGAGCATCCATGTCCCCCACAAAATGCACATGTTGCAGTGTTATATTCTTACAGGAGTCTCAAGGCAGCACTAAGCCTGTTTGCACTATGTGAAGACAAAAAGAAGTCAGTTTCTGTGAGACATAAAGTAGACTATCAGTAGACACTGAGCCCACTGGGATCTTATTTTTGGACTCTTCTGCCTGCACATCTGCAAGAAAAAAAATTACATTGTTTATGAGTTGCTTACTTTGATAGTTCACTATAGATGTTTGAAAAAGTAAACACACCCGTATTCTATGAGTAGACTTTTAGATTGACTCCGTATGTTAGCTACAATGATTGATGCTGCAAGGAACAGAGAGAAGCAGCGATGTCATGACAATTCTGACTGTGACCTCCTGACATGTATGAACAGAATAGCTGATTACGGGTTAGTTTTCTTTTTAGTCTTTGAAGAGATTTCCATAGTGTCTACACTAGTTTATGTGAACACCAGCATGGCAAAGGGATTTACTCTTGTCCATATCTGTGATAGCTGATGTGTGAGACACCTGCCCCTCCACCACCTTTTCACATACATATCCACAGAGAAAACGCATATTTCCACTATGTATCCACAGAGATATTTATGATCTACTGGTCCACTCCCCAGGGGTGTTCTAGAAACCAGATCTTGGCTTGTTTGAAAATCAGGATCCCAGAGACAATCCATGTCTTCCATATGGGTGTCAGGGAAGTTAGGTGTTTTAGCTACCAGTTGTTGCTTTCTAGGGCGCACACTAACAAGAAGCTGGACTGGAAGCAAAAGAGTGGATATGATTTCTTTCATGTTGAATTACATTCCTATTGCTGAGGATCTTTAAGAGTTTTTTGAGGAAAACATGCTGAATTTTGTCAAAATCGTTTTTGGCTTCTATTAAAATGAAATGCACTTACATAATTTTCAATTCTTCATTTTGTCAATGTGGCGTCTCAGTTCAGCTGAGCTACTATAACAAAATGCCAGAGATTTGGTTGGTAATTCATAAACAGCATGGACACATTTCTCAAGTTCTAGATGCTGGGAAACTCAACTGCAAGGGAAGAGCAGATCAGAATTAAATGAGGGGCTGCTTCTAGATTTAGTGATGCGTCTTTCCTCTTGCGTCTTTACAGAACAAGGCAGCTCTCTGGGCTCTCCTGTTAGGGACACTAACAGCATCTGGGAGCACTCTGCCTTCAAGTCTCAAAACTAAATGCCTTGTCTTCAGAATGAAAGGTTCTGTAATGCAAAAAAAAAAAAAAAGGTTTAAAAAAAGTTTTACTGATGGAATGACTAAACAAAGTTTATGCTCCACCAATTAATCTCTCATTCATCTGCTCTATCAATTTGAAAGCACTCATTTACTTCACAGACACACACACACATACACACACATTTCTCTCCTTACAAATGTACGTTTTTGCACTTTTTCAGAAAGATGATTGATGACAAAAACATCTGCTTAATTTGGCAAAGGTAGGTGTCCTACAGCCCTGTTTGGTTAGTGATGGCAATCATATCAAACACTTGACTTTATTATAGTCATTTGTTTTTTTTTCTGGACTTCTCCTAAAAGAACAAAACCAGAGTTGGAGCCACACTGAATCAAGAGCATTGCACAAAATAATAGTTAGCTGAAAAAAAAAGAATAATAAAAAAATCTATCTCTAGGGGAAAAATGTATTTTACAGAACAAAACAATATAGATGGTGAAATAATAATCTTGGGTGGTT